>NC_090447.1:1525052353-1526252353 GCF_031143425.1 Pleurodeles waltl | reverse complement strand
TGTTTATGAGTCCCTGTGAGTTGATACATAACTCAAATATAGTTATCATAATTATTTCTCCTTTTAATATTGTAATTGGCATACAAAATTCACTTCTTGAGATATTCATGCATTTTACGATGATCCTCTTGCAGCTTCCTGATTAGCCATTTATCATGAGAAGCTTTTCCGTTCAATGCATTTATTAAATCTTCTCAGTTCTTGGGTGTCCATTTTTTTCTATTCAGTAATATTCCATTTGCACTTAAAAATCAGCATTGGCCACCTCCTCTTTCCAGTGTGCTTACTTCCCCTAGATCAGGGTTCTGCAAAGTCGGCCCTGGACAGCAGGGTCCATGGCAGGTTTTTTGCATATCCACATTTAGAAAAATGTAGATTTCTGAAACATCTTTTTTCTAAATGTGGATATGCTAAAAACCTGGCATGGACCCGGCTCTCCAGGACCGACTTTGCAAAACACTGCCCTAGATCTTGCAGTCTAATTTATTTCAAAGAGATGCATCGAGCAGCAGCAAAGTTGATGACTATCGACGAGGAGCTGCGATGCAAGGTCCTTTGCCATCATCAGAAAAGCTGGTGGGGCTTATGGCGACTTGCAATGTGTCCCACTGGGCTGCTGTTAGGCTTCCTTGGCATTGAAGAACCCGCTGTAGCTTGCATGGACTTGTGATGAGATGCATCTGCGTGAAGGATGAGCTGGGTCACATGGGATGTCTGGCTACTTCATCCTGCGTCGTCAATGTAGAAGAAGTCCGTTATGTCCGTGTGGTTTTGAATAGGGAGCCTGGAAACTGACCCTTGGAGATTTATTGGAGTTATGGGTCTACACAGGCAGGCTGGATTCAGGAGGGTGGCTCACAGCAACAAAAGAGCCCTGATGCAGCAACAGCATGCCTTGGCAGCATAGCAGTCAGTAAGCAGGCCAGCAGGGCAGGCTTCACACTGAGCAGTACTTCTTCCCGGAAGAGTCCACAGGTACAGAAGTGATCCGACAAGTTGGGCCTGAGGGTCTACTATTTATCTTTGGTGCCAGTTTTGAAGTAGGAAACATTTCTAGAGGATTCCACCCCCAAAGGAGTTTGGAATTTCCTGCCTCCGTGTATAGTCCCAGTGTGTCTGGGGCTACAAAAGCCTAGTGTGAAAGTTTGTGTGAGTGTGCTGAGGCAGATTCCTTGTGATGTGTTAGTGTGGTAGGTGACCGCTCCGCTCCCTATTAAGCCAGAGATGGCTCATCCAGCCAACACCTATCGCCCCTGGTCTCACTGTCTGGGAGCACTACACAAAGACTTACGGCCAGGTACAAGTAGTCATGTGACTCAGGATACAGGCTGCAGGCACCAAATGGGAGAGGCAGGAAAATTCCAACTTTCTAAAAATTGCATTTTCAAAATTGTGACTTAAAATCTGACTCTACTATTAAAGAGGGTTTTAAATTACAAGTCTTTAGACACAGAACTCCACATTCCTACCTGCTCCCAATTTAAAGTTTTCACTCATTAAATGTAATAAGGTAATCCAATGTTATCCTATGGGAGAGGTAGGGCTTGCAGCAATGTACAACAAAATTTAAGAGTTTCTCTACCAACACATGTACAACTTAAAAGTACATGTCCAGCTCTAAATATACTGCACCCTGCCTTATGGGTTGTTTAGGGCCTATCCTAGGGGTGAGTTATATGTATTAAAAAGGAAGGTTTAGGTCTGGTGAAAGATTTATTTTGCCAGGCTGAAATGTCAGTTTACAACTGCACACAGAAGCCGCAATGGCAGGCCTAGGGCAGGTTTAAAGGGCTAAGTAAGTGGGTGGCACAATCAGTGCTGCAGGCCTGCTAGTAGCATTTAACTTACAGGTCCTGGGTACAGGTAGTACCAGTTTACTAGGGCTGCGACTTACAAGTAAATTAAATGTGTCAGTTGGGTGTACGGTAATTTTACCATGTTTAAGGGTGAGAACACAAGCACTTCAGCACTGGCTAGCAGTGGTAAAGTGTGCAGAGTTCTAAGGCCAACAAAAATGAAATCAGCAAAAATGAAACATTAAGGCAAAACTTTGGGAGAAGGTCACCATCAGGCTGACAGATCTAATGTGGGGGAGTAGGATGAAACCCCTAAAATGTACTTCATGACACCAAAACCACTGCATTAGGCCACATACATCTGCCCCCTTCCCAAGCCTTAATGCTCAATGCAGTCTAACGTCATGCCGCAGACAATACTATTTGTACCTGGGAAAATGTTTGAGTACCCATGCAGTAGGTGATGAAAGACTGCAAGACTGAACAGTGCAAGGGAAGCATTGTTTCACCTCTGGGTGTCTCTTACGCCCAAATCCTATGAAGACCATTCCTAAACAGATAGGACATAGCCATGCATGTAGGTGGATACCTTTCTCACACTTTTCACCTGGACTCCTACACAGACACAGCTACAAACATGGGGGGGGGCATAGCCTCTGCCATAAAACTGCAAAAAGGCCCCGTTCACAACTCACTGTCAACTCAAAAAAAAATAGATACGTTTTAAATACTTTCCTGAATTGGGCTTCCCTGTGGATCGAGCAAAGTGATAATGAAGCCTGTTTCAAGTATTACAAGCCTGTACTGAAAAGAACTGCCCTGCAGATCTAGCCAGGCAGAATTTGGTATCTTTACTAGCAGTGCCATGGCAGAACATGGGGATCTGGGAGGATTGTAATGAAGAGTTCTTCCAATTAAACACCTGAGGCCCTGACTGTGAAAAGTCTGATGGATGATGGTCAGTGCTGTGAACAGAATCTTCTGCCCAACGTGAAGCCAATGGAGCTCCCTGAGGGGAGCAGAGACAGATTCCCTTCTGGATAAACTCTGAAACGTGCCGCTGCATTTTGTACCATCTGGAGTTTTCTGATCTTATTTTCTGGAAACCCAAGATAAAGGCAATTTGAGCAGGCCAGCCTGGAGGTGATCAATGCATGGACTACTCTTCAATGTGCACCTAACAGTAAGAATTCAAGAAATGTCCTTATAGACTGCAGCAAGCCAAAACAAATCCCTGCCACTAACACAATCTGGGATTCAATAGATAACTTGTCACCTTTTTCAACTCCCAGTTGCTTAGCTGCCACTGTGGGGGGGAGGGGCGAGGTGGTAAAAGAAAATCCCTCTGCCAACTATAGTTTGTCCATTGGTCTCTGGCCCTACCAAACAAAAGTGTTTCGGTTTTGTCCTCATTGCACGGAAGATAGCAAGTAAAGAACATCTCTCTGGCAAATGACAAAAAATGAAATGTTATCAATGACGGAGTGTTCAGAAGTAAAAAAGCAGTTGGGTATCGTCTGCATAAGAGATGGTCACCAGTCTATGGGATTCAATCAGAGGCTAGTGGGGCCATACGGATATTGAAGGGACTGGGGCTCAAAGAAAGGCCCTGCAGCACTCCATATGACAGAGACCTTCAGAGGTTCCCATGCACCAAAACATTTTTGAATTCTATAGGGTTAGGTCCATGTATTTGTGTTCAGATCGGTATTAACGGCTCCCCACCACTAGATGGTGCCAAACACTGAGCTTTTTCCGTGTAGGAGAGGTGTGAGTAGTCATCAGTACTATTCCTGCTTGAAGATTTGCAATGATAGATTAAGTATGGTGAGGAAGGGGGGACCCCAAGAAGGGGGGCTCTTGTGTCCCTGCAGCACCCTGGCTTGCAGGGCCAAAGTACAGTGCAGCCGTGTGACTGAGCTGGAGAGAGAGACAGTTCATTAAAACCACGTGTTTGGGGATGGGAGGGACCAGGTTAGGGATACTGAGGTGCATTAAACAACTTCCAGCTTATTCCAAATAAAGTGAGTAAGCTATTGGTTTAAAAGAAAACAAAAACACGAATCATCTTTAGCTGTGATGTACATTACACTGCGGCTGGGTAAGCCCAGCTGGATTCTGTGTTCCTGTTAAAGGGCCTCATTTGCATGCTGAGAAACACGGTGAACGGACCAGCATTTTTTTGCAGGAAATAACGCATTTACAGCTGGTCTTTGCTGGAAGCACTGCTGATAAAAGGAATAGGTATAGTTACCATCTTGAAGTTCCTTTGCTTATTAATATTTCCCAGGAATAAGACTTAAGTTGTCTGACTCCTCCCCAACAGTATGGGTAGTAATCATACCTAGTGGGATTAGGCTGATGACATAACATTTTTGCAGTTGATTATTTCAGATTATACTAGCCCCACCAAATAAAACATCAGTGATTTCTGCACAAAGTGACTGTTTAAGTTTAACATAAGCGGGTCACGCCCCCCAGTTTTAGCAGTATGACCTATTAGGAACTAAGCACAAATTACAAGTACTCTGGGTATGGCAGAGATACTCACCGTCTGCTTTGAGCTAGTGGTCACTGCCCTAACTATGTGGAAAACAAATGTACCATGATATGTGCATGTATGTTCAGGCTAGGAGATAGAGGCTAAAGGCACTTCACTTCTTCTTTATCGGTTTCGCATGTGATGTGTTTTAATGTGTTTTGCATCTTAAGGCTTGCTCTTGTCAGTGTCAGATCCAGGGGCGTAGCTTGGTCAGTAAGATTGGTCGGGTGTGAGTTTTAGACTTTCCAACAATCACGATGGCGTACAATGTCTAAATATATTTTACGACAAGCAGGTCCCATGAGCGGGACTGAAGAGACAGCGAAAAGGGAGAAGAAGGTGGATTAGCAGGGATACTAGGTAAAGAAAACTGTATACTTTGTAAAATACACAAAAAAAATTAATATTTTCAAAGCAGAGAGGGGGAGAGTTTGTGTGCATTTTCGTCTGTGTTTATGTAAAAATTTCTTGTGAAATCTGACATACGCCTCACCATACCCAAATGAAAGCATCTGTACCCAACTTTTTTCCAGAAAATACTTTTAGTAGGTGGGTGTAACACCCTAAATACCCCCCTGAAGCTACGCCCCTGGTCATATACCTGGGATGTTTGCATCACTGCTGCACAATCTATATCTATGGTGCATGTGCTACTCTCGTTGCATATGTCTTCTTTTTTAGAAGAGCTATCTTCGACACTGCACAGAAAGCACTGGCAGGGCCAAGTAAAGGATTTTGAAGGTGCTGGGCCAAACGTATTTTGTGGGTCCTTGTTCGGAACAGCTTTAAATTTATGATCCAATTTCAGCTCTTTCATGCCAACTTTGACCAGGTCACTAACACTGCACAGGCACTGGCCCAAATTCTAAAAGTGTTTACATCTAATATTCAGGTATGCTGATGTGTGTTTTCAGTATTATAACAGCAGCTCCCTAATATTACTGCAAATAATCTCTGCGACCCCCTCCCATTTTGCATACTTGAGGTCATGTTTTGATTGAAAATAAACTTTTTTATGGATGTTGCATGAAACATAAACAACATTTCTCAGCAAAATGTCTGTAATAGACTCACACACATCACCCACATTAAAAATAAATTAAGGGAAAACGATTTAAAACATCTATTAAAGAATTATTTAGGACTCGTTGCAGAACAGAGCTGGTGCTATCAGGGCGGGGAAGGGGCCTGAAAGGCTGGTGGCCTGGGCCAAAACCCACTTTGCACAGGCCTTAAAACGTCTCTGAGCACTGGTTCTGTCTGTCGAAGGGAAGGCTGCATTGTTAATGGCTGTGCTGTATCTGTTCTGAGACGACAAGGAAGGAATGTGTTGTTAGTGGCCACTACTGTGGGAAAGCATCTTTGGTGAATGTGAGTGAGGCTTGCAGTGCTGTTATACGACTCTAAGTGCTATAACTACAACAGTCTGTTCTGTGCTCGTGAGGAAATCGTACACTGCCTGCTTTCAGCAGGACATGCCTAAAAGTAATGCTCACGTCCTCTTCCTCTTCTCTGCATAAGGAAGCGTGTTCCACATTTGTCAGGGAAATCTCGGGTTCCTTCAGGGGAAATAGTTGAAGCCCCTTGCGTTTTGGTACTTAACACACATCACATCTGAGCAGTGTTGGTGGCCCAATGCATAGAAATATTGACATTTATGAATTTCCAGCAAAATATATCAAACATTCTTGAGGGACCTCATCGGGCTGCACTTCTAAAGTAACATGAGTCCTGTCTGTTCTGACTAAGGCAGAGGCCGGTTCTGCCTGAGACTGCAGGGTTCGCAGGAGCTACCGAAAACTCCCTGGGGAAGACCCCCTCCCCACGACCTTGTAAAGTGAACTCTTAAGTATAAAAGTGCCTTCAAATGCAGCTCTGGGGTCTCACACCTCCATCGTGGTAACAACCACCAGGCCGGGGGATTTACCAACGTGAAGTAAATATCACCCTCATTTTTATTTTGACAAGTATAGAGGAGGGAAGAGGACAGGAAGGGGAGGGTGTATTTTGAAGGTCCGAGGGCGAGTGACGCACAATAGCCCATACAATTCCTTCCACCGCATCCCTGCAGAGGCCCTGACTCCTACCTGAACAGAAACCTTCATTCATCTCCAGACTCTCACTCATCCCAGCAGAGGCCCTGACTCCTACCTGAACAGAGACCTTCAGTCATCTACAGACTGTCACTCATCCCTGCAGAGGTCTTGACTCCTACCTGAACAGAGACCTTCAGTCATCTACAGACTCTCACTCATCCCAGCAGAGGCCCTGACTCCTGCCTCAACAGAAACCTTAATTCATCTCCAGACTCTCACTCATCCCAGCAGAGGCCCTGACTCCTACCTGGACAGAGACCTTCATTCATCTCCAGACTCTCACTCATCCCAGCAGAGGCCCTGACTCCTACCTGAACAGAAACCTTCATTCATCTCCAGACTCTCACTCATCCCAGCAGAGGCCCTGACTCCTACCTGAACAGAAACCTTCATTCATCTCCAGACTCTCACTCATCCCAGCAGAGGCCCTGACTCCTGCCTCAACAGAAACCTTAATTCATCTCCAGACTCTCACTCATCCCAGCAGAGGCCCTGACTCCTACCTGGACAGAGACCTTCATTCATCTCCAGACTCTCACTCATCCCTGCAGAGGCCCTGATTCCTACCTCAACAGAAACCTTCATTCATCTCCAGACTCTCACTCATCCCTGCAGAGGCCCTGATTCCTACCTCAACAGAAACCTTCATTCATCTCCAGACTCTCACTCATCCCTGCAGAGGCCCTGACTCCTACCTGGACAGAGACCTTCATTCATCTCCAGACTCTCACGCATCCCTGCAGAGGCCCTGACTCCTGCCTCAACAGAAACCTTAATTAATCTCCAGACTCTCACTCATCCCTGCAGAGGTCCTGACTCCTACCTGGACAGAAACCTTCATTCATCTCCAGACTCTCACTCATCCCAGCAGAGGCCCTGACTCCTACCTGAACAGAGACCTTCATTCATCTCCAGACTCTCACGCATCCCTGCAGAGGCCCTGACTCCTACCTGGACAGAAACCTTCATTCATCTCCAGACTCTCACTCATCCCTGCAGAGGCCCTGATTCCTACCTCAACAGAAACCTTCATTCATCTCCAGACTCTCACTCATCCCTGCAGAGGCCCTGATTCCTACCTCAACAGAGACCTTCATTCATCTCCAGACTCTCACGCATCCCTGCAGAGGCCCTGTCTCCTACCTGAACAGAAACCTTCATTCATCTCCAGACTCTCACTCATCCCTGCAGAGGCCCTGACTCCTACCTGGACAGAGACCTTCATTCATCTCCAGACTCTCACTCATCCCTGCAGAGGCCCTGACTCCTACCTGGACAGAGACCTTCATTCATCTCCAGACTCTCACGCATCCCTGCAGAGGCCCTGACTCCTACCTGAACAGAAACCTTCATTCATCTCCAGACTCTCACGCATCCCTGCAGAGGCCCTGATTCCTACCTCAACAGAGACCTTCATTCATCTCCAGACTCTCACGCATCCCTGCAGAGGCCCTGACTCCTACCTGAACAGAAACCTTCATTCATCTCCAGACTCTCACTCATCCCTGCAGAGGCCCTGACTCCTACCTGAACAGAAACCTTCATTCATCTCCAGACTCTCACGCATCCCTGCAGAGGCCCTGACTCCTACCTGAACAGAAACCTTCATTCATCTCCAGACTCTCACTCATCCCTGCAGAGGTACTGACTCCTACCTGGACAGAGACCTTCATTCATCTCCAGACTCTCACGCATCCCTGCAGAGGCCCTGACTCCTACCTGAACAGAAACCTTCATTCATCTCCAGACTCTCACTCATCCCTGCAGAGGCCCTGACTCCTACCTGAACAGAAACCTTCATTCATCTCCAGACTCTCACTCATCCCTGCAGAGGTCCTGACTCCTACCTGGACAGAAACCTTCATTCGTCTCCAGAATCTGACTCATCCCTGCAGAGAGCCTGACTCCTACCTGGACAGAGACCTTCATTCATCTCCAGATCGCAGCCTCACACAGAAGCTTAGACTGAAACTGACTGCATCAAGTGCTGGTGCTGTCGCTGCCCTCGCTGACATGGAAACGGAATTACGTCATCGTCAGGCCGGTAAAATAACTCGTTCTTCCCCCGCAGCAGCTGGATGCCGAAGCAGAGACTGGAACAGGACTACTGCTGTCTCTGCTCACGCTGACCCGGAAACGGAAATCACTGCCACCACCTGAGAATAAGTGAAAGAAATGACTAGGAAGTGCCACACACTGCGGCCTCAGTGTAGGAGCAGGCGTGGTGGGCACTGGAAAGTCAAATTTACAATGTTAACTCCAGTCCTACATACTTGCCAATGGAGCCGATTCAGGCGGGAGATTTTGGAAACAAAAAATGGCTTTCTGTTGGCTGTCTCCCGCCTGAAACTTCCTGTCCTTCAATAGAAGTCAAGGGGGGGAACGTATTCTCCCGATTACTTTTAGTTTTTATCAAAAACTCCCCTTTTCCTCTTCTGAAAGGTTGCCATGTATGGGCCTAGAATATGTGAGGGAAAGAACAACGTTCCCCTAAATATTCCAGGAGGCTTATTTACTAATCTAACTGCAGTTCTGATATATTTTGGGAAAAAAATATAAATTCCCCAAGTATTTTTAAGAAGGGTTGAAAAGCAGTATTATTGAATTGCAGAAACTGCTGGCCTGAGGGTGCAACCCAGGGCAAAAACCTATGAATACCTGGAGCGAAAGGACAAAACCAGCTGTAGCCAAAGGAAATGGCCCTTGGACCGACCCTCTTCCTGAAGGACTTCCTGGAGACCACCCCCAGGGAGCACAGCCTGGACAGAGAAAGCGGATTTTAGATAGAGCAAGCAGTGGCAAAGCCAATAGGTCTCATCCACGTGAGAGCTATTGCATACATGACAACATTTTAATACTGGAAAGAGGGAGTTTAAAAAAAGAATCGGGGGAATGCATTTTCCTCATAGACTTATATTGACTCAGAGGCTATTTTAGGCTACAGACAGCTAAAATAAAGCCTGTTTTGGCCTAAAAAATGAGTCTCCTGTCTAAATCGAATCTGCTGGTATTTATTGCCATTAGCTTTGTCAATATGTTTTAGTCATGTTGTACAGCAGCGTGGAGAAGAAATACGTGTGTACCTGTAGTGGCAAGTATGAAGGATGCGAAGGAGGCAGATTTCATGTTAATATCTTTTATTCTTGCCACAAGAAATAAGGCCCACGAGCAGCCGGCCGGCCGCAACACCGCGCTTTCTTCGCGCCTCTGCCTTTCCGCCGCGCCGCCCCCTGACGTCACGACCGTCCTCGTTACAGATTGGTCGTGGCGTCATGAGGCGTCTAAACATAGAAGACAGACTAGCTCTGTCCCTCCGGCCTCGTGCGTTAACTCACGTACGACATCTCCCTTTTCAACATAACAAGAAACTTAAGGAACTTCACCTCATAACAAAATCTTCGAACCTCTTGGGTGCTCGGATACGCCTAATTGGCCTGCTCGGAGTAACATACTGAAGTGAATTCGCCTTGACGGCGCACGCATCCTCTAGGCTTGACCCCATTACATTGTGACTGTCGCTCTCCACAGATTCGGGCCTGCAGCCATTCTGTCCTGAGGCAGCCGTCAAGCCACGCCATGCCTTCTCGCATCGCTCCGCACTCGCCTGTCCACTTATTCCTGGCCTGGAAGGCGTATTCACACATTCCTCCTCATCAATGACTACATCCCTGGCTTCGTGAGTTTGCCACTCATCAACATCATCCGTGCCTTCGGCCCCATCCACACGGACATCTTTCATGATGATTTTCTCTTGCCCAGCCTTGAGCCTAACTATGTCGTCCTTGCTCCGCCACCCCGCTCCTTCCAGGCAGACTGCCCCTCTTGTCACTCCTTGCACACGCACTGGGGTTTGAAACACAGACTCCCCCTTCATCACCCTGTTGGGTTTCTTCACCAATACCCAATCCCCTTGCGCTATATTTTTAGTTTTGGCTCTATTCACCATGTCAGCGTACCTCTTATTGTTTTCCTGTTTGGCCACTATTCTTGCTTTGACTCTCAATCTCTCATCAGATTCTGCCTCAATTTCCCGGTTCATGTCATACCACTTATTTAATTTGGGGGTAAGCTCACTCATGCATCTTCTCCCTCTCATCAAATAAAACGGAGTGTGTCCAGTAACCTCACTGGGCGTGTTGTGGAAAGTGTTCACCTTGTCCGCCAGAAACGCTTTCACATTCATGTTGGAAGCGATCGCCTGTTGCACGCCCTCTTTGAGGAATCTATTCATACGCTCAACCTGCCCATTGCTCTTCGGGCTGTACAGCGGGGTTTTCTCTTGCTTAATCCCCAACCTGGACAGAAAATCCGTCATCCGCCTGGACACTAACTGGGTGCCGTTGTCCGACACCATGATCTTCGGCTGTCCCTCAATCGCGAAAATTTTCGTCAATGCCTTGATCACTCGTTCAGTGGTAACTTCCCTGACGAACTTGTAGTGAATCCATTTGGAGAAGTAATCCGTAAGGACGATGAGATGTCTACACTCGTCAGGTAGCCTTGTAAATGGGCCCGCAAAATCAATGGCAATCTTGTTCCACGGGCCGGCAGGTATGTCCACCAGCTGCAACTCTCCTTTTGTCGTCTTCCAGTGCTTATCGGCCCTTAAGCACGGTCCACACCGATCAATGAATCTGCTGACATCGCTGCACATCCCTGGCCACCAGTAGTACTGCTTGAGGAGATTCTTTGTAGCGGTATTGCCCGGGTGGCCTTTATGGGCAATCCTGATTAGCTTGTCTCTTAAGCTTTCCGGAGGTACAAACAGCTCGTGTCTCTTCACAAAGCCGCCTTCGATGGTGAGTTCGGGACTAATCTGTTGGAAACTTCTGAGTGCCCCGTGCAAGTTCCGGATAGGGGGCCAATGAGCCTTCATGTGGTCCATCACCCTCCGCATAGTCCCGTCCTTCTCCTGAGCCGTCAACCATTCTTCCTCTGATATGGATCCCTCGCACATGGCTGTTGCGTCAACCATTGCCACAACGCACTCCGTGTCGTCCAGGGAATCATTCTCCTCGTCCGGGATCGGTATGCGAGATAGGCAATCCGCCCTGCAGTTGAGGCCCCCTTTGATGTGTCTGACGGTGAAGTGATATTCTTGCAACTTAGACAGTAGACGTAGGAGCCTAGAGCTGGCTTTGCCATTGCCACGTCCTTCACCGTCCATCATGTATATCAAGGGTTTGTGGTCGGTGACTAATTCGAACTCCCTGCCCCACAAATATTTTCTCAGTTTCTCCACGGCCCAGACGCACGCGAGCGTCTCCCGCTCGATGGTGCTGTAGTGCTTCTCTGCTTCGCTCAATGACCGCGATATGAATGCAACAGTGTTCTCCTTCTTCCCTTGGAATTGGCAAAATACTGCACCGATTCCCTTGGCACTGGCGTCAACCGTGATTACATTCCGGAGGTCCTTGTTGTACGGTCGTAATACTGGGGCCGCGGCGATTGCCTGCTTGACGGATTCGAAGGCAGCGCTTTGTTCTTGTGTCCATGTATACTTTTCGTTCTTCCATAGCAGTTTCCTTAGAGGCTCCACAGTGGTTGCGTATCCTTGCATGAACTTGGAATAGTATTCGCTGAGTCCCAGGAACGATCGCAAGGTGTCTTTGTCTCCTGGGCAAGGGGCATCTCGTATGGCCCTCACTAAATCATCTTTCGGCGCGATGCCATTAGGGGTAAGCACGTGCCCTAAGTATTCTATCTTGTTTTTCATGAATTTGCACTTGTCTTTGGAGACTGTCATCCCCCTTTTTTGTAGCACCTCCAACACTCTGCGCAGCAGTTCTAAGTGCCCCTTCTCGTCTTCCGTGTGTATCAGAATGTCGTCCTGAAATGCTTCAACCCCCTTCATATCGCAGAAGAGGAGGTCCATTAGCTTTTGAAAGACGCCCGAGGCCGATGCAAGGCCGAATGGAAGACGGATGTACCTGTATGCTCCAAACGGGGTAATAAAGGTGGTAAGTTCCTTGGATTCCTCCGTGAGACATACTTGGTGGTATGCAGACTTCAGGTCTATCAGGGTGAAAAACTTCGATCCTGCTGTGGCCGACAATATCTCCTGAATGTTGGGCAGTGGATGGCAGTTCACCAGGATATTTCTGTTCAGTGATCGCAGGTCTACACACAACCGAATGTCCCCTGTCCTCTTCTTCTTGGACACCACGATTGCGGACACCCATTCTGATGCACCTGCTTCCTCTATTACTCCTTCCCTTTTCAGCTTATCAAGAACAGCCTTAAGCTCCCCCCTTACTGAAAGAGGAATTGTTCTGACTTTGTGTTTTATGGGTAGGGCACCCTTTTTTAGCCGTATAGCATGCACAAATCCTCTTACGCACCCTACCTTGTTTTCAAAAACGGAGTCAAACATTTCGAGGACCTCAGCTAATCCATCATGTAAATCATCAGGCTGCACATAATTGACCCAGTTATCTCTCAGAACTATGGGATCTTCCGCCCCAGGGACTAGCATCACACCTAGCTTCGCCAGGTCCTTCCATCCTACAAGGCTCCTCCCATTTTCAGCCACATATATCTTTGTTCTCACAGTGCGCCCTCGAAAGGTGAGGGAGTCCCAGAAGTAACCTTTCATCACTATGTCGTGTTCCCCGAAGGCCTTTGGACTCACATCCGTCTCGTGCAGTCGTACATCTTGCCACTTCGAATCAAATGTCCTATCAGAGATCAGGGTAAGGGGGGAACCAGAATCAGCCGTAAATGGCAATTTTATCACACCAATCATGACGGAGCCAATGGGACCCTTCACTCTACCGTCCTCACCATCAATGGACAACACCATGTCCGCATCCGCATCAGTATCATTCTCGCTTACCGAGCTCACTTTCATGCCCGTATTATATTTTTTTGCTTTGCATACTGCCGCAAAGTGGCCCAACTTCCTGCATTTAGAACAGCTTTTGTGCACGGCAGGGCAGGCCCTGCTATCCGCTAAGTGATCTTTTGACCCACATCTATAACAGACGAGCTGCCTCCTGCCTCCCCCTCTATCACTCGCTGCCCTTTCTGAATTTCCGGGCACATGTTTACGGCTGTCCTGTACATAGAACACATTTGAAGCCTGACTAGTGTTCGCCAGTTCCTTGGAAGATACCATGGAGCGTTCCACTGCCTTTGCAATGGCAATTACGTCCTTCAGCGAAGGATTCCTGCGTGAAAGCAAACGTTCCTGCACTTTCTTTGAATGGCAGTAGAACACCACCTGGTCTCTAATGTACGTATCAGTCATCACTGCAAATTCACAATCTTGAGCTAGGACACGTAGACATGCAATATATTCCTCGATAGTCTCTCCTTCCTCTTGTTTCCGCAGTGCGAATTTATGGCGCCCCACCATGATGTTGCACTCCTCTGCATACTGCAGCTCAAGCCGCCGCACAGCCTCCTGGTACTCATTCAGCGGAGCTGTGGCTCCATGGGGATTCACATATACCGGCAGGCTATCGAAAACCTCTTGTCCAGCCTTCCCCAACAGTCCGAATAGCAACGACTTTTTCCGTTCGGGGCTATACCCCTGACCATCAATTGAGATAATATAGTTCTCAAATGCGCGCAGCCATCCTTTCCACTTCATGCATGGCTTACCGGGAGAGTCCAGGAAGAGAGGAGGTACGCAGATATGACCTGTCTGCGACATGGCCGGAAAGCGGGAGGCTACTGGGCTGCGCAGAACGGTAGGAGTCGTCGAAGTCAATCGTGTGGAGACCGCAGCATCAGCGCCTTAGGGGTTGCACGTAGTCCCAGTGAAGAGATATCAGCGCTTTCCACTGGCCTCCCGAAACACCAGGTAAGGTGGGCTACACTCGTGGGCCTTGGTAGAAGCTGTGACCCTCGTCGCCATTTGTAGTGGCAAGTATGAAGGATGCGAAGGAGGCAGATTTCATGTTAATATCTTTTATTCTTGCCACAAGAAATAAGGCCCACGAGCAGCCGGCCGGCCGCAACACCGCGCTTTCTTCGCGCCTCTGCCTTTCCGCCGCGCCGCCCCCTGACGTCACGACCGTCCTCGTTACAGATTGGTCGTGGCGTCATGAGGCGTCTAAACATAGAAGACAGACTAGCTCTGTCCCTCCGGCCTCGTGCGTTAACTCACGTACGACAGTACCCCCAGACTGTGCAGGTCTTGGTGGCAGGCTGCATGAGGTGCTGCTGGTCAGCTCCTGTGGCCGCAGAGGAGGAGACAGACAAGACCTTACAAGCCCCACACCTTAGAGGGTGGCCAGATGGGCTCCTCGAGCTCAGACTCAAAACCCCGTGCAATCAGGGTGACGGGGAGCAACGGACGGCTGAATGAGGCGCCCAGGTGCAGGCTCCAGGGGAGCAGACTTCCTTGGCCGAGCATGCGTAGGCATATATTTGCTGCTGATGGGGAGGGGGGGTGTACCCCAAAGGGGTTCATCGCAACCCATGGTAACTGTAAGTCACACTTATTTTTGTTATCGCTGGTGTTGTATCCTACTTGGAGGAGGTCCTCTCAGTTTCCTGCGTTTCTTACCTGTTCCTTTATCTGTTTTTCTTTTTCGTCCACCTCTGCTGAGATCCAGTTTAGGTGACAGATGCATCAGGGCTGGAAGTATGGGGATGAGATGGAGGGGGATGTTTAAAATGAATGGTTTGCTGCACTGGTTTATATTTTATTTAGGTTACGTCCGCCAAAGTGTTGTTTCACACCTGTGCTGCACCCCACAAGTGGCTCACTGGCATCCCCTTTCCACTGGTGCTACCCATGCCCCTGGTCAAGTCTCAGCTTGCTGCTGCCCTGCAATCCCACCAGCAACCAAGATGCCTTCATTTAAACTAATTTCCTGAATATGAATGGACTCCTGGACCGCATTAAACACACTACAGTCCTATACTTTGCCAAACGCTTCTAGCCCGCAGTTCTTACTCTGCAGGAGGCTCAACTACTGGGAACCCACTATCCCTTTCTCCGGTGCTACAGTAACAACAGGGTATTCCATGTGGGGTTCGCTCAAGGCTCTCGAGCAGTGGCTATTCCATCACATAGGGGATTCCCCCGGGTAGTCACTAACACACACATAGACCCTCAAGAGACATACGTGGGGATAAAGGGCCTCCTCAAGGCCTCCACCATAACGTCCTCTTACTTTACCTACCTAACCAAGAACCCACTGCTGCACTGTCCTTCCTGACTTCCTTGCTCACCGGTCTGCCAGTGGGTGTATCTGTCCTTTGTGGAGATTTTAACACAGTGCTCAACCCGGAACTAGTTGCAACTGGACCTCCCGCCCAAGGGCCACATCTCCAGTTTACGGACTGGATGGGGCTCTGCGATGTGTGGAAAGTCTTGCACCCCTGCGAGTGTGTTTATATGCACACTTCAGCATCACATAAAATGGAGTCAATGATTGATCTCCTCTTGCTGTTGGCCACAGATGTGTGCCGGGTGGTCTGTGTGACCATCCTTCGGAGGGGTATCTCCGACCACGCTTCCCTTACCATAACGATTGGCTCTGCCCACCAGACCCAGAGACTCGTGTGGCGTCTTAATGCCTGGTATCTTACTGACCCCCACTTCGAGACTTGCCTAGAACCTGAGATTCACTCATATTTCAAGATTAGGTGTTGGTGGGTTCTGCGGGTAACCCTTTTGGAGGCCGGCAAGGCTATGATTAGGGGACTGGCAAAGGAGTTTGTCTGCAAGAACGGGAAGGAGAAGTTGGTGCAAATTACTGCCCTAGAGACCCAGATCCACAATTTGGAGCTTTGGGCTCCAGAATGCTTCGCCCCTGACCAGGCACAGCCACTTTCGCTGGCCAGAGGCCAACTATGTCAGCTTCAGCTCAAGTAGGCATGCCAATGCTGGTGGACAAGAAGAGAAATATATATGAGCATGGGGACAAATTAGGGAAACTCCTTTATGGGCACGCCACCCATTATAAGGTCTCAAGAATAGTACCCCAACTGGTGGACGAGGAAGACCACTGCTTGTCACCCTTCCCCCCCCCCCAATATCCTAAGGGCCTTTGTTGCCTTTTACCAAGACCTATACGCATGCAGATCCAATCGCCCGAGAGATAGAACATCCGCTCTTGAGGGATGTCACGCTATCTACAATCCCCTCCTCCTTGGCCACTGAGTTAGACTAGCCGATTACCAGGGACGAAACTGATTCTGCCTTGTCCGACCTGCCTTCAGGTAAGACACTCGGCCCAATGGCTTCCCCGTTTATTATTACCGGACATTTTGCACTGAATTGACTCAGTTTCTGCTCAAGCTTTGCAGGTGGCTCAGCAGGGTGCATTTCCACCTGGGCTCGATCTGGCGTCCGCAGTGATCATTCACAAGCCGGGTCATCCTCGTAAATAATGCTGCTGGTACAGACCCATCCCACTAATCAACATGGAAAAACAATTATTCGCCAAGATCACTGTGGTAGGCTGCTATACGAGCGGATCAAGTAGAGTCAGAGAAGGGGTATATGCGTTTTAGGCTTGAAGTTTTATTCTCTGTTTTATTCACAAGATATTCACTTATTCAATGTTTATAGATATTTGGTAAGCCTCGGGTTTTCTGCTCTTCTCAATTTCTTTCTTTCTCTCTTTCTTAGGTTTCCTCTCCCTCTGGTCTATCCCGGTTGTGAAGGATGTGGGCGTCTCTCTCGGATTCCGGGCATGAAGAGAAAAGAAAGGAACAGGTAAGTCCTTCTGCGGGAACGGGCTGTTTATTGTGCTCGTGAGGGAAAGGGTAGCAAGCAGGGTAGGTCCGTGAGGGGGTGGTCAGAGGTGGGGTTTAGCGCTCCTGGTGTTCGTATAGTGCCTGGTTCCCTTCCTTCCCCTTCCCTTGTGACTTATTCACCCTCCCCGTCCTTCCTCCCGCCTCCCTGAGGCCTTTTCCCAGTGCCCGTGATTCCCCGTAACCCTCCTGTCCCTAGGAGCGACCGTACCTTATTAAGCCACGACCCTCCGGGGTCGTGGCGGCATTCTCGCGTCTCCGGCGTCTCTCCTTTCGCCGTTTCCCGCGTTTCTTCACTTCTTCTGCGGTCTGACTCCTGCTTCCTCGATGGGGTTGCTGGTGACTCTGTTCTCCCGGTCGGCGTTCTCTCCGTCTCGTTCTGCTTCTCCGTCGCGTTCTGCCTCTTCCCTGGATCGTTGTCCTTTTTCTTTTCCTCTGCCGGAACCCGGAAGTCGTCGTAGCTGTTACTGCGTGGCGTCCCCTCGTTGCCAGGGGAACGCAACGTCGTCTCTGGGGAGCCTGCCGAGTAATGGCGGATTCGGGGTAAGTAAGACGCGGTCTCCGCGACCCGTCTACAGTCCCCTACCCATGATCGGGACTGCTCGAGGACCGAGGAGGACGAAGGAGGAAACCAGGAGAGGTAGTCGGCAGGACCTTGTTGGGAACCAGGGACCTGGAACGTAAATGGTTGCAGTTCTAGGAACCATCTCAAGATTCTGGAGTTAGTGTCTTTGTGAGAGGCAAGCCAGGTGAGAGGGGCATGGTCAGTAAATAAAACGAAGGACCTGCCTAAAAGATAATACTGCAAGGAGTCCACAGCCCATTTGATGGCGAGACATTCTTTTTCGATAGTTGGGTAATGGGTCTCTTGCGGAAACAGTTTTCTACTTAGAAAAACCACAGGGTGGTCAAATCCCTCTCCATCGGGCTGGGTGAGTACAGCTCCGAGACCGACGTCCGAAGCATCAGTATATAAGTGAAAACTGTTTGAGAAATCGGGACATTTTAGTATTGGGTCTGTGGTAAGGGAATGTTTTAATCGATCAAAACTACTCTGTTGGGAGTCGGTAAATGGGGCCAGTTTCGTGGGGTTTTGTTTAGTCAGGAGGTCAGTCAGAGGGGCTGCAATGGTAGAATAATTGGGGATAAATCGGCGGTAGTATCCTACTAAGCCTAGGAATGATCGTAGGTCTTTCTTCGTTCTTGGTTTAGCTGCGTGGAGTATGGCCTCAACTTTGCTTTTCTGCGGTTGTAGAGTGCCGCTCCCTATGACATAACCTAGATATGAGACTTCAGTGCTTCCTAGTAAACATTTCTTAGGGTTGGCAGTTAAACCGGCCTCAGTTAAGACGGAGAAGATTGTATGCAGATGCAATAAGTGATCTTGCCAGGTTTCACTAAAGATGACAATGTCGTCTAGGTAGGCTGCGGTAAAGGTCTGGAAGGGTTTTAAGATTCGATCCATCAGGCGCTGGAAAGTCGCGGGAGCGCCGTGAAGACCAAAAGGTAAAACCGTGAATTGATAAAGACCGGAGGAGGTTGAAAAGGCTGTTTTTTCTTTGGCATCAGGGTGGAGGGGTATCTGCCAATACCCCTCGGTTAAGTCAAGGGTGGATAAGTAACGAGCCTTCCCTAATTTCTCTAAGATGTCATCCACTCTGGGGATAGGGTAGGTGTCCAACAGGGAGATCTCATTAAGTTTGCGAAAATCAATACAAAATCTAATCGATCCGTCTGGTTTAGGAACCAACACTACCGGGGAATTCCAGGGACTGTTAGAGGGTTCAATGACCCCTAACGCTAACATTGTTTCGACTTCGGTTTCAATGATGGGTTTTCGTGCTTCAGGGATGCGATAAGGACGAAGACGTACTACATGTCCTTCAGGTGTTTTAATGTGATGATATATCAATGAAGTTTTTCCCGGTATTTCTGAGAAGAAATGGGGATGTTGTTCGATTAGGGTGTATAATTGTTTTTTTTCAGTTTCGGTTAGCTCCTTATTAATACTGGGTTTCTCTTCTGGATGTGTTATTCTTAAAGGGCATAGATCTAGTTCCCGTTCTTTGGTAGAGGAGACAAAACAACCGGTGTCTGTTTGTTCCTCAGTCTCTTCTGAAGGTCTCCATTGTTTTAATAAATTTATATGGTAAATTTGGGTTTTCCTCGGGCAGGTGTTTATCTCTAATAGGTAAGTAACAGGAGAGACTGCTCTAATAACCCTATAGGGTCCTTGCCAACGAGGTTGTCTCCCGAAAACCAATTCAAAGGGACTGTGTCCCGTAGAAGACTGTTCGTGGGTTCGAATGGCATACAGGACCAAGGGAAGCTTCTGATCCCAGTTGCGACCGGACTCGTCCACAGTTTTCCGCAGCAATTTCTTTATAGTGCGGTTATATCGTTCTACCAACCCGTCTGTCTGGGGGTGATAGACCGAGGTCCGTAGTTGGGTGATCCCTAATATCTGACATATCTGTTTCATGAGTTTTGACATAAAGGGTGTACCTTGATCTGTCAGTATTTCCTGGGGAAAACCTATTCGGGAGAACACTGTTATCATGGCTTGTGCTATTGTTTTGGTTGTCATGCTGGAGAGGGGTATGGCTTCGGGGTATCTAGTCGCATAGTCAACTATGACTAAAATGTAAGTATGTCCTTTAGAAGAGGGAAGTAGGGGCCCTACGAGGTCAATACCCACCCGTTTAAAAGGGATATCAATAATGGGTAAAGGGTATAGTGGTGCTTTCCGGGGCATTCCTGGCTCAGTTAATTGACATCTAGGACATTGGGAACAGTATCTGCGCATCTGAGCATACACTCCGGGCCAATAGAATTTTCGCATAAGATATTCTTCTGTTTTTTCCCGACCATAATGACCTCCCCCGGGTTGATTATGGGCTAAAAACAGTACTTGGGCACTAAATGGTTCAGGGACTACTAATTGTTGCTTGGTTTCTCCCGTAACAGTTATAGTTATTCGGTATAGGAGGTTTTTCTTGACAAGAAAATAGGGACCCACCTCATTGGTGATCTCTGTTTTAGCCGAGCTCCAGGCGTGGGAAAGGGTAGGATCTTCTCTCTGGCTGGTTTGGAAGGAGATGGGCCTGCTGCTAATTTCTGCTACTAGTTTAGGAACTTCCTTCATCTTTCGGTCTTCCTGATATTGTTTTCTCTCAAGTCTTTTCTCATTTTGTGTGAGTTTCTTTAGGTGGGGTGGAACTTCAATGGAGGAATCGGACAAAAGGGGCTTCGGTCCACCACTCGGGAGTCACAGTGAGTCCGCGGACTTGGTCTAATAGGTCATAGAATCGAGTATAATCAGTCCCTATAATGCAGTCCTCGATTAATCGATCCATAACCCCTATCGAAACCATATCCTTAAAGGGACCCCATTCAATTTTAACCATTGTGAGGGGATAACTTCCTTTGTCTCCATGTATACAACAGATGGAGACCCAGCTGTCGGTAACAGAAGTATCAAGATGGATTAGACCCTTCCGGATTACAGATTGGCTGCATCCTGAATCAATTAATGCCAAAATGACCTGTCCATTTATGGTGACAGCGTATCTAAATTTCTCATTCCCTTTTCCTGTACATAGAACTCTACGTCGTGTGACCCCAATTTCCATGGGTTCCGGTCCTTCAGCTTTCCTTGGACATATTCTTGCAATATGGCCCCACTCTCCACAGTGGAAACATTGTGGGGACTGCATAGGGTGATGTTCTATGGGTTTAGGGAACCGGGTTTCTTCTGGGAAATACCTGGGAACTGGTTTTGATGGAGGGGTGGGAGGTTTTTGGAAAGGTCTCGGAGACAAGGGTTTAATTTCTGCGGAACGATGGAAAGCACAAGCCAAATCAATAGCAACCTCAGTGTCCACCTTTGGGTGTTGACGGATCCAGTTCTTAGTACTAGGGGGCAGGGAATCTAAATACTGTTCTAAAATAATTGTCTTAATGACATCTTCCCGGGTTGTCTCTATGGGTCCCAACCATTTTAGAGCCAAGTCTTTCACCCGGAAATAGAAGGAGCGAGGGTCTTCGTTCGTACTCCACTTTATTTTTCTAAATTTTAAACGATAATATTCCGTATCATGTCCGACTCGCCCCAGGATACTTTTTTTTATATCTTTGTAAGGGGTAGTACCGTCAGGGTTGGCGGACTGGTATGCAGTCTGTAGGAATCCAGTAAGCAGGGGTGCCACATACTGACCCCAGCGGTCCTCTGGCCATTGAGCAGACGAGGCTACCCTCTCAAAGTTAGTAAAAAACGAGTCTGGGTCTTCCCCCTCCTGGTACTTTTGTAGGACCGAACTGGGAACGTTTGGATGCACCTTACTGGTCGCTATTGTATCGGTTAACTTTTGTAATGCGGTCTCATGTACTAGTTGGTTATTGGCTAAGATTGTCTGGCTACTTCATGCTGCGTCGTCAATGTAGAAGAAGTCTGTTATGTCCCTGTGGTTTTGAACAGGGGGCCTGGAAACTGACCCTTGGAGATTTATTGGAGTTCTGGGTACAAACAGGCAGGCTGGATTCAGCAGGGTGGCTCACAGCAACAAAAGAGCCCTGATGCAGCAACAGCATGCCTTGGCAGCATAGCAGTCAGTAAGCAGGCCAGCAGGGCAGGCGTCACATCTGGGCAGTACTTCTTCCTGGAAGAGTCCACAGGTACAGAAGTGATCCGACAAGTTGGGTCTGAGGGTCCACTATTTATCTTTGGTGCCAGTTTTGAAGTAGGAAACATTTCTAGAGGATTCCACCCCCAAAGGAGTTTGGTATTTCCTGCCTCCGTGTATAGTCCCAGCGTGTCTGGGGCTACAAAAGCCTAGTGTGAAAGTTTGTGTGAGTGGGCTGAGGCAGATTCCTTGTGATGTGTTAGTGTGGTAGGTGACCGCTCCGCTCCCTATTAAGCCAGAGATGGCTCATCCAGCCAACACCTATCGCCCCTTGTCTCACTGTCTGGGAGCACTACACAAGGACTTACGGCCAGGTACATGTAGTCATGTGACTCAGGATACAGGCTGCAGGCACCAAATGGGAGAGGCAGGAAAATTCCAACTTTCTAAAAATTGCATTTTCAAAATTGTGACTTAAAATCTGACTCTAATATTAAAGAGGGTTTTAAATTACAAGTCTTTAGACACAGAACTCCACATTCCTACCTGCTCCCAATTTAAAGTTTTCACTTATTAAATGTAATAAGGTAATCCAATGTTATCCTATGGGAGAGGTAGGTCTTGCAGCAATGTAAAACAAAATTTAAGAGTTTCTCTACCAACACATGTACAACTTAAAAGTACATGTCCAGCTCTAAATATACTGCACCCTGCCTTATGGGTTGTTTAGGGCCTACCCTAGGGGTGAGTTATATGTATTAAAAAGGAAGGTTTAGGTCTGGTGAAAGATTTATTTTGCCAGGCCGAAATGTCAGTTTACAACTGCACACACAGGCTGCAATGGCAGGCCTAGGGCAGGTTTAAAGGGCTAAGTAAGTGGGTGGCACAATCAGTGCTGCAGGCCTGCTAGTAGCATTTAACTTACAGGTCCTGGGTACAGGTAGTACCAGTTTACTAGGGCTGCGACTTACAAGTAAATTAAATGTGTCAGTTGGGTGTACGTTAATTTTACCATGTTTAAGGGTGAGAACACAAGCACTTCAGCACTGGCTAGCAGTGGTAAAGTGTGCAGAGTCCTAAGGCCAACAAAAATGAAATCAGCAAAAATGAAACATTAAGGCAAAACGTTTGGGAGAAGGTCACCATCAGGCTGACAGATCTAATGTGGGGGAGTAGGATGAAACCCCTAAAATGTACTTCAAGACACCAAAACCACTGCACTATGCCACATACATCTGCCCCCTTCCCAAGCCTTAATGCTCAATGCAGTCTAACGTCATGCCGCAGACAATACTATTTGTACCCGGGAAAATGTTTGAGTACCCATGCAGTAGGTGATGAAAGACTGCAAGACTGAACAGTGCAAGGGAAGCATTGTTTCACCTCTGGGTGTCTCTTACGCCCAAATCCTATGAAGACCATTCCTAAACCGCATGGGACGACTCCTGGTGGCCCACGGCCCTTGGCACCGCACCGACCCCCTCAGACCACGCCTGCAACCTCGGCTTCATCTTGGACCCTCTTCTCACCATGACCAAACAGGTCAACGCCGTGTCCTTCTCCTGCTTCCTCACCCTCCGCATGCTCCGCAAGATCTTCCGCTGGATCCCCACCGACACCAGGAAAACCGTGACCCATGCCCTAGTCACCAGCCGCCTGGACTACGGCAACACCCTTTATGCTGGGACCACCGCAAAACTCCAAAAACGTCTGCAACTTATTCAAAACGCCTCCGCCCGCCTCATCCTCGACGTACCCCGCAACAGCCACATCTCCGCACACCTGAGACACCTGCAATGGCTCCCAGTCAGCAAAAGGATCACCTTCCGACTTCTCACCCACGCACACAAAGCCCTCCACGACAAGGGACCTGAATACCTCAACCGACACCTCAGCTTCTACGCCCCCACCCGTCTCCTCCGTTCCACCGGCCTCGCGCTCGCTGCCGTCCCTCACATCTGCCGCTCCACGGCGGGTGGGAGGTCTTTCTCCTACCTGGCAGCCAAGACCTGGAACACCCTCCCCACCAGCCTCAGGACCACCCAGGACCACTCCGCATTCTGGAGACTCCTCAAGACCTGGCTTTTCGAGCAGCAGTAAACCCCCTTCCCCCTAGCTCTTTGAGACCTGCACGGGTGAGTAGCGCGCTCTATAAATGTTAATGATTTGATTTGATTAAACAGAGAGGTATCCACCTACATGCATGGCTATGTCCTTTCTCACACTTTTCACCTGGACTCCTACACAGACACAGCTACAAACTTGCTGCAACATGACATTTTTGAATTCTATAGGGTTAGGTCCATGTAGTTGTGCTCAGATCGGTATTAACGGCTCCCCACCACTAGATGGTGCCAAACACTGAGCTTTTTCCGTGTAGGAGAGGTGTGAGTAGTCATTGGTCCTATTCCTGCTTGAAGATTTGCAATGATAGATTAAGTATGGCGAGGAAGGGGGGACCCCAAGAAGGGGGGCTCCTGTGTCCCTGCAGCACCCTGGCTTGCAGGGCCAAAGTACAGTGCAGCCGTGTGACTGAGCTGGAGAGAGAGAGAGTCCTTTAAACCACATGTTTAGGGATGGGAGGGACCTGGTTAGGGATACTGAGGTGCATTAAACAACTTCCAGCTTATTCCAAATAAAGTGAGTAAGCTATTGGTTTAAAAGAAAACAAAAACATGAATCATCTTTAGCTGTGATGTACATTACACTGCGGCTGGGTAAGCCCAGTTGGATTCTGTGTTCCTGTTAAAGGGCCTCATTTGCATGCTGAGAAACACGGTGAACGGACCAGCATTTTTTTGCAGGAAATAACACATTTACAGCTGGTCTTTGCTGGAAGCACTGCTGATAAAAGGAATAGGTATAGTTACCATCTTGAAGTTCCTTTGCTTATTGATATTTCCCAGGAATAAGACTTAAGTTGTCTGACTCCTCCCCAACAGTATGGGTAGTAATCATACCTAGTGGGATTAGGCTGATGACATAACATTTTTGCAGTTGATTATTTCAGATTATACTAGCCCCACCAAATAAAACATCAGTGATTTCTGCACAAAGTGACTGTATAAGTTTAACATAAGCGGGTCACGCCCCCCAGTTTTAGCAGTATGACCTATTAGCTACTAAGCACAAATTACAAGTACTCTGGGTATGGCAGAGATACTCACCGTCTGCTTTGAGCTAGTGGTCACTGCCCTAACTATGTGGAAAACAAATGTAACATGATATGTGCATGTATGTTCAGGCTAGGAGATAGAGGCTAAAGGCACTTCACTTCTTCTTTATCGGTTTCGCATGTGATGTGTTTTAACGTGCTTTGCATCTTAAGGCTTGCTCTTGTCAGTGTCAGATCCAGGGGCGTAGCTTGGTCAGTAAGATTGACCGGGTGTGAGTTTTAGACTTTCCAACAATCACGATGGCGTACAATGTCAAAATATATTTTACGACAAGCAGGTCATATGAGTGGGACTGAAGAGACAGCGAAAAGGGAGAAGAAGGTGGATTAGCAGGGATACTAGGTGAAGAAAACTGTATACTCTGTAAAATACACAACATTTTTGAAGACATTCAAAGCAGAGAGGGGGAGAGTGTGTGTGCATTTTCGTCTGTGTTTATGTAAAATTTTCTTGTGAAATCTGACATACGCCTCACCATACCCGAATGAAAGCATCTGTACCCAACTATTTTCCAGAAAATACCTTTAGTAGGCGGGTGTAACACCCCAAATACCCCCCTGAAGCTACGCCCCTGGTCATATACCTGGGATGTTTGCATCACTGCTGCACAATCTATATCTATGGTGCATGTGCTACTCTCGTTGCATATGTCTTCTTTTTTAGAAGAGCTATCTTCGACACTGCACAGAAAGCACTGGCAGGGCCAAGTAAAGGATTTTGAAGGTGCTGGGCCAAACGTATTTTGTGGGTCCTTGTTCGGAACAGCTTTAAATTTATGATCCAATTTCAGCTCTTTCATGCCAACTTTGACCAGGTCACTAACACTGCACAGGCACTGGCCCAAATTCTAAAAGTGTTTACATCTAATATTCAGGTATGCTGATGTGTGTTTTCAGTATTATAACAGCAGCTCCCTAATATTACTGCAAATAATCTCTGCGACCCCCTCCCATTTTGCATACTTGAGGTCATGTTTTGATTGAAAATAAACTTTTTTATGGATGTTGCATGAAACATAAACAACATTTCTCAGCAAAATGTCTGTAATAGACTCACACACATCACCCACATTAAAAATAAATTAAGGGAAAACGATTTAAAACATCTGTTAAAGAATTATTTAGGACTCGTTGCAGAACAGAGCTGGTGCTATCAGGGCGGGGAGGGGGCCTGAAAGGCTGGTGGCCTGGGCCAAAACCCACTTTGCACAGGCCTTAAAACGTCTCTGAGCACTGGTTCTGTCTGTCGAAGGGAAGGCTGCATTGTTAATGGCTGTGCTGTATCTGTTCTGAGACGACAAGGAAGGAATGTGTTGTTAGTGGCCACTACTGTGGGAAAGCATCTTTAGTAAATGTGAGTGAGGCTTGCAGTGCTGTTATACGACTCTAAGTGCTATAACTACAACTGTCTGTTCTGTGCTTGTGAGGAAATCGTACACTGCCTGCTTTCAGCAGGACATGCCTAAAAGTAATGCTCACGTCCTCTTCCTCTTCTCTGCATAAGGAAGCGTGTTCCACATTTTTCAGGGAAATCTCGGGTTCCTTCAGGGGAAATAGTTGAAGCCCCTTGTGTTTTGGTACTTAACACACATCACATCTGAGCAGTGTTGGTGGCCCAATGCATAGAAATATTGAAATTTATGAATTTCCAAGAAAATGTATCAAACATTCTTGAGGGACCCCCTCGGGCTGCACTTCTAAAGTAACATGAGTCCTGTCTCTTCTGACTAAGGCAGAGGCCGGCTGTGCTTGAGACTGCATGGGTTCACAGGAGCTACCGAAAACTCCCTGGGGAAGACCCCCTCCCCACGACCTTGTAGAGTGAACTCGTAACTATAAAAGTGCCTTCAAATGCAGCTCTGGGGTCTCACACCTCCATCGTGGTAACAACCACCAGTATCTTTGTGACCCGCCGGGGGATTTACCAACGTGAAGTAAATATCACCCTCATTTTTGTTTTGACAATTATGGAGGAGGGAAGAGGACAGGAAGAGGAGGGTGTATTTTGAAGGTCTGAGGGCGAGTGACGCACAAAAGCCCATAAAATTCCTTCCACCGCATCCCTGCAGAGGCCCTGACTCCTACCTGAACAGAAACCTTCATTCATCTCCAGACTCTCACTCATCCCTGCAGAGGCCCTGACTCCTATCTGAACAGAAACCTTCATTCATCTCCACACTCTCACTCATCCCAGCAGAGGCCCTGACTCCTACTTCAACAGAAACCTTCATTCATCTCCAGACTCTCACTCATCCCTGCAGAGGTCCTGACTCCTACCTGGACAGACACCTTCATTCATCTCCACAATCTCACTCATCCCTGCAGAGGCCCTGACTCCTACCTGAACAGAGACCTTCAGTCATCTCCAGACTCTCACGCATCCCTGCAGAGGTCCTGACTCCTACCTGGACAGAGACCTTCCGTCATCTACAGACTCTCACTCATCCCTGCAGAGGTCCTGACTCCTACCTGAACAGAGACCTTCATTCGTCTCCAGACTCTCACTCGTCCCTGCAGAGGTCTTGACTCCTACCTGAACAGAGACCTTCATTCGTCTCCAGAATCTGACTCATCCCTGCAGAGGTCCTGACTCCTACCTGGACAGAAACCTTAATTCGTCTCCAGACTCTCACGCATCCCTGCAGAGAGCCTGACTCCTACCTGGACAGAGACCTTCATTCGTCTCCAGACTCTCACTCATCCCTGCAGACAGCCTGACTCCTACCTGGACAGAGACCTTCATTCATCTCCAGACTCTCACGCATCCCTGCAGAGAGCCTGACTCCTACCTGGACAGAGACCTTCATTCATCTCCAGAGTCTCACGCATCACTGCAGAGGCCCTGACTCCTACCTGAACAGAGACCTTCATTCATCTCCAGACTCTAACTCATCCCTGCAGAGAGCCTGACTCCTACCTGAACAGAGACCTTCAGTCATCTCCAGACTCTCACTCATCCCAGCAGAGGCCCTGACTCCTACCTCAACAGAAACCTTAATTCATCTCCAGACTCTCACTCATCCCTGCAGAGGTACTGACTCCTACCTGGACAGACACCTTCATTCATCTCCACAATCTCACTCATCCCAGCAGAGGCCCTGACTCCTACCTGAACAGAGACCTTCAGTCATCTCCTGACTCTCATGCATCCCTGCAGAGGTCCTGACTCCTACCTGAACAGAGACCTTCAGTCATCTACAGACTCTCACTCATCCCTGCAGAGGTCCTGACTCCTACCTGGACAGAGACCTTCAGTCATCTACAGACTGTCACTCATCCCTGCAGAGGTCCTGACTCCTACCTGAACAGAGACCTTCATTCGTCTCCAGACTCTCACTCATCCCTGGAGAGGTCTTGACTCCTACCTGAACTCAGACCTTCATTCATCTCCACAATCTCACTCATCCCTGCAGAGGCCCTGACTCCTACCTGAACAGAGACCTTCATTCATCTCCAGACTCTCACTCATCCCTGCAGAGGCCCTGACTCCTACCTCAACAGAAACCTTCATTCATCTCCAGACTCTCACTCATCCCTGCAGAGGTACTGACTCCTACCTGGACAGAGACCTTCATTCATCTCCACAATCTCACTCATCCCAGCAGAGGCCCTGACTCCTACCTGAACAGAGACCTTCAGTCATCTCCAGACTCTCACGCATCCCTGCAGAGGTCCTGACTCCTACCTGGACAGAGACCTTCAGTCATCTACAGACTCTCACTCATCCCTGCAGAGGTCCTGACTCCTACCTGAACAGAGACCTTCATTCGTCTCCAGACTCTCACTCATCCCTGCAGAGGTCTTGACTCCTACCTGGACAGACACCTTCATTCATCTCCAGACTCTCACTCATCCCTGCAGAGGTCTTGACTCCTACCTGAACAGAGACCTTCATTCGTCTCCAGAATCTGACTCATCCCTGCAGAGAGCCTGACTCCTACCTGGACAGAGACCTTCATTCATCTCCAGATCGCAGCCTCACACAGAAGCTTAGACTGAAACTGACTGCATCAAGTGCTGGTGCTGTCGCTGCCCTCGCTGACATGGAAACGGAATTACGTCATCGTCAGGCTGGTAAAATAACTCGTTCTTCCCCCACAGCAGCTGGATGCCGAAGCAGAGACTGGAACAGGACTACTGCTGTCTCTGCTCACGCTGACCCGGAAACGGAAATCACTGCCACCACCTGAGAATAAGTGAAAGAAATGACTAGGAAGTGCCACACACTGCGGCCTCAGTTTAGGAGCAGGCGTGGTGGGCACTGGAAAGTCAAATTTACAATGTTAACTCCAGTCCTACATATTTTCCATTGGAGCCGATTCAGGCGGGAGATTTAGGAAACAAAAAAATGGCTTTCTGTTGGCTGTCTCCCGTCTGAAACTTCCTGTCCTTCAATAGAAGTCAAGGGGGGAACGTATTCTTCCGATTACTTTTAGTTTTTTTCAAAAACTCCCCTTTTCCTCTTCTGAAAGGTTGCCATGTATGGGCCTAGAATATGTGAGGGAAAGAACAACGTTCCCCTAAATATTCCAGGAGGCTTATTTACTAATCGAACTGCAGTTCTGATATATTTTGGGAAAAAAATATAAATTCCCCAAGTATTTTTAAGAAGGGTTGAAAAGCAGTATTGTTGAAATGCAGAAACTGCTGGCCTGAGGGTGCAACTCAGGGCAAAAAACTATGAATACCTGGAGCTAAGGAACACACCCAGCTGTAGCCAAAGGAAATGCTTCCATTTTCTTACGATAATGGCATTACTCCTAGTCCTACTCCCTCGCCTTACTTTTAACCAATGAGGCCTCCCGCCTCCCCCCTAGACCCTCCCTTCCCCTTTCAAAAACCCCCCCCACCCTTATCCCCTCCTGTACAAAAACCAAGCCCAAGCTGCAACTCGGACAGTCCGTACCGGGAGGGTGGGAGGGAACGGAAAAGGAAGGCGAGGGAGTAGGACTAGGAGTAATGCCATTATCGTAAGAAAATGGAAGCATTACCTCCCGTCCCTCCCTCGCCTTCCTTTTAACCAATGAGACATAGCAAGAAAAACACACAGGAGACGGACATCGAGTTGCAAGACCTTTATTTAATATCCTGCACCAAGAACATCCCCAAACATTATCTCATAGAGGATAAGACCCGGTGACCTAAATCCGACTCCAAACTACCCAAGTCCGACAGCCTATAATGACGCACAAACGTCGAAGGAGAAGCCCAAGTGGCGGCCCTGCAAATCTCCACCACCGAAGTCCCCTGAAGCTCTGCCACCGTCGCCGCCATGCCTCTGGTAGATCTCCCCTGAATCCCTAGAGGAGGAACCACCTCTTTCAAGGAATAGGCCAACAGAATTAAAGATCGAACCCACCGACTCAAGGAAGCCGTGGAAGGTTTCTCACCTTTGCGCGCCGGACCAAAATTAACAAACAGTGAATCCCCTTTACGAAAAGGAGCCACCACCCGCAGATACTCCAACAAAACCCTACGTACATCCAACGAATGCAAACGGACCTCCTCCCTTGATGAGGGATTCGGACAAAATGAAGGAAGGATGACTTCCTGCCTGGAATGGAACGAAGAATTGACTTTTGGAATAAAGGAAGGCACCGGAACCAGAACCACCCTATCGGGAAAAATCTTACAAAAAGGAAAGGAACATGCCAATGCCCCCAATTCCCCCAACCGACGAGCCAAAGTAATGGCGACCAAAAAGAACGTCTTCAAAGATAGATGTCGCAAATCACAGTCCCCCAATGGTTCAAAAGGGGCCTCCGTCAACACATCCAAAACCAAGGACAGATCCCATGAAGGAAAAGAACGTACCGGGCGAGGAAATAAATTAATAAGCCCCTGAAAAAATCTAGGCATCAATCGCCCTTCATCCTGAAGATTACGCCACGGTCCTCTAAATGCCTGAATAGCCGCCCACTGTACCCGAAGAGATGCCACTGACAACCCTAAATGAGCACCGTCCTGCAGTAACTGCATCACCTCAAAGAGAGAAGCGCAGGTAGGATCCAACTCACAACTTAAGCACCAAGACGAAAACACCTTCCACTGTCTACCATAAGAAAGCAAAGTTGAACGTCTCCTTGAAGCCAGCAAGGTAGAACTCAAAGCCACCGGCACCCCTAGACCTGTCAACCCCCTCCGTTCAACTTCCAAGCCGTCAAGTGTAACCTCCTCAATGACCCCAACGGGAGGCAGGGAAACTCCAGGGGAGAAGGACAAAGAGGCAGAGGCCACATCCTCCCCTCCGCCATCAGCCTCAACAATGGGAACCAATTCGCCCTCGGCCAAAGTGGCGCAATCAGGATAACCCTGGACCTCAGATCCCTCACTCGTAACAGAAACGCCCTGAGTAGTTGAAACGGAGGGAACGCATATAAAAGGCCCTGCGGCCAAGGACATGACATCCCGTCCACCTCCCATGCTTGGGGACACCGAAACCGGGAGCAGAAGCGCTCCACTTTCGCATTCCCTACTGACGCAAACACATCCAGCACTGGAAGACCCCAAAGCCGAACAAGATGCTGAAACAGAGACTTCCGGAGAGAGAAAAGTTGAGAGGAAGGAATCACTCTGCTCAGTAGATCCGCCCGAACATTTACCACCCCCCGAATGTACGTAGCCCTGAGAGAGGGAACCCACTCCTGAGCCCACACAAAAATCTCCCTGACTAGATTGAACAGAGCCCTCGATCTGGTCCCCCCTTGCCGATTGACATAAGCCTTGGCCACTAAGTTGTCTGTGCGAACCAGAACCGCCAACCCCCTCAGGGAATCCTGGAAATGGACCAGAGCCAGGAATATTGCCCGCAATTCGCGCCAATTTGATGACCGACTCGCCTCCCGAGGGGACCAAAACCCCTGAATCTGAGCTGACCCCATCCATGCCCCCCAACCGGAGAGGCTGGCATCCGTCGTCACCACCACGGGTCTCAGAGGCGATAAAGACACCCCTACCCTCAGGTGGTCTGCATCCAACCACCATTGCAACTCTCTGTGAATCAATCCGGACCCTGGAACCCTGTGCTTCAGAGAACCGGACCCTGGAGCCCACCTTCTCAAGAACCATGTCATCAAGCACAGGAGATGGAAACGTGCCCAAGGAACCAGAAATATCACTGACGCCAAATGACCCTGCAGACGCAACCATAGAAGAGCTCGGGGAGCAGACAGTAACAATACCTTCTTTACCAAAGCCTGGAGTACATCCAACCTTTTTTCGGACACAGTCACCAACCCTAGAAGAGTCTGAAACCGAGCCCCTAGAAAAACCAGATCCTGGGACGGTACTAAGTCTGATTTCTCCCAATTGATCAAAAACCCGTGGTTTTGCAGGACCCCCAGAACTTGGGCCACCTGCCTCTGCAAAAGGTCTCGTGAATGGGCATGAATCAAGATGTCGTCTAGATAAGGATGCAGAAACACCCCTTCTGAATGAAGCAAAGCCACTAAAGGAGCCAGCACTTTCGTGAAAATCCGAGGAGAAGATTTTAGACCGAAAGGCAGAACGCAAAACTGAAAATGTTCCTGACCCACAGCAAACCTCAGGAACTTTTGAGAGGATCTTGCCACAGGCATGTGTAGCTAAGCATCCTGCAGATCCAGTGACACCAGAAAGTCCCCTTGTCTGACCAATGGAAAAATAGTCTGAATGGACAGCATGCGGAAATGCACTGTCCTGATCCAGGTATTCACCTCCTTTAGATTGAGCACAGGCCGAAATCCCCCTGAAACTTTCTGTACAAGAAACAAGACCGAATAAGTGCCCTGACCCCGTTCGTCTAGCGGAACGCGGGAAATGGCCCCTTTGACCAGTAAGTCTCGCACTCCGTTCAACAATGCTCTTCTCCGTGACCCCCCTGAAGGCAGAGGTGTGGGACGTACCCCTGAATCTGGAGGAACCACAACAAAATCTATGACATAACCATTGGTCACAATGTCTATTACCCAATGATCGTTTACACTGTCCTCCCAAGCTGAAAGAAAGTGACTCAGTCTTCCCCCAACCGGCCCTCTGCCAGGCCCACAGTGATTGTCAGGACCCCTTCTTGAAACCACCCCGGGTCGCAGGAGCAGACTTCTTAGGCGAAAAACGCGGCTGAAAACGTTGTTTCCTGAATGAAAAGGATTTAGCATCCCTAGTAGGAGAAGATCTGGAATGGTTCTTCCACCCTTTACCCGAAGAAGAACCCCTTTTATAAGGTAAGGCATGCTTCCTCTCCTTAAATGCCTTGGAAAGCATGGACGGCAATTGCTCTCCAAATAGGTTACGGCCTTCAAACGGCAGTCTCAACAAGGCCGCCTTCTCCCCTGGATCAGCCTTCCAGGAACGCAACCAGAGGGACCTACGAGCCCCAATCAAAGCCCCAGAAGCCAGAGCCGAAGTACGGACCACATCAGAAGACACATCAGCCAACAATCTGGCCTGCTGCTCCATACCAGCCAGGAGCTCCGAACATTCCGCCCCTTCCTGTACAGCTACCGCCAGTTTATCAAAGTCTTGAACCAATGACTGTGACGCATAAGCAGAATAAATCCCTGCCTTCAGCGCCAGATTCTCCGCAGCAAAGCCCTCTTAAGACCCGAATCCACTTTACGGTCTGTGGCATCCGTAGGCACACAATCCTCCGGATTGACAGCCGTTTTGCCAATTAGAGTAGCCAAAATAGAGTCCAGGCGTATTGAAGGAGGCAAAACCTCCTCACCCTCAAGTAAGTAAAGTTTCTGAAGGAATCGTGGAACTTGAGCCTTCTCCACATCCTTCCACTCACGAAACACCATATCCTTCACAGGTCCCTGGAAAGGCATGGCAAACTTTGAAGGCGTCTGATTATTGAGGAAATAAATGAGAATCCGAGGTTGTAGGTTGAAACACTGAGAAACCCAAATTGTCCCGAACATGTGCCATCACTTCCCACATTTCTTCTCTGGAAACATATTTCCCCCCAGATGACGTTGATGGGGCCTCATCCTCACTCTCTGATGAGGATTTCCTTGCTGCTACCGATGAGTGCGCACGCTTAGGCTGAGCAGACCTGGCCACGCCAGCTTGCAGTGCCCTGGTAACAGCTACCTCAATCATATCTTGCACTTCCTCTCTAGACATGAGGGGAGTACCCCTGTCAGGTACCTGTGGGTTCTCAGGAAGAGCAATGCTATCCTCACCTCCCTCCTCTTAGGAGGAAGAAGAGACAATCCTACGTCTCTTTGCTGGAGCTTTAGGCATGGTAAACCATCAAAAAACACTGACTTCCATTCCAAAAAAAAAAAAAACTACCCTATATAAAGGACACCGGTCCTCCCCCAACAGGGCTCCACCCTAAAAAGGTTAACCTCCTTGTAACATCTCATAAAAATCACGGGCAGAACGCCCATCCTACCTGAAAGGCAACCCAAAATCGAAGTTCCTCGCGGCTCCGCGGCGCGGAAACCCGGAAACCAACGCCCCAGCCACAGAGGGCCGGCTGACCCCGTCAGCCGGCCCCCAGTACACGCCTCTCCAGCAGCCATGCTGCTCGTCCAAGACGCGACCCAGCCGTAGCACTCCTCGCAGAGCTCCGCGTCCCGAGGAGTGCCTCCTTCGACGACCTCCAGGCCCCGCCGTGCAGGTAAGGAAAGGAAAAGAGATACGTCTAGCGTGGGCTAGACAAAAGAACAGGAGGGGATAAGGGTGGGGGGGGGTTTTGAAAGGGGAAGGGAGGGTCTAGGGGGGAGGCGGGAGGCCTCATTGGTTAAAAGGAAGGCGAGGGATGGACGGGAGGTAATGGCCCTTGGACCGACCCTCTTTCTGAAGGACTTCCTGGGAGACCACCCCCAGGGAGCACAGCCTGGAAAGAGAAATAGGGGGGAGTGGATTTTAGATAGCGCAAGCAGGGGCAAAGCCAATAGGTCTCATCCACGTGAGAGCTATTGCATACATGACAACATTTTAAAACTGGAAAGAGGAAGTTTAAAAAAAGAATCAGGGGAATGCATTTTCCTCATAGACTTACATTGACTCAGAGGCAATTTTATGCTAGAAACAGCTAAAATAAAGCCTGTTTTGGCCTTAAAAAATCATGAGTCTCCTGCCTAAATCGAATCTGCTGGTATGTATGCCATTAGCTTTGTCAATGTGTTTTAGTCATGTTGTACAGCAGCGTGGAGAAGAGACACGTGTGTACCCCTAGACTGGGAAGGTCCTGGTGGCGGGCTGCATGAGGTGCTGCTGGTCAGCTCCTGTGGCCGCAGAGGAGGACACAGATGAGACCTTATAAGCCCCACACCTTAGAGGGTGGCCAGATGGGCTCCTCGGGCTCAGACTCAAAACCCCGTGCTATCAGGGTGAAGGGGAGCGACGCACGTCTGAATAAGGCGCCCAGGTGCAGGCTCCAGGGGACCAGACTTCCTTGGCCGAGCCTGCATAGGCATATACTTGCTGCTGATGGGGGGGGGGTATACCCCTAAGGGGTTCATCGCAACCCATGGTAACTGTAAGTCACACTTATTTTTGTTATCTCTGGTGTTGTATCCTACTTGAAGGAGGTCCTCTCAGTTTCCTGCGTTTCTTACCTGTTCCTTTATCTGTTTTTCTTTTTCGTCCACCTCCGCTGAGATCCAGTTTAGGTGACAGATGCATCAGGGCTGGAAGTATGGGGACAAGATGCGGGGGTGGGTTAAAATGAATGATTTGCTGCATTGGTTTATATTTTATTTAGGTTATGTCCACCAAAGTGTTGTTTTACACCTGTGCTGCACCCCACAAGTGGCTCACTGACATCCCCTTTCCACTGGCGCTACCCGGCCAAGTCTCAGCTTGCTGCTGCCCTGCAATCCCACCAGCAACCAAGATGCCTTCATTTAAACTAATGTCCTGAATATGAATGGCCTCCTGGACCGCATTAAACACACTACAGTCCTATACTTTGCCAAACGCTTCTAGCCCGCAGTTCTTACTCAGTAGGAGGCTCAACTACTGGGAACCCACTATCCGTTTCTCCGGTGCTCCAGTAACAACAGGGTATCCCATGTGGGGTTCGCTTAAGGCTCCCGAGCAGTGGCTATTCCATCACATAGGGATTCCCCCTGGTAGTCACTAACACACACATAGACCCTCAAGAGACATATGTGGGTATAAAGGGCCTCCTCAAGGCCTCCACCATAACGTCCTTTTAGTTTACCTACCTAACCAAGAACCCACTGCTGCACTGTCCTCCCCGACTTCCTTGCTCACCGATCTGCCAGTGGGTGTATCAGTCTTTTGTGGAGATTTTAACACAGTGCTCAACCCGGAACTAGTTGCAACTGGACCTCCCGCCCAAGGGGCACATCTCCAATTTACGGACTGGATGGGGCTCTGCAATGTGTGGAAAGTCTGGCACCCCTGCAAGTGTGTTTGTATGCACACTTCAGCATCACACAAAATGGAGTCACTGAGTGATCTCCTCTTGCTGTTGGCCACAGATGTGTGCCGGGTGGTCTGTGTGACCATCCTTCTGTGGGGTATCTCGGACCACGCTCCCCTTACCATGACGATTGGCTCTGCCCACCAGACCCAGAGACTCGTGTGGCGTCTTAATGCATGGTATCTTACTGACCCCCACTTCGAGACTTGCCTAGAACCTGAGATTCACTCATATTTCAAGATTAGGGGGGTCATTACAACATTGGCGGTAAAAGCCGCTTACCGCCGTGCAGAAGACCGGCAACACACCGCCGCGGCCGCGGAATCTGCCAAAATTCAGACACCCACACAACTCCGCCACACCAAAGGTCAGTGATAAACTGGCGAAAACAAAACCTCCACCGTCACGCCAACAGAAACACGCCCATGCTATCACGACCCACGAATCCACGCGGCGGTCTTTCAAACGCGGTAGTCCATTGGCGGTACACACCGCCGCGCTGAAAATACACACACATCTCCAAAACACCGCCACATTGGACAATTCCAAATACACACACCTGATACACATACACACACCACTCCCACACAATCAATACTATATAAAACACACACCCACATCACCCACAAACCCCTACGACCAAAAATGTAGACGAAGGCCAGAGAGACAGCACAGCATAGACAACCACACCATACAGAGGCACACAACACCATCACCCACACTACTTCCGTGCACAAAACACCGCACACCACTACATATCACCACACTCATCACCACATACACCACCCCACACATCACCTACACCACCCCATGGCACGGCAAAGACACCCCAGGTTCTCGGAGGAGGAGCTCAGGGTCATGGTGGAGGAAATCGTACGGTTAGAGCCACAGCTATTTGGATCACAGGTGCAGCACACCTCCATAGCTAGGAAGATGGAGCTATGGCGAAGAATAGTCGACAGGGTCAACGCAGTGGGACAGCACCCAAGAAATCGGGACGACATCAGGAAGAGGTGGAACGACCTACGGGGGAAGGTGCGTTCCGTGGTCTCCAGGCACAACATTGCGGTACAGCGGGCTGGCGGCGGACCCCCACCTCCTCCCCCACAACTAACAACATGGGAGGAGCAGGTCTTGACTATTATACATCCTGAGCGCCTCGGAGGAGTCGTGGCGGAATGGACTCTGGTAAGTCAAATCTTAACTATCATATCCCCCACCCTACCTGCTTGCTATCACTGACCCCCACCCTCACCCCCTCCCCTATCACTCCAACTCCTCACTAATGTACTAATAACACAAACCACACATCCCAAAACCAAGCCCTGCATGCAGCAACAAAGCATGGACACCCATCACTAAAGCATGCCCACTACACATACCCATAACACCTCCCTCAACCATCATCACACAAGCTCCCACACAGGAATGCTAGCACTGGGGTACACAGTCACCCACCCATTGCACACCATGACACACACAGATGCAATAATCATGCTTTTATACCCCTGTAGGACCACTACCCAACGTCACCAGACAGGAGGGTCCAGACATCTCCACCCCACCCACAGAAGAGGCCCACAGTGATGACAGCAGCTCTGTCCAACTGGAACCAGATGACCAGCCCGGACCATCGTGGGCCTCGGGACAGTTGGTTCCCCACACCCAGTCACAGGCCACCACAGACCTTCCACCCTCTGGTAACACCAGCACAGCACCCACCCAGCGGGCCCATACCTCCATACCCAGGACACGTCAATCAGCTGTGTGTCCACCACCACAGGGAACCCAGGATAACCCACCACCCCAACAACAACAGGGACCTGGGGGCAGTGGTAGTGGGCACACGGTCCAGGGGACGGAGGCCCAGGAACACAGGGGAACTGGGAGGGCTGCTGTGCGACAGGGGGCGGACAGGCCTAGGGAACCCACTCTCCACGAGGCCCTCTCCTCCATCATGGGAGCATACCACCACTCTCAGGAGACGATGGCAACGGTCCTGGCCAAGTTTCAGGAGACCCAGCGCATGCAGGAGGAATAGTATTTGGGGTTCAGGGAGGAACTCAGAACCATCAGCTCCGCCCTGGGCACCATCGTAGGGGTGCTGAAGGAGATACTTAACACCAGGAGGGACACCGTGGCACTCCAAGGGGCCCCTGACACTAGCATGGACGAAGAACTGCCCACCACCTCTGCCGGCGCTAGTGGACAGGAGGCACCGCCACAGGACCACCACACCAGCACCCCACCCCCTGCAGACGGAGAACCACCCCGCAAGCGGTCCCTGAGATCCAGGAACAGGACGGAGCACGATGCCAAGACCCCCGCCAAGAAATGAGACCACCCTGATTGTTATCCCACTGTCCCACTTTGTAACCCTGTCCATATTGGAACTGCCCCAGCTCCACTTCCTACGCCCATATGGGCAGTGCACCTGTGAGACTAATAGACTGGACTCTGCCATGGACATTCCTCCACCATCACCCATCACCATTTTACAACCCCCCTCCAATATTTAGCACTTCAATAAACACCCTTGAAGCACAAAACAATCTGGAGTCAGTCTGTGATTATGAAAATGTGTATTAGCAATGACAGTGAAAAAATCCGTCCTCAAATGTAATGTCAACATACCTATGTCACACATCTCAAGTCCATGAGGAATCTAATCAGATGACACACATTGGTAACCACACCTGTGAAACCGTAATGGAAATGTACAACTCAGTTACCATATACTGGTTGAAATCGACAGACAGGATAGAGGTAGAAGTGTCAAAGTACTTGTAGTAGGCAGGAATGTGTTCTCACCTGTGTGTCACTGGAAATATTGCTGGATAACTGAGTCCCTGTTGTCAATGGCTTCTTCCTCTGCTTCCTCCTCATCACTGTCCACAGGCTCCACAGCTGCCACAACACTGTCATCTGGACCATCCTCCTGCAGAAAAGGCACCTGTCGTCACAAAGCCAGATTGTGCAGCATACAGCAGGCCACGATGATCTGGCACACCTTCCTTGGTGAGTAGAATAGGGAACCACCTGTCATATGGAGGCACCTGAACCTGGCCTTCAGGAGGCTGAAGGTGTGTTCGATCACCCTCCTAGTCCGCCCATGGGCCTCATTGTAGCGTTCCTCTGCCCTGGTCCTGGGATTCCTCACTGGGGTCAGTAGCCATGACAGGTTGGGGTAACCAGAGTCCCCTAATAGCCACACCCGGTGCCTCTGGAGTTGATCCATCACATAAGGGATGCTGCTATTCCGCAGGATGTAGGCGTCATGCACAGAGCCAGGGAACATAGCATTCACCTGGGAGATGTACTGGTCTGCCAAACAGACCATGTGTACATTCATTGAATGATAACTCTTCCGGTTCCTGTACACCTGTTCACTCCTGTGGGGGGAGGGGGGGAACCAGAGCTACATGGGTCCCATCAATGGCACCTATGTTGTTAGGGATATGTCCAAGGGCATAGAAGTCACCTTTAACTGTAGCCAAATCCTCCACCTGAGGGAAAACGATGTAGCTCCGCATGTGTTTCAGCAGGGCAGACAACACGTTGGAAAACATAGGCTGGGACATCCCTGATGCCATGGCCACTGTTGTTTGAAATGACCCACTTGCAAGGAAATGGAGCACTGATAGCACCTGCACTTGAGGGGGGGATCCCTGTGGGATGGCGGATTGCTGACATCAGGTCAGGCTCCACCTGGGTACACAGTTCCTGGATTGTGGCACGGTCAAACCTGTAGGTGATGATTAAATGTCACTCCTCCATTTTCAACAGGTCCACCAGCGGTCGGTACACCGGAGGATTCCGCCATCTCCTCACATGTCCCAGCGGACGGTGCCTAGGAAGGACAACAGCGACCACAGAGTCAAACAACTCAGAGGTATGTACCCACATTCTACAAAGAACACGAAACATAATCCAAAAAGTTGCCTGTATGTGTGTTGAGTCTAGGCCTAGGTATATGTGACGCAGTTGAAAATGAAGCCATGTGGGCCCCTGAAATGGCAGCTGTCTGACCTCTAAAGTGGGACAATGGGATGTGAGGTAACTGCGCTGGCGTTGTATACCGTCGCGGTAGGCGGACGAAGACCGCGGCGCAATGCTGCATTGGTTAACAGTGGACCCTAGGGGTCCCAGGAGCCAATGACGAAGTGCGCCGGCGGTGATGATACGCACCGCCGCAGACATCACTGCCGCGGACGTGACCGCCATTTTCTATCTGTTGAATCACTCGATACCTGATCTTCGACAGGAGAGGACCTACACTGCAAGTGCTGCTGTGACCTCGGTCTGGAAGAGACAATGGCTCGTGTGTCTGGGGAAAGGGCCCCTGCCTTCACTGCACAGGAGTTGGAGAAGCTCACGGACAAGGTCCTCCCCCAGTACACGCTACTCTACGGTCCTCCAGACCAACAGGTAAGTACACAGGGAGCACGTTGTATGGGCTATGCCTGAGTGTAGAGGGCTGGTTGTAAGAAGGAAGGGGCCACAGTTCTACGTGCATGAAGGACTGTGAATGCATGTGCCACATGGCAAGGCTAGGGATGTGGGCCACTCACTTCGACGGTGCAGTTGCTAATGACTTCTTTTCTTCCCCTGTACATTTCATGTAGGTCAGCGCCCACCAGAAGAAGGATATTTGGCGTGCCATCGCCAAGGACGTCCGGACCCTGGGAGTCCACCACAGACGGAGCACCCACTGCCGGAAAAGATAGGAGGACATTCGCCGCTGGAGCAAGAAGACGGCGGAGGCTCAGCTGGGGATGGCCTCCCAACATGGGAGGGGTGCCCGTCGAACCATGACCCCCCTGATGTTCCTGGTGGTGGCCTACCCTGAGTTGGATGGGCGCTTGAGGGCATCACAGCAGACACAAGGGGGTGAGTACAACATAATTCTGCGGACTTTGCGCGCAGTGAAGGTGTCTGGGTGGGGGACGAGGGCTGTGGGTTCCCCTAGGCCAGGGCGAGTTCCGTAGGCTAGGCCCCTCCGTAATGCAGGCCATGTGGCACTCCACCCCACCTCTGTAGAGTGCCAAGTACAGGTATACATGCCCCTGTGTCATCTATGTGTGCAGATGTCCACCATAGCCATGTAGGCCATATCCCAGGTACTGCATCTGTAGAGCCCAAGAGCGCGGCGTAGTGCAGGGGGCTGCTGTGTCTTTATTGTCCGCCAACGGTAGCGGTAAGCCATGCACTCAACCTGTCTTTCTTCTGTCGTCCCCCCACCCCTTTTTTTCGTCTCCCTGTTCTTGTGTGCATCAGCATCATCAGGCGGAGGTACAGTGGCACCGGAGCACAAGGGAGCTGCATCCCACATGGCCATGGAGGGCCACACCACGGACTCTGAATACACCATTGGGACGGAAGGCGAAGGGAGCTTCACGGCGGTCACAGGATCTGCAACCAGCGACACGGACTCGTCCTCCGATGGAAGCTCCCTTGTGGTGGCGGCAAAATCTGTGCCCCCCACTTCTACAGGTACAGCCGCCACCTCCCCTACCAGCACCGCCCTCCCAGCAGCCCCTCAGCATTCGCCCCGTGCCCACTCACCCAGGAGGGTGGGCATCACCTTCGCCCCAGGCACCTCAGCCCCTGCCCCTTTCACCTCTGCTGCCCTCAGTGAGGAGACCATTGACCTCCTCAGGTCACTCACTGTTGGGCAGTCTACCATTTTGAATGCCATCCAGGGTGTAGAAAGGGAGTTGCAACACACAAATGCATTCCTGGAGGGCATTCATTCTGGTCAGGCTGCCCTTAATCGAACCCTGCAATCTCTGGCCTCAGCACTGATGGCAGCCATTATCCCGGTGTCTAGCCTCCCCCCTCCAACTTCCTCCGCCCAGACCCAATCCCCTGTACCCCAGCCTATCCCAAGCACACCATCAGACCAGCATGCACATACGTCAACACACAAGGGAAGCTCAGGCAAACATAAGCACCACACATCCCACAGGCACTCACGCAAGCTTCACACACATACAGACACAGCAACATCCACTGCCTCCACTGTGTCCCCCTCCTCGTCGTCTCCCTCCTCCCTCCCAGTCTCGTCTACACTCTCACCTGTATGCACTACCACTACAGCCACTAGGTCCCACACCAGCACACCCAACACCACACCCCGCTCACCTGCACTCACCACCCCCACTACCATTTACACGTCCCCTGTGTCCTCTCCCGGTGTGTCTGTGACGCCCCGCCCCAAAGTACACAAACACAGGCACACACCCACACAACATACATCCACCTCACAACAGCCTCCAGCGCATGCACCTGCACCCACAGCCACAAACGTTACACCTCCTACAACCACCTCCTCTTCCTCCACTCCCAGACCCCCTCCAGATACCCGTCCCAGTGTTCCTAAGAAACTTTTCCTGACCAAGCTTGACCTCTTTCCCACTCCCCCTCCAATTCATAGGTCCCGTACTAGCACCTCAGCCAAAAAATCTCCGGGACCAGTGGTGTCTGTTGTTAGAGGTATGTGGAGTGCACCGGGCACCAGGGCAGCCAGTGTGACACAGAGCCACAGCACAGCCAGTCCCCCCCCTGTGAAGCACCAGAAGTTGGACAGTGCCCGGCGGGAGTGGGGGAAGACTCCAGCCAGCAAAGCCGCTCACAAGGGTCCCGGGGGGAGTGTCCACTCAGCTGTGACTCTACCCAAGGTGGGGAGGGGACAGAAGAAATCACCAAAGTCTGGGAGGAGCAGCACGGCGGAGAAGACCGCCATCATCCCCGCTGCCCAGGAGGCCCCCGCCAGCCCCATCGTCACTGGCCAGGAGGCCACCGCCAGAGTCAGTGCCCAGGAGGGCAGCCCCATCGTCACTGGCCAGGAGGCCAGAGTCAGTGCCCAGGAGGGCAGCACGATCGTCACTGGCCAGGAGGCCACCACCAGCCACAGCCCAGCTGCCCAGGAGGGCCCCGGCAGCCCAGCTGCACAATGAAGGACCGGCAGCCCCAGCCCAGCTGGGCAATGAAGGACCGCCATGGCAAGCACCGCTGAACAGGGCAAAGACCGCTGAACAGGTCAGAAACTGCAAACTCAAGCACCGCTGAACAGGGCAAAGACCACCATGGCAAGCACCGCTGAACAAGGCAAAGACCGCTGAACAGGTCAGAAACTGCAAACTCAAGCACCGCTGAACAGGGCAAAGACCGCCATGGCAAGCACCGCTGAACAGGGCAAGCACCGCCAACTCAAGCACCGCTAGCCCATGAGCGGCAGGGGCAGTGACGCAACTGGGACCGTCACGGGGAGAGTGATGCACTCTGGGCACCAGTCCCCCTCCAGAACCAGTGGAGACATGCATCCACTTAGTCTGTCCTTAACAGGATGAAGCACTTTGGGCACCAGTCCCCCTCCAGAACCAGTGGAGACTGTTATCCACTTGAGAGACTGTGGCTTTGCACTCCCCAGGATAGAACAGTGGGCAAACCAACCACTGTAGAGACTTGAGGGAATGTGGCTTTGCACTCCCTAGGATGGAACAGTGGGCAAACCAACCACTGTAGAGACTTGAGAGACTGTGGCTTTGCACTCCCCAGGATGGAACAGTGGGCAAACCAACCACTGTAGAGACTTGAGAGACTGTGGCTTTGCACTCCCCAGGATGTAACAGTGGGCAAACCAACCACTGTAGAGACTTGAGAGACTGTGGCTTTGCACTCCCCAGGATAGAACAGTGGGCAAACCAACCACTGTAGAGACTTGAGGGAATGTGGCTTTGCACTCCCTAGGATGGAACAGTGGGCAAACCAACCACTGTAGAGACTTGAGAGACTGTGGCTTTGCACTCCCCAGGATGGAACAGTGGGCAAACCAACCACTGTAGAGACTTGAGAGACTGTGGCTTTGCACTCCCCAGGATGTAACAGTGGGCAAACCAACCACTGTAGAGACTTGAGAGACTGTGGCTTTGCACTCCCCAGGATGTAACAGTGGGCAAACCAACCACTGTAGAGGCTTGAGAGACTGTGGCTTTGCACTCCCCAGGATGTAACAGTGGGCAACCCACCCACTGTAGAGACTTGAGAGACTGTGACTTTGCACTCCCTAGGATGGAACAGTGGGCAAACCAACCACTGTAGAGACTTGAGAGGCTGTGGCTTTGCACCCCCCAGGATGTAACAGTGGGCAGACCACCCACTGTAGAGACTTGAGAGACTGTGGCTTTGCACTCCCCAGGATACATCAATGGGCATGGAGCCCCGTCGTGGATCTGGCGTGGTGCACTCATCCGGCTGAGGTGCCCCCCCCTTCCCTTCCCCCTGAGGTGCCTGTTGTATTTCTATCTGATGCCCCGGCAGTGTTCTCTCCGTTTTGATCAGGTATCTGATGTGGGCCTCGCCCATGCATTTTGGGCCCAGTGGTCCACGGACAATGAATGGTGCATTACCTGCACTACTACTCGTGATGTATATTTTGTTGAATGTGTAATTATATCTGTATATATTTGGTTACTGTATTTTGATATATTACCATGGTTGAACTCATTTCCTTTTGTGTTTGCATTCTTCCGGGGGGGTTGGGGGTTGTTACTGTAATGTTTGGATATGCATTGGTGTGTGTGTTGTAGTGGGTGAGGGTGAGGGTCAGGTGGGGGTGGGGGCGTTGCGGGTGTGTGTCCCCGACTTTTGCCTCCCCCTCCCCTATGTCGTAGGTGTAGTACTCACCGTTGTCTTCGCCGCCGGCGTTGATGATGGTCGTATAGGAGCAGGAAGACTAAAGCAGGAAGTATTTGGAGTTCCGGTTCCATGGTGTCAGCTTTCCTCGTGGGGTGTGTAGAGGTGAGCGTTTTCCCTTTGAAATGGCTGTTTCCGCCATGTTTTTATCCGCGGGGAATCCGCCCCGGAAAAGGTGGCAGATTGGTAGGTTGTGATACTGTGGGAGGTACATTGGCTTCTGCCTGTCTGTTGGCGGTGACCGCCAAGCTGTTTGTCTGTACCGCCGTGGCGGTCTGAGTGTTAAAGTGGCTGTCTTTGTTGGCGGTTTCCACCACGGTCGTAATTGCTAAATTTTTACCGCCGGCCTGTTGGCGGTCTTACCGCCGCTTTAACACCGTCCGCCAGGGTTCTAATGACCCCCTATGTGTTGGTGGGTTCTGCGGGTAACACTTTTGGAGGCCGGCAAGGCTGTGATTAGCGGACTGGCAAAGCGGTTTGTCTGCAAGAACGAGAATGAGAAGTTGGTGCAAATTACTACCCTAGAGACCCAGATCCACAATTTGGAGCGTTGGGCTCCTGAATACTTCACTCCTGACCAGGCACAGCCACTTTCGCTGGCCAGAGGCCAACCATGTCAGCTTCAGCTCAAGGAGGCATGCCAGTGCTGGTGGACAAAAAGAGAAATATATATGAACATGGGGACAAATTAGGGAAACTATGGGCTCGCCACCCATTAAACGGTCTCAAGAATAGTACCCTAACTGGTGGACGAGGAAGACCACTGCGTGTCACTCTCCCCCCCCCCCACTCGATATCCTAAGGGCCTTTGTTACCTTTTACCAAGACATATACGCATGCAGATCCGATCGCCCGAGAGATAGAACATCCGCTCATGAGGGATGTCCCGCTATCTACAATCCCCTCCTCCTTGGCCCATGAGTTAGACCAGCCTATTACCAGGGACGAAACTGATTCTGCCTTGTCCGACCTGCCTTCAGGTAAGACACTCGGCCCAATGGCTTCCCCATTTATTATTACTGGACGTTTTGGAATGAATTGACTCCGTTTCTGCTCAAGCTTTACACTTAGGTGGCTCAGCAGGGTGCATTTCCACCTGGGCTCGATCTGGCGTCTGCAGTGATCATTCACAAGCCAGGTCATCCTCGTAAAAAATGCTGCTGGTACAGACCTATCCCACTAATCAACATGGAAAACAAATTATTCGCCAAGATCACGGGCATCCGGTTGCAATGTGGCTCCCCTATATAATTCATCACGCTCAGTGTGGATTTATGCATAGACGTACAAGACACTGCATTAGAAGGTCCAGGTGGCGCTTTCACGGATAAATGCCTCTTACCCCTAACCACGGCTGCTCCTCACAGATTTTGAGAAGGCATTTGATATAGTGGACTGGTCTTTCCTCACATCTGTTCTTGAATGCGCTGGACTGGGGATTTACATGAGGGACCTTATTGGCGCCCTTTAACCACCAACACATGGATGTGCACAGGTCCGGAACAAAGGTTCACTCTCCAACTGCTTCCCTATCTGTAGGGGAACATGCCAGGGCTGCCCCCTATCCCCCTTACTATTTGCCGCGCAATTGAGCCTCTGGCACGGATTATTTGTTGTAACTCTCAACTTAGCTGGTGTTCTTGGGATGGAGGGCCACAGGAAAGGATCGCTCTCTATGTGGATGATATCCTAACTTTTTCTTAAACAGTTTTTTAAAGTTTTGCTGAGTTGTATAATAAAAACACATGCATTGGGTAAGAAGAACGATAAACAAACACAAACATAAAAGTACACCTGCAGATTCAGCCCCATCTCACCTCCCACCCACATACCAGAAAAAGAACACAGGATAATGTAAACAAAAAAAGGAAAAAACAGAGGGGGCAAAACGCAAGATTCACTCCCCTCCTCCCCATCTGATCCCATGAACGTATGAATTTCTTCATTCAACATTTGTCTCACGGAACAGACAGGGTCTAACTCAATTCCTGTGGAATCAGCCCATGCCTGGCAAATCTTGGGGTGCTTCTGCTGACAGCAGCGAGCCCTGTACACCACCCCCTCCAGGCCCATTCAATGATCCATGCCCCTCTTCTACACCACCAAGGATGGGGGTGGTCATGGCCTTCCAATCTCTTGCTATGTCTCATTTCGGCAGAATAAAAAACAGAATAACAAAGACAGTTTATACCTATTACCTCCTAGAGTTTCAGTGATGTTGAGGAGAGTAAGTTTCGGGTACATCTGGATTGACTAGGATACCACCCCCACCCAGGCAGGACGTCTTCCCATGCCAAAACCGGTCAAGTGCTGGACATCACCACACAGTATGTAGGAACATCCCCTCTGCCTCATCACAACAGAGACATGTCAGGGAGGCTATAAGCCCCATTTGCTATAAAAGATTAGGTGAAATACACTCTATGGAGCTATTTGAACTAGATCATAATGCGCCGTCTGAGGTGCTCCCAGGGCGTCAGTCCTGTCCTCATTTTCCAAGGCCCCCAAATTCACCTCCCACGCCCCCGGAGAATGGAGAAGGGGTCAGGCTGATTGGAGAGAAGCAAGAGATAGATTTTAGTTATTTTATGGTCTCCCAGATAACCTATAATCAGCTTACTCTATGGGCTTAAACTCAGGGAGGTCAGACAGGGCAGCAATATACGGGGTCAGTGCATGACAAAACGGAAGATACCAATGGCACTGACTATGGAGCTGATAGTTGTCTTGTAGAGATTGAAAGTACTTGAGGACCACCCCACGATTGACATTGCCCAGGGTATAGATCCTGATCAGATCCCACTTCCAAAAGACCTCTAGCAGAGCAGCCGACCCCGCCAGAGCGAGCGTCGTTGACCCAGTCAGCCTCCCCGCCACACTGTTTGGCAGAGAAAATATTTCTATTGTTTAAAAACCACTCTTGTTGCTGGGGAGATACGACTGCAATAGTCTCCAGCATATAAATATGAGAGGAAAGGAGTATCTCCCATCCCCCAACTCTCGGATGCATAGGTGTGATCCCCCTTGAGGCCATACCACCAGTTCTTGATGTCCAGCAAATCAGATGCCTGCTAATGATTCAATATCCACTGCAGCAAGACCCCCCACAGTAGGTGGCCTGAAAACATTTACTGAGGGCAGCACAGGGAATCCCCCATCCCCCAAAAGAAAGCCGTTAAGGATGGGGTTTAGTTTACGGAACCACTGCTGTGGAACATCATATGGGAAGTTCTGCAACTGGTACAAAAACCTGAGCAGGGACACCATTTTTAAAGATTGCAGATTTGTCAGTAAGGGAAAAAGGTAAAGTCAACCATACAAGACATCCTCCTTTAAACGAGCTAATACAGGCTCCAGATTCTGCTGCCATGCCAATGCTGCCTCTGGGGTACAAAGACACCTAAGTATTTAAAACTGCTCAAAGCAATATGTAACCCGGTCACCCAACAAAGGCCCTAAGGGCAGCACCCCACCAGGAACACAGCAGACTTTGATGAATTAATGTAGAGGCCAGAGGTTTTGCCAAAAACATGCAGAATCTTTAGGACACTGTTCCCGGGAACACAGTAGACTTTGATACATTAATGTAGAGGTCGGAGGTTTCGTCAAAAACATGCAGAATCTTTAGGACACAGGGCCCGGAGAGGTCTGGATCAGGTAGGAAGGATAGAGCATCAACAGCGTACAGGGCTATTCTATCAGAAAGCCCCTCGTTCCTCTCACAGCCGGACACCTGAGCGTCCATCCAAAGCCACACCCAGAGGCTTCATTCCTAAGGCAAACAGCATGAGACACAGGGCATCCCTGCTTCATCCCCCATTGCATCAGGAACGAGTCCGATCTGGTACCAGCCTGTCACACCCTCGCTGCCAGATCTCTATTTAACAACCGGAGATAAGCAAAGAATGTATACAGAAATCAAGACGACAAAGGAGAGTGAATAGATATTCCCTGCTCACATAGTCAAATGCTTTGTCTATGTTGGCAAGAAGGACAGCTGCGGAGCCAACTACTTTGTCAGCCAGCACATTGTATACACAACAAATATTATGCCGGGAAGCACGGTGAGGCATAAATACAGCTTGCCAAAATGTACCAACTTGGGAATTACGCGGACCAGCCTATTAGCCAAACCTTTTGCCGACATTTTTACCTCCCAGTTCAAGATGTAAGTAGGCCGATGAGAAGAGCGTGTTCGGTTTCATGCCTCGGTGATGGCTGTCACTGGGGTTGCGAAGGCGAGTTACTGATAAGGTATTACTTTCAATGTAGGCAATATGTTGCTTACAGTGCAATCACTGTTCTGAACATGAAGGATGGAAATCAATTAAAAATAAAAAGGAAAAGCCCTGAAGAAGTCCTGTTTTGAGGACAAAACGTGTTGGCTGATGTTGTTATGAACGTGTTTTAACTTTGAAAGAAAAGAAGAATAAAGAAAAGACAACAATGAAACGACATTGATTGATTGGACTTTCTTATTGGAAGTGGTGCACCATCGAAAATTATATATTTCATAGTTCCCTTTTCAAGGATTGGACCTTGGTGACAGGTGCTGTGATGTGTGCACACATCAGCAAAAAAAATGGGATCTGTGACCTTCTTTTGAATATAAAATAGGTGATAGGGGCTTGGTGCATGTTTTGTTTAACCCGCTGCCAATTGTATTATTAGTGTCCGATGAGAAGTGTTTGTCTCCTGGGCTGCCAGGCTTACAGAACACCAGAATCTCCACTAATCAGGCGGTAAGATGGAGCCCTCAGCCACGGAATGAATCACTCCCAACATGTGTTTGCAGAGCTTAGGCATATATGTTTTGAAAAATTCACATGGCAACCCATTAGGCCCTATTGCCTTCCTGTGTCGCAAGCCTGCCAGGACCAATGTAAGCTCCTCCCCAAGGAACACAGTCTCCAAATCAGCACAGTTCTTAGATTAGAGTTTTTTTTCAAGGGGGAGAGCTGTTCAAAATAGTGTGGCCCTCATTTGGAAGAGGTACCGCCGGGCCAAAGACCACCAGTGCAGGCGGTCTCCCGCCCAGGATATTATGACTGCTGGCAGCCCTCTGGCGTTTTTTGGACGGAGAGCCGCCAGCAGCCATACTGGCGGTCGGCGGTGAAGGGGAGGCTGCTCCACCTCCACCGCCACATCATCAGAACACCGCCCACTGAATCACAACCCAGTATTCGGCGTGGCAGGTGAAAGAGTGCTGGCGGCAGAGCAGCCCCCATGGATCCTGTTCCTTCCCGGAGGATCACCGGACAAGGTAAGGTGATCGTCCTTTAGGAGAGGGGATGGGGGGTGTTGTGTGTTGTGTGTTGTGTGCGTGCATGGGGGTGTGCGTGTGAGTGTGTAGAGGGGGTGTGTGAGTGCGTGTATGCATGCAAGGGGGTGTGTTGTGTGTATGGGAAATGTGTGCATATATGTCTGTGTGCATGTGTGCGTGTATGTGTGAGTGTATGCGTGTATGTGTATTAGTAGTGTGTGCGTGCGTGTAGGGGGTGGGGGTGGTGTGTGTGGATGTTTTGGGGAGGGGAGGGGGTCCTGCTACCTTTGGGGAGTGGTAGGGGGGTAGTGGGTTTGGTGGGAGCACTCTGGGGAGGGGGAGACCCCTATCAGTGCCAGGGAACGAATTCCCTGGCACTGATAGTGCCTACTGCCATGGATTTCGTGGCGGTTCCAAACCCCATGAAATCCATGGCAGTATGCAGGGATCTGATACCGCCGGTGGTCTGGTGACGGACGCCGGGCTGGAGACCGAAGTCTCCAGCCCAGCGGTCGTCACCACCCTGGCGGTCGGAGTGGAGAAGTGGCGGTTGTCCATGGCGGTAACCGCCATGGACATAATTCCATTTTGTTGTCCGCCAGCCTGTGGGCGGTATTACCGCCACTTCTCCACCCACCGCCAGGGTTGTAATGAGGGCCTGTATCTGTTCCCTCGAGCGAGCCTCCCGCTGTGAGCATACACCTTCAAAGTGGGCAGAAAAACTGCACGCCACCTCCCTGGGATCAGTGAGGAACTCGCCAGACAGTCCCCATACAAGTAGAATAGTAAGTACTTTGATACAATCTATAGAACATTTAGCTCAATCTTACCCCTGTTTGGTATATGCAGCTCCGGGGCACCCTCCAGGACCGTCTAGCCTCATCCAGAAAAGTCTGCTGGTATTATTGTTGTGCAAAACTCAATTGTCTATGTGCCGTCTGCCCACCATCCCCACATTCTGCACCTCCAGGGCTGCCATCCGAGACTCTAGGTCTATCAAGTCTTGCGCTAGGTGGCGCCGTTCTAATATCTGCCCCACACAGTGTAGGTTTCAAGGCCACCCACAGCGTCGCCGGAGATGTTACTAAGCCAAGGTTATGTGTGAGGTATTCCTCTATGGAGCGCTCAATGTTTAATGTATATCCAGGGTTCTCTAAGTGCCAAGGTGATAGGCGCCAGCAGAAAGCGGGGTGCCAACAGCCCACACAGAGATGGATGGCCGGCAAGGAATGATCAGAGAGTTCTGCGCCAGGATAGAAGCATCCAAGACTCTATGTAAATATGATTGAGGGATAATAACATAGTCTAGAAGGGAAAAGAAGGTGTGTGCTGGGGAGAAAAAGGTAAAAGGTATAACACACACTAGATGAATGGTGAGTCCTCCATACATGGACCCGCCCTAAAGCTGAAGCAAAGAATGAAAAACAGGCCCTCTTAGACCTCATGGTGGGACTGTGCGGATGCCACCTCTCTACAGACTGGTCCATGTCACCAGTCACCCCTGGTTACTGTAAGCCCCTCAGGGAGGGCTCCCCACAAACCGGTTATCATGTCTACAAAGTATTGGCTAAGGAGTAGGGAGCATAGACACAGGGAAACATGAAGGGTTCCCCATGTATGCCTGTTACAGCCGTGTACCTACCCTGAAGATCTATCCATGATTTGATACGTTGAAACCAAATGTGATTCCTGATCAGTATACCTATGCCTCTAGAGCCCCTCGCAGACTCAGAATGGAAAATCTTGGTGTAGCCAAAATGGGTTAAGCAGGGAACCTTATATGATGTCCTATTGTTCTTAGCCAACCCACAGACCTTGGGCCTCATTATATTCTACTTCTCTCCTTATTTGGAGAGGCCTCTGGTCTCTGTATGAACAAATTTAAGTCTATATTGGTCCCGGTCTGGGGTGATGCAAGTTCCTATGCTTGGCATTCTGACATCCCGGTAAAAATACCTAGGGATTCACATCTCCCTCCTACTGGAATGCATGAGACATCTTAATCTGACTCACTTGATATCCAAGATGAATTGTGACCTCCAGAAATGGGTGCAGCTTTCCCTACACATGATAGGACGTATAGCCCTCTTTAAGATGGTAATCCTCCCTCGCTTTCTGTACATATTCCAGCATTTCACACTCCTGATTCCCCCACTCTGGTTTCAAGCACTTACCTCCACCCTCCGAGCCTTCCTCTGGTCTGGAAGACAATCACGTATTACATTCCTCAACCTCAGACAATCTCCATACGATGGTGGGCTGGGGGTAGTGGACCACTGCTACTACTGGGCTTCATAAATGATTGTCATTAATGACTGGCTCAATGGCGCATGGAACAACCCAACCTATTGTGGGTAGGTAGGAAGAACTCTTGCGCCTATAGCTTTACCACATCATAGATTTTTTATACGGTGCTTCGATACCTAGGACCGTTCCCGACTTATGTGGTTTTCCTAAGTAGAGCTCCTCCATGCGGTTGTTGGAATGGAACCTACGACTGACTGGGATGACCTCCCTCTGGAGGGGGAGTTGGTTCCATCAAACGTCTGGTTTGTAAGGATTCCTCAAGTAGGACAACCTAGGCATCACAGTTCTTGGAGATGTATGGATGGGAAATTATATCTTGACCATTCAGGACCTACAAGTCCTTTACCAATTCAATCAGGCACAGTTCCATAAATACTTACAATTACGTCATGCGCTCACTGCCAAAATCCCCTCTGATACTGACATCCCAGACTTCAGCCCCCTCAAGGTCAGACTACTATCGGGGCGTATTGGCAGAACCTACCTATCCCAAATCCCCCGAAAACTCATTGTTAAGGCCCCACACAGTTTTGATACACGTAGACACCGGTAGGATGGCTGCAATGACAAGCTCAGTGAGGCAGACTGGAGGGAGGCCACGCTGGCCCTACATGTGTTGGCCATTCCCACACATCTCCATCTGATCTAGGTAAACTACCTTCATATGATATACCTCACCCCGATACGCTTACACCGCACCAGCCGAATCTCTCAACATGCCTGTTCTCGATGCTCTGTGCTATTGGGTGACTTTTACCACATGGTCTGGGCCTGCCCAGTCATCTTGTTTTACTGGCAGTGGATACAACACAAACTCTCGGAGGTCCTGGGGCGAGCTCTTGAGCTGATCCCCAAGGTGGCCCTACTGGGCATGGTTGACAAGCTTTGTGGCCCCAAAGCAGGCCGTACATTTATAGGCATTGCCTTATTGATTACTAAGCGAGACATTGCCCAAAGATGGAACTCGACAAACGGCCCCTGACTGGTGGAATGTGGAACAGGGATGTACTGGTGTGCCCAACTGGAAAAGCCTGTATTAACTTCACAAGGTTGCCCGAAAAGCACAACAACATATGGGGGAGGAGGGGAGCTTATTATGGATTGGGGATGTGATCTTTCATGCTGACATTTGTAACTTGATGTTGGTGTGCAGATGTAAATATGCTACCAATGGTGGATTCCAAAAATGTTTTAAAAAAAAAGTTGAAACAATATATTTAAAATGTGATAACTTGTGCAACGAAACAAGGACACACATACACCCACCTGAACAAACACATCAAAGTTACATCCTGCCTGGTGCAGATGTTGGGAATGAGTATGAAAGGGAGTTAGAGAACAGGAATGTCTGTCAAGTGGCTGTGGTTTAAAATACCAGACTCTGAGTGCATGTGGGTGTCTCAGCGATGAGCATGGCACCAGCAACGCATTAAAAGTTAATGTTCTGACTAGTGAGGGCAGACATTTTAGTTTTAAGTTTTATATAGAGCAAATTCGACACAAAGGAATTGCCATGCTTTACATGAGCAACAGTGACAGTACGCAAGGACACATTCATTTTCTACAGGCATGTGAGATTATATGATTTGCCTAGAAACACAGCATGTTGAGCCGATGCCGAGACTCAAACCTGGTTCCCCCAGTTCCACAGTTGGCAGCTCTGGCAGTTACACCAGAGGGACGAATAGCAGCTTCAGTTTCTAACTGAATATAAGGTCATTTTTAAAAGCAGCTGCAACTTGTGTTTGATTAGAATGATGGGAATGAGCAAAAGGGTAAAAATCAGACTTATAAAGAGCACAGAGGAACATGTGAGGCTTGGCAGGAGTATTTCAGTTGAGCCTGGATTCTCCCCCTGCCTGATAGGTACCCACTGCTTTGGCAGATCACAGCTGAAAGCAGGGGTTGGTTGCTTGGGTGAAAAATGGAGTAAGCTTGCCCTTTCGCTACAAGGACGTTATAGATAGGCTCCCATTTCAAACGTACGAAACCATAGAAACTCACCAGTTATAGTTAGAGTTACCTCAAGTAACTATAACTTGTGCCCCTATAACTCGCACCCTTGCCATGCACAGTTTTTCGTCATAAATGTTACTGAAAATATTACATTTATATTATCAATGATGTTATGAAAGATGGCATGAGTGCCGTAATTTGTGGGGTAGTTAGCAGTGCATGGCGAGGGCGCCTGTTATAGTTACCAAAGGACACGAGTTACAGTTGCTTGAGGTAACTAGCTATAACTGGTGAATTTCTATAGTTTTGGATGTTTAAAATGTGAGCCTAACTATAACGTCCCTGTAACCTTTGTTTTTTCAGTGAATTTCTATGTGTTTTTTAGTTTTATTTCCTAACTATAACGTCCCTGTAACGTTTGGTTTCTTCAGTGAATTTCTATGTTTTTTAACGCAGTCAGACCCTGCGGCCAACACCCCCTAACCATCCAAACACACGTGTGCACAGCCCTCTGGCCGTGCTCTGCGGGAGTTGCCCCCAGCTTCTCGGGGAGTGAGAGGGTGTATCTGGGGGTCAAAGTGGTTGGCAGATTGTCTGTCTGGGTGTGAGAGTGCGTACATTAGTGTTTTAGTGGGGGAGGCAGTGTGTGCGCGGGTTTGTGAGTGGGTGCATGAGGGTGTCAGTGGGTCTGTGAGTGTCTGAGTGGGTGTGTAAGTGTCTGAGTGGGTGTGTAAGTGGGAGAAATTAATTGAAAGAGAGACAGAAAGAGAAAAAGTGAGAGGGAAAGATATGGATGTTTTTTACGCTTTAATAGCTCATATACTTAGTATGAGATATTTGGGTTAGATTTAAAATAAAAAATGTATTTATTATTATTTTTTTTAAAACTATAATTTTTTTTATAAAAAAAAAACAACAGGGGGAAATTAGTCTAGCTGGACTCCGCTGGACTCGAACCCCCAAAGCTCGATGTGAAGGTCTGAGAACTTAACACTGAGCTATGTTTTTTTATTTTTTTTCTCTCCCTTTATGGGCTTTCTGGGACATAGCAGGAGCCGATCCTGTAGAGTGGTGGATCCCAGGTCCATCTGTGGCTCCATGTGCGACCCAAACCCTCCAACTTGGACATAGCCCTGGGGGGTGGTGGTCCCCAGGGTGCAGGGGTCCCAAAGAGACCCGCTTACTTATTATAAATATTTGCTCCTGAACGGAACTAAACCGAAACATAAAAAACACTCTTTCTGGACCAGGGCCTACCCTCTTGATACATTTTGCGCTATCACTGCTCAAAATCCGTATGTGGGATGGGAAAATGTGTTTTGGGACCACCCCACTCTTCTCTTCAGGCCCCCTTGGACGGATCAGCCTAAACTTTTCAGGCAGCAGCTGAAGGGACTGGCAGATTTTTTGGGAAAGTTTCATGGAGATTCATCAAGCGGCATCAACGATGCAGGCAAGTAAAAAACACTTTTTATATAGAAACTAGGTTCTAACTATAACTAACTAGTGGCGACATAAACTAGGAAATACAAAGCTATATATCTTTCTGTATATACAACAACAAACAATCCTGGGATCTGTTCAGTGTCTTGTTCTATGTCTGGGTGAGCACTACGTCGTCTTCATTAATTTGAATATATAAGGAAATGTATACTGTCCTTATACTAATGCTGTGAAAACAATCATATTACACAATATTGTGTCCTCTGCCCTTTGTCAATAAGATTTGGTATGAGTGCAAAAAAAAGGGAGCACAGTGCCTCACACTCCAGCAAAAAGTTGGCCCCAATGCATCTTGGTAAATGCAGACAGATTTGTTTCACATTAACAAAAGTAATCAAAGTCTTTCACCTTAGTAGGTGCAGCAAGTGCTGTGTATCTCTGGACACGTCTTTCTGGGTTTCGCCCGTCATCAGCAGAGAGCAGCATATTTTGTGGGGTTGCTTGAAATGCCACCAACGTCTTCTCAGGTTTATGTACCACTCTGGTGCGCAGGTGCCTTACCAAGGCTCGTCAGCCCGTTAGCTCAAGGGAGCCGCTATTCGACACAGTGCAAAAAAAAGGGAGCACACTGCCTCACACTCCAGCAAAAAGTTGGCCCCAATGCATCTTGGTAAATGCAGTCAGATTTGTTTCACATTAACAAAAGTAATCAAAGTCTTTCACCTTAGTAGGTGCAGCAAGTGCTGTGTATTTCTAGACACGTGTTTCTGGGTTTCGCCAGTCATCAGCAGAGAGCAGCATATTTTGTGGGGTTGCTTAAAATGCCACCAAACGTCTTCTCAGGTTTATGTACCACTCCGGTGCGCAGGTGCCTCACCAAGGCTCGTCAGCCTGTTAGCTCAAGGGAGCCGTCATTCTACACAGTGCAGATTTGGTATGAAACAAGTTACTCATTGATGTTCAGTTTGCTGTTTGGTAAGTGCATTACAGTCACAGCACTGCACATAACAATGAATGGGACATATGCTACATTCTCACGTGTCAAAAACTACCATTCTTCATAGTTCATGACATTCTTTTTAGGAAAATTCTACAGTATTCCCCAGCATGTTTGCCTTAGTTTCAAAGGTAGGCATGCTCATTCAGTTTGAAGAATTACGCCTCAGAGACCTATTCGTACACCCCCAAACTGGCAGGAGTTGGCTTTACTAGTGAGAGTCCCAAAGACGCATGTGGGATGTCTTCTTGAGCCTCATGCGGCCGTCATGGGAGCCAGTAATAAAGGTTTACTAGGCATGCGTTTGGTAGTGTTCAGAAGGAAGGCTGCTACTTGCGAGATAGTAAAAATGTAGTCAAACTGTTTTTTCATTTTGTGAAGGTTGTGGATGCATCAACTGTCAACATGTCAGGACATAAATGGCCACTGCGTCCTGTGGCGTATGAATGTGATGGGCCCCTGTATGGTGGCAGTATGTTGATGTGAGTGCAATGATCTGTTGGATTGGTCCCGTCGCAAGCAGCACGAAAGTCTTGTGTGATGTGTGAATGGCGTGCAGATGGACCATAATTGGTCGGTGCTGTGAAGTGGCTTTATGGCTCACCTTCAGAAGTCTCGGTTTCAATATTCAGATACTTTGATAAGTATTTATGCTTTGAAGCGATCATTTCCAGAGGTGTCAATACCAACCAGTTTAAATGGTGGATTAACTTTTATATCTGTGGCGGTAAGGATACTCCGTCACAATGGCAACAGAGTATCCTTACCGTGAAGATAATGGTCTGGTCGCCTGATATATAGATATGTGGATGAAGCATTAGTGTAACCATGGGGAAGACTACTCCATATGTGACCTGGTTGTATCCCTTCCAACATCCTGACTGAGTAAGGGCCATCTGGGGCTGACCTTTGCGTGTGCCCACCGAATTTAGATGTGCAGACATTCAGGTCAGTTTTGACTGCCCATCACCACCTGGAAAACCATGGTGGTAAAGGGTAACTGTCTAATGCATCCCCTTGCCATGGTCAATAACTCCCAAGGTGAGAGGGGCATTTATTTGTTATTCAAAAAGAAAATCTGACTGCAGGATTTTGTTTTTAAAAATAAATAAAAAATTGATGGACAGCTCTGTCATGTTGATGAAGTAGTGCATCAAATAAAAAAAGGCATTGATAGGAACCAATGTTTCCGTGTCCCCTCTCAATGTTTTTGAACTGACCACCAGCAGGATGGTCATTTTCTAAATTTGGCGGGTGGAGTGTCTCAACATGACAGTCATTAATTAAGTCCTCTCCCAGAGCAACTTGACACAGCAAAGAATATCTTTGCCTCAAGTGTTCTAGACCATCTCAAGGAATGGGCCTACTCGAAGGGTGTGATACTGTTAGCCCAGGCGGGTTTAGACCCAAACATTTGGTGATGGATAATATAGCAATCGACTAACCTGTTATTGACAAGCATGTGGTGTCTAAGTTGCAAGTTGTATATTCTGTATTCGACTTCTCTACTGCTTTTGATAGGGTCAACTGACCTACCTTTTGGAGGAAACTAGTGAGATTGGGAATCCCTCTTGACCTATTAAGGCTTATTGTTGCACTTCATACATCCACTTGGTGCAGCGTTTCAATGGGGGGGTAAGGGGGTGACAAAGGACTGACTTTTAAGATTTGAACAGAAAACGGTGTGAAGCAGGAATGTATTTTGGCTCCACATTTGTTGTCCATGATAATTTACCTGCAAGTTTGAAGAATTGCACTGCAAAATGTTTGGCATTTTACTGGGACATGCCCCATTTTTCCTATTTTTTGTGCTTTCAACCCCCTTCCAGTTAGTGATAGAAATGGGTGTGAAAACAATGGTAGATCCCAGAAACCTATACATTTCTTAAAAGTAGATAACATTCTGAATTTAGCAAAGGGTCAAGGTTTTCCTATAGAAAATAACAGTTGAAATAAAAACATATTGAAATTGAGTCATTTCTGTCTACGTTTTCATCTGTAACTTTTTCAAACTATGGCAGAATTCTTAATGTACTGCTACGTATGGTAGACCTTTCTGGTTGAAGGGATATATAGGCTTGTAGGTTAACCAAGAACCCAAGGTACCCAGAGCCAATAAATGAGCTGCATCTTCCAATGGGTTTTCACTGTGTACCGGGTATACAGCAATTTGTTTAGTAAACTATAAAGATTGAAAAATAGGTCTCAAGGAAGCCTATTTATTTCCGAAATGGGAACAAGATAAGGAGTTTAGAAGCAGTGGTTATTTGCACATCTCTGAATTTGGGGGAACCTGTACTAGCATGTGAATTACAGGGCATTTCTCAAAATGACTTCTTTCTTACACACTGTCTTACATTTGGAAGGCACAAATGCAGAAAAAGACAATTGGTAATAACACTTGTTCTGCTATTCTGTGTTCCCCAATTCGCCCAATAAAAATGGTACCTCACTTGTGTGGGTAGGCCTAGTGCCTGCGACAGGATAACCCCCAAAACGCAACATGGACACATCACATTTTTACACTGAAAACTGACACTTTTTTTTGCAAAGTGCCTAACTGTGGATTTTGGGCTCTAGCTCATCCTAGCAAACCTACACATTTTGGAAAAATAGACACCTCGGGAATTCAGGATAGGGTGACTTGTGGGGCTCTCACCAGGTTTCATCACCCAGGATGCTTTGCAAATCTCAAAATGTGGCTAAAAAACACATTTATCACATTTCGGTGATGTAAAGTTATGGAATTTGAGGGGAGTCACGAACTTCCTTCCACCCAGCATTCCTTCAAGTCTCCCGATAAAAATGGTACCTCACTTGTGTGGGTAGGCCTAGTGCCGCGACAAGAAACGCAACGTGGACACATCACATTTTTACACTGAAAACTGACACGTTTTTGCAAAGTGCCTAGCTATGGATTTTGGGCCCTAGTTCAGTTGGCACTTAAGGAACCCTAGCCAACCTGTACATTTTTTTTAAACTAGACACCTAGGGGAATGCAGGATGGTGAGACTTGTGGGGCTCTCATCAGGTTCTGTCACCCAGAATCCTCTGCAAACCTCAAAATCTGGCTAAAAATACATTTCCTGCACATTTCGGTGTACAGTGCTGGAATCTGATTCTGGAAAAATATGGCACAGTAATGGAAGGAAAACGTGTGACTTTAGTCACATTTTCAAGTTTGCGAGCATTGTGGGTCAGAAAACTTGTTGGGATCCAGTGGCGTAACAAAACTTAAGGGGGCCCCCTACAAAGTACATTGAGGGCCCCACTACAAAGTCACTCAGGAGCTCCTAGGCCAGGGTACTGGGCTGAGGGGGGCCCCTGGAGATTGGGGCCTTTGTTAGGGATCCACGAGAGGCACACCACCCTGTACCCCCCTGGCTTTTTAGTTTAGGAATATATCTGGAATTGGTAGATTTTCCCTAGAGACAACTTACACCTCAGCAGAGAAAGACAGAAAAGACAAATATTACTGCCCATCCATCTATTCCTCAAGTACACACACACATACTGGTTGGATTTTGCACAAGGGTGAGTTAAGGTTCAGATTGTAACATTTTACTAACCAGAGATTTCACAAAAATGAAATGCACTGTTAATAATTAAAAGGTTAAAAACCTGAACCAATGACTCACAGCTTGTGAGCTGTAAAGCAGCGGTAAGGCACCAACCTCTGTATAGGCCATTCACACACCTTTCACACATGACACACACAAGACCATTCACACCGCCAGTCGTGGGCCCAGCGCATTATAACACTCACATCAACAGACAGCGCCATTCAAGGGCCCATCACTTTCATATGTCCACATGACTGACACAGCAATCACGCCGGCTGGCAGTTGACGGAGTCTGTGCAGTGGCGTTTGGCTAGCAGTGTGTGTAGTGACCTGCATTAAGTCACTACTCATACATTGCCAGCCATACGCCAGTCCACACACATCGCCAGCTAAGTGGCAGTCAACACACATCGCCAGCCAAGTGCCAGTCAACACAGACCGCCAGCCAAGCAACAGTCCACGCACACTGCAATCACATTTTTTTATACAAAAAAGAAAACACAAACCAATTGGAAGTAGATACAAAACTAGATCTGCAAACACAACGGCTTTAACTACATACATCACATTAATGCCAAAGTGAAATCGGAACAAAAAATATAAAATGATACAGACCAGTCAGTTTACTTTTACACTCACGGTTATAACCAAAAACTCTGTTGTGTGTGGTACCAGTGGTGTAGCGTGGGTTGTCAGCACCCGGGGCAAGGCAAGTAATTTGCGCCCCCTAACCCGTGGATTTTAGCACTCAAGTCTCTTCCAAGATGTTGCGCCCGGTGCGGCCGGCCCCCCCCTGCACCACCCACGCTACGCCACTGTGTGGTACATTTTAAAACATGTGGGCAGACAGCCCAGGCTTGGAAGGAAATCAAGACAGTAAATACCACTCTCCTTCTGGATACCTCTTCAGGCACAGACTCTACATGTCTTGGCGGGAATGTTTTTTTTGCCCGTGTGAGGAATGTGATCAACAAAGTGGCGATCTTTCAATCTCGCTGCTTCCTCCACCACTGCTCCTCTAGGAACTCTTGCTTGTTCCACTACAACAAGGTTGCCTACCACAGACTTCTGAAACTTAACAAATGTCATCTTTGACTCTGGAGAATAATCCTTGAATACAAAAAAAGCATTGAAGGTTGCTAAATGGAACACATAGATAGCCAACTTCTAATACCAAACGTAAGCCTTACGAACAGCAGTGTAAGGTTCCAATCTCTGATCTACTCTAGCTATACCACCCATGTGCTTACTGTAGTCTAAAATGCACACAGGTGTGCACACTTCAGCAACCTGACCCTAAACAGTCATAGGTGAAGTACTTTCATCCTGGTTGTTAGTTAGCATGCAGACATCTTGCCTATCAGAAAAATTTGCAGCTAGAAGAATTGGATTGCGCTTCATTGTGACTTTATAATGTAAACCAATGCATATGAAAAAAATACCCCGTAAATCATACGCTAGTACGGGTATCCACACCTTCAGAGATGTATGTAGGAGGCTGGCCTGGCTTGTAGTGGGTACCAAGGGGTACTTACACTCTGTACCAGGTCCAGTTATCCCTTATTAGTGTAGAAGAGGTGTTTCTAGCAGCTAAGGCTGATAGAAGGTAGCTATAGCAGAGCAGCGTAGGCTGAACTAGGAGACATGCAAAGCTCCTACTATACCACTGGTGTCATATGCACAATATCACAAGAAAACACAATACACAGATATACTAAAAATAAAGGTACTTTATTTTTATGACAATATGCCAAAAGTATCTCAGTGAGTACCCTCAGTATGAGGATGCCAAATATACACAAGATATATGTACACAATACCAAAAATATGCAGTAATAGCAAAAGGAAGTAATGCAAGCAATGTAAAGTTACAGTAGATTGCAATAGGAGCACCTAGGTATAGGGGCAACACAAACCATATACTCCAAAAGTGGAATGCGAACCACGAATGGACCCGAAACCTATGTGAGCTTGTAGAGGGTCGCTGGGACTGTAAGAAAACAGTGAGGGTTAGAAAAATAGCCCACTCCAAGACCCTGAAAAGTAGGTGTAAAGTGCACCTATAACCCCCAGAGAGCACAGAAGTCGTGATAGGGGGTTTCTGCAAGAAAGACCAACACCAGCAAAGCAACAACAGTGAATTTCCGGACCTGAGTACCTGTGAAACAAGGGGACCAAGTCCAAGAGTCGCGACAATGTCGAGAGTGGGCAGATGTCCAGGAAATGCCAGCTGAGGGTGCAAAGAAACTGCCACCGGATGGTGGAAGCTGTGGATTCTGCAAGAACGAAGAGGGCTAGAAACTTCCCCTTTGGAGGATGGATGTCCCACGTCGTGAAGAAGCTTGCAGAGGTGTTCCCACGCAGAAAGACTGCAAACAAGCCTTGCTAGCTGCAAGGGTCGCGGTTCGGGTTTTTGGATGCTGCTGTGGCCCAGAAGGGACCAGGATGTCAGGGAGCCCTCACAGAAGCAGGCAGCACCCGCAGAAGTACCGGAACAGGCACTTGGAAGAGGAGTGAACCGGAGTCCACCCGAAGTCAGAAAAGGGAGTCCCACGACGCCGGAGGACAACTCAGAAAGTTGTGCACTGCAGGTTAGAGTGTCGGGGACCCAGGCTTGGCTGTGCACAAAGGAAATCCTGGAAGAGTGCACAGGAGCCGGAGCAGCTGCAAATCACGCGGTACCCAGCAATGCAGTCTAGCGTGGGGAGGCAAGGACTTACCTCCACCAAACTTGGACTGAAGAGTCACTGGACTGTGGGAGTCACTTGGACAGAGTTGCTGAGTTCCAGGGACCACGCTCGTCGTGCTGAGAGGGTACCCAGAGGATCGGTGATGCAGTCTTTTGTTGCCTGCGGTTGCAGGGGGAGGATTCCGTAGTCCCACGGGAGATTTCTTCAGAGCTCCTGGTGCAGAAAGGAGGCAGGCTACCCCCAGAGCATGCACCACCAGGAAACAGTCGGGAAGGCGGCAGGATCAGCGATACAAGGTTGCAGTAGTCGTCTTTGCTACTTTGTTGTGGTTTTGCAGGCGTCCTGAGCAGTCAGCGGTCGATCCTTTGGCAGAAGGTGAAGAGAGAGATGCAGAGGAACTCTGATGAGCTCTTGCATTCGGTATCTGAAGAATTCCCCAAAGCAGAGACCCTAAATAGCCAGAAAAGGAGGTTTGGCTACCTAGGAAGGAGGATAGGCTAGCAACACAGGTAAGAACCTATCAGAAGGAGTCTCTGATGTCACCTGCTGGCCCTGGCCACTCAGAGCAGTCCAGTGTGCTAGCACACCTCTGAATCCAAGATGGCAGAGGTCTGGGGCACGTGGGAGGAGCTCTGGGCACCTCCCCTGGGAGGTGCAGGTCAGGGGAGTGGTCACTCCCCTTTCCTTTGTCCAGTTTCATGCCAGAGCAGGGCTGGGGGATCCCTGAACCGGTGTAGACTGGCTTATGCAGAGATGGGCACCATCTGTGCCCATCAAAGCATTTCCAGAGGCTGGGGGAGGCTACTCCTCCCCAGCCCTGACACCTTTTTCCAAAGGGAAAGGGTGTAACACCCTCTCTCTGAGGAAGTCCTTTGTTCTGCCTTCCTGGGCCAGGCCTGGCTGGACCCCAGGAGGGCAGAAACCTGTCTGAGGGGTTGGCAGCAGCAGCTGCAGTGAAACCCCGGGAAAGGCAGTTTGGCAGTACCCGGGTCTGTGCTAGAGACTCGGGGATCATGGAATTGTCTCTACAATGCCAGAATGGCATTGGGGTGACAATTCCATGATCTTAGACATGTTACATGGCCATGTTCGGAGTTATCATTGTGACGCTATACATAGGTAGTGACCTATGTATAGTGCACGTGTGAAATGGTGTCCCCGCACTCACAAAGTCCGGGGAATTTGCCCTGAACGATGTGGGGGCACCTTGGCTAGTGCCAGGGTGCCCACACACTAAGTAACTTAGCACCCAACCTTCACCAGGTGAAGGTTAGACATATAGGTGACTTATAAGTTGCTTAAGTGCAGTGGTAAATGGCTGTGAAATAACGTTGGCGTTATTTCACTCAGGCTGCAGTGGCAGGCCTGTGTAAGAATTGTCAGAGCTCCCTATGGGGGTGGCAAAAGAAATGCTGCAGCCCATAGGTATCTCCTGGAACCCCAATACTCTGGGTACCTCAGTACCATATACTAGGGAATTATAAGGGTGTTCCAGTATGCCAATGTGAATTGGTGAAATTGGTCACTAGCCTTTTAGTGACAATTTAGAAAGCAGAGAGAGCATAGCCACTGAGGTTCTGGTTAGCAGAGCCTCAGTGAGACAGTTAGTCATCACACTGGGAACACATACAGGGCACACTTATGAGCACTGGGGCCCTGGCTGGCAGGGTCCCAGTGACACATACACTAAAACAACATATATACAGTGAAATATGGGGGTAACATGCCAGGCAAGATGGTACTTTCCTACAATGTACAAATAACTAATGCTCCTAAACTCCATATTTTGTGCCCATTTCAGAAATACATGTTTCCTTGATATCCATTTTTCACTCTACCTATTTCACTATTTGAATTGGTCTGTACTCAATGAAAAACCACTGTATGGTGGAACTCAGTTGTTGGCTCTGGGTCCTTAGATTCTCGGAAAACCTACAAACCCTATACAACCCCACAACAAGAAGGGTCTAGCGGATGTAATTGTATATTGCTTTTGCAAATTGGCCTTTGTGACACAAAGTTACAGATGAAAATGTTGCCACAAATGCCAGTTTAGTTTTTTCCTACTCATTACCAGTATTACTTTATTTCAACAGGTATTTTCCTTGGGAAAACCTTGAAGGATCTACACATGTGACTTCTTGCTGAATTTGGAATTATGTCTGCTTTTCAGAAATCTATAGTTTTCCTTGATCATGGGTTTTACTCTGGTTTCCATCACAAACTGAAAGTAGGTTGAGATGGCCCAAAAAATAGGGAAAATTGTGTAGCTCTCTGAAAAATGCCAAAACCGCAGTACAAAATTATGTTTTTTTATTCACCTCTGCATGTTTCTGAAAGCTGGGAAGATGGTGACTTTAGTACAGCAAACTGTCCGTTAAGACTATATTTTTAGGGGAAAAACAGACAGTTTTATCTGGAGTGCTTTTATCCTATTTTTTATTTTTAACTCAAACTTTTGCTATATTTTGCCTATTTTCTCAGTGCATTCCAGGGGAATCCACAAACCTTGGGTAGCTTTAGAATATCTAAGAGGTAATTAAAAAAAGGATGCAAACTTGACATGGATAGCTTCTGTGGAAAAGATTTATGGAGCCCTAAGCACAAACTACCCCAAATAGCCAAAAAAGGACTCAGCACTGGGGGGAACGCCCAGCATCTAAGGGGTTAGAGAACTGTTACACAACCTGTGGTTCGAGAACTTCAACTGCATCTCTCATCCCAGAGTGCTCAATAAGATCTCTACTCTGCCAACATTACAGCTTGTCATGTGCCCAAGGGAAAGGTTTGGGAAAGGGTTCTTTATTAAGTTATGGGACCCACTGAGACATTGCAATTGGCATATGTGTCGACATAGTTAATGAATTATATGATTACTCCTGATTCCTTTTCAGATCCATAGGACACTGATGCCGTGCAACAAGTTACTGATTGATTTGTCTGTTGATGCTACCTTTGAAAATTAAGGTTTGTGTTTTCATGTTCTAAATTACAAAGAAATGTACTGTTTTCATAATTCTGGCAATTATGAAATTCACAAAAACATTAAATACTGAGAAATATACACACATTTGGAACACTGCAAGGCCTTTCACATAAACATAAAACTTTTAGAGAAAGTGTTGTTGCTGACGCCTCAAGTACATCTGCTTTTTGCAACATGCAGAAAACAGAGAAATATCAGAGACATCTGACTAAACATGACTAACAACCACAGACTCAGTTACACTGCACATTTTTGTTGAAACTCTTACTGTCCATGGCTACAAGCATTGGAAATACAACATTACTGATAGTAATTTAACTGAAACAATTCAGTACGGTATTTTCTATTTGGCTGTATTTAAAATGGTATTTTCCATTTAACTGTATGTGATTTTAATGTCATTATAGGAAGCTGGCCTGGCTTGTAGTGGGTACCAGAGGTACTTACACCTTGTGCCAGGTCCAGTTATCCCCTATTAGTGTAGATGAGGTGCTTCTACCAGCTTAGACTGATAGAAGGTAGCTATGGCAAAGCAGCTTAGGCTGAACTAGGAGACATGTAAAGCTCCTACTATATCACTGATGTCATATGCACAATATCATAAGAAAACACAATACACAGAAGTACTAAAAATAAAGGGTCCCAGTGACACATAGACTAAAACAACATATATACAGTGAAATATGGGGGTAACATGCCAGGCAAGAGGGTACTTTCCTACAGCAATGACTTATGTCTTAATATGCCTACACGCTAACTGAAAAAAAACAAGTGGTAACGTATGATACCATTTTGTTTTTCCTTGTGAAAAAAGATTATTTTGAAAGTGAGCCTGGTCAGATTTGACAGAATATGCTCACTAGCAAGTTAAAAAGAGCTTCTTACAACTAAATTCAAAAGAGGTATTTTAAACTCAAGCAGCAAGAAGATCATTGTTTTCTCCTGCAAAGAGCTTGTTTTTCATCTGATAGTGAAAGAATTTGAAAGGCTGGATTTCCTCCTGACTTGAGTGCACTTTTGCACAATGTCTATTTTTAAAATAAGCAAGGTGGACTACAGTTATATGGAGAGAAGCATTGCCATAAAAGTGTAATTCTAGTTTTGCAGCAACTGTCTGTGAGCACTTGACTTTTGTCAATCTACAAGCAGAAGAACTGTCTCAAACAAATAGGTTCCACTACCCTGCTGCATCACACTGCAGCTGTCCATCCTGAAGCTTGCAGAAGTTGACAGGTCAGCAAAATCACCAAATACTAACCCACCAGCAGTGCCAAAACCTGGCCTCACCAGAGTAAGATCACAAGACACTTCTTAACTGGATTCCATCACCAGCGTAAATGTGCTTCGTCTGCTCCAGCAACATTAGAAAATGATTTGCTTTTTCTGCTCCGTTCAAATCAAGAGCTGTGTTACCTAATCCAGCAGCTCCTGTTCTATTGTGTTCCTACAAATCATCACCGAAGACTAAACAATCTTCAACCTTCGAATTCAGTGGAAAGCTCATGTTCACATCATCAACAGAAAGAAACAAAGGATTACATCCTTATGCACAAAGAAAGTATAGTGTGGTTCCTATTATGATAATAGGACTGCATATGTGGGACGGCAGAACTTCATAATGTGGGGGACTACGTACTTCCACACCATCAGAAGCTGTCAGCCTAGTACCTGGCTAGCTTGCAGCGCCATACCTACACCCCTTACCTTACAGGGAGAAGGTGATTTATGGCAAGCTGAAACACAATACTCTGACTCTCCAGTGAAGTTTTGGAAACAGAGTCCACCATTGTCCCGTTACTCATGCATGCAAGTCGAAAACACAAGGAAGATACCAAAGGAGTTTTCAATTTGTTTATTGAAACAAATGTATTGTTATATAGAGAGAATGAGCTGCCATAATTAGGGAGATAAAACAAAGCAAAATAATCAGCATTATGAGCAGGGTGAAAACAATGAACACTCCCACCATGATAAATCGGTTCTAGAGATGCCTAACTAGCCCGAATACCCCAAAGAGAGCGTGTCTGGGTGTACCTTTCTGTCTGCCCAATCCAAGGGTTTAGCCTTAGTCTCATACCTGTGAAGCGAACGGCAATCCCAGTCAGGAGGCTGATAAATCAGAGCTGGATTGTCGAACACAGCAGTCCTGTGGTGGTAATGGCAGGAATACCCCTCTGACCCTTCCGGTTATCGCATTCCTTATATAATAAAACTGCACTGTGTTAGAAGGTGCAGCTCGGACACCAATGCGTTGGTTTGGTGTTAGAAGATGTCGCCTACGCAGCACTTAAGATATCTGGGGCCAGATGCAGGAAACGATTTGCGAGTCGCAAACGGCAAAAATTGCCGTTTGCGACTCGCAAATCGCATTTTCCTATGCAGAAATGCATATTACGAGTCGGGACCGACTCGCAATATGAATTTCAGAATCGCAAATAGGAAGGGGTGTTCCCTTCCTATTTGCGATTTGGAGAGGTATGCAATACCATTTGCGACTGCATATGCGGTCGCAAATGGTGTTGCAGTTACCATCCACTTCAAGTGGATGGTAACCCACTCGCAAATTGGAAGGGGTCCCCATGGGACCCCTTCCTCTTTGTGAATGGACCCAAAACTATTTTTTCAGGGGAGGTAGTGGTCCAAGGGACCACTACCTGCCCTGAAAAAAACCCGAAACTAAAGGTTTCGTTTTTTTTTTTAAGTGCAGCTCGTTTTCCTTTAAGGAAAACGGGCTACACTTAAAAAAAAAAAAAACTGCTTTATTTAAAAGCAGTCACGAACATGGAGGTCTGCTGACTACAGCAGGCCTCCATGTTTGCGAGTGTCTAGACTCGCTATGGGGCCGCAATTTGCGACCCAACTCATTAATATTATTGAGGTGGGTCATTGCGACCCCATAGCAACTCGCAGACGGTGTCTGAGACACCGTTCTGCATACAAATTTGCGAGTTGCAAATTGCGAGTCGCTGGGACTCGCAATTTACAACTCGCAAATTGGCTTTTTGCTACATCTGGCCCCAGGTTCTGTACGTAGCCTTGGACAGATTGTTCCTGATTGTGTGTCATGAAAGCTAACTAGAAACAAGCGTCATGTACACTGTCTTCCTAGAAAAAAAACATGCAACATGCTTGTACGTGAAAAGTAAGACTGCTAAAATGTGGTGCAGCTGAAGTGTACAACATGTAAAATCTGCAATACAATAAAAAGCTAAGAAACAGGGGGAACCAAACCCGGTCCAAGACAGACATCACTACAAAAGTAACTAGCTGTTATTTCTTTTTTTAACAGTAAGAGTTTTAAATAAGACTGGTTACACTTTTTTGCTTTCGTTGTATTTTTCCTTCTCTTTTTGCACCCAGCTGCCATAATCAGAAAATGAACAAATTACTCTAGTTCCCTTTCATTTTTCACTGCGCATAAAACCCTTGTTTATATTCCTTGCATGTGATATTGTGCATTATAGTGAATGTTTTTCAATGTATATTTCTTATCAAATGGGTGGATGTTGCAAGGGTCATGTTTTTCAGCACAGAGACCCCTTTTTCATTTCAGTTTGATGACGAGTTATTGTTCATTTAACAAGTGATGGACTACTATGTCATCAAATGCACATCTCTGGCATGTGCCTTTATTCTGTAAATGTAAATGAATATGTCTGATAAGCAAGATCAGTCAAAAACACACTCAGTGATATTTTAGTCACAATTTATTGTACAAATTATTCCGGGAATGTCATAAATCTTATGATTCAGATATAGACATTAACAAAATCCATAGTATATAAGGACTGTCACTTGACCACTTAGTTATGAGAGAAATTTCTCCCAAGTTGCAAGCACAGATCCAGATGAGCACAGCACTAGATTCCATCTCGACCGAAGCAGCCTCCAGCAAGACTCCCAAGGTTCTGTGAAGCATTCCATTCTGCCTTTAAAAACTGGTGCCGGGAATGTGTTCTCTCACAGACACAATCTCCCAGTGCTTGGCCCATGCTCGAAATAGCCAAGAAGCTATTCCAAACATACAACAAACTTTGTAGTCCAGGTATGAGCCCCACCCTTGAAACTCAGGATTTATTATGTATTCATCTGCTAGAACTAACATAGTGCTTAGAGATAGCACAGGGAGGGTGCAAGAGCTATAAACTACAATGTTACAATTTTTCCCTGTTTTCATTGTTATTGAAAAGCTTGGCTGCTTTTTCTTATCTTCTATAATGTTAGCAATATTATGTGCACTGGATCCCGGCATGTTATAATAACTATTTTAAAATAAATATTTTGTAATACATATCACGTTTTGAGTGATCTTGGGTGAGTAATTAATTAATGAAGAATTATTTGGATTACCATCCCATTTATTTATATATATATTGGTTGGTGTTCTGTGGGGCTACAATAAAAGGTCTTTCACATTCAGAGCTGGTGCATTGAACTAAATTGTCTGATTTTAAGTCACAATTCTGAAAATGCTACTTTTAGAAAATTGGCATTTTCTTGTCTTAACCATTTGGCACCCGCAGCCTGTTCCTGGGTCACATGACTAGGTATAGTTAGCAGATGACCTTTGTGCATTCCTTCCAGACTGTATCACAGAGGAGGGTCTAGGTGTCCGCAGGTTGGGCCATCCTGGCTTAATTTGGGGGGTTTCAGCTGACAACTACCACACTTGCACTTCAAATGCTCTGATCCAGGACAATCACTTAGGGTTTCACACAAGTCTGTTGTAACAACAGTCAATCTGGATCCAGGGCAGGAAGTACAGAAATTCCATACACATCTGTGGGATGAAACCTCTAGAAATTTCTCCCACTTCAAAGTGGTCACCAGGTATAAATACTGGACCCTCAGACCCAACTCTTCAATACACTCCTGAACCTGTGCACACTACAGAAGAAGATCACCCTGCTGCTCGAGGCTTATCCTGCTTGCTGAGAAGGAATACTGGGCCTGCTCCCTTCAGTCCAGGCTCAACAACTCCAAGGGTCAGCTCACTAACTTCCTGTTCTGAGCTACAGGGAAACAACAAGCTCCAGAGTCTCCCTGCACCTGCCCAGCTGATCTGCGGCACTGGACCTGCCTGTGCCCTGCTGGCCTCCACTAGAGTGAGTTCCTGATCCCAAAGTGCAGTGGCGGCTTTTAACAGAAAAATATGGTGGGTCGTGATTGCGCACAACTCACCATTAATACTGCTCCCACCTGGTGCAGCACTTCTCTTTCCCGATACTAGTGTCTATAAGCAGGAAAAGGAAGGGCTTTCTTCCTCCCCAGTGGGATGCAAATCAAACCAATCCTGGAGCTTCTCTCATGCGCTCATTTTGAGGCTGAGGGCCTTAGCCAGCAACCCCCTGGCTGTTTCACAGCCCTGGGATTGCTGGGTCTACAGTGTGCATGCCGGGCTGACCGTTGCAAGACACCCGGTCAATTTGACATGTGTACTGTAGACCCAGCAGTCATCCTGCATTCGCAGGATTCAGCCCGCCCCCTGCACTGACTATATCATTTTATGTATTTGTGCTTGCCTGCTGCGCTCACAGTAGGCCAGCGATGCTCCACCACCCTAAAATATTTTTGCATTCACTGCAGGCCTACGCTTTTTCTCCTGCATGCTTTCACAGGTGGTCCTTGAGCTGCACTGGGAAAACAAGGCTCTTTCAATGTTTACTCCAGGTGCGCGGTTTTATTCCTGTTTTCGCAGCTGGATCTTTTTTTGGATGATGATTTTCCCACCTTCTCTGTAAAGTATGGTTATTTTCCAGCCTGCATTTAATAAAGGGTACTTAGCTTCACTGATACAATAAAGCTCGTTGCACATTCACTGCTTGTGTACTGTATGGTTTTTCTCATTTGTTTTCTGATGGGTCTTTAGATGCGATAATAGACGAACGCTCTTTCCACGTTTACTGCAGGTGTATTGTTTTTCTTCTGTGTGTGTTTGTTGATGGATCTTTAAGGCTCCTGACTGCATAAAGGTCTTTCCACATTCACTACATGTGAATGGTTTTTCTCCTGTATGTGTTCGCTGATGGGTCTTTAGGTTTCCTGACTGGTGAAAGCTCTTTCCACATTCACTGCACGTGTATGGTTTTTCCCCTGTGTGAGTTCGCCAATGTAATTTTAGATTGAATGACTTATTAAAGCTCTTGCCACATTCAGTGCAACTGTAGAGTTTTTCACCTGTGTGCATTTGTTGGTGGTATTTTAATGTTGTTGATTGATAAAAGCTCTTTTCACATTCACTGCATGTGTATGGTTTTTCCCCTGTGTGTATTCGCCAATGTAATTTTAGATTGAATGACTTATTAAAGCTCCTGTCACATTCAGTGCAACTGTAGAGTTTTTCACCTGTGTGCATTCGTTGGTGATATTTTAAGGTTGTTGATTGCTTTAGATTCTTCCCACATTCATTGCAGCTGTATGGTTTTTCTTCTGAGTGTGTTCGTTGGTGATATTTTAAGGTTGATGAGTGAGCAAAGCTCTTTCCACATTTGCTACATGTGTAGGGTTTTTCTCCTGTATGTGTTTGCTGATGGGTCTTTAGGTGTGCTGACTGAACAAAGCACTTTCCACATTCACTGCATGTGTATGGTTTTTCACCCGTGTGTGTTCGCTGATGTAACTTTAGTCTAAATGAGTCATTAAAGCTCCTGCCACATTCAGTACAAATGTACTGTTTTTCACCCAAGTGCATTCTTTGGTGGTATTTCAAGGCTGATGAGTGAGCAAAGCTCTTTTCACCTTCGCTGCATCTGCATGGTTTTTGACCTGTGTGTATTTGATTGTGCAACGCTAACTTGTATGAGTTACTAAAGCTTTTGCCACATTCAATGCAACTGCATGGTTTCTCATCCATGTGTGTTAGTTGATGGTATGTTAATGTCGATGAGCGAGCAAACTGCTTATCACATGCATGTAGTTTTTCTATTGTGTGTGTTCGCTGGTGGCTCTTTAAGACTGGTGAATGAGAACATCTCTGTCCACATTCACTGCATTTAAATGGTTTTTCCCCTGTGTGTTTTCTCTGATGGCTCTTAAGAATTACTGGCTCTGCAAAGCTTTTTCTACATTCACTACACGTGTACAGGCTTTGTGCTGAATGTATTCACTGATGGCACAGTAAACCCATTTCTGCATTCGCTATATGTGTATAGGATTTCCCCTGTGTGTGTTTGCTTATACATCTTTAGGTTTGCTGAAGCTTTTTCCACATTCTCTGTATGTGTATGGTTTGTCTCCTGTGAGTGTTTGCGCAAGCATTTTTAGATGAACTAAGTGAATAAAACTCTCTCCACATTCACTGTATTTGTAAGGTTTTTCCCTTGTATGTGCTCACTGATGGCTACTTAGATTTTATCAGTAACTGAAGGTTTTTCCACATTCATTACAGGTGTATGATTTTGTTCTGTGTTGTTTGGTGTTGGATCTTTAGGTCTGCTGAGCGGGCAAGGCTCATTCCACATTCACTGCATGTGTTTGCTTTATGTCCTGCAGGAGTCCTGTAACCACTATGTAGAACCGATTGCTCATTAGAATTATTTTTACCTTCAGTCCAACTAAATGTTTTTTGATTGTGTGTTTTGCTGCAGTGTAGGATTGCAGAGTGATTAAATCCCTTTTCCCAAGCACAAGGTTTTTCTTCTTTCTTTGTTTGTGAGTGGACTCTTAGTTGTGATGGTTGATGAACACTCTTCCCACATTCACGCTGCCTTGAAAGGTCTTCTCTTTTTCGGTGGTTTATATAGTACAGCCAAATTAGCTCTTACGATGGACCAACACTAAAGCATGGTTGTTATCAGCTGATGGTGTTATTTGGTATCCTTTAATGTGCTGTGCCAGTTTTAACAGGTGTAACTGTATTTTATTCTGATGTTATAGGTCTAGTGGCATGGGGGTCCTCAGATTCTTGAAACCACTAGAATGTTATTGTTGGTTCTTTATGTAAGAGAGTCTATGCCTCCTACTTCATTGTCAAGCTTCTTTTTACTGTTTGCCATCATTGTGGGCTTCTCCTGAATACAGGATTAATTTCCAGAACTACGGTATTTTCTTCATGATTTCCCTTCTCATGTATTCATGAATCTGGTTTCTGTGGGTGTAAAGAAATTAGTGATCACTTTACACCATAACTACATAACTTTTAGTAAATGCAGACTTTGTCTCAGCCACTGTTAATTAATCTGGGCCACAATTCAGTTCATTGTTTTGCTCACTGTGCCACTTGAGAAAGGAACTATCTTTACGAAATCAGCATTGTTTTGCTTCAATAGAAACACTCTTATCTGAACCGACAAGCCAGGTTCCTTCTTTAAAGGCACAAAGCAACATTAAAAAGGTTTTACCTTGTTGAGCCGGGTCAGTGAGGAGCAGCTCAAGTCTTATAACAGAGGAAGCCAATTATTAAATACATCTCTACTTCAACACATGTATATGTTAGCAAAGAATAAGCAGTAAATAATATGTTTAAAATAGAACAACTTACAATAAGAGTGTCTGAACAATAGAATAATTCTCATGACAAAAGCCAAAATTCAGATACTAAATGAGAATTAGTAGGCATTATTTTACTGTTTATGATATTGTTACATTCATCATCTAAGGTACTGTCCAGATATTATCCATTTCACCACAAGGCACTGTTAGGAAGACCAACAAATGTTAGTGTGTTACTAACAGATGCTACTATGTGTTCGAAGCTGGCCGGGTGTGTGGTGAGTACCTAGGGTACTTACACCTCATACCAGGTGCAGGATTCCCTTGTTAGTGAAGTGAAGGCAGTGTCTAGAAGCCAAGCTCTCTAGAGGTAGCTGGTGATGATTAGCAAAGGCTTATCTAGGAGATATGCACCGCTCATGCAATACCACTGTAGTCACACAGCACTTACACACATGAAAGAAAACACTCAGTGTTACACAAATAAAGGGTCTTTATTATAGTAACAGTACCAAAAATACTAGAGAGGCAATCCCCCAACAGGAGGTAAGTAGTCACACTAAATATGACACTAGTAATCAGAAATAGGCATAAATAGCAATAGAAAACAGCGCAATAGACAATAGTGACCCTAGGGGGAGCCCAAGCCATATACTAAAAAAAAATCGAATGCGAATGCAGGACCCACACCTAGGTAAGTGGAATCTGTAAAGGGGAGCTGGTGGCACACATGGTGCCATTGGGGTTTACTACATATACTATGTGAATGCCCGAATATACAACCATATTGGGAGGCTGTCGGGGTCACACTGAGATAGATTCTGCCCTTACTGCCCTCTCTCCCAAACACTCTCCTTCTTTATGTACAAGGCATGTCCCGTATACAGCTTCGCCTCTTGCATACAGCACTAACCGTGGCTAAACTATGTATCATCCGGCACTGGCGTTCGGTCGCGCCCCCCTCTCAAGACGAATGGCTGTCGGCAATGTTCCAAACTGCTACCCATGAACGTATCATATCTACCCTACAGGATAAGATGGAGATATTCCTGCACACATGGGCCCCCTTTCTCCGACTAGCGACTGACTAAACCCTCCCCCTTCTTCCTCTATCTCTTCCTTACCCCCCTTTTTTTTCTCCCTCCCCCCCTCCACCACCCACTCTGCCGGCTGTACTCGCTCACTCTCATTTTCTTTTTCTCTCTTCTCTCTCTCTCGTCTACTTATACATCTATTATTTCTATCTATTCCTCCTCCTTTCTGATTCTCCTTCCCACTTCTTTTCTTCTTTTTTTCCCTCCCCTCTTCCTTTCCCGGTCCCTTCTCTCTATACCTATACTTGTCTTCCATACTTGCGCCCCCCTTCTCCCTATCTCTTCACTTCCCCCAAGCATGTGCGCTGATCACCTCTGTCTCTACAATACGATGCCAGTGTTTCAGGATCATTATTTCTTCTCTGACACCTGCACCCTCTCTCTGTTGTGCTGCTGCACTTAGCAGCGTTCTGCCTGTACACAGAACACCAGAACTGTTATGGGTGCACACCATCTTTCCTACCAGGTGGGCAAACATATGATCCTATGGGTACACTGTGATCATGGGGATAAATACAGGGCCCTGCCCTGTGCCACCGACTATGGTCCGCCCAGATGCCTACTACTGTCTGGTCCTCCCTGCATATGGCAAAAGCTGAAGACCCTACACCTGCTTTTACTACTGTTTGTTCATATTGCCTAGTTCTTGTGACATTAGGACACTGCAGAATTTTGCTGAGGCTATGATAAATGTTTACGACCTGGCCAGATTGTTTTTGGGGTAGGATTACTACTGTTGTTCTGCTCCCTGGTTGTGCTCCTTTATTATGTTCATGTGCAATGCCCAGTATAAAGCTGTTTTCTTGTTTATAATTTTTTGCTTATAATTTTCAATAAAAAAATTGTGAAACAAAAAAAAATGATAGTGCTACAAATGAAAGAATGGCCCTTCTAAACAGTGCAATCATTTTTTTGTATGTAGTGTTTTGCTATTGATGATACAGTAGCCAGTGCATGTCATGTGATGAGTATGAAAAGCCATAAACTGAATAATTGTTGTTATTACACCACAAAAGTACTGTTCAAGACACAGTGAAGGAGATATCATTTCAAGAATAAGTAGTTTATTTTGATTGCATGAATGTAAATAATAATTGTTTGCAGACGTTCCGTCTTTCAAAGTCAAACTATAAGATTTATTTATTTATAGATAGCAAGCAAATATCCTAGATAGGATGCCCTGTGCTAGAGAAGATTTTGCTAAAAAGTGTGGGAGTCTGAAACATAAGTAATGCATGCTGCTGGGAAAGCCAACTTTTAATATGTTTTTCATTAACAAAAACTGGTCAAGATTTGAATAAATGTGGCCAGGAGATTCCAATTCTTTGCAGCAATAAACACGAAAGAATGACTGCCAAATATGGAGCGACAGCACCGTGTTACTGCATAAGCAAGGGATTGGCTGAACAGAGAGATCTCTTGGTTTGGTAAAGTTTGTAATTTGCTACGGTATTCAGGGTCAATGCGATGGAAAGCCTTGGGTGGAAAGCAGAGTTGTAAATGTTTATAGCAAGCCAATGAAGGTCCTTCAAATGTTGAGAAATGTGACAGTAATTTCATAATGTGTCTTGCTGCTAAATACATTTGAGGTTGTGAATTAAGTAGTCTGGCATGCCTCAGTAACGGACGCTGCAGTAGTCTAGATGTCAGGTTAAGAGTCCGTAGTTAACAGATTTCCAGACTGAAACAGGTATCCAAGTGAACGCTTTCCACAGCATTCTTAGATTAGAGAAGCAGCTTACTGTAACTTTAACCTGAGTGGTCAGGGAAGAATCTACATTGAGTGCGACTCTACGATTTCTAGCCAAGAACCTGGGGGAAGGACATGACCCCCAAATCAGCAGGACACTGGGTTGGGGACCAGATGGAAGATTGCTTACCGTACAGGGGGACCTCGGTCTTGTCACCGTTCAGTTTCAAGCAATTGGTTGTGTTGTAATATAGTTCATCAAAACGTATGAAAGTTCATAGGTAGTACTTTCACAAGAGGATAAGTAATAATAGGAATAAAGCTGTAATAGTATATAAGTAAACAGAATTAGATTACACTTAATTAGGAATGGTAGATCCTGCTCCCCTGTCTCTAACTTGGCATGCCCAGAATGTTGGGTACAGGAGGGCAGAATAGAATGTTGAGATTCTGTGAGAGCAGGCTGACTAGAGGAGCTGTCTGAAGAATAGGACTATTGAAGCAGTGGAGATGTGAAATAAAGTCTGTCACTTGAGCAACGATTGTGGAAACTTCATTATATCACTGGCGACGAGTTGGTGGGTAAGGGGGCACCTCCATCTCCACCCCTTGGAAGGTATCACTTCAATTGGTCCGACTCTACATACCAAGTAAGACTGTCAGTGCCTTTTGTGTACCTATTTAAAGTACAATTCCATTATAACTGGCGCCTGTCAACGAAAACGCTGACAGGCACAGCTTGCTGTTATTCAAACTTCGTGATTTTGAACAAAGGACTGTAATAAATTTTCTTCAGCATGTCTAAAGGATCATAACACGCGCTTCGCGCTTCACTGAAGAAACGCTTCTCTGAACGTCTTCAGAACGCGGCCTCGGCGCGTCTGAAAAGACAGTACACGCGCTGTGTGGTCCTTTGAATTTTCTTCAGCATGTCTGAAGGATCAGAACACGCGCTTCGCGCTTCACTGAAGAAACGCTTCTCTAAACGTCTTCAGAACGCGGCCTCGGCGCGTCTGAAGAGACAGTAAACGCGCTGTTTGGTAAGCGCGTCCCTTTGAACTTGCCTCACTGCTTGAAGGATTAGAACACGGACTCCGCGCTCCGCCTCGTGGAGAGGACTTCATCTTCAGTTCAAGCACAGGAATGGAAATCGCCTGTCAACGCTGACAGGCACAGCTTCCTAATATTCACAGTTAGATAATTTTAATTCAAATATTACTCACGCTATAGTCTCTACATCATATTACATGTATTACAAGATTCTGTGGGCTCATTTGAAGTAATCCAGTGCAGTACAAGTGTATTACATCATATTACATGTATTACAAGATTCTGTGGGCTCAGTTGATTTAGCCCAGTGCAGTACAAGTGTAAAGTGTAAAAATTATCAACCATCAAGAACTACTCAGTATTGGGAGGGCGCATTTTTAATTAGTTGTAGTATTAACAAATTGTCATTAGTATGGCGGCTGCTGGTATGTCTCAACCTATTCCTTTCTCAAATGAATTGGGGGAACCTAATGGTCCCATGGAAGGAGTGGATTAAAATTTTTGAATTGTACTTGATTGCTATTGGGGGGGATAAATTCAATCCTATCAGAAAACAACATATATTGTTACACTATTTAGGAACGCATGGTAGGAAAATCTATGAGTCTCTTCCGGAACCGTATGTAACTAAGGGTCAAGCACAGGATGAATATGTCACCACGTATTTGAAACTAGAGAAGCAACTTGGTGATAGGATCAATGTAGTGCTGGAGCGGCACAATTTTTTCTCTTGCAGTCAAGGGAAACAGGAGAGTGTAACCAACTACATTGCTGCGTTAAGGTGGCTAAGTTCCTTATATGATTTTGGTGACCTAAATGATTCCCTTAAACGGGACCAGTTAGTTCGTTGCACGAACAATGTTAAAATTCAAGAAAAATTATTGCAAAGGCAACCCGAGTTACAAGAGGCTATTGAAATAGCAAAGTCCATTGAACATACAGCTTTATGCCTACAAGAAATAAGATCCTCACCTGCAAATGAACAAGTTAGTGATTAGTTAATTGCAGAGGTAGGGTGCTGACACAATAGCCATTTTAATTTCTTTGAACGCATGGTCATGGTGTTCTAACCAATTGTAAGGTACGTGACTCTTCAGTAACTCCCTGAGAACACACGATATTGAAGAAAAGTTCTTGACGTACTTTCCCATGAATTCGGCAAGACCCAGGAATGATCTTAACTCGTCTTTTTTTCTTGGTGCTTCAGCATTCTTTACAGCGTCCACTAGGGAGGTTTTAGGTTTGAACCCATCTTTAGATATGATGTGCCCTAGGTACTCCACCGACTTTATCCCGATGCGACATTTGTCTTTCTTTAAAGTAAGACCAGCTATTCTCAATTTGTCGAGAACATCTTTCAGATTTTTATTGTGTTCCTTCTCTGTGGCCCCCTAAACCAAAATTTCATCCTGGAAACATAAGGTTTTATTAGCCCCCTCCAGGATATGTTGCATGATCTTTTGGAATACAGCAGCCGCTGAAGCGAGCCCAAAATCAAATCAAATCAAATCAAATCATTAACATTTATAAAGCGCGCTACTCACCCGTGCGGGTCTCAAGGCGCTAGGGGGAAGGGGTTACTGCTGCTCGAAGAGCCAGGTCTTGAGTAGTCTCCGGAATGCGGAGTGGTCCTGGGTGGTCCTGAGGATAGTGGGGAGGGTGTTCCAAGTCTTGGCCGCCAGGTAGGAGAAGGACCTCCCACCCGCCGTGGAGCGGCGGATGCGAGGGACGGCGGCGAGAGCGAGGCTGGTGGAGCGGAGAAGACGGGTGGGAGCGTAGAAGCTGAGGCGACGGTTGAGGTATTCTGGTCCCTTGTTGTGGAGGGCTTTGTGTGCGTGGGTGAGGAGACGGAAGGTGATCCTTTGGCTGACGGGAAGCCAGTGCAGGTGTCTCAGGTGTGCGGAGATGTGGCTGTTGCGGGGTATGTTGAGGATGAGGCGGGTGGAGGTGTTTTGAATTCGTTGCAGACGTTTCTGGAGTTTAGCGGTGGTTCCTGCGTATAGGGTGTTGCCGTAGTCCAGGCGGCTCGTGACGAGGGCGTGGGTCACGGTCTTTCTGGTGTCGGCGGGGATCCAACGGAAGATCTTTCGGAGCATGCGGAGGGTGAGGAAGCAGGAGGATGATACGGCGTTGACTTGTTTGGTCATGGTGAGAAGTGGGTCCAAGATGAAGCCGAGGTTGCGTGCGTAGTCTGAGGGGGTCGGTGCCGTGCCAAGGGCCGTGGGCCACCAGGAGTCGTCCCAGGCGGCCGGGGTGTTACCGAGGATGAGGACTTCCGTTTTGTCTGAGTTCAGTTTCAGACGGCTGAGTTTCATCCAATCTGCGACGTCTTTCATTCCATCTTGCAGGTTGGTCTTGGCGCTGGTGGGGTCCTTGGTGAGGGAAAGTATCAGTTGAGTGTCGTCGGCGTAGGAGGTGATGATGATGCTGTGTTTGCGTACGATGTCGGCGAGGGGGCTAATGTAGACATTGAAGAGTGTCGGGCTGAGCGAGGAGCCTTGTGGGACGCCGCAAATGATCTCGGTGGGGTCTGAGCGAAAAGGTGGGAGGTAGACTCTTTGGGAGCGATTGGAGAGGAAGGAGGCGATCCAGTCCAGGGCCTGGCCTTGGATCCCGGTGGAGCGGAGGCGGGTTATTAGGGTGCGGTGACAGACGGTGTCAAAGGCAGTCGAGAGGTCGAGGAGGATGAAGGCGACTGTTTCTCCGTTGTCCATCAGGGTTCTGATGTCGTCTGTGACTGAGATGAGGGCGGTTTCTGTGCTGTGGTTGGCTCAGAATCCGGACTGAGAGGGGTCGAGAAGGTTGTTGTCTTCAAGGAAGTTGGTAAGCTGCTTGTTGACGGTCTTCTCTATGACTTTGGCACGGAAGGGGAGGAGCGAGATGGGGCGGAAGTTCTTCAGGTCGCTTGGGTCAGCCGTAGGTTTCTTCAGTAGGGCGTTGACTTCAGCGTGTTTCCAGCTCTCGGGGAAGGTAGCAGACGAAAACGAGGTGTTGATGATGGTCTGGAGGTGCGGGGCGATGATGTCGTCGGCTTTATTGAAGATGAAGTGTGGGCAGGGGTCCGAGGGGGCACCGGAGTGGATGGAGTTCATGGTGGCTTTGGTCTCTTTCTGTGTTGATGTGGGTCCCGGCGTTGAGGGTGATGGCTGGGGTTGTGGGTTCTGTGGTGGTCGGCTGGGTCTGGAGTCCGAAGCTGTCGTGTAGGTCGGTGATCTTACGATGGAAGAACCCCTATTTCTCCTGTTGAGGTCCCAGATAAACCTTGGATAAAGCTAGCTTTAGACATTATTGGCCCATTCAATTTTACTGGTTTGTCGAAAAGATTTGCTTTAGTTTTAATAGACTATCATTCTCATTGGATTTCCACCAAATTCGTCAATCAAATTACTACTGATTCTGTTGTTAAGTTCCTTAAGGATATCTTTGCCATAGAAGGCATTCCAGAAACTCTCATCACCGATAATGGTGTTCAATTAACCTCCTCAGTGATGAAGGATTTCCTTGATTCCATGGGTGTGAAACACTTTACAACGGCTCTATATTGCCCCTGAGCTAATGGTTTAGTAGAAAGGGCAAATCGCATGCTCAAGGAATGTATTCAATTAGCCAGCATCAATCACTTGAACGTGGAAAATGCAATTAGGGATATGTTATGGGCATATCATACCACTCCTAATTCGATTACTAAAGTATCACCATTTTCAGCATTAAAAGGCAGGAAACCATGCACAAAATGTTTTCCTGTCTGGTTGGGGGGAGGGGAAAGAAGTGAGCATTCTATTCCCCTTAGCAAGGACAGGATTTCTAAACACCAAGACAAGTACAAGTACAGATACGATTTCAAACAGGGTACTAGGAAACAACAGTGGGCTGTGAATGACCTGGTGTATGTAAAGAAACCAGTAGGTGGAATGCATTCAGGCACAAAAATCACCAAGTTCATGGGTCCTTTACGTATTAACTGGGTAAGGAAAAATGTGGTCATTTTAGAAAATGGTCAATGTTGGAACCACTTTCCAACACAAAAAAAAGAAGGGGGAAAACATTGAAATGGAGCCTGTACCAGAAGAAATGCCGAAGGACTCCTCAAAGTGTAAACTCCAAAGGGACATAAGTAAACGACAAATTAAACCTCCAGCATGGCAGAAGGACTATGACATCACCACCTAAATCTCAGTCCTTTTCCAGAAGAGTACAACCATGTGTATTCATGTCACATATTGTATATATATAAGTTTTACTATTTGTTAAGGGGGAAGATGTGTTGTAATATAGTTCATCAAAACATATGAAAGTTCATAGGTAGTACTTTCACAAGAGGATAAGTAATAATAGGAATAAAGCTGTAATAGTATATAAGTAAACAGAATTAGATTACACTTAATTAGGAATGGTAGATCCTGCTCCCCTGTCTCTAACTTGGCATGTCCGGAATGTTGGGTACAGGAGGGCAGAATAGAATGTTGAGATTCTGTGAGAGCAGGCTGACTAGAGGAGCTGTCTGAAGAATAGGACCATTGAAGCAGTGGAGATGTGAAATAAAGTCTGTCACTTGAGCAACGATTGTGGAATCTTCATTATATCAGGTTTCAATTCATGACACGAGGCATGCAAGATCGAAACCTGGCTTGGGTGACAGAAGAGTTGCCAGGAGAAGACACAATAATCTGTGTGTCGTCAGTGTAGATTATCTAAAAACCAAAGGTTCTAACTAAATAGGGACGGAGACACGTACATATGGAAAAATGCGGGGCCCTGGAAGGAGCCCCGAGGGACCCCACATGATATAGGCATTTTTGAAGAACTAAAGGTGGGAATAAGCTAGCTTGGTATCTGGAAGACAGGAAGGAAGTCAGCCAGTTTAAAGCAGCTACGCAAATGCCAGTCAATCATTGGTCAGGTGAGGATGAGATAGTCTACCTGAGGCAGCAGAAGGGTCAAGGGGGGTGGCGGCGGTGGGGACACCCAGGTTAAAAATGATGCAAGGGCCATTTGTACCTGCAAGAAGTCCAGAGACTGTGGTGTGCTTTCCCTGGAAAACAAACTGGGAAGAGTCACGGAGATAACTGTATTCAAGATAGTTCACAAGCTACTTGTTGTGTACAAATCTAGAGGTCAGAGGGGGGAGCAGTATAGGCCAATGTGTTTCGACGTAGTAAGGTATAAGTACTACTGTTAAAGTTTTACAGAGTTAAAATGTATGTATATCCCCACCCATTATGACAATCAGATTGATAGTTCTTTTGGGGAGTAGTTTTTACGTTTTTTTTTCTTTCTTCCTAGGGAATGATCAGAAGCAATCTTGAAGCTCACCGGTTCGTCTACTGGGAGTCTTTTTGCTTTGGAATCTTCAGTTGCAGTTGCGGTTCAGGATTTTCTAAGTATCTGGATGGTCTGTTCGGTCTCCGGTTTGGATGCTTATACTAGACTGTTTTTCCAGAAGTTCCAGCTTGAGACTTTGTTTATTTTGTTGCAAAGAAAGAGGACGATAACAGAATGGTATGGGGGGACAATCCCATGCATCCCCGGGGCTCCAGCATAGAGCCCGGGTACTGCCAAACTAACTCTCTGGGGTTTTCTCTGCAGCTACTGCTGCTGCCAACCCTCAGACAGGTTTCTGCCCCCATGGGGCCTGGGCAGCCCAGTCCCTGGAAGGCAGAACAAAGGATTTGGTTTGAGAGAGGGTCTTACACCCTCTCCCTTTGGAAATAGGTGTTAGGGACCTGAGAGAAGTAGCCTCTCCTGGCCTCTGGAAATGCTTTGAAAGGCACAGATGGTGCCCTCCTTGCATAGGCCAGTCTACACCGGTTCAGGGATCCCCCCAGCCCTGCTCTGGCGCAAAACTGGACAAAGGAAAGGGGAGTGACTACTCCCCTGACCAGCACCTCCCCAGGGGAGGTGCCCAGAGCTCCTCCAGTGTGTCCCAGACCTCTGCCATCTTGGATGCAGAGGTGTGAGGGCACAATGGAGACCTCTGAGTGGCCAGTGCCAGCAGGTGATGTCAGAGACCCCTCGTTATAGGTGCTTACCTCTCTCTGCAGCCAATCCTCCTCTGAGGGCTAATTAGGGTATCTCCTGTGGGTTTCTCTTCAGATGACGAATGCAAGAGCTCGCCAGAGTTCCTCTGCATCTCCCTCTTCGACTTCTGCCAAGGATCGACCGCTCACTGCTCCAGGACGCCTGCAAAACTGCAACAAAGTAGCAAGAAGACTACCAGCGACATTGTAGCGCCTAATCCTGCCGGCTTTCTCGACTGCTTCCTGATGGTGCATGCTCTGAGGGCTGTCTGCCTTCACCCTGCACTGGAAATCCCGAAGAAATCTCCTGTGGGTTGACAGAGTCTTCCCCCTGCTACTGCAGGCACCAAAATCCTGCATCACCGGTCCTCTGGGTCCCCTCTCATCTCGACGAGCGTGGTCCCTGGAACACAGGAGCCGGATCCAAGTGACCCCCCTCAGTCCAGTGGTCCTTCTGTTCAAGTTTGGTGAAGGTAAGTCCTTGCCTCCCCACGCCAGACAGTAATCCTGTGTACTGCGTGAACTGCAGCTGCTAGGGCTTCTGTGCACTCTTGCAAGGATTCCTTAATGCACAGCACAGCCCAGGTCCCCAGCACTCCGTCCTGCATTGCTCAACTCGCTGAGTTGACCTCCGGCTTTGTGGGACCCTCTTTTGTGTTACTGTGCTCAGATTTCTTGAACGCCTGTTCAAGTGCTTCTGCGGGTGCTGCCTGCTTCTGCGTGGGCTCCCTGTGTTGCTGGGCGCCCCCTTTGTCTCCTCATCCAAGTGGCGACCTCCTGGTCCTGGGCAGCACCCTTTATCCTCAACTGTGACTCTTGCAGCTAGCAAGGCTTGTTTGCGGTCTTTCTGCGTGGAAATAACTCTGCATCCCCCAGCACGCCGTGGGACATCTTCGTCATTGCAGAATCTTCGGCTTCTTCCACCCAGAGGCAGTCCTTTTGCACCTTCATCCGGGGTTTAGTGGGCTCCTGAACCTCGCCCCACCCGGACACTTTTGTGACTCTTGGACTTGGTCCCCTTCCTTTACAGGTGCTCAGGTCCAGGAATCCGTCTTCAGTGCTTTGCCGTTAGTTGTTGTTCTTGCAGAATCCCCTATCTCGACTTTACTGTCTTTCTGGGTTAGTAGGGTAACTTTACTCCTACTTTTCAATGTGTTGGGGTGGGGTATCTTGAACACCTTTAGTGTTTTCTTACACTCCCAGCGACCCTCTACACACTACACTAGGCCTAGGGTCTCTTCGTGGTTTGCATTATACTTTCAGAGTATATGGTTTGTGTTGCCCCTAGGCCTATTGTCTCCTATTGAATTCTATTGTGTTCTACAGTGTTTGCTCTATTTTTTTAAGTGTTTTACTTACCTGATTTTGGTCTATGTGTATATTTTGTGTATTTTACTTACCTCCTAAGGGAGTATATCCTCTGAGATACGTTTGGCATATTGTCACTAAAATAAAGTACCTTTATTTTTTAGTAACTCTGAGTATTGTGTTTCTTATGATATAGTGCTATATGATATAAGTGGTATAGTAGGAGCTTTGCATGTCTCCTAGTTCAGCCTAAGCTGCTCTGCTATAGCTACCTCTATCAGCCTAAGCTGCTAGAACACTACTAATCTACTAATAAGGGATAACTGGACCTGGCACAAGGTGTAAGTATCACTTGGTACCCACTATAATCCAGGCCACAGTCCCACAGAAAGGGTTTAGGACAGAGAGAAAAAATTTAAGAAACTTTTAGAAAAAAGAGAAAAACTTTTTCAAACTTTTCAAAAACTTTTCTGAAACTTTTTAGAAAGTTTATAGAAAGAAAGTTAAACTTTTTAGATTAACTGTGTATATTTTTTTTAAATCCTCACTCATGAGTATGAAATCTACTGGAAAATGACCCATGAGTGCCGTTAGGTTATGGTAGAATTGGGGGATGTCAGGGTTGGGTGCATAAACATTAACCAGCAACACCAAGCGGTTCGCCAAAGTGCCCATAACTAGGAATCTGTTTCGAGGATGCAGTCATGACATTGGAAGGGAATGAGTTTATGCAACAGGATGCAGACACCGAGTGTCACACTATATTATCCAACAAGACTCTTGCAATGGCAGAACTGGGGTTGGAGGCCTACTTGTGCAGCTGAAGCCCCTGGCATTCCCAGCTGCCATTGCAGCAAGCAAAGCTGAGAGGAGCACAGCATTAAAAACATGCTATCCAAGAGCATGTTAAAGAAAGCCAACACCCCAATGATGCCACATACAAGTGGGGGTTTAGCTATGGATCCCCAGGGGACAATGCAAGAAGCTACAGAGGTCTCTACTGCTCGCTGTTTTATGGAGGGCCTGTTTGGGAACCTCAGCATGATACTCTCAGTACTGAGAGAGGAGGTAGGGAATGATGTCAGAGAGATGAAGGAAGAAATGGCTGAATAGGGGCATATTGTTCCCAGACTAAAAGACATTGTGGATGACAGGGAAGCTTGAAGTCCTGCACTAAGGGATATTTGGGCTGAAGAGGAGAATGTAGACCTGCAGTGCCACCTTGTAAATAGTTTCTAAAGGTCAAGCAATAAGATACCGGGAGCCCTATGAGACGCTGAGAAAGGAGACATTGAGGGATAAGTGAAAATATTGTTTGAATAGACCGGAATGGAACTATAAGAAGCAAAGATTCAGTTGGATAGAAGAGACCATTTGGGACGGGTCACCAAAGCTTCAGGAGCTGCTCAGGATGTACTGACGTGTCCACTACGACAGACAGAAAGAGGATATTTGTCAGCAGCACGAGAAGCAGGTACGATAAGCATTGAAGGAGCCAAGTTGTAGCCATGACAAGACCTGTTGCTGATCACTTTGTAAAAGCGTTGCCATTTCTGCCCGGTGACCAACTTCTTAGGGGAGAAAGGGGCTAAGTACAGAAGGAGTCGCTCATTCTCACTTTATGTTCACCTAGGATGGCAAATTTTACCAAAAATACTCTCTTGCTGAGACGCAACATATTCTGGGGCTCCATGAGTTTCCAGAGGGGAAGAAACATCATTCCCGGCAGCTAGCTGTAGCCCTCCAGAAGCCGCAGTCAGTAAAGATGGACCAAGTTGGGTTCAAGGAATAGTGCCCTGAAATCATCTGCAGAATAAATCTAGAGAAAAAGCAAAGCAGTCACCAGCAACATTCAAGTGGATACATATGGCCAGGAGGTATAATGTGATCAACAAAGGAAGGCACTGCTGGGTCACACTGATGAGACTGACACATGGATTGGGGTCTTGGGTCCAGGTATCACAAAAGTTAATTCAGCATTGAATGGAGAGGAACAGGATAGTGTAGGAAAGTCACTCTTTTTGGCATGGTTACCCCCACTGCTTGCCTGCCTGTCAGTGTGTGTGGGTAACCAGGACCCCAGTGATTGTGCTCTCTCCTCCAAAGTCAGTCATCCTGGTGCCTTTTTACACCCCACAATTGGCATACTGGTGTACCTCGGTAAGTCCCTAGTATATGGTACTCAGGTACCCAGGGCATTGGTACACCAGGGGACCCCCATGAGCTGCAGCATGTATTATGCCACCCATGGGAGCCCATGCAAACGGTGTCTGCAGGACTGCCATTGCAACCTGTGTGAAAAGGTGCTTGCACCCTTTCACTGCTGGTCACAGCACCAGGTCACACTGTAAGTTACCCCTATGGCAGGCCCTCTTAACCCAAAGGGAAGGGTGCAATTCCCTGTGTGTGAGGGCACCCCTGCAACAGCTGAGGTGCCCCTACAACTTCCAGTTCCATTGTACTGAACTTCGTAAGTGCAGGGAAGCCATTTTACCTGTGTACTGGCCACAGTTCACTCTGTGGTCCAGCTACATAATGGTAACTCCAAACTTAAGCATGTTTGGTATCAAACATGTCAGAAGCATACCCAAATACCAAAGCCAGTATTGGTAGTGTGATTCCATGCACTCTGGGGGCTCCTTAGAGGACCCCCCAAGTATTGCTTCTACCAGTCTTCCAGGGTTGGCGGGCATCTCACGCTGCTGCCACACCTCAGACAGGTTCCACCCTCCTGCTGCTTGACCAGCTCAAGTTGGTGTTACAAGACTTGGGAGGGGTACCTCCTGAACCCACCGGTTTGCTTTGAAGGGCATATTTTGGTGCCCTCCTTGCATAAACCGGTTTGCACCAGTCCAGGGATCCCCGGTCCCTGCTCGGGCACAAAACTGGACAAAGGAAAGGAGAGTGACCACTTCCCTGTCCATGACCACCCCAGAGGTGGTGCCCAGAGTATCTCCAGGTGTCCACTTGACTCTGCCATCTTGGAAACAAAATTTGCAGAGGCCTCTGGGAGCATCTGAGTGGCCAGGTCATGCAGGTGACGTCAGTGACTCCCTCTTATAGGTGGCCCCTGTGCAAAGTGACCAAACCCCCTTTTAGAGCTATTTAGGGACTCCCTTGCGGGTGGGTCCCCAGATTTGGCGTGCAAGACTTCACCAGGACTCCTCTGCACCGACCTCTTCTGCTCCTGGCCACCAGAACAGTAACTGGACACTTCAGGAACCGAACAAGACTGCAACTCCTGAGAGGACCTCGCCTTGCAATTTTGTGTCCCAGCTCCTTCCAGCAACTGCAACATTTCCACATCTGTGCATCCCCCGGGGTTGGCAAGACTTCAGCTGTACCAAGAAGCAAGAAGGATTCTCCCTTGGAGAGAAGGAGTCATCCCCCTGCACCTAAGGCAACAACATCCAGCTGCGTGGATCTGCTCGCCTCTGGAACTGCGTGGATCCTGCATCAGAGGTGGTGGGTGGAGTGAAGGAGTCACCCCCCTGCATCTGCAGGCACCTAAGGCAACAAGGTCAGGCTGCGTGGATCTGCTCGCCTCTGGAACTGCGTGGATCCTGCAACACAGGTGGTGGGTCTGAGTGGTCCCCTTGGTCCTCTCTGCCTTCTGTCCAACTTGGGAGACGGTGATCCCTTGCCTGTCCTTGTAGAACGGAATCCCTATGTAGCGCGGCTCTTGCAGCAACCAATGCTTGTTGACTCCTGCTCCGAAGGATCTTCAGGCTCCAAGTACCTCTGGCCTCCAGCACCTCATCCTTGCAAGGACAGTCTCTCCTCCACTGCTCCAGCGACTCCTCTCCACATGTGCTGACTTGACTTCACTGCAACTTACTGTGTCTGCTGCTAGTGGGTTGCCTGTGGGGGCTGCAACTGCTGGCTCTCCCGACTGCTGAGGGTCAGCCCTGACTCCCCTCCCAGGGTCGAGTCCCCAAGGTCTTGCTGGTCCTCTTCAGCTTTGCAACTCCTCTTCTGCCCTGGTTTGCATTTGCCAAGGCTTGTTGGTGGTCCTCCTCACTGCTGACCCCTCTGCAATCTGTTGACTGGCATGGGACATCTTCTGCATGACTCTGGAGACTCCTCTTCAGCTCCTGGACTCCGCAGCTGGTATTCATCCTCCTTCGTTGACACAGATCTTCACCCACAGAAGGGTAGGCAGTGGCTCCTCCCCCGTCTGGACACTCCACCGTGGACTGGACTCTGACCTCTTCTTTTGCAGGTCCTCTTCTTCCAGAATCCACCTTTGAGTTCCTCTGGTCTGGTCCTGTTCTGTTCTTGCAAAGTTCCTTTTCTAAGTCCCCTTGTTAGCCTGTGGGAAAACCAGGTAACTTACCTCTGCTGTCTTGGTCGCTAGGGGTCATCTAAGTCCTCACCTCTTGGGGTTCCAAGTTCTCCCAGCTCCCGACTAACTACTCCACATCCTTAGGTGGGGGACTTAACTTCACATTCCACTATATGGTTTGGCCATTCCCCAAGGCCCTAGCTATGTTTGACTATTTCTCACCAATGGTTGTTCCTTATGCTAATCCCTAACTATTTCTGTATGTATGTGTGTGTGTATATATATATATATATATATATATATATATATATATATATATATATATATATAGTGTTTACTTACCTCCAATTGGGGAACCTCCTATAGGTAATCTAATTTGTTTTACCATAATAAAGTACCTTTATTTGTGTAACCCTGTGTGGTTCTTTCATCTGTGATAGGTTACTGTGTGACTAGTGTGGTATTGCAAGTGCTTTCCACTCCTCTTAGATAAGTCTTGGGTGCTCATCCACAGGTACCCCTAGAGAACCCTGTTACTAACTAATAAGGGGTTGCCTTGACCGGGTATAAGGTGTAAAATCCACAGGTGTCCACCACACAGCAGTCCAGCTTCCTACAGATTTGATAAATAGATCTAATTTAGGAGTGAGAGGATGGTATGGTTCAGTGGCAGGTAAGATTGGAGTCAGTTGCTAGACTCAGTTTTCCCCACTGGATCAGGGGAAGGGTTTCAAGGAAGCTTCTTTTCTAATTCTAAATGATAGGACATCCCCAGTCTTGGTTCCTTGTGGGATGAAACAGTTGCCCTCTTCCACACACCCTCACATAGATGATTTATGAAGCCTCAGGGGTGTGGAATTTATTCAAATATCTACTTGTCCAGGGGACAGGTTGCATCTCAAATCTACTTGTCCTGTAAAAAGATCTACTTGTCCCTTTGGTGCCATGTAGTGTGGCGACAAATTATGGCAGCAATCTCATTATGTAAGAGCTCTGATAATCGCCTCTCTGATTGTGCCAGGGCTACTACCATAGTAGGGCTTGAATACTTGCATTTACATCCCTACTATAGCAATTTCCTTATTTTGCCACCTTTCTGCAGATCTGCATACTGGGGCTGGAGGAAGCAGTAAGCAATAGCTCTAGGGCTGGAATGCCTTTGAGTCTGCAAACCTACTAACCTGCATGTTTTAAAGATTTTCACCAGCTTCTCTCTAATATTTTCCCATTATAAGAAAGGTTGGACATTTACTCCTGACAATGACAGAATTAGAACTTCTTCCAGGGTTCGGAAGAAAGTGGCTGGAGGGAAAATTAACTTGCAAATGCTCAATAGATTTTCATATGAGCAAATCTACACATCGTATTTACCCATGCTAAAATACAGTTCACAAATATTTTATAGGGGTACGACATATACCATGGGTGCACTTTTGTGACTTTCTTTAAGAATTTGGGGCCACATGTAGGTAGGTTCAGATTTGCGACCCGCAAATTGTGAGTCGCAAATCCGAATGTAGCATGGTGTCCCTGATACCATCTGTGATTCGCAAGGGCTTTGCAAATGCCCACCTCATGAATAATCATGAGGTGGGTCGCAATGTGTGACCCCCTTGCAAATGGCTGCCCTCACAGGGATGAGGGCCTGCTGGAGACAGCAGACCACCATGTCTGTGACTGCTTTTCAATAAAGCAGTTCTTTTTTTTTGTAATGCAGCCCGTTTTCCTTAAAGGAAAACGAGATGCATTACAAAAACGAAAGCAGAGCAGGCAGTGGTCCGCAGGACCACTGTCTGCTCTGAAAAAATGTTTACAGTGACATTCACAATGGGGAAGGGGTCCCATGGGGACCCCTTCCCTTTTGCGAAAGTGTTAGCACCCATTTGAAATGGGTGCAAACTGCGATTGTTTTGCGCCCGCGGTCACAATACAATCCTACATTGCACTGCGAATCGCAATTAGGAAGGGAACACCCCTTCCTAATTGCGAGTCGCAAACCCGTTTTGCGATTCGGTAACCAGGTTACTGAATCGCAAAACTGGGTTTGTGCATCGCAATGTGCTTTTTGCACGTCGCAAACAGCGAAAGTCTGTTTGCGACATGCAAAAAGCTACCTACATGTGGGTCTTGGTCCCTAATTAGGTCTGGTGTTAACAAAGACATTTTGTGTTTATTAAACTTCTATTTCTCTCTCTTTCGGCTGGCTTTACTGTGAGTGATCGCATTCTGCTCTTCCACAAGGAGCATATTGGCACACAAAGTAGTTTTGTTCAGTGTCAGGAACTACAGTGGCAATCAGTGACGTAACGGAACTGGAGGGTGCCGCTTTGCAAAGAACATGGAGGAGCCCCCTCTCCAGACTCACTCAGGGTAGGTGCTGTGCTGAAGGGGCCCCCTGGAGGGCGGCTGCGGGGCCTTTGTTATGCCACTGGTGGCTGCGTGTGCTTTTAGAGTTCAAAAACTTTTTTTTTTTTTTTTTTGCCTGTGTTTGTTACAATGTTGAGGGCCTGGTAGCTCCCACAACAATAAAGTGTTACAAAAGCCATGTCAAAACAAGACACGCCTTGATGAAACTAAAAGACTTATAAAAATATGTCAGATCAGTTGGCTTTGTCAGTGTTTGTTTATTTTCATGCTTCCCATATTTGTGTTGAAAATGGTTACACTGATTTTCCATTAGAAATATTGTTGGTAAAAACTAGCATGCATCAACACATTTTACTAAATGACACTTCATTTGCATCTAAAAAGAGAGCATTCTGGGAGCATTATAATTAGCCTCATAGCCTAAACTTTTCAAACCTGTGTATACACGTTTTTTTTTTTTTTTTTTTGTACTGGAACCAACGTCAGTAGTGAAGTGTGATCTTAAAACATTTATTTACAGCACTCACCCTAATAATGAAGGCTTTCAAATAATGAACCATAAATACAAGTTCGAACAGCATTATGTTTGGAAACACATTACCTCAACTGCAGAGAGTTCCACTCTCTATAAACAGGCAGCCAAAGGGTTTGTGCGGCAGAGGATTGGGCCTTCTTGTCCCAAGGACAAAGTAAACATAAAAACTTGTTGCCCTTGACCCCAAACAAGATGTCCCAGGCGTTGGGCGATAGGAATTCCACATCCCTGAGCCTTATAGCTCAAGGATTCGCCTAATGATTTGCCCAACCTCAAGCCAGCAAGCATGCATGCTTAGAACAGTGAGCCTAAAACATCAAGGGTCTCAACACCCCAGTAAAAAGACTGTCACTGCTGAATATTCTGAAGGCCTCTGAAAGTTACATGTGCCTGCTTCAAGAGACACTCCTCCTCAGGAGATGTGAGCCTGCTCCGATCAAAATGATACTAGACTAGCAGTTTCATTCTAGGAGGAAGTCATAAGTATCATGGTTGAGAAGGGAGAAAGAGTTCTAGCATTACAGATAAACTTAAATGTGCACTCAATTACTACTGCCACAATATACACGCCAAACAAAGGGTAAGAACGAATAATTAAAAACACACTGGCAGAGGTATTACTCATCGAGGATTGGGTCAATCTTTTTGCAGGACCTTAGTATTATTATGGATTCAATATTAGATTACCCCACAGGACAGGCAGATGGGTGTATTTTTGTCACTAAAGAGCTTGCCTTCGTTGAAAGATATAGATATGATGGACATTTCCTGTTCCTTATATCCCAATATTAAGGATCACATATTAATCTTGAGAGTGCTAGGCATGTGCTAATTTATATTACTTCTTAGGCATTGAGCAAATATTCAGCAAGACTTGAAAAGTAGAGCTTCTGCTCTGTTCGATCATGTGCCACTCTTCCTCACACGGCACATTCGCAAAACATATGAGCCATGTAACAACTCCAGGCTAATTGACACCATATTAATAAAATTGCATTACTAAGCACAAATTGTGGATCTGATCCAACATTTCCTTCAAGAAAATGATTTGGATAGCTTTAACATAGCTAACATATGGGAAGCATTTACAGCTGTAGTGATGGGGGCCACTATATCAATTGGGTCTAAGATTAATAAAAAAAAGAAGGAGAAGAGAGTAGATCTGGTGATCAATGGATATGGACAACGCTTATTATGCACTATTTTGCACACAACATAAATATTACTGGCCTGTAAACTTAGAGCGAAGATAAATAAAGTCAAGGACATAGAAATCAAAGACCACAGTGAGACACAGCTGGGGTGGGGGGTAAGGTTATTGCCCAAACAACTGGCATTATTAAGGGATCTCTGCGCTGCCGAAGACACCCAAGGAGGGTAATGGACTCATGTGGCATTAATGCCGCACCACAAGGTAGATAACCTGAATTTTGACATATCCTTTGAAGAGGTGATATCAAGCATCACCAGATTCCAAAATCATCAAGCGCCAGGTCTGATGGCTTTACACATTGATTTAAAAAAACATTCTGCCACTATGTAGATCTGTTACTAACACAGAGACAGGAATGCTCAAATATTGGGTAAGATAGGCAATAATAACCATTATTCCTAAACTTGGCAAATGCCCCACTAGATGTGTCTCATATAGGCCCATATGGTTGATGAATGTAGATGCAAAGATCTTTACAGGGATGCTTACAAAATGCCTGGGACTGCATAAGCAGGGCCTGGTTGACTCAGATCAAACCAGGTTTTTACCAGAGTGTAGATCTGGAGAAGGGATGCACAAACAGGACAAAACAAATACTACGAGGCCTGGACAGAATTAAGTGTACGAGAAACTCATCTGCCTTGTCTATTGATGCAAAAAGGCCTTTGATAGGATGCACTGACTGTTTCTGAAAAGAATTTGAGATAAATTAGGTGTGGGTCCCAAATTCAAGGCATGGGCTCTCAGTGTCTGTGCAAAGCTCCCAACTAGATTTAGGGTCAAAGAGGTGAACTCAGAATTTTCTGCAGTGGGAAGGGGCACAAGACAGGGCTAACAAGTTCCTGTTCCTGTTTGCGTGGTACATAAATCCATGGTAGAGAGAGTAAGGAACAACCTGGCTGTTCAGAGAATGAGAATTGGCTCTCAGGTCCATAACATAGTGCTCTACGCCAGTGATATACTAGTAATGCTCACACGTCCCCTGTGACGTTTTTCCGCTGAATTGACAGTTTTAACCTTTTTGGATCTCTTAAGTAGGAGGAAGAACTTCAGACTAAATTTCTACTGACCAGGGCTGAGAATCGCAATACCGGTTGTCAAATTCAATCCCTCTCTAGATTAAATAGCTGCAATAAACTATCCAGACCTCATGGGATCAACACAGAATAACTTGCAATCTTGACAAGTGAGTGAACTGTCAATCAAGATGGAAGCTGTCAAGATGACACTTTTCCTGCGATTACCATATGTGGTACAAGTCTGTCCTTTGTCACCTCCTAAAACTGCAGTCAACAAACTGCAGAAGCTAATTGAAAGCTCCATTTGGGAAAGCAAGAAGCCCCAAATGGCAAACGGATATGCTTATCAACCTTCTAGAACGGGTGCACTGGGCATACCCAAGCTAATCAACTACTATTGTGTGTCCCAATGCTGCTTTAATATAGAATGGAACAGAAAAGAGCTGAAAAACAATGATGCTTCATAGATGAGCTAGTAGTGTTGATGTGTATCTGGAAAGTGGCCTGGCTGCCTCAGAGATCCTGACTTTAGAGATCCTGAGTTCTATGCTCCTCTCTGGTCACCAAAGAAACACTGGCTACCTGGGGTAGAGTGACAGCAATGAAGCGACTCACTATCTTCCCTCACTCCTAACACCCTTATAGGCAATCCAAACGTCTCTCAAACTGGGGTAGGAGATGTATAAAGTGAGTGGCAGAAGCCAGGATGCAAAAAAATTGGGGACCTATATGACCACAAGGTTCTTTGAGCCAGATGTACTAACATTAGGATAGTGATTTCCTAACTGTAATTCTCTCCTAATTGCAATTAAGAAATCAGTATTCTTAATGTATGAAATGTTTTTGAGTTTCATTAGCGATTCCTAGTGGGTCATAAATAGACCTACCTCATGCATATTAATGAGGTTGGTTGCAATATGCGACCCATTAGGAATCTCACCCATTACAGGGATGGTGGGCAGCTGAGGTTAGCAGATCACCATGTCTGTGATTGCTGTTTAATAAAGCAATCTTGTCTTTTTTTTAATGAAGCCTATTTTCCTTAAAGGACAAGGGGATTTTTTAAAAAATACAAAATTAAACTTTGCAGTTTCATTTTTTAAGATTAGGCAGTGGCCAGTGGGACCATTCCCTGCTCTTAGAAATATATTTTTTAACTTTCTCAAAGTGGAAAGGATCCTCAAATGAGCCCTTCCCCTTTGTGAATGGATTACCACCAGTTTTAAACTGGTGGTTAGGTATTACTATTTTGTGACTGGAATTCGGATATCCCGTCCGTCATATTACAAATGCCATAGAGGATACTGCACTTGTAATACAGGGGACAGGATGTCCGTCAAACTCTAATTTAGGCCTTAACACTGTCTGTGGGATCCAGGAGGGAGACAGATTGAGATAAATCCAGATTAGACGCTACTTCACACACAGCTCTATTAGACCATATGCCAGTAGATCACTGATGACATTTAAGAAGTGGCTCATTACAAAAAAAGATGACGAGTGTTGGAAATGGCCCTTTTGCAGGGTCATCCCCAGTCTTTTTGCCTCCTTCCTCCTATTTTTTCTGACCTGTTTTTGTTGGCTTTAGGACTCTGGGCACTTTACCACTGCTAAGGAGTGCTAAAGTGCATATGCTCTCTGCGTAAAGTGTACTGTTGATTGGTTTATCCATGATTGGCATATTAGATTTACTGGTAAGTCCCTAGTAAAGTGCACTAGAGGTGCCCAAGGGCCTGTAAATCAAGGCCCGTATTTATACTTTTTTTAGCGCCGCATTTGCGCCGCTTTTTGACGCAAAACGGTGCAAACCTACAAAATACAATGGTATTTTGCAAGTTTGCGCCGTTTTTGCGTCAAAAAACGACGCAAATGCGGCGCAAAAAAAGTATAAATACGGGCCCAAATGTTACTAGTAAGCCTGCAGCACTGGTTGTTCCACCCACAATAGTAGCCCTGTAAACATGGCTCAGACCTGCCACTGCAGTGTCTGTGTGTGCAGTTTTAAACTGCCAATTCGACTTGGCAAGTGTACCCACTTGCCAGGCCTCCCAAACCTTCCCTTTTACTACATGTAAGGCACCCCTAAGGTAGGACCTAGGTAGCCCCATGGGCAGGGTGCAGTGTATGTTTAAGGTAGGACATATACTAGTGTGTTTTACATGTCCTAACAGTGAAATACTGCCAAATTTGGTTTTCACTGTTTAAGGCCTATCTCTCTCATAGGTTAACATGGGGTCTGCCTTTAAATATCCTTAAAGTGTAGATTCCCTTTGAGAGCAGATAAAAATGTTCAGTTTAGGGTCTCTGAACTCACAATTCAAAAATACATCTTTTAGTGAAGTTGGTTTTTAAATTGTCTGTTTGAAAATGCCACTTTTAGAAAGTAGGCATTTTCTTGCTTATACCATTCTGTGACTGCCTGTTTGTGGATTGTCTGTCTGGGTCAGTTTGACAGTTGGGCTGTTTTGCACCTCTCTAGACATGACACAAAAGAGGGCAGGGATGTAACATGCATATCCTGATGAGCCATCTGAGCTAGAGAGGAGGGAGGAGTGGTCGTTCACACCTGAAAGGACTGTGTCTGCCCTCACACAATGCAGTCTCCGACCCCCTGGTGTCCGTCTGGGGCCTGGCCTGGACAAGGAAGGATCTTGCAAACACTTGAGACTTTGCTTTGAAGTTTGCCAACTTCATAGGCAGAACTGGGTATAAGAAGAAGACCCCAAACCCCAGACTTTTAGAATCTTTCTGGAATCAAGAGGAACCTCTGCCCAAGAGGGGAACTGAAGAGCTGAAGGAGGAGTACTGTCCCTTTGCTGTGTTGCTTTGCTTGACTGGCCTGCAGTTGCTGCTTCTGCCTGAAAAGAATTCAAAGGGTGAACTTTGTTGTGTGTCCTGCTTGAGAAAGTTCTCCAAGGGCTTGGAGTAGAGCTTGCCTCCTGTTGGAAGTCTGAGGGACACCAAAGACTTCAGTTTCCTCGACCTGCAGCACTTGGAAGTGTGTGTTATGTGCTGTTCAAGAGGGTAAACCACCACAACACCACTGCCAATGATGATGCTGGCCTGCCAACGCTGCCGCACGGAGTCGCATTGCCCCACTTCACACCGCGACCCTGGTCTCACCGATGCGTCATCGGATGACTTCACCGAGCCACTGCTTGCACCGTGACCTGTGGGCCCCGCCCTCCAGCATCGCCTGCTCACACCACAGCCGAGGCATCCCCGACGACACCGCTCCTGCTGACACCGGTGCTGCTGCCTGCACCGTGGCCTGTGGGCACCACTCGTGAGGTACATGTAGGAAGGTAGCCTCTTTCTAGCCTTGTTACCCCCACTTTTGGCCTGTTTGTGAGTATATGTTAGGGTGTTTTTACTGTCTCACTTGGATCCTGCTAGCCAGGACCCAGTGCTCATAGTGAAAACCCTATGCTGTCATTGTGTTTGATATGTGTCACTGGAATCCTGCTTGCCAGGACCCCAGTAATCATAAGTTTGTGGCCTATATGTGTTCCCTGTGTGGTGCCTAACTGTATCACTGAGGCTCTGCTAACCAGAACCTCAGTGTTTATGCTCTCTCTGCTTTTAAAATTGTCACTGCAGGCTAGTGACTAATTTCACCAATTCTGATTGGCACACTGAAACACCCTTATAATTCCCTAGTATATGGTAAATAGGTACCCCGGGTATTGGGGTTGCAGGAGATCCCTATGAGCTGCAGCATTTCTTTTCTCACCCATAGGGAGCTCAGACAATTCTTACACAGGACTGCCACTGCAGCCGAGTGAAATAACATCCATGTTATTTCACAGCCATTTTACACTACACTTAAGTAACTTATAAGTCACCTATATGTCTAACCCTCACCTGGTGAAGGTTAGGTGCAAAGTTACTTAGTGTGAGGGCACCCTGACAATAGCCAAGGTGCCCCCACATTGTTCAGGGCAAATTCCCCGGACTTTGTGAGTGCAGGGTCACCATTACACGAGTGAACTACATCTAGGTCAATACCTATTTGTAGCGTCACAATGGTAACTCCGAACATGGCCATGTAACATGTCTAGGATCACGGAACTGTCACGCCAATACCATTCTAGTATTGAGGGGACAATTCCATGCATCCCCGGGGCTCCAGCATAGAGCCCGGGTACTGCCAAACTAACTTTCCGGGGTTTTCTCTGCAGCTACCGCTGCTGCCAACCCTCAGACAGGTTTCTGCCCCCCTGGGGCCTGGGCAGCCCAGTCCCAGGAAGGCAGAACAAAGGATTTCCTCAGAGGGGGGGGGGTGTCACACCCTCTCCCTTAGGAAATAGGTGTGAAGGGCCTGAGAGGAGTAGCCTCTCCTGGCCTCTGGAAATGCTTTGAAGGGCACAGATGGTGCCCTCCTTGCATAAGCCAGTCTACACCGGTTCAGGGATCCCTGGCGCGAAACTGGACAAAGGAAAGGAGAGTGACCATTCCCCTGACCAGCACCTCCCAAGGGGAGGTGGCCAGAGCTCCTCTAGTGTGTCCCAGACATCTGCCATCTTGGATGCAGAGGTGTGAGGGCACAATGAACACTTCTGAGTGGCCAGTGCCAGCAGGTGACGTCAGAGACCCCTCCTGATATGTGCTTACCTCTCTCTGTAGCCAATCCTCCTCTGAGGGCTATTTAGGGTCTCTCCTGTGGGTTTCTCTTTAGATAATGAATGCAAGAGCTCACCAGAGCTCCTCTGCACTTCCCTCTTCGACTTCTGCCAATGATCGACCGCTGACTGCTCCAGGACACCTGCAAAACCGCAACAAAGTAGCAAGAAGACTACCAGCAACATTGTAACGCCTAATCCTGCCGGCTTTCTCGACTGTTTCCTGGTGGTGCATGCTCTGAGGGATGTCTGCCTTCACCCTGCACTGGAAGCCAAGAAGAAATCTCCTGTGGGTCGACGGAATCTTCCCCCTGCTAACGCGGGCACCAAACTTCTGCATCACCGGTCCTCTGGGTCCCCTCTCGTCTCGCCGAGCGTGGTCCCTGGAACATAGGGGCTGGATCCAAGTGACCCCCACAGTCCAGTGGTGCTTCTGCCCAAAGTTGGTGGAGGTAAGTCCTTGCCTCCCCACGCCAGACAGTAATCCTGTGCACCGCGTGATCTTCAGCTGCTAGGGCTTCTGTGCACTTTTGTAAGGCTTCCTTTGTGCACAGCATAGCCCAGGTCCCCAGCACTCCGGCCTACATTGCTCAACTCGCTGAGTTGACCACCGGCTTCGTGGGACCCTCTTTTGTTGTGCTGAGACTAGCGTCATGCTCAGCTTTCTTGTGCGCCTGTTCAGGTGTTTCTGCGTGGGCTCTCTCTGTTGCTGAGTGCCCCTTCTGTCTCCTTGTCGAAGGGGCGACCTCCTGGTCCTTCCAGGGCCCGGGCAGCACCCTTTATCTTCAACCGCGACCCTTGCAGCTAGCAAGGCTTGTTTGCAGTCTTTCTGCGTGGAAACAACTCTGCATCCTCCAGCACGCCGTGGGACATCTTCTGACCAAAGGAGAAGTTCCTGGCACCTTCCGTTATTGCAGAATGTTCGGCTACTTCCACCCGAAGGCAGCCCTTTTGCACCTTCATCCGGGGTTTAGTGGGCTCCTGCCCCCCCTGGACACTTCCATGACTCTTGGACTTGGTCCCCTTCCTTTACAGGCCCTCAGGTCCAGGAATCCATCTTCAGTGCTTTGCAGTCCGTTGTTGTCCTTGCAAAATCCCCTATCTCGACTTTACTGTCTTTCTGGGGTAGTAGGGTAACTTTACTCCTACTTTTCAAGGTCTTGGGGTGGGGTATCTTAGACACCCTTAGTGCTTTCTTACACTCCCAGCGACCATCTACACACTACACTAGGCCTGGGCTCCATTTGTGGTTTGCATTCCACTTTTGGAGTATATGGTTTTTGTTGCCCCTAGACCTATTGTCTCCTATTGCATTCTATTGTGTACTACAGTGTGTTACTTACCTGATTTTGGTCTGTGTATATATTTTTTGTATTTTACTTACCTCCTAAGGGAGTATATCCTTTGAGATACTTTTGGCATATTGTCACTAAAATAAAGTAACTTTATTTTTAGTAACTCTGAGTATTGTGTTTTCTTATGATATAGTGCTAAGTGATATAAGTGGTATAGTAGGAGCTTTGCATGTCTCCTAGTTCAGCCTAAGCTGCTCTGCTATAACTACCTCTATCAGCCTAAGCTGCTAGAACACTACTAATCTACTAATAAGGGATAACTGGACCTGGCACATGGTGTAAGTACCACTTGGTACCCACTATAAGCCAAGCCAGCCTCCTACAGTACACGAAGCACCGCCCCGTCCCACACCGCAGCCCCGGTCCACCGACGCCAGCATCATCAATTCCTGTGTCGTCACCAGGCATCTTGCCTGCACCGTGGCCTGTGGACACCGCATGTGAGGGTAACTAAGCACCGTCCCATCCCACACCGCTGGCCTGGGCCTACTGTCAACAGCGCTTCAGCAACGACGATGACGCTGCCTGCACCGTAACCTGTGGACACTGCACATCGCACCGACCCGCTTCACACCGCAGCCGTGGTCTCACCGACAACGTCACCGAGCTTCTGCCTGCACCGTGACCTGTGGGCACCGCACGTCGCATCGTCCCGCTTCGCACCGCACCGCAGCCCCGACGCCATCCACGCCGGCGCACCTGACTTCATCAGCCTGGAGTTTGATCCACAACGCGTGCGAGCTCAAGGGCCCGACGACTCATGCACCGACTCCAGAACCGCCACCGCGATGTCAGCGACGCAGTCCTCCGGAGCTCACCGCGAGGACCACGACGCCCTGGAAATCCAAGGTACTTTTTGTGGGTCTTCCGGACACCGTAGCTGGCCTGCAACGCCGCGGCCGGCCTGAACTGTTGGTTTTGATGATCACAACGCCATGATAGCCCCAGGTGGAGCTATCGACTTCAAGGAACTGCATTTTTGAGTAAATCTTGCAGAATTCATATTTTTATTACTGTATGTTGGATTTTTATCGTATTGGGTCTTGTTTTATATACAGTAGATAAATATTGGCTATTTTTCTAAAACTGGTGTGGTGTCCTTTTGTAGTTTTTTCACTTATTACTGTGTGTTATGTGCAAATGCTTTACACATTGCTTCTGAGATAAGCCTGACTGCTCATGCCAAGCTACCAAGGAGGTGAGCAGGGGTTATCTGAGCGGGTATCTCCCTTATCCTGGCTAGAGTGAGGGTCCCTACTTGGACAGGGTTCAAACCGACTACCAACAGGAGACCCCATTTCTAACAACGAGCATCTGCTTTCTGAAGTCTACAAGTTTCTCATGCAAACCAACAAGTAAATACATCCCCAGCACAGAGGAGGTGGGAAGAAGAACTGGGATGCACATTCACACTGTCTGGTGTCAGTGTGGCTCCATTGACAGTTTGCTCACATCTTTATACTACCACATCTCCTGTTAAAATATCGCAATAAACTAGTGTATTTTTTTTTTAGATATTCTTAACATTTATCTTAAAAAGGACATTTAATGCTAGAAATAACCCTTTCTAATACATAAGTAATTATCAACCTATGGTCTTTGCCAAGATTCAAGATTCATCAAAACATCTGAGTCTCTCATCTTCAGAACCATCTGGAGTCAGCCAGCTGTCTCTCTCCACTTCAATCATATTTAGGCCCAGATATGGGATAGAGAGAGTGCCTTACTTATGTTTAGGAGTGATGTCCCTAGATTCACAGGCGAAGGGGTGGGTTGTCTGCCAGTCATGTTGGACCCAGTCACTGCCTTTGAAACAGAAGACCGCCCACTATTTAGCAGATTAGCGTGTGTGGGTCGCTGCTGTTACCCACAGATTGAGATGGTTTGAATCCTTTCCTCAGGACTGGGACCAAAAGGTCTCCTTGGGTCTTTTCTTCTCTGTAGACTTCACCCGAGCGATCAAGACCCACAGGGCTTTTCTATTTCTTTTGTATTTCATAATGTACAATGTGCTCCATCGTTTTGGATGAGCAGGTCAGCATTTAATCAGATGCTGATGTTATGATCAGAAAGTCCAGATTAAAGGGGCTCAAGTGGGAACTCTTGGGGTGGACCAATAGTTTCCTCTTAGAGCCTAACACATGGATGCTCAATACAAAAAGGAGCCAGTTCTATTTGTAACCAACAGTCATGACTTTAACCTCATCTTCAATACCTGAGTTGTTTCCCAAATCATTGCCTCTTTCACCAAAGTGGAAAATACAGAACATATCATTGATTCTAGATACCAAAGGTGCAGTGGTTCTTATTTTCTTAGATCTATCAGCCACTTTTGGCACTGCTTCCCATGACAGTCTTCTCAATCAGCTCTTGGACATTGGTTTCAAGGGAACCATCCACTTATTGTTCTCCTCGTTGCCTACAGATATTGCTCAGGGCTGTTAGCTATGTCTCTTCACATTCCTACCAGTGGGTTCCTCCCTCAGACACACTCTTTTGAATTGTATCTTGCTTCATAGGTTGATCTCATTCTCTCTCACTAATTCAGGTTCCTAGCTTAGATAGATGACACCCAGATTATTCTTACAGTAGATGGTATTCTGCAAACTCTGCAAAGTCAGTTCAAAGATTGCCTCTTTTTTGAAGACCAATGGATGAACTTCAACTCTCTGACACTATAAATATAAGGCCGAATATCTCATCTGCCGAAATCTAAATCCCGTAGGATAGAATTTGTATTAGATTTGGCTGACGGGATATCCGTCACCGTTGTGATGGGGTAACCTGTCTGCCAAGTTCTAAATCAGGCCCTAAGTTTTTATTAATTTCTTATGATATACCACCTTTCTATCTAGCTGTATCTAATGTTCTATATCACATGACTCCAGATAGTAATAGCAACATTAATCTTAATTGCAGCCCTGGCAGTGGACCTGCTGAGAAGCAGCTTCCACATTCTGCCGCCACCAACTGTGTTTTTGCTTACAACATCCCTATCATAATACAAGTAAAATATAATCTATAATGCCTTCCAACTACAGAGGCACCAATAGGACTTAAGTTCAAGCAAAGTATAGAAAAGAGCCACATCTTCTACCTTAAAAACATAAACAAATATATGCAACAAACAGCAGGTAGCAATATATACATTAATTTACAGGTGAGTAGAGGTATATAAACCTCACAACAATTATATAAATGTACGTTATCCGCAGATATGACCCTCCAATTTTCTTCGTTTCACGATAATCCTATGTTGGGTGAGTGCTGTTGGGAACAAAATACATGTCCGCAGAACTCAATAAGCTGCAAGTAATGTAGTTTACTAAATTCATGAAATTCAGCACTTTCACTCTTAAGGAGAAATCAAAATATGTGATTTTCCCCACTGAATAAAGTATTTTTCTGTTACCTCCTATTGGTAGAGTGCAATCCTTGTGGCGTGTCAACCCAACACGTCCTTTATTTGGTCTCCGCTTCTCCACCTCTACTCATCATCGTAACATAAAGAAAGCCCAAAGGTAAGCAAAATAGGTGAGAGGAAGGAAAACGTTAATAAAATCCTCTTATGTAGCAAGTCTGCTTTTGCCCTCAACTTTCTTCTGCCTCTCTGGTGAATAACACCTCTAGCACTATGAGCAAACCTCTCCTGTGCAAGATCCTTCAGTTCCTTTCATTGGGTAAAATGTTGATATTTCACCCTAATGAGAAAATATCAATGCATGATTCTGCACTTCCTACCCTCCTTGACAGGTTAATGAAAAATAAAAAAACATCTACTACCCTATCCCCCCACCCTCCAAAAGAACCCAGGCTCAGGAAAGTAGGTGGATGTGAGTTTGTTCCATGGCCCTGTCCGACAAGATCCCTGGGCAAGCCACAACACTTTGGGGCTGTGGATGGATTTTGAGCCTTAGAGGTGGAGAGCCAAGAAGAACTACACACAGCTCACATTCAACTTCAAAGTGCTGAGTGAGCTACCTTTGTGGAATCAGCAAAGGGTTCTTGTGCCTGCTTTTATATCAGCGGTCTGGGTTGCTGACCTCTGATGTGAGTCGGAGGCCTCATCATGCAGTGCACGTGTGTGGCTTTAAGTAATCACATGGAGCCAATATTTCCACTGGTAGCATCTGGCGTGTAACGGAGGAGAAGCTACGCCCTCAGCCTTTTATCATCCACTGTACACAGTGCGTAGTGGGAGACCATCAGACCCACATCTGTGGGGGTTTCACTCAGTCCCCCTTTCAAACTCTTGTAGTGGATGACACTACACCCCTCCTTACCTTTAACTGAAAAACCCAAAAATGTAAAACAAGAACTTGTCAACTATTTAGATTCCTAACATGAATGCATAAACTAAAAGGTTCAGTAAAGACAACATGCTCAGACCAAACTGTTTTTGAGTTGGGTGGATGGTGCTGGAGTGTGGCGCAGGTGATACTTTGTGGGGTCGCTCCTATCACCAAAGCCTTGAGCTTGAGAGCAATGGTGGGAGAGCCAGTCAGTGTATCTGTATCACAGTCCGCAGGGCTAGGACCCTGATGATTACCTTTTGGTGTGGATGCAATTGGCGATGAGGACATTGTAGACTCCTAGCCAGGTGTTGTATGGTCATTTTCAAGTTGGTCCCAGTTGTCATCACAATTCCCTTCTTGCAGATTTAAAAAAGGAGACATTTTGAGTGACTTCCTCATTGTTTCATCAATCATTGTGCCCTGGCGTCGTGTTACACTCATGGGTGGCACTCAAAAGGCAACCTGAATTGCTGCCTGTCCTTCATGAACACGGTGAGGCTGAGATGAACATCTGATCATCGACCTCCACGGCAGATACTTGTCCTGTGGTTGGTATCTTTTCTTCTTTGTAACGTTATAATGTCATCATTGGGGTGGCGCGGTCCATTTTTGGAGGGTGTGTGTGAAATGGTGTCTGTTATGTCACACCTCATGCTAGCATGTCTTGGGGCCTGTCCAGTGGTTGAGTGTGGGGTGTGGCGACATTCTTGCAGGAATGCATAGATTGCCCTTTCCAAAGGATGGTAATTGCCATGTGAAAAGCGTATCACTTTGTTAAGGGTACGCATAAAGCACCTGACTCCCCCCCAATGGCTTGTGGCCAGCAGGGAGTAGCTTTCTTTTCTGTGTCGGATAGCCCAGGATTCTAATTAGAATGCAAACTCCTGATTCTGAAACTGTGGTCCATTGTCAGTTGAAAGCTTTTTTATGAGCCCGTGGGTGGCTATCAATTTTTTCGAGCTTGGGGAGGTTCTCAGTTGCGGCTTGAGATATTACCAGCTCTGCTGCAGGTATTGGTGCAGTCATTAATTAAAATAAGGGAACAACATCTGTCAGCTAGGAACCCAAAGTCCAGGATGGCGCATACACAGGGCTGCTGGGGACCTCACTCTGTGAGTAATGAGGAGGTGCATCTGGGGGGCCTGTGACATTGGCAGGATTGTACCAAGGCCTCAACCATCTCATCCATTGGTGGGAACTAGACTTGAGTCCAGAGGCGGTTCTTGGTCTTCACCATGCCTTGGTGACCATTGTGGGTGAGCTGCACTGCTTGTTCAGTGAGACAGGCAGGGATCACTAAGCGAGGCCCTCTTAGTAGACACCTGCTCGCGTTGGTTACAAGTTCATGGCACAGTGATTCCAGAGTTCTTTTTGCGTCAGTGTACCAATGTCCTTTGAATGAGTAGCACCTCCCTGACTGGATTGCAGCTATAGCCATTTGTAGGCATTCGTCTTTTTTGGGCGCTATGTAGATGGTGCCAAGAGATAGAGGTAGCGGCCTGGATCTCTTTACAACAGAACTTATATATTCTTCTGTCTCTTTCGCATCTACTGCCTCTCTCTGGGTGGCTGCATGCAGGTGTCGGACAGGTAGTCTGCTAGTATGCCCAGTGGTTTGTGAAGTCCTCCCTCTCTAGCTGATAATACCTCTGTTCTGTGGCAGTTGGTGACAGACTGGCATAGGCTATTGGAACCCAGTATCCATGACTTTGTTGTTGCATAAGGATGGCTCCTAGCCCTTTTGGGCTTGCGTCGATAGCTATGGTGGTTGATTTGGAAGGGTCAAAGTAGGATAGAGTGGTGTCAATGGAGAGGGCCTCTTAGATTGCCTTGAAAGCTTGTTCTTGCACTTTGCCCCACGTCCATGGGAATAAGGCTTTCGTGAGGTCTCTGAGGGGCTGTGTGAGGCTTGTTAGGTCAAGTATAAATCATACCCAGTAGTTCTCTATGCCTAAGAAACTCCTCACTTCTGACATGTTGGTCAGAGCAGGGGCGTCCTGGACATCTCTCACCTTTTCAGGAGTCTAGGACTACACTACTCTCTGAGAACGTGTACCCAAAGAAGGTGATCTATTGCTTCATGAATTCACACTTCTCCGGGTGAAGCATGAGTCCTGAACCTTGGATCCTTCTGACTAACCAGCAAAGGCACTTGTGATGGTTTCTAACAGATTTGGCAAATGTCAACCCTCACGTTGCTGATGCCAGGCAGGACAGTGAGCAGCTCGTGGATGGTATTTTGGAATACTTCGGCGGCACTTGACATTCCGAAGTTGAGCCGCCGGTAATGCCAGAGACCTGCATGGGTAGAGAAGGCAGTGATATACCTCAAGACCAGGTGTAGGGGCAGTCGGTGGTACCCCAAATGCAAGTCTATCTTGGAGAGCCACTGAGCTCTTTGAGTTTTTTTATGATGTCACTGACAGTGGGGGTCAGATAGTGTTTCAGTTTAATTGTAATGTTTAGGAGTCGCATGTCCACGCAGATACGGACCTCTCCAGGCTGTTTTTGCTTCTTTTGCCACAACTATGGGCAACACTTCATGGCGTGGGACCCATGATTTTCTAAATAACTCCTTCACGTTCCAGTTTGCCAAGTTCCTCTTCCACCTTGGGTCTGAGGTGGAACGCAATGAGATGATGTTGTGGGGCCGCCGGCTGTATTGACCTGTCGATGTGCAACCACACAACTCTGTCTTTCAAGCAGCCTATTCCTTTGAACAGACCTTCAAACTCAGCCAGGATGTGCAATAGTATTTCCACTTATACCCTAAAAGCGAATGAGACTAGGCCCAGGGTTTCGGCTGTGTGGTAGCTGATGAACATGCCCTTATCTCCCTATAGAGGGAGTAACTTAGGGGCTGAAGAGGGGACAGCAATAGAAGGAAACAGGGACACAGCACATACAGTGGAATGGGATGAACCCGAAACCCTTACCCTAAACAAGTACTAAGAGGGAAATGACCACAGGCACCGGAATAAAGTCCGGAAGCATAAATGGAGCAATCCATGATAAGTAAAGTTGGACATGGCATGAAAGAGTAACAGTCTTAATTAGGACGATTAACACAGAAGAACCTCACCCAATTGTGAAAAGAGAAGGATAAGTGACTAGCCCCAAATGAGCGACAGCAGATCCACCAGGATACCATCACGTTATAAGTTGAATTTAGAATTTAGTTCGAGGCTGTCCAAGATTGATGAGAAAACCAAAAGACTAAGGATGTGGCACTGATTTATTACACAGACAGATACAGGAGGAACACCAGACCTGAATTAAAGAACACCAGTAATTGAAGTAATGTTGCAACGAATTTTGAAATGAGTTATAGAACTTTGCAATTATCTGAAATACCGATGTACGAAATAGCCAAGTCTGTAAGATATAAAGTATATTTGTTACAGCAAAATGTTAATAAAAAAATATTAAAACAAAAAAAAAACATGTCCTGATCTCCTCCTGCCACGTAGATGGTGGTGTGGTGTCAACACATGTCCCCATGTGCGACTTGAAACTCCTTAGCATGGGCAGAGGCTGTGTTTGTCCACAAGCAAAGACTCTGACTTTGGTCTTGATGAGTGCAGGTGGCTTCGGCATTTTCTGATACGTGTCCGCTGACATGAGGTCTGTAGATGCTCCTATTTCAGTTTTTGCAGTGATTCGTACACTGACCAATGCGGAGTTGACATTGGGGAAGTGGTCTTCAGGTCGAGCTGGTGTGTCTAACAGTCCCTAGCTTGCTGCACCAGTGGATTCAAGCTAGCCTGGCTGATGAAGGGTGATACCCTGAAACAGGTCCTAGGATGCTTGAATCCTATCCAGTTAGGACCCGGCTTGGCAGCTCGGGCTGGACTGCTCCCATAGGGAGCAGGGTCAAGACCGATTTGCATATAGCTGGGTCCGAACTGGGATGACGTGGCAAGCAAAATAATGATGGATTAAACCCAGATCTGTGACTGGGGGTGAGTGTTTGAAAAGTTTCAACACTCCCTCCATCATTTTATTTTGTGATATTGCCTTTTGCGCCCTAACTGGCTAGGGTATGCTCAAATGTGGGTCCCTTGCTTGCTGGGCCACTGGATTCAAGCTAGCCTGGCTGATAAAGGGTGATACCCAGAAACCTGTCCTAGGATGCTTGAATCCTATCCAGGGAAGACCCGGCTTGGCAGCTCGGGCAGGACTGCTGCCATAGGGAGCAGGGTCAAGACTGATTTGCATACAGCTGGGTCCAAATTGGGGTGACGTGGCAAGCAAAATAATTTTGTGATAGTGTCTGACAGCAAAGACAGTGTGCATTGTATATTCACTGACATTGTCATCATCCATGCCTTCTGTTCCACTTCAGGCTTCTGAAAGAACGTGGACAGTCTTTTTTGCAGTTTTGTGCTCCGATGATCTGCATGCTTTAGCGAGATTATTGTACTTGCCACATGTTGTGCATTTTCTACCTTTGGCAGGGCAGTCTGCCGGCCTCTGGGACTGCCCATTGCAGTACCCACACATTCTTTTGGAGTCAGGCGGCCTCCTTTGGGGCTCTGCATTGCATTGTGGTTGAACTGCGTTGACTGATTCTGTTTTGATTGCTCTGTGGAGGATGGCTTCTGTATGAGATGCAAGAGCTTTCAATAGCATTTTTTCATCTATCTAGTTTAAGAGGCTTTCAAGACCCTTACAGTAAGGCTTCTCTCATTTTGGATGAGGCACCGCCTTGAATAATTTTGCCTCTGATCTCCTCTTGTTCATCATTAAACCCATAGGTACTCACAAGTTCTTTGAATCTGCCATAGAACCCATCTAGCAATTCTAGTTCCAGGCAAGCTTGCCTCAAGATGAAATGGTCACAGTCCCTGTTTGACATTGGCTCAAAGTGCACATTCTGGACTGCTACAAGTGTGGCGTTGTATGTTCTGGGTGCTGCCTCTGTGAGGGTTTTATACACTTTATGGATGTTCTTGCCTCCTAAGTGCAGCAGAAGGGCACAGCGACAGTCTACTGCAACTGCAATGGCTTCCAAGTAGAGCTCAAGATGCTCCTAGTCTGCCCACTTGTGTGCTGATGGCACACCTTCAATGAGGAACCGTTCAATGGCAGGGACAGTGAACTTTCTGGTGTGGTCTGAGGGGCATACAGTTGTGCTGTTGTGTCTCCGGGGGACCTAATTTCGGAGAACGATCTTCACGTCATAAATACTGTCTGCACTGGGAGCGCAAGGCAGCTGACTTGTCGAGAGTTCAGTGTTCGGACAATAAATCTCTCAGGCCACTCCTGCAGGGGTGGTTGGTCCAGTGAATCGTGGAGGTGTTGTCGACAGTGATGTTGTTGCTGCTGATGGAAAAGATGGAGTTAAGTGTGTGTCTAGTGATATGTGTTGGTGAGGTGACCAGTTGCTTTAGTCCTATTGTGGTGAGGTTGTTGAGCAGTATTGTGGCGAGGTTGTTGAGCAGGGAAGCAATGTTGGTGTTGTTGCCAATATGGTAGTTGAGGTCACCGGAGGAGGAGGAAGTTTGTGGAGGTGAGAGCGTGAGGAGAAATGATGTCGATGATGGAGTTGCTGAAGGCTGTCGGGGCCAGGTGGCCTGTAGATGAGGGTGCCGCAGGTTGACTTGGGGGTGGTATGTATCTGGAAATGGAGGCGCTCTATGGGAGGGGAGAGTTCTTCTGCATTGGTTGCCAGGCGGAGGGTGGATTAGTGTATGATGGCCAGGCCACCGCCTGGGCGAGCAGGCCAGTCTTTTTGGAGCAGTTTGTAGTCACTGGGGATGGAGCGCCCTTGACCAGGTGGATACTCACTGGCACTAGCTTCCTGTCCCATCTGTGAGTCCTGGGAGTTGCCACTGTGCTGTCTTCTAGTAATGCTGCAGAGAAGGGTCCCCAACCAGTGGTCTGTGTCTTGCATCCTGCCCATGTATTCATAGGCAGCTCCCAGGGACCAGCTATCTGTGAGTCAGGCAGGAAGACTCCACTTCATTCAAGAGGGATTATGTCAGGGCTGCACACTGCCTCATGCCACACTCCCCTCTTCCCGATGTCAACGGTGCTGAAGGTCACTGCGATCACCATTACCAGCCAGAGATGTCCCTTCCTGCACGCGCGGGTGGGTGTTAGGGTAAACTTTGTTAAACCTGGTAGGGTCAGTCAGGGTGTTTGACTTGTAATATCAGAATTAATTAAATTTCAAGCGGTAGTAGCTGCTTCTATATAGAAATTGTTTTATATGAAGCCCTTTGCATTCCCCGTCTTTTACTGTTTAGGACAGAGGAATTCTTGGGGAATCAACCCCATCTCTGCACTTTCGTATCTATGAAAACAAGGTTTGCAAGTATTGCAACAAAAATGCAGGAATCATCTTCGGGACTCCAAAAGACATCAGAGTGGAACCCTGCAAAAGGCTGAAACAACCAGAGGGACATGCAACTCTGGCAGTCTACTTTCTGGGTCAACTTGCAGAGAGAACCTAGGTGTCTGACTACACCAAGAGATTGGGCTGTCCTGTTTGTCCTGGTACTAAAGTAAAGCCTTGGTAGGCTACGACTACGGCTGCATGGTTATTGTAGCTGCTATAGTAACTCGGGTATGGTTCCTCTCCCACTGTTAATGAGTTAATATTACTTTGTTTTGATACCACGTGTAGAATGTCTAATCTCGTTCGAGTTAATAATACTGGTGGCATTGACTGACATAAGATACGTATTGTCTTTTATGAGTTCTTTCACTGATGGTATTATATTGATGCTGGCACTCCAGCTGATTATCATCAGATAAGAAAAAACAGAATCACTGAAGGAGAGATGGGATCTTTTCTCAAAGCCGCCACCCTCAGAGCAAGAGTCTGCACAGTAATCTAGAGACAAAGACCATTTGAAGGTTTACACTCGTAAACCTTGCTCTGAGTAATAGAAGAATAGTCAATAGAGAAGGTCATTGCCTGCAGGTGCTGTCTGTGAACTTTGCTTAGCAGGTTTAGGTGCTGCGCAGCAGGCCCACAGACAACCCAGAGAGTCCATCAAGAAACCTGGAAACATTTTTAAATCAGGTTTTGTTGAATACTGTTCATCTTACCGAATAGCATCACCGGTGAGGGTCAGTGGAGCAGCAGAACAAAAGGCCGAAAGCTCTGCGCCAGGCCGGGCTGCTTACAAGGTTGGGTAATGTGCAGAGTATTTGGAGACAAACTGCATTAAATCTCCTTTCATTGTAGTCAATCCTGTGACTTTCTCCATCCAAAAGGCCACAAAGAGATGCAAGTTCACAAAGTAATCATAACCAAGTTGGAAGGACTATAAGACATGGATGTGATTTGTGCCTCTTCACTGATGCACAAGCTGGAGACAAACAGCTGTGAGCATAACCCAAGAACCTACACATTTCTCCACTGAGAAATCCTCAGTTTGTGAAAGATTCCTTCAATATAGTCTGAAATAAAACACTTTTGCTACCTTTCCAAAGTGTGTATTTTTGCACATTATTCAGTTAGGACTAGGAATTGTCCTGCCCTACAATTGCATCAGGGCTAGCAGCAGAAAAAACATCCATTACGGGTATTCCATAAAGAAAACAAAACACCCTGTGTCAAAACAGTGAGTTATATCATGCCAGAATCAAACTCATCTTCATGCAGAAGCCAGCAAACAACGTGATATTACATCTATGGACTTCCTTCAATTCATATCCATAAGTTCTTGTGTTCCACTTGCCAACTGATTTTAGTTATAATCTTCGGCTTTGTTGTGGGTGTGGGTGGTCATCCTCCCTTTGAGCAATGTGATTAATAAGTGAGTGTTGGGAAATAGTGGTACTACATAAGTGAGCACCTGTTCTCCCAAATCACCCTTTGTTTGTGGTATTTAGAGTGTGTAGCCCTCTGGCTTTTGGGAATTAAAATTTTTCATCAAACCATTGTCAAAATAGATACAAAAGATTAACAGTCCACCAGCGATACTAGCATTTCGCGTCCAAGGGCTGGGGTCGCCATAGTGGCTGTGCTACAACATAATGGTGGATGCATGGAAAGCCTAGGTCCTTCTGAATGAAAAATGCAGAATACACTACATTTTATGAAAAAAAACGTTCTGTACTGCTTGGTACTGAGGCATTTTCCATGGCACATTAATACAGTGTGTTCTTAGATAGCGTTTTACATCTTACCTTTTATGATTGACCATTTAACCATATCCGGTGTTTGGTTCAGTATCCGTTTTTCTTGGTGATGGTGCCTCATTATGGGCATGTTTTAGGTACCCATGATGGCAGGTTTGAACATCATTTCTGGCATTCAAGTTAACAAATGCACCTACCTGTGACTCCAGATTAGCTTCTCCTGTGGCTGTCATCGCATCACCCAATAAGCATGCAACAGACTTGCATATTTCAGCAAGGGTGAGAATTGTGATCACGTGGAAGTCTGACATATGGGCATTACTCATCCGTAAGCTGATTAACGATTGTCATGCGTAAATGGATATTGTCTCTTGGAAAAGCAGTGGGTAATTGAGAAACACATCAATTGAAACACACACAAAACCTGTTGCAAGATGAATAAAATCAATCATAAGAATAAATATTAACTTTATTTTATAAAAAGTGAGCCTTAACAGACTTAAAAAAACGTAGACTTAAGAGGTTCCACCAGATTTGTTGGCCCAGGCTTGACGCAAGAAGTATGACATTTATTCCATGTGTATGAACTCTTCTTGTACGGTTACTGGTCTACAACATTGGTACATTTTGTTCAAACACTAGCTGTCATGACCTAGTAGTATTTGGAGGGAATTCATGAACTGCTCTTCCTTGGGCATAGAAGTAATTTAGTCATGTTACAAAAACCTTGCACTTGTGACAAAACATTGCAAATCCATTTATGCAGTTTGTAAGAAACTAATTCATAATATTTTGCTGGGTCTACAAAATAAGTAAGTGCATTTCCTCCACTTGCCAAATGTAAAAGATGGGTGGTTTGGTTACGTACCATCCATCCATTTTTATAAGGTGAACCTAGTCAAAAGCTAGCAGAGCGCCACACAGGGTTCACAGAAAAACTTAAAGTCAATGAGTGAAAAGAGGTGGTTGGTGTCTAGACAGTTAATGTATTGTGATGTAGTGTTCCTGAAATATGTGAGTCAACTCTTTCCTAAATTGGAGTAGCGTTGAGGTTTCATGGATACGGGGATGTGGGTACGTATCCGGTGTGCATAGACAGAAAAGGCCTGCTGCCGAGTGCCACCAGAGATGGTGAGCCTGTCTGCAAGATGAACTGTGATGGTTTTATAAACGATGGAGCTGGTTTTGGAGATGGTGAGGGTCGGCAGGGAAGCTAATGGATTTCCATCAAGATGGGGGTTATGTGATACATTTTCTTCAGGCCCTGGATGAAATGTGCTGCTTTGTGTATGATGCCTTTAAGGAGTGCCTGTGTGGAGTCTGGAAGGCCAGGGAACAAGGTGTTACCACACCCAGATGTGAGAGTAAGAGGGCTTGAATAGAAGTTCTCAAGCTGCTATCGGGAATAAACAGTTTCACTTTGCCTAGAAAAGAGCGTTGCTACCCTGCCTTCTTTGTTTTTTGGCTATGTGTTCCTTCTGGATGAGCTTGGTGTCCAGTGTGATAATGTACAAATAAAAATCAGTTTATTGTTATTACATAAGCAACAGGAAGAATGTAAAATTGGTTTCCACCAACGTTTTGTGAAAAATGTTTTTCACAAGCTAAGGTACTTTGTTAAATTGACATTTATTCAATTTATACAACTGAGAAGAACTGGCACCATAGTCTTTCTGTCAACTGGTGCATAGCAGCTTTTCCTTATTATACAAGTAGAAAACAATTGCATAAATTGATTTTCTCTGCTTTTAGCACCAATACAAGGTGCTGTTCTCATCCTACAAGTCACACAATTTCTTCACTTAAAAAAGACGTTCATCATTGCAGGATGATGTGGACGGGACTTACATTCTTAATCCCATGCACCGTCTGCTCAGTAAATAAAACGGAGGACACTGACAGGTGGCTAACTGCCGTCATAACATTATATTTCACTGCAAGGCTTTGAAGTTTCCTCTGCTGGACTCTACCTATATAGAAAAAACAAAAATTCCAGTTCCAGTCTCCAGAGCAGACAGTCAGAATATTTTGCAACTTCAGCTCACCAACTGCTCTGCAACCCCCTGATTAAGTGTTTACTCCACTGAGAGGTCTGTGAAGTCTGGACCTTATAATAACAAGTTCATATTTACATCACTAATCTCTCAAGTTATGTGCAAGTGTCCTTTTAACTGCTGGTCCTCAAAACTGCTATCTCTTCAGAGGCAATGAAATCACTGCATAGGTAGCTCATTCAGTGGTTCTTTAAATATTTTTGTTTAAGCCATGTACTTCTTTCTGCAAATTAACAAATTTCTCAGTCATTGTATTCCACACCTCGTGACTTTCTGGTTGCACATCCTGGTATTTCACGATTTTTTCCCCTCTCTAAGGCTGAATTTCACTGGGGACGGCTTCTTTTTGCTGTTTCTTCAGACCTTACACCTTTGCATGCTGAGCAGCAAATAAAAGGTTTCCCATGTTTACTGCGGCTGAATTTTTTTTCTTGTTTGCTTGCTGATAGTGAATTACAATTGATGGCCTATGGACAAGGTGTGTATTCTCTGATACAATATTAGGTATGAAACATGAAATAACTTGTTTCCACATTCACTATGGCTATGTTTTAGCCTTGTGTTTACTAACAACTGTTAGGTCAGGGTAGCTCCTCCCTCATTCAATGTAATGTATGTTGCATCTCCCTGCAGTTATTCTCCGAATAAAATTTTGATTCAATTATGCAATATAGTTCTTTCCATATTCACGGTATGTCTGTTGATGGATCTTCAGACACACTGATTTAATAAAGTTCCCTCTACAGTCTCTGCAAGTGTATGCTTTTTGCCTTGTGTGTTCAATGATGGTTCTTTAGGTGTACTGATTGACCAAAGTTACAACCACCTTTACTGCATGTGTATAGATTTTCCGTTGTGTGTTTGTTTATGTCTCTTTAGGTGTATAAGTTGAGTAAAGCTCTTTCCACATTCACTGCAGGTATATGGTTTTTCCCCTGTGTGTGTTCGCTGATGAGTCTTTAGAGTTGATGTTTTATTGAAATGTTTCCCACATTCACAGCATGTGTACGGTTTTTCACCTGTGTGTGTTCGCTGATGGCTCTTTAGGTTTGCAAAGTGAGCAAAGCTCTTTCCACATTCACTGCATGTGTATGGTTTCTCTCCCGTGTGTGTTAGTTTATGTCTATTTAGGTGTGTAGATTGAGTAAAGCTCTTTCCACATTTACTGCATTGGTATGGTTTTTCCCCTGTGTGTGTTCGCTGATGAGCCTTAAGAGTTGATGTTTCACTAAAATTCTTTCCACATTCATGGCATGTGTATGGTTTTTCCCCTGTGTGTGTTCGCTGATGGCTCTTTAGGAGTTTTAAGTTCCCAAGACTCTTTCCACATTCATTGCATGCAAATGGTTTTTCCCCTGTGTGTGTTCTCCGATGGACCTTTAGGGTTGCTAAATCACTAAAGCTCATTCCACATTCACTGCATTTATATGGTTTTTCACCTGTGTGTGTACGCTGATGGTTCTTTAGGGTTGCTGTTTGAGTAAAGCTCTTTCCACATTCACTGCATGTGTATGGTCTTTCTCCTGTGTGTATTTGTTTATGTCTCTTTAGGTTTATAAAGTATGCAAAGTTCTTTTCACATTTATTGCATGTATATGGTTTTTCCCCTGTGTGTGTTCTCTGATGAATCTTTAGGGCTGCTGATTGACTATAGCTCTTTCCACATTCACTGCATGCATATGGTTTTTCCCCTGTGTGTGTTCGTTGATGAGATTTTAGATTTGATATTGTATTGAAATTCTTTCCACATTCACAGCATGTGTATGGTTTTTCCCCTGTGTGTGTCCGCTGATGGTTCTTTAGGAGTGTCAAGTCACAAAAGCTCTTTTTACATTCACTGCATGGGTAAGGTTTTTCACCTGTGTGTGTTCGCTCATGGCTCTTTAGACGCGCCAATTGCTTAAAGCTCTTACCACATTCAATGCATGTATATGGTTTTTCCCCTGTGTGTACCCAATGATGGTACTTTAGACTTGTTAAGTAAGTAAAGCACTTTCCACATTCACTGCATACGTATGGTTTTTCTCCTGTGTGTGTTCGCTGATGCTTCTTCAGCATTGTTAACATACTAAAGCTCTTTTCACATTCATTGCATTTATATTGTTTTTCCCCTGTGTGTGCCCACTGATGGTACTTTAAGCTTGCTAAGTGAGCGAAGTTCTTTCCACATTGACTGCATGTATATGGTTTTTCCCCTGTGTGTGCTCTCTGATGACCCTTAAGATTCCCAGAATGAGCAAAGCTCTTTCCACATTCACTGCATTTGTATGGTTTTTCACCTGTGTGTGTTCGCTGATGCCTCTTTAGCTGCAATGCATCAGTAAACCTATTTCCACATTCACTGCATGTGTATGGTTTTTCCCCAGTGTGTGTTAGCTGATGGCTATGTAGAGACCGTAACTGAATAAAGCTCTTGCCACATTCACTGCATGTGTATTGTTTTTCTCCTGTGTGTGTTCTCTGATGGCTCTTTAGGGTAATTGAGTCAATAAAGCTCTTTCCACATTCACTGCATGTGTATGGTTTTTCCCCTGTGTGTTTTCCCAGATGTCCCCTAAGATGTCTGGAATGAGCAACGTTCTTTCCACATTCAGCGCATGTGTATGGGTTTTCCCCCATTTGTGTTCCATGATGTCCCTTAAAATATGCAGATTGAGTAAAGTTTTTACCACATTTACTGCACTTGTATGTTTTTTCCTCTATGTGTGTTCGCTTATGCCTCTTTAGACGTGTAACCCGAGTAAAGCTCTTTCCACATTCACTGGATGCATTTTCTCCTGCATATGTTTCATGATCATCCCCAAGGGCTGATGTTGCATTATAACTCATCTTACTTTCAATGCATCTGAATGTTTTTTATCATGTTTTGTTGCCGATTGCAATGTATGGTTGATACCTTTTCTCACACACAAAAAACACACCTGTATATTTTTTTTTTCTGTTATTGTTTGTGGATGGACATTTAGCTGTGATGCTTGATGAATGGACTTTCCAAATGTACTCTGCCTTTGTAAGTTGTCCCCTGCTTGTTGATACTGCTTCAGCGTCACAGAGAAACCAAAGCTAATCTCTTGGCTGCTGTGTATGTATGATTTTTCACCAGTGTTTAAGGTCTATGGGTCAGTTACATTTTGGCATACATCCCATGGTAGTGCATGCTGACAGATTGTGGTTGCTGAAATAATGAACTGTACTAACATTCAATGCATATCTGTGGTATTTCCAATATGTGTGTTTTGTACCTTCAAAAATAATGTTGAGTGGTGACTAGAATTCTTGCCAAATTACATGCTTTTTCTGCTGAGGTGTGCATCTTCAATCTTAGTTAAACATTTTCAAATAGATGAGCAAAGAATAAACATAATTGCTGACTCACTGCTTAATGGAATTGATTTGGGAATTCTTAAATGCAACAGCTAACCCAACGGTATCTCGGCTCCATTACCAACAATAACCCTAATAGGGAAAAGGAATCAGCAGCAGACTAGATTTCCCTGGGGAAAAAAAGCCAAGTCCTAAACTGTTGCCAAGAGGAAAGCAGGTTGTTGCTAGGTCTGAGTTCAACTGAGAGGGAGCGTACACAAAAAGTTAAAGATCTATCTCCTGGTCTAGAACGACAGGCTCTTGGAATAATTGCTAAACGTTTATTTTCAGAGCAAAGGCTTCTCCAACAAACATAATTCTGGATTTTACAGCTAAATTATGATGATTCCCATATCATAGCAGGCCTTGTGGGCAACACAAAGTCTTAAACAAAATAATTGTCTTCACCAGAAGCCAGTGATGTTTCTCCAAGTTAATCCTACAATCATTTTAGGGGACAGGTTTTGGACAACCTGAAGCTTTGCACAAGGTATTGAGGCCAGCCCAAATATAGGGAATTTCCATAATCCAATCTCGAGCCAATCAGTGCTTCAACAACAGCATTCCTAGAGAAAATCTGCAGAATTGAAAAAAAATGAACAGCATATCCAGAACTAAAGCAAGTGGAAACAACCTTTTCGATGTGCTTTGTAAAGCAAAACTGATTATCCAAAAGGATTCCAAAAATTGTGGTATCTTCAGTTAGGGCCAATATTTACCACACATGCAAGCAAAGTATAAGCGTTATTGCCAAGTCTTTGCACGCTAGGATAGTGTTCTGCATTGGAAGTAGCTAAAATGTCATTTCTTTTAAACTTCTGCTGTTTGCTTTAAGATTGATGTTTTGCACACATTTGATCTCTTTCGGTGGTTCATAAGGTATAGCACAACTGATTTAATGATGGATCAAAGCATGGTTCTTATGTTCGATGGTGTGTGCAACCTTTAATACAGAAAGTCCAGTGCAACTGCTGATGATGGAATCTGATATACAGATCTTAGGGGGTCATGCGGCATGGTCGTTCTCAGATTCCTGGAGTGACTAGATTGCTCCTAATGCTTGTTGTAACATTTCTTCGCGTGTGAGCTCTTCTGTCTCTTATTGTGCTGTTCGGTTTCTGGTGTCATCTCTGTTCTTCATCATATTATGTATTTAGGGGACTGCTCTCTGTGGATGTAAAAAAGATTTGTAATCACTAAATGTATAGGCTGCAAAAAGAACACAGCATGGAAAATTGTATAACTAATTATGTACACTAAGTATGATGACATTTATGTTACTGTATTATTCACAGCCACTATACAGATTTTCAGATACTTGTTATATTGATCACTGTGCCTCTAAAAAGACTGGAACCATCCTTATGCAAACCAGCCTTGATCCAGCTTGAATGGGACAAGTCAAGCCCAAACAGCAAGGCAAAGTTCCCAATGAACAGGAACAAACGCAACCTGAGATGGGTTTCGATATTCAAGAGCCTTTTGAATAACATGCATCTTGAATTTTATGGCACAGCTAGAAACTGTTCTGAAGAACTCTTAACTTCAGTCTACAAGTTACCAAAGAATAACAGTAGCATGAAATACACAACAACAATGTATGAAGTAAAACAAAATACAACACAGTTGATTAAAAAAACAGAAAAAATAGATTCATGCTCAAGACAAACTATAACCAAGGGACAAAGTCCCTTTTGAGTTTATATCTGTGCATGGGTTGGCAAAGAGGGTGACCAGACGGTAACTATTTAATCCCAAATAAATAAAAAACAAACTGATGGATGGAATACTTGAATGAATCTCAGCTAATGGCAATCGTTAGGGCCACATCCCAATCCACTATTTTTAGCCCACAATGCAACCTCAGTTTGGACCCAGCGATATGCAAATCATTCGAGACTCTGCTTCAATGGGAACAGTCCAGGGCAAACTAAAAAGCCAGGTCTTCCCTGAATGGGAACACAAGCAACCTAGGACCACTTTCGCCTTTATTAGGGCTCACCAGCCAATTATGGCTTGGTTACAGTGGCACAGTGAGCATGGAACCTATGTCTATGCATACCGTCATACTTAGGACATCAAAAAACAGGTGAAGGATGGAATGTTTGAATGAATCTTAGGCACTGGCAATAGCTCAGGCCCACATCCCAATCCATCATTTTTGCCCACAATGCAATCTTAGTTTGGACCCAGCCATCTGCAAATCAGTTTGAACCCTGCTTCACTGGGAACAGTCCAGCACAAACTGCAAGGCCAGGCCCTCCCTGAATCGGAACACAAGCAACAAAGGACCAGTTCCCCCCTCATAGGGGGTTCATCATCTACGTAAAGCTTGGGTCCAACAGCACAGTGACCACTGGACCCATATCTGGGCACACCAGCCACACTTAGGGCATCAAAAACAAGGTGATGGACGCATGAACTAATCTCAGCCACTGGCAATCCCTCAGGGCCACATCCAAATCCATCGTTTTTCACTCACCATGCCACCTCAGTTTGGACCTTGTCATATGCAAATCAGTCTTGTCCCTGCTCCATGGGATCAGTGCAGCACGAACTGCCAGGTGAGGTCCTTCCTTAATGGGATCAGAAGCAACCAAGGTCCTGTTTCGCCCTTATTATAACTCATCAGCCAGGTACAGCTTAGTTCCAGTGGCAGTGAACATGGGACCCAACACCCGCCGTGGGGCATGGCACACCTGTCCCATGACATGGATCCCTTGCTCACTGTGCCACTAGAACCAAGTTTTACCTGGCTGATGAGCCATAATAATGGTAAAGCAGGTCCTTTAAGAGAACCTTCTGCTCAGTATTAAGCACCTGCTTCTTGGTGCATTCTGTGTAACACAAACTGACGGAAAGGAAACCTATCGTAGACTGAGGCGGTTAGCCCACCCGAGGTGGATCTACATTTATTTTACACAAATGTAGAACTAAATTATTTGTTTAATAAGGCCCACATGGTTAACAAAAGTAAAGTCTGTGATTCCCCACTGTTCAGAGAGCAAATGAGGCCTTACTATCAGGGATCCTGTGCGGGCAATTAAAAAAGAAGCCTTTATGCTCTACCCCACGTCAGCGGGTCTGCTAGACTATTCATACCAATGAAGAGACCCGTTCGCATTCACCATGATTACTGGTCAGAGTGACAGAAAATGAGCTCCAAAGTCTCCCTTAAGGCTCACATGGACAATGTAGAGGACATGAGGACACCATGTAATTGGGGGAATCCTTGCCCCATGGCTAAAACCCATATGTGCAGGGGACAATTTAACAGTTGAAGCAAGAGACACATTTCATAGGAGAAGGGAGAAAACTATCAACAGTAGTCCCATAGAGCCCTATGCAGATGCTACGTTTAGGTAAGAACAGTCACCTAAGGATTTGGGGTGGCTGTTCATCTTCTGGACGAGTAGCCATTGGTGACTGTTGCGGAGCAAGCAACCAGGCAAGCAGGGTTTGGCGGCAATTTCAGTGCAGGACCTCTGTTCTCATAATTTCGGCTCTCGTTTGTCTTTCCCTTGGTCTACAGTAGATGAACATTAATTCTTGGTGTCAGGGGATCCCTACAAACTGAATTTAGGGGCATTTAGGGGAGTGTAGGGTGGTAGCCAATGGGTTACTTTCCCACAGGGTGACTACACACCATATCTGACCACTTCCTGTGGAAAGTAGGTGTATTCCTGACCCAGAGTTCCTAGTTTCACCAAAAACAAGATGATGGAACCCTTCCTTGAGTGTCCACTTCAGGTACTCACTTTAGGGATGTGACTAGCCTAGAAGTGCAACACGCCTCCTAAATATCTAATTTCCCGCCAGTTCTTGTGCCAAATGGGCCTCAGGACAGGCAGGGGGTGGCATTCCCCAGGTCTTGGGGGGGGGGAGGGGGGAGGGTCAGGCTCACATACCAAACAGGGGCTCTAAAGTCCCTGGCCCTGATATGCTAAATTGCAAGCCAGCCTGCTTGAGGAGGTGTGACCTTCCTCCAGAGCAGGCATTGTTTCTGGCCTCTGGGAGTGCGGGCTCTCACATGCTGGGGGTCAGAAACTCATCTGTGGCGGCTGACTAGTGAGTACCAGTCAGCCAGTACACTAAGTGACTAGCAGGTCTTTAGGGGCACCTCTAAAGTGGCCTCTGGGTGCATGTCATATTAAATCGGATACTGGAATCAGTGCAGATGTATTAAGACGGGGTGTTTGATATCAAACACCATTAGTTCCAGTGCAGTTATCATGGAGCTGGGTAAGTCGTAATGATCAGTGCACAGTACATGTCCTTAAGATGGCTGCCTGATCACTTGCAATATCTAGCAATTGAACTAAACATCAAAGGGATACACATGCTCATGCAGATATGCCCTCACATGTCATATAATGCACCGTGGTCTAGGGCTCTAAGGCCTGCTGTAGTGGTGACTTCATAAGTTACAAGCAGTGGTTATGGGTATTGCACACAGGGTGTGTGCAATGTTGTGTTTTCAAAATGGATTGCACCATTTCACGCATTCTGCAATGGCAGTCTACATGTTTTGGAGTGTGAGTCCCTTAGGATGGCATAATGCATGCAGCAGCCCTTAGGGACACTCTTTAATACCAGTGCCCTATGTACCGGGGGTACCATTTACTAAGGACTTACAGGGGTGCTAAAGTCCTTGCCAATTGGGTTACAATTAGACATTTACCCTGTTTTAAGCGAAAGAGCACTGGCACTGGGTGCCCAGTGCACTTTCAGTCAAAACGTAGCAGTGCTAGGGTACATAAAGGGGGTGGCCATGTCAAAAAGGGCATTTTCCTACACCAGTAAACTTGGTTTGCTGTTCACCACTACGTCAGTTTTTTCTCTCACAATAAAAATCTCCATCTTCACCCACTCCTTAAACAAACAGCGCTCCTAACTCATCACAGATCCCAAGCATAGACTCCCAAATCAAACTAGGGCTGGCCTGTAACTAACCAATAACATACAGTAGGGCAAGCATAATTTCGGATTGTTAAGCCTTCCAGTTGCCTTCACAAAAAAGCTGATTTTATCAGGAACAATACCCTATCCAGCAATTGACTTTCGGTGGTAACACAGGTTGAGCAGTCTAAGGCTTCTCACGGGAGGCAGGTGGTAGGCAAACACAGGCTCATCACTGAACACGAGAACAGTAGCAGCAAATACAAATGTCATGAAAAAAAAGAGTATTTAATGTACAGGGAGTGCAGAATTATTAGGCAAATGAGTATTTTGACCACATCATCCTCTTTATGCATGTTGTCTTACTCCAAGCTGTATAGGCTCGAAAGCCTACTACCAATTAAGCATATTAGGTGATGTGCATCTCTGTAATGAGAAGGGGTGTGGTCTAATGACATCAACACCCTATATCAGGTGTGCATAATTATTAGGCAACTTCCTTTCCTTTGGCAAAATGGGTCAAAAGAAGGACTTGACAGGCTCAGAAAAGTCAAAAATAGTGAGATATCTTGCAGAGGGATGCAGCACTCTTAAAATTGCAAAGCTTCTGAAGCGTGATCATCGAACAATCAAGCGTTTCAGTCAAAATAGTCAACAGGGTCGCAAGAAGCTTGTGGAAAAACCAAGGCGCAAAATAACTGCCCATGAACTGAGAAAAGTCAAGCGTGCAGCTGCCACGATGCCACTTGCCACCAGTTTGGCCATATTTCAGAGCTGCAACATCACTGGAGTGCCCAAAAGCACAAGGTGTGCAATACTCAGAGACATGGCCAAGGTAAGAAAGGCTGAAAGACGACCACCACTGAACAAGACACACAAGCTGAAACGTCAAGACTGGGCCAAGAAATATCTCAAGACTGATTTTTCTAAGGTTTTATGGACTGATGAAATGAGAGTGAGTCTTGATGGGCCAGATGGATGGGCCCGTGGCTGGATTGGTAAAGGGCAGAGAGCTCCAGTCCGACTCAGACGCCAGCAAGGTGGAGGTGGAGTACTGGTTTGGGCTGGTATCATCAAAGATGAGCTTGTGGGGCCTTTTCGGGTTGAGGATGGAGTCAAGCTCAACTCCCAGTCCTACTGCCAGTTCTTGGAAGACACCTTCTTCAAGCAGTGGTACAGGAAGAAGTCTGCATCCTTCAAGAAAAACATGATTTTCATGCAGGACAATGCTCCATCACACGCGTCCAAGTACTCCACAGCGTGGCTGGCAAGAAAGGGTATAAAATAAGGAAATCTAATGAAATGGCCTCCTTGTTCACCTGATCTGAACCCCATTGAGAACCTGTGGTCCATCATCAAATGTGAGATTTACAAGGAGGGAAAACAGTACACCTCTCTGAACAGTGTCTGGGAGGCTGTGGTTGCTGCTGCACGCAATGTTGATGGTGAACAGATCAAAACACTGACAGAATCCATGGATGGCAGGCTTTTGAGTGTCCTTGCAAAGAAAGGTGGCTATATTGGTCACTGATTTGTTTTTGTTTTGTTTTTGAATGTCAGAAATGTATATTTGTGAATGTTGAGATGTTATATTGGTTTCACTGGTAATAATAAATAATTGAAATGGGTATATATTTTTTTTTGTTGAGTTGCCTAATAATTATGCACAGTAATAGTCACCTGCACACACAGATATCACCCTAACATAGCTAAAACTAAAAACAAACTAAAAACTACTTCCAAAAATATTCAGCTTTGATATTAATGAGTTTTTTGGGTTCATTGAGAACATGGTTGTTGTACAATAATAAAATTAATCCTCAAAAATACAACTTGCCTAATAATTCTGCACTCCCTGTAAACACAAAAACATGTATGGCACACAAAATAATCCAGACAGCCTTCTTAAGGTCCTTCTTGAGGTACATGTACTAGTGTTACCTGGGGCACAATTTTCAAAGCCACTCTGCCTTTCTACTAGAGGAGGTTATTCTCCATTCAAACTCAAGAGGAGGCTACCAGATGTAACCCAACTAGTCCTACGCACACCAAAATCTTGTGCTTTGCCTTAAGAGTTCATCAACACCTCAGAGCTTACTTCGTGCAAGTCATCTGTGGACACACAGGCCCAGGCAGTGTTGTCTTACCTAGATGCAGCCTGCGATACCAGTAAAACCCGGGCAATCATTTATGAGTCCCGGTCTCCTTTTTACAAGGTCACATGACCTCTCATGGTCTTTCTCCAGCAATGTGTTGGATATCCTCTTGCAGTTCCAGCAGCAATCAAGTAAGTGTTCTCTACAGGAACCTTGACACGATGACCCATAGCAAGGGCCGGTCTCATTGGTGGCTCTGTCCAGGCACTCAGGGGTCCCCAACTTTGGTTCTGCCACACTGGCAGCCTTGACTTCCGAGTGTCGCCTTCCTCCTCCTAGCACACAGGAAGGTCACCAAACACAGCATTTTCACTGGTGACTGCTCATGGTGAACTCCTCCAAGCATGCAGAGTTCGCCAGTCACAATGCTCATGTGGGCAATGGAGCGCTTCTCACGGTGGCCCCTTCCTGGCACTGGGTGGGGGGGGTTTATTGGACACCGCGCTCTTACGGCCAATGCCTGCTCTCCATACGTTTGAGTGGACCACACTCCTGCAACGGACCCAACAGGACTGAGCATCTCACACTTTGCTCACTGGGAGCCACTGGGCAGGATCCTCGTGGAGCCTCGCTCACTCAAGGCGCTGTCCTCCTCTTCTCAGGGGCCCCACAGGTCTTGGCAGGCAGACTGGCTCTAGATCCTCTCCTCCTCATAGTGTTGTCTAGTCTTGGCAGGCTGACTGCCTCGAGGTGCTCTGCTTCTCACAGTGTCCTCTGATCTTGGCAGACAGACTCCTCAGTGCTTATTTCATCATAGTATCCTTTACTCTAGGAAGCCAGGCAAAGACTGGGGCTCCAGGCTCAGGGTAAGTAGTCCTGACTTCCAATGTTCCAGCAGGGAAGCTGGTAGACGTTGGCCCCTACACCTGGTTACAGCAGCAAAGATGTCATGGTGATCTCTCTCTCCTGATGAGACAGTGCTGTTCAACGAAGTATGGGGCACAGGATTCCACCTTTATTGTCCAAATCCAGACACATCTCTAATTTTGTGTCTGGCCTTTGAAATTCATGTTTGGGGTGTTAGTTCCTCTGAAGCACCTTGTCCTCTGTCAAAGGGACAGTCTGACACTGCAGGAGTGTCTCTCCTATTCTGAGTTACCAACAACACAGACCAAGCGAGTAACCGGGGTTCACAATTGGCTGTCAGCCTCCACTGAAATATGCTCCATACAGGTTCAAATACTAAGCGTTACTCTCTATCAGATTTCCTGATAATGCCAACCTTATCGGTCCCACCATATTCCTGACAATAAGCACAGGACCCACTGACCAATAACTCTTCTTAGAACCAGAGACCTTTGATGTGCCCAGAGAATGTGCTGCTCCTCTCCTTTCAGTGTGCTTTCCATCAAAGTCCTCAGGAATATCAGTAACATCCATGTCCTTTTGGGGGTGTTGCTCCAGCCTCTGTAGGCAATGTGCTTCCAAAACAGAATCTACAGGTCTTCATGTTATGTATCATCCACAGGCACATACAAGCAACCCAGCACGCACAAGCATCACCTACTATCCCTCGCTGCACACAATCCATGCAGGCCAAGGGTGAGTTAAGTACACAGCCATGGAACTTTACATGAGTGGGTCAGTAGGGCCCACTCCTGTTACACTGGTAATAATGCCTGTTCACATTCCTGATACTACTGAGCATGAAGATGGGTACTCTGCCACCATCATCCTTGTATCACGTAACTACAGATAAGGACAGGTAAGGACAGTAGCCCTCTCCCTTCATGCGGGTGGTGCTTGGTGTGTCCTTCCCAGTCTGCATTACTGGGAGAAAGGCCTAGGTCATGGCAAACATGCATGATCTGTGTTCACCTATGACCAACAATTAGTACCAGGGATCCAGATATTGTTGCAGCTCGGACAATGGAAGTAATGTTTATCTGTAAAGGATTACTGGGGGAAAAGAAAATCAAGCCTTCTCTGATTTTGGTTAAGTTCTGTCTTCACATGAAATGGAGTCTCTTGGAATCCCATCCTGCTAGGAGTGTTTTGTATATTGCTTGTTTCCTGGTTCTTGCAATTTTACATACCTTGAGGTGATGTTTGGCTCTTCAATGGGTTTACGGTGGTGCTTTCACAATGCCAGGTTAAGGACTTTGTTCAGGGATGACATTTAAAACCTATGAGCAGTCTCCAAACTTCCTTTAATATTTCTCAGTTATTAGCCTACAAACTACCCACAAACGTGCATTTCATGTAAGCAGCAAGGAAAAAGCATCCCTTCAAATACTTCCTGATTTCCTAAACATACTTAGTGGGGGGTTGTCTGTCTTCTAGTTCTACTGGACCTTCCAACAGCATCCACCTGCACAGACTCTAGGACACTAGTCAATAGCCCTTCTTCCAGAATGAAGATAGAAGATCAAGTGGTTCTCCTCCTGCCTCTCATCTAGGCAGAAATATGTAAAAATTGACTTTCAGGTCCCCTACCTCACAAATTAACTGCCGTGTACCCAAAGGCCCATCCTTTCACACGTTCTCTTCAACCTATATATAGAACCACCAGACTCAATGATTCAAGACAAAAAAAGATTGTTATGTACCAATATGCAGAAAATACATAAGTGTGACTCACAATCCCAAACCCTATAGACCTATTAAGCTTAAAAAAAACTATTTCAGGACAAACTCATAACTTAGATGTCTCCATTCGATTTGAAATTAAACCCAACTATAACTGAATGCCTTCAACTGTACTCCAAGTCTCTTTACCTCCTTTGTCAAAGGTGGCTAGAAAAACCCATAGTACATCTTTCTACTTGATTCTGTTCTCCTAATGTCTAGCAAACACCAATTCTTTGGTTTAGCAGACTGCCAATCGCATGAGGGCCGTCACCACGTTTTTCTTATGCTTGGGATGAGGGACTGTAGAAGGGATTTCCTCACTCTCTGAAGCGACAGCCTGGCTATATGCAGAAATGGCCTTGGAAGTCCTGGTTCAGAGGAAGAAAAAGCAGATAGCAGCACTGGCTTCTGTCTGCTTTCTACATTCTAAAGGGCAGCGTTGTTCACCAGATTCATGTGACAATTAGGAGCCGAGCACAAACTGCCCTCCTTGCTCGATAGACACTCACAAATTAGAACAGTATATTCATACTGATGCCTGGGCCAGAGTTATACAGATGAACCAGTTGCATGAAATGATATTGAAATACATAATTATGATTTGCAACCAAGTAGCTTAATAAAGGAAGGTGAGGGCATTACATGACTTGGCAAAAGTTAGAACTAATGCCATCAACTTGCAAATGAGCTGATCACAATATAGATAGGGAATAAACTTAAAAGATAAAGATATGTGATTAAATAAGATTTGGGTGCATCTCATCTTTGCCGTATTGTGCAAATTATTTGCTGAATCTTCTACAATACTAATAATGATATTTCATACTCATTTTAAGCATAGAGGACTAGTGAATATATAATAAACATTAGCACAACATAACATAACAATACTTTTGTGTGCGCACTTATTTTTTAGGTTATGGACAGAGCCCCATAAAATCACCTGTAGGTGAGATAGTCTCTAACAACTATGCCTAGCTTTTAACATTCCTTTCTACACTTCTAGAAAGACTTCAAAACACAGGTCTGAATGTACCTTGAAAACTATTTTTACCACATATCTGTTCTTAATGCATCTTAAGGCCTAGTCCCTTTTACGGACTGATGCATCCCTTTGCTTAGAAGTCTTTTCTAGTGGGCGTTGATGTCCCATCCTATATACTGGAGGACTCAGGAATAGCCTCAATAGGTCGCCCACGTGCCCCATATTTTATCAAATGTACGAGGGCAGTCCCGCCTCTCTTAGTCCTCCGCTCCGCGCACATACACCAGTCCATGTTATTGCACCAGTGTTCAAACAGCAGAAGCAAGTGCGACCCCCCATATCCTTAATATGTTGCCCCTTGCTGCCACTATGCCCAGGTACAGAACATTAGTTGGCATCAGGTAGCGGTTTCCCTCAACCCCCAATATACCCAGTATACATAGTTTCTTCACTGGGGTTAGCTGACTGGAGGAGACCCGCGACAGGCAATGTATGCCTTGCAATTCTTGACATTAAAGATTCAAAACAAGTACACCAATACACTGAAATCAGCTGCACCGCAAGTTCTTCAAGCCTTTCAATATAATCAATCTCAAAAAGTTCTTCAAGCCTTTCAATATAATCAATCTGAAACACTTCCTACAAACAACTGAACTGATTTTTAAAACCAGACTGAATTTGTCCTTCATTCCAAAGACACACACGCACCTGTGCGAAAATGGCTAGAAAAGCTGGTCCACTTAGGAATTTCACCTATAATTGCCCCGGGAGCAAAATCCTTGGGATTCATGATGGCCAAAACCTACATTTCATTGAGCATATAACTTAGCTGGCGAGAACAGTAACACAAAACTTGCAACCCTTAGAGAACATTCATTCCACCATCAAATCATCTTCTCAAATTCTAATATTCTTCCATATAGACAGTAGCAACACCCTTTCGGCAGGGCTACCCAGATCCACAACCTCAAAGTATATGCTGCAGTATGGCTGATAGCAAATGCAAAGAAATCAGATCACATACCTCACCTGCATGATGTAAAAGGCGGTATACACTTGAAAACTCCAAAATAAGAGGAAAAGCAAGACCAAAACTGAAGGGCACGCAGTTCTTCAGATACCTCCAACTCCGACATGCCCTGGGCGAGCACATGACCCGCACGGACTCGGTGCTGGAATACTGTCCACTAGAGGCTAAGCTGCTAATGTGAGCCCTGGGGAAAAAAGGGGTATCCCAAATCTACAAGATGTTAACAACGCTCCAGGCAACCTAAACCATATCAGGGACAAATGGGACAGCTGGTTGGGACCCATTGAGGAGACCGACTGGGTGGAAGAGCTAATGGCACCCTGAATACGGGCGGTGTCTGCAAGACTGCGTCCACTGCAGCTCTACTTTTTGTATGGGGCATACCTTTCCCCTGACCGGCTATATCAGGTGGATCTTAGCCCCTCTGCTCTGTGTCCACGGTGTACAGATGGCTCTGCAGACTTCTTTCATATGGTCTGGACATGCCCGCCAATACAGGTGGTACTGGGGGAAGATAATTATAAATTTAATGTAGTGCTGGGGAGGGAGCAACAGAGGTTACCAAAACTGGTCCTGCTGGGCACAATGGAGGAGTTGGAAGGAACAAGAGCTGATCAGATGTTTGTTGGTGCTTCCATGCTGGTGGCCAAGAGAGACATTGCAGCCCCCTTGAACTCTCCCAATGGCCCGTCCCTCCAGAAATGGAGGCGCGGAGTTGACAGGTGTGCAAGCCAAGAAAAATCGGTCTATGAGACGAGGGGCTGTCCCCATAGGCATGCAAAGGTGTGGGGCAAATGGTTGGGTCTTCTCCCGTGAACAAACATGGCTGTGTGGTTTTCTACTATATAACAATATTGTTGATCTGTCATATGGTTAAGGGATATTGTCACTATAAGAATGACTAAGCTGGCTGCGCCAGGCCTTACCTGTGCAATGTTTTTCTTTCTTTCTTCTTCTCCTTCCTTCTTTCCCTTTCTCTCCACAAAACCAACACAAATTGTTTATAAAAATAATAAAATAAAAAAAAAATTGAATTTTGGAATGCAGTTAACGGGATTTAGAGAAATAACAAATGGAACTCAAAAGATAGGAAAGGAGGTCTGTTGAAGCCGTCAGATGCAGCTCCTGGGAGGATCCCAACGCTATTTCAAACTCAGATACAGACCAAGCCTCAGGTAAGTGCATTGGGGAAAAGCAATAGGTAAAGGGTCATTCAGATCTCAACTGTAACATGCATACCGGTGAGGCAGACACACCCCGTCAGTTTTGTGGTCATAACCTAGCATCTGCTCTTAAACCGCACAGATGACGGTGGCAGAAGAAACCAAGTATTTTCCTTCTATTACGTTGAAGCCCTTTGTGAAGAACAAAAAAATAAAAAAAGGGGGGGGGAAAGAGAGAGAGAGAGAGAGAGAGAGAGAGAGAGAGAGAGAGAGAGAGAGAGAGAGAGAGAGAGAGAGAGAGAGAGAGAGAGAGAGAGAGAGAGAGAGAGAGAGAGAGAGAGAGAGAGAGAGAGAGAGAGAGAGAGAGAGGAGAGAGAGAGAGAGAGAGAGAGAGAGAGAGAGAGAGAGAGAGAGAGAGAGAGAGAGAGAGAGAGAGACCACATCACAAATGGCTAGCTGATGATGTTAATTTTTGATGTATCAATAATATTGGCTGAGATTAATTCAAGCCTTCCATGCATCACTTTTTTATACTTCAGTGCAACACCTGGAGTGGGAAGGAACACGAGCTTTATCTGGCTGATAAACCCGAAGTAGGGTGAAGTATGTCCTAGGTTGCTTGTCTTCCTGTTACGGAGGGACCTAGCTTGGCAGTTTGGGCTGGACTGTTCCCATTGGAGCAGGGTCAAGACTGATTTGCATATGGCTGGGTCGAAACTGAGGTGGCATGGTGTGCAAAACAAGGATGGACTGGGATGTGGACCTAAGTAAATACCAGTGGCTGAGATTAATTCAAGCATTACATTCATCACTGTTTTGTATACTTCAGTGTGTCAATAACAGTAGCACCTATAGGACTCTGCTCTCTGTGCCTACAACAAAATGGTGTTGATATTTGAAACACCATCATAGAACAGGTAGTTCAGCAACTGGCAGAGGTTTCACCAGAGCGTCAGAATGTTTTAGAAAGACATGCACAACTAGCACGGCAGGACCGGGAGTCCTTTATATCCCAAGCCACACAAGTGGCCACCAATGAACAAGTGCAGGGCACACCTAATCTGAAAAAGTAGGGTCCAGCGCAAGGTCACAATTTTTGTTTTGAAGACTCTTCAGTCAGTGGCTCACACTGTGGCTTGGCTTCCCACGCAAATGGTCCCACTAAGGGCTGGACATTTACAAACCACCTATCATGCTGCAAGTCCAACAGGAGAACTGGTCTACAACAGTGTAAAGTAGACTACACAGGAGTGCATTGGTATAAATGAAGAGGTCTATAGAATGTGCTTTCAGCAGGAAAAATTGATACTCGCTGAAAGCCCTCTCACCCTTTGTTATCACTTGCAAGGTATGGCTAATAAATCGTTCTGGCCCACTACATTCACTATTTCAGAATTGATAAGTAAAACCCAGTGGAAACATCTCTTAAATGCATTATCTATGAAAACTACAAAATAGCTTTACCTGAAGTGCTCAACCTGACCTCTGCGTTTCCCAGGGCCCCAGTGTTTCCGACCACCAACTTCCCAGCATGTGCCCAGTCTCCCACTTCAGAACCCCCAAACCCCAGACGCGTTTATTAACAAAGTACCATCATACCGGTGACCTTCCAGACAGACCGTAGTGTTACGAATGAGAATGAGTAACATTGCTAAGACTTGTTTACAAAAACTGCTGAACCTGTAGAGAAAGGCTACAAGGCAGAATACATCTTTTACAAAGGGGACAAATGCTCCCCTATAGACAACGTATAATTGTAAATAAACCATCCATGAAGCCCCTCTTAGACAAAGGGAGCTAACTTACAGTGCTGAAAGGAGACTTCATACATACCTCATAATATTAACAAGGACAAACTCACAACAAAATGAGCAAGCTTTTGAATACCTAACATAGGCTGCAGATTGCTCTAATGATGGCAAGCTTCTAGAAAATTCTTCTAATCCACAACTGTGTCCTAATTGTTTTCTCCCACTGGAGGTTGAGGAGGTTAAAATCCATTACCTCCGGTTTGCCATGGGACCCATGTCCAGCTAAATATCTCAATTTCTGGACAGATATAAGTGCACCCGTTACTAACGAAGTATTCAATCTTTCCTTATCAATATGACAGAAAAGGGATCTTGTCCTCCCCGCCTTTCAAAAACCAATGTAGACCAACAGGACTTCACTAACTACAGCCTTTCGCTTTATTGACAGGCTTTCTAAAAAAACATTGAAACCCATGTCAACTCGGTGCGGTCAGCACACCTGGAGGGGAGGGATCTCTTGGCTTCTCATCAGTCCAGTCTCAGAAAGGGTTTCGGCACAGGATCAGTGTGGACCAGTGTCTTAGATGACACCCGAATTTGCCTTAATTCAGGAAATGCTGCTATCCTAACACTACTTGATTTATTTGCAACGTCTGATAGTCTCCCACAAAATAAATATTGTTTTCCAAATTATCCAAAGCTGCCATGGGGGGTGGGGGGGCATGCTTTAAACTGGTTTGCATCTTCTCTCAGACCGATACTGAGCAGTTCATATGCCCTCTTTTTCATCTAATTTCAGTCAAATCTTTTGCACTGTACCCATTTGCAGATTAGTCTCATCCTGTTCAACCTAGATTATCAAATTCTGCCATATATTACCCCCTTTAATGTTTTTTTTTTTAATTCTTACACAGATGACACCTAACTCGTTTTGAGGATGGATGGATCTGTCAATGCTTCTGTCTGAATCCAAGTCATCTATTGGGTCAGTTAATTTGATGAACTTAAACACACTTAGACTGAATTCTTCCAAAATTAAAATACTAGTCTTTGGAAATCCATCTACCTGGAACCATTCACGGCAGCCGGATGATCTACCCACCCGTGTTTTCAGTTTCTTCTACTCGAAACCTAGGATTTATCCTTGACACATCATTATCTTTCCACTAACGTATTTTAAAAACAGTCTCTATTTATGCATTCACAGAGACCCTTGGCAGCTCCCTACCACTGTCATACTCATACAAACACACATGTAGAAAGAATGCTCACAAGGGTGATGCTCAACTTATGCGAGGATTTTTCAATGGAAAGACAATAAAAGGATTCACAAACATAGTTCCACTGGCACCATAGCAATATATTAAAGGACTCACCTAGGGAGGGAGGGGAAGTTGGGGTGGATAAAGGGAGGGTGATGGGGGGGGGGGGGGGGGGGGGGTTATTGGGGTCTCGGCTATCCAAGAATCTGGACTGTACAGTTCGGGTAGAATACATGAACTGGGTAATACGATTACTATCTATTGTACTGTATTATGACTACATGTTAAATGAATGACTGAAACTGCAATAAAATATGTTTTAAAAAAAAGGATTCACGAACATTTCAGTAAGGATACATCCTAGGCCCAACCATAGGAACGGTGGGAAGAAGTTCTTTTAAGTGAGGAAGATTTAGAATCTACAACCCTAAACACTGAGGAAAGAAGACAAGAAATAGGAAGAAGAGAGTATGTTTGTATGGGACAGGAAGTTCTAAGTTTCACCAATGCCCTGCAATGGAATTAAAGAGCGAACTGAAATAAAACTTTAGATCAGCGGTGGTAGAACAGTTGCCGCAGTAAAAATAAAAAATAAAAAAATGGTACTATTTCTGCCCCTTTGCTGCTGGGCAGGGCCTGTCACTGTGGTCATGAGAAAACAGAACATGCTTAACAGGCAACTGCTATTGGTTGGATGTATAGGGTCATTAAAAAAATGGCGTGAATCCTTCCCTAAAATAGGGTCATTAAAAAATGGCGTGAATCCTTCCCTAAAAATCATTGGTGCAACCTCCAGCGGTGAAGATGTCGCTCTCACAGTCCTGATGAACAAGAGTGAGAATGGATACACGCAATTTTATATTATTCTCGTCTGTGACTCACAAGTACATTTTAGTAACGCTGATTATGCCTCTCGATGTCATGAAGCAATTCCATTCAGAAACAAACTCCTTAACAACGCACAGAATATTCTTTCTCGGAGTAGGGTATTCCAAAGAAATGTTAACAGACCAAGGTCCTCTCTTGGTTTCTAAATCAATGATGTATAGAATATTTAGCAGATAAAATCCCCCACATATCAACAAGACGCCAATGGTTTGGTGGAGATGTAAACAGAACAGTCAATAGTGTACTCCATAAAACTGTGAAGGAAGAAGGAAAACTATTATGGCTCCTTCTACTGGCATTGCCAGGCCCTATGCAGAGGCCATATAAGCTGGTCTATCCATAGCGGGTCTGAAGTACAGCGTCTCGCTCCTCAAGAAGTTGAAGCACAATAAAGTGCCACAATCACATCATCAGGCCAATACCAAAGACTTAGCAATGAGAAGGGTCCCTATCACAATCTTCAGTGATGCAGCAAGATATTGCCTAAGTGCCTTGACAACTTGGCTGCGAAAAAGGCTTGTGACTCCAGTCGTAGCCAGCATGAAAATTAAGTGGAACCTGTGCCTTGTGGTAATTCAACCCACAACTGGTGAACCCTTAAAGAACTTCCTAGATCATCACTGAACCAGAGGCGGACTCTCTGCTTTGTTTAGGTGGTGACTGGGCCAGATGAAGAACCCCTAAAAGAGGATCCACCTTCCATGGTCATCGGACGTAGAGTATAGTTGCTCTTAACCAGAGCGGGAGTGCTCCAGCTCTCCCTTTTCAAGGACTCACCCCTGTGCACTAGAAATGGTAGCTGGAGGACAGCAATGATGGGTGGGCTTGGGAAATGTCAACGTAACCTCTCCATGCTGCCCAATATATGTGGGAAGGAGCAACATTGCTCCTGCCTCTGTCCGTAAGAGGGTCCAGGCTGCAGGAATGTCAAAACAAGTACTTGGATGCTGTACAACGGAAAGAGCACCTAGCTGGCTACTGAGGCTCTCCACAACTGGAACACTGCGTCTAATGCCAGGCGGGCGAGGAGAGAGGGATGGAAGAGGGCAGGAGAAATATCAGCACATTCTCAGTGCCACTCAATGCGAACCTTGAACTCACACAGTCCTTAAAGTCCCCATGTGAATGGGGCACCAGTGAAGAGAACGCTCCAGTTATAACCTCTTCTCTAGTTAGAACATAAATTGTAAAGTAAGGAGACCTGCATCCTTCAGCTTGTATTATTTATTTAATCTTTGAAGGGCACTCACAGATTACACTTAAAAAAAAACACAATAATTGATAACAAAGAAATACAGTGAATTAAAAATACATGTTATAAAAACAATACAAAACTTGATTAGAGCAAACAGAATACATTATAAATCAATTTATATCAAGAAAGCATCCCAGAAAATCCTCATTAAACGATAACAAATATTTAAAGTGGGAGGGTTTAAAAAAATGGTAAAGTGCTTTTTCGGCCGTTACTATAGAATACCTTAAAATCCCAGGCTACAACATTTTTCTCTGCAGATAAAAAAAGGCCAGGACAGAAAAAAAGTACAGGATTCAAATCCAGTTTACCAGCTCCACAATCTTGACAACATGGATGACGGGAGACCCCATCCTTCTTAATCCACACAATGAAATCAGATTAAATCTGAATTTCATAAAAAAATCTACGCATGGGGGGCAGAAGTTAGTCTTTAAATAAAAGCGCATCTTACCACTTCGTACAAACATACAAGCGAGCTCTAATTTTTCAATTTCTAGAAAATGTTGAAGGTCAAGTTGGAACTTCACTTCAACTTTTAGCAAGCCTTTTAAATGGCACTTTAATGCGCTACTAGATAAACACGATAACACCACATTATTATTTAAGGCCACTTGCTGTAAACAATAAGGATAAACAGTCTCAAAAGTGTAAATCTTTTTAATCACCCTTGGTGAGTTCCCACCAAATTACCTTTTTCAATGGATTTTCGGGACTCTAGAATAATTGATAAAAAGGCAAGGAAAGTAATACCCATCAAGCCCAGCTCAAGAGGAAGCATTTCAGTGGAGCTGGAGGAGCTTATGCCAAGATAGTGCTTCCATAACACAGATTCAATATTGGAAATGGAGATAAGAAAGCGACCTTGCTTCTATTCCATATAAAGCAACGGGAACCACACAAGCAATATACTCCCTTCACCGTGAATAAACGTACCTCCTACATGTGCACTGAAAAATTGTAAAAGGCCGATTCTTGTAAACTTTGCTGCCTGAGAGGAATTATGAGGGACACAAGACAAATTATTTGAGATGCTTACACCTAAACATGCATATTCTTTTACCACCTCCAATCGTTTTCCATTAAAAAAACAAGTTCTAGGCGACCTAATTCCTCTGGCACCCATTAGCATAACTTCCTTTTTTCTGTCATTTACTGCAAGATGATGCTTAAAAGAAAAAGAAGCTAAAATGTCCAATTGTTTCCGTAAGCCAGTTGGGTTGAGTGGCAATTTGAAAACCCCGCATGTAATAGGATAGAAATCTCCCTTGAGTCAAACTTGCGGTAATCAGTCTACAGCCACACCAACCTGAAAGCAACTGATCTTGTCTGAAATCAGCCTGTATTATTATATTATATATATCCATCAGTGAAGACCACTAAATGATCAGTTAAGTCGGCTCAATATCCTTTTCAATGCAAATGTGTTGTGCAAGTCAAATCCTGTTTGATTAAATGCCCATCCATTTTTCCAAACCGAGTATAGTCATTAGTCTCCTCCATGTTCAGGAGGGGCACGAACAGGTGCGCTAATGTGATTTCCATCACACTGTCTAGAGTGGCCCCCTTTTTTGTGGCGTAGTCTGCGGCCAGCTTGTGGATACTTTTCTCTTAGGAGGGTGCTGCTTCTATTCTAATTTTACTCATTCTCTTTCACCTACTGGTGAGTTTTTCTTTTAGTGCCCTAAGGTAACTATAACTTGCACCCATGCCATGCACAGTTTTTTCGTCAAACATTTTGCAGAAAATATTACACTGAAATTATCAATTATTTTATGAAAGATGTTATGAGTGCCTTAATTGTTGGGGTAATTAGCAGGGCGTGACGAGGGTGCAAGATATAGTTACCTTAGGGCACGACTTATAGTTACTTGAGATAACTCTAACACATGAATTTCTATGGTTTTGTACTTTTAAAATGTAAGTCTAACTAGAAGGGTCCTGTAACCTTTTTTTTTTTTTGTGAATTTCTATGTTTTTTTCAGTGAATTTCTACATTTTTTTAAGATACATTTTCATTACTATATGTTAAGACAACCACCAAGGCAAAGGTTGGCTGCAGGGCCCCCGCACATATTTGCAAATATGCTACGGGGAGGTGGTGGTCCCTGAGGTTGTGGGAGGGGGGGGGGGGGTCTGCACATAATTATTTAAATGCACTGGGGTGGTGGTGGTCCCCAGGGCTGCCGGGGGGGGGGGGGGGTTGCCAGCCTCCCACATTCTATACGTTAATAGCCCCGGGGAGGTGGCAGTCCCCAAGGATGCACTTGGGGGGGAGGGGCAGGTTGCCCTCCACATTAAAATAGCACTGCCCCTATGACTTGGCCCATCCGGGGGCTCCAGCTTTATTAAGCACAGGAGCCCACGCTTGTTTTAAAAAAAAATGTTTTCGCAGGATCCGTGGATCTGCTGCGAAACGCTTCAAAAAATTTAAAGAAAAAAAGAAACACACTTTTAGCCTGGGGTGGGGGGTCCCTCACCCCAGCACCAGAGCGAAGGGGTGAGGGTGTACCTACCCTGGATCCTTTTGTTCTGTTATTTTTTTTTGTTGTGGGATTCGGCTCAACCGGAGTCTCAAGATGGCTGCCAACACTTCCTGGTTTAAGTAGTGGCAGCCAATCAGAGCTGTGCATTTGCCGTGCACGAGCTCCTAATCTTTGCGAAGAGATTGTGAACTCAGATATACAAATTTGTTTTCCCTTTAATATCTCAAAAACAACAGAATGGATTCACAGAAAATAAGTGAAAGCACAACCTGCGTACTGAAAACTAGCTTTCTGCCAAATTTAGTGTAATTCCGTCCAATGGGTAGGGCTGTTGTCGTGTTCAAATGTCCTATGGGAAATAACATGGGAAATGCAACTTTTTTGCCCCACCCCACCACTTTCTCGGCCCGCTAGACATATTACCCAGAAATATTCCGTGTGCATCAAGATAAAGAAGCATGCGTGGTAAGGCCTGTGTCATAAAGGCATGCGGGTGCGGCTGTCGGTGTAAAGGCTGTTTCCCATTTTTTCCACCGTTTGTTCCACCGCATGATCTTTAGGTTGGGGGAGAGATTGGAGAAGAGGTAGAAAGGGCGATGATGGGTTTTGCCGTTAAACGCATGTAAGGACTTTACCAGCCATGGTGGTAAGACGATACTCAGAGCCTTCTCTCTAGCACGTCAGGTGATGTGTAATCATGCCAGTATTAGGTACCATCTCATCAGCAGTTTGTAACTACATTCTTTATGATGGAGCTGTCCTTGTCCAGGCAATCCTCCAAGTCCCACTTCTAATTTCCATTCCCAGTTCTGTTTCCCATTGTTTTCAGAGGAGGGTTTTTGTGAATAATGCAAGTGACTCAAGGCTCTACACATCTCTGATATATGCTTTTTTCATATTCTTGAAGAGTACACTTTTCTCCAAGTACCATTTCTGTACTCAAAAGTCAATAGTGCTAGGCGGCTCTCTTTTGTAATCGAGATCTCCTAATGGTACCTTAGAATGTCCTAACCATTTTATAATCCTAGTCCCAACAACAAAGGAAAAAGTCTGGGTTATTTATTACAGATGAAAGACGGGAGGGGAAGTCATCGCTCCCCCTTCCTAACTACAGTATTACAATGTTTTAATGAAATTCACATGGCACATAACATATTCTCCTCTCTTCTCAATTGGGGTGGGCCAGGATAAGACATATTGAGGACTGGCGGCGCACTCCTGTTCCACTAGTGCCCAGATTTGTTTGGCTATGTGGAGTAATAGGATCTATTATAGATCTGAGATGTATGGACTGTATATATCACCCTATATCCTTGCTCTTGTTTCCTTCTCATAATGCCTTGGAGATTCTTGGATCATTACCCATTCTCTGATAGGAAGGCTATTCGTTTTGCTTGGATTGCATTGATTAAAGCAGCTGGAAATGCTAGTGGCAGGATCAGTGAGTGGTACAATAGTATTGGGATGAAGTTCATTTTTAAACTGCCTCTGCATCCAGACAGGAGATTTTTAATTTGCCCTAGTGGTCTGTAGATCTGAGTAAGTCATGTCTGCTGTGTCATCTAAAAAGGCATTCAATACTGTTAAAAGCAAACGGAACTAATAAATACAATAAGCTTAATGTTGCTTAAGTTTATTTAGGGTGGTCCCTAGAGCCAATACACAAGAATATAACAAAGAACAATGATTATTCAATTAAAAAGAGATAATATCAATCACTCATATACAGTTCAGCCTGTAGGAGCAGATCTGCTACATTTCCATGTGGTTATAAGGGGAGCGACAGGAAGAGAAATATTTGGTGAATCAGTCCCCCAGCACAGTGCCATTGCTTCTTTAGTGGTTGTTACACCATGGCTTCGGAATAATGGAATTCAAATACAGTTCCATGGGCAGACAACTAAGAACAACCAAGGAAGACATAAACTATTTCACAGCCTCCTAATATACAATGACATACACCTGGGTCCAGTTTTCTAGTGGACCATTTCGTAGGGTGCGGTTGAAGGAGTAGAATACCAAATCTGAATTCTGGGTACCTCGAGCGTCTACTTTCTAGCACAAGGTCACCTAGGTAGGGCTGGAATCCCACAACTGCTTTTATTATCAGGTAGGCTTCCAACATAGCATCCTCTCTTGCACGCACTACATACCCCTTCACAGATTTTCCTACCCCAACAATTCGCCTTTATCACTGGCAAGCTCACTGCACTCAGTTCACTGGAGTGGTTCCAAAGATTGTTGCATCCAATTCCTTGTAAAATATTCTTTGCATTGTTAATCCATCAGCTAAACCATAGATGGACCACAGAAAAGACTTCTCAAGCAGCTTCCGGATAGCCCTCAGCTTGGGTATCAAATGGATACTTGCCCAGAATAACACAGGTCATAATTCTAATATTTGATCTATCGGTTTATGCCCATTGTCTAGCCTTAAAGACTTCAATGGGACACCTAACTGAAAAGCTTGGTGTACACCAGCAAATAATTCTCAATATTTAGCAGATTAGGTATCTTTTTGTGACTTCAAGTTTCCGCTCCATAAGTTGCTGCAGCAAGTGCCTTTTGATGGCACTAAGTTTGGCAGCATGTCAGATTCTTAGATAGTCAAAATATTTGAACTCTTTCTATTGCTACACAATTCACAGTTTTGTTTATATGGGATTTTTGATTAATAATCATGAATTTTGTATTGTTCGTATTAATAGTTAGTAGTTAGAAGTCCATGATGGCGCGATGCGTTGCCATTTCGGTCAATGTCAGGAGAACGGTGTTGACAGAAAATAGAATGACTTCTTTTTCACCACCAAGTTTTGGAATATCTAGACTCATATTTCACAAATATATTTCAGCATAATTTATGTAAATATTAAAAAGGGTTAGTGCTAGTACACATCCTTGTTGGACACCAGCGTTTAGTGGATGCGTTTCACAGTCTCCATTGTTCCCATAGCTTACCTTTTCTGTGTTCTGCTGCTGCAACTGAATCTGAGATGCGAGCAGCACTTCTGGGATGTCTTGCTCTTTCGGGGTTCTCACAGCAGGCTTCCGCTGACTGATTCTAAGGTACTCTTTAAGTCAATGAAGGTTAGAGATACAAAAACGTTCATGAACGGATAATACCGATACAGATTAGATAAAGACTCATCACTTGTTTTATGGAGCTTAAACCAGCTCTGAAAACTGTGTGGGCTCCCAACAGCATCTTTTCATGTTCCATCCAGTCTTGATCTGGTTTAATAATAACTTGACATATACTTTTCTGACCCCATCCAGCAGTGAAATTGGATGGCAATCTGCAGGATCTGAGTACGTACACTTTTATACAATGGAATGATAATGGATGATCACCATGAGCTGGGAACATATCTTGTTTTGCATATAGCACTGAAAACTGTCCATAATATTGGGAGCCAAGACTCCAGAGAACAGCGGAGTGTTTCAACTGGGACTCTGTCTGCACCAGCGGCTTCGCTAGTTCTCTGGTTTTGGATGGCTGGTGCTACTTTGTCCCTGGTAAATAGTAAATTCCCTCTCTATAGCCCTTTTTCGTGATGTATTAACCTGTATGCGAGTAAATAATCAATTTGCATCTCATTAGGCGGCCTACTTGAGCTGTCTTTCTTTACCTGGTATAGGTCAAGAAATTAAAAGTCTGTGGCTGAAACGCCTGCTTCCAAGCAGACTGTGCGACCTTTACACACAAACTACCAGAATCTACTGCGGTCCTTCTTGCTTCACCTCTTCCTAAAGTATATGTTGTGATTCCTCCCTTTTGCTCCAATTAAATCTTTATGTTCCTTTTTGATGTGTTTTAGGACTTCTCCGATGGGTGTCTGCGATGTTGCTTGGGCAGAGTGGTCCAATAACTTCTTTTTTTCCTTTATATGTTTTGCAATACACCACACCCTCATATTTCGCCTGGTGTTTGTGCTTTGCTTGTTCGGTTTAGATGGTCCAAGCCTCACCTAATTTAGTGGCCGGATGGACATTGTTCATTGCTTTCCTGTGTTTTAAGAAAACTGACTGAAGGACACATTGGCAGAGGCCATATTTTCTCAGGGCGGGATGGCAGTATTTGGTATCTATCTTGACATTGTTATGAACTACAAGAGATACAGCCTTTGTGGGGTTTCTGATCAGGGTGGTTTCAGATTCCATCTCAGTCTCACTAACTTCCTCAGAATTCCAAAACAGCTGAGCCAAAAGTTTAATCAGGAGGTCTTTAAATGCGGTATAAAATAAGTGTGTGAAACCAGGGGGCATGAAACTTTATTATTTAGAACTGTTTTATTGCTTCTAACACCTGTAACCGAGATATGGTTCTAGTTTTTCTAATAATTCCATTGATGCTTCTTTAAATGTGATTGCTGCTAAATTTGCTTTTTGGGTTGCATCATTGATTATTTCAGTGTTATAAAGTTCTGACTAGAAGTAAAGAAAAAAATCCTTTGTCATCTTATCTTTCAGTGTCACCTGCTGCAGTCTAGGTAGCAAGTAACCACTGACCAAACCAAGGAGCAATCCACTCCAAGTGCCCAACACAGCAGCATAGCATCCCTGGGCATTGAATAGTCTTTCTCTTTCCACAAAAGGGATCGCTTTCTATTAAGACTGCCACCCCGCTAGAGATTACTGTAAATCTGTAAGAGCATCTATATCTTGTACCCACCTTGTTTTAAAACTCTACAGTTTTGTGGGTCCGAGACGGGAACTGCCCATTCGGAACTGCCCACAACTTGCACATTTTCGGAACATTTCAGATACGGGAGCTAGCCTTGCGATTTGCTCAAGGAGATGGCTTTGGAAAAGATGTTCAGAACAGATGTGTATTTGGAAGGTTTTGTAAACAGAAGATGGCCCAGTCTGTTTGTTGAAAATGTATTCAGTAGCTGAGTGTGCCAAGATGGGTGGATGCTGTTAAAGCAAAGCAAAGATTCCATTCAAATTCTGTTATCTATGCTTTTGCATTTGATTACTAATATTTAATAAATTATTATCAGTATTTATTTATTAAGACGTTTTATATATCTGAAGGTTTCCTTTTGTAACTTTAGAGGGCTTTATGACTAACTTGAGGCATGAACATGTATAACTGGTGGAACCTGCCTCATTCCGTTAGCTCTGTGTGATTCAGCAGTAGTAAATGGAGGGTATTAAGGTTGGGGTATTAAGCTTAACATTTTCAAAATGGTTTCTTAGCAAAAAAAACAAATGAAGTAACTGTAGGCCAAGAAGACACTTTGGCCCAGTTCGCTGATGCAAGAAACAAGACTTTGTTACAAATAACTTTAAATGTATTTGCCTTTCATTGTTTTTGTTTGTTATTAACGATAGCTGCTGCAACCCTGGTACCACTATATGTGGCTTTAAACCATTAATACAAATGAAGCAAAAAAAATAAGGACCAAGGGCCAGATGTAGCAAAAAAGCAATTTGCGACTTGCAAATTGCGAGTCCCTGCGACTCGCAATTTGCAAGTCGCAAATTGCTATGCAGTACGGTGTCTCAGACACCGACTGCAACTCGCAATGGGGTCGCAATGACCCACCTCATGAATATTCATGAGGTGGGTCGCAAATTGCGGCCCCATTGCGAGTATAGGCACTTGCTAACATGGAGGCCTGCTGACGTCAGCAGACCTCCATGTTAGCGACCTGCTTTTAAATAAAGCAGTTTTTTTTTTTTTGAAATGTAGCCCGTTTTCCCTAAGTGAAAACAAGCTGCATTTCAAAAAAATCCGAAACCTTTTGTTTCGGTTTTTTCAGGGCAGGGAGTGGTCCCTTGGACCACTCCCTGCCCTGAAAAAATGTTTTGGGGTCCAGTCTCAAACTGGAAGGGGTCCCATGGGGACCCCTTCCAATTTGCGAGTGAGTTACCATCCACTTGAAGTGGATGGTAACTGCGACTCCATTTGCGACCGCATACGCGGTCGCAAATGGAGTTGCATACCACTGCGACTCGCAAATAGGAAGGGAACACCCCTTCCTATTTGCGATTCGGAAATGCATTTTGCGAGTCGGTAACGACTCGCAAAATGCATTTCTGCATAGGAAACCACGCATTTGCGAGTCGCAAACGGCAGATTTTGCCGTTTGCGACTCGCAAAGTGTTTCCTACATCTGGCCCCAAGTGTACCACACACAATCTCCACATGGAATTCCCCAATCTTAAGCTTCAGCATTGACACCTATGCAATAAGTTACATACACTCAGAATGTAGGATACCAGATCACTAATTACACTGATATTAGCCTACAGGACATTGGTATGTTCTTTTCTGCATTAGTATTGGTCAATTTATCAGTAGTATGTATACCTGAATTTCTCTGCTTGGTTCAATATCCACACAGGGGCGTTTGAGCGTGAAGTTAAATTCTGATCTCTGTGATAATAGCAGTTTGTTCTGAGACTGAAATTCTGTTTACCCAGCAGATTTCAGCAGGTCAAACCTTCCAAAATGTATTGGGTGACACTAGAAGTCCAGAATTTACAATGAGACTGGGAAAGGGATTGTGTGGCAAAGGGCAGGATGAAAGAGGGTGGAACACTTTTTTAATAATAATGGCTTCAAACCATTTAGGCATACGCTTCCGAATTAGTCACTGGGTTTCCCACTCTCCGAATAAAGACAAGGCGGGGAGGAGTGTGATGTCATTTGAGAGGTGGTTTTTAGCTAAGGATGATGAGAACATTATTTGTCTGAGATACATACATTTCTTAGGACATAGAGATCACAACATAAGACAACTGGACAGAAAAGATGGGAAGTGGAGTGCAGGCAAAAGTTAAGTGACAGAGTAGGGCCTCCAGCTCAGCGGTTAAAGAAACACTTCTAAAGATAGCGGTCTATTGGTACAATGTATGCTGGATGTAGGGCTACAGGCTGTCTTCGCCACTTGTTACAGAACTGCCAATACATATCATCCTGGGCTTTAGCAGATGGATTATCATACCCAGCGCAAACACAGAGGGGCCCTGATCACTCCGCTCCTGTGTCCTGCTAAGTGGACGGAGCTGGGTATGTGGGGCAAGGGAAGCACCAGGATCTAGGGCAGGGTTATGTAAAATCTGTGAGCTCACCGGAAAGGAGAAAACATCCATGTAAATAGAAGGAAGAGCAATTCATGAATCGGTGGCAACTATGCTCGAGTATCTTATTTTTAACCATTTTTATTAATATTTTATATGGTAAATCAAATTATAGTTAGCGGATCAATGCCACCACATATACGTTTAGTTAGTGATTCCATCATGTCCTTTACAGGATACCAGTATAAAGTAGAGGAGCAAGCTGTTCCAATCTCATGTACACGAAGAGGAGGCCTCAATCTAACCAGGTTAGGCGTCGCTAACTCCAACCATGCTTGAGTATCTTGGCAACAGAATGGAAGGACATTACCTGTCCCAAGTACTCGGGGATGCTTAGAATTACTGGACCAGAACAAAAGTAATGACGTTGAGTACCTGAAGTGTATACAAGTTGATGCTGGAGTTGTGGGATGGCAAAAGCGAGCCATAAATGGGGAAATCAAAGTCAAAGATACATATTCGGAAGCAACAGGATGGGAGAGAGGCTAATGAGGTTTTATTGTTATACTGAGGCAAGTTAACCAGAACTGAATACTTTGAGCTGCTTACCACATCGGCCGCTGGATGTACGTAGGGGTTTGTTTGTATACTGAACAAGCATTTGCAAAGCCAGTAGCTCTCGCCTATGGGTGAGCTATTGGCTTTGGCAATTGGGTGGGGGTGCTCAATGGAAGGGCGGGTGGAAGTGGTGAGATCAACGCCCTCCTCAAAAAACCCAAGGCGGACCCAAAGTACCTTAAGAACTTCCGGCCTATCTCCCTGCTCCCCTTCCTGGCAAACATCATTGAGAATCCAGATTCCACGGCAACCACAGCACCAAAACCGCCCTCATGGCTGCCACTGATGACATCAGAACCATAATGGACAGCGGCAAAACCACGGCCCTCACCTCCTGGTCCTCTCTGCCGCATTCAACACCGTCTGGCACCACACCGTACGCTCACACCTCAGCAATGCTGGAATCCGCAATAGAGCCCTGGACTGGGTCACTTCCTTTCTCACCAGCAGAACCCAGAGAGTCCGCCTCCCCCCATTCTGCTTGGAGGCCACCAAAATCATCTGCGGCCTACCCCTGCCCAACCCTCTTCAACGTCTACAAGGCCCCACTCGCTAACATCGCCCAATCCCACAACCTCAACATCATCTCATACGCCGACAACACCCAGCTGATCCTCTCCCTCACCAAGGACTCCGCCAAGACCAACCTCTACGAAGGAATGAAGGCCATAGCCGAATGGATGTAGAGCAGCTGCCTCAAACTCAATTCCGACGAGACGGAAGTCCGCAACTTTGGTTCCACCCCTCAGCATGGGATGACTCCTGGTGGCCTGCCACTCTCGGAAACGCTCCGACTCCCACCAATCATGCACGCAACCTAGGATTCATCTTGGACCCCTCACTATCCATGACCCAGCAAGTCAACGCCATCTCCTCCTCCTGCTTCAACACCCTCTGCATGCTCCGAAAGATCTACAAATGGATACCCACCGAAACCAGAAGAACAGTCACCCAAGCCCTCGTAAGCAGCAAACTGGACTACGGCAATGCTTTCTACGCAGGAACCACGGCCAAACTCCAGAAGAGGCTGCAATTCATCCAGAACTCCTCTGCATGCCTCATCCTCGAAATCCTCTACCAATGCCACATCACAGACCACCTGAAGAACCTGCACTGGCTCCCTGTCAACAAGAGAATCACCTTCAAACGCCTCACCCATGTTCAGAAAGCACTGCACAACACCGGACCAGAATACCTCAACAGACGACTCTCCTTCTACACCCCGACCCATCATCTCTGCTCCACCGACCTCACCCTTGCAACCGCCCCACGTGTTCGCAGAACTACAACCGGCGGTAGATCATTCTCACACCTCACTGCCAAAACATGGGTCTTCCCACCCACTTGCGCCAGACCAAAGACCTCCTTACCTTCAGGAAACTTCTCAAGACCTGACTGTTCGAGCAGTAGCAGCACCATGCCCCCCCATCCCTCCTCCCCTCCTCAGTGCCTTGAGACCCTCACGGGTGAGTAGTGCACTTTACAAATTCCTGATTGATTGACTAGGAGGGCAGATGGAGGTGGCGAATAGGTGGATAACAGGACTGGTAAAAAAGCATCTGGTTACTTCAAAATGAAGATCAGATTTGGGGAAGATAGCTGATGTACATCAAATCAGAGAAAAAAAACACTTAATTAACAGTCATCCTGGGTTGCACAAAAAGCAATCTGTACTGCCAATTCTGAAATGGAGAACAATAGTGACTGATCTTCCAAACTGAAACAAGTTTCCAGACGATAAGGAGGTATTTTTTTTATCCATCTCATTTAAATAAAAATCATACCAGATGTACTATTATAAAACCAATCAAGCAATACCAGGTAGGAAATAATCCCATTAAATATAAGTCATGAGGTTCAGATAAGCTTTACTCATTAGAAATAAGATGGTAATTTTTTATTTCTTTGCATTTAAAAAAGTATAGACATCTTCGTCTTTGCAACACTGGAACAGCTTGTTCTTGTGCATGAAAAGGAACATGCTATCCGAATGGCTTATTATTGCCCCACCTAGAAAAAGACTGTTTTTTCTAAATGTAGAAGTTAAAGTCCGCCCTCTGAATTAATGAAAAGTGTGCACGCTTACAGCAACATCCCCAAAACAATATATTTGCATTCAGGCCATGAACCCTATTTGTTTACAAGACTACTTAGCAGTCAGTCTTTCAGCCACTATCATAATATGTTTGTTGCAGTGCTTAATTTGTAAATAAAAAGGTGCCGGTACCCACAGCCCTCCTCTTAAACACGCGGCTGCTGCAATTAAATGTGTGAACACGGAATAATGAGGCAGCGTAATCCTGAAGCCATCTCGGGCCTCTTCAATACATTTAAAGCCACTCCCTGCTCCTTCAGCTCACTCTTGCAGCTTTCTACTTTCTCCCATTGTGACGCTTTTCCGTTTTTCCCTTTCTCCATCTGTCCCATATGTGTCTTTTGCTCGCAGCAAATGCTTGAGGCAGAAGAATAAGCCCCGGCCCTCGAAAATAAGTGCCGGTGCTCAGCACCGGAAACAACAAGCACAAATTAAGCACTGTTTTGTTGTGACAAAAAGTAATAAAACGACTGCGTGCCAGTTCGCAAGGTACTTGCAGACAGGAATTGCCTAGCTTGTTGTTGCAGGCAAAATGGACTGCAGTGAGTCCTGCTCCACATTCCAGGCATTGCTATGCTACAGTATTATGGGAGCTGGCGACCAGGTGCCCTTGCTGCAGTGAAGCTGCAAACAAACTGGCATTTCTACACAGAAAATACAAAAAGAAATAAACTAAATGCTTTATCCAAAGAAATGCTCTTTGGTTATTTAGAAAACAAAGACAGCGATGATGTAAGAAAAAAACTAGAGCACACAAGAAGTATGTATGTAATGGCCTGAGTTTTCACCATCCATGCTAACACAAATGTAAGAGCCTATTTATTTAAGAGAAATGTTATAAAGTGCCACATGTCACTTCAGATCGTTTGGCAAAAGACAAAACTGAGATAGATAGAATGAGAAGAGATAAAACGGAGGGACTTGGAGCCCAGCCAAAGGCATAAAAGATGCCTGCATCCAGCATGATCCTTTTGCCAACTTTAGAAAGTTACTTAAATACCAGACTGAAAATTTAGGTTTCAGGAGTTCCTCAATCGAAGAACATTATTAATTACATTTTGCTACAACCAGGACGAACAATTGATTGCAAAATGGTTTCCATATTGCCCCATTATCTTATCATGAAGCAGAGGGAAAAGCTTTGCCCCTCCAAACAGTGGCACCAGACACACCACCATAAGAACGTAAAGCAACATCATTGCACCATGCGACCTGCTCTAACGAGATGAAGCAGCTCTGAAAAAAGCTGGCAAGTTTGCAGCTAGTGAACCAGGATCAAGTCTCTGTGGCAGCTCAATATCCTGCGACACTGTGAAAATCACTTAATCTTCTTATTCCAACACAAATGACTGTCCTTGGGTAAAGAGTTCCAATACCTTCTGGTCCAGTTTGCGCTATATAAAAACAGCAACAAACACATAGTCAGAGGCATTCATGAAGCAGGAAGGGACAAAGGCATCTGGCCTCCAGCTCATCTATTGTCCTGGATGGGAGGCCAACACAACAATGGGAGGAAGGGGCAACACAGAAGGACAAAGCAAACACAGACGGAGGGAAGAAGTAGACGCACAGCCAGCTACAAAAGATACTCTCTGTAGAGTGGGCCAACAAAAAGAAGAAAAAAAAAGAGTTCTGGAAAGCACAAGCAGTGTAAGGACACAAGTACTTGGTCCATGCTCCATGGAGAGTCACATGCAAGAAGAGGAAGTGTCGTCTGTAGAGATGACCAGCAGGAAGCAAGGAATTGAGTGATTTTTTAAGCCAACCAATGGTAATTAATGGGCAACCTCCAATCCCACTAACAGTAAACAAAATGTCTCGAAGAGACAGTGAAACGGGGTGTCTAGCTGAGACCTACAAATGGCAATAAAAAGATCTGATCCAAAAAATGTATTGAGATGAAAAAGGCAAAGCATGTGAAATTCAGTGCATTATATACTGCTTTCTAATGCATGCCCTGCTTGCAAGTGAAATATTAGGCATTTATTGCACATTAAAAAGGACTCAGACCAGTGCAGTGGTATTTAGAGGGAATTATTCATCCTTCCCACCTTCCCGGAATTGATGGACTCATCCCTCTATCTCTTAAAACAATGAAGTAAATTTATGGTGGTTATTCAAGACTGAATGTCTAGGACAGTCAAAACCTCGTCTCCCAACTGATCCATGAGCTTGAACATGCCCCTAATTCTGGAGACTGTTATCCTTTAACGGTTCCTGAAATGAAGTGTATGAATATGATGGTGAGAGTGTGTGTGTCTGACTGTCACCCTGTTCATAGCACCCTACTGTTGTGATCCTTTTAATAAAACTTTCACTCACACGAGTTAATGCATGCATGAGAGGCACCCAATCTTCCTCTAGGAAACACCAATGTAATTAAAACAAAAATATTCACTTAGCAAACTTCATCACCTACACTTACCTGAGCACAGCAAGACTGAAGGCCTCATTAGGAGTTTAGCGGGCGGAAAATGCCACCCACCAAACTCTCGCAGGTCAGGAGGCCGCCAGTGCGGCCGCCTTCAAGCTGGCCCTAATATGTGTTTCCTGCTGGGTCAGCGGGAAAACGCACAACATTGACACCGGCTCATAATAGAGCCCGCGGCAATGCTGTTGTGCGTCTGGTGCACCAGAACCGGTCGCGCAAATCACTGTCTGACAGGGCTGACCGGAGGGGCCCCAGCACTGCCCATGCCAAGTGCATGAGCAGTGCAGGGCCACCCGGCACCCCGTCTCCGCCAGCATTTACATGGCGGTGAAACCACCATGTTAACGCCGGCAGAGAGAGGAGTTGCAATCCCCAGGGCAGCACTGCCTTGGCGGATTGGGACCGCCAGGCCGCCTGGATGTTCCAGTGCTGACGGTCTGACCGTGGCACTTTCGCCACAGTCATAATGTCACAGTCAGACCGCCGATTTGGCGGTGGTCCGACCGTGACTGTGACCCTGGCGGTCTGGTGACCGCCAGAGTCATAACAAGGCCATGAATGTCTGACACCAATCGCACCCCATTATGGAGTCCCTCTACGTGGTAAATCCACATTTACTGATGGAGGCATGGCCAAGATGGTGGCTGCATCAGATGCATACTGAGGAGCTCCGAGGCAGGCCCGACTTTAATCCTGCATATATTCCACTCATCCACATATAGTCTTGTGGCACAATATTCAAAACCTCTGCTGCCTTCTTTTGGAGAGAGATGCATGATCTGCTGCCCTAACTCTCAGGACACTGCAGACCGCTACTGTGAGAGCGGCCAGGTGTGATACCAGAGGAGAGCCAGGTGAAGCTCATGGCTCATGAGACCTCAAATACAGAGATGCCACGGAGCTCGACTCACCCCTCAATGGACTGCAGTACTTACGTCTTGAAGGGCGCATTGGAAGGGGATACCGGCGATACCATCCCCCAACGGATCGACCCATGCCCCCCAAAGAGGTGCAACAAGAACCCCAAACAACACAACACTTTCAGATGTGGCTAGCACAGAGGTGATTACATGATGTGTGGAGACTAGGCCATCCAAATGACCTGGAATATTCCTTTTACTCGTCAGTACAGGAGCTTCATACTAGATTAGATCTAGTGCTCTGCCCTGATCAGTTGGGCCCGTTGATTGTCCACTCAGAATACCTAGCTTGCACAGTGTCAGATCATTGCCGCTGCAAGTTACTCTCCAGTGGGGCAGATGGAGAGCCTGCATCTCACCTGGCATCTCCAAACTGGGGCGCTTGAGGACCCACCCCTTATGCGAAGGACTCTCTGACTGCATCCTATTTTGAATTAAGCAGGTGATCCACACGCCTATGAGCTATAGAATGGCATGCTAACAAAGTGGTGGTGTGAGGTCATTGTGTGGCAGCCACTTGAGGCGTTCGCCAGACGTTACAGGATGAAGTGGTTGACCAGGAGAGGGAGCTGTGCCCACTGGAGAGAGCAGTGGCTGCCCATGAGTCAGCAGCTGAATGTCTTCATAATCTAAGGCACAGACTCAGAGAAGCGGAGACTCACGTCAATCACTACGACTACAGACATAGACTACATACACTGCACGCAGAGAGAGAGAAATCAAGCCGGTTTTCGGCATGGTTTGTCAGGGAAGACAAAAAGCCCATACCAATTAAATTAATGTCATACATCCAGATGATGGTATGCTGGCCACGTACCAGGTTGAGATCAACAAGGTCTTCTGTGATTACTACAGCTCCTCATATGGGGCAGCTCATGCTCAGGTCACTGACCAAATATCCGATTTCTTTGAAGGGCTTCCATGCCGATTCAAAGACTGCATTAGATGACGCTGTTAGCTTAGACAAAGTGAAGACTGCAATGGCGCAGATAGCCCGCAACAAAACCCCAGGCACTGGCGGTTTACTGATGGAGTATTATGCTACGTTCTCTGCCCTGCTTATTCAGCCCCTCCTAGAGGTGTTTGTGGAAGCTAAAGAGCGAGGCAAGCTGTCTGACTCTCAACGTGAGAGGTTGACAGTAGTCCTCCCCAAACCGGGACGAGACCCACTGGATGCTCGCTCATATCGTCCACTGTCCCTCCTTAATCTCCACTGTAAATTACTTGGGAAGGTATTGGCGAACAGGCTTCTCCCTATAATTGGAACACTGATCCATGAAGACCAGTCAGGGTTTATACCCGGCCTCAGTACTTTTGTCAATATACGGGGGCTACTACGAATAATACCGAAAACACCTCCAGAAGCATGTGATAGTGTAGCATTGCCTTCAGACATCGAGAAAACCTTTGACACCCTGAGTTGGGAATTCTTATTTAAGTCACTGCAACACATGGGAGTCAGGGAGGGGACTCAGGGGTTGGATATGTGCCCTTTACACAAATCCAATAGCTAGAGTTTGGAAGGGTCAGTTCAATATCAGACAGTTTTCCTATCCACAGAGGCACCAGACAGGGGTGCCCATTATCACCTTTGCTATTTGCAATAGACATGGAACCCCTTGCATGCTGGTTAAGGCACCGAACAATATCTTGGGGGATCCCAGAACTTAACTCCCACCACATTGTGCCCTTATACGCTGATGATGCCTTGGCTTTCCTACACAACGCTACGGCGCAGCGGCCACTTTTAGAAGGGGGCATGGGGGCACCCAATTTTGAAATATATTATGAGGCAGCCGAACTTCAGTGGGTGATGCAATGGCTGCGAAATAGTGCAAGCGCTGAACGGACGGCAGTCAGAGCTTGACTGGGCAGGACAAGTGTATATCACTGGCTCTCAGATCGTACATGTCCCCCACAAAAAGGCTCAAGTCTGATGAAGGTAGCACATGTGCTTTGGCTGTGGTTTGTACATGGACGTAAACCTACTGTCCCCTACTCCCAACAGATCCCACTGTGCCAACTACCAGCAATGAAAGCAGTGACCTCCCAACATAACGTGGCATGGAGGGTGACTGTGGGGCTTGGCACTATGGGTGCCTTGTTTCAAGGGAATTTGCTCTTATCCTTTGCAGCCATGTTAAGGCAGTATCCAGGAATCACAGGTTTCGCTTCACACAATTTAATTACACACACACACACACAACTTACCTCTCCCCTCAGCCTATTATGCAAATATTTCCTATGACAACACCTGAGTGCCCAAGATGCAGAATGTCTGAGGCCAGTTTTTATCATATCATATGATATGAGAATGCCCACGTCTGCAAACAGCATGGACGGAGATAAATGCCATCATGGCGGAGATCACAGGCCACGTGCTAGAGGTTACTCCTGAGTCTTGTTTACTAGGCATTCAAGCTAATTCCAAGGGTGAGAAGCACCTCCACAGATTCACTGATTTAGCATTTGTTTTAATTAAGAGACAAATTGCAATGCAATGGAAAGCAGCCATGACTCCAGACACAAAGAAATGGTTGGCTACATTATAACAATGGGTGAGGGCAAAGGCCAGTATTTCGTGAAATGCGGGCAAGGGGTGTATCTAGGGTCGGAGGAGAAATCTGGGAGATCTACCGCATGAACACTAAAGCCAAAAATGATGTACGTCCACCCTGAAAGTAACACATAATTTATGTGGCTGGCTCGGCTGCAGTAGGCTGGAGTGCATTACTGAGCCCTAATCTGGGTTACACTCACCTTACAGACTGCGCTCTGATATCTTTTATTGTCTACTGTATTTAGAGGTAGAGAAATGTCTGATCCCGGTGACAAATTGCCCTGGAGCTCTTTCCCGGGACTTGGTTCTCTCCCTCCCCGCCTGATTTCATGCCCTTATATCTCCCATAGTTTTGCAATATTGTGAGGGGAATGTATGCTTTGGGAAAATGCGTTGGGACTGTTCTGAATTTTATATTGTTTGCAACTGAATGATACGGGGTATGTACAGTTCTATCTCCAATGGCTTATAATACATGTGTCTTTCTGAATCTCCGTTTATCGTTGTAAACTAATACCATTTTTTTTTTTAATCCACTTTTAGAGTCTGTCCACAAATATGTAGAGTGCCTTGAGCTCACACTTGTGAATGTTACACTATGTAATGACAATTTGAACTCTGCACAGTCATGATAATACAACTTTAAAAAGTATTTTATATGCACACGTAGTAAGAATCTCCTAAGCTACAGCCCTTTTATCAATCCCTATTTTATTCTGTTAAGGCTTGAAAAGATTTCAGATCAATAAACTCTAGAACTATCAAACAACAAAGAAATACCGTCAGTAAAGCAAAACAATTGCTAAACATTAATTAATTTATCTTTGTGCCACATGCTTAATTATAAATATGTTCATTCGTGTTGAATGCTCTTGTAATGAAAGCCCTCAATCAGAACTTCCTTCAGCTACTCCCAATAAGGTAAGGTACATGAGTAACAAAGGACAGCATGGCTGGCCCATGGGTCATACAATTCAGTCAAGTGGGGAGGCCTAGATTTAAGAACAGGGTACCTGAACCACAAGTGTGCAATTCTATGTCAGGACCATAGGCCCTGATTATGCTTCTCTTTCCTTACTTTATTTTTCTGCAGCCAATCAAAACTTAACACCGAAAACACTACATTTCCCATGAATACCTACAGTCACAAGTACCAATCATGGAGCCCACAGCACTACATAACTCCAAAAGACCCTCTTGAGTCCTCTTTCTTTGCTGCTTCGCAGCCAGTAAAGTGTCTCATCGCTTCCATATTGAATATTTTGTGGCAAAATATGCGCTTTGTAATTTAAGTATCATTCCTGTGTTTGCAGAGTATCACGCTGTTGTTAGATCACAGGTGCGCACCTGCTTTGTTCTTAGACTATTTTGCTGTGTTTTATATTTGGCAACTTATTCTGCTTTTTTCTGTTTGTTTGAGGGACCACTTCTGCCTCCTGGTCTCGCAGCATTGCCACACGGGTCTTCTTTTGTGGAGTGGGAGCGGGGAGCAAAGCTTCGGCCCTGCTCTCCTTCTGTTTTTCATGGGCCTGCTGTGCGCACATGGTTAGACTATTTTGCGGTTTGCTGTGTGTTATATTTGTTGACCTAGTCCTCTTTTTAGGTTGAACCTGGACAGCACCTGCACGATCGCTCAGCAACCTGTTGTACATGGTCTGTGGGGTTCAACTCTGCCTATTGCCTTTCATTTGTCTATGTGAGTGTACTAAAAAATCCTTTCTTCCAAGTGATTATTTTCCCTCCTTTTTCATTGTTTGTTCCCTCCCCTGGAGCAGGCCCCTCATTACTTGCATCATTCCAGCTGTCCCATTTTAGCAACTGTAAAAGGGACTACTTTTTCCTTTGCATAAGAGCACTGCTCACGAGTGCTCGATGTTTTCAGTCGCTCCGACTTATGTTTAAGTGAACAGGACTTTAATTCTTATCTCCTCACATCTGCTGTGCAAAGACCGAGATCAAATGTCAGACTCTGTTTTCGAGGTCATATTCTTCTTTGATTTCCAAGTGAGGGGATTTCCCCGTCCCACAAACCCATCCCGCTTCACTGCTCGAGCCGTCCATCACCCTCTCCCTTTTCAGTGGGTGTTCATTTTGTGAATACGTCTCAATCTTTTGCCCAGCTGAGCAATCTTCCCTTGCTCAAGTCTACAGTAGCAGCAGCAATGAGAGCTTTCTGGCTTGAGTCTGCAGTAGCAGCAACCAATGAGAGCTTGCAGTATGTGAACCAATCAGAAAGGTGCTTACATGATGGCATAAGTGAAGGCAAAAAACAGGAACAGGAATTACCTGTATTGTCTTGGAAGATAGTCATTTTAAGGTCAGGCGGATTATATGGGCAACATATTTTATGCTTTAGGCTCGGAGCTTCCAGCTCCATTTGAATTTATATAATCATTGCTTTGCCTGAAATTAAAATGGATGCTTTGAAAGTCCTCGATTCCCTGCCTTTAGTTTTCACATGCTGCCTTGAAGCAAAAATGTGATAAGCTGTTTCAACAGAAATCTGTCATGTACGCATGCCATTTCAAGAACACATGCAGATATATGTTTTTCATTTTATTTATCCTATTATTTGTCGTTAATTATTTAAATCCCTCATGGTGGTGATGCCACCATGCTGTGCTTGTTAGTAGAGGTCGGGTTACTGAAACTGGTCTGTTGCCATGCAGCATCCGTTTTCTAGCTGTGTTTGCTGGTTCTCCCATTTTCACATTGGCTAATTCCTTACATCGGAGTTATGGAGGCGCTGGCTCTCCGACTCTTCGAGATCGAGGCTGTTAAATTCTGCAGCTTCAAGATTAGGAGCGGCATCCTTGCTCCATCCTACTTCGACCTGCGCAGAAGAGAAGACTGGGTCTGTTCAGGCAGCTGGAGGTTTTAATATTGCAACGTGATTTAACAGAAACGCAAGGTAAGAAATGTAATTGGTTTATTTTAGAGCCCTCCAACTGGAATGGACATTAAAGCTAGGGGTTTTCCGGTTGTAATGGAGTTGCCTTCTAGGCGATGCCACAAATATTAGGGAATACCGTATCCCTGTGTTTGCTGATCCACAAACTTTGTGTTAAAACCTGCAATGATTTTAACAATTGGATTGCATGTTACATTCAGTTGTTCGTACTACGAGCATACCCCTCCCAGTTGCTTAACCAGACTTGCACATTACCCTGGGATGATAGGGTCCTCTGCAGCAATGCAGGATGCACATTCATAAAAAGCATATTGTGGCAGCAGTGTGTTCAAAGGAGCAGAAACAGTATTAAGTATCTCAATTAAGTCACTAGAATGGTAATAAAGTGGCCCAGAAATAAATATTATTAAAGACAGAACATCAATGCTTATTGTTTTGTAGCATTTGTATGGTGCTTTAATTCCCTTCTGATCCCCCAAAGCACTTTCTGGGTGGCTGAGTAAGACGTTGTTTAAGTTAGTTTCCAGCAGGGGTTGGTATAGTCACGAAAAACAACATACTGTGTTGTACATATCAGCCAGCTGGCAGGAATACCAGGAATGCCCTCTCAGGCCCAAGGAGGGAGATATGCACCTTCCGCAAGCCAAAACATGTATGTACACATGCACATACAATATGTGCCACAACCTCAACTTGCAATGTGTAAGGCCCCTGGGTCTACTCACTTGAAGTCCAAATAGGCAGTAACTCTTCCAACCAATGAATAGCACCTGGGCCCTGCTAATGAAACACTGCCAATAAATCCATCACCCCCAATAGATCAAATGAATTTGTATACGCTTTCCAGAGAGGATCTATCAGAGTCAGAATTTGTTAATCGAGTGGGAAGCAGTAAGGTAAAGTGACGCCTGTTGTGATCACACCTGGATTTTCACGACTCCAAAAGCTTGCAGCTTCCAAAATCCTAAACTTATTGTTTCTTTAATGAACTGCAGTAACAGGGGGCCCGGCTTTACTTCTCAGAAGTGCTACGTAACTCTCTGCAGGGGGCGCACATTTGAATTTTATGTCTACTGGAGCTGTGGTGTAGGCAACCTTGGCCATGGCTGAGGGAAGAGAGTTGAAAAGCCTCACTGGATCAGCTTTGTGCAGATTCTAGAGCTTAGTTAGGCACCATATGAGATCCAAGACCACACGCTACTACCTGCCAACTAGCTCTGGTTAGGGCAACCACTATTGTGCATCGTAACTATAGCAGATTACTGAAGAGAACCATCATAACTGGGTGAAACGCAAATGGATGACTTAGGGGGGATAACAGAGTAAAGGATATTCAGGTCATGTCATACTTCAAAAGCAAGATTTGTTTTCTCTGTTGCCACCAATAATGGCTCTTAATTTCCTCTCAGGCATTACAGGCTCAAAACTAAGATTCACACTGAATGGCTGTAGAATGGCCTCTACTTCCATGCAACAGAGGGTTCCATGGTCATAAGCACTTACTTGGTCTTCTACCGTGCTTCCTCGTGAATTAGCTGATGCACCCTGCTTGGCACTTCACCCATAGGGGTTGTCTGCTCCACCTACTACACTCTTCTTCTGTGCCAGGAATTGCACTTATCTAGCTGTTCATACCCCCCAGCCACTTATCACAACTGTCTCTTCCTGGCCTGCACTCTTCCCAGACCCATTTTTACAAAATTAAAAGTACAATATAGCATTACTTGTTAGACCCAGAACCACGGCCACATCAACAGCAACTGGTGAGTCAGTAAGAAGAGCGAGCAAGCGAGTGAGGTGTCTCAGTGAGTGGGATTTGTTTATTATCTCAGGGCTATAGTGCAAATGGCTGACATACACTACCACTGGTTGCAATAGCCATCTGTCAGTACATGAACACATTAAAAACACTGTATAGTAATTGTATAGCTCTTCAATCCCTGGCGGCACAGCACTCAGGTTAATGGGCTGCATGGCTACACACTTATAAGGTCCGAAAGGCGAGAACTATTGCCTATTTGCTGTCTCTCGCCCAGGTGCCACTCTTTTTCCCCTGTGCTCCATGTAGCTCTGTCTCAGTGTCGTCTTCTCCCCATACTTCAGGGTCGTTTCTGTTCTGTTTCGCAATTCCTTTTGCTTCCCCCAACCCTCGCCCTTCGTGTTGCCTCCACCATCACAGCCGTCCATGCAGCTTCTGCCCCCGTGGCACTCCATGTTGCTTTTTTTCCACGTGTGTCCACTGTGCTTCTTCCACCCCATGCACTCCGTGTTGTTTCGAAAAGCCTTAATAAAATGAAACACTCTTTTTATTTAGATCGGTGAAGCTGTACAGCATCATTAAAAACCCTTCCCAAGCCTAATAGGGTCCAAAGCACAGCGATTAGTATGATATTGGGATTGTCAATGAAAATAAATATTGCAGATCATCAATGGCCATGCCAAACAGCTCTCTATAATGCACTGCTAGAAGCTTTCGCCTTTAGATCGAACTGTTCTATGCTTTTAGCTATTAAAGCATAAAGTCTCTCGCTGTGAATCTGCACATGGGTGCACCTCTTTAACAAACCCTTTAGTTTGGGGGATCGGGGAAGATGTAGGAGAGGTGATCACTGAAGCACTGCTGCAGAGGCAGTCAGTGGTAAAATGTATGTTCTTAAATGCACAAATATCTTGAAATGTGCTTTTTATTTTTACCCATAACACTGCTTTATTAAGCAGCAACCTCAATTAGGAAGTTGAGAAATCTGGAAAATTAAACCCATTTCTATACACAGCACAAATTCACAGCCACACAATTCAACACCACCAAACATAAAAAATAATTACTCTCTACATAATACCACTCATTGCAACATGATTCAACTCCACATAATTACACTACTCAATACCACGTAAATACAACCAACATAAAACCACTATGCCACGTAGCAACAATCCACATAGGCTCCACACAATTCCAATTAGCATAATTTCACTCAACGGTACACAGTTCCATGCCACACAATTCAACTCCACACATTTCCATTCCACAACTCATCATTTGACAACAAAACACATAATTCAACTCAGCAACATACTAACACAACATACCACATACATCCAATCCACACCACTGAATCCCACATCATGGCACAAAACTCAACAGACCCTCACATAATTAAACTCCACTAGATACCACTCCACAAAATACCAATCCACATAATTCCATTACACTGAACATCACATAATTACTATCCACATAATTCCACTGCACACCATGGCACATAATTCCACTACATAAATCCACTCCACACCACACTAGTCCACGCCACACAATTCCACAACAAACAATTCCAATCCAACTCACATAATTCCACTCCATTCCATAACACATAGCTAAAAAGACACTGCTATTTACAACACCAACAGCTCTAACTCTGCTTGTCTGAGGGACCACTTTGGCCTCCTGGCATTGCTGCGTGTGTCTTTTTTCATGGAGTGGGAGTGGGGGGCAGGGACATGTAGGCTATTTCGACCCCAGTGTTCTTTCTGTTTTTCACAGGCCTGGTGTGCATGCATGCATGCCTTCTCCCCAGGTGGGCGGCTCAGTGCAGCACTGCACAGCTTCTAATAATGTACAGGCGGCGCATTTACCACACGTGTGCCTTTGGTCCTGTGAGCTCCCCGGCGACACTCTGCTTGAGTTGATTATAAGGGACTGGAAATAACTCAGAGGTGTTTACAGAGTTATTTTATGCATGCCTGGGGTTCTGAGATACTTTAAGTGGCACTCCCCCTTGATAATTCGTTCTTTCAGAAGTTGTATAGATTTTCTTTTCTTTCCTGAGGTGCACATTTATCTGCTTGACAGTCAATAGCTATGCATGATCCTTTTAAAGGGGAAATGGATCAGTACTTTGACGACACTGAGGGGTCTTTGAGCAGGGTTTGGTGGAAGATAGATGCTGGAATGCAACCATCAGTAAATAAGGCTCTAGTTTGGACTCTGGGCCCTATTACCCAAAGGCTGCGTAGTCACGTTAGTCAACCAGGTTGGATCCCTGTTCCCCCGTCTTTCACCTGTAGGGAAGACCCTCTATGCAGGCAAGGAAAGACCAAAGAGAAATCTGCCAAGGGTCTCCACTCTGTCGCATTTGAAAAGCTTGCAGAGTCTCTTTCGGGGGATCATGCATATAGTTCTCTGTCTGATAGGGCTTCTTCCCCTCCACAAAAGCTTGAGGATTCTGATTCCTCTAACTCTGATAGCTCTGAGCACGAAGACAAGCTTCTCCCCAGCAAACAAAAGAGCAAAGTGTGCAGGAAGAATCCAAAAACATCTTAAAATGCTGGATTTTTAGCCAACAGAGATTATTCACCCATGGTCCACCGCCTGGCTCTCTCCAAAAGAAGTAGCTGACTATTGTCCAGTCCCATATTCACCAGGATTTTGACAAGAATATCGGGCGGGACTACAGGCAGAATGCCCTACGTCAGATCTCCCAGACAAGGTGACTAAAACACCAGAGGAGACACCTCCATGGTTACATTTCCTTAAAAATATTGAAGAGATCCCAAGAAATGACTTGAATGCACCTGGTGCAACTGCCAGGATAAGTTACTGGACATCACCGCCCCTTACACAAAGATCCTGGAGTAGGCGCTCTAGGCCAAGGATTCTGCAACCCCCATAGATTCTGATATTTTGGTGGGATGGGCAGAAAGGGCTGTGTGTCAGCTTGGATTGTTTGTCTAGATTTAAAGGACACACACTTGACCATCCTGATTTCTTTTCTCCTCATCGTCGTTTTCTGCCGTTTCTGTGGCTAGGTTGTTGCTATGAATTCAAGGTCCTTCCTTTTGGCCTCTCCTCCCCAATGTGATGTTTCAAAAAGATCATTAAGCCGTTGGTAGAGTCCCTTCGAGCAAGGGGGTACGTACGCTTGATCGTCTACCTGGATCACATCATTATTATGGCCCAGAATCCTCAGACAGTTAGGTCTCCGTTACAACGGACACTTCTCCTCCTTTACGATCTGGGCTTCATTATCAATCTCCAGAAGTCCGTTCTTGTCCCAGCTCAACGTCTGGAATTCCTGGATTTTTAGAGAGACTAGGTCTTGACACAGATAGTCATGCTCCCCTCAGAAGATCTGGAATATCAAGAAGGAGTTGAGGTATGGGTTGTGCAAACAGATAATATCCTTGAGGTGATAGCTCGCTTTGAAGGGCTTCTTCGATCCAAGCCATACTCGTGGGTCCTCTAAATTACAGGGCCCTTCAATGGCTCAAAATCCAACACCTCTAAAAGGGTCTTAGTTACTTGGAACAAGTGAATTTCTCAGAGGAAGTTAAGACATAAATGTCAAGGAGGCTTGATCACATGGAGGCCTGGAGCAGCAGAGTGTACTTTGGCTCAGCTCCAGAAATGGTTACAGAATCGGACGCCAGCTGGTGTGGCTGGGGGGAGAAATGTTGCATGATCTCCACAGGAGGCCTTTGTTCCAAATCGGAGCTGTCCCTTCATATCAATTGTCTGGAACTACTTGCAGGGTCTTTTGCAATTCAAAGCCTCTCTCCGGACAAGACGGATTGTTCCATCCTTGGACGGGACCTAATCCCATCTTCTTGCAGAGATAATCAAAGACTTTTGCCTTCAACATTGCTTGTCGGTGGTGGCCGAGAATTTCCCAGGCCAGTGCAATACTGCTGTGGATTGGCACTCCCACCAACTACAGGATTTCAGCAACTGGAGACTTCACCTGAAGGTCTTCCATGCGATTTAACATAGATGGGGCCCATGCATGGTGGACTTGTTCACTTCGACCAGCAAATTCCAACCTTTTTTCAGTTGCTGCCCAGATGAGAGTCACAGATGCCTTCCTTCAGGACTAGCTTCCCGACCTGAGCTATGTGTTTCCCCACGTTATGATGATTCCCAGGGGTTCTTCCCTAGGTGAGGTAACAGAGATGGTTCAAGTGCTCTGTTCTGGGAAGCCCAGGCAAGGTTTCCGGTAGCCCTTGAATTGGCATGTGCTTGCCCGGTCTGGATTGCGTTCCATTGGAACCTGTTGCTGGACCCAGTGAGTCAGCCACCCCCTCTGATCCTCTCAGGACACCTCTCGCTATTGGCCTGGAAGGTTTCCAGGAGAGAGAGTCTCCCAGACATTTCGCAGAACACTGCAGCCTTCATCGGGCAGGCCTAGTCTGCTGCTATACACAAACGTTATGCCTCAACTTAGCGGCGTTGGTGAGGTTGTGCCATGAATGGAGTACTGCTCCTGTTGGAGTGGATTGCTATTTAGTAGTAAACTTTTTATCTTCTTTAGCGTCTGCTGGTATGGCACAGTGGTCAGTTAATTTAAGGTCCACAATTTCTGCTGCAAGCCCATTGGTAAACATCCGATAGTATGCAAGCTTTTACGTGGAATGTCAGAGCCCCTTCAACTGAACTATTCCATTCTATGCAATGTCAATATTCTTCTAAACGTTTTAGAGAATTGACTAGATAATAAGTATTTACAGCACAAGCAGCTGTCGGCCAAATTGACGATGCTTTTATGCTTAATTTCCTGCAAAAGTGCTAGATCTTTCTGGTGGAGTGTTCTCTCCTGAAGGAAGCTTTGTGTGGTACAATGTTACAAACGCTCTTCATGCCTGTAGCAGCTGCCACCTTAGCCAGGTGGATATGTTGGCTTTTGTCAGAGGCTGGGTTTGATACTTTCATTTTTGGAGCACATTCATCTGGGGGGAGGAGGGACCTCGAAGGCCTTTTTCTTAGGGCCCAGGTTGGATGACATCCTGAAAGCAGCAGATTGGTGATTCAAGTCCACTTTCAAGTCTTTTTATTATAAGCCTATTGTTGATGTTGACTCAGTAGTGGTGGTTCAGCTTTGAACAAGCATAATCGGGGCCTACGATACAGACATAGGATACATTTTTAAAAAATTATATCATTCGCAATAAGAATTTTCAATTCTATTAAGGACAGGGAGGCAAAGATTATCCTACCCTAGGCCATGTCTGTATATGTGCTTATACTGCTTACATTTGCAGATTGCTATTGTAATTTATGCCAACCCTGTTATTTATATTTGGTTATTGAATTCTCAAATATATTTAGCCTCTAGACTACATCTTCTCTTTTTTCGCCTTCTCCTCGCAGTCTTTTCCCTTAGCTGAAGAAATCAGATGGATGGTTTGGAGGCACTATGTGATGTGTGTAAAGTGTGTGTGTGTGTGGGGGGGGGGGGGGGGGGGGCTGAGGTAAATATCGAAATGGATGTTGCCAGGTCTGTGATGTGAACATTATATTTTCAGAGAGCTACTGCACCTTTAATTACAATATCTATGATCTATTTGTATTTACCACATTAAAAGCTTTGACTTTCTATTAGAACATGTGAACGTGTTAGCAAGAAAGGAGTTGGAAGGACATGGAAACCAAGGCTGTCCCAGGTTCGATATAAAAGTATGGTAAAGTACAATACAACTCGCTGTTTTTCTACTAATTACCATTTTTATTCATGAAGTGCCTTGTACCTCAGTTTAAGTGAGGAAGAGTCATTTTACCGAGCACGGAAAGATGAAAGGCTGAATAGAGTCCACTTACAGGCTGAGCTTTAAGTGGTTCGGGTCCTGCCAGTGGTAAGCTAAGTTAAGTAAAAAAAAAAAAGGTGCTGAGATGGGACCTCATCAGACTCTTCATTTAACCCCTTGCCTTAGGTGTGGAAAAAAATCTTCACTAGGGGCCACTACCAGCCCTTGGTGTAACCCTGGAGACTCCTTTCTTATGGAAGCTGCCACGAAGGAGCTAATCAGAAGATCCGATCACTTGCTAGTGTTCTAGTGAAAGTGCACGTCGTGGGGATCCGCAGCAGGGCTGGAGGTGTGAGGGGGACAGCACAGGCTTAGGATCCACGTGTAACAGGTCTGCAGTGACTAATGCTGTTGCATGGGCAGCTGCAGCCGAGTATTACCAGCTTCTAAAAGTAAGTATTTTACAGAGAGTTTGAACGTTTATAAGGGAGTGGTGCAGCCATTTCTCTGTATCACAATTACAGAACTGAAGCATTTTCAGTATTATTCACCACACAGTCGTTGTTACTCACTCTTGTGCAGCTCACGCCACTGAAAAGGAAATAGCCTGGGCTAGTTTTAAGTGCAGGCCTGATGTTCTATCAGATCTATGGATGCAAGAGCAGCAAGAGCACAAAACACCCGCCAGGCAGCAGGAATGTTTATCTTAGATGTTTAAGCCACGCACTTTAGTACACAGGTTATCCCCCTTTGGAATCCCCCAACCCCTGCTCTTTCAACCCATGTAAAGCCCTGCCTGCAGGTACAGGGCCTCGGCTTCCCTCTCCCCCATGCCGCCGATAAACCACAGCCCCGGAGCTGGACCTCTGCAGAGGCCTCGGGGCAGCCGGCTCCGGGGAGATGCCCCCGACAGCCTCCTACCTGAGCAGAAACCTCGCAGACCTCCCCGGACTCCCTCTCCTGGGGCTGGAAAACACCAGAGAAAGATACAACCCCCTCTGAAGCTGCTGGGCTTGTCGGCATTCGCTGCAGCTCTCTGCCCTCTGACCCGGAAGAGGAAGCCCGACCCAAAAGGAAATGTGGTAGACAGCAGCTGGTTTCAGCCTCGAGGCCTCAACAGGGTCCTTAGTCCTTTGTCTCTTTCAGTGACTCTCAGGCTCGCAGTCCCGTGACCTCCTCTTCCGGGTCAGCGAGGGCAGCGGCAGCACCAGCAGTGAAGGCCGTCACTTCCGGCCTCTTCTTCCGGCTCCAGCAGCTGTACGGGGGGAAGGATCCTGTGTCTGTGCGGAGACCTTCATTTTCTGAGGCCGGAGACCCCCTCAGGCCTAGGATTGTCATCTTCACCGTCCCTGGGGTCTGTGGAGGTAGGAGTCCGACTCTCCCTGTCCAACCTCTCCTCTTCCTGTCCCAGCTCTCCCTTCATCTTCCGAGGCCGCAGACCCCCTCAGGTTTGGGATTGTCATCTTCACCCTCACAGGGGACCTGTCTGTGGAGGTAGGAGTCTGACTGTCCCACTCTCCCTGTCCTCCTCTCCCTGTCCCACCTCTCCCTTCATCTTCTGAGACCGGAGACCCCCTCAGGCCTCGGATTGTCATCTTAACCATCCCGGGGACCTGTCTGTGGAGGTAGGAGTCCGACTGTCCGACTCTCACTGTCCCACCTCTCCTCTCCCTTCATCTTCTGAATCTTCTCAGACCAGACACCCCCTCAGGACTCGGATTGTCATTTGTACCGTCTCCCGGGGAGGGATCTGTGAGCGGGTGTCTGTGGAGGTAGAAGTCTGACTGTCCAACTATCCCTGTCCCAGCTCTACTCTCCTCTCCCTTCATCTTCTGAGGCCGGAGACCCCCTCAGGCCTGGGATTGTCCTCTTCACCGTCCCTGGGGTCTGTGGAGGTAGGAGTCCGACTGTCCCAATCTCCGTGTTTCACCTCTCCCCTCCCTGTCCCACCTCTTCTCTCCCTTCATCTTCTGAATCTTCTGAGCCCTGACACCCCCCAGGCCTCAGATTATCATCTTCACAGTCCCCGGGGGAGGGGAGGGGTCTGTGAGCGGGTGTCTGTGGAGATGGCTGTCTGACTGTCCACCTCTCCCTGTCTCACCCCTCCCTGTCCCATATTGCCATGCAGAATGCATTTCTCAGCAATTTCTTTACGTTTTGTGCTTTAAGAGCTTTCATTTAGGAGGCTGTTTACCTTGTATGTAGTTGCCTAAAAATGAAAGACCGACAAAAAAGTTCTAGAATATTATATCCTTGTTTCTGTTCAAAGGCAGAAATGAGTATAAGTATTGGACTGCTGACCCTATAACTTCAGATTACTTCTTGATCAAGAGGAACCTCTGCCAAGGAGAAGAGCTTGATGCATGAGGAGGACCTGCCACTTTGCCTGTTGCTTTGCTGTGCTGGCCTGCGGCTGATGCTTCTGCCTGAAGAGGAAAATGACTGGACTTTGCTTTCTGAAATCCTGCTTATGAAGTTTATCCTAGGGCGTAGACTGAGCTTGTCCCCTGTTCTGAAGTCTCAGAGCCATCAAATACTTCATCTGCCAGCACTTGGGCTCTCTTGCTGAGACCCCTACCCTGCCAAGTGGTGCCACATCTAGTACCTGGGCCCTTGAAAGGAGAAGCTGGTGAGCCCAAGGTAAAAATCCACATACCGGAGCCGAGCTGCAGAAAAATCGACGCAGCTCCTGCACTGTGACCGAAAAATCGACACAGTGCCTATGAAATCGACGCATTGTCAGTTCAGTGCAGATTCTTCGCTGCCATATGTCTGGATTTTCCACGCACCATCCCTCGGTGTCAAATCTTCAACATCACCACACACACCCGAGTTACTTGTCCAGAAATCGACGCCCCCCCCGCGAGGAAAGAATCGACACATCGCTTATCCAGCGGAGAAAGAATTGACGCAAGGCCTCACTTGCGAGTAAGGACTCGATGCATCGCTTGCTTTTCTGACGCACGCTCGCCCGTGCTGCTTTATTTTTGACGCATGCCAGATACTTTGTGCTAAAACAATGCTTCCATTGATTTTTATGGATTAAGACTCTTTACTTTAAAAAAATAATATCTTTGCTTGTGTAAGTTGGATTTTTGTAGTTTTGGTTTTGTTTAATTTAGATAAATATTGGCTATTTTTCTAAACTGGTGTGGAGCACTTTTGTGGTGTTTTCACTGTGTTACTGTGTGTTTTGATACAAATACTTTACACATTGCCTCTGAGATAAGCCTGACTACATTTGCCCAGCTACCAAGGGGGTGAGCAGAATTTATCTGAGCTGTGTATCTCCCTGACTAGAGTGAGGGTCCTTACTTGGACAGGCTGTAAACTGACTGCCAACTAGCGACCCCATTTCTAACACACACTAAAGCGTGTTAATTTAACCACTGTTGCGTCGTACTTGGCAGGGCTGCTTCTCTTACCGCCCCATCTCTCCTATTGTCACCTTTCCTTCCCCTTGGTCCACATCTCAACCCAGAGAGACCCTTTCTTTACTCAGCTGAGGAATTACTGAGGAGGTCCCTGAGAAGCAGACATTGAGGTTATCATCTTTCCTCAGGGTGGAGGTTAGGGGCTGCTATAGTCTGAACAACTGCCTGGGCCTCCCTTCTGCTCCCATTGTTGCTGTCTCTTCCATCTTTACCCTGACTGTGCACAGAAAATCCCTGCACAGAGACATCCTGCTGCTGCATGGAGCATGAGATACAGGCAGGGCAGGGCCTCATCTGTCACATGGTGGTATTTTAGATCCATATATGTAATGCTTTATAACACTTACAAGGTGCAAAAGCAACATTTCGAAGTGCATAATACACACATGCCAATGGCCCCGATTCAGGTGGGAGATTCACCATTTCTGAAGAAAAAAATGGCTTTATTTTGGCTCTCTCCTGCCTGAAATTGCTTATGCTTCAATAGAAGTCAATGTGAGAAATACATTCTCCCTATTCTTCTTTTAAAATCTCCCTCTTTCCTCTTCTAAAATGTTGGTATATACAGTTTTCCGTGGATGTGATATAAATGGAAGCGTTCCAAACCTATGTGAGTAGCTCTTTGATGCACGTGAGGACTAGCAGTATCTACTTATTTTTGCCACACTGCTGTGGATTTGATGTTAAAATGTGTGAGAAATGAGACTGTTTAGCCTTGGATGCTACTGTGTGGATGAGCACAAGTGTGTGAGCGAAGCATAACCTGAGTGGTAAATGGTTTGGTATTTCTGTGTGAACGACAGTTGTTATTTCACAGTCTATTACATTGGAAGTCATTACATCACATTCCTGAACCCTAAAAGCCCCTATACACTATCTGAACCATAACAAACTCATTAGTACTTGTATACACTACCCATCAGTGAAACCTAAAAAAATCTTTGCTACCCATACACAATCGATCCTTGAACCCTAAAGCCCGTACTACCCCTTTAAAATACCCAGTCCCGACCCAACATTGTATTATATTTGTGTGGATATATATGTGTAGTAGGCATACCTGCAAAGTAAAGGCCTGCAAAATAAAATCTTTAACCCCTTTAGTGCGGGCGTCGGCCACTGGCCGACGCACGCACTACTTCCCTGGTGGGGTCACGACCAGTGGGCGACACCGGGGAGGGAGTTTGAAATGCACCGAGTATTTTTTTTTTTTTTTTTTTGCCCTGGGAGACACTAAAGAGCTTCCGTGTCTCCCCCTGCCCCCCACCTGCCCCTTTGTGACAGGGTTGTTTTCCCCATTGGAGCAGGAAGCGGCCCCAAACGGCCTTCCCCGCGTTCGGGAAGGCCTCGTATGAAAGGGGAGACTCTCCCCTTTCATATGAGGCCTTCCTGAATGCGTTTCCTGGCCCCCGATCGTAGCACAGCTGCGATCGAGGGCCAGGAAACGCCACTAGACACCAGGGATTTCACTTGGGGGTGTCGGCCCCCCTAGGAAAACACCCCCCCCGGGCCATATTTTTAAAAATCAATGTTGGGGCCCCCTCATTGCGCCACCCCCAGGGGCTAATTTGAAGAAAAAAAAAACGAAATTGACAGGGGGTCGCCCATAGGCAGGACGACCCCCTGTGGGGGCAATTTTTTTTTTTTAGTAGTTGTAGGGTTTCCCTGGGGGGCATTTTGGCCCCAAGGAAACCCTACAACTACCAAAAAAAAAATATATATATATATCCATGTAGATAGATATATCTGTGTTTGTGTTGAATGGTGGGCACATTACTGATTTTCTTTTTGTGCTTTTTGTACCAACCTTTGCTGGTTTAATTTACCTGCATTTAATCTTTTTCAATAAATAGCAGCCGATGAAATTACTTAAAAAAGTGTTTTTTTGATTATTTTACCAGCTGGTTTTGGATGAAGTGCAGCCCTTGGTGTGCGATTAAAATGCACCAGTTTCTCTGAATATATATATATATATATATCACTTTTGTCAGTGCATGTGTGGTTTCCTTTGGGGCTGCAATTGGCCCTCAGGAAAACCAGACCCACATATAAAAGTGATCTATATATATTTGTCACCAGTTGTCTTGCAGTTGCAGCTTGCGTCTTCAAAGCAGTGCACATACTTCAACTGACGCATTTCAACTGTAGCTTTTAGGCAGCAATAAAGAAGTCAAGTAAGTCTTGTGATTATGTTTCTGCTACAAAAGGATCAGACTTTTGTCTAGTGGCAGTTTTAGTGCCATAAAGAAGCGCAGAAGGTTTATATGACTACCGCAAAGAGCAAATCTGTATTTTAAGTAAATAGCTGAGTACGTTAGTGAAGTCAGCCACTACCTGCGCTATAATACAAATGAAATGTATGTGCGGGGTGGGGGGTGGCTATGGAGAGATGAAGAGCACGTTTGCTGGATGGTAATGAGGGAATCCGAGGAGGAGGACATGGGAGTGGGAGCACCAATAATGATTGTTGGACTGGGCGCAGGAGGTGCTAAAGACTGTGACGAATGGTATGTGACAAGGTGTTTGAGTGTCTTGAAAGAACGTGCTGATTGAGGGAAGAAGCGCAGGTAAGGTGGCCTCTACTGTTGCACGTATCACACACACACACCAGCAATTTTGTGACTGTCTATGTAGGCTAGTGTTTTAGAGCAACAGTTTAGCCAATAGGAGAGATGGCATCTTGATGGATGACTGCTGCTGACGTCACTCTGGTTATAGAGGACAGCTCTGACATAGGATCAGAGACTGAGACAGCAGATACTGAGACAGCATCTGAGGGATAGGACAATGGCGCATACTCTGGGAGTGATTTTTCAGTTGGAGGAGTCCCATTGGATAACTCCTTCCAGTAAATTGTGAGGGAGGTGATGAGGGGAGTCCTGTTGTCCCTTCGCAAGCACAGTCTGTGCAACAGGGCAGTAGTGGGTTAGCCCAACCCAGAGAGCAGGTGAATGCGGGGGCAAGCACAGAGAGGGTGCTCTCTTGGGAGCTCCCCAATTTAGTTCAGCCCCAAATTCCACTGCCCAAATTGTATTGTGGAGACATCAAAATTATCTATCACAAAACAAACTGGTTTTGTAGGACAGGCACCTGTGTTTTTGGTCCTGGGTTCGGCGGCTATATAGGGAAACATACTAAACCCAAACATTTCTGGAAACTAGACATCCGGGGGAGTCCACAGAGGTGTCCCTTGTGTGGATTCCCCAAAGTTTTCTTACCCAGAATACCCTGCAAAGCTGAAATGTTGAATAAAAACTCTACTTTCCTTGCATTTCTGTCACACAAACTATAGGAATATGCTGCGATCCACAAAATTCCTACCACCCATTGATTCCTCACCTGTCCTGATAAAAACACTACCCCACTTGAGTGCCTATACCTAGTGCCTGTGTAAGGAATGGATCACCCCAGGGTCACAGTTGCCTCATGTAAGTACCAACATTGACCGTTGTGTGATCTATTCCTGTCCCGGGCACTAGGCCTACCCACACAAGTGAGGTATCATTTTTATCGGGAGACTTGGGGGAACACTGGGTGGAAGGAAATTTGTGGCTCCTCTCAGATTCCAGAACTTTCTGTCACCGAAATGTGAGGAAAAAGTGTTTTTTGGCCACATTTTGAGGTTTGCAAAGGAACCTGATCAGAGCCCCACAAGTCGGCCCATCCTGGATTCCCCTAGGTGTCTAGTTCTAAAAAAAATGTACAGGTTTTGTAGGTTTCCCTAAGCGCCAGCTGAGCTAGAGGCCAAAATCTACAGCTAGGAACTTTGCAAAAAACACGGCAGATTTCAATGTAAAAATGTGATGTGTCCATGTTGCCTTTCCTGTCGCATGCATTAGGCCTACCCACGCAAGTGAGGTACCATTTTTATCAGGAGACTTGGGGGAACACAGAATAGCACAACAAGTGTTATTGCCCCTTGTCTTTCTCTACATTTTTTCCTTCCAAATGTAAGACAGTGTGTAAAAAAGACGTCTATTTGAGAAATGGCCTTTAATTCACATGCTAGAATGGGCACCCCGGAATTCAGAGATGGGCAAATAACCACTGCTGCTCAATACCTTATCTTATGCCCATTTTGAAAATACAAAGGTTTTCTTCATACCTATTTTTCACTCTTTATATTTCAGCAAATGAATTGCTGTATACCCGGTATAGAATGAAAACCCATTGCAAGGTGCAGCTCATTTATTGGCTCTGGGTACCTAGGGATCTTGATGATCCTACAAGCCATATATATCCCTGCAACCAGAAGAGTCCAGCACACGTAACAGTATATTGCTTTAAAAAATCTGACATTGCAGGAAAAGGTCACAGAGTAAAACGCTGAGAAAAATGGCTGTTTTTTTCAGCTCAATTTCAATCTTTCTTTTTTCCAGCTGTTATTTTCTGTAGGAAAACCTTGTAGGATCAACACAAATGACCCCTGGCTGAATTCGGAATGTTGTCTACTTTTCAGAAATGCTTAGCGTTCCGGGATCCAGTATTGGTTTCACACCCATTCCTGTCACTAACTGGAAGGAGGCTGAAAGCACCAAAAATAGTAAAAATGGGGTATGTCCCTGTAAAATGCCAAAAATGTGTTGAAAAATGTGGTTCTCTGATTCAAGTCTGCCTGTTCCTGAAAGCTGGGAAGATGGTGATTTTAGCACCACAAACCTTTTGTTGATGCCATTTTCAGGGAAAAAACCACAAGCCTTCTTTGGCAGCCATTTTTCCCATTTTTTTGAAAAAAACAAAATTTTATGTGTATTTTGGCTAATTTCTTGCTCTCCTCCAGGGAAACCCAGAAACTCTGGGTACCTTTAGAATCCCTAGGATGTTGGAAAAAAAGGAAGCAAATTTGGCGTGGATAGCTTATGTGGACAAAAAGTTATGAAGGCCTAAGCGCGAACTACCCCAAATAGCCAAAAATGGGCTCAGCACTTGGGGAGGGGGGGGACCCAGCAGCTAAGAGGTTAACAAAGCTGAAGTAAAACCCCGGCATACCTACCTGCAACGTAACACCCCTCCCGTATATTTAACTGCAATGTAATGATCCTTGAAGTAACATCTGTGAATGCTAACATACTGTTATGATTGTATGGCAGAGAAAGCTCAAACCATATGGCAGCAAGTGTGTAGCGGTGTCTCTGCATGCGTGTTGGAGAAAATATGTTTTTATGTATGCAGAATGGATGCCTACCTGTTTTGAGATTGTTAGTGGATTTTGGCATTCGAAGAGCCCAGACATGATAGGTTGAGAGCATGTGGCGGGTGGAGGAGGGCAGAGCACAGTTTTTCGTCATCTACTGCATGGGTTCACACAAGTGTTTGCCCAAGAACACAATATATGTTTTCTTTGGGGTGACTGAGGCCAGCATTGATATGCAGGTATGAGGCTTTTGTAAGGCAGGCTAAGAAGTGTGTGGGTGCCAAACATGTATATGATGTGTACTTTGAGCCAATAGGTGGATTTTGGGGATTTGATTGTGCTACCCTTCTACCCATAGTTTCTATAAGATAGTTAAATAAAACAAGACATTGAGCTTATCCAGTAATCTATGATATGCAGCATCAGAGTACCCCTTCATACGCCTCTACTGTTTCATGGAGTAATCCTTCTCTGCTTGTTATTGAGCCTTTGGAGAGACAAGTTGTCAGACACTGTTTGGGAGGGGTGGGCATGAGCAAGCAGGAGTTATTGTGCCACAGCCATTGGGACTGAGGTTATTTGTCCCAGGTCCTCTCTTACTTTGGTTCTGCAAAGTGGGCCAAGTGCAACCCCTTCAGCACTTGAGAGCAGGTGGTAGGAATGACAAGCAATGACAGGCAGCTTCTTAAGGAGTAGCACAGGGTTGCATCAAGCTCGGAACTGATCAGTCACCAACTACTGCAGTAACCTATTGTCCAATTCAGTGCTTGTCTTTTGTAAATAAAAAACTGCACACTAAAAATTACAGGTGCTGCTTCACTGGAGCAGCATTGGTGTATACTGGATGTAAGGTCTACCTACCATCTCTGCTTCCCTTTAATGTATGGCCTAATGTGGTAGGTTTCAGGCACAGGTGCTACCACCCTTTGGTGATCAGAGTTGTGCACTTGCAGCTTTTAGTTCCAAGGGACTTCTCATCACAAGCGAACTCTTTCAGTACTCTGCTGGCCGTGGTCAGACTTCCAGCACACATCTGGAACTTCTTCTTTCCTCAGAGAAGAAGACGTAAGACGTACTGGTTGTGAGTGTGGCAACACTCTAGTTCTGGCCCAGTTTGTAGCAGTCATAGGGGCCACCATGCTGGTCTGGCTATCGGCAGGGCCCAGAGTCTTGGAAGTTTCCAATGTTTTTTGGCCCTCTTCTGGGCACAGTGGTGAGTTGGATGGGGGTCAAAGTCATGGGTGCCAGCGTCGGTCCTCTATAGGGCAGCAGGCCACTCTGACAACACACTCTATGATGCCAATCTGCTTCAAGCACAATGTTCAATTTGCAGTGGCGTGATCCACTTTGGTCACCTTTCAGGGCAGTGCTGTGGCTTTTGCCACTGCAGATGGGAGAAATGGTGCACCGATCTGGGAGTATGCCGGTCGCTCTCCTTCAAGTCTCTCTGGAAAGACGGGCTCGTGCTCTGGGGTGAGCTCCAGGACAGGGAAACAGCTCTTCCTTCTAGGTCATATTCCAGCTAATGTGCCTTTACCTCTGGGAAGCTCCTGTCGGATTCAGCAGACATGGAATGTGTATTCACTGTCTGCATCTTCAGAACCGTTTTGGGTTGGTCTCTTTTGAAGTATACTTTCTAGGCTGTTTCCCATACTATGGGCCTGATTTAGAGTTTGGCGGATAGGTTACTCTGTCCCAAATATGATGTATATCCTGTCGGCCATATTATGATCCCATTATATCCTCGGAGAATCATAATACGGCAAATGGGATATCTGTCACGTTTGTGATGGAGTAACCCATCCTCCAAACTCTAAATCAGGCCCTAAGCCTTTGTGTAGTATGATGCTCCTCACAGCAGGGTTGTCTCCAGGTTGGAGCATCCACAAAAGAAGGACAAAGAGGTGTGAGCATTCTGGCCCTGGCTATCGATAGCCACAAGTAACATTGACTGGGAAGAGAGAAAGAGAGCTGGCCTCCTCTAAGGGACCCTTAACATTGAACAGCAGAGACAGTAATCCCACCCATCACTCCCAAGTGGCTGAGCTCAGGAAGATTAATCAGCAGTTCTATGTAAGCAAAAGGACCTAATTGAATTTCTAAAAATAAGCCATGGAGCCTTTTTCCACACTCTCACGTCTAGTTCTCCTCCCTCCAGCTTCAGGAATGTCAGCAATATACTTCAGCTGTTTGGAAAACAACCTATCCTCCACCTGCTGGTGACCATCCTGTGTGCTCCTGGCTATTGACTATTAAACATATTGCTCTGCTCCTATTTTTTGCAGGCGTAGGAAGGAGTTAGATTCAGGATAAACATTATTAGTGAGCGAAATAAGAAAACTGAATTGGAGGCTAACACATTCGACTTTCCACATGGGAAGATCTTGCTGAGTTTCATAGTCCCATCACTAAAATGTGATAAAGTGGGAAAGTTATGGACCTTAAAACGCACTCCTGTGCTGCAGAAGTGGTACTCCTACACCACCAAATTGTTTGATGCGTCTTATTCCTTTGTGGCCTTATCTGCCATTACACTAAAACGAGAAGACATGAAGAGCTGGTGAAGTGTCCATATTTAATTGCGCACTCCCTAGCTTCGGGCAGTGTAATCACTGTGCAATCTCTTTAAGTGTTCTCCAACAACCCTTTTAATTATTTTCAAACATCCTTTGGTGTTTAGTGTAGAGTAAAATAACGGTTAGAAAATTGTATTTTGGTTAATTTACAGAGGTTTCATTATTGGAATATTTAAATTCCATCTGTTAAAATTGCATCCCAACATACATCTGTTGTTATTCAATGCATTTCATGCATTCACAAGTACTTACTCATGAACAAATGTAGGTACAGAGACATTTCTGGAAAAAAAAGTCAAAACAAAATTGCCTTAAGTAATAAATTGGATTCTTGGTTGTTCATTTCTTGAAAAACTAATGTATATTGTTGTCATGGAGGCGCCTTGTTGAACAGAGAGTTATGCTTCAGTGATACCCTTAGATCTAATACTGTTAGTGGCTTCTTACATTTATTTAAGCTTTGTGAGCAGTTTATGTGCTCTGAAACTTACTAGTGCATAAATATTAGTAATAAAATTATTTATAATAGATTAAAAAGTCAGTTCACAATTGCACATAAATGAGTCATTCTAGTTCTAAAGTTGAGTTAGTAGGATTGTGTGCTATTGGGGTGAATTAATATACCTTCCTACATCTTAAAATGTGATGTTGCGCTTACATTAGAACATTATATATATCCTGTCACAGTTGTTTATGATTCATTCACCTATCCATCTTGCATGTTAAAGATGCGTAAAGTGCCTAATTTTAGCATATCGCATTTAGAACAAACTTATTTTAATGACCCTCCATGACCGCTTAAAATGCAAGTGTATGAGCTTTGTCCTATACTTAGAGAAAGACTCCAATCTATGTGATGACATCTGTCATGTCACAGTAGTCTTCTCTTCTAACCTGCCTGTCCTATTGATTGTTATTCAAAATGCAGCATTTTAATGTCCCATTAAACCCCTCTCAAAGTCCTTTCTCTATACCTATTCTTATACATTGTTCAAATATAGTTTTGAAAAAAGACAATGTAGTAATTTTCACACTTCTAAGATGGGGTGTTGTTCGAGGTCTCAAACTCAACATACCAATTCAATGACTTAACGCTCATAAAATTTATCAGAATGTCCTTTGTGAATTTTAGTTTGAACACCTTGTTGAAATGGCACTGGCAGAAAGACTATCTGTAGGTACCAATAGACTGATTGATCAGACTGTTTTGTCTGAAATCATCTCAAAATCCTCCGAGGCTCTGAGAGCAAGAGAGGGTGGTGGTGGGGGGGGGGGGGTAGGGGGGGGGGCAGCGTACTGTTTGAAATTTAGATTGAGTGTCTTGCACGATTGGGATGAGGACAGAAGCTAATGTTTCTCATGACCTTAACCAGTTGATGGCGACAGATCGCCTCTAGGAGTGCTTTGCCCCACTTAAGCAATACCTGTCTAACTTTCCAGAAAAAGTATTTTGAGAAGTGATTAACAGGGATAACAAAGGACTGGAGCTGCATGGCTCTAAGTCAGAGTTGTAGAAAACCTCTCAGCAGACTGACTGCTAACCAGAAGGAAATTCCAGTAGCACACAGGGAAAAAGGTAATTGGCTTCCAAGTCAGAATGAAAAAGGGACGATTGGAAGGTTTTTCCAAAACCTAAGTGATTACTTGTTATAGGCGTCACAAGAAAAGGCAGCACATAAGAAACTGTTAAGTGAAAGACCCTGTGCTGACTTCAGCTCTTATAGCTAATGTGTTGATTTTCTCTGGGCCTTGAAGAAAACTTTGGAATTTGTCCCCTTAGAGCCAAGGAAGACCATTGTGCAAGCATCCACATGGACTATGCCAATATCCTCTGTCTTGGTCTACCCTCCCACCTGCCTAACCAACTGCAAACAGTACAGACTGCAGCTGCCCGACTAATTCTGGATCTTCCCAAAACTCAATTGGCAAGTCTCCTACTGAGAAAGCTGCATTGGCTTCCCATTAGAAAATGCATTATTTTTTAAAGCCTTAATTATCTCTTTTTGTGCCTTTCATCGCATGTCCACCAATTACATCTAAATTAGGCTACATTACTGCCAGCCTGGGCGCGTCTTAAGATTGGAACACGTACTACTGTTAAATGCCGGTGATTCTGCCTATGTACTAGGGGCAGCCTCTCTATTTCGGTTCTGGCTGCCAAGGCATGGAACTTTTTTTTTTTTTGCTTTGCGGTGCCTTGAAAATGAGAAACGGAGAGTTTGGTTAGATCTCAGCTGGAGACCTGACTCTTTGACCTGAACTAATCTCTTACTTTGGCTGTGGTTCCTGTCTTCTGTCTGAGTGGTGGGACTGCTTAGGCAGCTATGCGCTGTATAAATGTTTTGACTGATTGATTGATTGACTGTATATTTGGGAATCCAGGAGTTTTGTGACACTCAACTTAGTAAAAAGAAAATGACTCTGAGTCTGTTGAGCACATCCATCCCAATGCTTTTGGGTTTCTGTTGGAAGACAATGTCAATTAAAAGAAGTTTCCTGCCCTGAGGGATACAGCAGAAGTATCTAAATTCTGAGGAAAATCTCCTTGGTGCACTTGGCCCAGACTTGGTAGCCTGTGGGGATGACATGGAATACTCAATTGCCAACGTAAAGGTAGAAATCAATTAAAAGTTACCCAACATGCAGGTTGTCTTTTGGGCAATCATTTGATTAGCATTTGTTTAGTACCAGGACAAGAAACATACATGGCTTGGACCACATCAGCTGTGCTGACCAGAGCACCAACTACATGTCAGTCTCTGGGGCCATCCCAGATTTGGAAGGACCAGAGATATGTTGTGAGCGGATCATTGCAGACTCTGTGCAGGCAGAATGTGGCGTCATTGACCCTGCTCCAGAGGGAGTAGATTATGAGACATCATCCACCCCATAGCCCTCCCCTCCTCGCCCAATGCAGCTCAGGGCTGGAGTTTGGGTGACTGCCAGAGATGTAGTGTCTTCTAGCTGCAGAAGGATCTACCCAGGAGTAGTTCCACAAAACACAGGTTGAATGCCCTTCGCTTCTGTGACTTCAAAAGGAAGCCAGGAACAAGTCAGTGTGGGAATGATTGGAAGGCATTATGTTGGCGTGGAGGATAAGCTGCCATAAAGTGAGCAAATGAATCCTGCACCAGGATAAGAGGCTTCTGATTGTCCTAGTGCACATGAATGTCCCATTACTGGCACACACAGTCCACTTAGCAGGGCACAAGCATAAAAAAGACTCAGGCTAGGTTAGAGTCTTTGTTCTACTGATAATGGATATTGCAGAGACACAAAGAGGTTTGCAGAACCTGTCCTACCTGCCAATTAGGTGCTAAGTCAGACGGCAAGCCCAAGACATCAATAATGCCACTGTCAGTAGTAGGTGTTCCGTTTGAGCCAGTGGGAATTGATATTGCTGGTCCATTTGACCCCTCAAGCCCCCTTCTTAGCAGTGGGCTACACATATATCTTGGTTGTGCTGGATCATGCCACTAGGTATCCACAGGTTGTAACTCTAAGAAGCACAACTGTAAAGATTGTAACTAGGCCACTGACATGGATCTTTTTTAGGGTTTGATTTCTTAAGGCATTACGGTATTAATATCTGACCACTGAAACAACTATATTTCCTCTTAAATGAGAGAGATGTGGGAACACAGTGGTATGACCTACCACTTCTCCAGGGCATACCACCTGAAAACAAATGGGTTAGTAAAAAAGGTTTAACAAGAACTTTAAGAGCATGATGGGAACTCTGCTGGAGAACCTTAGGAGAAAGTAAGATCTTCTCCTGCCATGTCTCTTATTCATCTACCGATAATGGTGTTGGTTTCAGTCAAATTAAGCACCAGGCAAAGCACTCTGTGCATTGCCCGGTGCTTAATTTGAGCCAGTTGTTTCTGGTGCTCAGCACCATACTGTCAACACTGGCGCCTGCAACAATCTTCCACATGGTGGAGCTATCTATCGGTCTAATTTAGAGATGAACACAACAACAGTTGTTTTTAATTCAAAACAGATTGAAACTGACAATACCTGCCGTCTAAGCCATTCTTATAGCTTTAGGGGCCTGGAATAGTCTGAATTGTCACACTTATGGGAGTGTGATGATTAGTTGTTGTGTAGATACCATAATTTGCAGCGCTGCAGTGGTCTCCTGATTAGGGGCCCTGGTACTTTATTTCATCACTTTAACAAGTTAAGCACTGGTGTTCCCACTCACATTTATCAGAGGAGGGTTGGAAAGAACTCCTGAATCTCCTCAGAAGGATGTGGTGGTCTGGGTGCCAACTTCATGAAGTGATTGCGCAAATATTTGAGTCAGGTGAAGAAAACCTCCGGGCAAGGCAAAAGCTGATGGATTAGAGGAATGATCGGATTGAGATGCTGATTGGGTACTGGAAGGCTTTGAGGCTGAACTTCATTTGTCAAGAGCTACTTTGTGTGGCCCAGACACAGGTGCTACATTGGAGCCAAATAGAGTATTCTGTGTAAACTGGCTTGAGCCATATGTCTGGAGAGATTTTGCAACAGACATCCTGGCAATGAGAGGAGGTTGAGGAAGCCAGTGAATCACTCCCTGCCATATTTCATGTGATAAGAAAAATTAATCTGTACAAGGAGTGCAACCTGCCCCAGAACCAATGCCTGAACAGCAAACAGAATGTAGAGATGGGCAGAGATGTTTTTCCCCATATATTTTTTTCTGCTCCACGGTGGCTACCCATATGTGTGCATGATATAGATACAGGGGATAAATTCCCAGTGAAAGACAAGGTTTACAGGATGTTGGACATAGTCCAGAAATATTTAAAAGTAGAGGGTGGTAAGATTTTGGTCTTGGATGTGTCTTAGCATTCTCATAGGCTTTGAGTCTGTCCAATAGTATTGGGTCCAAAGCAAAGATTCATAAATCAGTGCTTTTATGGAGATATTAGGCTCTCACAGAGGTGACCAAGACTGATGCACACCACCTGATTCCCAGAGCTGAAGAGCTAGACAACTGCCTGGTTGCTACGTGCTTCCTGAGTACCTTTGATATGTCTTGTAGCTATTGGCATATTTCATTAGCACCTAGTGCCATTTCAGAGATATTGTACTAGTTCAGTTAGTCATGTGTATTGGGCTCAAGAATGCTCCTTCCATGTTTTGGTGCTGGGTCAACTAGGTTCTCTCATGGCTAGAGAGTTCCTGGTGGCTTACCTGGTCAACTCTGTCATCTTTATCAAGTTGTGGGAAGACTGCCTGATGCACTTCGAACAGATCGTGGTCAAGATACAGGAAGCAAAACTGACAATCGGGGCAACCAAGTGCTACTTAAAGCAGCCTTGTGTTGTCTACCTTGAGCCTCAGAGGCGAACGGGAATATCCACCCTTTGGATGCCATGATCATGTCCGTGTTGTAGTGGGAGGTTCCCACCAACCAGACTCTAGCGAGGGCCTTTTTAGAATCATTGGGTATTACAGGAACTTTGCGGGCAACTAATGAGACCTTAGTTGCACCCCTGACAGCCTTGACATCCAAGAAGCAAACTAAGAAAGTGATTTGGAGGGCAGAATGCGTTTGAGGACCTGAAGCCAGCACTACGTCATACACCTCCTGACTATGGTCAGACTTTATTGTACAGACCGACTCCTTTGATACAGGAGTTGAAGTGTTACTGGCTGAGCTTGATGTCCAGGATAGAGAGCATCCAGTGGCCTTTGTCAGCTGTAGTCTGCTTCTTAGGGAACTGAACTTGGTGGCCGTTGAAAAAGAATGTTTTGTGAGAGCCATGAGGAGGTTTTGATATTACTTCATTTGTATGAAGTTTGTTGTCCTGTCAAATCACAAGCCTCTCAAGTGGTTGTTTGTAACGAAGGGTGAGAATCTCAAGTTGCTGAGATGGTGAAAATGCAAATGGATATTTCCACTGGATTTGTCCATCCTGCGACTGAACCTCTCAAATACTGGAGTAAAGTTTCAGGTGGGAGGGACATCTGTTGGGATGGGTTGGCCTCCTGCATGGTAAACGTGCATGTACCCATGCCCTAGTGCCTGGCTACATATCAGACTGGTATTGTGGCTTTTATTTTGCCTCTTCCTTCCCACTAATCTAGCATCTGCACTGAGACATACCCATGCCCCGGGAAATCCGAGGCCCAGGACTTGTTCCATGACTTGGAGGCTTGCACCAAGCATTGGACTGGTGTCTTTGCCCTGAATGCATCACATAAAGTGGTGGTGGCAGCACACTATGTTATGTCATTCACATGTGTGCCCACAGCATTTCCTCTGTGTTTAGGAGACTGCTCCTACTGCCCCTTATCGTGCACAGTTCTGCTGTTATTTGAAGCCCAGAACTGTGCACTGACATTCCACTTGCATATCGAGTCTGTGTATGTGCAGCGATTGTAGAGTAAAGTTATGGTAATTGTGAGGCAGACACAAGTCTGTCAGGTAGACTTGAGACTTGCCAAGTAACCACAAGGGGTAACAGAAATTAAACTGAGAGTTGCACAGATTTCCAGGTAGAGTATTCAACATCATCTGAACCTGTGCCTAATTGATGCTTATCCCTGTAGTGTGTTGGGGGATCTAGTCATGGGATTCTGACCATAGATGGCAGAGAGGATACTTGGAAGATGAGTGTCCAGCACCTGACGGATAAACTTGTCTAGGATTACATCTCTGTATTCCATTCTTATTGATCTGTGCAGTGTTTAGATCAAAGTGCTTTCTTTTACATAAAAGATAGGCACTGTGCTAAAAATGCTTTGTTGAGCTTGTCGGTTGACTGAGTTCTGACGTCTTGTCCTGCAAACTATCTCTCAGAGAAGCCTGTAACTGCTCTGTCCTGCAAAAGTGACCCAGTTTACAGAGCCATAATAGAACCAACTCCGTGGCACCAACGGCAAATGACCTCAACCACCACAGTTGGGGCACAGTACCTCTGGTCCGCCCTGTGGCCCTAAATGTTGTATTGAAGGAGGGTCTGTTTCTTGTAATTAATAAATGTGCCCTGATCGTATGAAGGCAAATACATACAATATATTATTGTCAGATTTCCCGGTGAAGCAGAATCTTTTCCACCTTGCATGAAAGGATACACATTTTACGTGTTTCCATTCTTATAGTATTGTCTTAGCTCCGCCGTTCTATATGGTGTATCCCATATCAGACCTGGAGCCCGACGTAAAGCATGAAAAAACTCAAGTAGCCGGACATTTGGAGATACCTTTAAAAAGACAGGCACCGCACTGATGAAATTGATGTTGTTTTTATTGTTTAAGTCACTTGATTGCACGGCACAAACACTTATATGGAAAAAACAGTATAGGGAGGAATTCAGACCGATGTGTGCTGTAAACAATTATTGATATAAAGTAAAAGAAAGAGAGATTGTAAATCATTTCAAGAAATGATCATATAGCATTTATCCCAGCAGAACCCATTGTTGCATGCCTCAGTACTGAGGAACGCAGGGTCAACTCATTGTATTTATTGAGCTCAGTAGTCAACCAATAACTCAGTAAGTGAATATAAGTAAAGGCCCAGTGAGTGTTGTACCCAGTGTTTATCGTGTTACGAAAGGAAATATTTATTACTTAACAGGGCAAAACACTACATACTGCTTGTAACAGAAATCAACTCAGTGAGTCTTGTCACTATCTAGGCTGGTGTTGATCCTTTCCCCACTCTCTCACTGTTCTCCCCTGCTGTCCAGACTATCTGCTTCCAGGTGGCCCCTTTCTTTATAGGGCAAAATGCAGTAGTAGCATGAATATAGCCCAGGTGCAGATTAGTCACCTCCAAATAACATATGTACAAGTCTCAGTTTAGTCTCTTACCACTCTTCAGTTGAATCAGTCCTCACAGGTCGGCCTTGCCTGCCTTGGCCCTTTGAGCATGCTTCTACACTCTGATGGAATGGCGGTAGGCTGGCTGGCAGCTTAATGCCTGCTGTGCCCTTCAGCGGCTGGAGCTAGAAACCGCAGTCCTGATGATATGTTTGATGCATCTTTGCAGAACATGGCCTGCAAAGGTGGTACTTTAGCCCCTTGGGCAGCAAAGACCTTGTCAAAGTATTACCATGGGGCCCAGTGGACTGTAACAGCAACACACGCACTAAGCATTACTAGAGTGAGGTGCGTACGGGATAACAATCAACCCTGTGAGGCTTCACTTGGGTTATTTGTGTAGCCCAAACCTCCTTTCATCATGAATAGACACACTCAGGAATTCACACTAGCAATATCGCATTATGATTTTATTAAAATAAAAAAAACTATTGTAGGCCATACAATATGAATAGTTGTTACTTTGGAAATTAACAAGATAGTGGTAACAATGTTTACTAAAAGACAGAACAATAAGAAATGTAGCATGATTGCAGTAATTTAGAATTATTCTACATTAGTTTCCCTTACCCTCCCTTCCCTTGGCTAACTAAGCTAACCTTATATTATGATGGCTGGGAAGCTGTAACTATCTGTAATGGTTATCGGTGGTTGTTATGCGCCAATTTCAAAGATGATTCAATAATTTAAAAAACTAAGCTAATATTATCGCTGGAATTAGCCTATTCTGTTTACTACATGGCCTTCTCTGCAGCCACATCCTCTTTTGAAACAACAGAAACTTTTTTTGTGAAGAGATAACTGGCTGCGGTGTCCTGACTAATACGCTTGTAGAACAGCAGAATGTGCCTTCCCTTGGGGCCTTCAACGGCTGCAGGTGTGTACAGCTGACCCTCTGCATCTATCATGGAGCCTCTGGAACAAAGCAGCTCTGACACTAACAGTGCATTAACACAGATTATATACTTTTGTCTGAGCATTGTTGACTCTTGTAACTATAAACAATATATGAGCCCCTTTATCCTTTCATCTGCTTATTTTCCAATAATCATCATTTTATGTATGGAAAATGACAATGAAGATGTCAGAGTCCATGAAACCTTGTTGATTATTTAAGAATAATAACTGGAACATCAAGATATCAAGTTATAATGAAAGAAACATTTAAGCAATATATTCTAGCAAGCCATATTGTCACATTACACTGAAAAAACATTTCAATGACATTGATAGCTGTGGATGTGCGTTTAAAGCTGAATACATTTGATTAAATGAACACATATTATATAAAAGGGGGATACCTAAAAGAAAAATGTATGAAGATTATCAAACACGCAGTCCAGACTGGACTGACTTAAGTGACTCTTGGCTTCGGGGTCTTTGCTCTGGGCTGTAGCCGGGCGTCCCCAGCAGCCGCGGCTCGGCATGACGCATCGGAGCAGGCCGATGCGTCATGTCCACGTCTCCCCGTTGCCGGGGCAACGCGATCCGACCGAGGCAGGGGGCAGGCCGTTGCCCGGGAAACCGGATGGGTTTCCCGGCGCGGCAGAAACAAAAGGGAGGACGGCACCGGAAGGGAAGGGGAGGAGCAGGAGAGGAGAGCCGAGGAGGAGAGACAGGAGACAGCGGAGCAGGAGAGGAGAGCCGAGGAGGAGAGACAGGAGACAGAGGAGCAGGAGAGGAGAGCCGAGGAGGAGAGACAGGAGGCAGAGGAGCAGGAGAGGAGAGCCCAGGAGAAGGAGAAGGAGCAGGAAAGGAGAGCCCAGGAGAGGAGACCGGAGGCGCAGGAGAGGAGAGCCCAGGAGAGGAGACCGGAGGAGCAGGAGAGGAGAGCCCAGGAGAGGGAGACCAAACAAAAGACGGCAGGAGAAGAGACCACAGCAGAGGAGCGCCACAACGCCAGCCACGACCCAGGAGGGTCGTGGCTCACCAAGGTACGGTCCTTGTGGACCAAAACAAAGGCCACTTCAGACTAAGGGAGGGGGAAGGGAATATAGAAGTGCAAAGGGAGGGAACCGAAAGGGGCACGATACCGAACACATATGGGCACCCCACAAAATCTATCATTAGAGAGTGAGAGCACTTATTCTCCCCCCCCCCAACTCCTCACAGACACCCCTCCTTATCGTTCCTACCCATACCCAGACAAGACTACAGTGAAAGAGTGAAATAATCCTTTTGGTAAAACCCCATACTTACCCGGGTGTTGTTTTCCTTTTGTTTTCCGGTACCCGGGAATCCACCTGAGGGGATCCGCCAGACGTCTCCCGGGAAAAGAAACATTGAAACTAAATCAACACTACAGGAACTGAACCGCAACACCGAAACCCCTAAGGAAACCCCGCCCACTTGATTACATACTTGTAGTTTTTGTCTTTATTCCACCTTAATCTTAGAATAAATTCCACCACAAACTAAAACGCATATCTCGTCGTCATTTGTATATTGTTCGATTTGTCACATGGGCCCACAGTAGTGCTGGCATTCCTCTTATGCTCTTCGTCTTTCTTCTCCTGTGGGCGCTTCGCTGACGTTGTGCTGCACCGTATTCCTTTCCTGCATATTCTTGTTTTTGTATTAAGGGTTTATAAAGCACATTTTGCTCATAGGCGTCAAAGTCCTGTCTGCAGTGTTGCCTGCTGCAGGTGTTGCAGTCTCCTTTCCTCAGCTGGTGTCTAGGTTCCTCAGGACAGGCATACTGCTCCCCCAACAAGAATGAGATCCGGACTGCAGGTAATGTCCTCCCGCGTCTAGCAGACTGTCAGACAGACAAAAGCCCCGGTTGTACAGCAGTCCCATGTGTATTCTGCAAAGTATTGCCTTCTTTGGGTATCAATTTTATAAACAACTGGTAGACAAGAGATGTGCATCCACTGTCTGAAATTGTAGAGCCAGTTTAGGGTAGTTCTCCTTTCAAGTGTTCTTTGTAGGCTGTAATGCAGATAGAACCTTGTGTAGAGGAGGGTAGTCACAGGAGGGTAGTCTCCAACTTAGATCACCTACAGCAAAGTCACAAAGGTGTGAAGTTTTGGCATCTGGCTGCAACCAGGGGAAGACAAATGGGCAGGCCTCACCTACAGGTTCATAAACATATGGAATGCACACACCCAATATATTTCATGCAAAATCTTTCACTTGGGGCACTCAGAAGACAGAATACACACATTTCCAAATTCTTGGACAGTATGCCGATTTGTTTATTCAGTTTTCCTTTCAGTGTTTCAATTTTTGTTAATCGGGGCTAAAGTAGCGCAACTGACAGCTAACGAGTATTGTGTCCTCTACTGGCGAGTAGGCCTAAAGCTTTTTAAAGGTTGGAATAATGAATTAAGACAAATTATTTAAAAAGCAATAGTTTAAACTGTTTGTGTTTGTGGTCAGGCAGGCATTCCAAGGCATTTGTGAGAATGCAAGCAGCAGTTTTTAAAAGTTGACACCCACCTGTAGTAGTGACAAAATGGCAAACTTTACAGGTAAAAACATTCATTACCTGGTGTAGCACAAACCTATGGTATAAGGTTGCCTCACCTTGCACAAGAGAGTCTCCGGTCCTACCATTCACTCATCAGCAACTCCTTGATGAGCAAAATACCTCACTGAGTATGTAATGAAGTCTTGTCTCCACTCCCCTCATTTTAGTGTCTGGGTCTCCATCTGCCAGGTTCAAGGATGTGAGCACTTCACTTACATTGTGTGACAACACAAGTGTCCCCTCTATCGATGTGTGAAGCAAGGCCAGAGGCATTCCAAATGGAGATCATTGACCGTCATTATACTGGCTTGCTCACACACATACTGCAAGTACTATGCAGGCTACACTTATCTACACAGTCCTGGGTATGATAGTGCAAGGAACTGGGTAAACCCATAGAGGGGAAAATGTAGTCAAGAGGGAGAGTAGGCCTCTATTCATATGACTCAGAAAAAAATCAGTGGTGCTAGATATTCTTTAAACACCACAATGGCACCTTTTTAGTTCACAAAAGTTCTCTCTTTATTGTTGTAGGTCTTTTGTGATTGCTTCTGGACTTGTGCTGCTGCCCCAGCTGCCTGGAGTAATATTGCCCCTAAATAGAACACAAATAAGGGATCAATAGGCAAGTATTCTAATGAAGTGAGCTGAGACTTATTTCTTCCCTGTCTCCTCTTGTTCCTTTTCTTCTTTCGCATGTTTGTCTCATTCTCACTTCTCTCTCCATTTGCTCCCCCTCCATAGTCCAACTCGTTTATACTAGTTTGGTTTTGTTATTTATTTGGAGGGTGTTGTCTGACGTTAACATCATGACAAGTGGTGTAAAAACAACAGGACTGATGAGACTGAGGGGTTTGGTTAAAGCTAGTCCTCCTTACCTTGCTTTAATTCCACAATCAGTGCTTGGGTCAAAAGGGTGAACAGAGCCCCCACCAGAAGAAGGAGGGGAGAGACAAACATAAAAACAAGGAGTTTTCTAAAGTTCCCCAAAGTAGTTCTAAGGGTCAGGACTCCCAAACCTCACCTGAACAGAAAAAGAAGTGGTTACCTGACAATAATTCCTCAGGGAAAGTACCACATAGGTACTATGAGTGCTAACAGGTTGGGCACTACAAGGGGACTAGTGGCCCAAGCAGGCACAGCCTCCCATTGGTGGTCAGACACCTGGGTTGGTTAGTATATCGCTTGGAGAGGAGATTGACCCAGATAGTATGGGAGATAGCGTAGAGGTTACCCTGGTGTCCCTGGATGATGGTGAGATGGTGGAGGTAACGTACAAGCCTTGCAACACTAGGAAATACAGGCAGTAAGGCACCATCGATGGGTGGAGGCTCTGAGAGATACTGGAGCCAACATAACAACTGACAGGTGTCAACTGGTGACCTTAGAGCGGGTAGGCCCTAATGCATTCCACCATGCTATTGTAGCCGACAACTATGAGTCACTTCTCAGTGGCTCTGGTTCCCTTTGAGTGGTGGTGGGGGGTGATCTCAGCTTCCTTGAGTATAGCTGTGAGTCCATCCATATCTGTTGATGGTGTGCTCTAGGTCACTGCCAAGCAGACAATCTAGAAGGAGGTGGAGCTCAGATTGTACTCAGAGATGTTAGGGGTGCCTGAGTGGGTGTGCTGACCTCACAGTCCATGGTTGCCCAAGAGGGTAATCAGGAGGGCCTGGAAAAATGGCCCAGGTGCCTGTCAAAAAGAAGAGTGACAAGGGAAACCTACTCCTGAAACTCCCACGGTCCGGGAGGAAGCTAAGCCTAAGGGTAACACCCCAGAGCCTTCAAGGAAAGACTTTGCTGCCCTGGGGAACTTACCTGAACTGACCAACTGGCAGAAGGAAGGGGGTCCCACCAGGGAGGAGTTTTATTTAGGCATAGATGGAGTGCCCATCTCTTGAGGGCCTATGGCGGCAGGCCGAGACCCAGGCAGCTGGTGACGCCTCTGGTGATCAACTGTTCTTTGGGAGAATGGTTCTCCTCTATAGCAAGCCTAGGGTTCCTCAGCCTTGTGCAAACCCTGTGTTGTTGGCCTCCCAGTGCTACAAAGCCTTCATACTGGAGCTTGCTCGCAGTTTTCCTGTGGCAGGTCATCTACGGCAGGGCAAGACCTTTGAAAGGCTTATCACTCACTTTCACTGGCCCCCGATGAGGATGGCCTCAGATGCGTTCTACAGATAATGCCTTACCTGCCAGGCCAGTTGCAAGTCACAAGGGATGCATATGGCTGCCCTGCAGCTATTCCCTGTTGTTGGCATTCCCTTTGAACGGGTGGGCATCAACATTGTTGGGCCTCGTGACCCCAGGACAGCTCATGCTAACAGGTTCATCTTGGTCCTAATGGATCATGCCACCTGGTACCCGAAGGCGATACCTCCGAGGTCCGTGACTGTGCCCGCAGTGGACAGGCCACTTTTGGGGATCTTTACTCATGTGAGGTTCCCCAAGGAGGTTGATTCTGACTGAGGTACCAACTTCATGTAGGCGTACATGAAGTCCATGTGGAAGGAGTGTGGGGTAACCTATACGTTCAACACCCTACCATCTACAAACTAATGGGCTTGTTGAAAGGTTCAACAAGATCTAAAAAAAAAAGGCATGCTTATGGGCCTATCGAAGCACTTGAGGCGAAAGTGGAACATCCTCTTGCCATGCCTATTGTTTGCATACATAGGGGTACTGCAGAAAAGGGTTGGATTCAGCCCCTGTGAACTTCTGTACAGGCACCCTGTGAGAGGGCTTCTCAGCCTGGTGAACGAATGGTGGGAGAAAGCTCCCAAGAAAGCCCTCCATGGATAAGGCCAGCTATATGCTGGCACTGCGTACCCATATGAAGTGCTTCTGGAAACAAGCCAGTGAGAATCTAGAGCCAACAAGGAGGTCATGAAACAGTAGTATGACCAGGGGGCAACTCTGGTAAAATTTCAGCATGGCCAAAAAGTATGGCTATGGAGCCTGCGGAGCTCAGGGCCCTGTAAAATCACTGGTCTGCGCCCTATGAGGTGAAATATCATAAGAGTGAGGTCACCTACCTGATGGACCTCAAGACTCCCAGAAATCCATTAAGGATTTTGCATGGCAATCGCCTCTAACTCCACTTCGAGAAGTCTGAAGTAACCATGTTCCTGCTCATAGATAAGAGAATGGAAGAGGAAAGTGAACCTCTCCCCAACCACCTTTCTTATAAGGAGCAGGGTGGGTCAATGGAGGGTGTCGGTGTCTCCCCTACCCTGACCCTAGAACAACAGTGAGGTGGCCCCAGTTAGGGCAGTTTGCCTCTCTCTTGTCTCTTACCTCAGGACTCACTACATGGTGCACCCAAGATATTGATACTGGGGACTGTATACCTGTGAAAAGTAAAATCTACAGGCTTTCTAATAAGGTGAGAGCCAGCATTAAGGAGGAAGTTTCCAAAATGCTTGAGTTTGGGTGATTGAGCCCTCAAACAGTCCTTGTTCCACCCTGTGGTCTTGATCTACAAGACTGCTCCTCTAGGTACCACATCAGAACTAAGGTTCTGCATGGGTTACCGGGGGTTCAATGCCGTCACCAAGACTGACACACATCTCATTCCCCGAGCAGATGAGATTATAGATCGGTTGTGAGCTGTCAAGTTCCTCATCATGTTTGACTTAACGACTGGGTACCAGCAGATTGTCTTGACCAAAAGTACCAAAGAGAGGTCTGCATCTCTACCTCAGAAGGACACTTCCAGTTCAGAGTAATGTTCTTCGGGTTGAAGAACCCCACTGCCACCTTCCAGCGGTTGGTCAACCAGGTGGGTTGGAGAACTTCAGTACTGCCTACCTAGACAACATTGTGGTCTTCAGTTCCAGATGGGTGGACCATATGAACCAACTCAAGGAAAGCAGTACTTCAGGCTCTGCAAAGGGCAGTCCTGACTATCAAGACCCTAGGGCAGGGTTCAATGGACTACTTGGGACACCAAATGGGAAGAGGCAAGGTGCAGCCCCTCTGGCCAAGATTGAGACAATTCTGGCTTCAATCAATCAGTTTTTATAAAGCGCAACTACTCACCCGTGAGGGTCTCCAAGCGCTGGTGGTGGGTCTGGTCCTGATTCAAAGAGCCATGTCTTGAGGATCTGCCTGAAGATGGTGAGTGATGGGCTTTGTCTGAGGTGTGTCAGCAGGTTGTTCCAGCTCTTAGCTGCGAGGTAGGCGAAAGATCTTCCTCTGGCAGTAGTTTTCCGGATGCTTGGGATGGTAACTATCGCCATCTGGGCAGAGCGGAGGGGTCTGGCGGGGCTATGAAAAGAGATGGGATGATTCAGGTAGGCTGGTCCGATGTTGTGCAGGGCCTTGTAGGTGTGTGTGAGTAGTTTATGGTTGATTTGCTTCTGCACTGGGAGCCAATGGAGGATCCTCAGGTGTTGGGAGATATGTTCCTGGCGTGGGAGGTTCAGGACGAGTCTGGCGGCGGCATTTTGGATGAGTGGTAGTTTCCTGATGTTCTTTGTTGTGGTGCCGGCATAGAGTGCATTGCCATAGTCAAGCTTGTGACTGAGGCGTGGGTGAGTCGTGCGGCAGTCGACTGGGATCCATTTGAAGATTTTGCGGAGTTGGCAGAGGGTGTACCAGCAGGAAGAGGTGACTGCTTTTACCTGTCGGGACATTGATAGGGAAGATTCCTAGGTTGTGGAGTAGGAGTAGTAGGCGGGGCACTGAGCGATGAGGGCCACCAGGAGTCGTCCCAGGCTGAAGTGGAGTTTACAAAGATAATGAGCTCAGTCTTGTCTAAGCTGAGCTTGAGGCAGCTCTCCCTCACCCAGGTGGCGACGGCTTCCATTCCACTGTGAAAGTTCCTCTTAGCTTTGTCTGGGTCTTCAGTGAGGGATATGATGAGTTGTGTGTCATCGGTGTATGGCACAATGTTCATTCCGTGGCCTCTCATGATGGCTGCAAGCGGGGCCATGTAGATGCTGAAGTGCGTTGGGCTCAAGGAGTATCCGCAGCTGACTTCTGTTGGCTTTGATATGAAGGGTGGGAGCCTGACTCTGTGTTCTTCCGCAGAGGAAGAAGTGAATCTTGAGACCCCTCCAATCCCTGCCAAAACCCAGGCAGAGGGAAGAGCCTTCCTAGGCCTCACTGGAAACTACAGGAGATTTGTCAAAGGGTATGGCACCATTGTTGCTCCCTTGACAGAGCTGACTTCTAAGAGCCAGCCCAGATAGGTGATCTAGACGGAGGTATGCCAGAACGCTTTTGACACCCTGAAGGAGGTCATGGACAGCATCCGTGCTCGGGCCCCTGAATTCTCTAAGGAATTAATTGTATAGACAGACACCTCAGATCATGACATAGGGGCCATGCTGTCACAGCTGAACAAAAGGGCCTGGATCAACCTGTAGCCTTCATCAGTAGGAAGTTATGTACCTGGGAACAGAGGTGGTTTGCAATCGGAAAGGAAGCCTCTGCAGTGGTCTGAGCACTGAAGAAGCTGAGACAGTACTTTTGTGGTGCTCACTTCTGAGTTCAGACAGACCACAGACGGCTAATGCAGATAAGGGGTCAGAATCACAAACTGTTGAGGTGGTTCATCTCCCTCCAAGGAATGGACTTTATGGTGGACACCATACTGGAACAACCACACCAATGCTGATTATTTTTTTTCCGCCTTTGTGAAAGGAACTCCCAGGCGGTTGGGTGGTTCCCCTCACTTTCAGCTGTGGGGGACATGTTAAACCTGGCATCCTTGGAAAGCTTTTGGAAGAATTGGCTTTTACCCCATTGGCATATTTCATTTACACTTACGTCCCTAGTAAAGTGGCACACCCTGTACGCAAGGCCTGTAAATTAGATGCAATTAGTGTGCCTGCAGCACTGATAGTGCCACTTACTTAAGTGGCGCTTATCTCTGGTCTACTATTGCAGACTGTGTGTGCATTTTTAAACTGTGATGTTGTCGTGATATTTGTGTTTTGACCACTGACTTCGTGTCGCACCACTTTGTATTTGGCTTAGCTGTCCACAGTAACCTTGGGGTCCACAATTAGAATGATTGCTGAACTAATAACTTACACACTAAATGTGTTACTTAGAATATGTTCTTGAACACTACTGCCCTGAGTGATCACATGTATTACATAAACATGTGCTTGTTGTGTCACAATGTGTGCGTTATTGGTACCGGCTGACCACGGCCCACAGATGTCTGCACTATTGTAATCCTACAGCATGGGGTGTGCTCTTACCTGTGTATAATTTTCTTAAGTCTTTATCTGAAATCCAATAAATATATATTTTTTAAAACACAAAGAAACCTTTCTTGCTCAACTTTTAAGTCCTTGCAGTGGGGCTTTTCCATGCCATTTCCCATCCTCGTCCAGTGTACTATATCATTGTTTCTACTTTCCCTGCTCCCTCCCTGGTCCCTCCTCAGAGCCCGGGGTCTGCTGCTGTTACCGCTGCTGCTGAGCTTTGCTTCTCCCTCCCTGGTCCCCTCCTCAGAGCCCGGGGTCTGCTGCTGTCACCGCTGCTGCTGAGCTTTGCTTCTCCATTCCTGGTTCCTTCCTCAGAGCCCGGGGTCTGCTGCTGTCACCGCTGCTGCTGAGCTTTGCTTCTCCCTCCCTGGTCCCCTCCCAAGAGCCCGGGTTCTGCTGCTGTCACCGCCGCTGCTGAGCTTTGCTTCTCCTCCCTGATCCCTTCCTCAGAGCCCGGGGTCTGCTGCTGTCACCGCTGCTGCTGAGCTTTGCTGCTCCCTCCCTGGTCCCTCCTCAGAGCCCGGGGTCTGCTGCTGTCACCGCTGCTGCTCAGCTTTGCTTCTCCATCCCTGGATCCTTCCTCAGAGCCCGGGGTCTGCTGCTGCAGAGTTTTGCATCTCCCTCCCTGGTCCCTTCCTCAGAGCCCGGGGTCTGCTGCTGAGGTTTGTTACTCCCACCCTGATCCCCTTCCCAGAGCCCGGCTCTGCTGCTGATGTGCTTTACTTTTCCCTCCCTGGTCCCTTCCTCAAAGTCCGGGGTCTGCTGCTGTCAGTGCTGCTGCTGAGCTTTGCTTCTCCCTCTCTGGTCCCCTCTTGAGAGCCCGGGGTCTGATGCTGTCACCGCTTCTGCTAAGCTTTGCTTCTTGCTCCCTGGTCCCTTCTTCAGAGCCTGGGATCTGCTGCTGAGCTTTGCCTCTCCCTCCCTGGTCCCTTCTTAGAGCCCAGGGTCTGCTGCTGTAACCGCTGTTGCAGAGCTTTGCTTCTCCATCCCTGGCCCCTTCCTCAGAGCCCAGGGTCTGCTGCTGTCACCACTGCTGCTGAGCTTTGCTTCTCCCTCCCTCGTCCCTTCCTGAGATCCTGGGGTCTGCTGCTGTCACTGCTGCTGCTGAGCTTTGCTCCTCCCTCCCTGGTCCCTTCCTCAGAGCCCAGGGTCTGCTGCTGTGACCACCACTGCTGAGCTTTGTTTCACCCTCCCTGGTCCTCTCCTCAAAGCCGAAGGTCTGCTGCTGTCACCACTGCTGCTGAGCTTTGTTTCTCCCTCCCTGGTCCCTTCCTCAAAGCCGAAGGTCTGCTGCTGTCACCACTGCTGCTGAGCTTTGTTTCTCCCTCCCTGGTCCCTTCCTCTGAGCCCGGGTTCTGCTGTTACTGTTGCTGCTGAGCTTTGCTTCTCCCTCCCTGGTCCCTTTCTCAGAGCCTGGGTCTGCTGCTGAGGTTTGTTTCTCCCTCCTTGGTCCCTTCCTAAGAGCCCGGGGTCTGCTGCTGTCACCACTGCTGCTGAGCTTTTCTCCTCTCTGTCTGGTCCCTTCCTCAGAGCCCGGGGTCTGCTGCTGTCACTGCTGCTGCTGAGCTTTTCTTCTCCCTCCCTGGTCCCCTCGAGAGCCTGGGGTCTGCTGCTGCTGAGCTTTGCTTCTCCCTCCCTGGTCCCTTCCTGAGATCCTGGGGACTGCTACTGTCACCGCTGCTGCTGAGCTTTGCTTCTCTCTCTCTGGTCCCCTCTTGAGAGCCCGGGGTCTGATGCTGTCACCGCTTCTGCTAAGCTTTGCTTCTCCCTCCCTGGTCCCCTCCCAAGAGCCCGGGTCCTGCTGCTGTCACTGCTGCTGCTGAGCTTTGCTTCTCCCTCCCTGGTCCCTTTCTAAGAGCCTGGGGTCTGCTGCTGTCATTCCTGCTGCTGAGCTTTGCTTCTCCCTCCCTGGTCCCCTCCTCAGAGCCCGGGGTCTGCTGCTGTCACCGCTGCTGCTGAGCTTTGCTTCTCCCTCCCTGGTCCCTTCCTCGGAGCCCGGGGTCTGCTGCTGTCACCGCTGCTGCTGAGCTTTGCTTCTCCCTCCCTGGTCCTCTCCTCAGAGCCCAGGGTCTGCTGCTGTAACCGCTGCTGCTGAGCTTTGCTTCTCCCTCCACGGTCACTTCCTCAGAGCCCAGGGTCTGCTGCTGTCACCGCTGCTGCTGAGCTTTGCTTCTCCCTCCCTGGTCCCCTCCCAAGAGCCCGGGGTCTGCTGCTGTCACCGCCGCTGCTGAGCTTTGCTTCTCCTCCCTGATCCCTTCCTCAGAGCCCGGGGTCTGCTGCTGTCACTGCAGCTGCTGAGCTTTGCTCCTCCCTCCCTGGTCCCTTCCTCGGAGCCCGGGGTCTGCTGCTGTCACCGCTGCTGCTGAGCTTTGCTTCTCCTCCCTGGTCCCCTCCTCAGAGCCAGGGGTCTGCTGCTGTCACCGCTGCTGCTGAGCTTTGCTTCTCCCTGGTCCCCTCCTCAGAGCCCGGGGTCTGCTGCTGTCACCGCCGCTGCTGAGCTTTGCTTCTCCCTCCCTGGTACCTCCTCGGAGCCCAGGGTCTGCTGCTGAGCTTTGCTTTTCCCTCCCTGATCCCGTCCTCAGAGCCTGGGGTCTGCTGCTGTCACCGCTGCTGCTGAGCTTTGCTTGTCCCTGGTCCCCTCCTCAGAGCCCGGGGTCTGCTGCTGTCACCGCCGCTGCTGAGCTTTGCTTCTCCCTCCCTGATCCCTTCCTCAGAGCCCGGGGTCTGCTGCTGTCACTGCTGCTGAGCTTTGCTCCTCCCTCCCTGATCCCTTCCTCAGAGCCCGGGGTCTTCTGCTGTCACCGCTGCTGCTGAGCTTTGCTTTTCCCTCCCTGATCCCTTCCTCAGAGCCCGGGGTCTGCTGCTGTCCCCGCTGCTGCTGAGCTTTGCTTCTCCCTCCCTGGTACCTCCTCAGAGCCCGGGGTCTGCTGCTGTCACCGCCGCTGCTGAGCTTTGCTTCTCCCTCCCTGATCCCTTCCTCAGAGCCCGGGGTCTGCTGCTGTCACTGCTGCTGAGCTTTGCTCCTCCCTCCCTGATCCCTTCCTCAGAGCCCGGGGTCTGCTGCTGTCACCGCTGCTGCAGAGCTTTGCTTCTCCCTCCCTGGTCCCTTCCTCAGAGCCCGGGGTCTGCTGCTGTCACTGGTGCTGCTGCTGAGCTTTGCTTCTCCCTCCCTGGTACCTCCTCAGAGCCCGGGGTCTGCTGCTGTCCCCGCTGCTGCTGAGCTTTGCTTCTCCCTCCCTGGTCCCCTCCTCAGAGCCCGGGGTCTGCTGCTGTCACCGCTGCTGCTGAGCTTTGCTTCTCCCTCCCTGGTCCCCTCCTCAGAGCCCGGGGTCTGCTGCTGTCACTGGTGCTGCTGCTGAGCTTTGCTTCTCCCTCCCTGGTCCCTTCCTCGGAGCCCGGGGTCTGCTGCTGTCACCGCTGCTACTGAGCTTTGCTTCTCCCTCCCTGATCCCTTCCTCAGAGCCCGGGGTCTGCTGCTGTCACTGCTGCTGAGCTTTGCTCCTCCCTCCCTGATCCCTTCCTCAGAGCCCGGGGTCTGCTGCTGTCACCGCTGCTGCAGAGCTTTGCTTCTCCCTCCCTGGTCCCTTCCTCAGAGCCCGGGGTCTGCTGCTGTCACTGGTGCTGCTGCTGAGCTTTGCTTCTCCCTCCCTGGTACCTCCTCAGAGCCCGGGGTCTGCTGCTGTCCCCGCTGCTGCTGAGCTTTGCTTCTCCCTCCCTGGTCCCCTCCTCAGAGCCCGGGGTCTGCTGCTGTCACCGCTGCTGCTGAGCTTTGCTTCTCCCTCCCTGGTCCCCTCCTCAGAGCCCGGGGTCTGCTGCTGTCCCCGCTGCTGCTGAGCTTTGCTTCTCCCTCCCTGGTCCCCTCCTCAGAGCCCGGGGTCTGCTGCTGTCACCGCTGCTGCTGAGCTTTGCTTCTCCCTCCCTGGTCCCTTCCTCGGAGCCCAGGGTCTGCTGCTGTAACCGCTGCTGCTGAGCTTTGCTTCTCCCTCCCTGGTCCCTTCCTCGGAGCCCAGGGTGTGCTGCTGTCACTGCTGCTGCTGAGCTTTGCTTCTCCTCCCTGGTCCCCTCCTCAGAGCCCGGGGTCTGCTGCTGTCACCGCTGCTGCTGAGCTTTGCTTCTCCCTCCCTGGTACCTCCTCAGAGCCCGGGGTCTGCTGCTATCACTGGTGCTGCTGCTGAGCTTTGCTTCTCCCTCCCTGGTCCCCTCCTCAGAGCCCGGGGTCTGCTGCCGTCCCCGCTGCTGCTGAGCTTTGCTTCTCCCTCCCTGGTCCCCTCCTCAGAGCCCGGGGTCTGCTGCTGTCACCGCTGCTGCTGAGCTTTGCTTCTCCTCCCTGGTCCCCTCCTCAGAGCCAGGGGTCTGCTGCTGTCACCGCTGCTGCTGAGCTTTGCTTCTCCCTGGTCCCCTCCTCAGAGCCCGGGGTCTGCTGCTGTCACTGCCGCTGCTGAGCTTTGCTTCTCCCTCCCTGGTACCTCCTCGGAGCCCAGGGTCTGCTGCTGAGCTTTGCTTTTCCCTCCCTGATCCCGTCCTCAGAGCCTGGGGTCTGCTGCTGTCACCGCTGCTGCTGAGCTTTGCTTGTCCCTGGTCCCCTCCTCAGAGCCCGGGGTCTGCTGCTGTCACCGCCGCTGCTGAGCTTTGCTTCTCCCTCCCTGATCCCTTCCTCAGAGCCCGGGGTCTGCTGCTGTCACTGCTGCTGAGCTTTGCTCCTCCCTCCCTGATCCCTTCCTCAGAGCCCGGGGTCTTCTGCTGTCACCGCTGCTGCTGAGCTTTGCTTTTCCCTCCCTGATCCCTTCCTCAGAGCCCGGGGTCTGCTGCTGTCCCCGCTGCTGCTGAGCTTTGCTTCTCCCTCCCTGGTACCTCCTCAGAGCCCGGGGTCTGCTGCTGTCACCGCCGCTGCTGAGCTTTGCTTCTCCCTCCCTGATCCCTTCCTCAGAGCCCGGGGTCTGCTGCTGTCACTGCTGCTGAGCTTTGCTCCTCCCTCCCTGATCCCTTCCTCAGAGCCCGGGGTCTGCTGCTGTCACCGCTGCTGCAGAGCTTTGCTTCTCCCTCCCTGGTCCCTTCCTCAGAGCCCGGGGTCTGCTGCTGTCACTGGTGCTGCTGCTGAGCTTTGCTTCTCCCTCCCTGGTACCTCCTCAGAGCCCGGGGTCTGCTGCTGTCCCCGCTGCTGCTGAGCTTTGCTTCTCCCTCCCTGGTCCCCTCCTCAGAGCCCGGGGTCTGCTGCTGTCACCGCTGCTGCTGAGCTTTGCTTCTCCCTCCCTGGTCCCCTCCTCAGAGCCCGGGGTCTGCTGCTGTCACTGGTGCTGCTGCTGAGCTTTGCTTCTCCCTCCCTGGTCCCTTCCTCGGAGCCCGGGGTCTGCTGCTGTCACCGCTGCTACTGAGCTTTGCTTCTCCCTCCCTGATCCCTTCCTCAGAGCCCGGGGTCTGCTGCTGTCACTGCTGCTGAGCTTTGCTCCTCCCTCCCTGATCCCTTCCTCAGAGCCCGGGGTCTGCTGCTGTCACCGCTGCTGCAGAGCTTTGCTTCTCCCTCCCTGGTCCCTTCCTCAGAGCCCGGGGTCTGCTGCTGTCACTGGTGCTGCTGCTGAGCTTTGCTTCTCCCTCCCTGGTACCTCCTCAGAGCCCGGGGTCTGCTGCTGTCCCCGCTGCTGCTGAGCTTTGCTTCTCCCTCCCTGGTCCCCTCCTCAGAGCCCGGGGTCTGCTGCTGTCACCGCTGCTGCTGAGCTTTGCTTCTCCCTCCCTGGTCCCCTCCTCAGAGCCCGGGGTCTGCTGCTGTCCCCGCTGCTGCTGAGCTTTGCTTCTCCCTCCCTGGTCCCCTCCTCGGAGCCCGGGGTCTGCTGCTGTCACCGCTGCTGCTGAGCTTTGCTTCTCCCTCCCTGGTCCCTTCCTCGGAGCCCAGGGTCTGCTGCTGTAACCGCTGCTGCTGAGCTTTGCTTCTCCCTCCCTGGTCCCTTCCTCGGAGCCCGGGGTGTGCTGCTGTCACTGCTGCTGCTGAGCTTTGCTTCTCCCTCCCTGGTCCCTTCCTCAGAGCCCGGGGTCTGCTGCTGTCACCGCTGCTGCTGAGCTTTGCTTCTCCCTCCCTGATCCCTTCCTCAGAGCCCGGGGTCTGCTGCTGTCACCGCTGCTGCTGAGCTTTGCTTCTCCCTCCCTGGTCCCTCCTCAGAGCCCAGGGTCTGCTACTGTCCCCGCTGCTGCTGAGCTTTGCTTCTCCCTCCCTGGTCCCCTCCTCAGAGCCCGGGGTCTGCTGCTGTCCCCGCTGCTGAGCTTTGCTTCTCTCTCCCTGGTCCCTCCTCAGGAGCCCAGGGTCTGCTGCTGTCACCGCCGCTGCTGAGCTTTGCTTCTCCCTCCCTGGTCCCCTCCTCAGAGCCCAGGGTCTGCTACTGTCCCCGCTGCTGCTGAGCTTTGCTTCTCCCTCCCTGGTCCCCTCCTCAGAGCCCGGGGTCTGCTGCTGTCCCCGCTGCTGAGCTTTGCTTCTCTCTCCCTGGTCCCTTCCTCAGGAGCCCAGGGTCTGCTGCTGTCACCGCCGCTGCTGAGCTTTGCTTCTCCCTCCCTGGTCCCCTCCTCAGAGCCCAGGGTCTGCTACTGTCCCCGCTGCTGCTGAGCTTTGCTTCTCCCTCCCTGGTCCCCTCCTCAGAGCCCGGGGTCTGCTGCTGTCACTGGTGCTGCTGCTGAGCTTTGCTTCTCCCTGGTCCCCTCCTCAGAGCCCGGGGTCTGCTGCTGTCACTGGTGCTGCTGCTGAGCTTTGCTTCTCCCTCCCTGGTCCCCTCCTCAGAGCCCGGGGTCTGCTGCTGTCACCGCTGCTGCTGAGCTTTGCTTCTCCTCCCTGGTCCCCTCCTCAGAGCCCGGGGTCTGCTGCTGTCACCGCTGCTGCTGAGCTTTGCTTCTCCCTCCCTGGTCCCCTCCTCAGAGCCCGGGGTCTGCTGCTGTCACTGGTGCTGCTGCTGAGCTTTGCTTCTCCCCTCCAAGCCCTGCCAAGTTTCCCAGGTCCATGCGTGATCTGTTGCTCCAGTCCAATTTTTGTGTTTGAATTTCCGGACTTTATTCCATTATAAAACAGGACTACAAGTCCCAGAATTCAAAGAATAAAACCTGGCCTGGAACAGCAGCACACGTGTGGACCTGGGAGACCCGGCAGCTGCTCTGGAAGGTTGGGAGCTTAGAACAGACGCAGCACTCACACAGGGCGGAGTGTGGGGGCGGTGTTAAACCGGACACCCCAACCCCCTCCAGACTCGGGGTCCCCCCCTCTTCCTTCGGCCGCAGCCGGTTTCAGCCTCGAGGGTCCGCGGGGTCACTGCAGCCTGTGGCTCCCTCCGTAGTCTTTTGTCTCTTTCAGTGACTCCCAGTCCCGTGATCTCCTCTTCCGGGTCAGCGAGGGCAGAGGCAGCACCAGCAGTGAGTGACGTCACTTCCGGCCTCTTCTTCCGGCTCCAGCAGCTCTAGGGGTGGGAGGATCCTGTGTCTGTGCGGAGACCCCCTCAGGCCTGGGACTGAGATCTTCCCCCTCCCCGGGCTCTGTGGAGGTAGGAGCCCGACTGTCCACACCTCTTCTCCCACTGTCTCACCTCTCCTCTCCCACTGTCTCACCTCTCCTCTCCCCCCACCTTCTGAGGCCGGACACCCCCTCAGGCCTCGGACTGTCGTATTCACCGTCCCCGGGTGAGGGGAGGGGTCTGTGAGCAGGTGTCTCTGGAGGTAGGAGTCTGACTGTCCCACTCCCCGTGTCTCCTCTCCCTCCTCTCCCCTACCTGTCCCTCCTCTCCCCTACCTGTCCCTCCACTCCTCGGCCCAGGGAGACCCCCTCTCAGCTTGGCCTCCCTGAGGAGGTTCCTGGGGGCAGAGAGTGAGGCCTCAGCTCCCCTCCTGCTGGAGGGAAGGGGCTGCTGTAGTCCATGGCTTTACCGGTGTCTGCACCCCCAGTCCCCTGTGACCTACTCCTTGGATTCCCTCACTACCACCGGGGAAAAGTGCCCCTCATCTCTCTACGGCCCCTCTCTCACATACATTTTATTTGTTTTAAAGCGCAGGTGAAGGCTGGCGTTACTAATAAGAATCTATATCTAACCGAACGAACTTTTTTTTTATAAACAATAACGAATAAACAGTGAAAGTCTGGGGAAACTAACATCCTAACCTATTATACGCAGTTTCAAGCAGTTGTATGATGACAGTCTGCATCAGTCACTGTTCTATATCAGGATTGTATCTCATGAACAATCTAAAACATTTTCCATGAAATGTGATAGATGGTCGGCAAAGTTCTGTGATATCTATATCAACAGTACAAAAATTGGTACCGCAGTAACCTTCTCATATTTGGGTATACTATTAAATAATGAGGCCAGATGGGCACATTGTATTATTGCCAGAAAGATACGGTTTAAAAAAAAAAAGCAAATATGGCTTTGATGAATTTTGCCAAGCGATTAGGGTCAAACCCCCCACCCCCTAATGAATTGCTAAGAATGTATGGCACAAATGTATATGTATAGCTGGGCGTGTAGGGATATGTCACCTGCAAGGTGCTCAAATGGTGGCAAATGATTTTCAGAAGTTTCTTCTTGCTGTTCCCAAGGAGCTGGGAATGCTGTTTCTTACAGATCTGATAAAGGTACTGCCAATTCTTGTATAGCACAAAAATTGGACATCGGAACATACTGACCTAAATGGTGTCACCCTTGGGGATTGTTTAAACACAAACTCACCTTTGCAAATCCCTTGGTTGGCTTATATTAAAAGTTTCTTTTACGATATGGGACATTTCGATTATTATGAGATGCTAGAATCCCTTGCTGCTATAAGTAGAAAAGAGTTGAAATCTGGATGCCTTATCCACCTGTCAGAACTTAGGTTGATTACAGATCTGACGAAACCTAGTGTGTCAAGGAACCAACTTATGTTGACCATGTATGATACACAGCCCTATCTTAAGTTTGTAACAAACTCCAGAAATTGGTTTGTTGTAACTCGCCTGGGTGTGGGTTCTTTTCACCGCCTGATTAGCTTCTGGACATTAATTATTGGTCTCCTACTTTGATAAACTGCCCTTGCCACTGTGTATCCCAACATTGTACCATGCATGTTCTCATATTCTGCAAATTGTATGTTAATCAGAGGAAATGCTATATTATCCCTATTTTAGGATCCCTCAACAAGCACTAGTGTCGCCCAGCATACCTGTTCTTACAAACACTCCTAAGTATGTAAGTTTGCTGTAGTCTGTCGCGTTTTTTGTGAGCAGTGTTTAATGTTAGGAAAAACTCAACTCTTGTTACCCATTTGGGATGGGAGATGAATAAGTACAAAAAAAGGATTAACTGTTTTATGTTGTGTTTTTATGTTAATATTCTGTTTTAACATTTTTTTATTGTATTGTGCTTTTATGATTTCAAATAAAGGATTGAATTGATTGAGTGAAGTGTGCTGCGTTGTCTGTGAATCAGTGTAGGGGAAGTGAGAGAGAGAAACTACACTGATGCCTGCAAGTGGATACCTACCAGTTTTGGATTAGTCACTATTGGATGTGAGCCTGGGAGGTGCCAGGCAATTATGAGATGACCACCGCGCGTGTATGTGAATCTTTCCGATAGTGCTTATCTTTTTTTTACTTTCTTGATTGTCAAGAGAGAGGTGCTGCAGGAGTGACCCCATCATGCCTACGAAATTCAGTCCCTAAGGGCTTTGGCATGATGCAGTCAGACATTATGTCACTCAGACAGTGAGAAACCTCGGTTTTGCAGCAGTCCCTCTACAACATTTAACAGATGAAAGACTGCCCACTTTGACTTTGTTGTGGTGCAGCATTCATCGCCATCAGAAACTTCCACTAAATGCTTCAGGGGTCTTAGGAAAACACATGAATGAGCATTTTCACCAGCAAATGATGCTAGTATCACTTTCAGGGACTAAATTGCTATAATGCAGTTGTTCTGAAGTTGTGTAATCAAACAGCACCACCTCCTGGAAGGTTGCAATTGATTTAATTAATTAGTGCAACTCTTTGTGAAATAACTGTTGTAGTATGAGAAAAAAACGTACTGTTTCTATTGTATTTAGAGGCCTAGATGGAGAACAGACACTAAGCAACCCTGTGCAGTGCATGTAGTGCTTGCTTAAGTCTTGTTCTGGATGGATATAGACTCCTTGTTGGATGCCTGGTCTTACAATAGTACTTTTGTGGGAGAAATGTCCCCCCTCCAGCTAAATCTTCTTTTAGGATTTGGGGGTTGCCTGTTTTGTTTGCTTACTCACTGCATTTCACCATGTCTTTTTCTGTCCCACCATTTTCCGATTTCACCAGCTACTGCTGGTCTGCAATGTGACTCAGGACTGCAGTGAGATGAGGGAGTAATGTCTCATTACTCCGCTGCCACGCCTCGTGTCTATCGCCTGTATGTGTACGAGGCCACATGCTTCTCTGCCTACAGAGAGAAAGAATATAGTACGCGTGGTCTGTATAGCTGACCATTTTGTGTTTCACTCCAACCAAGATGCTAGGCTTGCCTAGTAGTTTGCTCATAATAAAATGCTGGGTGCAACCAAAATGTAACAAGCAACGATGACTGAAGCAAGCGGGGCAAACAAAAACAGCAGGAGACGATAGAGCGCAAGTAGCAGTGATGGTAACGATCCAACGACAACAGGACGGAGCAAGGATGTTTTGGGATTTATTTTTTTAAAGACCAATATCCGAGCCTGAGCCATCGAAGCACACCAAGAAAGTAATCCATCAGTACTTTGTCCATGCTCCATTGAAGGGAAAACACAAGAGGAAGGATATGAGACAGAAAGGCGCTGAAAAACGAGAATCAAGGAAGTAGGCAAGCTAAATATCTTGCAAGCAAATCTCTGGCATAGCCCAAAAATGACATAGGGGAGCAGCTTAAGATGTGATGGAGATGCGCACTCATAGATTTAGCCCACAAACACCCTCATCAAAAATGTCAAACACCAGTATTTGCTTCCAGACCAAACCCTTGAGTGCTCCTGTGTTAACAGCCATATGGGTCTGAGATAGATGCAGAGACAGACAGACTAGGCTAGATGCAAAAACAGACAGCTAGGCACACAGACACTCGTAAACGAATTCACACGCACACTTTAACAACACTTTAAAAAACTGTGCATAGAACAGAGGATCTTGAAGCAAAAAGAGGGTGTGGAATGTGTGTTTGGTTTAGTTCAGTAACACAGACCAAGACTCTCTGAATAATTAAATGTTTTATTGTTCTCCATTTATCATATGGGATCAAATTCTTTAGTAAATCTGTAAAGGTCTCACAGGATAATTTCTTCTATTTTTCTTGCGCTTAGGCGCACCAGGCTACTTCCTCCAGAGACAAGCTGGCGCTCCACCTCCAATGTCCTCAGAAAAGGTAAGTGTCATTTGACCCAGATAAAGTAGACAGAAGATTCCTCTCAACCTTTCATTTATGGCTGTTTTCAGCTATATCTTTTCCAGCTATGTTCTCCTTTCTATGTACTGTTTATTATTCCTTCACACTCTCTTCTCTTAACCCCCCCCTTCATTTTAAGCATAAGGCCTTTTGTTAGGCCATCGAGACTTGCTTCTAAAACAAAAGAAAGCCAGGTGATTTTGGGACTCATCCTGTAAGTAGGATTCTATGCACAATTGTCATGGTTTTCCCCCAATTGTCCTCCAAGGGCTCCCCGACAGCCTCTGTGCCCAGATTCCCCCGTCACGCATCTAGACAGCCACGGTCCTTCTATGAACCATGGTGGTGGGGAATCAGTGTTTCCAGGAGGAGTGCAGGCTTCCATCTCTGTTGTCTTGGCTCTCTGGTCCTCCAACAGAGCCCCTCTGTTTCAATTCCTCCTGGCTGTCCTCCATGCTGTAGCTCCTCATTGTGTTTCCTGTACAATAGGGTATCCTCCTCCATTAATCAACTGCACCTTGGTGGTCCTCTATTTCCCAGGTCTTGGGGTGAAAGATTGTCAGCCTGAGAAAACATTTTGTAGTCTTTTGTTGGTTTTCCCTCCCCAAGTCTTTCTTCTCTATTGCTCTTTGTGTCTTCTAATTTCCCTCTTCTTTCTCTGTTTGCCAGTCTTTGTTCGCTTTCTACATATTCCTCTGTTCTTCCTTTGCACTTCCTCGTCTCAGTATGCTGAGGGCGTTGTAGGCACTGCTCCTCCTTAGGTCAAAACTCCGATCCACAGCAGAGTTGAGGATAGCTTATTTTTTTTCCTAATGACCAAACCTGCTAAATCATACATTGTTGTGTTAGCTCTCTGTAGCCGAAAATACAACACTGTACTTCGCTACCCACAGCAAGACGTAACTTAAACCACACGTTGAAAAAATAACACATACTCAATCCACAAGCTGGAGGCTAGTTTTGCACTTGTTTTACTCTTGACACACAAAAAACATGAAACAAATAAATAGGCATTTTTTTTATTAACACTGAGATTAATGACTGCATATTCCAGACACCGAGTGCACTACAGATGGTTTACACTGCCTGGACATGTATGTACTTTTGTTCCTGCAAGGCTAGGCCAAGAGTTAATTGACAAGTAATAACTGCCCACAGCTCAGAATCCCTCTGGGGGCACAAAAGCTCTTATTTCTAAAGTACCATACTTTCCTCTACAAGCCCCCTGATACTAAAAAATATGATAATCTGCTTCACTCTCCATGCTACTAGCAAGACCTATTTAAACCCCAAATTCGTATTAAAAACACATCTTCAATCAACAAAGTAAAAAGCAGAACCAGAGGTGCACTGATACATGTTTTACAAGAGACAGTGATGTCTTGCCACCAGTTCTCTTAGACAACATGTACACTCCATCAGCCAAGCTGCAGAATGTTTGGTGCTGGACTTCGCTTTCACTCTGGCAGTGCTGAGTCTGCAAGGAATCGGGCCAGATACTTAAGCAGTGGGGTTGTCCTGCAGTGCATGAGGGAAAGCAACACGCATCACAAATCAATATGTAGTATTGCATTTGAGTAGTTTGGTTGGGAGGAGGAGCACATGAGATAACTTGCAACATCAGCAGGACAACAGCATAGAAAGTTGGAGGGGGGGAACCATACAATGGAGAACGCCGAAAGACACATGGACTCTTATAATGTGCTTAAGAAAAAAAGTAGTAGTTCCCTAAAAGTGAGCCTTAGAAGGATAGAAGCCAGCCAGTCACAGATGGAGAAGAACCTACGCTCTAGGAAAGGGACAAACTCAAGACAGAAAAAGAAAAGCTAGCAAATTAGAAACCCGCAAATTAGTCAAAATGAAGCTAAACATTGTTAAGCAGCCAGTGGGCTACAAGCCCAGGTAAGTTTTTGGTAAGCCCACTATAGTTTTTGTTTCTTCTTTTTTTGGCTCAACCTTAAATACTAGTCCATCACATAAAATTGTATCTTTTTTCTTCTTTATTAACAGCACTTCAGCTGTGTAAAATTGTATTGCTATCACCATGTTAGCACACAATTTGCATTTTATTAAAAACTTAATAGAATTTTATTTGATTCAAGCTATATTTTTTTATCACATGCATTAAATAGCCTTTATACTAGTGATTTTGTTGCTATGTACAAATGTATCATGGTTACATCCACATTAATTCTATCAATATTAACATTTGCCCCCCTAGAATTTTCAACCACACCATCAACACGATACTTCATGACAGTCACATTATTGGGGACTTGTTGTTCTATATCTCTAACTACTTGCAATCTACCCTCATTGAAACCCCCATTTGTAGGAAACCACAAAGGAACAATAACCAAATTAAAATGGGCAACAATGACGTGCACAGAGCAGTCAGAAGCAGCCAGGAGAACCAGTTTGTGTGCCACTCCTGCTCAGGGGCACCTCCCTCATCATGCATGTCTTTCTGTAATTGGTGCAGTGCATGAATGGCCATTGTCCATGTCGTTGCGTGGTATAATCATACAACAGAAGGCAACAATCTTGGTGCACACCCCCCCTCCATTGCAGTCATCGAGTCCAACACGTAGTGATGTGGCATCACCATGAGGCGGGTGGCTTTCAGTTCTTCCTTTATTGAATTAAGGCAAAGCTCAATACTGTTCATCATTTAGATCATCTCCCACCGGGTTTTCTGCAACCAGCAGGCATTTGCTTTTATCTTCATGGTGAAAAACTGAAGCCTGTGCGTCCTTGAACAGTCTAAATTCTCCTGGGATGTTCTTGTACTGAGTCCAGCCAAAATAATCAACAGTTCTTTTCTCATGAGCCTGATGCAACAAAGTCTTATTCTTCCTTAGCGGGTGCTGGTAAAACTTGGACAGATCTTGTCCAGGGATGACCAGGGTTGGTGAAGAGGGAGCAGAGGCCATGCCATCCAGGGACGAGCTGAGTATATGCAAACTCTCTGCACTGCCAGTAGGTGTCCATTAGTGTGGAGGTGCCCCAATGCATGTCGGGAATGTGCAGGATTGTGCCATAGTTTTCATTTGTACCTAGCGGGATTCTTCCGTTTCCCCTGAAACAGAAAGAATACAGGGTGAGTTTCCGTACAATTAGGGATTGCCCCTTCCCTTCTAACCTTGCTCCTGTCTTTTCCTGTGTTTCTCTTGTTTCTTTTTATGGTAGTCCAGTATATGGGCTTGTATCTCCCCCCAGGGCTTGGTGTCTAGCCCAACTACAGTGTAAAAACTGCTTTGTATTTCAGTGGGCAGCCCCCTACTTGTGGATATTGTAAAAGATGATGACCTGCAGGCCCGTATCGATCAATGGCTGGTCTGTCTTCTGTCTCCACCATTCTCTCATCCTGTCTAGAAAATCTGTTATGGACTCCCCAGGTTTCATGGTTTCTGCCATTAGCCTTCCCGCATCTGAACATTCTCCACGGGTCATCCATATTTGGTGCCTGTATAAATTGAATGCGGCCCCTTCATGCCCTGTGTTTGTCAGCGTGATTGCGAGTTCAGGTGAACACCGTGTTAGCCTACTCTCCAAAAATACAGTCTAGAAGACTTTTAACATCGCCTATTGCCAGGGTTATACCCATGGTGTTCTTCTCAAAGCATGAGATCCGTTTCCCAGCACCATCCAACAATGGCGGTGTAGTGGATCCTATGTAGTTTTATTGGGAATTAGGGGATTGCTTAGCCTTTTGACTTGCAGGCCAATGCCCCCGTCACCTAGTGACTTTTAACCTACTTAGCCTGCTCTGTTTTAGCACATTTATTTAATTAGTTCTTCCTTGATGGCTGCTATGTTTATAGTTAGGAAGATGTTTTGATTTCACATTATCCCCTTCTGTGCCCAGGACGTAACCATTACGTCCTGGGCCCAGAGCCCAGAGCGCAGAGGGAGCGCTAGCGCTCCCTCTGTGGGGTTCCCCCCCCCCCCCTTCCCCACCCTTCCCTGCCCAAGGCAGGGATGGAAGGGGAAGCCCTTCCACCCACGACCCCCCTGTGACGTCAGCGCGCGATCGCACGCTGATTGTCTCAGGGCCTCCTGCATTTCTCTTCCGATCACCTGGGGGAGGCCGAGAGAGGCTTCAAAGGGAAGGAAAGGAATTTCTTTCCCTTTGAAGTCTCTCTCTGCGTTTCAAAAGCCGGATTGCAAAGCTATCTGGCTTTTGAAACGCCCACTAGACACCAGGGATTTATTTAAAAAAATGAAACTGGCATGAGGAAGCGACCCCTTGGGCAATGGTCGCTCCCGGAGGGGGGGCATTTTTTTTTAAGGCCTTTTCTGCCCCCCTATTATTAGGCCGATCTGCCCGGGGGGGCAGAAACCTCTAGGCACCAGGGATAATTTTTTTGGTTTTCGTTTTGTTTTTTCTTTTAGAGGTGGGGAGCGACCACTTAGGCAAGGATCGCTCCCATATGGGGCAATTATATTTAAGGCCATTTCAGCACCCCCCCTTGGGGGCAGATTGGCCTATTTTTATGAGGCCAATCTGCCCCCAAGGGGGACCGAAACCACTAGACACCAGGGTGTTTTTTGTTTGTTTGTGAATTTCACGTAAGGGGAGCGACCCCTTAGGCAAGGGTCGTTCCCCTGGGTGGCAAATTTATTTTAGACCACTAGGCACCGGGGATTTTTGTTGTTGTTGTTTTACAGATGGGTCGCTCCCCTGGAGGGGCAAATTGTATTTAGGCCATTTCTGCCCGCTTTGGGGGCAGATCGGACGATTTTAGGTCAATCTGCCCCCAAGGGGGGGCAGAAACCACTAGGCACCAGGGATCTTTTTTTTTTGCGCCGTCACGCAAGGGGAGCAACCCGTAGACAAGGGTCGCTCCCCAGGGGGGTGGGGGGCCAAAAGCATATTGTTAGCAGAAACCTCTAGGCGCCAGGGCTAATTTTTGTGTGTGTGTGTTTTTTTATATATTTTTTTTTTATAGAGATGGGGGGGCGACCCATTAGGCAAAGGTCGCTCCCCTGGGGGGCAAATTGTATTTAGACCATTTCTGCCCCCCTTGGGAGCAGATCGGCGGATTTTAGGTCAATCTGCCCCCAAGGGAGGCAGAAACAACGGGGATTTCTTTTTTTGTGCCAATGTCACGCAAGGGGAGCGACCCCGTAGGCAAGGGTCGCTCCCCGGGGAGGGTTGGGGGGCAGGGGGGCAAATTTATTAGGCAAGGGTCGCTCCCCTGGGGGGCAAATTGTATTTAGACCATTTCTGCCCCCCTTGGGGGCAAATCGGCCGATTTTAGGTCAATCTGCCCCCAAGGGGGGCAGAAACAACTAGGCACCTGGGATCTTTTTTTTGCGCCAATGTCACGCAGGGGCGACCCCGTAGGCAAGGGTCGCTCCCCAGGGGGTTTGGGGGGGGGCAATTTATTTTAGGCCATTTCTGCCCCCCCCCCCCCCCCCCCCAGGGCCGGCTGAGCTAGAGGCCAAAATCCAAAGGTAGGCACTTTGCAAAAAAAACCTCTGTTTTCTGTGAAAAAATGTGATGTGTCCACGTTGTGTTTTGGGCCATTTCCTTTCGTGGGCGCTAGGCCTACCCACACAAGTGAGGTACCATTTTTATCTGGAGACTTGGGGGAACGCTGGGTTTAAGGACATTTGTGGCTCCTCTCAGATTCCAGAACTTCTGTCACCGAAATGAGAGGAAAAGTGTTTTTTTGGCCACATTTTGAGGTTCGCAAAGGATTCTGGGTAACAGAACCTGGTCAGAGCCCCACAAGTCACCCCATCTTGGATTCCCCTAGGCCTCTAGTTTTAAAAAATGCACAGGTTTGGTAGGTTTCCCTAGGTGCCGGCTGAGCTAGAGGCCAAAATCTACAGGTAGGCACTTTGCAAAAAACACCTCTGTTTTCTGTCAAAAAATGGGATGTGTCCACGTTGTGTTTTGGGGCATTTCCTGTCGCAGGCGCTAGGCCTACCCACACAAGTGAGGTACCATTTTTATCGGGAGACTTGGGGGAACATAGAATAGCAAAACAAGTGTTGTTGCCCCTTGTCTTTCTCTACATTTTTTCCTTCCAAGTATAAGAGAGTATGTAAAAAAGACGTCTATTTGAGAAATGCCCTGTAATTCACATGCTAGTATGGGCACCCCGGAATTCAGAGATGTGCAAATAACCACTGCTCCTCAACACCTTATCTTGTGCCCATTTTGGAAAAACAAAGGTTTTCTTGATAGCTATTTTTTTAACTCTTTATATTTCAGCAAATGAATTGCTGTATACCCGGTATAGAATGAAAACCCACTGCAGGGTGCAGGTCATTTATTGGCTCTTGGTACCTAGAGTTCTTGATGAACCTACAAGCCCTATATATCCCTACAACCAGAAGAGTCCAGCAGATGTAACGGTATATTGCTTTAAAAAACCTGATTGCAGTTTTTTTCACCTCAATTGCAATTTTTTTTTTCAGTTGTTATTTTCTGTAGGAAACCCTTGTAGGATCTACACAAATTACCCCTTTCTGAAATCAGAATTTTGTCCACTTTTCAGAAATGTTTCGGTTTCTGGGATCCAGCATTGGTTTCACACCCATTTCTGTCACTGACTGGAAAGAGGCTGAAAGCACACAAAATCGTAAAAATGGGGTAGGTCCCAGTAAAATGCCAAAATTGTGTTGAAAAATTGGGTTTTCTGATTCAAGTCTGCCTGTTCCTGAAAGCTGAGAAGTTGGTGATTTTAGCACCACAAACCCTTTGTTGATGCCATTTTCAGGGGAAAAACCACAAGCCCTTTTCTGCACCCCTTTTTCCCATTTTGTTTAAAAAAACTAAATTTTCACTGTATTTTGGCTAATTTCTTGGCCTCCTTCTGGGGAACCCACAAAGTCTGGGTACCTCTAGAATCCCTAGGATGTTGGAAAAACAGGACGTAAATTTGGCGTGGGTAGCTTATGTGAACAAAAGTTATGAGGGCATAAGCGCGAACTGCTCCAATTAGCCAAAAAAAGGCATGGCAGTGAAGGGGTTATCAGTGCCACTCTGTGAAGGCGTCACAATCAGCACCAAAGAAAAGTGATATATTTAGGTATTCACATCATGTCCCTTTCTCGCTTAAGTCTGACAGGAACATAATGTACTTTTGGAGGTAATTGTTTATATAATTGCCGCCCCATGCATGCTTTCTTATCTATTGTTTGGGATCATACTTGTGGCAGGGGTCCTACGAGATCTGTATAAATATATCTCATGCAGACAAGGTTATCAGAGAGATTCCTACCAGATGAAACCAATGCTATCTATGCAATAGTTGACTTGATGCAGACCTAGCCTGCGTGTCCCCACAGAGTCTAACCTAAAGGCCTCATTCCAAGGTAACGAGGGTTGGGGGCGCTTATCACGGAGACGGTACTGGCAGATGAGGTTTACACACCTAGCTTTCTTTAGGTTTGAGGTTAGGTTCTCCATGCTAGGGTATTAGGGCCTACTTTACATCTCATGTTTATTGCAAGATGGTGGGAGTCTTTGTCTTCACAACTCTCATTTTCACAATAATGATTCTTGCACTGTGCATTATCCTAATCATTGCTCATGCATTTTACATTAGATTGCAATCTTGTTACTGCATCGCTTTCATTGCCTGTGTGTGACTGAGACTTATTGCTCATGTGAGAAAAGGGTAATCTCTGTTTTACCCACTACTCCCCTGAGATGTCGCACTCTGGAGTCCATGCGCAAAGGCTGCCACAAATCACCTTTTTACTCTTTGGGTTTTTGGGGGGTGTAGGAAAGTGCCACTGTTGGCATGGTTACCCCTGACTTTTGCCTAGTGTTGATGTCAACTTTGATTGAAAGTGTGCTGGGATCCTGCTAACCACCCCCCTGCATCAGTGTACTTTTTTCCAAAAACTGTACCTTTGTTTCCACAATTGGCACAACCCTGGCACACAGTTATGTCCCTTGCAAAAGGTACCCATGGTACCAAGGCCCCTGTGGCCAGGGAAGGTCCCTAAGGATTACAGCATGTATTATGCCACCCTAGGGGACCCCTCACCAAGCACATGTACACTGCCTTGCAGATTGTGTGTGTTGGTGGGGAGAAAAAGACAAAGTCGACAAGGCACCCCTCTCAGGGTGCCATGCCCACAAACCACTGCCTGAGGCATAGGTAAGTCACCCCTCTAGCAGGCCTTACAGCCCCAAGGCAGAGTGCACTATACCACAGGCGAGGGCATGGCTGCATGAGCAGTATGCCCCTACAGCATCTAATTCCATTCTTCAACACTGTAAGTGCAGTGTAGCCATATTGAGTATATGGTCTCGGAGTTTATTTTGAACTCCACCGCCTCATAATGGCTTCACTGAACACTGGGAAGTTTGGTATCATTCTTCTTAGCACAATAAATCCACACTGATTCCAGTGTGGGATTTATTGAAAAATGCACACATAGGGCATCTTAGAGATGCCCCCTGTATGTTAGCCAAACTGCTAGTGTAGGACTGACTGGTCTGTGCCAGCCTGCCACATTCAGACAAGTTTCTGATCACATGGGGTGAGAGTCTATGTGCACTATGTGGTCAGAAACAAAGGCTGTCCTGGGTGGAGGTGCTTCACACCTCCCCCTGCAGGAACTGTAACACCTGGCGGTGAGCCTCAAAGGCTCAAGCCTCAGATTACAGTGCCCCAGGGCACTCCAGCTAATGGAGCTACCCGCCCCCCTGGACAAAGCCTCACTTTTGGTGGCAAGTCTGGCCAGAAAATTAGGGAAAACAGGGAGGAGTGACCACCCCTAAGTTGTCCAGAACTGAGGTGACCCCTCCCTGCAGAATCCCATCTTGGTTTGGAGGACAGGGACCAATAGGATTAGGTTTGTGCCCTCCCTCCCCCAAAGGGAGTGGGCACAAGGAGGGTGTAGCCACCCTCAGGGACAGTAGCCATTGGCTACTGCCCTCTGACCCCTAAAACACCCCTAAATCTAGGATTTAAGGGCCTCCCTGAACCCAAATTTTTAGATTCCTGGTGACCTGACAAGAAGAAGATGGACTGTTTAGCTGAAACCTCCAGCAGAGAAGAAGGAAGACAATTGATTTGGGCCTCAGCCCTACCGGCCTGTCTCCTGCTTCAAAGAACCTGCAAAAGAACAGCGACGCATCCAGCAGGACCAGCGACCTCTGACAAGCTCCAGAGGACTGCCCTGCACCCAAAAGGACCAAGAACTCCAGTGGACAGCAGCCCTGTCCAAGAAGAAACCAACAACGAAGGACTCTAACCTCACTCCGAATGCGTGAGCCCTAACCACTCTGCACCCGACGCCCACAGCCTGTGTCCAGGTGACCCAACCAACTAGAAAGGATCCCCAGGCGATTCTGAGCAAGTACCCACCCTGGGTTGACCTCTCCACCCTCTCCATGACGACGCCTGCGGATGGAATCCCGAGGAGCCCCCTGACCGCGAAAGCTCTGGATGAAGATATCTGAAGCCGAAGGACCCACTGCACCCGCAGCCCCCAGGCATTGCAGAAACCAACACCCGGTGCAGCCATGTTCAGCATGCGGCCCTCCTCCCGGTCCAGCCGGTGGTGTGCCCGAGACGACCCCCTGGACCTCATCTGTAGCCTCTGAGTAACCCCCGGGGTCACCTCATAGAGAATCATTGAAGACCTGACATCTTGTTTGCATCCTGTAACTGGCCGCCCCAGTGCCGCTGAGGGTTTATGTTTGGTGCCTATTTGTGCCCCCTCCTCCCCCCAGTGCTCCTCTAAACACACCAAGTCTGCCCTCTGACGTCACGGGTACTTACCTGCCTGCAGATCTGAATCCTAGTACCCCAAGTCTCCATAGGAGCCCATGTTAATTTTGCCTACAATTTGACCTCTGTACTCGGCCGGCCCCGTATTGCTGGTGGTGGGTGTTTGGGGTTAACTTGAACCCCAACCTGTGAACTCCCTAACCCACGGAGAATGGAACTGTGAGTGTTGTACTTACCTGTAAAGCAATCTAAGTTTTCTTCCCCCAGGAACTGTTTCTGAAAATTGTACTGTGTACATTTTTAAAAACTATTATTGCCAATATTGCAAGAACTGTATAACTTATCGATTTCAAACAAAGTACTGTTGATACATGTGTGAAATACAAATCTATTGAAGTACTTACCTGCTACTTGAATCTTGTGGTTCTAAAAGTAAACTAAGAAAATATATTTTTGCTTTATAAAAACCATTGGTCTCGAGTTAAGTCATTGAGTGTGTGATCTACCCTCTGATAAGCTTAACTGCTCGACCACACTAGCACAAAAGAGAGCATTAGTATTATCTACTTTAGCCTCAGTTAAGCCTCTGGGGAACCCCTGGACTCTGTGCACACTATATCTCATTTTGACATAATATATACAGAGCCATCTTTCTACAGTCAGGTACTGCTTGTGAGCCGGGAGGGTTGGGTGGACATTTGCAACCTGTTGTAGGATTTAGTTAGTCGCCTACAAACAAAAGTGCTGTCACCCTAAACCAGCAGTCTCGCCTAGAGTTAGAGTCCAACTACGACAGCAGCAGTTTGTCTCTTATCCATGTGAGCCCATGGCACATAGATGGTCCCTGACGTGCCATTCTGTAGTAGTGGACATATTCTCATTTTGGGTAGCTCGACTGAGCCTGATACAACATAGCACTGCCATCTCTACAGGCAATCCTGCATGTAATGGAAGTTCCACTTGGGATTTCCCCCTCCGTGCCAGATGCAGTCTTCTGCAACAGGTATGTCCTCTGGTCCGAAGGATCCTTTCTTTGGCCAGGGTCTCTCATACTGATCACTTCCTTTGGTCTAGTGGGCTAGTAGGTGACAAAAGGGTCGCACAAAGATCTCACCTTATTCCTGAGCTGTTATATCCCTTAGAGTTAATTTGTCTGCCTTGTGCATTCGGGAGGAGCAGCGGAGGTCTCCGTGGCTGCTCCCCTTGTGCACACACAAAGGTGCCATTTTGAGCCACGCATGCTGGGATTGCATCAGGCTACCTTGATCTTTTATCTCCTGATCAGCCCCTGCCCCACATTGACGATCTGATGAGGCTCAGATCCCAGCCACTCTGCTTCAGACTCTTCCCCGAGCTGGGCTTTGCACCTACCCTTTGTCTCCTCGGAAGGAGGCCGTGTTGGTCTACTCTCCCGTTGTGATTCCAGGGTGCGAGCTCTCTTTCTCCCTCTTTAATTCATGCCTTTCTTCTAAGTCCCACCTAGACTGTCTCCTTCCGTCTGAACTGTGCACCATTCTCCTTGCTCGGGACCTGCCCTCAAAGTTGCTCTCTGTCATCTCCTCGGCTACCTGAGCAAAGCTTTTGGCTCCCTCTTTGTCATCAGATCTCAGAAGACTGGGACCACTTTGTTCACCCCCTCTAGCAGTGTCGCTGTCCAGGACCGCTATGAGACTCTCTGTCATTAGAGTGTGTTCACTGGTGCCAGTGGGAGTGTGTGCTGTCCGTGCCGCTGAAGTTTGATGGGCTGAACATGACGGATGGGGGTCGAATTCCGGGGAGCTTAAGCGCTAGACTAGGTTGGTGCTGGGACTGCCTGGTCCTGTTTGCCTGGTAGACGGTCATGCCTAGACCTGACAGCTTGGTTGGTGGTGGCCCCTTGGGCTCCCTCAACTGTCAGATTGGTGTAGCCTAATGCGGGGATAGCAGGCATCGTGGAGAAATCCTTTTCTACATATGGCAGGGAGGTGCAGTTGTCTTGCTTGCTGATTGCGGGTTGGTGTCATCAGCGTGGGCTTCCTCAAAGATGGCCCATAATTCTAGTAATGCCTCTCTTTTATCCTTCTTTTGCCCTGTGTATTTTGTTTGTGTGTATATTCTTGTGTGTTCAGTTATGTTGGTGTCGAAGGTTCCCTCTTTTGGGGAGTGGAGGGGCGGTAGGTGTGTGTGTGTGTAGCCTTTTTGCTTCCAGGGAATCTTGAGTTATACGCATTCTAACTTTTCTGTTTTTATAGAATGTTAAGTTTTACTCTGTTAGTGGGAAAATATATACACTGGGATCACTAGATCTAATGAGCTTAAGGTTATTCACAGATGCATCACAATAAAGATTTAACAAACACAAATGCAGATGAAGGATCACAACCTAGGAAAGTGCGGTTGTTAATTCATACCCTTTGAAATTTGGCATCAAAATAGTGAGCCTTACTTTACCATCAAATTGCAATGTGTGAGATTCAGCAGTGCCTTCATAGCACATTAAATCATCAACAAATCACAACACTTAAGGCAAACACAGCCACATTCATTTACCAGTGTCACAATAGCAAAACAGCATCATTTCAACTGGCACACAAAAAAGACAAGGGGGATAGCCTGACCGAAATACCTTACCCCAGGGGAAGCTCTGCGTGGTGTTCGGGACTAAGTGAGCCTGATAATCTTGACTATATCAGCTCTGGGGTAAAGATAACAGCAATTTATATGAAGAAAGAAAGGAATAACTTCAACAATCACATGCCCTTCTTTGCCAAACACAAGCTATGCCTAATCTCCTGTACCCTATTGTTCTAGTTTCCTAACGCCTGAATTACACCCTTTGTCTCGCCCAGCAGTTCAAGCGAACACACACTTCTCACTTCTTTCAGATGCTAACAGTGTTAAGAAACCGGTAGCGCAGAGTAAATCTCTTTAGCCTAGTAAGATTGAGGTGCGGGCCCTATGTTGCACCCAGAGCCTATGCATACAATATTCACGTTTCCTAGTTTGCCACATGCCAAATGCTAGGACTAAGGCTCTGATGTAGTCTCTTTCCCTTCTGAACGCAGCTTCAGGATGGATTTAGCAGACCTTTCAATCAATTGCAGCATCTGCTCACCTTTCTTTGCAGATACGAATCCGTCCGGGCGGGGTCCTCTTCTTCTGGCTGCACTTGGGTACAATGTACCAATCAGTTCCTGACTGGCTCACCAAAATGTTCCTCCAATGTGAGTTTACTTTAAAAAACAAAAGACAAGAGGTGCCTTGCAAGGCAGGAACAATTCGTTTAATTAAACATTTCAGCCAGGAGAACAGTTACAGAACAGCAATCTGAAGACCGTCTCTCAAAGTGGAGAAGTGTGGCACAGTGGTTAGAGCGGCAGACCCTGAGGCAGAGATCTGGCTCAAGACCAGGGTTCAAGTCCCGCTTCAGCAGGTCTTGGGCTCAATTCCCTTGGACCAGATAATTCTCGCCTCGGTGCCTAATCTAATTAATGAGTCCCACTCTGCAACTCTGGGCAATAGCTTGCTTAATCTCCACAACGGCCCCAACAGTGCTTGGATGCCTGGCTTCACCCTGGGGGTGCCCAGGAGTGGGCACCTCACAGGGAAAAGCCAGGAGGGGTTCCATAGCGGTATGAGTACAGTGCCTTGAGACCCTAACAGGTGAGTAGTGCGCTATACAAGTGCAAAGTTTACAGTTTAAAGTGCAATGGGTTGAAGTTCCCTTTTATACATTTCACTGAACACCTTAAAATAATTAGACATTCTTTTCTTGTTTGAGAATGCAAGCAGTTGTCTTGGAGTCATAAATAAGGTCCTGATTACAAATCCAGGTGGACGTGGGCACAATGTGGGCCAGTGGATAACGTGTCCAGGTGTCCGGCATGAGGTACGCCTGATCACTGCATGTTACTGTGCGTGCTGTGTTCTGATTGGCTAAGTGTTCCTAACTGTATGTAGAATTTGACCGTTTTATGGTGTTTGGGAATGCATGTACCCCTCCGGCCATATGTGTTTTATTAGGGCCAATCTCTTAGGACTATTGTGGTGTTGCTTTGCCTATCTGTGGGACTGAGCTTTGTTTCCTGTTTGCACGTTTATGTGCCAGGTACATGCTGTCCCATCTGTGACCTGTCAATTAGACAGCCTCCGGCCTAGGACTCCGAGCCTGCACGTATTTGGAGAGTGGAGCTGACAGAGACTTCATGACGGGTGAACTCAAAACAGCAATGTGATTTTGTTGCTACGTAGTAATGTATCATGGCATGCATCAACTTTAATTCTTTTAATTTTCACAACACCCTCCGTTGCTTAATCTGTATGAAATACTACATCGATCAGAAAGTTTACAGTTTGCAGCAAACCTGTGCTCTAGTAGTATTTACCTGACTTTTGTATTTAGAAGTGACCACAGCCCTTAACTAAGTGTATAAGAACAATGGTTCCGTGGGGGAGAAAAACATACATTTCATATAATACCCTTTGTCATTATGAGTAGAGGAAGTGTATCGCTCTCTCTCTACGTTCCTTGAGATGAACAAAGGGTTAAGAAGATACAATGGTCTTGTGGCTCATTGCTTCAATGTATTCAGTACAGTTATATCAAATAAATGACACAGACTACTCATGGGATCCCGTTTTACATTCCTTGGGTGTATTCACTACAACTGTATCAAGGTTACACTAAAAAACATTATAACGTGAAAAAACGTGCTCATGCAGTGCATGTGGTGAAATCAAGTGATTCAGTGAGTATCAGTGAGCAGCTTTGTCTGTATGGTAGCTGAAAATGCTACCAAAAGACCTTCTGGTTTACGTACCACTCACTGGCGTGCAGGTGCTTCAACCTAGAGCTCGTCAGCCTCACAGACAAAGCTGCTCTCTGCTGATAAAGGGCTGAACCCAGAAACACGTGTCCAGAGATTTACAGAACTTGCTGCACCTACTAAGGTGAAAAACTGCAGTTTACTTTATGGATATAAAACAAACTTTGACTGCATTTACCATGATGCATTGGGGCTGATTGCATGCTGGAGTGTGAGGCAGGGTTCTCCCTTTCTGGTTTTCCTAAATATTGAATAAATATGGCTGTTGTGAGAGCGTTTTTAATGGAAGTAAATCATGCCTACTTTAGATGTGCTTTAGTTAGCATAACTAGGCCGCAGCCAGCTAGTATTGACAGCCATTCATATTTGCAGGAGAAATGCGTACGTATATTGTGTGAGCAAGGTTTTCCACGTGCATGTGGCTTTGTGTGCCTTTCCATTTGAAGAAAATCTTTGAAATTGACACCTCAATCTCAAATGCAAAAGGTAATATGTGTGTTCTCTTAAGGAACCTATGTTTAGGATGTTTCTTTGTTTTGTAACTTTCGGAAACTGCTGCAGATGTTCTGTATATGTAATTCATTAGGTGATCAAGCTATTGTATAGCATAAGATGTCAGCAAAAGCAAGGTGTAGGATGGAATGCTTGAAATAATCTCAGGCAGCGGTAATCTACCGAACCGCATCCCAGTCTATTGTTTTTCTCCCACCATGCCACTTGACATAGCTCCGTGCATATCAGTCTTGACCCTGCTACAATAGGACCAGTCAAGCCCTAACTACCAGGCCTGGTTCCCTATGAACTAGAACACACGCAACCCAGGACCAGAAGAGGAGGTGAACAGCCTCCCCCGACAACAGACTGAATTCTCTTAGCGATAAACACAAGAATAATCTCAGATTCATCTGATTTCTAGAGAGGATGGAGGGATTAAATTTCTTAAGAACCTCTGTCTACTTGACAGAGCCTGAAAATTGTTACTACTGCTTTTATGTAGAAAGAGTATATAAAGCGATAATTAGTAAGCCTTCTCCCTCTGAGGCCGGTGATGGCATGATTCCCCCTACTAACAATTTAATTTTCGTATGTAACACTGGAGCAAAAGGGGAGACACTATTTACCTATAATAATGGTATTCCCGAATGATACCCCTATGGGTCAGAAACAACGGAAAACCTTCAACCACATAAAGCAAAAACCGAGGCCCTTGGGGTTAAAATATATGCTTCTATGTCTGCCAAAGTCAAGGTGATATTCCAGGCCAAACAGAATCCTTGATATGGCTTGAGGAAAGACCTTGGCTGCAGAATGACACTGCTTGTAAAAGACGGCTGGTCTCCACTCCCACCCAGACTATGAGGCCCAAGGCGCATCAAACTTGACCCAAATGGCAGACTAACCTGGGGACGAGTGTGGTGATTGGCCCCGCCACACTCTAGGGCACAAGAACTACCAAGGACAGGCGACTCATCGAATGCCGATGATGACTCCAGGAGAGGAGACGAGAAGAGACACGCAAAAGGAATAGTTCCTACAAAGTTAAGAGACGAGAGGGAACGATCACCTGACATGATTACAGGCCAACCATACCACACCAAGAGATGACTGGTCCTGGTCATAAGTGGACACAGTTAAACAGTGTTCACAACCTGCTCATAATTCAACCGAGTTAAGTAAGGGATGTACTTGAAAGAAGAGCCCTCTTTGCTCTTAAGAAGCTGCCCAAAGCCATAGTGAACTACCAAAAGAGATGGGACTCTTGGTATTGATTGAAACAACCTCTTCTTCCCCCATCACCTGTAAGGAGCTTAGCAGAGCGAGCACTGAAAATAATTGAACTCTATCAGATTATTGTTGAGTTGCTAGTTAAATAGGTGTAGTTTAGATAGATGTATGATGGAGGAGTGTGGGCAACAGACTGTTCCACATGTTAAGGTGGTTCTATGCTCAGTAAGGACAGGAAAGGTTCTCTCCTGGATCGTCAACTGCCTCGAAATAAAATCAAAAGCGGAGTTGACACCCCAACACCCTCCAAAATCGGGGTTACACCGGACACCCCAACACCCTCAACACTCTGGGTTACACCGGACACGTCAACACCCTCCAGAATCAGGGTTACACTGGAGACCCCAACACCCTCCACACTTGGCCACCCCAACACTCTCCAGACTCGGGGTTACACCGGACACCCCAACATCCTGCACACTTGGCCACCCCAACACTCTCCAGACTCGGGGTTACACTGGACACCCCAGCACCCTCCAGAATCAGGGTTACACCGGACACCCCAACACCCTCCACACTCTGCGTTACACCGGACACCCCAACGCCCTCCACACTCGGACACCCCAACACCATGCACACTCTGGGTTACACCGGACACCCCAACGCCATGCACACCCTGGGGTACACCGGACACCCTACAGAATCGGGGTTACCCCGGACACCCCAACATCCTCCACACTCGGGGTTCGGTCCCCTCTTCCTGCGGCCGCAGCCGGTTTCAGCCTCGAGGCCTCCGCGGGGTCACTGCAGCCTGTGGCTCCCTCCGTAGTCCTTTCTCCCTTTCAGTGACTCCCAGTCCCGTGATCTCCTCTTCCGGGTCAGCGAGGGCAGAGGCAGCACCAGCAGTGAATGACGTCACTTCCGGTCTCTTCTTCCGGCTCCAGCAGCTCCAGGGGTGGGAGGATCCTGTGTCTGTGCGGAGACCCCCTCAGGCCTGGGACTGAGATCTTCCCCCTCCCCGGGCTCTGTGGAGGTAGGAGGCTGACTGTCCACTCTCCCTGTCCCAGCCCTCCTGTCCCTCCTCTCCCTATCGCTCTTCCCTGGGCCTCAGTCCTTCTTCAGTAGCTGCTGTCTCTCCCCGGACCCACATTGTGCACCGAAGCCCCCCTCGCAGAGGCCCTGAGGCTGCCTGAGGCGCAGGGGGGCCTGATCTGCCCCGGGTGGGGTTGTAGTTTCATTTCTACAGCGCTTGATCACACTGACACGTTTGAAGAGACTACCGCACACTTCCTGCGGGTGGGACATAGATGGGAAAGCAACTACGGCTGTGAAGTGGTTTGAACCACGTGAGACACCAGACTTCATCTTTTGTGTTGTTTGCCACTGCATCTGTCCTTGATTTTGAAGTCCAAATGAGTGAGTAAAGAGACACAAAGCCTTGGATGCCAGTGTGTGGATGGGTTCAAAGTGTGAGTGATTTGTTGTCTATGTTGTAACTTTCTGTATTGTGCCTGTATGACAAAGACTGACCAGTCTATCTTAGAGCTAATATTTAGCTCAGTATGAATCTAAGGGCAAAGTGTGAGAAAAGCTGTGCTAGGCCTGCAGGTTTTGTCTTGGTCTGTATTGGATGTGAGCACAGGAAGTGGTCAAACATGAAACAATGCTATCCTTGCAAGGGTACATCCTTTGCTCATATACAGCATTGGTGTTCACAAACTATTTTGCATCGGACAAAAATAACGGTCTGTGGAAGCTTCTGCATTAACACGCTGGGCTCCGCCCTTCTCATTTTCGAGGCTGTATTTTTTCCATCAGTTCTCACTCTTAATAAGTGACTGGCTGCCTCACCTTACCCTCGAGAATCAGGAGACAAACAGTAATGGTGGGATGTCCACTGTGCATCTGTGGGCATCTCCCCATTGGGCTTGTCTTATTTTCCAGCCCTTGATTGCCATAGGAGAGGTGCTTCAGGAGTAACCTTATCACGCTGATAGAATTCAGTCTCGAAGGGTGTTGGTGTGATACAGTTAGACATTATGTCAACATCCATTTGACATCAGTCACGCTTAAGTTTTTAAGAAATAAACTGCCTACTTTGTGTTTTGACAGCGTTCACGGCCATAAAAATGGTGCTACATGCGTCTTAGGAAAAGATAAGATAACTCTGCTCATTGATGCACTTGCTGGAGAGATCCGTATGTAGCCTTGAGATTTATTGTGTCTCCTGCAAAACACACGGTGTAACATGCAGATGACAGATTTGTATTTTATGTAGATTGTTAAATGGATTACTTCTTTTGACACAGATATCACTTTATTACTTGCAAATCATGAATTGCAGCCCTTCGAATATAGCATAGTGAGCTATGAACCAGCATCAAGGAACTGCATGCAAACTGCAAAGCATGGGTTCAGAATTTCATTGGCTTTTTTTCTCAATCTGGTGTTATATGATGGCTAACCAGCATTTCTTTTCCGTTCAGGGTACAAGACCAGAGATCTGTATATGGCAAACTAATCTTTCAAAAAGCAAATTTTACACCAGGTCAGTCTTTTTCATCAATGGATCGAAGATTTTCTTGAGTGCCAGGGACAGGCACTGTTAGGGAATATTCTGCACCCTAGATATGGGAGTGTTGCCTCAGGATCAGACATGTTTTTTATTGTGCTTGATTCATAGTTTGTCAGGGTACAATACCATATATTCCTTCCCTAGCTATTGTAGTCATTTGTCGCTTGCATAATGGCCCTCTAGGCTTTTAGACTGTGAGTGTAAAGTCAGGAAAAAATACATGTTGGAGCCTGCGCAATTTAAGTCATGTTTCACTCGTGAAATTCTCAGCATGGCATTGTGGGGCCTATAATTAAGAATTTTAGCTATGATGGGCCTGGGGCTGCTCCCAAAGGTGTGCTTACTCCACTATAAACATGGGAGATAGTTTGTTGCCCCAAATAAGTCATCTAGCATTTTTTCAACTTATAGTGCAATCTTGCCTATATTGAAGGATTCAGACACTCCCAGGATGCTTATGTTGTTGCAGCATGAATGCACATTTAGGTATTCATTCTTGGCGTGCATGATTTTAAGCAACTTCTCAAGTTGTTTTGCACCATTTTTCTCTGTCTCATCATTTCATCGCTGGCACCTGAGATGCACCACTCTGCACTGCCCATCTGCTCTGCAAATTTGTGTCACTGATTCTGCATGTGGTAAAATCAAGATGTCAAGAAGTTGATCTTTTTATCAATTGATTGCCAGCTGTGTTGCATACCTGACAGCAGGGATTTAAAATCAGGTGCATTAGAATCTGAGCCATCCACGCCGCAATGTCCTGGTGGGTTCCCCCTTTTGCTGTATGGCATCCATATTTTATCTCTTTTTTTTTTTGGTCTGCTTTGCTCAACTTGCCACCGGAATTAAGTATTATTCAATAACATTAGGCATGGCACAGTTAGAGAAGCTAGGGCCTGGCAGTGGACCCCAACAGGCAGTTGCTACTCAGAAGCTGCTGAAGAAGTTGCTCCTGGAACTTTGAACTCAAAACACATGATGTGTGCTTTATGGAGTCCTTCCTTAAATATTGATGCCTGCTGGTGAATCACTAGTTGGTTAGTTTGTTAAATGGTCCTGATTCACATTTGGAACGAGAGCACACTTTGGTATAATCAATGAACAAAAACATCAAAAAAGCCAATTCTAGTAATTCTAGTTTCCTTTGTTCTTGATTTTATGATACAATAAAACAGCCAATGTGTTTCGTTCCTTCTGACTATGGAACTTCTTCAGGGTTGTAAATAGAATAATAACAGCATCATTTCTGTGCTAAAATAAGATTAAAAACAGTAAGTACACAAGTACTTCATCAAATTTTCTGCAACGAAAGAATAACAATCTTCTTACATTGGAGAGCATCAAAAATGATCTTGAGGAGATAAAGTGCAGTACTTCTAATATCAACACAGACAATTGTTTACATAACATCAATCCCAATGTTAAATTCTATACTAAAACTCATTGTCAATTTGACATAGAGATGTGGCTTGCCCAACTTGTATTTAATAAAAAAAAAAATGATACCATCTGTTTGGTCCTACCCACTTCTGACTTGCTAACTGGTCTTATGACATTAATAACAGAATTATATTGAGTTTAGAAAACACACAGAGAGAATCAATTCAAACTACCTATACCGTCATTTCCAGTCAGTATTTGTTTCTATATGCTGCAGCATGGTACTGAAGCTGCAATAGATACCTACCATTGATCTGTAGTCATTCAGCCATATTGCCCATTTTGCGTACAAGCGTATCATGTACAAATATGAAAAAATCATGTGTTAACATAACAATTATAATCAGATCTAATACCCGGTGTGGAAAAAAGGGGTACCCCATCTCCATTATGTTTTACTTATGCAGGCCGATGTGCTGAAGATCACCAACAAGCACCTCTGTTGGGTTCAGTTAGAGTTATAGGATTGTTGCTAATAAAGTCTGCTCTGTACTAGGTGGGGAAATAGTGATCACTGCTTCCCATATTGTAGCATAGTGCTGACGCATGACACCTGTGAAGACAAGAACATAGAGAGGTCACATGATTGAGCAACCCTAACTGTTGATCTGTTTGTGAAACAACAACGCCAAATTTTCCCTAGCCTTTGTTAGCAGTGCCAAGTAGTGAAATTATTTCTTTGTCAGAGTAGAAAATTATAGCAAATTTTGAACAACTGAGCCAAATGCACACACACACTCCTGCCTCCCCCCCACCCCCAAACTGACTTAGGGTGCAAACATCCCATCATCAAAGATGACATAAGGAGAGTAGCTTGAGACATGGCGACACAAAAGCAGGAAGAACGACGCAGGCCACAAACACCCCTTCATTATCATAAATAGTTTATTTCTGAATATTCTTTCCTTAACCCCTTAGCTGCTGGGCCTTTCCCCCCCCAGTGCTGAGCCCTTTTTTGGCTATTTGGGGTAGTTCGCGCTTAGGGCTTCATAACTTTTTGTCCACATAAGCTAACCACGCCAAATTTGCGTCCTTTTTTTCCAACATCCTAGGGATTCTAATGGTACCCAGAGTTGGTGGTTTCCCCTGGAGGAGACCAAGAAAATAGCCAAAATACAGTGAAAATTTTGTTTTTTCCAAAAAAATGGGAAAAAAGGGCTGCCGAAGAAGGCTTGTGGTTTTTTCCCTGAAAATGCCATCAACCAAGGGTTTCTGGTGCTGAAATCACTATCTTCCCACCTTTCAGGAACGGGCAGACTTGAATCAGAAAACCGAATTTTTCAACACAAATTTGGCATTTTACTGGGACATACCCCATTTCTACTACATTTGGTGCTTTCAGCCTCCTTCCAGTTAGTGACAGGAATGGGTGTGAAACCAATGCTGGATCCCGGAATGCTAAACATTTCTGAAAACTATACAAAATTCTGAATTCAGCAAGGGGTCATTTGTGTAGATCCTACAAGGTTTTCCTACAGAAAATAACAGCTGAAATAAAAAAATATTGAAATTGAGCTGAAAACAACAGCCATTTTTCTTTGTTTTACTCTGTAACTTTTTCCTGCGATGTCAGATTTCTGAAAGCAATATACCGTTTTGTCTGCTGGACTCTTCTGGTTGCGGGGATATAAAGGGCTTGTAGGTTCATCAAGAACCCTAGGTACCCAGAGCCAATAAATAAGCTGCACCCTGCAGTTGGTTTTCATTCTATACTGGGTATACAGCAATTCATTTGCTGAAATATGAAGAGTGAAAAAGAGGTATCAAGAAAACCTTTGCATTTCCAAAATGGGATCAAGATAAGGTTTTGAGGAGCAGTGGTTATTTGCACATCGCTGAATTCCGAGGTGCCCATACTAGCATGTGAATTGCAGGGCATTTCTCAAATAGACGTCTTTTTTACACACTCTCTTATATTTGGAAGGAAAAAATGTAGAGAAAGATAAGGGGCAATAACACTTGTTTTGCTATTCTGTGTTCCCCCAAGTCTCCCGATAAAAATGATACCTCACTTGTGTGGGTAGGCCTAGTGCCCGCGACAGGAAATGCCCCAAAACACAACATGGACACATCCTATTTTTTTTATAGAAAACACAGCTGTTTTTTCCAAAGTGCCTACCTGTAGATTTTGGCCTCTAGCTCAGCCGGCACATAGGGAAACCTACCAAACCTGTGCATTTCTGAAAACTAGAGACCTAGGGGAATCCAAGGAGGGGTGACTTGCGGGGCTCGGACCAGGTTCTGTTACCCAGAATCCTTTGCAAACATCAAAAAGTGGCTAAAAAAACAAGTTTTCCTCACATTTCGGTGACAGAAAGTTCTGGAATCTGAGAGGAGCCACAAATTTCCTTCCACCCGGCGTTCCCCCAAGTCTCCCGATAAAAATGATACCTCACTTGTGTGGGTAGGCCTAGCGCCCGCGACAGGAAACGCCCCAAAGCGCAACGTGGACACATCAAAATTTTTGGAAGAAAACAGAGGTGTTTTTTGAGAAGTGCCTACCTGTAGATTTTGGCCTCTAGCTCAGCCGGCACCTAGGGAAACCTACCAAACCTGTGCATTTCTGAAAACTAGAGACCTAGGGCAATCCAAGGAGGGGTGACTCGCGGGGCTCGGACCAGGTTCTGTTACCCAGAATCCTTTGCAAACCTCAAAAAGTGGCTAAAAAAACAAGTTTTCCTCAGATTTCGGTGACAGAAAGTTCTGGAATCTGAGAGGAGCCACAAATTTCCTTCCACCCGGCGTTCCCCCAAGTCTCCCGATAAAAATGATACCTCACTTGTGTGGGTAGGCCTAGCGCCCGCGACAGGAAACGCCCCAAAGCGCAACGTGGACACATCAACATTTTTGGAAGAAAACAGAGGTGTTTTTTGAGAAGTGCCTACCTGTAGATTTTGGCCTGTAGCTCAGCCGGCACCTAGGGAAACCTACCAAACCTGTGCATTTCTGAAAACTAGAGACCTAGGGCAATCCAAGGAGGGGTGACTCGCGGGGCTCGGACCAGGTTCTGTTACCCAGAATCCTTTGCAAACCTCAAAAAGTGGCTAAAAAAACAAGTTTTCCTCAGATTTCGGTGACAGAAAGTTCTGGAATCTGAGAGGAGCCACAAATTTCCTTCCACCCGGCGTTCCCCCAAGTCTCCCGATAAAAATGATACCTCACTTGTGTGGGTAGGCCTAGCGCCCGTGACAGGAAACGCCCCAAAGCGCAACGTGGACACATCAACATTTTTGGAAGAAAACAGAGGTGTTTTTTGAGAAGTGCCTACCTGTAGATTTTGGCCTGTAGCTCAGCCGGCACCTAGGGAAACCTACCAAACCTGTGCATTTCTGAAAACTAGAGACCTAGGGCAATCCAAGGAGGGGTGACTCGCGGGGCTCGGACCAGGTTCTGTTACCCAGAATCCTTTGCAAACCTCAAAAAGTGGCTAAAAAAACAAGTTTTCCTCAGATTTCGGTGACAGAAAGTTCTGGAATCTGAGAGGAGCCACAAATTTCCTTCCACCCGGCGTTCCCCCAAGTCTCCCGATAAAAATGATACCTCACTTGTGTGGGTAGGCCTAGCGCCCGCGACAGGAAATGCCCCAAAACAGAACGTGGACACATCACATTTTTTCATAGAAAACAGTGCCTACCTGTGGATTTTGGCCTCTAGCTCAGCCGGCACCTGGGGAAACCTAGCAAACCAGCACATTTTTGTAAACTAGAAACCCAGGGGAATCCAAGATGAGGTGACTTGTGGGGCTCGGACCAGGTTATGTTACCCAGAATCCTTTGCAAACCTCAAAATGTGGCTAAAATACCACGTTTTCCACACATTTCGGTGACAGAAAGTTCTGGAATCTGAGGGGAGCCACAAATTTCCTTCCACCCAGCGTTCCCCCAAGTCTCCCGATAAATATGATACCTCACTTGTGTGGTTAGGCCTGGTGCCTGCGACAGGAATAGATCACACAACGGTCAATGTTGGTCCTTACGTGAGGCAGCTGTTGACCCTGGGGTGATCCATTCCTGACACAGGCACTAGGTGTAGGCACTCAAGTGGGGTAGTGTTTTTATCAGGACAGGTGAGGAGTCACTGGGTGGTAGGAATGTTGTGGATCCCAGCATATTCCTGTAGTTTGTGTGACAGAAATGCGAGAAAAATAGAGTTTTTTCTCAACATTTCAGCTTTGCAGGGTATTCTGGGTAAGAAAACTTTGGGGAATCCACACAAGTCACACCTCTGTGGACTCCCCCGAATGTCTAGTTTCCAGAAATGTTTGGGTTTAGTGTGTTTCTCTATATGGCCGCCGAATCCAGGACCAAAAACACAGGTGCCTGCCTTACAAAACCAGTTTGTTTTGCCATAGACAATTTTGATGTCTCCACAATATGATTTGGGTGGTGGAATTTGGGGCTGAACTAAATTGGTGAGCTCCCAAGAGAGCACTCTCTCTCTGCTTGCCGCCGCATTCACCTGCTCTCTGGGTTGGCCTAACCCACTATTACCCAGTTGCACGAACAGCTTGCGAAGGGACAGCAGGACTGTCCTCATCACCTCCCTCATAATGTACTGGAAGAGGAGTTTTCGAATGGGACTCCTCTGACTGAAAAATCACTCCCAGAGTCTGCGCCATTGTCCTATCCCTCAGATGCTGTCTCAGTATCTGATGTCTCAGTCTCTGATCCTATGTCAGAGCGGTCCTCTATAACCCGAGTGCAGGCAGCAGTCATCCATCAAGATGCCATCTCTGCTATTGGCTAAACTGTTGCTCTAAAACACTAGCCTACGTAGACAGTCACAAAATCGATGGTGTGTGTGAGATACGTGCAACAGTAGAGGCCACCTTACCTGCGCTTCTTCCCTCAATCAGCACGTACTTTCAAGACACTCAAAAAACACCTTGTCACATACCATTCGTCACAGTCTTTAGCACCTCCTGCGCCCAGTCCAACAATCATTATTGGTGCTCCCACTCCCTCCTCCTCGGATTCCCTCATTACCACCCAGCAAAAGTGCCCTTCATCTCTCCATAGACTTTACTAATGTACTCAGCTATTTACATAAAATACAGATGTGCTCTTTGCAGTAGGCATATAAACCTTCTGCGCTTCTTTATGGCACTAAAACTGCCACTAGACAAGTCGGACCCTTTTCCCCCCAGGGAAACCACACACATATTGACAAAAGTGATGTATATATGACAGCCAACCACCTGAAACTCAACTCAAGCAAAACCGAAATAATCCTCTTTGGCCCTCACCAAAAAAACCTGGGACCCCCCATGGTGGCCCACCACGCTAGGCCCTGCACCCACCCCCGCCAACTACGCATGCAACCTCAGCATCATCCTAGACTCCTCCCTCTCTATGACCCAACAAATCAACGCTCTTACCTCCTCATGCTTCAACAAACTCCGTATACTGAAAAACATTAAAATGGATCCCCACAGAGACCAGAAAAACTGTCACTCACGCACTCATCAGCAGCAGGCTTGATTACAGAAACGCCCTCTACGCCGGCACCACTCTAAAACTCAAGTGCAAACTACACGCATCCAGAACTCAGCAGCACGACTCATCCTCGACCTCCACCGACACGAACACATCTCTCCACACCTCAAATCCCTCCACTGGCTCCCCATTGACAAAAGGATCACCTTCAAGATCCTCATCCTCACACACAAATCACTCCACAACACAGGCCCTGCCTACCTCAACGAGAGTCACCTTCCACACCCCCACACGAAACGTCCGTTCAGCTGACCTCTCTCTCGCCTCTGACCCCCGCATCAAACACACCACCACCGGGGGCAGATCCTTCTCCTACATTGCACCCAAAACATGGAACGCACTCACAACCCACATTCGCAAGACCCAAAACCTACTTCTTTTCAGGAAGGGCCTCAAAACCTGGCTTTTTGAACAGTGAACCTCCTAGCCCCTTTCCCTCTCCCCCGTCCCCCCCCCAGCGCCTTGAGACCCTCACAGGTGAGTAGCGCGCTTTATAAATCTCTTTGATACAGATCTACCTATATATATATATATATATAAATATATATCTACATAGATATATCTATAGATATATCCATGTACCTAGATATATCTATCTACATAGATATATATATATATAGATATATACATATATATTTTTTTAGTTGTTGTATGGTTTCCTTGGGGGCCAAAATGGCCCCCAGGGAAACCCTACAACATCTAAAAAAAAATTGCCCCCACAGGGGGTCACCCTGCCCACGGGTGACCCCCCTGTCATTTCATTTTTTTTATTTTTTTATTTTTTTTTTGAAAAAAAAAAAATCCCCTGGGGGGGGGGGGGGGGCGCGATCGCGCCCCCCCCCCCCCCCCCCCCCTCCCCAGGGGGCACCTACCTTTTTATTTTTTTAGGAAAATTATCCGGGGGGGGGGCGGCCCGTTTTCCGGGGGGGTGCTGCCCCCCAAAAGTGAAATCCCTGGTGTCTAGTGGGGTTTCCTGGCCCCCGATCGCAGCACCGTTTCAGAAGGCCTCATAAGAAAGGGGAGACTCTCCCCTTTCTTACGAGGCCTTCTGAAACTGTTTCTGGCCCCCGATCGCAGCACAGCTGCGATCGGGGGCCAGAAACAGTTTCAGAAGGCCTCGTAAGAAAGGGGAGAGTCTCCCCTTTCTTACGAGGCCTTTTCAAAATGTTTCCTGACCCCCCCGATCGCAGCTGTGCTGCGATCGGGGGAGCCAGGAAACCTGAAAGCGTTTCCTGGCCCCCGATCGCAGCACAGCTGCGACCGGGGGCCAGGAAACACTTTCAGGAAGGCCTCGTAAGAAAGGGGAGACTCTCCCCTTTCTTACGAGGCCTTCCCGAACGTGAAAAAGGCCGTTTTCCCCATGAAAGCAGGAAGCGGCCGCAAGGCTGCTTCCTGCTTTCATGGGGAAAACACCTTTGCAACGTCAGCGCGCCTCGCGGCGCGCTGACGTCACAAAGGGGCGGGTGGGGGGCGGGGGGAGACACAGTAGCTTCCGTGTCTCCCGGGGGGGGGGGGGGGGAAATAAAAAATAAATCCTCGGGTGCGACGCACCCGAGGATTTATTAATGCCCTTCCTGGTGTCGGCCACTGGTCGTGACCCGCACCAGGGAGGGTGTGTGGGCGTCGGCCAGTGGCCGACGCCCGCATTTAAGAGGTTAAAACCACAATACAACATGCAAATCATCCATAGTAGAATATGAAATATAAATATATCATAAATCCCAAATGTGCAAGTCAGTACGTTTTTTTTAAAAAAGATTAAAAAGCCATAACTGGTGTTTAATAGAACAATTAACTTCACCATCACCTCAGTAAGAGGGGAACGTAAATTTGAGTGGCTAATATTTATTATCGACAATAAATATTAGCCACTCACATATATGTCACCATCACAGTAAGAAGGGAACGAGTAACCCTTCGTTAAACACAAGAAAGAAACTCCCAAATATTTATTAAAACGATATGGGAATGCCCAGTTCTGCCTCTGTAAGCCCATAAAGCCCCAATGACCTCCGTGCAATTACAGGCACCCACAAGGGTTACCTACTTTTAGGGTCCTCGCGGACAACCCTTCATTCCACGGGAGGCCGCCTTCTTGGGGAAGTTAGCGGTCTAGTGGTGCACGCTTTAGCATGCTGAGATACAAGAGCTGCTGCACATTTAAACTCTGCTCCCATGTGAGCATTCAAGTTTCAGACCACGTGGAGGTGAGCATTAGGTACAAAGCGGGAGTGTCGCTTTGAGGAAGTAAGTGCCCTTTGAACATTGCTTACATGGTGCTACAGATAAGGTAAGACAAATCGATTCTAAAACTTTGCCAAATCTTTAGAGTGTGACTACAAGCACACCCCCCTCCCGGAGGAGCTATGATATGAGAATCCAAATACTACTGAGTAGGTTACGCATGCACCACGTGTGTTCTGTTTAGTGTGTTTCACGTGTTTACATGTTTTAAATGTAGTATGTCTTTTACTGTTGATTGTGAGAGTACTTTAGTCTCTCAGTCCTGATATTCACGAGTGCCGTTTCCCACGAGTGGGGTGCAGTTTGAAAATAGGTGGCACCACACCCACAAACAACATAAATAGCGGCCCATTACAAATGGGGGCAATGATAACTATGCCTCTCTTGTATTTCCAAAGGTATCAACGACGGACACACTAAAAACAACAGTATCATCTTGTGACACCACATTAGTTAGGTGAATTGCACCATATCACAGAGCATGTATTATTTATACTTTCATTAGAGGTAGTCAAACAAAGAGTGGCACCAGGGAGTCCACCTTGGTCCTGAAGAGGAGCCTAGGGGTAAGGCTCCAAAACATGTAGACTAGGAAGTCAGGTACACTACATGCCCCTTTTTAATCATACCGCCTCTAAGAGATCTATTAAATCATTGGAACTACTAGGAGACAGGTATTTTAACTCACCCAAGACCACACCACTCCTATCCCTCCTGTGATTCACATTGACAAGACTACATCAGTGCTCCCACGTATCCAGTAGGTCGTAGCACGCCCGCTCCGTAGCGGAACTGGAAGAAACCCAATAATGAAGCATGCCACCAAGGGGTAAACCTGGTGGGTGAGGGTTTTTCTATCCATCATGCGGTATTTCTTTTAGCTGGGCCTCTTTTGTAATGTTATATAGGCTACAAGGAGGACAGACCCAGCCCCACAACCTCCTTCTCCCTCCTTCTTTTTGTATAATTCATCAACCCTGACTTTAGGTTAAAAACTTTGCTCTAAGTAGCCAAACAGATAACAAATAGTTTGACATACTATGTGCAGTTAAAGTCCTTTAAAGATTGTGTACATCGAAAGCTCCTATGTACTGGAATTATTATTTTTGTTTCCTTTGGGGAGCATATTCCTTGCAGAAGAGAATTAGATGGTCCACTGTCTCCATCTCATAAATACAGTCGGGCATTTATCAGAGCTTTCTGTTTGATGCATCCAGCTTTCTCAAAAGCTCCTAATATTCAGAGTACCTTATTTAAATTGGAGGTACATTTTCTTGGCTAAACGTGGTAAAGCATAATCCATGAATGGTTCAAACGAAGGTGGCATTTTAAAATTGACAAAACCTCCAGTTTTACAGTTCTGTAAACCTTCTTTTCCTTCACAAGTTCCAATACTTTTCTTTGATAGATGACCTGGTAATTATACTCCTCTCTTCAGAATGTAGCCAGAATCTTTTCATTCCCACCCTGATCAATATAAATGTAATATAAGCCAACCAAGGTAGCTTAGCTCTGTTAGTACAACTGAGGTATCCTCTTAGACCACCTATATAAGGTGCCAGCTCGTCTGTTGACCAAAGATGATGCCCAACTAATCCTTGTCAACGATGGGCCTTCTGTGCAATATGATTGTGACCCAAGTCTAAATGTAATGGGACAAGGGGGGTGCACTGTGGAAGTGCTAGGAGAGATCTTAGAACTCTACTCCCAGTTACGGACAAGATGTCACAGATCAAGTAGCCCCATATTTCTGATCCATGTAAACGGCCCACTAGGCCTTGATATTGAAATTTCCAGGGCTAGTGAGACTGCCCTTGAAACAGAGGTCGTATGCAGTTTGATACTCCTGCAAGGTAATATGACTTTTCTGTAGCTGCGAAATCCAAGACAACTTATGTGACCGCTTTATTCACAGGTAGTCAAAATTCAGGACACACTATTTCCTCAGTACCTTTTCTCTTGCTTATTTTAGGGAACATTTTGCTACGGGGACTTAAATCATAATTTGGTCCAGTTAGTATTGAATTCCATCCCTCTCTCTTGGCCAAAGAACTGATTTTTTAAAAGAAGCTGCTGCAGACCTTAGGGTATTTTGGACATTAACAGTGTGTCATCTGTAAACAAGAGGGCAGGGATCCTCTGTCCTGCTAGTTTCGGTGAGTCACAGATGCCCTTATCCAACTAGTTCACCACATCATTGATAAACAGGGGGAAAAAGCTTTGGAGCTAGAGCACACCTAACTCCCCTCTGGATTTCAATTTGGGTGGTAAGTTGCCCTTTGGTGTCCCATCTTACCTGCAAATAATTACTACTGTGTAATCATATCAAAATTGACAGAAGGTTAGGCGGAATACCCATGTCATTCGGGACTGCCCAAAACTTGTTTCTTGGAATCTGATCGAAAGTAAAGCGTAAATCAACAAAGTCTACATACAAGTAGCTCACGTCGATCAACATTGTCTTCCAACAGATGTTATAAAAATGAAAATCCTGGTTGAGTGTGCCGTAAGGTCTGAACCCTGCCTGTAATGGAGGCACGATATCTTTGTCCATAATCGAATCCTGCAACTTGCTCAATAGCTGTCTGCAGAATACCACCAGCAAGCTATCTATGAGACTAATAGGTCAATAATTATTTGGGGGCTTTGCAAGAGCCATTTTTGAAGATCTGTGTGATCTCTGCAGTGCTCCAGGGCGGTGATATACTTAAAATAAAATTGGAGATGCAATTTATATAGGGTCCTCAAGCATCATGGTGTAAAAGATAAAGGTCTTCTGGGATCCTAACAGGGCTGCGAGCCCTTTCTGCTCTTGTTCCCACTTACAGCAGCATAGGTGTCTTGCGAAGGATAATGTAGGGCTTTTATCAATTTCTATCCTTCGTTGGTGATGCCAAACTTCCATCAACAAGCCATCTAAATAAACTTTATATAAACTGCTAAAGAGGTCGGCCCATCTTGTGGCTGGACAAAGTATTCAAGTTGTTTGGGCACGACAGTGGAGCCATGGGCAACCGTATCCCAGAACAATTTATTGTTATTCAACTTGGCAGTGACAGTCTGATCCTCCCAGTCTCTTTTAGCCTTTACCAGGGTCCCTGTATAAGCTCTCATAGCAAGGTGTTTATCCGCTCTATTGTTGTTTCTCCAGGCCTGAAGGAACAAACTCTTGGCTCTCCTGCAGGCCTAATTCTACCTTGTTGCTTTGGAAGGTTTTATTTCTTTTTTTTTTAATTTGTTACTATTTTGATCTGGACTCTAGGATAATAGATCTGATATTTTCCATAAGGGTGTTAGGCTGTTGCATTTTCATAGAAGAGCCCCCAATTGCTTGGAGGATAAGGATGCTTTTTATTGTGTCTTTTACTAATCCTCTGACATTTACCAGAATTTCAGGGTTCCTTTGTAACCAGGCTCATTTTATGCACTTCCTATTATTAGTACAAACAATTTCTCCAGGACAAAATGAGGAGGGAGCTTTTACTGAAAGGTATAGCAAACCATTGATTGTCATTACTAGAGCATTGTGACCACTGTCCTTGTGATCTATGCTATTCATATCGTCCAGCAGGTGCCAAAGATGACATTGGGGCGCTGCTTGAGATAGGATGGAAACACACAATGAAACAAGCAGACCTATGGAGCCCACAAATATTCCTTCATCATAAAATGACATAGGGGAGTAGCTTGAGCCATGATGTAGACTCACAGATTGAGATATGTAGGCCACAAACGCCCCCTGATCAAAACTGGGGTAGGAGGGCAGCATGAAGGGTCCCAAGCTTTGAGTGTTCTCATCGTAACAGCCTAAGGGGGTCTGAAAAGGATACAGAGAGACAAACTAGGCCAGATGCAAACACACACATACACTCTTTCTTTCCATCTCTCTTTCTCTCCGCTCAAAGACTATTCATGGACCTTGGGAGTGGGGGTTTGTTCTGGCTCAGTAACCAAGGGCAACTACAAGGACGTCGGAGTAATTAAATGTTTTATATTTAAAATATCTATGAAGTCTTTAACAATCTCACAGAATTGTTTCTTCCTTTTTCCTTGGGCTTCAGTACTGCAGGTTCCTTCCTCCTTCCAGGGACGAGCTGTAGTCTCCTCCTCCAATGCTCCTAGATTAAATAAAAAGGTAAGTGTTCTTGTAACCCAAAAAACCCTCAAAACTATTGTTTTTTCCCCAGCTTTTTCTCTACTTTCTGTGCACACTTGTATCACTCTTTTTAAAATAAATTTTTTATTTCTCCTGTCTTTTTCTCCTTTCTTCTGCTTCATTTCTTATTGTTTGCAGTCTTGTCTTGTCGCCCCAACCTTCATCACACAAATAAGGCCCAATATTAAGCCAACAAGACTTAACAGGTGACTGTAGGACTGGCTCTGTAAGCAGGATTCTGTGCAAGATTGTCAGAGTTTCACCTCTGGTTATGCCCAACAGGTTCCCCTCCAGCATCTATGCTTGCACTCTCCCCAAACCCTTCCTTTCCAAGACTGCCACATTCCCCCCCCCACCCCCAACCCCTCCTCGGGGTGGATTCTCTCAAATAAATACTCACTGCTTGGCTTGTAGCAGACTGACAAAGTTATATCGCACAGCAGTTTTTTTTGTAACTTTTTTCCTATTATTAATAACAACACTATAGCTTGCAGTATTGGTTCAGCAATCCTCGTTCTACAAATTGAGTCACTTTTACCCCCCTTCCAGCAGTTTTCAGCATTACTCTTAGCTTTACCTACTCTAGCCTTGTTTTAACTCGTATCTCCCTCATAGAGTGTGACTACAAGGGGCAACCCGGGTTGCCTCTGTTAGTTACGAGACCAGAGGCTGGTCGCCTTGTTCGTGCACGGCAAGACAAACAAAATAGGCTCCCCTTGTCAAAGACCTTATAAGTCTTGCATGTAAGTGTGTACATTCCACAGCATGATTTTGACACCCTCAGTGTGCTGTGCTTTGGAGTGAAGTGGCACATATATTTCGCGACCTTTGAATTCTACCTTCTGTCTTTCTAGGCCATACCTCTCAAGCATATCCAGGTAGGCCCCCCTTTTTCCTTTTTGAGCACTCACCTTTCTCAACGAGCATTTCATTTGTGCACCACACCGTTAGGGATCCTCGACCCTGATGAATGCCCCAGACCATCTAGGCTCTTAGAGCGGGCAGAAACATGTTGGTCTCCACTTTTTAGACACCTTGAGTCATCATACTCAAAGGCGTCCCCATCCCCGTTTTTACCCTTATCTACAAACACCGATATTAAACTTTCAAACAGGTGATTTGTAAGGTAATTTTATCTATCACTACTCTTGACTGGATCCCTTGTATTATCCAGCAAGATACAAATTTCAGTACTCCCTCCGAAGTTCTTTTAACAACGAGGTCGGATCCACCCAGGTAGTATCATCTTACCTGGGTGGGGCTAGGTGGTCATATGATGAAGCATGACCCTATAATGTGGGTGAGACCACCTAGTTCGTAATGGGAACTCCCTCATAGGTCTATCCACCAGTCACATACACACGTCCACATCCACTGAGGTATGTGCCTAACCAGCATATATTGAACAGGCCATATGAGACATGTTTTTTTCCCCCACCACCACCCACACACTTTGTATATTTGCTGCCACCATCAGGCACCTGGCCAGCCACAGTTCTCTATGCACAAGGGCACATCTTCTTTATCCATCATTTGTCCAGATTTATGGGTCCTCCTCCTGGCTCTTTTGTCCTCCTCCCTCTGACGGGAGCTCTGGGGTCTCGATTCATCCTGGCTATCATACATGCTGGCGCGCCTCGTCGCATTCCTTGTGCAGCAGGATACCCTCCTCCAAGAGTTGATTATGCATTTGCCGCCCTCTGCACATCAGATCTTGGCAGAAATGTTCATCAGCATGAGAGACATTTATAATCCTTCCTTGGTTTACTCTCTCCAGTTTTTTAAGCTGTATTGCTCTTTCTATCTTGTAGTCTTTCCTTTCTTTCCCTGTCACATGTTGTCCCTCTCTTTCTAACAGTTTCTCTGTGACTTTCTTTGCAGGTCCTTGTCAGGTCTTGGGCTGTTGAGGTAGTCACTGGGACTCGACCTCCTCACGTAAGTGCCGCTATCCACAGGGAGGGTAGTCGAAAGCTACACTTTTCCAAATGACCAAAACTGCTAAATCGTGCTCGCTTCTATGAGCTGCGTCTGCACAAAAATGCTGCACTCAGCTTCTCTCTCCACGCTACAAGCAAGACTTAATGAAATGTTGAAAAGTAGCACATATTAAACCCACAGGCTACTTTTGCGTTAGTTTTTCTCCTGACAAACAGAAAACATGAAACAAACATATTGACATTTCACATTAACAGTTAAACATGTCTACTGTATATGTCAGTTCCTTGAGCACACTGTGAATGGTTTACATTGCCTGGACACACACGTACGTTTCTTTCTGCAGGGCTAGGCCAGGAGTTAACTGACGACAAATAACTGCTTTTAGCTCAAAAGATCTCTGTGGGAAACACAAGCTCAATGTTGCTAAATTTCCGAACGAACAACCCTACTGGGGCCAAACAGTGACAACCCCCTGACACACACATCCCCCACTAATGCTCTTAGGTCCCTGCCCTATTATCCCAGAAATTATAGAGCGCCAGTCGTGCCCAGGGTCTTAGGTGAAAGTGATGTGCTGTCAGTACGCCTGCCGCCCTGTAGTAAGGGTAAAAAAAGTCTACTTGCTGCCCTCATCTGGTACATCGTGTGGTTCTGGAGAGCTAACAGCGGTTTCCACTTTTGGTTCCCTAAAACAATCCACTCAATGGTCCCAAGCTAGGGCCTTGTCCATCAATCCCCTGCCCTTCTTCACCTCACCAAGCAGCACTGTCCTCTCATATCCCGCCCACCGGAGCAGTTCTTCCCTCCATTTCTCAAATCTAGAGGCCCTGGTGGTTTTCCAGTGCGTAATGATCTCACGCTTAGCTAAGACTGGAGCCAAATCTATAAACCTTGTGATAATCTTGCGTGTAGCAGGTCTGGGAAATCCCCCCCAGGAGGCACGTCAGGGGTGCACAGGCAATTGATCTCTGGATCACTTCATTAACGCAATTTACTTCCATCTGGAACATCTCTGCCGCCTGGTCTCCACATTGAGGACAGGCCACACCAGCAACGTTGAAGAGCAGAGTAATTCTGCCCAGAGTTAGATACGTCCTGTGCAAAAATTAAAGGAAAACCAACTGAAATCTGGCATTTCTGGACAGTTTGTAGGTGCATGCAAGTATCTTGGCCCAAAACTGCTAATGTAATTGGACGTGCTAAGTCTTCTTTCCATTTTTCTCGAAGCCCTGCTAAAGGTGTTGCAATATTGTGCCGTAACGCTTGGTAGATAAAGGTCACCCCCTTAAAGCTGACCGACGTGGTATACAGTACCTGGCAACCCCCATGCTGTGGGGGCTCTTCGGTGCCCACACCCCAATGAGTGCGGACTGTAGCAACTACTGCTCGATCTAATAAGAAATGATCCCTCGAGATATCAAAAAAGGTGGAGAAGTCATTGAACATTAGGAGTGCCCCATCCCTGTAGAGGTCCCTGATCCAGTGCACCCCTTGGGAGGACCAGTCCACCAGGGCCATCAATGCTTTGCCCCGGGTAATATATTGCAGTCCCCTCAATTGGATACCTGGCGCGTAGAGCATGACAACGTGGGTGCTTTGGATGGAGCGGTGCCAGCAGTGTCTTGATGGCTCACAGTGCATAGGAACCCTCCCGAGGGGGCCTCCTCGGATTCAGAATATTCTAGTATAATTCTCGGGGATTTGGCAGCATCCCCACTGTCGCCTCCCTCGGATGTCTATGTGAATAGATCCATTGGGCAAACCTTTGCAATTGTGCTGCCAGGTAGTAGGCTTCAAAATCTGGGGCCAACAGTCCTCCCTCTGCTGTGGAGCATTGCAGTTTAGATAATTCCATATAACTCCTACCCATCCCACATTTGAGTTCGTCCAACAATGAGTCACGTTCACGGATGGTACTTCAGGGAATAATTATGGGCAGCGTAGAAAAGAAGTATAACAATTGGGGGAGTCAACCATCTTCACTACCGCGATGCGACCCACCACCAATGGTGGCAGAGTCTTCCAAAAGTCCACGCTGGAGCGGAGATTCATAGTGGCTGCTCCTGTATTGCCCTCCAAGAGGTAAGTGGTATCATGGTAGATTCTATCCCCAAGATATTTTAGGCATGTCCCCACCCTGGCAAGTCCATGTGGGCCCCGAAGTTTGGGCACATCTTGGATCAACAAGAACAGGTGATATTTTTGCCAATTAATGCAGAGACCAGTTGACTGACCAAAGCATTCCCTCGCGTGAGGTAGGTCCTCATTTGCATCCCACAGGTACAATAGCATGTCATCTATGTAGAGGCCTGAATAGTGTATATCCAGTCCCCAATAGGCCCCTCCAGTCATGGCGCTTCTAGCCAGTGGTTCAACAAAAATGGGGAAAGGGGACAACCTTGTTGCATACCCCTCCCCACCACATAGGCTTCTGAAATATGTCTTCCCGTCCTGACACAGGCAGTGGGTGCAGAACACAGATGTTTAGTCCTCTGGACAAACACAGGACCCAACGGTAAAGAAAATCCCAACGAAGGCTGTCAAAAGCATTTCATTGTCAACCATCATGATCGTCGCTTCATTCTTACCCATTATCTCTGCTTCCAAAATCATGAGGAGACTTAGGATATTATGTGCCATTTTGTGCCCTGGGATGAATCCATATTGATCTGTATGGATCAGTTTGTTTTTCAATGGAAGCAGGCGAGTTGCCAATATCCTACCAAGTGCTTTGTAGTTCATGTTAAGCATGGACAATAGGCGGTATGTCCTGGGTGGACCATCCTAGTTTTAACAGCGGGACGACCAGGTGAGCAAGCGCCCTGCTTCTCGGACTGTTGCTTAGAGGGCAACCAGTCTCTGAGCCAGCTCCTCAGTATAGGGTACATAAACTCCACAGGCAGCCCATCTGTCCCGGAAACACATCTTTTGCCAATGTGTTTAATTGCAGCCTACAATTCCTGAATCGTTATATTCCGCTTCTTCGTGAGAGATCGTCAACAGTGGGGCAGCATACAGCGCCCTATAGTAGTTCCCAAATCCACTGTTAATGCTGTGCGTGTAGGGACAGGTCTTGGTGTACTGCTACTCATTGCTGTCGTTCTTTGCAGGCCCAGGTGCTCCCTAGTTAGAAAGTTGTCAGTGAGCTGCTAGGATTCAGTGAGTCCAATGAAGACCCTCCCCCAAATACCAGATAGGTGCGGTGATGATGGGGTCGGGCCCCCTCTCCTCCTCCTCTGCCGCCTGTCTATGATGGGAGTTCACAGCGTCAAGTCATGGCTAGTGGCCGTGGGCCCAGGTGCTCCCTCGACTCTCTATTGTGGGTGGGCTCTGCCGGCCATTACTCTGCTTTGGTCACCTTTCCCCTCGATTGCCGGGCACCATCCATCCAACCTGGTCTAGGTGTCTCCCTGGCCTCCGTGGTTGCCTAGCTCAACCTGTGCATGCAATATAGGTGGCAGGAACCACACCACCCCTCATTGCCTTAGGAACGACCAGGCTGTACCGCCATCTTTAAAGGTCACCTCATGGGAAGCCCCAGTCTGGGCACCTAGTGTTGTAGAAAGTGCCCAAATAACCCAGCAGCTGGTCACCTTTGTATCATGAGGTTTACTGGCATGTGGTTAAGGGCTGGTGCAGGCTCATTCCATAAAGGATGCCCCGAATTACGGATTTCAGTTGGGAGCACCGCAGCTCAAGACCTATCCCATTGGTGCCAGGCCATACCCCCACAGAAGCCTGATTAGTTTCTCAGCATATTCAGAATCTATTTGGGTCTAGTTGCTGTAAGTCATACACTCCCCAAACCACCCACATCCTCACAAAAGCATCGAGTGAGGAGCTTAAATGCTCAAAGTATGTTCAGCTCAAAAATCAGACTTCCAAGGAGTATGTAAGCATCTGTACATGCACATAGTGAGGGAATATTGCATCAGACTATTTACTAGAAGAAAACAAGGACTGGCAAAGCCAATGGGTCTTGCTTTTAGGATATATTGGCTTTGCCAGTGCCCTTTGGCGATAAATTATATTAGATGCCGTACAGCATGACCAAATGGAGAAGCCTCTCCTCCTCCCCCTTCCCAAAGAGTGTGTTATTGTGTGTCATGATGCAAATAAAATAAAATATATGTCTCAGAAGTAAATGGAATCTGGGCCCTTGATCAGAATTATGTGGATTCAATCCTCTGTCACAAACATGGCAAATATCCTGTTGCCTTTACCGCAAGTCCATTGAAGCCTTTTGCGCTTTTTAAAAGTTTTGTGGGTGGGCTATCCTCCATTTTTTGATGGAGTATCTATTCTACTAAACTCTAGATAAGGCCCGTAATTGTTAATCAGACAATTAGTCTGATTGCTGCCAACAGTTCCAGAGGTGGGCCGGGCCATGCTCTCTCAAGCTGTTGATGATGGGAAAGATGCAGCGAAATTCACTGTTCACTGCAGGCTTTACACAGCCGGCTCACTGGGCAGAGCGGTTTCGCCAACTGTAGCCTTGAGGCGGCACACTTGGTTGAGGATGATTGGCTTTTCGTGGGATGTCCAATCCTCTCTTATGGACATGCCTTTTGATGGGACCTGTGTCTTCGGAGACAGGACAGATTTGGCGCTGGATCGATTTGAGGACAGTCAGGCTACTGCCAAGTACTTGGGACTTTCTCTGGCCTCATGTCACCTTCAATCCCCCTTTTGCGGCCTCTGAATGGGCATCCAGCAGCACCAATTCCCTACCAGTCACAGCGCCACACAGGATTCCCAGCCTCTTTGTGGCCGGGGTTGCGGTACCTACAGACCTTGTGGGTCAGGCCAATGATCTGGTCAGTCTGACACCCCCAGCAGCTGCAGCCTCCAACCCCTCCTAATCTACCTTCTTACCACCATAGGCATCAAGTTGGTGGCAGGATTCGCCATCACCTACCTACTGGCAGTCCATAACATCGGACAGGTGGGTTTTGCAAATAGTCCGAAGGGGGACACTCTCTGTCACTTCTTTGCCTGAAAGTTAGGGTTCTCTTGGCACTCTGAATGCCAGAGCAGACTAATTCAGACATCGATACCTAGTGGATCACGAATGGCGTCTCTACCCAGAGGTGGTGCAAGGTCTCTTTCAATAGGAGGGTGATTCTTGGTTAGATCTGTTCGCCTCTGCCGGGAACACGCAGTGTAAGCAGTTTTGCATGCTGGAGTTTCCAAAACAGCTCTTGCCGAGAAATACCTTTTGTCTCAAGTGGAGCACAGGCCTATTGTACAGCTTTCCACCTATGCCACTCCTGCCCAGAGTTCCCACGAAGATTAAGAACAACCAGTCCCAAGTCATTCTGTGTCTCCGGACTGGGCACAGAGAGTCTGGCATCCCGAGCTACTGAACATGTCAATCGATCCTCTGATCAGGCTGCCCGTTTGGGAGGATCTTCTGTCGCAGCAGCAGGGGGTGTTCTCTACCTGAACCTGTCCAGTCTCTGCCTTCCCGTGTAGAGATTAAGTGGCAAACATTGACTGCTTTCAACCTTCGTCCCGAAGTCTGCAACGTCATCTTGGCAGCCTGGCGTCCTACCGTTGGAAAGAATTTGTGTCAGATAAAGACCCCCTCTCCGCTCCCCTTTCTGAAGTCCTCTTTATTCTCTCCCTTCCCAGAATGGCTTTGCATTGGGCACTCTCAAAGGCTATCCTTTGGCCCTTTTTGCTTTTTATGTTTGACTGACCAGCCTTCCATTTTCAAGTCCCCTATTGTAAATAGGTTTCTAAAAGGTCTTGTTCATCTTCTCCCTCCTTCACCATTTATCATGCCTCAGTGGGAACTTAATCTAGTTTTTGCATTTTTGATGTATGCTCCTTTCAAGCCTCTCCTCAATTGTCCCCTTAGTCTCCTTATGCTGAAAACGCTTTCCTCCTGGCAATTACATCTGCCCAAGGAGTGAGTGGGCAGTAGGCCATGTCATCCAAGCTGCCTTGCCGCTCAATCTACCCTGACAAACTGGTGCTTTACACAAGAGCCTCCTTTCTCCCGTAAATGGTCACTCCATCTCACGTAGGCCATTCCATCACACTGCCTACTTTTACCCTCCTCCACCTCCCTCTGAAGAAGAGGAACGGCCACCGCCTGGACCCAAAAAGAGTATTGTCGTTCTACCTTGATCAAGAGTCCTGGGTGGGCAACCAACTCTTCATGGGATATGTTGGTGTGGAGAAAGGTTGGGCCGTACAGAAGTGGACCATCTCCAGATGGGCCGTGCTCTGCATTAAAACCTGCCACGCACTTGTCAAGAAGCAACCTCTTAAAGGCTTGAGAGCTCATTCCACCGGAGCTAATGTTGCGACCACTGCATTAGCATGCAGAGTTCCAGCCCTGGATATCTGCCAGGCAGCACATAGGCATCTCTGCAGACGTTCACCTAACACTGCTGCCTAGACTGTCAGGTGCGTAGTGATGGACATTTTGCCCATTCAGTCATGCACGACTTCCTGGTTTGAAATTTGTTCGCAGATCCACCACCAAGGATGCTATTGGTTGGGTATCTATTCTAACATAAGGATCTGCTGCTAATAGTCTCTCTCAGATGACCCAAGTTACTTACTTTCAGTAACCCCTTAACTGGTAGAGACTGTGGGCCTGGTTTAGAACGAGGCGGACGGGTTACTCCATTGTAACATATCCATTAGCCCCACAGAGCTTCCTGTCCCTTGAATGGGCCTGGCAGCATTTGTTGCTGCCTGTCTAATCTCATCATCACCTGCATAACGTTGAAATCTCATGGTCATCTCAAATGATTGTCAGCAGTTTGTTCATGACTGGAGTGTTGTGACTGAAATGTGAACCTGCCGACCTGTCGTTTCTAATGCAAACACAAAGTACTACTTCTCCCTGAATACAAACTGTTAGTGTGCCCACCTGAAGTTAATAAATTCACCATTTTCAAACACACAACCTGTTTGCATCCACACTTTATTCTCCATGTCACATTAACTTCATTCAAATGTGGCAACCCCTCAGACTGAGCCTTGGGAGGATCTAGGCATTGCTGGGCCACTATTTGCCAGTGAATGTATGTACACCATTGAATTGCTACCCAGTTCTCCTTTCCTTCTATGTTTTGGATTTTGTTTTGAGAACGATTGTATTTTTTTTTTTTCTTCAAACACGCATGTTGTGTTTTAGTTTCATTGTAGCGTTATTCTTTAAACCTGATGAAGTGTAAATGTATTCAATAATTGTCTTGTTGTGCCCTAGGACGTAAGCTGTAACTCACTGACAAGGCCCAACAAGGTCAAAACTATTGTGTGGTGGCTTTTGTTCTATTAAGAGGAACATCGACATTTGTTCATACTGGACTGTTACTTTTGAAGCAGGATAAAGGCTGATTTGCATACTAATGTTTTTGTCTTTAGTGGCACAGTGAGCTCAAAACAATGATTTGAATTGCTACCTAGAATAATTACCAGAGGCCAAGAGTAATTCAAATGTTCACTTTTTTACATTTCATTAAACACATAGGGCCTGATTCACATACTGGCGGAAAGGATATGTCATTTCTGCCATACTGGAGGTCGGCCGATCTGGTTTATTGGCAGGCAGCCCTTCAGTTTGTATTCAGGGGAGACCGAGTCCCTTCTGCGTATATATACCCCTCTCACAGCCCTACAAAGAAAGAGCCGTTAGAGGTTTGGCTGTGTGCTTGCCCAGTTTAGAGAACAAACCGCCACCCAAAACATGATGTTACGTAAAAGTTGAAACTTTTTAATGACCCTACACCCCTCCATGCCATGGGAGAACATGCCATTTTTGAAAATAAAATTCAAATTCAAAGTATGTGATGCCTTCATGTTGATGGCACGGCAAAGGCACACTTTCAATTAATTTACAGGAACTGCCATGATGGTGGTTCCTTTAAATGCAAGAGATGTCTGCTGGAACGCCAGGCATCTCTAATTTTGGCAGGCGGAGTACCCTCACGATAGCAGGAGAAAGGTACTTCGCCATGGCAACGGTACTAACACTGTCCACCAACATTTAAATCAGGCCTATAGTGTAGAACGTATTAGAAAATAAGTAGTTATGATGTCTTCCACATAGTGTTCTATATGTTGCTTGTACATTTAGAGATTACAAATATTTTTGCATCCACAGAGAGCAGATTCGTGGGCACAAGATTAAGAGTAATGAAGAAAATTTGTTAATACTTGAAAGCTGTACGATATTCAAGAAGATCCTGAAATAACGGCAAACCGTAATTATAAATAGAAAACACAGCAAGAATCATGTATATGAAAAGACAAATCCTGCAAGAAACATCACGTGGAATCTGATAGCTTCAAGAGGCTGAGGACACTCATGCTGCCTGACTCAAAGCATCGAAAAAAAATAATAACACAACAACGACACTGGTACAGTGCACACAGTATTAAAAGATGGCAGATCCCACCCATCGTCTGAGCCAAGCATTAGATAGGTACAACAGTGTTCCACTTACTAACATAACAAACATACTGTGGTGCTAGACTATTATAAACTATCTTTTGGATGGACCCTACAATTTGTAGAAAAAAGTCATAGGTGTATAAAATATGAATCGTAAAGCAGACATCTGAAGGTTCAACAGAAGGAGGGTTTGGCTACTTACCCTGTAGCACACTATCCTAGGATATAAGGACTTGGTAACAAGGCGTCTTCTTTGTATGTTTCATACATATTGCCTGAAATTGAAGATACAGAATATAGAAGATAAGCTGTGAATTGTATTCTTTGCACATATACTTGACTTTTTTTTTTAACTCAGGTTAAAGGCACAAGCTCTGATAGAAAGAGAGGTTATCAGTCTGGCAAGCATTCCAATAACTATTCAACATTATTATTAATAACAGAAAAACATACATTGCTAACTACACATATGTAGTGAATGTTGAAATCAAGTTAGTTTTCAGCAACCACAATAGTCAATGGGTAAACACGTTAAAACGATCTATGCCAAAATATAACTGACCCTTTGACGCTAAACCTGAGAGAAGAAGCATGCACAAGACAAACTCAAGAATAACTTTAGTTTCTCCTCAATACTAAAGCAGCAGCATCAAGTATGCACAGGGAAAAACCCATAAAGACACAGTGAATGCGTCAAGAGTGTTCATCAATAATCACGACTAAGTGTTCACTCACAAAAAACAGAATAAAAACATACAGGTGCTGTGCTTGTGAGAAGTTTTAGTTTCTCATCATCCCTGCATTGCCATCAGCAGCAACTCAGTAGAAAACATATTTATTTAAGATGAGTTTAAATGTGCCAACCTCTCTACAAGGCAAACATCAGACAAATGCAAGAAAAAAAGCAAACACATGCAGTGAATGTGGCAAGCACTTTACTCTCTCAGGACATCTAAATATCCATCTTCGAACACACACTGGAGAAAAGCCATACAGGTGTAATGAATGTGGAAAAAACTTTATCTGTTCGTCGACACTAAAGATCCATGTGCGAACACACACAGGAGAAAAACCATTCTCCTGCAGTGAATGTGGAAAAAGCTTTGCGTTCTCAGGGAAACTAAAGCTCCATCAGCGAACCCACACCGGAGAAAAGCCTTACTGCTGTAATGAATGTGGAAAAGTATTTAGTTATTTATTGTCATTAAAGACCCATTTGCTATCACACACAGGAGAAAAACCATACACTTGCAGTGAGTGTGGAAAGAGCTATATAAAAGCAGAAAACCTAAAGGTTCATCAGCGAACACACACAGGGGAAAAACCATACGTGTGCAGTGAATGTGGAAGGTGCTTTACTCAGTTACCTAATCTAAAGAAACATCAGCGAACACACACAGGGGAAAAGCCATTCACATGCAGTGAATGTGGGAGGAGTTTTACCCAAAAAGGAACCCTAATGCTTCATCAGAGAACACACACACATGAAAAACCATACACATGCAGTGAATGTGGAAAGAGGTTTCCTTTCTCCGCAAGCCTGAGAAGCCACCTGCGAACACACACAGGGGAGAAACCATATTCTTGTAGTGAATGTAGCAGTAGCTTTATTGATTTATCAAAACTAAAGATCCATCAGCGAAAACACACAGGAGAAAAACCATACTCTTGCAGTGAATGTGGTAAGAACTTTCGTCTGTCAGGAAACCTAAAGGTCCACCAGCGCATACACACAGTAGGAAAAAAACCATACACTTGCACTGAATGTGGAAAGTGCTTTACTGCGATGTCTACTCTAAAGAAACATCAGCGAACGCACACAGGGGAAAAACCATTCACATGCTGTGAATGTGGAAAGAGCTTTGCTCGAAGTGGAACCCTCATTGTCCATCATAGAACACACACCCAGGAAAAACCTTATACATGCAGTGAATGTGGAAAGAGGTTTCCTTTCCCAACAAGCTTGAAGTGCCATTTACGAATACACACAGGGGAAAAACCATATCCTTGTAGTGAATGTAGCAATAGCTTTACTGAGTCATCAAAACTAAAGATTCATCAGCGAAAACACACAGGAGAAAAACCATACTCTTGCAGTGAATGTGGAAAGAACTTTAGTCTGTTAGGAAGCCTAAAGATCCATCAGCGGAAACACACAGGAGAAAAACCATTCTCTTGCAGTGAATGTGGAAAGACCTTTCGTCTGTCAGGAAACTTAAAGCTCCACCAACGAACACACACACAAAATCATACACCTGCAACGAATGTGGAAAGAGCTTCAGTAAATCAGCACATCTAAAGAGCCATCAACAAACACGGGAATTCCTTTGCACATGCAGTAAATGTAGAATTAACTTTTTATGTTCATTTGCCTTAAAGGTCTAACAGCATATGCATGCAGGAGAAAAACCATGCACATGTAGTAAATGTGTCAACATACCCTTATACCACAAATGCCATCAGGAAGCACACAACATAAAATATATATGGATGTGTTTCAGCCATTCATAAATTCTCTAAGACCCCACCTGCAAATCCACACATGTATTCGATTTAGGAAGATAGTCCATAATTTATTATACCTAATTGTCAATTAGTGAACACACAAAAGGGGAAATAACATTCTCCTGTAATGGATGTGAGAAGAGCTTCCATTGTTTTGCATCTACATGTGTATAAGCAAATACGCATAGTGGAAAACCCATACACATGGATCAGATATGGGGTGAGTTTGTCTGTCATCAATTTATAAGTTGCTGTTAGAAAATACAAACACATCTAAGAAAATAATTTCAGCTGCAGTAAATGTGGAAATAGTTAGTCACTTTTCAGCATGTAAAGTGGAAGACTTGTTAAGAAACCATTTCTGAATCTCACTATTGTCAGCTAAGAATTTTATTACTGCCCTTCCTAGCCTTGAAAAAACAATAGAACACTTTGATACCACCCTCCCACGGTTGAAGATGCCTTATGCATATTAGAAAGAAAGAGATCTCTTTGCTCCTATTGCTCAACATCTTAGTAACCTTTAACATTGTTGACCATGGGGCACCTTTTCCCTCTCATCCACACACCCGCAGATGGTGGTTGCCTTCATGAATTATGTAAACTTTGAATTCCATGTAAATTTCAATTTATATTTATGTTATTTTGTTTTAATTGACATCCACATGGCATTGATTAATCTGTTTGGCCTCACGATGTGCCACTGTTTCTTTTAAATAGAAAAAAAAAAATCTGTTTATTTTTATCATTTTTTAAATATGTTTGATTTCACTTAATGTTGATAATATTTGTCAGATCTGTAAACAGCCATCCAGTTTTTACATTGTCTTTTTCTGCTTTGTGAACAGATTTGGCTTCAGTATAGATATTGTTGTTGTTTTTTTGTTTTTTTTCCTGCTTTTTGGGCAATTCTGGTAAAAGGATTTCATTTGTTGACCCAGCGGGAAACAGCCCACAACATTGACTCCGGCTCATAATAGAGCAGACGGCAATGTTGCGGTGTGTCGGGTGCAGCAGCCCCATGCACCCTGTCTATGCCCGATTTTACTTGACGGTGCAACCGCCATGTAAAAACGAGAGGAGAGTGAACTCGGAATCCCCAGGGCAGTGCTGTCCTGGCTGATTGAGACTGCTGACACTGCCAGGCTATCGGGCGGTGAAAAAATACCGGTGCTGGCGGTCCGACCAAGGCACGTTCTCCATGGTCATAGTGTGGAGGCTGGACTGCCGCATTGGCAGTGGTCTGACTGCCATCTCGAGTCACAAGGGCAAAAGAATCATCTTGGAGACCTTAAAACATTGTTTTTATTTCTGATAAACTCTGGGCGAAGCAGTGTGTACTTCATAGGTTCAACATTCTGGACTGTAACAAACCTGCATGGGTTGGGGACGGAAATTTAGCTTATTTTTTAGGGAGTCAGGGCATGCACTTGACCAGGATGGACGCAGCATGGTGAGCTGGTACTTACCCGCCAGATGACAAACTCTTCCAACAAAGAGAGGACAACTTAAGCAGTTCTCCTGCTTTGTAGGACTGAAAGTGCGTGCCTTGCTTAAGCTGAGAGCATTTCTTGCTCTTCTTTATTGATGTGTGGTGCTTTTTCCATGGTTTAGCTGCACCAATAATGTGTCCCGTTTAATCTCAAACATCTGTTATGGAGGCAGCACCCTTGTACGGAAAGGACATGGCTCTGACTAGACTGGCTCCTTCTACGTTTCAATGGGAGCACAAAGGTCTGTCAAAATATGGATATTTTTCATGTTTCCTTGCTGCTTTTGCCCAAAGTAACATTACTTTATTAAATTTGAAGGACAATTATCTTTTATTGTTATATATAAATATATAATATTTTTCTAATTTTTACTATGGTTCTTTGATCCTACACTGTATTCCGTTTGCAGAAGTTTGATTTTAAATTTCTCTCAAGAATCTAAATCTATGCAGAATAACTCAAATAAAAGAGAACTTATACACCTTCATATCCACCACTTAAATCTAAAATAGTTGAGACAGAAGAACCCTCCCAAAATAAAATTGTGTAGGAAATCCAGGCAGTTTGCAGCAATACAGATGTCATTAGCCTAGACATTACATATTTAGAGGGATATTACTGCTTCTCCATGATAGTCGCTGACAATGAAATTAAAATACAAAACAATCAGATTAAAATTAATCAATTATCTCGTCTTGTTTAAAAAGGTTCCTAATTACCAAACAAATTCTTGACCATGAAAATCGCAACAGACCGTATAGCCTCCAGATTTTTAACTTTTCAGAGTCCACTGAGTGCCTGTTTTGCGTATGTAAAAATACTCCAATCTAAACTGTTAAATCTTAGTTTTGCAAAGAGATTTGAAGTTGATAGGTCTCCGCCGCCACCTAGGGAGGCACACCAATCTAACCCTGAAACAACTTATTTACAAAGTACGTCATCATCACCATGATAAGGAAAGTTATCTAGGAAATTCAGTTTCAAACTGTGGATTGTATTAAGATCTATATTCACCAAGGCTTTGAAAAAGTGATGCTATCCATTAGTAAGCAATTTACAACACTTTGACTCTAGAATGTAGGGTGTAAATATGGCTTAACTGAGATTCTTGAACAACATCATCCTATCAATATAAGGCAACAAGAGGTAGTAGATTTGTAGTTTATTTGATTTATACTGCTGGGTCCTCCATCACACATCTATTATTTGTGGTTGGTTCCTTTTTCGCATCACCTTTCCATCTTATGCTTGCCCCGCTGAGCTTCACTACTGTCAAATATTTCCTTATTGATGTTTGTTTATTCTGTGTTGTATGTATTATTTGTTTTTGTAATTCCTAAGATACTTTTATTTCTATTTCTATCAATACTTTTCATCTCATTAATCTTTTTGTTCTCTGATTCTTTCTCCTCCTTTCAGGTTTTTTATGACTTTAAATTATCAACCTTAAATTATTTCATTAAATGTCAAAGGCTTCAGACAGCCTATAAAGCATAAATAGATCAATGAATATCTTTCTAGGCATAATGCCTATATTTGTTAGTTTGGAAATGTTGTTTCTTCTCCAGTGATAAAATGAAACAATGGTGTAACCCTTCCTTTTTTCTAAAAGACAACCTCTTCAAATTTTGAATAAACATAGCAATGCTGACGGTAGGTTTGTGTATGTTAAATTACAGATTGATATAATCGTTTTGTATTTGATCACTATTTATGGTCCTAGGACCGAAGAGCCTTTTTTTTTTTTTTTTTTTTTAGACGGCTATTCTGAACTTGTTTAGCTTGTTATTGTTCCTTTAATTAGCAGACACAACTTTATTCCTGGAACAGACCCTGTACTGGATAGACTCTCTAAGTTTAAACCTTCTTGAATGTTTCTCAAAAACACAAAATTATTGGATATATTTGGTGACTTCAATTTCCTAGTAGTGAAGAATTGACCTTTTTATCGAACCCTCACTCATAATATCCCAGGATTAATTACTTAAGACCATGTCATGATTTATTTTAATTAAAATAGACCAACTCTAGCTCCATAAACCCAGCTGAAAAGTGAATGTTGATATTCTTCTCAAAGATTAATGCAAAAACAAACTAATACATTCTTTTAAACACTTTTTTACCACTGATGCAGATCATAATACCTCTAAAGTACCTAGGTGGGATGTGTTCAAGGCTTATAATAGAGGTTTAACTATCTCTATTATGGTTAATGATAACAAGCTTTTCCGCTCATAAATAACTAATTAATTAAAGGAGATTCCTAAATAAGAAAGATTTATCTCCTCAAATAATGTACTTCTAAAACACTGCTACAAAAATTAAGATACAAATAAAACAGTGCTTGGCAAACATACTGGTCTGCAATATCAAACTATAAAGCAACATTTTTCAAGCCAATAGATCTGGAAAACCTTTTGCTAATTGTTTCCATAATGAACATGATAAACTACCAACACCTGCTATTCACTCAGATTTCTGACAGTTGTTGACATCTTTCAAAGATATTTTAGGCAGATTTCCAAAATGTTATTCTAAATAATATCATAAACCTGATGTGGTTGACTCTAAACTAATTGAGGAATTTTTGTTGTCATGTCATTACTCAAGACAACAAAGGTACTTTAGATGTCCTCATTTGTCACTCCAAAATGCTGTCTGACATTGCTTCACTTAATTCTGGAAAATCTCTTGTCCCAGATCCTGCTGAGTTCTATAAAACCTTCACTGTATAATTAGAATCCTATCTTATTGCACGTTTTGCAGATTTTCCACAATGTGCGGCTATTCCTTGATTGTAGTTTTTCCTAAGACAGATAAAGATCCCATAATTGTTTAATCAATCAGGATTGTAAAATTGTTACTTGAATATTCAAAGTAGCTGGTCAGCTAATTCACACTGGCCACATTGGTTTTATGAAAAACAAAAAGATTATCTGTGCATAACATCAGACTGGTTTCTCATGACCTTTCATCTGTATCTTGTACGGACCCACCATCAGGCCTACTTGCAGTAGACGCAGGTAAAAACTGTTGATTAAAGTTGATAATCTTACTATATGGTATAGTGCTGTGTCATTTTGCCAGCCTTTTATTAAGATGATCAGAGCTCATTATATTTATTCTACAGCTAAAATCTTAGTTAATGGTCATATTTCTACCTCCTATTGAACGTCTACTTAACCTTATTTGGAACTATTTGCATAATAAAGGTATTAGACTTGGCAACACTACTGTTAAGAATTCAGAATATGTGGATGATGATCTGTTATTTATTTCTGATCCAGGTACATCAATCCTGATAATACAGGATAGAATAAAAAATTACTCAGTAGTTTTAGGTTATACCCTTAATGTAAATAGGATAGCATTGTTTCCTATAGCTGGATACTGCACATCAAATGTGATTAAACAATATAATAGAGTCTGATGTCCATATAAACCGAAAATATCTTGGAATCCTTTCAGCAAATAATTTACAGCATACTTAGGAACTTAAAAATGAAAGTGTTAGTCATAAGTTAAAATAAAATAGTAAACTGATCTTTCTTAATCTGTCTTAGTGGGGAAAATTTAGTAAATTAAAAATTGAGGGTTTACCCCAGATATTATATGTACTACCTATGTTGTCTCTTCACGTCCCGTTAACCTTTTATAAAAGGTTGAAGAAAAAACTATCCAACTTATTTGGTATCTCCAGGAAAAAGCTATTTGAAACTCCAACATGACACTAACAATGCTGATTGGAGAGTATCTAATTTTTATGATTACCACACCGCCTTTATTGAATGACCGAGTTCCTCTTTGGTTTAAAAATACTGCTTCAATTTCTATCTCAGTTAATCTTGAAGATCTAATCAATCATTTTTCTCTACGTTCAATTTTAACTGTCTCCAATAGAAAATCTTTGAACAAACAATCTCCAATTATTAGAACTACAAAACTAGTTTCTTATTGTTATGATGAATTATTTTACATTAGTATTAAACATTCTAAATAGACCTCTCTATGGTTAAATCTCACTATTGAACTTCATCATAACATAAATTATTGGAAAAATATGTATAGATCCTAGAAGTTTTTTTACTTGCCTATACATCACGGTAATGAGTTTTTAATCATTCACTTCTTTACTAAAGTTTTTTCTACCTTCCTCTGAATTCCCTAAATTTAGTAATCTATGCATCTCCATCCTTTATTTCAGAACGTTATACCAGTTGCTATGGTACCTAAAATAGAATTGTCTTTAAATATTTTTCATTGCTATGGTCATGTTACATCAAAAGTATACAAGAAATTACTACCCCAGTTTACTTACATCAAGAAAAATCTCTTTATTGTACTGTGTATGGACTAAACCACTGGAGAGACCCATTTGATGGTGTTGTCATGTTCCTAATAGTTCTTTAAAGTATTTATTATTTGACTGCCATCTTATATCTGCTTTATGGTCTGTTGTATTGGATATTATTTTTAAAATATTAATTTTGCTAATAAATTGTCATTCTATGTAAATCACTTTCACTATCTTCCTGTATATCTGTCACTAATCAGACATTATTTAATTTATTTGGCAATTAACTCTATTATGTCTAATTTTAAAGATGCTAATGCATTGTATCCACGTACCTGGTGAGCATGGATTATATTTACAAGGCAGGGTGATAGAATGTCTTCTCATCCTACTCTTACATTCCATAAATATGAAATTGTGTGGAGACCGCTGAATTATGTTTTTCAAAATTTATAATATTCCATAGGTATTAACCTTGTTTTTATCTAAATGATACTTTGTATTATTGATACTGTAATTTCATAACTATCTTACTGCCTTTGATATAATATGTACGCTGATATGATTTTTTTGCATGTTTATTTTACTGTCTAATTACAAAATCTCAATAAAATATTTTGAACTTGAAACTTATTTGTTTTACAAATGTAGTACATTATGGAAAGCTGTACATAATGTACACCACTTCTTTCCCTAAGCATACTCCTTTCTTTTCAAAAACACTAAACTAAATTTAGAAGCAATCATCAGAGATTCCACAAACTCCTATGTTTACTTGATTCTATCTAATCTCCATTAACAATGGTTTGAATGATTCACATGAGGGTCTACTATGGAGATCATGCATACAGTCTGCCACACTGGAGACCCACTGTACCCTAGATGGAGGGTGTATCAGTGAAGGCCAAGTATAATGTACAAATAGTTTATTTTTCTTTCATTGTATTTGTTTGCTTAAAAAAGCTGCTTTATACTGGGAATATGTTCATGTTCTAGAGGATTTACTGTGAAATACTTCTTTAGAATCTAACGTTAAATGAAATTTCCTAATCATGTTAATAAATAAGACACTATGGGGGTCATTCTGACCTTGGCGGGCGGCGGAGGCTGCCTGCCAAAGTCCCGCCGTCAGAATACCGCCGCGGTAATTCTGAGTTTCCCGCTGGGCTGGCGGGCGACCGCCAGAAGGCCGCCCGCCAGCCCAGCAGGAAACCCCCTTCCATGAGGATGCCGGCTCCGAATGGAGCCGGCGGAGTGGAAGGGGTGCGACGGGTGCAGTTGCACCCGTCGCGATTTTCAGTGTCTGCTTGCCAAACACTGAAAATCTTGGTGGGGCCCCGCGACACCCGTTACCGCCAGCCAGGTTCTGGCGGTCAAAACCGCCAGAGCCAGGCTGGCGGTAAGGGGGTCGGAATCCCCATGGCGGCGCTGCCTCCAGCGCCGCCATGGAGGATTCCCCAGGGCAGCGGGAAACCGGCGGGACACCGCCAGTTTGCCAGCCTGTTGGCGGTGCATCCGCGGTCGTTGGCCTGGCGGTAGTCTACCGCCAGGGTCAGAATGACCCCCTATGTTGCTTCACAGAGTGTAATATGTTATTTATGGACATTGGGACCATGACTGTTGAGTAGCGAAGAACTGAGTGTGTTCTCTCCCATCCATCATCAATGGCAATAAATTACACATTACACTAAGCAGATTAGAATTTTTATGGTTTGCTATGCTGTATTCTCATGTGCAATAGTGTTATTTGCAAAGTTATGTAACCATAATCAAAGCATAAGAGTTAAATCTGTGCACTGAGAAAGAAATAAATAGGCCTCGTTTGCAGGGTTAATTTGATTAATTATGTACAGTGATTCTAGAATCAAATCTTTGAGGCATCAGGTTTCGAAAAGTCAGAAAAGTGTTATGTTACCAGCCCTGCAGGTTTAGTGACTTAAATGATCTACTCAACCTAACCGTAATGCACTTCACCCATACATTTGTCTTAAGTTGTGTGATTGTGGGCAAATATTTTATTCCACTGTGTCATCTTTTTCTTCATTAGCACACAGAAGAGCATCTTCAAGTATGTAAGTTCAGCATGTGTTCTGTACAAAACCTCATTTATTTGATTTAACAGGTATAATAAAAATCTAGCCCACATATAGGGTACAAATGGCCCCTGGCTTGTCTCTTGGTTCACTAGTAGCATTTCCATCAAGATGTGGCAGGAATGCTTCATAGTTCATATTTAAAAATCCTAACTTTTAATAAATATATTACTACAGCAAGATATGGTAGCACAATGTTGTTTACGGAAGACATTGTACATTGAAATGGCAACAAACTTTCCTCTTGCATGTAGTTTTACTGATAAACGATACAAAGTACAAAAAACTATGTATGAAACGCAGGCTTCAGCAAATATTTATTGTGTACACATCACCAATTAAAGTTTTGTGATTTGTTTTGATTCTATTAAAATCCATATCACTTCAGAATTACAAAAAAGTGTTTTCCAAATTACTGAAATAGGTTTTGAAATATTGATACAGCTCATTTACAAGTTTTTTTAAATGTTGTGTGCCCAGTATGTTTGTCACAGTCCACTTTCAAAATCTTTCAACTTTGCAGTCCGAGAACGAAATGTAAACACCAATCTCCAGGATAAATAAGCAGCAATTTGTTAGAAGACATAAGGTGACATTTGACCTCTGTCTTTGAAAACAGCAACTGTGGCAATATAAAGCAAGATTTGAAGACATCTTTATTCCTCATTCGCTTTCTGAATGAACAGAACTCTTGTTCTTTGCCAGCTTCAGCTCTCTTGCAGACCAGGCCAGTAGGCTCTAAAAATAGCTCACCCTGATTAAATCTGACTCCCTGTGGTGAGCGGGCTAGTAGATTTCACGAAGCCTAGGCATTAAGCATTACTTCCTCAGTGCAATAAAACGATTGTGGCCACATAATTTACCACATACTTTAGATAGCTGTGCCACATAATTTAGTCCTACATTGCCCCCATAACTCAGTCGCCCCAATAATGTTAAAACTTTGCATGAAGAGTGGTTTAGGATATGTTGATAAAACTTATATTTCACAGCGAAAAATGAAATATTTTCAATATTTCACGGTTTCCTCTGGGTTTTAATAGCACTGCATTTTTGCAGTAAAAACACTGAAGCATGTGAAATCTGTAGTGATAAATCTTTTTATTGATATAATAGTTACAATTAACACTTGCAGCATACAATGGAAGTGAGTATGTACTTAAGGCTATACTTTGGAATCTATTTTAAATTTGTAGACGTTATTTACATTGTAGGGATTCTTAACATGAACAAAATCAATTTACTTCAAGAAATAGACCTTTGGGGCTTAGTGCCAGATATACAAAGCCATTTTCAGTTGTAAACCCTGTGAATCACAAAACACAGGATTTGCAACAGTATTATGGGTTCCTACTATATATTAAACCCACTTGATGATTTGGAAAGGCCTTTCCGAATCGCAAACTAGGTTTAATGACTCATTCTGAATTACAAATTGGAAGGGGCTCCTCTGAGTCCCAGTGAGAGGTTTCAGTGGTTTGGGGCCTAAATTTTGTTGTCAACCATTGGAAAGGTATTGAATCCTGGAAGAAGAAGTAAATGATTGGGAAAGTAGAACCTTTCCCCATTAGACAGCTTCCCCTTTGGGAATAATGTTGGGCAAGAGGGTGACTCGGAGGCCTGTGGAGGGATACCAATGCCACCCGTATTGGTAGAGTATCTGGTGCAGATTCCAATATCCACCCAAAACCGACTTCAGCGTGATCTCGACCAGTAGCACGGTACGCAATTACTAAAGTGGGTCCTTCTACAGCCTGAATGTACCAGTTCCTCTAAGGTGAAAACACCAGCAGAGGCTTCATTGAAGAAGAGGATGCTATTCTCCCCCTCAGGACAAGGACAATTTTGTTTCGTGGATGCCCCATCAACTATCTGCACAGCAAGTGACATCACATCCTTATCTCCTCCAGCATCCCAAGATGAACCTAAAGGCGGACGCAGTGCAGGCACACAGTGAGCATGCCAAAGTCCCTCCATTTGCTACCCACCCGATTCATCTATACCCTCATCTTCGGCTGCTGCTCGCCGCGCTTCACCACATAATGCTGTGGGAACATTCTCCTGTGTCTTGCAAATTCTCTTGCACTCTCCCACACCCCCTGTGCACCTTTCCCGTTTTAGCAGCATTCAACACCCACACACTTGCAATGACCAGCCACACAGCACACAATCCACACACATGCATGCTCCTATGCACCTGTTCACTCACTAAGCATGAAACCGAGATCTGGGACCTGCTACAGACATCAACACACCTGTTCCTCCCATCTCCATCTATAAGATCACCAGGCAGAAAGACAGCACAGTTGGAAATAGCCATCATTACAAGGATGCCATCTGCTGCACCACCGCCACGGACACACCCTCCAACAACATGGCACACCTCAATTCAAACGCCACGCCACAGCCAGCTTTGCCCTTAGTGGCACTCTCATCTGTCAGGACCATGTACCCACTTCACGACACTACTGCGGACTTCGTTGCAACTCTCATTCTCAATCAAAGCTCCTTCGCCCTCCTTGGAGACCTGTACTTCACCTGGCAGACCATGCAGATGCAACATCCCCACCCCATCACCTGTATAGACCACGCTGTCATCAGTTTCAGCATCCTCATCCCACACCAACACAGACACTGCACTGCCAGACCAGCCTGCTGAAACTGGAACAATATCATGGAGGAAAATTGAACCACCATACTTGTGCATATCATCCCAAACTGCATGGTGGCGATACATTGGGAAGGCTCATTGAATAGTGGCCATGAATGTCGACCAGGAGCTTGACGGTTTGGGCCCTGCGCTGTGGATTAAATAAACAGTATGAGTGATAACAACAGATGAAATCAGTATGCATTTATTGAATGGATCACATAGTTGGTTTGACTGACCACAAGGTTTTAACCTTGTCGCACCTTGACTTATACAGGTGTGAGTAGTAGATGTCTGAGTCCTGAAGAGATATCACAAATTATAGGAGGTTGAAACGTCGACAAATCTTTCCCATTTGGTTAAAGAACTGAATTAGATACATAGGTGGATCCGTGGACTACGGGCTACCCCTCTATCTATTTGATTGAAACAATTGGGAAATATACAGTGTGTTTAATATTTTTGGGTTGTATTTGTATGTAATTACTTGTGAGCACTGTGCCGTCTGCACTATTGGTTCACTTTCTCAAACCTTGTTACATTATATGATGTCAACTGAAATGATTATAAATATTATTTGATTGCTGTAGGGTCCAGGAGTATTAATTACATCTTTTTTTTTAGCATACTTTTGAATGATAAACCAATTTAAATGCACATAGTAAGATATTGTGAGTTGTTACAGAGCTCTCAGACAGGTTGGCAATTAGCTCTGTTGTAGTAAGTCCCAGGTGACAATTGTGACATACTGGTTATATTTACCCCGCCCGTGGGTATATTGGGTAGTCCTTGTGTACTGTTACTCCCTCATAAGACCTCTGCAACAAACTCCGTTCTTCTGCAGCAAGATAACCTCCATATATAGCAACTTTGACCATCAGCCTTACCCAACAGACCTTTTAACATGGTTCCCATTCCCAACCAACTCTGACCACACGGCCCACCATCACCACGGATAAAACCACCTCCACCATGCGATCCATCCACTCTGTCGCTCCATCAGATCTCTGCCTCACTTAGTCTTCACCAGAAAGCACGCCACAGTCCTCCCCCCTGCTGATGAAACCAATATGTGGACCTGTCAACGCTCGCCACCTACAGACTGATCTCCCTCATATCCAGACAAGGCATTAGAGAAACTCATCAACAGCTCTCCAACTGCTGGACATAACAGTCTTGATTCACAACAGACCTCAGCACAGAAACACCTCACACATGACATGCGCAAGATCCTGAAGAGATGGCGTTCCTCATCCTCCCGTACCTCTCTGTAGCATTCAACACAGTCATCCACCCTCATCCTCATCGGATGACTGCATGACATCCATATCCAAGAACCTGCTCCCCATTGGATATGCTCCTTTCTAACTGGTAGGACCCAGTCAGTATGTCTCCCTTCTCTTTGGACACCCACAAGCTCATCTGTGGATTACAACAGGAATCATCTCTTCCGTGCCTGTATGATCCCACTTACAAGCACCATCTGCATGAACATTTGCGTCCATCACATTTGACAGAGGAGTCATACAACCATTCAGCATGGGTATGCCTTATACTTTATTTTTGCTCTCCCTAATCTTCCCCCACATCCATTTCTGTTACAGGAGGTATAAGTGTTGCTCTGTAAAGATGCTACAGCAAGGGTCCGAACACGGGAAGAGGAGAGGAGGGGTAACCTTGGGCTTTGTGGGGGGTAGACATCTTAGGTGGGGGAGGGGCATGGCAAGTACCAGGTGTTGGGAGGACTTCCCCAGCTGGGCCTCTGTGGTCTTACGTGCTTTGTGTCTCCGGTCCTCCCACCGCTTTCTGCAGTGGGTGCTCCCCAGGGTCTGCACTTGCTTGCCAATGGCACGCCAAATCCCCTTCTTCTGATGGGCGCTGACCTGCATGGGTGACACAGACAGAAGGACAAAGTCATGTAGAGAGGCATTACAGGGTCAGCAATGGACATCACACATCAGACACATCTCATGACCACTCTCACGTGTCATGATGCCACTAACGCTCAAACTCCTCACCCATTTACGTGCATCAACTCCTTTCTGCCTCATCCCAACACCTTTCATCCTCACACACATCCCAATCACACAGGACAGTGACAAGACTCACCTGCTGCTCTGATGCCCAATACAACTGTCCATACAGGGGTAGGACCCCATCCACAAGCGTGTCCAGCTCCTTCTGGGTGAAGGCTGGGGCCCTATTTTCTGCAGGACGTGGCATGTTGGCTTCCAGTCCGAACCCAGCAGCACAGGCAGTGTGGATCTTGTTTGCAAGAGTGTCAGGAGTCAAGTGAGCTATGTAACAGTAAATGGAGGTCACGCCCACCAAATACATGACCACTGGTGGTGATCACCATTGGCCCCAGTCTCCCATAGGCAACAATGTTATCCAATGAGGAGTTACACATTGGTTTAGACCACCTACCACCATGACGTCTAACGCCAGCGGAATGAGGTTTGGTCCTGTGCATGCAGGACAGGCGGCTGCCAATTTATATGCAATAAGTTAATAGATTAATTTTAGGTGCGTCATGGATGATATATAGTGACTACTGCATAGACTGACAATGTCCACACACTGCATACATCAACTTTTGACTTCTCCTCTCTCCTGTTCCCAGATATGGTGCAATGGTGATGATGAGACATGCTTCTGTGTACTGGCAGTCGCCCTGGCTACCCTGGAAGAGAGGGACGTCATACAGATATATCATCTGAACCGTCAGACCATCATGGAGCTGTCTAGCCAGCTGGAGCCTGATCTGTTGCCTGCCATACGTCATCCCTATGCCATCTCTCCCTTAGTACAGGTGCTGTCACTTCTTCACTTCCTTGCCTCAGGGTCATTTCAGATGACAGTGGGCTTGGCAGTAGGGATGCCACAGTCGATGTTCAGCAATGTGTTGAAGTATGTACTGTGTGCTTTGCTCAGACATCTGCGCTGCTACATCAGGTTCCCTCAACATGCGAATTTAGCCACTGTTAAGGCTGCCTTCTAGGACTTGGCACATGCCCCTCATATGATCGGGGCCATAGATGGCACCCACATTGCCTTGGTTCAACCCAGGATAAATGAACAAGTGTACAGGAACCAGAAAAACTTTTATTCCATAAATGTGCAGGTGGTGTGTCTCGCTTACCAATATATCTCGCAGGTTACGGCCAAGCTCCCTGGTTCTGTACATGACTCATACATGCTGTGAAACAGCAACGTCCCACACATGATGGCACAACTACAGAGGACCCGGGCCTGGCTCATCAGTATGTATCCAATAGTATGTGTGCCCCTGTAATCTCACGTCTCTTCACGATGTACCCTGTCTCCCCACCGGTATTGACATGTGTCCTACCTTTGTGCACACAGGTGACTCTGGGTACCCTAACCTTCCCTGGCTGCTGATACCTGTGAGATATCCGACAACAGATGGTGAAAACCGTTTCAAGTGAGGTGCACGGCAGAACGAGGCGTCATAGAGTGGACCTTTGTCCTACTGAAGGCCAGATTCTACTGTCTACATGTCTCCGGTGGTGCCCTACTCTACAAACCACTTAAATTCTGCCGAATCATTGTTGCCTGCTGCATGCTACACACTCTGGCCTTGAGGCATTGTATCCCATTGCTTAATGTAGTAGAGGTGGCAGCTGGACCAGTGGCTGATGAAGGGGACATAATGATGAGGAGGAAGATGATGAGGATGCAGCTGACTCTAGAGCAGAGTTAATTCAACAATCCCATGGAAAACAGGTATGTGTCAAGTGTTCTGTAGGTGACCTGTACTCCTGACTGCCTTGTGGCATAGCTCCTCCAGGTGTCTGTCATCAGTGGAGGTGCTGAGTGCAGGTCTCCCTCTGGGTGGGTTTGGAAATGGTCACCTTCAGCCACCCCGGCCATGAAATAATTATGATGGGTAATTTCAACGTACATGGGCTTGATGTAAATACAGAGGAGCTTCCTTTGGACAGAGGCCGTCCGTTATTCCAAAACTTCCTCACAACTTTTAGTTTATCATCAGCCCGTCAGGAGCAAAGGGGCAACCGGATTGGGAGCCTCCTTCCTCCGTCATTTAAGGGTGGCTCTACCATTGATTACATCTACCTATCAGAAAAGCTCAAGCAGAGCGTTAGCCACTTCGAAATCACTGAGAGGGTGGAGAGTAACCACAATCCACTGAAATGTATAATTGAACTTCAAGCTCAAGCAGCCGAACAGCAGGTAGTGGTAGGGGTTTCAACGGGCACAGAGCAAGTACATTTGGTGAGAAGAATCAAATGGAGACCCGAAGATGCTTCTAAAATAACCCTTTGGCTAAGAGCCCTGTCCTGGGTACCGACTGCATCCCTAGAATGGTGGACGAAGTCTGTGGGTGATCTACATAAGCTATTGCTGGGTAACTCTCGGCGCGCACAAGTTACCCACCCGGCCCGAAGAGGCAAAATAATACATACGAACAACAACTTGCTCGAAAAAAGGCGGGCACCCCACGGAGCCCTACGCAGACATAAGCAAAAACCCACACCGAACACAGCGGTGCATGTATCAAACAGCAGAAGTTCCCTTAAGAAATTGATATAGGAGCACAAGGGGGGAAAAAGATAGGAAGGAATGGGGTAACTTATTCCAGATCCTGAAAGACCCAAATCACGCCCGCTTCTGGGACTATGTAAACAAGCTAAAAAAAAAAGACCATAAGTCAAGAGAGAACGGGGTATCAGAGTCTGCATAGGTCTCGCACTTAACTCTATACACAAACACCGACCCAGCATTAAGATTCGCCAGCAACAGCTGGGACAGTGTTCAGTGCTCTCTGACCCCTCAAAGCGACAGTCTCTCTCCTACAATTACGACTACCTTTTCCATGAGCTAGGACTAGGAAGGACGGGGCGCCAGGACCAAATGGACCAAATGGCCTACCTGCTACACTGTTTAAATGTGCCCCATCGGACTGGGCAGAGAAGCTGACAGACCTTTTTAATAACGCGTACTACCTGACTACAGTTCCGGAGTCCTAGAGAGGTTCTACACTGTTTCCAATTTATAAAAAGGGGGACTGCTCTCTAGCAACAAACTATTGATTAATTGCCCTCCTGGACGTGGAGGCTAAAATGTACACCCGACTGCTGTTGGATCAGCTGAAAACCTGGGTAGAAGAGCTCCAAATCCAGCCACTCTTTCTATCTGGCTTCAGAGCGGGGGCCTCAACAGTGGATAACATTGTGGTACTTGCATACTTACAGCATCAGGCAGTCAACTTTGGTAATCAGCCGTTATTTTTCTGTTTTGTTGACTACAGCACGGCCTTCAACAGGGTTGACCGTGACACCCTGTGGAAGAAGTTGTCACTATGGGGCATTCCTACACACCTCCTAAAAGCCATCACTTCACTCTACACCAGTACCTGGGTCCGGGTCCGCACCGGGCCCGAGTCACTATCACAGAAAATAGAAACAAATAGAGGTCTAAAACAAGTGTGTTTTGGCCCCGCTCCTGTTTAACTTGTAAACTGCAGATTTGGAGAAATACTTGAAAGCTAGCAGTTTGGTCTTACCGAAGTTGGGCCCCACAAGACTCCAAATCATCCAGTATGCAGATGATATTGTGATAATGGACTGTACGAAAACTGGGCTACAGCGAGCGTTAAATGCCCTGAACATTTTCAACAGGGCCATCCAGTTGCAGGTCAATCATGAAAAGACCAAAGTCCTAATATTCGGAAGTTACAAGAAAAAAAAACTAACAACCTGGCAATTGGGAAGTCAGATCATCCGTACATCCAGGAGATACAACTACCTGGGGGTGTGGTTCACAGAAAACAACACGGTAGGGGCACAGAAAAACGCAGTCAGACACAAGACTGAGGTCATCGCATACAAGCTTGCCAAACTGAATAATCAACTCAGAAGCGCCTCGGCTGCACCAATATTGAGAGTAACAAAGGCAACATTACTACCCCTCTGCAATATGGCTACCTGGCATTTCCGAGGTCCTTGGAATCCACTATAGAACAGGCCCACTGCAGGGCATATTTAAATTTTGTACAACAACCAAGGTATACACGTCACACTAGACTCAGATTGGAAATGGGCCTAAAGTCACAACGGATAGACTGCCAAGCGGCAACCTTGAAATATTACATCAGTCTCAAGAAGGCCAACTCGCGTATGTTAAAACAACACTTTAGAACGATATTCAAGACCCCTGGCAATCCGTGGCACACGCAATTAAGTAAGGCACAGAAGACTTTCGAAATGGGCGATTCCATCCAGCTATTGGACTAATTGACTTACTCTGCCTGTAAAACATTAATTAACAAAAGAGCAAAGGAACTCTCCGGAGAGTCAGATTTATCGTTAACTAAATCACCCACAAATGTGCCTAGGCTAAATGATTCTTATCTTGTTGGAGCCCCTCAACCATACCTCCTAGCAGCAATAAATGGAGGCATTCAGCACCAAATTCTTTACATGAGAACATTAGTCCTCCCAATTAAGGACTTCAATCCTTCTTGGTCTGAGCACAGGCAACAAAAGTGCCTGTAGGCTCTGTTCTTACCCCCCGAGAAACCTGGCTACACTTGCTGTACTGCTGTCCCAGTATGGAGGTATCTAACCTTTGCTTTTCACAGTCAGCTCCCTGGGCGGTGGCAAGATGTGCAAAATATGTGACAGCACTCAGGAGGCTGCTAGCCCAGGCAGCTGAATAGATAGCAGAGAACAGAAGGGCCGTAACCGCGTGTAATCATTCCTTTGTTGCAAAAAAGACTTTTCCCCCCTTTAAAAAAAAAAAAAAAAAAGTTTAATTTGTTTTAAAATGAATTTGCATCACATGAGTTTTATTACTTGTATTTGTAATGGTTTTAATTAACTGATTAATAAATTGACAATGACACTGACAGTGGAGGTGTTGAGTGCAGCTCTCCCTCTGGGTGGGTTTGTGGGGGGGTACTCTTTGCCTATCAGAGGAGGTTTTACTGTTCAAATGTGAGTGCTATTTTCACTCTGCTGTTGTGTAGCATCCCTAGTGCAATTTATTTTCCATGTGCTATGTCCCCTGTACTGCTTTGTCAACTGCAATTGCAGTGCCAAAGAAAATGGTGTCATCAGTATTGCTATTAATCCTCACAGTCCACAATGGGAGAATGTGTAACCCAACTGTTACTGACTGTGGCACATGCCTTTAGTTGAGTTATGTCAGCTGTGAGGGAAGGACCATTGGGTGTGGATGTCTTCGAAATGTAGATCTGACATGGGCATATGGTTCCACCTGCCAAATCACACTAGGGAATGTGACATTGTACAGCATGTGTGTTGAGATAGTTGTCCCTGTCTTGGTCTATTTACAGGGCATTCGTGTGGTGCAACTCTGGTTCCTGCCTTGCCTGTTGGCTCCCTTGACACGTATCCAGAATATGTCTGATCTACCATCAACCTAACTGCTTATTGCTCCCCCTTATATCTCACAGATATTTGCATGAAAATTGTTTGACTGTAATGACATGTTATACCACAGAAAATCTTACTTATTACAATAAAGACACATAGGCAGTAGCTGTGCTCAAAGATGTTTAATGTTATTCACAAGTGCAATGGGTGATGAGTGGGGTCACGGTGGGAATAATCATCAGAGTAGTTGTCCCAGCTGTAGGTTGTCCAGGTCCAGTATCCAAGGGGCCATGGGAAAATGGAGACATGACAGTCAACAGGGTGTGTCAGTGGCAGACAATGGAAAATGTTTAGGAGAGGGCCACTTCCTGGCAGTGGTCTTGGTCTTGGCATCATGTCCTGCAGGATGTCTGGATGGACGTCCTCGCTTGCATGTGGGTTCCTCAGCTACGAGGTGGGGATTGGTGCTGGTGGTCTGCGGGTACTCTGGCAGGGCCTCCATACCACTAGCTGCCACAGAAGTGGAGGGCTCTGTTGGAATGTGGCTAGTGGAAGGGTCCTGCTAGTGGGTGGAGGACGCATGCAGGATGTTGGTCAGTTCTTTCAGTACCCCTGCAATGTAGGCCATGGTGGCACTGAGGGTCTGCCACTGCTGCATGGTCTCCTGGTGGTATTCTCTCTGCAGCTTCTCGTTCTCTTTGACGGTTGCGAGGATCTTGCCCATAGTGTCTTGGGACTGGTGGTATGGGCCCAGGACTTGGGAGATGGCTTCCTGGCCAGTCGTTTGTTGTGGATGCCCCATTCTTTGGCCCACAGGTGCCCTCCCACTGCCCCTGGCACAGTGTGCCCACTCACGGTTGCACCAGGACCTTCATTGTCTTGGGTGTGTGGGCTTGACTCTGGTCCCTGTAGTGTGGGGCACACTGCTGATTGACCTGACCTTGGGACACAGGTTTGGGGATGAAGGGTTGGCTGTGCTGTGGTAGCCACATGGGTGGGGGACTCTGATGTGTCTAGAGTGGGGCTTGTGTTGGCGGACTGACCAGTTGTCCCAGAGGGCCCAGGCAAGTCGAAATTTCCAAACGTCCACTGGGCCTTCATCCTGGGGAGGGCTGTCTGTCTCTGGCATCGGCTGACGGGTGGCAGTGGCAGCAGGACCTGTGGATGTTGTTGACTTACCAGAGTCAAGCCCTCCGATGATCCCAGTCAGGCCCTCAGGATGCATGATGTCCAAGACCTTCTCCTCTTACAAAGTGAACTCAGAGGGAGGAGGTGGGGGCCCACCGCCAGTCCTGTTGATGGCAATCTGGTTCCTGGGTGCCATGGAACACACCTTCTCCCGTAGGTCGTTCCACTTCTTTGTGATGTCCTCCCTTGTTCGCGAAGGGTTGCCCACTGAGTTGACCCTGTCAACAATCCTCCGCAATAACTCCATTTTCCTGGCTATCAAGGTTTGCTGGACCTGCGGTCTGAACAGTTGTAGTTCTACCCTGATGATTTCATCTACCATGACCCTCAACTCATCATGTGTGTTGGTGTCTATGGTATCAACGTGCAGTGTCCTCCATTGGTGTGCTCCTCGATGTCTCTGTTGTTAGTATGTGGTTTCAAAGGATTGTGGGGGGGTGTTATATAGTGCAGTTTGCAGGTATGTGTCAGGAGTTTGCAGGTGTGTGTCAGGTGTGGGGTATTCAGACTGTCCAATGTGGTGTCAAGTTCTGGTAGTGGTGATTTTTTGACCGCAGCAAATTCACACCAATGGTTTTCTGCTGTGCAGTGACTGCCGTGCTGGTTTGTGAGACGTAATATGGAGGGCGGGGTGTTGTTGGCATGGCGGTGCTGGGACCGTCTCTCTCCCGCCCGCGGTCGGCCTGGCGGTTTGGGATTTGTGGCTATATTTGAGCGGTCTTCAGTTTGTGACTCGTAATACAGTGGTCACTGTACCGCCATCACTAGCGGTCTTGCCAAAAGACCCCCAAACTCGTAATGAGGGCCTCAGTCTAGCAAGATGCACTACTTTGATATCTATTCTAAGGGGAGGGATGTGCAAGGATGTGCAGTTAGAGGTATCCATCAGAACAAGTAACTTACCTTTGGTAAAGTAACGCTATTTCTGGTGGATATTGTATTTAGCTGTAGATTCCTCACCACCCTCCTACCTCCTCGATCTGTGGAGTAGCCGCATTATACATTTAAAAAGGACCAGCACACTGGTAACGACTATTGGCCATACATCGTGTTTAAGGGCATAGAAAGGAGAAAACAAGAAACTGATATCAGTGCACAGGGGTGGCTCTTACATGCGGATCCACTGCCACTACTAGGTGGTACAGGACAGATGTAGAGCTGCATGGCACCACCTAGCAGCAAGCAAGAGCAGTGCTGAAAAACAGTTTCTTGATCCAGTCTGGCACCTGGAGGATATTCTAAGGTGAGCAATTTATTGTTAGATCGGGCATCCACCAGAAACAGCATTACCAAAGGTATGTAACTATTTTTTTTTTGTTTTTGGTGCTCAGGGAATGGTGGTGTATACAGGTAGTAAGGAGGTTGTTGGGGTCAGGGATAGATTGTGTTTTGGATTAGGATACTCTATAGATGTAGTAAGGTGTTTTTAGGTTTCAGTAAGGGGTAAGGTGTTATATGGCTCACTTGTCAATAGTGTTTACGGTGTATTAAGCAGTTTGTAGGCTTCGGATAGAGGTAGACATCAGTTTTAGGCCTCGCGGTTGAGGAGTAAAGGGGAGTAGTAAGGAGAATTAAGGTTCTGGTATGGGTTATGGATAGTAGTAGTAAGGAGTTTTAGGGTCAGGGATTGGTACTGTATAGGAGTAGTGAAGGAAGTATACTCTATATATAATAAAATATATATTAGCTAGTGGCGGTTGTCACTAGGCAGTTATAGTTAGGACCTAGTTTCCATAGACTGAGCGTTTTGTGTTCTGCCTATACCTTTGGTGCCGCTTGACAAATCTTCATGCAATTTTCAAAACTTATACTTTGGTCAGTTCAGCTTCTGGTTTGGAAGTTTTGGGGTGGTCCATCAAGCGGGGGCCAAGAAAAAGCAGGGGTCCCAAAACAAGTTTTCCCCATTCATTTTTTCTTAAGGGCTTCAGACGTGCCTACAGCCCCAACCACTAAACGGAATTACACTAAATTTGGCACAAAGCTAGATCCTCTTCAGTAGATTATGTTTTTTTTAGTTAGGTGCGAATCCGTTCAGTAGTTTTGGAGTAATTTAAGGCCAAAAAATATACATTTATAGGGACGGGGATCCAACTGCCCCCGTGCAGATATCTGATTGGCTGCCAACACTTCAACAAGGAAATCAGGGCAGCCATCTTGGGACTCAGCTTCAACCGAGCCTCAGAAAAAAAGTGAAAAAAATAAGAGAAGGGGCCAGGGAAGAGTCACCCTGACTCCTTAGCTCTGGTGCTGGGGGCCCTTAGGGACCCTACCAGGGCTGAAGAACATTTTTTTTTTGTTTTAAAAAAAAAAAAGGTCATAAAAATCTGCAGATCATAAGGTTCTTCAGGTAGTCTCCCCCAGTCTATTAAACACGCTATTGTAATACCTCTCCTTAAAAAGCCAAAGCTTGACCCCTCTGTCTTGGATAACTACAGACCTATTGCTCTTCTTCCCATTTTAGCCAAGATCTTGGAGAACCATGTACATTTGCAGTTGATGAGTTATTTTGAGAGTAATGAGCTCCTTCACCCCACTCAAATGGGCTTTAGAGCCCAACATAGTACGGAATCTGCGCTTCTAACGGTGACTGAGACTGCCCGGAAATTATTAGATCAGGGAGGACATGCTGCTATCATCCTCCTCGATCTTAGTGCAGCCCTCGATACGGTTGATCACACTCTCCTCTGTGACAGACTTTCTAAGGCAGGTGTGGGAAGCCTGGCTCTCTCCTGGCTCTCTTCCTTCCTCATAGGAAGAACTTTCCAAGTCTTGGATCGTTCTTTTTTGTCTGATATTGTTCCCCTAACTTGTGGGGTCCCTCAAGGTTCCTCCCTGAGTCCAACTCTCTTTAATATCTATTTATCATCTTTAGCTAAAGTAGTCACTCCCTACAATCTTTCAATGGTCACCTACGCTGACGATACTCAATTAGTGGTTTCCCTCTCTTGTACTGAGGATTCTTCCTCCGCCAATCTTGCCTGCTGTATGAAGGATATCGGCGATTGGATGTTCCAATCCAAACTTAAATTTAATGATGGCAAATCTGAAGTATTGATCGTAGGCATTGGCTCTCCAGCCTCTCCTCTATCCTTGCATTCGGAGGCCTTTATTAGTTTGCCCCCGCCTAAGGCACAGGTAAAAAGCCTAGGTTTTGTGCTTGACTCCCGTCTGACGATGGAACTACAAGTAAAAAGAATCTCTTCTGTCTGTTTTGGTTTTATTAGATCTCTTAGGAAGATTCTTAATCTTCTTCCTGTTTCATCCAGAAGAATTCTTGTCCGCGCATTGGTTCTTTCCCGCCATCGATTATGAGAACTCTCTCTATTTTAGCTCCCCACAGTATGTAATAAAGGAAGCTGCAGATTGTGCAGAACGCGGCAGCTAGACTCCTTACTAACTCTCCTAGGCACCTATCTGCCAAGCCGGCTCTTGCAGCACTTCATTGGCTTCCGATTAAACAGCGCATCCATTTTAAATCCATGTGTATCACCCATAGAGCTCTACACAATAGGGGTCCACTCTTCTTCAGAAGGCGGATCTTCATCTATGCTCCCTCGAGATACCTGAGATCATCATCTACTTGGCAGATCTATATACCCTGTGTCAAGAGATCATGGGGAGGTAACTCTTTCATCATTAAGGCTGCCCGTCGCTGGAATGCCTTGCCTTCTGAACTCCGCCACGAACCATCAGAATCTCTTTTTAGGAAGAAGCTGAAAACTACTCTTTTTAGTCGTTAATCTGTCCTCCTCTGCTCCTCCCAAGAATGTTTGTGTACCTTTAGCGCTGGGATGCCCTAGGGTAGCTACGCGCTCTATAAATCCATTAAACTAAACTAGACTAAACTAAACATTAAGACATATTTTGGGACAACATCATATAATTCAAGCCTTTGTGGTTTTAAGCAACATGGAATGCTAAAAAAAAACAGGATAACACACCAAAAACAAACCTCCAAGTGATCAGTAACTGCTAGTCAGATACCATACGAAAGCTCAAAAAAAGGATGGTTAAAGCATTTCTTTGGGGGCAAGGGGGATGTGGCTTTTACCCATATTTTTTGACTTGCAACAGTCATATTTTATGTGAAATTGTGTCGATCAAGGCACAGTAAAGTAACTCGGTGAATGCTACGTGCATATTAAAAAAAGACACACGCACATACAGCTCAAAACCTTTGTTTGTCCAGTATTCTTATTTTAAAAAAATGTCTTTCACAGCATGCCTCCTCATTGTAACAATGGAAATGAAAGCACAGGAAATGGGATTTTCCTCATTCCATCCTGTGAAATCTGTTGATTTTCTACCCAGTTTTCTTCTTCTGCACTGTGCCACCTCTGTTCTTTCTGTGGTTCACTTCTTTGGCTAATGCGCTGCTTATGACCTCACATATTGCATCACTCATGACATGTTCAGTGACATAACTGATGACATCTCAAATGACATCACTGAGGACACTATCCAGTGAGTGTGTTTCGTAAAAGATTCTGAGAGTTAAAGATGTATACTAAGCCACAGTTAAGTTAAATTACTATTCTTTTTGTACTACTAATGAGTGATACTGTTTCTAATATATGTCATCTGAGTGGCACATCGACTCTCTATACTGGTGTGGGAGTGGGCGTGTCACTAGCTGTATGGGTGAGTGAGTGGCTGTATTAGTGTATGAGAGTGGTCTGTATCAATGAGTGGCTCTATGGGTGGATGAGTGTGTGTGTGAGTGGCTGTATGGGGGACTGAGTGGGTGTGTGACTGTATGGGTGATTGAGTGGGTGTGTAAGTGTATGTATGGGTGAGTCAGTTTGAGTGGATGTATGGGTAAGGGAGTGGGTGTGTAATTGACTGTTTTGCACAATAATGATTTATGTGAGTGGCTGTTTGGATGAGTTAGTGGGCCTATGGGTGATTGTATTTATGTGTGACTAGGCATGCAAGTGGTTTTGTAGATGAGTGAATGGATGTGTGTGTGGCTGTATGGGTGAGTGACTACCTTTGTTATTAGCTATATGGGTGAGTGAGTGGCTGTGTGAGTGGCTCTTTGAGTGATGGCCCGAGTGGCTGTGTGAATGGGTAGGTGAGAGGTTGTATGGGTGCATGAGTGAGTGTCACTGGTTTTGTTGGTGTGTGACTAGCTGTATGAGAATGTGAGTGGCTGTGTGAGTGTCTGTATGGGTGGGTGGGTGTCTGGTTTGAGTGGCTGTATAAGTGGGTGTCAGTAGTTTATGGGTCTTTCAATAGGTATGTGAGTGGGTGTGTAAGTGGGTGTATGAAAGGTTCTGTGAGGGTGTGAGTGGTTCAGTGAATGATGTATTCAGTCATGTCATAAATGATGTCTTGTGCAATGTCACTGACCATGTCATGAGTGATGCAACATGTGAGGTCATAAGCAGTGCATTGTGGGGGCATAAGTTCTAGTTAGCTCAGGTAACTATAACTGCTGAATTTCAATGGTTTTGTACGAGTGAAATCGGATCCTAACTATAAAGTCCCTGTGACCTTTGTTTTTTTTCAGTGAAATTAATGTTAATGTACACATACAAAATTTAAATAAGATAAAAGTAATACTCGTGAAGGAAAGGAGTGCAGCTATAAAGGCATGTGATGTAGTTACTCCCTTTCTAATGGTCTGTGAGGTACCAGCTGTCATTCAAAAGTCCACTAAGGCTTCAGTGTCTGTAAAGTTTCAGAGTGCTACTAAGTCGCGTACAGTAAACCAATACACTCCTCTGAACACATCAGCATTTGAGCACCAGCATGGGCACACACAGCTGCACTACTTCGGCTTAGTTATGAAACCAAGTTTTTTTTCCTTTTAACTCCCCAAGGTGATGAGTGACAGCATGGACATGTACTCACAAGAAGATCTGATTTCTATCTTTTTTATGTTTTGTGTCACATTTCTGTATCTTTGTTTTTCGAAATAAACTCAGATGGGGAAACTGTTTTCAATCTGTATGTTTACATAGCAGTCTGTAAAGATGGAAAACAGGGAGCCTTAACTGTTCAGTTGTTTACTTGCGCCTTTCATGTGTTGTGGAGCTCAGACAGTCACTGCCTGAATCTCATGTGGCTGGCGATGACTGTGGATGAATTTGTAGCAGCGTGCATCGGGCAGAAGGGGACTGAGTCAGCAGACCAAGGTGGGTAGAGATGAATCTTCCTAGTTCTACTGAAAGAAGCCTGTGGTGATGGCCCTGTCAGTTTTGCCAGGTGCAACAGCAGCAGCAGCTCTGAGGCACTGTAAGGCAATTTACTTCAGTTTGGCGGCCATCTTTAAAAGGCTCCTGTCACTAGAAGCAGCACACTCCTCGAGACTATTACACATTTACTTGAAGTATCAGCTCAGTATGATTTATATGCATTATGTTTGTCAGGTGATACTTTACAAGTAAGATTTTCAGTGCAAAAGAGCTCTACATCAACAAAACAAATGACTAGTCACAAATAACTCCTGCCAAGTATGTTAAGGTTTACTTCTCTAGATCATACATACATGAGTGATGGGATAATGACCAACTTCTAAAAAATGTTTCCATTGTCAAAACTTTTGACAGTGCATAAAAGGTTTTTTCTGTCATGGGCCAATAAAGACAACACAAACCACCGTCCTATTAGCCAGTGACTCCTTTCATGACCTGCACTTAAAGCAGTGGGAAAGGAAAGTGGAGCATAGAATGTGAAATGTGGGTGAAATATTGTGGCTAACTTTGTACAAAAATTTGTATTTCTTTGTAATCCAAACAAATTGGTACACAGGTGAATAAAAATTGTCAGTTTTTTTTATTTCATCAGGAAATGTTTATTGTGTATGTTTACTTGAAATGTACTTATTAAAGCCCTAGCAGTGATTAACATTGTAAGCATGTTAGTGTCTAAGGGTTTCTTCGGCGTAGTAACAAGTGTGCACTGTTGGGTTAGAATAAGAAGCTCCCACCAGAGTGGGCCCTGAAAGTTTGTTTTGTAAAATTGTCAACACATGGGTAAACGTAAGCTTGGTTCAGTTGGTGATTATAATTGCAGTCATTGCTCCTTGCCAAGGCCCAGGCAAAGCATTGGCATCTACGGGGGTGGGGAGGACCGGGCAACAAAACAGCCGGCCACAGGTGAGGGCTGCAGCAGAAGCACTGTAAGTACAAACAACAATCCATGGATCCCCCCTTGCTGAGCACATCCCTCCTCTCCTCTGCATGAACCAGGATACTTTGTGCTGTGTGTAAACAGTCACGGGACTGAGCTACCCAGAGAACATACCGGTAGTTTTGGCTTACAACTGAAAGTGCCTCTTCAGTCACTCGTGAGTTTAGATACCCTAAAACTCGTCAGGCATGCTGCCTGTCACTGATCTCATCACTCTCACAGCTACTCACTGACTCATTGTTGCATTCACCCCTCAGCGGTAAAACACACAAACTCAACAAGTTTATGCAAGATACATTAAAACAATTTAAGTAGAAAAAATGATGTCCTTTCAAACAAAAAATAAGTAAAACATTAGACATACCACTATTCAGACATCTTTGAATTGTACTATGCATAGTGTTTCATCGTTTTAAAGTACCAACGTCACCATCATGTTTTAATCATTGTGTTGCTATCTTGAGAGAGAAAAAGAAACAGCATGCATAGTATTGTATGAAGACGATGATAGTCCAATAATGATCTCAGTAGTGGCCATCTTGGCATGGAATTGGCCTTAGTGCAGCATTTGCACCAATATAAGATGGCCTGCATTGCTTCTAAATGTGTTAGTCATCTTGGAGCCTTAAAACATTGTAAGGCTGTGGACAGTTTGGTTCAGAATGTCCATTGTGGTTTGAAGCACTTTCCCTGCAGGAGACAATGTACTGCAGAGGAAGTGAGTATCAAGAAAGTGGCCTGGAGGCACTGCCTGGAGAGCTGATGGGTGCTATTTAAAAGAACCTACAGGAAAAGGGAGAAACAAAGAATGAAGAGGCACCTAGAAAAATGGAAAAGAAAAGAATGTGCCCCACCAGGCCTGGCAGTTTCAAGCAGATGGGCGTATGTGATTAGCCAGCTGTGGGTCAGGAGTAAGCGGGCTTACACATAGCTCATGCTTTATACTGTCAAGCAAAATATGAATGGTAGTCTAACTGACCAATGGGTGTGACTCAAAGCTGGTGCACATATATACATGCTCATATGTATTTTTTTATTTTTATAAATCTGCTCGGTTACAGGACAGACAGCTAAGGATGTGAGCACAGATACAGATCTAAAGAGTGTTCCTATACACAGAGGTAAGTAATATCCATGAAATTACAAATTTGTATAATTGTACAGTGTGAAAAACAAAATACAAACTCCTCCTAAAAGGGCCTTACAAGGATTCTCAGAGTGGGATTTTATAATCCAGGTTTTGTAAAGTGCAGCAAATCACCCATGAGGGTTTCAAGGTGCTGAATTGTAGGCACCGGGACATTAAATGATTTTGCTGATGTAGAGACTCAAACCTGGTTTCCCCAGCTCCAAAGTCAGCAGCTCAGGTCATTATACGACACCCACTCACACATGAAGTAAGTGCCTCAGACCAATATCAAAACCTGTGCCTACTAAAGTAATATGTGAGATTCCATGTAACAAAGTATGTGTCTGCCGACCTAAACTAAATCTAGTAACACTCCATCCTTAAAATAGTTTTTAGTTTCAACAGGCATCCAGGATGAACCTCCCCACAAAGAAAGATGAGTTTCCTCCACCATAGCAAGCACTGGAATGCTATGGACTTTAACATTACCCTGGATCACTGCACACCTGAGGCTGCTTGGTACTGTGGCTACCGGCCAGACACCCTCATGGAGGCTTCCGGTTAGAGAAACCGCTCTTCAGTACTTTCAGGAGGTTATTGTAGAGTTGATGGAGGTATGACTGAGCCCTGGATGAAGCTTCTCGGTCCAGCCATACAAAGGGAGGGTCTCGCTGCCCGCACACTTGCAAAGTGCTGGGAGGCGAGCGGACCTCCTTTTATTTGACACAGCAGTTGGCTTGTTACCTCCTTTGGCCAGAGAACCTCCTAGAACCATACAAGAGTTTATGGTACTGAATGGGCATAAGAGGAATGGTGAAGCACAATTTATTCTGTCCCTACTTGAGTCGGGTTTACACCCACTGTAGAAAATTAGCCTATTTCTAGTTTGGTTACCCCCCACTTTTGGCCTGTTTTTCACTGTGTTTGTGTCTACTGGGATCCTACTAACCTGGACCCCAGTACTTATGCTCTCTCCCTTAAATTTGGTTGTTAGTTTCTGTTAACCCAGTATTTCACCCTCAATTGGTATACTGGTGCCCCTTATAAGTCCCTAGTATATGGTACCCAGGGCTTTGGCGTTCCAGGGGATCCCTACGGGCTGCAGCATATATTTTGCCACCCATAGGGAGCCCATGCAAAGGCTTCTGCAGGACTGCCTTTGCAGCCTGCGTGAAAAGGTGTAAGCAACCTTTCACTGCTCCAGGTCATTTATAAGTCACCCCTATAGCAGGCACCCCTCCAGCTCTGAGGGCAGGGTGCAAGGTACCTGTGTGTGAGGGCACCCCTGCACTAGCAGAGGTGCCCCCACGACCTCCAGGACCATTTCCCCAGACTTCGTGAGTGCAGGCACGCCATTTTATGTATGTACTGGACACAGGTCACTACCTATGGCCAGTTACATAATGGTAACTCCGAACATAGGCATGTTTCATATCAAACATGTTGGAATCATGCCCCAAGGCGTTTGCAAGCATCAGTTGTATGATTCCATGCTCTCTGGGGGCTCCTTAGAGAACCCCCAGTATTGCCATTTCAGCCTTCTGAGGTTTTCCAGGCAGCCCCAGCTGCTGCCACCTCACAGACAGGTTTCTGCCCTGGATGGCAGAACAAAGGATTTCCTTTGGGAGAGGGGTGTTACACCCTCTCCCTTTAGAAACAGGTGTTACAGGCTTGGGAGGGGTAGCCTCCCCAAGCCACTGGAAATGTTTTGAAGGGCACATTTGGTGCCCTCCTTGCATAAACCAGTCTACTCTGCTTCAGGGATCCCCAGTCGCTGATCTAGCACGAAACTGGACAAAGAAAAGGGGAATGATCACTCTCCTGTCCATCACCACCCCAGGGGTGGTGCTCAGAGCTCCTCCAGAGGGTCCCTGGGTTTTTCCATCTTGGATTCAAGGTTGGCAGGGAACTCTGGGAGCATCTGAGTGGCCAGTGCCAGCAGGTGACGTCAGAGCCCTCTCCTGATTGGTGCTTACCTGGTTAGGTGACCAATCCCCCTTTCAGGTCTATTTAGGGTCTCTCCTTTGGGTGGGTCCTCCGATTCGGATTGCAGGACTCCTGAAGGAATCCTCTGCATCCTCCACTTCGACTTTTCACTGAAAAAACTGCATCTGGACCCTCCAGGAACTGTACAAGCTGCAACAAAGAAGCAAAACGCCTTTTGTAACATTGTATCTCTGGCTCCTGCCAGCAACTGCAACTGTTTCCCGGTCGTGCATCCTCTGAATACAGCCTGTCTTCAGTCTGCATCAGAAGTGAGAAGGAATCTCCCTTGGGTTGAAGGAGTCACTCTCCTGCTTCTGCAGGCACCAACTGCAACGACGACCGGCTGACCTCTCCTGCTGAGCTGCGTGGATCCTGCATCACGGATGGTGGACTAAAGTGGTCCTGACGGTCCTCTCTTCCAACAGACCAACTTTGGTGGAGGTAAGAGCTTGCCTCCCCACGCAAGACAGTACGCCCGTGCACCATGTGTAATGCAGCTGCCAAGGCTTGGTGGTATCCTTCCTCCAAGTCCTTCATGCATCTTGTAGCCCCGGCCCCAAGCACTCTATCCTGCGACACTCAGCTTCCTGAGTGGTTCTCCAGCGGGTTGGGAGCCTTTGTCATAGTGCTGTGTGGGCCTCTCCTGCAACCTTCTTGTCCCCATGCTGTGGGACTCCACTGTACACTGCCTGGACTTCTGTGGGCTCTCTAAGTTGCTGAGGGTCCCCCCTGCCTCCCCCTCCTGGGTAGAGTCCACCTGGTCCCGGGGAGTGCCATTTACTGCTAAATGCAAGCTTTGCATGTGCCAAGGCTTGTTGGCAGACTCTGACAACGCAAACCCAACTGCAAACCTCCATCCAGCGTGGGACATCGTTTTCACCCTCCAGGAACCCGACTTCATCTTCCTGGGTGCAGTGCTGAATTTTCTTCTTCACCGATGGTTCTCCTTTTGCATCTTCATCCGGGTTAGCAGGGACTTCTGCTCTTCCTGGACTCTCCTGTGCTTCTTGGACTTGGTCCTCTTCTTCCACAGGTCTTCTTGTCCAGGAATCCACTGTTGGTGTCTTGCAGTCTCTTCTGGGTTTCGCATAATTCTTTTCTCGTTTCTGTGTGTTCTGGGAAAGTTACTGGGATTTACTCATGCTTTCCTGGTCACTGGGGAGGGTTCTAGTACTTACCTTTGGGGTTTTCTAGTACTGCCAGCTTCCCTCTACACACTATACTTGCCCAGGTGGAAAACCGACTTTCGCATTCCACTTTTTTAGTACATAGTTTGTGTTTCCCCTAGGCCCATTTCTAATTATTGTGATTTTTACTAATTGCACTGGTTTCTAACTGTTTTTATGCCTATTTCTGCATACTAGTGTATATAATTTTTTACCTCCTAAGGGAGTATAGTCTCTATGGTATTTTTGGTATTTGTGTCACCAAAATAAAGTACCTTTATTTTTGTAACAGTGAGTATTTTCTTTCATGTGTGTAAGTACTAAGTGTGACTATAGTGGTATTGGATGAGCTTTGCATTTCTCCTAGATACGCCTTGGCTGCTCATCCACAGCTACCTCTAGAGAGCCTGGCTTCTAGACACTGCCTCCACTACACAAATAAGGGATAACTGGACCTGGTATAAGGTGTAAGTACCTTAGGTACCCACCACACACCAGGCCAGCCTCCTACACCCACTACGTGAGATGAAGCTAAGTTGGCTGCGGGAGATCCTGTTTCATGGCAACGCAGCTTTGCTAACTTTTGTAAACCATATGTACGGAAGCTTCAGACTCCCCTTGCTCTTCGCTGCACTCACCAAACTGACAGCGGCAGAGTAGACAAGGACTCAGTGGCAAAGTAGGAGCCCATGGGACTTCAGGATGCGTCCAACTGGGTGAGGAGATCCGTTGAAAGCAACTAAACTGCTTACAATCTCTGCAACGGGACAATCATGTATTTCATTTAATTCTTTTAGGAGCTTCTTTTTCACAGTATGTCTGCTCTTGTTTTATAGCAGCATATATCAGGGTATAAATAAATTTATTATTTTTTACGAGGTACATCAGAGCAGAGCAGAAAAGCACTTAAATCCATATCTCCACTAAACTTTAGTAGGTGTTTTCCAGCACTCAAAGAATGAGACAGGTACTTCTGGCATAGCTTTCCCACACTGAACATAGTTGCAGTCATAGGAGAATATATGCCTAGGATCTGGTCTGTTTGCCAATGGACCGACAGCTTTTGACATATTACTCAAAAATACAGCTTAACCGCAGTAGCTTGGGAAATGCTGCCGTCCTGCATGAGTTTCAGCCCTGTTATTAGAACTTGTACATGTGCATGGTAGCTCTGACCCTTCCCGCATAAACGAATACTTGGAAAAGACAGCCTTGGCATGGCTTGAGAGCAGAGCTCGGGCCTATCTACACGAGTTGATGCACAGGAACTCACACCAGCCATTGACCGGCTATTTGGGAATAAGGCCTTTGGATAAGAAAATCATACTGTAGAACTCTAAGGCATTTAAGACATTTCTTGCAAAGTGGCTGACCTCTATCAAGAATCGATGGACACAGGAGTGCCTCCCCCACAGCTAGAGAGCCTGTGATCAGCGCAATTCTAAAACCTGGGAGAGATGTCCAGGACTGTGGATACTACAGACCACTATCTATTGAGTCTCAATAATAAAGGTCTAGCTTGGATCATTGCAGACCAACGCAATACACTGATGAGGGGCTTGGTGTTGCTAATGGCTATAATTCCACCCCATTTCCGGTGTATAGAATTACACATCATGGATGCCACCTCTTCTGTTTGCCCTAGCCATGGAGCATTTAGCTATATGGCTGCAGAAGAGCCATCTACATATAGGTAGTGCCTTCCCAAATAGACATGTTCCATTATTACTTTGTTAGTGACACTATGTGTAATGTGTGAATATCCCAGAGTTGAACCTCGGGGTGATCATTAAAATAATGAGGTATGGGGTATGTCAGGTATACATATTAAGTGAATGAAATCTAAAATATTCTCCTTCACAAAATCCTCCCTTAGGCCACAGGTCAATTACCCACTGCACTGGGGCGAGAATTCGGTTAGATATCTGGGGTTACTTATAAATAGAGAGAAATACCTGTTGGCTGGGACAACTATGGCTCGATAATTACAAAAACTAAGTGGGCAGGTTGAACAGTAGCTAAGAGTGCACCATCGGTGGCTGGCAGGGTTGCTTTGATCAAAATGTTAGTACTGCTCAAGCATTGTATCTATCCAACAACATTCCCATTCCACGTGGTTAATGCACTTTTTTAAGCTGACGTCTCTTTTGTCCTGGTTAGTATGGGGGAAGACATAGCCCTGGGCTGAACAGGGGGTTGCTCACAATGCCATATAATCAGGGGGTTGCAATCCCTGATGTGGAGAGATACCATGCAGTGCAGGCCCATTATGTGTGGTTTGATCCAGTAGTGTGTTGCCCCATTATCCGATAGAGGACGGCCAGGTAGATGCGTGTGACCTCCTAAAACGATGTTGCAATTAAGCTACTGAAACCTTTACGGCTTACATAAACCATTTGCTGTACTACCTGGTCGTGTGAGCCAGTAAGGGGCGGGTGGGTCTCATGTAGTCTCCCTGGCCATCTCGCTCCTTAATAATCCTATCCTTCCATCAACACTGGATATGGGTGTTGAATCTTGACTAGAAAGGGCTGTTCTAGTGAGACTGGGCAAGCTGTACGTAAGCAACAAATTTAGATCAAAGTAAAGAAACCAAGAAGACGACTGCCATAGACATGTTTGATTATCTGCAACTGTGGCATGCTGCTCCAGCTAAGCGGCCCTCTTTCCCTCAACGATTCTACAGAGTTTCTCCCTCTCACTCAAATGATCACGAATCCTAGAGGTAGAGACTGGATTTGTAAACTGTATGGTTTAGAAATCCAAACTCCAAGGAGCACACTGAATGCAGTACTACAGCTATTAACAAGGCCCTTGAAACATGGGAATTGTGTTTGGGGAGGATATTAGACCTGAAGTGTGGAAATTCTGCTGTGCTCAAACTAGATCAGTAAACTATAGACATAAACTGCTTCATTTTAAGTTTCTGCATTTACTATACTGCTCACGGAGGAGACCCTGATAGGTCTTCTCACTGTATGATGCAGGAGTGGTACAGCTGGTTTCTTTCACTTGGCATGGGAATGTCCCCTGATTGGACCATACAGGGCAAAGGCATGACAGACTATTGTGAAAACAGTAACAGTGATGGTGAAATTGCAGTCCTTTGATAATGCTTTTGGAATATGTCAACCACATCCATAAATAAATTGATGGTGGTGTTGGTTCTACTAGCAAAGCACAGACTGCTTCAATTTTGGATGAAAGTGCCTACCCCGTAGTAGAGGATTGCCTAAAGGATGCTGCTATCAGTGGAGAGACACCGGTAGAATATACATCAATACGGGCTTGACCAAGGGGTATCTAAGCCCACACAGGCACTACTTAGCCCTCCAGTCTGAGGGAATGTTGACATCTGGCGAGTGATGCACAGCTGTCAAGTTTTCAGAATCATTATCTGTGACATTCTGTGGTCTCAGTCTGGCTTTGAGTAACATACGGATATCAAATGTTTTACACTTCATGTAAGTAAATAATGCAATGACCAGTAGTTGTGTGTCTTTCTGTGAGTTTTCAGTCACTGTTTCCAGACATAACATATGCCTAAAACAAGCCAGACCTATTGTTATTGCCAATACTTACTAGCAGAATCAGATCAATGAATACTAACGATGATTTTGTTAATACTTAGAATTGAAATGTTTAAATTATGAAAGTATTATACTGCTCCACCATAAGGCCAACCCTTCCTGGCTTTTAGCTGATGGTGGCATTGTTGCGCTAGTAGGCAGGCTCTGCTTTCTGTCTCTCTCAGTCTTAGGTCCATCAATAGGGCAAATTCTGGCTGGTCGTCTACTGCTACTGGGACCACACACTCAGTGCCCACAGGACAGCACCGCCCCAAATACACATGAATGGACACATGGCAGACACAAGCCCAGCAATCACCACTAATGACCGTGGAAAGTTATCAAAAGCGGCTGTTCAAGGAATCTCCTCTGCACAGTCTCCAATGGCCAGGATTTCCTCGGAAGGATCCACAGTGATGTCAACAATCAGAGTCGAGCTAGCAACCGTCTACACAAGCTGTCCCGGGGAGGTACTAGCTCACCAAACACACACAAAGAACTAGCGGGGTACAGCCACCTAAACTAATCACTCAAGGGCCCAGGGCTCTCACACACACACACAGTGGCTTCGAGGACAGAATGGCATGAGATGGGCACAAACACAACCCCTCTCTGCAGTGACCAAAGGTACAGTTTACTTCCTATCAAAGGGCCACCTCCATATGTGGTAGTCATGATGTGAACTGGCATCACAAGAGCACACCAAGCACATCATCCCCAGGGACCATTTGACAGGGGCTAACCTACAATCTGGAACAGTATCACACAATGGAAGGGCACATCACACATCGAGGGACAGCGGACAGCAAGAGTGACATCTACAACGAACATCAGGAGCAATTTGCCAACAACTGGTGGCAAAGTGGGAAGATACATTGTCACAATCAACTTCAAAATCAGCAGCCTAGCAACTGGAGGCAAGGCGGCCCAGCACTCGGGCATCCTCTGGACCACCCAAGCCACCACAGGCACCAACCCAATCAATCCCAACGGCCTCCCGAGCTAGGATCAGCTAGGCAGGGAGAAACCACACAAGCTGAAGTCGCGGACCAGCCTGAATTGGCATTCATACCGCATTACACCCCAAAGGGTGCCTACAACATATTAAATGGAGAAAACCTTTTACGCTTGTTTCATTGCATTCAGGCACTGGAGGTAATAACCTTGGATTAAATAACTTTTGTAAAGTTTGCCAAGATCCCAGGGAAAGGCTCCTTGGATGCCACAATAACCACATGAGTAAGAGCGGACCTCAGAGATGCCATCTTGAATGAATCAAAGACTTTCGAGGATTGGGGCATTGAACTGTTAAAACTACGTCAACCAAAATACCCTCATGTGCTACTCCCACAACAGGCTGCACAGATCCATCCTGAGAGGGGTGTGGGGCGCTACCCATGACTGGCTGCCTAGTGCATCAAAAGCTTCAAACTTCCTAGGAATATCCTTTGTGCATAATCGGAGATCTGTAACATGCAGGGCAAGCAGCCATGATAACACCAACAGGAGACAGCTGAGTATGTCTCATGGGGGGGGGAACCCATGAGACCTATTCCCAGCCATCAACGAACAGTCGGGCGCAACCCCGGAAATCCGCAGCAGAGTCCAAGTTCCCAATAACATCATGGAATGTGTCAGGTCTGAAGACAGTCCTGACAAGCAAATCGGCAGTGGCTTTCTTGCACTAATCTGACATCATCTGTCTGCATGAAATATGGGCACTTACTCCAACAGTTTCACATGACTTTTATGAGTGCTTTAAGGCAGCAAAATGGACCATCTTATTTGGGCGACCGTTGGGAGGCCTCTCAATTTTTACCAAGCAAAATGGCAGGATTGAAGTTGCACCCCTTGTTCTAAATTCCCAGGCTTTGCAAATGGCAATAGTTTCAGGGATAACAATCTGCCATAGTAAGACTCCCTTGTTCTTGATAAACTGTTATCACAACATGTAGAAAGTATCAAAATCAGATGCAACAGAGGACCACCGCAGTTGCCTGGAAGCATTCCTTCTGGAGCATCCCTCATACGAAGTCTTGTTCACAGGTGATTTTAATATCAAGGACCTCTGAAGTACTGGAGCAGTCGCCCGAAACACCAAGGAACAGGAAAGAATGAATAACTTGCTGAGCACCTACAAGCTAATCTCATCGGAATAAGCATTCAAGGCCCCTGCAGCCAAAGCTCAGCTCCCCCTAATTTTCAGAGGAATTACAACAATCAATTATATCTTCCAGACTGAATCTCTAGCAGATCGTCTTATCAACTGTGGAAACCATAACAGGTGCAAAAGCAGCCAGAACCCCCTGACACTAACAGTTAACCTAAGAGCGCCCACCGCACCAAAATATCGGACAGTGGGGTCTTCCACAGGTACCGAAGTAACAAAGTTAAGAAGGAGGCTCCAATGGAGGATTGCAGATACTACATCAGTGGAAAAGTGGATACTCAATGTGTTGACGGAACCCAAACATTTTCAGGGAGAAATACATATTAGGTGGGGTAACCTCTTATCAGAGTTCATGGACACTCTAAAAGCAACTGGTGGGTAACACGCAGCCTTCAAGGACAACAGGGAAGGAGCAGAGCACCCGGCCGTACAACAAGACCGTCCTAAACTCAAGGAGTATGCTAAGAAACGTCTGGCACAAACATAAGTCCAAATGGACAGTAAAAACTGCAACGCATCTCGGTAAAACACACAAGCAACACAAAAAAGTAGCGTGTGAAGCGAAGAAATCCATTGAAGATAAAGAATGGTTAAAGGTTCATGAAATGCTACAGGAAAAAAGCCTAGCCCGCTTCTGGAACTATGTTAACAAACTAAATACACCTTAACCGACAAGAGAACATGGAGTCCCAGAAGGTGTCTGGGTTACCTATGTAACAGTACAATACTCAAGCCACCTGGTGGCACCAAGGCACACTGATAAAGGGGAAGTGGCCGACCAATTGGAAGCAGTTGGATGTCACTATCCCATCCCAGGTGTGCAAACTCATCAAATAAATGAAAAATCATGGAGCACAGGCCGGCCTGCGCAAATTTTTAAAATTGCAAGGACTGGGCCAAGCTGTTAGTTAACACGTCTCTTCAACCAAGCTTTTCTTACTGCCCAAATCCCAGAAGCACAGCTTTGAGGCAGCAGCATCGACCATTGATAACATTACGTCCCTCGCCGTGCTGAGCCAGAAAGCAGCTCAACAGAAACAGCGTCCACCCTTTTGCTGTTTTATTGTCTACAGTGCTGCTTTTGTTAGATTTGACCGTCCCACGCTATGTAGGAAACTAAGCACATGGGGCACTTCCCCAAATCTCTTACGGACAATAATATCTCTCTATTCAGACACATGGGTCCGGGTTAAAACTGGGCCACATACTGTCACTCCTAAAATCGCCACCAAGGGTGGTTCGAAACAGGGCTGTGTCCTTGTACCGCTGCTTTTAAAGCAGATCTGGGAATAGCTCTAGTAAATAGCAACCTGGTGCCACCACGACTTGGCCATATGACTCTGCATATTCTTTAAATTGCAGATGACATCATCATAATGGATCACATGAAAACTGGCTTGCAGCAAGCATTGAGCAGTCTTCACACCTACAATGAAATGAACTTTCTCAAGATCAATCAAGATAAAACTAAAGTCACAGTATTTGGAGGCTATAGGAGAAAGAAATCTCAGAAATGAGGTATGGGGACAAAGACCATCAAAACGGCTCAGAAATACAACTACCTGGGGGGCTAGTTCACGAAGGCATCAAAACTCTTGGTCCACATTGGCTAGTTAAAGAAAAAAGCAGCCACCATAACGTATGGACTCGCCAGCCTAAACAAAAACTAAAAAGTGCCTAGGCTGCACCGATACTTAGGGGCCATAAAGGGCAGTCTCCTCCCAGTGCTACTCCACTGGCACCACTTTGGAGCACCTGCAGACCTTATACTTCTGGCCACTTGATAAACCTCTGTAAAAAAAGTAGTTGTCCAGTTATTTTCATTTTGATTGTGTTTTTGCTGATCTGGGCTGATTTTTTTTTTTTTTGGCCAACATTTTTTAAAATGGCAGATGTGTTGCAGTGATGATGTAATATTTCAGGAATCATCAGGCCCATATACTTCATTTTATTTTCAAAACGTAGGTTTTGGGGGTCAAGTAGTCTTACAGAGACAGAAAATAACTACTCAGAGCAACACTTCTGCCTTTTTCCAAAATGGCAGCTCTGTGGTGATGTGTTTTAGCCATTATATTTGTAATTTAATTTAATATTGTTTTTGTTTCAGGCTTTTATATTGATTCCAATTTGTAAACATGAGCAAAGCAGGTTGTAGTAGAGGATCTTTACCTTCTGACAGAGTGTTGCTAACTACGACATCTGAGGACTCCTTCAACAAAGAAAAATGTGTTGTATGCCAAACTAATCCGAGAAAAGCTAACATCAACTCTGGCTGGACAGAAGAGAGTTTGAGATGCTGCAGAAATTTGGAAGACGAAGTTCACAAAAATTTAAACTGATCAGTGAAGAGGATCAAATATTTTTATCATTGTAACTACATGCGCTACTAGTCGTATACAATGGAAAAAAACCTGGGAAAAAATTATCAAAAAATAGCAGAAACCAGGGAATCACAACAAGAATCCGAGTCTTCTGAGAAAGAGACAACAACCAAACCCAATGCCCACCCACTTAGAAGATCGATGGCTACCCCTCATCCACCTCCATCAACTGATCAGAAAGAAGAGGATCTTCAATGTGTTATCTGTGGTTCAGCCAGAACAAGGGCCAAAGAGACTGAGGAAAGAACAAAGTATAGAGTACGTGAGTCTCAAAGGGCAAACATGTTTTTATCTGCAGCTAGTTTCTTCCAAGGTTAGGTTTTCAGCCGAGTAGCTGATCTAAACAGCGAGATGAATGTATTTGCAGTTGATTTGTATGCCCACCCATACTGCATGAATGCATACATTTGAAAATATGAATGTAAAATGAGCTCCCAGCACCAACATAACTGGCAGGCTTCAGTTAATTTTGCAGTCTTTGAAAAATCAAATTAAGTTTTAAAGCCACTCTTCAGTGCTGGCTCGTACTCAGTGAGATCAGAGAAATAATAGTCAACATTGATGAAACTGTATTGATCCATAATAGTGAAGTTCAGATTTTTGTTTTTTGTGTGAGAATGTACAATGACAGAATTCACTTTTGTCAGTCTAACAAAAAGAATGAGCCACTTATGGTGTTCTCGGCTGATTTGACTCCAGAAGTTCCTGCTGCCAAAATAAGATCACCGCATACAGTAAAATCAGCAGGAACCATTTTAAGAAACATCCTGAAAGATTTAGAATTTGGACTTAATGTCACATTTTGTGATGCACCAGAGCTTGGCAAATAATGAGAGTCAACAAGAATGCCTGATGTTGTCTACACATTTTTTATATCATTGTTTAATATCAGCAAAGCAAAACTGTTACAAACTAAAGTTCTTGAGTTCGGAACAGAAGCCGACAACATTGATGATGGCTTGAAGATATCAGCGAAGAAGTAGAAGACAGTCCCAAGACCCAACAGGCTTATGCTGTGTGAATGTACTGTCTTTTCCAAATAATGTTTTATGAATTACATCACAGCAAAAAGAAAACTCCACTACACATGATGACTGCCTACGCAATCTATGACAAGTGCAAAAGTAGAGAGCTAATCAATGAATAGGGATGGTGTATCAACAAGTTGTAATGACATACACTGAGCAGGAACTTGTTAGCAGCTCATGCTGTAAAATTTTGAGAATCCGATAGCACACCACTTCTGAGTAATTTTACCAGGAAAGGATTTACAATTGCTGCTTGATAATTTTGATTTTGAAGACAGCTCTTCTTTGTCTGGAACATCTACCAACAATACTGCCATGGTGCTTTGTCAAGACTACCAATGAAGTAGCTGCTGGAAAACAAGCTGTGTCAGTAGTAGGCATAAACAAACCAAGCTGCAAACTTATAACCCAACTACTTTCCAATGTGTGCAAAATCACTATAAGCCATTAACACATCCCAGTTTACCAGAAAAGTTTCAATGTGCCTGAAGATATGGATCTTCTACTTGATGCTGCGGCCCGCAAAGCTGATTTCACTGAATTTATCATATCGCTTTTTAAGTGCAGATTGAAGGATAAAGAAAAGCCAGTTATTTAGTGGGCTGGAATTCGTGCTCTGATCTCCCAGAATACCGTCCCACAGAAGGCTATGCCATCTCCAGTCACAAGCTACGCAACAGTGTACAGAGGTCTAAATAAAGGCCCAAAATGTGCATGCTCAGCTTGAAGACCAGCCTATCCTGCCAATTTTCTGCGATTAAGGTGTTTTCTGTATTGTAGCTGTCTTTTTTTTTTTTTTTTTAGCAATCAAGTAGAATTTGATTATCTTTATCCAATGATGGTCATTTTCCATATGACAAAAGTTGCTTTGCAGTGTGCAGGAAGTTACCTCAGTAGATGTGGCATAGACAATGCACTTATTGATGCTGACATTTTTTGAAGCAAAATTGTCCAGATAGTATTGAAAGGAACTCATTATGTCATTATTTCTGTTCATTACAAGGTATGCTCATCATATCTGAGGCTATAGCAACATTGAGCTGCAATGCTTTCTGGAACAAGAATGACAAATTAGGTTTTGCACATCTCTGAGAAGTGAACAAGGCACAGGGTGTACTTCAATCAAAAGACATAATGCAAAGCCAGGCAACGTTCAATTTACTCAGTTTGAAATCTGAAAACCAAGTAGGTAGAGTTTGTCAAAGAATGTGAAGAAAAATCAGAACTTTGCAAGTACTGGGGAAGTGTTTTACACATGATAGCTTTAGTGAGAAAAAAAACTTGAGTCCTGGTATTTGGAAAGAGTGAAGAAGCTAACGGAGGAAAAAACCGTACCGCTACAGAAAATGAATCCAAAGACATTTTGTGGTGAAAAACAGTGAGGAAAGGTTCAATGCTGTGGCTTTAGATATGAAACTGGAATAGACGATCCAGAGATCACATAAAAGCTAGAAGGGAATTGTTGGACAGACTCGTAAAAGAGAATATGTTGCTCAATGGCTGCTAGTTTACCATGAATTCCTTTCCATTTGCAATTTTCAGAGATGACGAATTCAAAATTAATGGACCATCTTGAAACTGTTCTTTACCACAAACTTGTGGTAAGGTGAAGAGAACATTTTAATAAACATATTGACAGCATTCTTCATTTCATGCAGCAGCAAGGAAACCCCTTTGAAATGACTGAGTCTGTGCACCTACAAGATTCTTTGACTAAACAATATGTGGATAACGATATAAAGACATGTCTAGTACTCTCAGAACACGTGGCAACGGGCTATAACTCAACACACCTAACCCTAAATTTAACGTAATTTGAGTAGAAGATCAGAACTTCCTTATGTGTGCACTAATACCAACACCTGCTGCCAAGGTGCACTCCTTTGAACAAGGAACTAGATACAATTTGAAATCTGGAAATGCACCACAATCAACAATATTGAAAAGTCAAATTCTTAAGTGTAGTTTCATTCAAATCTTCTCTTTATTCCTGTATTCAAATTGTATAAAGACAAGATTACTAGATGTCCTGGAATGTGGACCGCAACTATATGCAGAACCGAAGCAGGAGAGATTTGTATAGAAAGAGAAAAAGATGTTTGACATAATCACTAAAGCTAAACTTCCACACTTTAATTGTCATAGTAAGAGTTTTGTCCAACCAGCCACTACAAATCAGGTTACAAAAAAACTGCTTTCGCAAGCACATAGTGAGCTGGATGTAGCAAACAAAAGGGGTGAATTTATCAAGGTTATTCTGTCGCATGATCTTCTTCTTCCAACAAACACATTATTTGATGGTGATGCTGCAACCAAACCAGTGAAGCACAAACTCGTACAAGAGCTCGAAAAAAAACTTTCACCTGAAGAATTTCAACTCAAAAAGGTGTCTTCGCTGAAAATTGCTGCTGTTGTGGACTATATATCACAATTACAAATGGTCAGGATTTCATCCTTGCAAAACTTCGGAGAGGTCGTTCAGACTGTTCTACAGATATCAAAGTCAGTAGGTACCTGGCAAGAACTGCACATTGTCTTTGACAGTTATCTTGAACTATCTGTCAAAGAATGTGAGAGAATCAGACGAATGTGTACAAGTGGAACTATTGACCTTTCCTGCATCAAAAATTCAACACTGGTACCTGTGCAACGTGATAAATTCTGGTCATCAACATCGAACAAGATGAAGTTGAAGATGTTAACTCGCCAAAACATTGCTGATGCTTCAGTGAACACTGAATTTCCCATTATTGCAAGTGGAAGGATTGTCAATGAGGAGTTGGTGCCTGCAGAGATATATTCAAAAGGTACGGGCCATATTGTTCAAGAACTTAACAGCAAATTGGAGGAAACAGACCTTCATATTGAGTGGGCTGTTCGAAATGGTTCCAATTGAGTCATTGCACTGTCAAATGACATAGATGTTATTATTGTGCTACTTAGATTTGTTGCAATGTTCATAAGTCAAGGATTGTCAAAGTTATAGATACGTTATGATACAGGCGGGAAAAGATACTTAATACTGCTTCATATTCTGTGCAAGAAACTTGACCCAGAGATGCCCTGTGTTCTTATCAAGGCACATTTTCTTACTGGGGATGCACTATGAGCAAAATTGGAACAAAGCTTGGAGCTTTAACTGATGAACCTGTGAACTTTCTCAAAGGATTTGCTGGGGCAGAAGAATGTGACTTTAAAGGTGTAGAAAAATACCTTGAGTGTGTGTGGAAAACGAGTACTGACTGTCACACATTTGGCGATCTTCGGTACAGTGAGTTCATGAAATCAATCACGCTAAGTGACCTTCCACTGACGTCATATTCTGTGCATTGACACATTAAAAGAGCTTTCTACTTGATCAGATGTGTAAATGTTTTGGATCATGCATATGTAGAGAAAGAGCTGTGTGAATTTGGTTGGGAAGATATTGATGGAGTGCTAAAAACCAACAAAATTTCAAAAGCCTCTACCCACAGACTTACACGTACATGTACTTGCAAAACCTGTGCTACAATAAGATGTCCCGGTCGATATGCTCTACTCAAATGTTCAACATTCTGTAAGTGTTCCACGAGCGATAGCGGAAACAGATAAAGTGAACTATGAAAATGTGCAGGAGTGATAAACATGATTGTTTTCCATATTCAGATCATAAACATTGTTTGGTGTACACACAAAAGGATTACAATCCATTATTATGTGTTTAATTTCTCTGTACTTCTCTTATTCCTCTATTATAGCAGCCATTTTGGAAAATGGTGGAAGGGTTGATCTGAGGAGTTATTTTCTGTCTCTATAACAGTACTTGAACCCAAAACCTAGGTTTTGACAACAAAATGAAGTATATAAGTCTCACGGTTCCAGAAATATTACATCATCACTGCAACACATCTGCCATTTTCAAAAATGTTTTCCAGAAAAATTCAGCCCGGGACAGCAACGTCCGCCAAGCTACATTACTTCTCTAATGATCCAAATGCAAAAATGAAAATCTCTGGACAACAATTTTGTAATAGAGGTATATGAGGAGTCCGTGCTGCTGCACCTCTCAGGAGATCCCAATTAAAACCGATTTTCTTGATGAAGGGGACCCACACGTCAGGAGGCCTCCTCGATATGTTTTTCACAAACTGATGTAAGATCGCTAGCAAGGTGCACAGGTATGTCAACGAACTCAGAGTGCTCCTCCGACCTTGAACCATTGACTCCAATCTTACCAAGTGTACTCAAGAGCTCATCACTGACTATTTTAACCGCATGTGGCACTTTCTAATGTTCAGCCAAACACAAACAATTATCCGGTACTACTGTACATAATTAATTTAGGTTATGTCGGCATTCTGCTCTTTAAAGCGCCTCGCATTTTAAAAGATTTTGTAATTTTTTTTGTTTGTACCGTCTTTTTATTAATTTATCACAGTTGTATCATCAACAAAAATTATTGCCATACATTCTATAAGAACCACCATAACTCAATCACTACCTCTCCCAACCTGACCCTCCACCCAGTCCACAAACCATGGTGTGCCAATAAATCAATTCCTAGTTCCCTGTGTCCACCTTGTCCATAAGCATGCTGCTATCCGCAATGGTAGCTCCCTCCGAGGAGCGGGAAGGGGTTAAAGTATTCACAGCCAGAGTCCGTATCATCAGGGCCCGTGGGTTATTCACCCTAGGTTCCCCAATCACCCCATATTTTCTCACATTTTTGTGCACATCCTTGTCCCTTATATACCTCTTTTTCCAGCACTCTGCAGTACTCCATTCCCCTTTCCCACTCTCTATGCGCGTGTGTGTGGGCGTGCCTGATCCCCAATTCTGTGCAAGGTCTCATTTCACTACATCCCAGGTTAATCAGGTATTTTTGATAGTGTGTGTGATCTGTGCCTTCCCACAGTGCCAGTAGCGCCATCCAGTTTATTACAGGTGGCTGCTTCCAAAGTTCTACCCACTCCTTCCCAGAAGGGTCGGATGCGGGGACAGGCCCACAGTGTATGCAGGAAAGTGCCCTCCATGCAACAGCCTCCGAGTCAATGCGTGCCTGCTTTTTACCTATCCTATGGAGTAGGGCACGGGTATAGTATACTTTGTGTAGAACTTTCAATTGGATCAGTCGGAAGCTGGCTTTAATGGCCACCCCAGCAGGGTGTGCCAGCGCTTCTTGCCAGTCCTCCTCACACAATTCCCCCAGGTCCCGACCCCATTTAGTCTGTAAGGGCAAAATAGCCTTTTGTGTGTTCCTCTTGAGGGTGTTGTATGTCAGCGAAGTGAGTTTCCTGCTTATCTCCCCGTTGAGGGGTCTAGTTTCCAGAGGGGATTCTTCCTACCTTGCTAAAGAAGTGGTCTGACACCCAGTAGGGGCAGTTTTGTAGGACGTACAGGAGGTGCAGCAGTGCCACCATCTTAAACACTGCAGCTTTGCCTAACAGCGAGAGCGGGAGTGTTTGCCAGCGTCCTACCTCCTGCTCTAATCTTTTGATCTGGGGTTTGAGATTTTCCTTGTAAACCATGACTGGGTCCCGTGTGATCCATATACCTAGGTATTTGAACTGCTGCTTCGCCACACTCAATGGAAGTCGTAGGTGGCAGTGCCATGTCCCCGTTCCCCAAATATTCTAAAAATGACTTCCAACCTATCTGTGGATTGGGGCACATTAGACAAATATAACGGGATATCATCCGCATGTAGGGAAATAAGCTCCTCTTCGTCCCCTCTGCTTGGCCATCCCCACACCAGCGGGTCCGTTTGCACCCAGGCTGCCAGCGCCTCAATGGCGAGTGCGAATATCATGGGGGATAGTGGGCACTCGTGCCTCTACGAATATGGATTGGCCTCAACAGGTGTCCATTGACCTTGACTCTTGCTATGGTGCGGTCATATAAAGGTTTGACCCACTGAATGTATTTGGGTCCAAATCCCATTTTGGCCAGTATCCCAAAAAGGTAGGGCCATTCGCCGGAGTTGAAGGCCTTGTTTGCATCTAACAACGCAATAGCTCTTCCCTTCGGTGAGTCTACAATCGTAGCCAAATTATTGTGTAGTCTGCACAGGTTTAATTTGGTGTATCTACCCGGTATGAATCAGGTTTGACCCGGATGTATCAGGTTGTGGATTACTTCCTGTAACCTGTTGGCCAACACTTTGGCCAAGGTCTTAATGTCGACATTTAGTAAAGATATGGGTCTATAAGAGTCTCATTTGTCCAAAGGCTTGCTTGTTTTTGGGATTACTATGATTCTGGCAGTATGCATATCCTCCGGTAACTGCCCGTCCCGAAGTGCCTGGTGATAAGCCGCAATCAGTGGGGTTGCCGCTCTGTGGCGTAATCTCTTGAGTAGTTCAACTGGGAGCCCATTGGGGACCTGGGCCTTCCCTGACTGTAGCTGTCCCACTGCGGAGGAAATCTCCTCCACCGTTATGTCTGAGTTCAAGTCCTTTGTTTCCTGTTTACCCATCCTCCCCACAGGACAGTCTTATGAAATCCAGCACCTATAGGTGGGTGGTCCCCAATTGGGATCCATAGAACCTCTTCAAATGATCTGCAAATGTTTCTGCTATGCTTCTGCTTTCTCTCACTGTAAGGAAATGCCTCCTTGGCATGGTTACCCCCTGACTTTTTGCCTTTTGCTAATGCCAGTTATGATTGAAAATGTGCTGGGACCCTGCTAACCTGGCCCCAGCACCAGTGTTCTTTCCCTAAACTGTACCTTTGCTTCCACAAGTGGCACAGCCCTGGCACTCAGATAAGTCCCTTGTAAATGGTACCCCTGGTACCAAGGGCCCTGATGCCAGAGAAGGTCTCTAGAGGCTGCAGCATGTCTTATGCCACCCTGGGGACCCCTCACTCAGCACATGCACACTGCCTCACAGCTTGCGTGTGCTGGTGGGGAGAAAATGACTAAATCAACATGGCACTCCCCTCAGAGTGCCATGCCAACCTCACACTGCCTGTGGCATAGGTAAGTCACCCCACTAGCAGGCCTTACAGCCCTAAGACAGGGTGCACTATACCACAGGTGAGGGCATATGTGCATGAGCACTATGCCCCTACAGTGTCTAAGCAAAACCTTAGACATTGTAAGTGCGGGGTAGCCATAAAGAGTATCCAGTTTGGGAGTTTGTCAAACACGAACTCCACAGTTCCATAATTAAATCTGGGGAGTTTGGTATCAAACGTCTCAGCACAATAAATGCACACTGATGCCAGTGTGGAATTTATAGTAAAAGGCACCCAGAGGGAATCTTAGAGATGCCCCCTGAATACCAGTCTGACTCCTAGTGCTAGGCTGACCAGTTTCTGCCAGCCTGCCACAACCAGACGAGTTGCTGGCCACATGGGGAGAGTGCCTTTGTCACACTGTGGCCAGGAATAAAGCCTGTACTGGGTGGAGGTGCTTCTCACCTCCCTCTGCAGGAACTGTAACACCTGGCGGTGAGGCTCACCCCTTTTGTTACAGCGCCACAGGGCATCCCAGATGCCTGCCCTCCGGCCACTGCCCCCACTTTTGGCTGCAAGGCTTGTGGAGATAATGAGAAAAACAAGGAGTCACCACCCACCAGTCAGGACAGCCCCTAAGGTGTCCTGAGCTGAGGTGACCCCTGCCTTTAGAAATCCTCCATCTTGAGATTGGAGGATTCCCCCAATAGGATTAGGGATGTGCCCCCCTCCACTCAGGGAGGAGGCACAAAGTGGGTGTAGCCACCCTCCAGGACAGTAGCCATTGGCTACTGCCCTCCTAACCTATACACACCCCTAAAGTAAGTATTTAGGGGCACCCCAGGAAATCAGATTCTTGCAACCTGAAACAAGAAGGACTGCTGACCTGAAAGCCCTGTAGAGACGACAACTGCTTTGGTCCCAGCCCTACCGGCCTGTCTTCTGACTTGAAGAAAACTGCAACAGTGACGCATCAGACAGGGGCCAGCGACCTCTGAAGCCTCAGAGGACTGCCCTGAACCAAAGGACCAAGAAACACCTGTGAGCAGCGGCTCTGCTCAACAACAGCAACAACTTTGCAACTTTCTTGCAACTTCTAAAGACTTCACTCTTCCCGCCGGAAGCGTGAGACTTCACCCTCTGCACCCGACACCCCCAGCTCGAGCCTCAGAGAATCAACACCACAGGGAGGACTCCCAAGCGACTGTGACCCCGTGAATAGCCCGAGACGACCCCCCTGGTCCCCCACAGCGATGCATGCAGAGAGAATCCAGAGGCTCCCCCTGACCACGACTGCCTGTAACAAGGAACCCGATACCTGGACCAAGCACTGCACCCGCAGCTCCAAAGACCAGAAGGAACCGAACCTCAGTGCAGGAGTGGCCACCAGGCGACCCTCTTCCTAGCCCAGTCGGCGGCTGGTCCGAGAAGCCCCCCTATGCCCTGCCTACAGCGCTAGAGTGACCCCCAGGTCCCCCCACTGAATCCTATACAAAACCCGATGTCTGCTTTGCACACTGCACCCGGCCACCCGTGCCGCTGAGGGTGTGTTTTGTGTGCCTACTTGTGTCCCCCCCAGTCCTCTACAAAATCCCCCTGGCCTGCCCTCCGAGGACGCGGGTACTTACCTGCTGGCAGACTGGAACCAGAGCGCCCCTGTTCTTCATAGGCGCCTATGTGTTTTGGGGACCTCTTTGACCTCTGCACCTGACCGGCCCTGAGCTGCTGTGTAGGAGGCTGGACTGGCTTGTAGTGAGTACCTAGGGGTACTTGCACCTTGCACCAGGCCCAGTTATCCCTTATTAGTGTATAGGGTGTCTAGCAGCTTAGGCTGATAGATAATGGTAGCTTAGCAGAGCAGCTTAGGCTGAACTAGGAGACGTGTGAAGCTACTACAGTACCACTTAGTGTCATATGCACAATATCATAAGAAAACACAATACACAGTTATACTAAAAATAAAGGTACTTTATTTTTATGACAATATGCCAAAGTATCTCAGAGTGTACCCTCAGTGAGAGGATAGGAAATATACACAAGATATATATACACAATACCAGAAATATGCAGTATAGTCTTAGAAAACAGTGCAAACAATGTATAGTTACAATAGGATGCAATGGGGACACATAGGGATAGGGGCAACACAAACCATATACTCCAAAAGTGGAATGCGAACCACGAATGGACCCCAAACCTATGTGACCTTGTAGAGGGTCGCTGGGACTATTAGAAAATAGTGAGGGTTAGAAAAATAGCCCACCCCAAGACCCTGAAAAGTGAGTGCAAAGTGCACTAAAGTTCCCCAAAGGACAAAGAAGTCGTGATAGGGGTATAAGGCAGGAACGACACAAACCAACAATGCAACAATGCTGGATTTCCAATCTGGGGTACCTGTGGAACAAGGGGACCAAGTCCAAAAGTCACAAGCAAGTCGGAGATGGGCAGATGCCCAGGAAATGCCAGCTGCGGGTGCAAAGAAGCTTCTACTGGACAGAAGAAGCTGCGGTTTCTGCAGGAACGCAAAGGGTTAGAGACTTCCCCTTTGGAGGACGGATCCCTCTCGCCTTGTAGAGTCGTACAGAAGTGTTTTCCCGCCGAAAGAACGCCAACAAGCCTTGCTAGCTGCAAATCGTGCGTTTAGCGTTTTTGGATGCTTCTGTGGCCCAGGAGGGACCAGGAGGTCGCAAATTGGACCAGGAGGTAGAGGGGACGTCGAGCAAGACAAGGAGCCCTCTTAGCAGCAGATAGCACCCAGAGAAGTGCCAGAAACAGGCACTACGAGGATGCGTGAAACAGTGCTCACCCGAAGTCGCACAAAGGAGTCCCACGTCGCCAGATACCAACTTAGAAAATCGTGCAATGCAGGTTAGAGTGCCGTGGACCCAGGCTTGGCTGTGCACAAAGGATTTCCGCCGGAAGTGCACAGGGGCCGGAGTAGCTGCAAAAGTCGCGGTTCCCAGCAATGCAGTCTAGCGAGGTGAGGCAAGGACTTACCTCCACCAAACTTGGACTGAAGAGTCACTGGCCTGTGGGAGTCACTTGGACAGAGTTGCTGGATTCGAGGGACCTCGCTCGTCGTGCTGAGAGGAGACCCAAGGGACCGGTAATGCAGCTTTGTGGTGCCTGCGGTTGCAGGGGGACGATTCCGTCGACCCACGGGAGATTTCTTCGGAGCTTCTAGTGCAGAGAGGAGGCAGACTACCCCCACAGCATGCACCACCAGGAAAACAGTCGAGAAGGCGGCAGGATCAGCGTTACAGAGTTGCAGTAGTCGTCTTTGCTACTATGTTGCAGTTTTGCAGGCTTCCAGCGCGGTCAGCAGTCGATTCCTTGGCAGAAGGTGAAGAGAGAGATGCAGAGGAACTCGGATGAGCTCTTGCATTCGTTATCTAAGGAATCCCAAGAGACAGAGACCCTAAATAGCCAGAAAAGAGGGTTTGGCTACCTAGGAGAGAGGATAGGCTAGCAACACCTGAAGGAGCCTATCACAAGGAGTCTCTGACGTCACCTGGTGGCACTGGCCACTCAGAGCAGTCCAGTGTGCCAGCAGCACCTCTGTTTCCAAGATGGCAGAGGTCTGGAGCACACTGGAGGAGCTCTGGGCACCTCCCAGGGGAGGTACAGGTCAGGGGAGTGGTCACTCCCCTTTCCTTTGTCCAGTTTCGCGCCAGAGCAGGGCTAAGGGGTCCCTGAACCGGTGTAGACTGGCTTATGCAGAATTGGGCACATCTGTGCCCAAGAAAGCATTTCCAGAGGCTGGGGGAGGCTACTCCTCCCCTGCCTTCACACCATTTTCCAAAGGGAGAGGGTGTAAGACCCTCTCTCAGAGGAAGTTCTTTGTTCTGCCATCCTGGGCCAGGCCTGGCTGGACCCCAGGAGGGCAGATGCCTGTCTGAGGGGTTGGCAGCAGCAGCAGCTGCAGTGAAACCCCGGGAAAGGCAGTTTGGCAGTACCAGGGTCTGTGCTACAGACCACTGGGATCATGGGATTGTGCCAACTATGCCAGGATGGTATAGAGGGGGCAATTCCATGATCATAGACATATTACATGGCCATATTCAGAGTTACCATTGTGAAGCTACATATAGGTAGTGACCTATATGTAGTGCACGCGTGTAATGGTGTCCCCGCACTCACAAAGTCCGGGGAATTGGCCCTGAACAATGTGGGGGCACCTTGGCTAGTGCCAGGGTGCCCACCCACTAAGTAACTTAGCACCCAACCTTTACTAGGTAAAGGTTAGACATATAGGTGACTTATAAGTTACTTAAGTGCAGTGAAAAATGGCTGTGAAATAACGTGGACGTTATTTCACTCAGGCTGCAGTGGCAGGCCTGTGTAAGATTTGTCAGAGCTCCCTATGGGTGGCAAAAGAAATGCTGCAGCCCATAGGGATCTCCTGGAACCCCAATACCCTGGGTACCTCAGTACCATATACTAGGGAATTATAAGGGTGTTCCAGTAAGCCAATGTAAATTGGTAAAATTGGTCACTAGCCTGTCAGTGACAATTTGAAAGAAATGAGAGAGCATAACCACTGAGGTTCTGATTAGCAGAGCCTCAGTGAGACAGTTAGTCATTACACAGGTAACACATTCAGGCACCCTTATGAGCACTGGGGCCCTGGAGAACAGGGTCCCAGTGACACATACAACTAAAACAACATATATACAGTGAAAAATGGGGGTAACATGCCAGGCAAGATGGTACTTTCCTACACAACCCCCCCCCCCAAAGGAAAGACAATAAGACTAGCCATGACCTGATGAGTCTTCATTGTCTAAGTGGAAATATCTGGAGAGTCCATCTGCATTGGAGTGGCTACTCCCAGGTCTATGTTCCACTGTATAGTCCATTCCCTGTAGGGATATGGACCACTTCAACAATTTAGGATTTTCACCTTTCATTTGTTTTAGCCAAAGTAGAGGTTTGTGGTCTGTCTGAACAATGAAGTGAGTGCCAAACAGGTATGGCCTCAACTTCTTCAGAGCCCAGACCACAGCAAAGGCCTCCCTCTCAATGGCAGACCAACGCTTTTCTCTAGGGGTCAACCTCCTACTAATAAAAGCAACAGGTTGATCCTGGCCTTCAGAATTAAGTTGTGATAGGACTGCCCCTACTCCTAATTCAGATGCATCAGTTTGGACATAGAATTTTTTAGAGTAACAAGAGCTTTTCAGGACAGGTGCAGAGCACATGGCCTGCTTCAGCTCCTCAAAAGCTTTCTGACAGTTTGCTGTCCATAATACCTTTTTAGGCATTTTCTTGGAGGTGAGGTCATTAAGAGGGGCTGCAATGGAGCCATAGTTCTTAATGAACCTCCTGTAATACCCAGTGAGGCCTAGGAAGGCTCTCACCTGAGTCTGAGTGGTAGGGGGAACCCAATCAATAATTGTTTGGATTTTCCCCTGAAGTGGTGCAATCTGTTCCCCACCAACAAGGTGTCCCAGATAAATCACCTTACCCTGCCCTATCTGGCACTTTGAAGCCTTGATAGTGAGGCCTGCCTTTTGCAGGGCCTCTAAAACTTTCCATAGGTGGACCAGGTGATCATCCCAGCTGGAGCTAAAGACAGCTATATCGTCCAAATATGCTGCACTAAAAGCTTCCAGCCCTTGCAGGACTGTGTTCACCAACCTCTGAAAAGTGGCAGGTGCATTTTTCAATCCAAAAGGCATTACTGTGAACTGGTAATGTCCTCCAATGGTTGAAAATGCAGTTTTAGGTTTAGCATCTTCTGATAATTTGATCTGCCAATACCCTGCAGTCAAATCAAAAGTGCTTAGATAATTGACAGATGCCAGTGTATCTATGAGCTCATCTGCCCTGGGTATAGGGTGAGCATCAGTTTTGGTTACCAGGTTGAGACCTCTATAGTCTACACAAAACCGCATTTCCTTCTTTCCATCTTTGGAATGGGGTTTTGGTACAAGTACCACAGGAGAAGCCCATGGACTTTCAGAGTGCTCAACCACTCCTAGTTCTAACATTTTCTGCACCTCTTGCTTTATGCAGTCCCTGACATGGTCAGGCTGCCTATAGATCTTACTTTTGACAGGTAAACTGTCTCCAGTATCTATAGTGTGCTCACACCAAGAAGTGGTACCTGCCACAGTAGAGAAGAGTTCAGAGAATTGATCTAGGAGATATGTGCAATGGTCTTTCTGCTCAGCAGTAAGACAATCTGCCAAAACTACACCTTCCACAAGAGCATCTTGTTCTGTGGAAGAGAAGAGATCAGGTAGAGGATCACTGTCTTCTTCCTGTCCCTCATCAGTTGCCATGAGCAGGGTGAGATCAGACCTGTCATAGTAGGGTTTTAGGCGGTTTACATGGAGTACCCTAAGGGGACTTCTTGCAGTGCCTAAGTCAACTAAATAGGTGACTTCACCCTTTTTCTCAACAATTGTGTGGGGCCCACTTCATTTATCTTGGAGTGCTCTTGGGGCCACAGGTTCCAAGACCCACACTTTCTGCCCTGGTTTGTACTGAACCAAAACAGCCTTCTGATCATGCCATTGCTTCTGGAGCCCTTGGCTGGCCTGAAGGTTTTTACTGGCCTTTTTCATATACTCAGCCATCCTTGATCTGAGGCCAAGTACATAATCCACAATATCTTGTTTAGGAGCTTTTAAAGGTTGTTCCCAACCCTCCTTTACAAGTGTGAGTGGACCCCTAACAGGGTGTCCAAAAAGAAGTTCAAAGGGGCTGAAGCCCACTCCTTTCTGTGGTACCTCCCTGTAGGCAAAAAGGAGGCATGGTAACAGGATATCCCATCTCCTGCGGAGTTTTTCAGGGAGACCCATAATCATGCCTTTGAGAGTTTTATTAAATCTCTCCACCAGTCCATTTGTTTGTGGATGATAGGGTGTAGTGAACTTGTAAGTCACACCACACTCCTTCCACATGGCCTTTAAGTATGCAGACATGAAATTGCTTCCCCTGTCTGATACTACTTCCTTTGGGAAGCCCACCCTGGAAAATATTCCCAGGAGGGCCTTTGCCACTGCAGGTGCTGTAGTGGTCCTTAAAGGAATTGCTTCAGGATATCTTGTGGCATGGTCCACTACCACCAAGATAAACCTATTGCCTGAAGCAGTAGGAGGGTCCAGGGGGCCAACTATGTCAACCCCTACCCTTTCAAAGGGTACCCCAACCACAGGCAGTGGAATAAGGGGTGCCTTTGGAGTGCCACCAGGCTTGCCACTGGCTTGACAGGTTTCACAGGACTTACAAAAATCTTTTGTGTCCTCAGACATTCTAGGCCAATGAAACAAGGGAACCAGTCTGTCCCAAGTTTTCATTTGTCCCAGATGCCCAGCTAGGGGAATGTCGTGTGCAAGAGTTAGGAGGAACTTTCTGTACTCCTGAGGGATCACTAATCTCCTGGCAGTTCCAGGTTTAGGATCCCTTGCCTCAGTGTACAAGAGGTTGTCCTCCCAGTAAACTCTGTGAGAGTCACTGACATCCCCATTAGCCTGTTTGACAGCTTGCTGTCTTAGACCCTCTAATGTGGGACAGGTTTGCTGTGCCACACTCAGCTCCTCCCTGGCAGGCCCCCCTTCACCCAAAAGCTCAGCAGTGTCTGCTTGAAGCTCCTCTGGTGTAGGTTCTGCACAGGGAGGGAATTCTTCTTCCTCAGAAGTAGAATCCACTGTAGAGGGAGGGATAGTAGGAAGTGGTTTGCTTCTACTAGCCCTAGCTTTAGGGAGCACTTGGTCCATTGTTCCAGGATCCAAGCTTCCCTGTCCTTTTTGCTTTTTGGCCTGAGCCCTTGTCAAAGCAAAAATATGCCCTGGGATGCCCAGCATTGCTGCATGGGCCTCCAACTCCACATCTGACCAAGCTGATGTCTCCAAATCATTCCCTAATAGACAGTCTACAGGTAAATCTGAAGCTACCACAACTTTCTTTGGACCAGTAACCCCCCCCCAGTTGAGATTTACAACAGCCATGGGGTGGCTAAGTGTGTTGTTGTGAGCATCGGTTACTTGGTACTGGTGACCAAGTAGGTGTTGTTCAGGGTGGACCAGTTTCTCTATGACCATAGTCACACTGGCTCCAGTGTCCCTGTAGGCCTGAACCTCAACACCATTTATTAGGGGTAGCTGCTTGTACTTATCCATATTAAGGGGACAAGCAACTAAGGTGGCTAAATCAATAGCCCCCTCAGAGACTAATATAGCCTCTGTGGTCTCCCTAACAAGACCAACCCCAACTAAGTTACCAATAGTGAGCCCAGCTACTCCCTTGGATTGGCTATTAGTAGGTTTGCTCCCACCACCACTGCTATTAGTAGGGACACTAGGTGTAGCAGTAGGGGTTGTAGTGGTAGGAGGCTTGGTGCTTTTCTTTTGACAACTGGGATCTGTTGTCCAATGGCCTTTTATTTTACATAAATAGCACCATGGTTTCTTTTCCTTGTTTTGATTAGAAGAGGATTTGGGCCCACCACCCCCACCAGAGTGTTTTTGTGGGCCTGATGAAGACTCATTTTTAGATTTGTCCCCACCCTTGTCAGAAGACTTACTATCCTTCTTCTTGTTGCCATCTTTGTCACCCCCTGTATGAACTTTTCTGTTCCCCCTTGTTCTGACCCATTTGTCTGCCTTCTTTCCCAATTCTTGAGGAGAGGTCAGATCAGAGTCCACCAAGTACTGGTGCAACAAATCAGACACACAATTATTAAGAATATGCTCTCTCAGGATCAAGTTATACAGGCTGTCATAATCAGTAACTTTACTGCCATGTAACCACCCCTCCAAGGCCTTCACTGAATGGTCAATGAAATCAACCCAGTCTTGTGAAGACTCCTTTTTGGTCTCTCTGAACTTTATCCTGTATTGTTCAGTGGTTAAGCCATAAGTGCATTCTTAAGAACTTTGTAATCATTAGCTTCATTTTCATTTACAGTAAGGAGCCTATCCCTACCTTTTCCACTAAATGATAGCCATAGGATAGCAGCCCACTGTCTTTGAGGGACATCCAGTACAGCACAGGCCCTCTCAAGTGCAGCAAACCACTTGTTAATGTCATCCCCCTCCTTATAAGGGGGAACTATCTTATGCAGATTCCTGGAATCATGCTCTTTTGCAGGATGACTATGGGGAATACTGCTGCTGCCACCATGGGTTTCTAAACCCAGTTTCTGTCTCTCCTTCTCTACTTCTAAAGTCTGTCTATCCAAATCCAGCTGTTGCTTCTTGAGCTTCAGTCTGGTTTGTTCCACTCTCAATCTATTGAGCTCCCTTTCTAACAATCTGTCATCAGGGTGGGTGGGAGGGACATGCCTTGAAACAGAAGTATGGTGAGAATGGACAGAAGGAGACCTGTCCCTTACAGAGGGCACCCTAACAGCTTGGCTAACAGAAACATCAGTACCACTGTGGTGAGAATAAATGCTTTTGCTATGATGTGAGACAACACTATTTGTATGGTGTGGCTCTTCATCATTACCAACTATGCTAGACTGTCTAGTAATGGGCAGGCTAGGAAGTTTCTTTCCTGAATCTTTTCCTGGGGGAGTCCCTGGATCAGATTGGGAACCATTAGCTACTTTTTCTACAGATGGGGCACTTCTAGCCTTATCCTGTTCTCTAAGCATGTTAAGTAACAGTTCCAAGGAAGGATTCTTCCCTACACTCAAACCTCTCTCTATGCAGAGACTCCTTGCTCCTTTCGAGCTAAGGTGATCATATGCAAGTTTGGACAGATCCACATTTTGGCCTGTGCCAGACATTTTTTTTAGAGAGAGTTAAAGTGATAGAAAAAGAAGAAAAAGTTTGTCAGAGCTTTTAGAAAGACAGAGAAAAAAACTTTTAAAACTTTTTAGAACTTTTTAGAAAGTTAGAAGTACTTTTCAGCACTTAGAAAAGAGTGAAAAGAGGAAATGCAAAACTTTTTGGCTATGTGTATATACACTGAACTTGTTTTGTATATTTTTCTCTTATGAAAAGTACAATGACAAGAGTGGTAAGTAGTCTCAAAGCACTTATCCCACCGCTGCCACCAATATAGGAGGCTGGACTGGCTTGTAGTGAGTACCTAGGGGTACTTGCACCTTGCACCAGGCCCAGTTACCCCTTATTAGTGTATGGGGTGTCTAGCAGCTTAGGCTGATAGATAATGGTAGCTTAGCAGAGCAGCTTAGGCTGAACTAGGAGACGTGTGAAGCTACTACAGTACCACTTAGTGTCATATGCACAATATCATAAGAAAACACAATACACAGTTATACTAAAAATAAAGGTACTTTATTTTTATGACAATATGCCAAAGTATCTCAGAGTGTACCCTCAGTGAGAGGATAGGAAATATACACAAGATATATATACACAATACCAGAAATATGCAGTATAGTCTTAGAAAACAGTGCAAACAATGTATAGTTACAATAGGATGCAATGGGGACACATAGGGATAGGGGCAAAACAAACCATATACTCCAAAAGTGGAATGCGAACCACGAATGGACCCCAAACCTATGTGACCTTGTAGAGGGTCGCTGGGACTATTAGAAAATAGTGAGGGTTAGAAAAATAGCCCACCCCAAGACCCTGAAAAGTGAGTGCAAAGTGCACTAAAGTTCCCCAAAGGACAAAGAAGTCGTGATAGGGGAATAAGGCAGGAAAGACACAAACCAACAATGCAACAACGCTGGATTTCCAATCTGGGGTACCTGTGGAACAAGGGGACCAAGTCCAAAAGTCACAAGCAAGTCGGAGATGGGCAGATGCCCAGGAAATGCCAGCTGCGGGTGCAAAGAAGCTTCTACTGGACAGAAGAAGCTGCGGTTTCTGCAGGAACGCAAAGGGCTAGAGACTTCCCCTTTCGAGGATGGATCCCTCTCGCCTTGTAGAGTCGTGCAGAAGTGTTTTCCCGCCGAAAGAACGCCAACAAGCTTTGCTAGCTGCAAATCGTGCGGTTAGCGTTTTTGGATGCTGCTGTGGCCCAGGAGGGACCAGGAGGTCGCAAATTGGACCAGGAGGTAGAGGGGACGTCGAGCAAGACAAGGAGCCCTCTTAGCAGCAGGTAGCACCCGGAGAAGTGCCAGAAACAGGCACTACGAGGATGCGTGAAACGGTGCTCACCCGAAGTCGCACAAAGGAGTCCCACGTCGCCAGAGACCAACTTAGAAAATCGTGCAATGCAGGTTCGAGTGCTGTGGACCCAGGCTTGGCTGTGCACAAAGGATTTCCGCCGGAAGTGCACAGGGGCCGGAGTAGCTGCAAAAGTCGCGGTTCCCAGCAATGCAGTCTAGCGAGGTGAGGCAAGGACTTACCTCCACCAAACTTGGACTGAAGAGTCACTGGCCTGTGGGAGTCACTTGGACAGAGTTGCTAGATTCGAGGGACCTCGCTCGTCGTGCTGAGAGGAGACCCAAGGGACCGGTAATGCAGCTTAGTGGTGCCTGCGGTTGCAGGGGGACGATTCCGTCGACCCACGGGAGATTTCTTCGGAGCTTCTAGTGCAGAGAGGAGGCAGACTACTCCCACAGCATGCACCACCAGGAAAACAGTCGAGAAGGCGGCAGGATCAGCGTTACAGAGTTGCAGTAGTCGTCTTTGCTACTATGTTGCAGTTTTGCAGGCTTCCAGCGCGGTCAGCAGTCGATCCCTTGGCAGAAGGTGAAGAGAGAGATGCAGAGGAACTCGGATGAGCTCTTGCATTCGTTATCTAAGGAATCCCAAGAGACAGAGACCCTAAATAGCCAGAAAAGAGGGTTTGGCTACCTAGGAGAGAGGATAGGCTAGCAACACCTGAAGGAGCCTATCACAAGGAGTCTCTGACGTCACCTGGTGGCACTGGCCACTCAGAGCAGTCCAGTGTGCCAGCAGCACCTCTGTTTCCAATATGGCAGAGGTCTGGAGCACACTGGAGGAGCTCTGGGCACCTCCCAGGGGAGGTACAGGTCAGGGGAGTGGTCACTCCCCTTTCCTTTGTCCAGTTTCGCGCCAGAGCAGGGCTAAGGGGTCCCTGAACCGGTGTAGACTGGCTTATGCAGAATTGGGCACATCTGTGCCCAAGAAAGCATTTCCAGAGGCTGGGGGAGGCTACTCCTCCCCTGCCTTCACACCATTTTCCAAAGGGAGAGGGTGTAAGACCCTCTCTCAGAGGAAGTTCTTTGTTCTGCCATCCTGGGCCAGGCCTGGCTGGACCCCAGGAGGGCAGATGCCTGTCTGAGGGGTTGGCAGCAGCAGCAGCTGCAGTGAAACCCCGGGAAAGGCAGTTTGGCAGTACCAGGGTCTGTGCTACAGACCACTGGGATCATGGGATTGTGCCAACTATGCCAGGATGGTATAGAGGGGGCAATTCCATGATCATAGACATATTACATGGCCATATTCGGAGTTACCATTGTGAAGCTACATATAGGTAGTGACCTATATGTAGTGCACGCGTGTAATGGTGTCCCCGCACTCACAAAGTCCGGGGAATTGGCCCTGAACAATGTGGGGGCACCTTGGCTAGTGCCAGGGTGCCCACCCACTAAGTAACTTAGCACCCAACCTTTACTAGGTAAAGGTTAGACATATAGGTGACTTATAAGTTACTTAAGTGCAGTGAAAAATGGCTGTGAAATAACGTGGACGTTATTTCACTCAGGCTGCAGTGGCAGGCCTGTGTAAGATTTGTCAGAGCTCCCTATGGGTGGCAAAAGAAATGCTGCAGCCCATAGGGATCTCCTGGAACCCCAATACCCTGGGTACCTCAGTACCATATACTAGGTAATTATAAGGGTGTTCCAGTAAGCCAATGTAAATTGGTAAAATTGGTCACTAGCCTGTCAGTGACAATTTGAAAGAAATGAGAGAGCATAACCACTGAGGTTCTGATTAGCAGAGCCTCAGTGAGACAGTTAGTCACTACACAGGTAACACATTCAGGCACCCTTATGAGCACTGGGGCCCTGGAGAACAGGGTCCCAGTGACACATCCAACTAAAACAACATATATACAGTGAAAAATGGGGGTAACATGCCAGGCAAGATGGTACTTTCCTACATGCTGGTGTGGTAACTTTGGGGTTGCCTTGATCCCCCAACGGTGGGCTGCCTATGCCCAGGAACTTAGGCCCTCATTCTGACCTTGGCGGGCGGCGGAGGCCGCCCGCCAAAGTCCCGCCGTCAGATTACCGTTCCGCGGTCGAAAGACCGCGGCGGTAATTCTGACTTTCCCGCTGGGCTGGCGGGCGGTCGCCTTCAGACCGCCCGCCAGCCCAGCGGGAAAGAGGCTTCCACGATGAAGCCGGCTCGGAATCGAGCCGGCGGAGTGGAAGCTGTGCGACGGGTGCAGTTGCACCCGTCGCGTATTTCACTGTCTGCGCAGCAGACAGTGAAATACATGTAGGGGCCCTCTTACGGGGGCCCCTGCAATGCCCATGCCAGTGGCATGGGCACTGCAGGGGCCCCCAGGGGCCCCGCGACCCCCCCCTACCGCCATCCGGATCCCGGCGGTCCGACCGCCGGGATCTGGATGGCGGTAGGGGGGGTCGGAATCCCCGCGGCGGTGCAGCAAGCTGCGCCGCCGCGGAGGATTCAATGGGGCGGCGGTACACTGGCGGGACCCCGCCAGTGGTGCCGGTCCGACCGCGGCTTTACCGCCGCGGTCGGAATCCCCATTGGAGCACCGCCGGCCTGTCGGCGGTGCTCCCGCGGTCCTCCGCCCTGGCGGTCAAAGACCGCCAGGGTCAGAATGACCACCTTAGACTTGTAAGTGCTTTACTTACCTGACATACTAACCATTACTTACCTCCCCCAGGAACTGTTGATTTTTGCACTGTGTCCACTTTTAAAATAGCTTATTGCCATTTTTACTAAAACTGTGTATGCTATTGCTCTAGTTCAAAGTTCCTAACATACCTATATGGAGTACCTTGCATTTTATGTATTTACTTCAAATCTTGAACTTGTGGTTCTAAAAATAAATTAAGGAAAGATATTTTTCTATATGAAAACTATTGGCCTGGAGTTAAGTCTTTGAGTGTGTGTTCCTCATTTATCGAAGGAACCTTTAGACACTAACATACTTACAATGTTAATCACTGCTAGAGCTTTAATAAGTACATTTCAAGTAAACATACACAATAAACATTTCCTGATGAAATAAAAAAACGGACAATTTGTATTCACCTGTGTACCAATTTGGATTACAAAGTAAAATACATTTTAGTACAAAGTTAGCCACAATATTTCACCCACATTTCACATTCTATGCTCCACTTTCCTTTCCCACTGCTTTAAGTGCAGGGCACCAAAGGAGTCACTGGCTAATAGGACGGTGGTTTGTGTTGTCTTTAGTGGCCCACGACGGAAACAACTTTTTATGCACTGTCAAAGGTTTTGACAATGGAAACATTTTTTAGGAAGTGGTTCATTATCCCATCACTCATGTATGTATGATCTAGAGAAGTAAACCTTAAAATACTTGGCAGGAGTTATTTGTGACTAGTCATTTGTTTTGTTGATGTAGAGCTCTTTTGCACTGAAAATCTTACTTGTAAAGTATCACCTGACAAACATAATGCATATAAATCATACTGAGCTGATACTTCAAGTAAATGTGTAATAGTCTCGAGGAGTGTGCTGCTTCTAGTGACAGGAGCCTTTTAAAGATGGCCGCCAAACTGAAGTAAATTGCCTTACAGTGCCTCAGAGCTGCTGCTGCTGTTGCACCTGGCAAAACTGACAGGGCCATCTGCACAGGCTTCTTTCAGCAAAACTAGGAAGATTAATCTCTATCCACATTGGTCTGCTGACTCAGTCCCCTTCTGCCCGATGCACGCTGCTACAAATTCATCAACAGTAATCGCCAGCAACATGAGATTCAGGCAGTGACTGTCTGAGCTCCACAACACATGAAAGGTGCAAGTAAACAACTGAACAGTTAAGGCTCCCTGTTTTCCATCTTTACAGACTGCTATGTAAACATACAGATTGGGACTCGGCTGAAGCTGAGTCCCAAGATGGCTGCCCTGATTTCCTTGTTGAAGTGTTGGCAGCCAATCAGATATCTGCACGGGGCAGTTGGATCCCCGTCCCTATAAATGTATATTTTTGGGCCTTAAATTACTCCAAAACTACTGAACAGATTTGCACCAAACTACAAAAAGCATAATCTGCTGAAGAGGATCTAGCTTTGTGCCAAATTTGGTGTAATTACGTTTAGTGGTTTAGGCTGGTGGCATGTCTGAAGCCCTTATGAAAAAATGAATGGTGAAAACTTGTTTTGGGACCCCCGCTTTTTCTTGGCCTCCGCTTGATTGACTACCCCAAAACTTCAAAACCAGAAGCTGAACTGACCAAAGTATAAGTTTTGAAAATTGCATGAAGATTTGTCAAGTGGCACCAAAGTTATAGGCAGAACACAAAATGCTCAGTCTATGGAAACTAGGTCCTAACTATAACTGCCTAGTGACAACCGCCACTAGGTAATATATATTTTATTATATATAGAATATACTTCCTTCACTACTCCTATACACTACCAATCCCTGACCCTAAAACTCCTTACTACTACTATCCAAAACCCATACCTGAACCTTAATTCTCCTCACTACCCCCCTTTACTCCTCAACCGCGAGGCCTAAAAACGAATGTCTACTTCTATCCCTAGCCTACAAACTGCTTAATACACCCTAAACACTATCGACAAGTGAGCCATATAACACCTTACCCCTTCCTGAAACCTAAAAACACCTTGCTACATCTATAGAGTATCCTAATCCAAAACACAATCTGTCCCTGACCCCAACAACCTCCTTACTACCTGTATACACCACCATTCCCTGAGCACCAAAAACAAACAATAAATTTGTTATATACCTTTGGTAATGCTATTTCTGGTGGATGCTCGATCTAACAATAAATTGCTCACCTTATAATATCCTCCAGGTGCCAGACTGGATCCAGAAACTTTTTTTCAGCACTGCTCTTGCTTGCTGCTAGGTGGTGCCATGCAATTCCACATCTGCACTGTACCACCTAGTAGTGGCAGTGGATCCGCATGTAAGAGCCACCCCTGTGCACTGATGTCAGTTTCTTGTTTTCTCCTCTCTATGCCCTCAAACACGGTGTATGGACAATAGTCATTACCAGTGTGCTGGTCCTTTTTAAATGTATAATGCGGCTACTACAGAGATCGAGGAGGTAGGAGGGTGGTGAGGAATCTGCAGCTAAATACAATATCCACCAGAAATAGCATTACTTTACCAAAGGTAAGTTACTTGTTCTGATGGATACGTCTAACTGCACATCCTTGCACATCCCTCCCCTTAGACTAGATAACAAAGTAGTGCTTCTTCCTAGACCGAGGCCCTCATTACGAGTTTGGCAGTCTTTGGCAAGACCGCCGGTGATGGCGGTATAGTGACCACCGTATTACGAGTCACAAACTGAAGACCGCTCAAATATAGCCACAAATCCCAAACCGCCAGGCCGACTGAGGGCGGGAGAGAGACAGTCCCAGCACCGCCATGCCAACAACACCCCGCCCTCCATATTACATCTCACAAACCAGCACAGCGGTCACCGCACGGCATAAAACCATTGGCGGTGTGAATTTGCTGCAGTCAAAAATTCACCACCACCAGAACCCGACACCACATTGGACAGTCTGAATACCCCACACCTGACGCATACCTGCAAACTGCACTATATAACACCCCCCCACAATCCTTCAAAACCACATACTACCTACAGAGACATTGAGGAGCACACCAATGGAGGACACTGCACGTTGATACCATAGGCACCAACACACATGGGGGGTCATTCCAAGTCCCGCCGCCCGCCAAGCGGGAACCGCCAGAAGACCGTACCGCGGCGGTCATTCTGGCGGCCGCCCGCCAGCCCAGTGGGAAACACCCTTCTACGAGGAAGCCGGCTCCGAATGGAGCCGGCGGAGTGGAAGGTGTGCGACGGGTGCAGTAGCACCTGTCGCAAATTTCAGTGTCTGCTAGGCAGACACTGAAATTCAAAGTGGGGCCCTCTTACGGGGGCCCCTGCAGTGCCCATGACATTGGCATGGGCACTGTAGGGGCCCCCAGGTCGAAACCGCCAGGAACAGGATGGCGGTGAGGGGGTCGGAATCCCCCATGGCGGCGCAGCAAGCTGGGGGATTCCTCAGGGCAGCGGAAAACCATGGGGGATTCCTCAGGGCAGCGGAAAACCGGCGGGACACCGCTGGTTTTCCGTTTCTGACCGCGGCCATACCGCTGCGGTCAGAATGCCCTTAGGAGCACCGCCAGCCTGTTGGCGGTGCTCCCGCAGACCCCGGCCCTGGCGGTCAAGGACCGCCGGGGTCGGAATCACCCCCATGATGAGTTGAGGGTCATGGTAGATGAAATCATCAGGGTAGAACCACAACTGTTCGGACCGCAGGTCCAGCAAACCTTGATAGCCAGGAAAATGGAGTTATTGCGGAGGATTGTTGACAGGGTCAACTCAGTGGGCAACCATCCGCGCACAAGGGAGGACACCACGAAGAGGTGGAACGACCTACGGGAGAAGGTGTGTTCCATGGCACCCAGGCACCAGATTGCCATCAACAGGACTGGCGGTGGGCCCCAACCTTCTCCCTCTGAGTTCACTTTGTAAGAGGAGAAGGTCTTGGACATCATGCATGCAGAGGGCCTGACTGGAATCATCAGAGGGCTTGACTCTGGTAAGTCAACAACACTCCCCAGGCACCAACCACTCCTGTTCAGCACCACCACCCATCACTCCCTAATCCACCCCATCTCACACTTCTGCACCCCCCATCGCCCCACGACCCTCCCCTGCATGCCACCCCACTGCCACTATCCCCACACAGTCCCTCCGTAAGGCACGGATACCAATCACAATGCCAAGCACCACAACTCCCAAAATGCATCACTCCCTACACATCAAAAATTCACAGTCCCACTTCATAGTGGAACACCTGCACGGAAAACCATAGCACATGCCATGCCAACTGGATGCTTCGACTGCGTTCCACCACATGGCAATGACAGCAATGCTATCCATAATTCCCAACCCTTAATGGAAAATCGAAACAATGCCACAATATGTCACAGGCTAGCAATGTCTGCAGTGCTGCAGCTGTCATTGCCACCACTGGGAAGCAAGTGAAGCTACTCCATGCATCAGACGATGATATGAACAAGTACATCTCCACAATGTAACACCCTCCCTTTACATCCAAAGGTCCTGCTGCCACTGCCACCCGGCAGCCGATGCCAGAGACAGACAGCCCTCCCAGGATGAAGGCCTAATGGACGTTTGGAAATTTCGACTTGCCTGGGCCCTCTGGGACAATTGGTCAGTCCACCAACACAAGCTCCACTCTAGACACATCCAAGTCCCCCACCCATGTGGCTACCACAGCACAGCCAACCCTTCATCCCCAAACCTGAGTCCCAAGGTCAGGTCAATCAGCAGTGTGCCCCACACTACAGGGACCAGAGTCAAGCCCACACACCCAAGACAATGAAGGTCCTGGTGCAACTGTGAGTGGGCACACTGTGCCAGGGGCAGTGGGAGGGCACCTGTGGGCCAAAGAATGGGGCATCCACAACAAACGACTGGCCAGGAAGCCATCTCCCAAGTCCTGGGCACATACCACCAGTCCCAAGACACTATGGGCAAGATCCTCGCAACCGTCCAAGAGAACCAGAAGCTGCAGAGAGAAGACCACCAGGAGACCATGCAGCAGTGGCAGACCCTCAGTGCCACCATGGTCTACATTGCAGGGGTACTGAAGGAACTGACCAACATCCTGCATGCGTCCTCCACCCACTAGCAGTCCCCTTCCACTAGCCACATTCCAACAGAGCCCTCCACTTCTGTGGCAGCTAGTGGTATGGAGGCCCTGCCAGAGTACCCGCAGACCACCAGCACCAACCCCCCCCTCGTAGCTGAGGAACCCACATGCAAGCGAGGACGTCCATCCAGACATCCTGCAGGACATGATGCCAAGACCAAGACCACTGCCAGGAAGTGGCTCTCTCCTAAACATTTTCCCTTGTCTGCCACTGACACACCCTGTTGACTGTTGACTGTCATGTCTCCATTTTCCCATGGCCCCTTGGATACTGGACCTGGACAACCTACAGCTGGGACAACCTCTAGTGCCCCTTGGACTCTGTGCACACTATCTCTTACTTTGAGATAGTATATACAGAGCCAACTTCCTACACTCACCAAGTCTCCTGCTGCTGACCTCACTTCCTTATTGTCAAATGTACTCTTCCCTTACTGCCCAGCCATGCTAATAATTTCCCAGTTTTGTTGCCCGCTTCATAAATACATTTTTGTTTTGCTAGATATGCCGTCTTCACCTCATCCCTAGCGACCACCTGGTATTCTGCCCTCTTAAGATCCATGGCATCTTTCTGTGACGGTGGTGGGCTGTGCATGTAGTCTTTTTCCAGGCCTTTTAATTCCTCCTGTAGGCTAGTCAGTCATTCTCGTCGTTGCTGTCTATCCCCTATTTCCCCGTTAACGATGACCCCTCGTAGCATTGTCTTATTGGCCTACCACTGATAACTGGTTTTCTGCAAAATAATGTTTTGTTTCTGCATTGAGGTGCTTGACCTCCATTTTATTAGCGAGGCGCCATGTTTCCATTGCCATTGCCCTCTGGGTTTTGGAGTCTTGGTGTCAACTATCGCCACCACTGGAGAGTAATCATTAATACCTCTTGCCTGATATTCCACTGACCGAAATCTAGATTGTGTCTCCTGTCCAGAAGAGGTAATCTATCCTAGAGTGCATGTTGTGTGCCCCTGAAAAATATGAGTACCCTCTCTCTCTTGAGGATGTAAAGAACTCCACGTCGCACAGCCCCAATGCTTGGGTAAAACTGGCTAGTTTTCCTCTCGTGGAATCCCCCTCCACTTTCTCACTCCCCAGTCCATTAAAGTGTCCATTACCAAATTAAAATCTCCCCCCATCAGGACCGGCTTCAGCCAGCACTCCGCCCACCTTTCTCAGTGCCCCTAGTTGTAGCCCCGGAGGGGCATATATATTAACCAGTAGAATTTTCTCCCCTTCCATTTCACCCAGGAGTGCAAAGTAGCAACCGCTTGCATTTTCCCATGTGCGTGTTATATGAAATGGGAGTTGTTTCCTTATTAGAATCATGACCCCACGTGATCCCGATGTGTATTGTGTGGAGCCGGCCAGTTTGAATCAGCCGTGTCCCATCCTTAGGTGCTGCTTGCCCATTAGGTGAGTCTCTTGTAAGTACACTATGGCCCTCATTACAACCCTGACAGTAAATGCCGTCTACCGCCATGCTGACGGCCGCCAACCTACCGTGACCGCAGCGGTAATCCGCTACGGGTATTATGACCCACACAGAGAAATCCGCCACTATACAGACACACACACAAGTCCGCCACACCAAAGGTCAGTGATAAACTGGCGATAGCAAAACCCACACCATTACGCCAACAGGAACACACCCACAGTATCACGACCCACGATCACCACAGCGGTCTTTCAACCGCCGTAAACCATTGGCGGTACACACCGCCGTGCTCAAAATACACACACACTTACAAAACCACACCACATTGGACAATTCAAACTACACATACACACACTACACCCACACCCCTATAAAACACACTCCCACATTACCCACAAACCTTTCAATTAAAAAAGATAACAAACAGAGAGAGACACAAGGCAGGAGCATGCACTCAATCAGAGGCACAGAACACCATCACCCATACACTATCCACGCGCATCACAGCATACACCCCAACACATCACCCCACACATCCTCACACATATCACTCACACCACATCCATGGCACCCCAAAGACACCCAGGTTTTCAGAGGAGGAGCTAAGGGTCATGGTGGAGGAAATCATCCGGGTAGAGCCACAGCTATTCGGATCACAGGTGCAGCAGACGTCCATTGCAAGGAAGATGGAGCTATGGCGGAGAGTCGTGGACAGGGTCAACGCCGTGGGACAGCACCCAAGAACAAGGTATGACATCAGGAAGAGGTGGACCGACCTACCGGCAAGGTGTGTTCTGTGGTTGCCAAACACCAGGTAGCCGTACAGAGGACTGGCGGTGGACCCCCACCTCCTCCCCCACAACTAACAACATGGGAGGAGCAAGTCTTGGCGATCATGCATCCTGAGGGCCTCGCAGGAGTAGCAGGAGGACTGGACTCTGTTAAGTCAAATCTTTACTACTATATCACCCACCCTACCTGCATGCCATCACAAACTCCTACCCCTACCCTCACCCCCATCACTCCACCACCTCAAATATACCCCACTATCACAACCCACCCATCCCAATCCCTGCATGCAACACCTATGCATGGACACCCATCACAACAGCATGCCCATCACAGAGATTCACCCAGCCCACAAAACCACCACGAACACAAGGCCAAGCTGACAGGGCAATCACAGTCATACAGGGAAACACACCCATGCACAAGATGGCACACGCAGATACATTAACACTGCATTTGCATCCCCACAGGACCCCTACTCAACGTTACCGGAGAGGAGGTGCCAGCTACAACCAGTCCAACCCCTGAAGAGGCCCACAGTGATGACAGCACCTCTGCACGCCTGGATCAGGATGACCAACCTGGCCCATCAGGGACCTCTAGACAGTTGGTTCCCCTGCCACAGTCCCAACCCACCACAGAGCCTCTCCCCTCAGGAAACACGAGCACAGCATCCACCCAGCGGGCCCATGCCACTGTCCCGAGGACACGTCAATCAGCAGTGTGTCCACCACTACAGGGACCCCAGGCAACCCCACAAACACAGGACGATCAGGGGCCTGGGGTCAGTGGCAGTGGGCACACGGTTCAGGGGACAGAGGCACAGGACAACAGGGAAGCTGGGAAGCTGGGAGGACTACTGTGCGACAGGGGGAGGACAGGCCCAGGGAACCCACTCTCCACGAGGCACTCTCCAACATCCTGGGAGCATACCACCATTCCCAGGAGACCATGGGCCAGATACTGGCTAAGCTGCAGGAGACCCAGCGGCTGCAGGAGGGACAGTACCTAGGGATCACGGATGACCTAACAAACATCTACACCATCCTGGTCACCATTGCAGGGGTGCTGAGTGACATGGCCAAGACCATGAGGGAGGCAGTGGCACAACAACGGGCCCCTGACACTAGCCACACAGATGAACAGCCCTCCACCTCCGCTGGCGCTAGTGGACAGGAGGCACCGCCACAGGACCAACAGGCCACCAGCACCCCACCCTCTGCAAAAGGAGAACCACCCCGCAAATGGTCCCTGCGATCCAGGCAGAAGACAGAGAACATTGCCAAGACCCCTGCCAGGAAATAAGACTCGCCTGATTTTCACCCTTCTGTCCCACTATGTCACCCTGTCCACCTTGAACTGCCATTACTCTCCTTCCTATGCCCCATTGGACAATGCACCTGTGATACCAAGAGACTGGACTCTAACTGGACCTTTCTCCACCATAGCCCCTGCCCATTGCACATCCCCCTCTACTTATGAGCACTGAAATAAACACCGTTGGATCAAATACCAGTACAGAGTCTGTTAATTGATTGCAATATGTATTAGGTTAACAAGCCTTAAACCTTTCAATCCATATGTCCAGTTATATATAAATTGGTATGACCTGTAGTGGGCAGCAGTACACATAGCAGGAGCCAGAGTGGGCCACAGTGATGTGAAAATAGAGATGGCAAAGGGTAAAGTCAGTGGCCAGACATAGGGTAAGAGGCTGTCTTAAACAATATCCAACAGTTAATTGAAATGTAATATGAACGTAGAATGTCTTACCTGTGTGTCACTGGAAGTATTGCAGAATAATGTTGCTCCTGTTGTCAACATCTTCTTCCTCTGCCTCCTCTTCCACACAGTCCACAGGCTCCACAGCTGCCACAAGACCATCTCCAGGAACATCCTCCTGCAGAAAAGGCACCTAGCGTCTCAAGGCTAGGTTGTGCAACATGCAACAGGAAACGATGATCTGGCACACCTTCTTGGGTGAGTAGTACAGGGATCCACCAGTCAGATGGAGGCACCGGAATCTGGCCTTCAGGAGGCCGAAGGTCCGTTCGATAATCCTCCTTGTACGCCCATGTGCCTCATTGTAACGTTCCTCTGCCCTTGTCCTGGCATTCCTCACTGGGGTCAGTAGCCATGAGAGGTTGGGTTAACCAGAGTCACCTGCAAATATCGAGGGACAACTGTTAGACATACACTATCCCTTAGGGACAACCCCATACCCAGACACCTACTCATACTCTGTGGGGACCTTGGGGCACCTATTAGCCACACCCGGTGCCTCTGGTGTTGGCCTATCACATATGGGATGCTGCTATTCCTCAAGATAAAGGCGTCATGCACAGGGTATTTGGAATTCACATGGGAGATGTACTGGTCCGCCAAACACACCATCTGCACATATATAGTTTTATAGCTTTTTCTATTCTTGAAAACAATGCTCATTTGTCCGGGGGGGGGAGACAAATGCCACATGTGTACCATCAATGGCACCTAAGATGTTGGGGATATGTCCCAGGGCATAAAAGTCAGCTTTCACTGTGGCCAAATCCTCCACCTGGGGGAACACGATGCAGCTGCGCATGTGTTTCAGCAGGGCTGACAACACTCTGGTCAACACTTTAGAGAACATTGGCTGAGACATCCCTGATGCCATGGCCACGGTTGTTTGGAAGGAACCACTTGCCAGGAAATGGAGCATTGACAGGACTTGCACTAACGGTGGGATACCAGTGGGCTGCCGGATAGCTGACATCAGGTCTGGCTCCAATTGGGTACACAGTTCCTGGATTGTGGCACGATCAAGAAGGTAGGTAATGATAATGCGTCTGTCCTCCATTGTTGCAAGGTCCACCAGGGGTCTGTACACCGGAGGATGCCTCCATCTTATATACAGCCTCAGGGGTTGGAGCCTATGGAAGAGAACGGTGAGCAGAGGGTCACATCCCCACATCTATTGCACTAATAGAGCTTATTTTACTTCACAGAAACAAAATGTGAATCCTAAAATCAGTTGCCGTGCCAATGTCTGCTGTGACAGTTAGGTGCCATGCCCTGTGGCCCCCTGAAATGGCGGATACCTGACCTATGAGGAGAGACAAGTGGAAATGAGGTAATTGCACTGGTGTTGTGCGCCGTCGCGGTAGGCGGTTGATGACCGCCGCGCAACTTCGCATTGGTTATCATTGGGCCCTATGGGCTCCAGGAGCCAATGGCGATGTACGCCAGTGGTGACGGTATGCACAGCAGCGGACGTCACCGCCATTTTCTATCTATCCACTCACTTGCTACCTGACCATCAACAGGAGAGGACCTACACTGCAAGTGCTGCTGTGACCTGTGTCTGGAAGCGACAATGGCTCGAGTGTCTGGGGAAAGGGCCCCTGCCTTCACTGCGGAGGAGTTGGAGAAACTGGTGGGTGGCGTCCTACCCCTGTACACGTTACTCTACGGTCCTCCAGACAAACAGGTGAGTACACTGTAAGCATGATGCGTGGGCCATGAATGTATGGAGTGCTGTGTGTGTAAGACACATGTTGGGGTGGGCTGAAGGGTCCTGGCCAGAGTGCAGCATGTAAGGTGGTCAATGTATGTGCGTCAGGGGATGGGTGGGATCTGGTGGGCAATGAGTGTGACGGTCCGGACAAGTGACTAATTCCCTTTTCTGCTGTCTTTTCCCTGCAGGTCAGCGCCCACCAGAAAAAGGATATTTGGCGTGCCATCGCCAAGGAGGTGCGGACCCTGGGGGTCTTTGACAGGCGGAGCACCCACTGCCGCAAGAGGTGGGAGGACCTGCGCCGCTGGGTGTAGGAGGCTGGCCTGGTTTGTAGTGTTACCAAGGGGTACTTACTCTCTGCACCAGGTCCAGTTATCCCTTATTAGTGTAGAAGAGGCGTCTAGCAGCTTAGGCTGATAGAAAAGGGTAGCTTAGCAGAGCAGCTTAGGCTGAACTAGGAGACGTATAAAGCTCCCACTATACCACTGGTGTCATATGCACAATATCATAAGAAAACACAATACACAGATATACTAAAAATAAAGGTACTTTATTTTTATGACAATATGCCAAAAGTATCTCAGTGAGTTCCCTCAGTAGGAGGATAGCAAATATACACAAGATATATGTACACAATACCAAAAATATGCAGTAATAGCAATAGAAAGCAATGCAAGCAATGTACAGTCACAATAGATTGCAATGAGAGCACATAGGTGTAGGGGCAACACAAACCATATACTCCAAAAGTGGAATGCGAATCACGAATGGACCCCAAACTTATGTGACCTTGTAGAGGGTCGCTGGGACTGTAAGAAAACAGTGAGGGTTAGAAAAATAGCCCACCCCAAGACCCTGAAAAGTGGGTGCAAAGTGCACCTTAGTTCCCCAGAGAGCACAGAAGTCGTGATAGGGGAATTCTGCAAGGAAGACCAACACCAGCAATGCAACAACGATGGATTTCCAGACGAGAGTACCTGTGGAACAAGGGGACCAAGTCCAAGAGTCACCCTCAAGTCGTGAGTGGGCAGATGCCCAAGAAATGCCAGCTGAGGGTGCAAAGAAGCTGCCACCGGATGGTAGAGGCTGTGGATTCTGCAAGAACGAAGAGGACTAGGAACTTCCCCTTTGGAGGATGGATGTCCCACGTCGTGAAGAAGCTTGCAGAGGTGTTTCCGTGCAGAAAGACCGCAAACAAGCCTTGCTAGCTGCAAGGGTAGCAGTTAGGGTTTTTGGATGCTGCTGTGGCCCAGGAGGGACCAGGATGTCGCCAATTGCGTGAGGAGGCAGAGGGGGCGCCCAGCAAGACAAGGAGCCCTCACAGAAGCAAGCAGCACCCGCAGAAGTGCCGGAACAGGCATTACGAAGAAGAGTGAACCGGAGCTCACCCGAAGTCAAAAAGGAAGGTCCCTCGATGCCGGAGGACAACTCAGGAGGTCGTGCACTGCAGGTTAGAGTGTCGGGGACCCAGGCTTGGCAGTGCACAAAGGAAATCCTGGAAGAGTGCACAGGAGCCGGAGCAGCTGCAAATCACGCAGAACCCAGCAATGCAGTCTAGCGTGGGGAGGCAAGGACTTACCTCCACCAAACTTGGACTGAAGAGTCACTGGACTGTGGGAGTCACTTGGACAGAGTTGCTGAGTTCCAGGGACCACGCTTGTCGTGCTGAGAGGGGACCCAGAGGACCGGTGATGCAGTCTTTTGGTGCCTGCGGTTGCAGGGGGAAGATTCCGTCGACCCACGGGAGATTTCTTCGGAGCTTCTAGTGCAGAGAGGAGGCAGACTACCCCCACAGCATGCACCACCAGGAAAGCAGTAGAGAAGGCGGCTGGATCAGCGATACAAGGTTGCAGTAGTCGTCTTTGCTACTTTGTTGCGGTTTTGCAGGCGTCCAGAGCAGTCAGCGGTCGATTCCTTGGCAGAAGGTGAAGAGAGAGATGCAGAGGAACTCTGATGAGCTCTTGCATTCGTTATCTAAAGAATTCCCCAAAGCAGAGACCCTAAATAGCCAGAAAAGGAGGTTTGGCTACCTAGGAAGGAGGATAGGCTAGCAACACAGGCAAGAGCCTATCAGAAGGAGTCTCTGACGTCACCTGCTGCCCCTGGCCACTCAGAGCAGTCCAGTGTGCCAGCAGTACCTCTGTTTCCAAGATGGCAGATGTCTGGAGCACACTGGAGGAGCTCTGGGCACCTCCCAGGGGAGGTGCAGGTCAGGGGAGTGGTCACTCCCCTTTCCTTTGTCCAGTTTCGTGCCAGAGCAGGGCTGGGGGATCCCTGAACCGGTGTAGACTGGCTTATGCAGAGATGGGCACCATCTGTGCCCATCAAAGCATTTCCAGAGGCTGGGGGAGGCTACTCCTCCCCAGCCCTGCACCTTTTTCCAAAGGGAGAGGGTGTAACACCCTCTCTCTGAGGAAGTCCTTTGTTCTGCCTTCCTGGGCCAAGCCTGGCTGGACCCCAGGAGGGCAGAAACCTGTCTGAGGGGTTGGCAGCAGCAGCAGCTGCAGTGAAACCCCGGGAAAGGTAGTTTGGCAGTACCCGGGTCAGTGCTAGAGACTCGGGGGATCATGGAATTGTCTCCCCAATGCCAGAATGACATTGGGGTGACAATTCCATGATCTTAGACATGTTACATGGCCATGTTCGGAGTTACCATTGTGACGCTATACATATGTCGTGACATATGTATAGTGCACGCGTGTAATGGTGTCCCCGCACTCACAAAGTCTGGGGAATTTGCCCTGAACAATGTGGGGGGGCCTTGGCTAGTGCCAGGGTGCCCACACACTAAGTAACTTAGCACCCAACCTTTACCAAGTAAAGGTTAGACATATAGGTGACTTATAAGTTACTTAAGTGCAGTGGTAAATGGCTGTGAAATAACGTGGACGTTATTTCACTCAGGCTGCAATGGCAGGCCTGTTTAAGAATTGTCAGAGCTCCCTATGGGTGGCAAAAGAAATGCTGCAGCCCATAGGGATCTCCTGGAACCCCAGTACCATGGGTACCTCAGTACCATATACTAGGGAATTATAAGGGTGTTCCAGTATGCCAATGTGAATTGGTGAAATTGGTCACTAGCCTGTTAGTGACAATTTGGAAAGAAATGAGAGAGCATAACCACTGAGGTTCTGGTTAGCAGAGCCTCAGTGAGACAGTTAGTCATCACACAGGGAACACATACAGGGCACACTTATGAGCACTGGGGCCCTGGCTGGCAGGGTCCCAGTGACACATACAACTAAAACAACATATATACAGTGAAATATGGGGGTAACATGCCAGGCAAGATGGTACTTTCCTACACAACCCCCCCCCCCCCAAACGAAGGACAATAAGACTAGCCATGACCTGATGAGTCTTCATTGTCTAAGTGGAAATATCTGGAGATTCCATCTGCATTGGAGTGGGTACTCCCAGGTCTATGTTCCACTGTATAGTCCATTCCCTGTAGAGATATGGACCATCTCAACAATTTAGGGTTTTCATCTTTCATTTGTTTTAGGCAAAGTAGAGGTTTGTGGTCTGTCTGAACAATGAAGTGAGTGCCAAACAGGTATGGCCTCAACTTCTTCAGTGCCCAGACCACAGCAAAATCCTCCCTCTCTATGGAAGACCAACGCTTTTCTCTAGGGGTCAACCTCCTGCTGATAAAAGCAACAGGTTGATCCTGGCCCTCAGAATTGAATTGTGATAAGACTGCCCCTACCCCTAATTCAGATGCATCAGTTTGAACAATGAATTTCTTCGAGTAACATGGGCTTTTTAGGACAGGTGCAGAGCACATGGCCTGTTTCAGCTCCTCAAAAGCTTTCTGACAGCTAGCTGTCCATAATACCTTTTTAGGCATTTTCTTAGATGTGAGGTCATTAAGAGGGGCTGCTATGGAGCCATAGTTCTTTATGAACCTCCTGTAATACCCAGTGAGGCCTAAGAAGCCTCTCACCTGGGTCTGAGTTGTAGGGGGAACCCAATCTATAATAGTTTGGATTTTCCCCTGAAGTGGTGCAATCTGTTCTCCACCTACCAGGTGTCCCAGATAAACCACTTTTCCCTGCCCTATCTGGCACTTTGAAGCCTTGATAGTGAGGCCTGCCTTTTGCAGTGCCTCCAAAACTTTCCCCAGGTGGACCAGGTGATCATCCCAGGTGGAGCTAAAGACAGCTATATCATCTAGATATGCTGCACTAAAAGCCTCCAATCCTTGCAGGACTGTATTCACCAACCTCTGAAAAGTGGCAGGTGCATTTTTCAAACCAAAGGGCATTACTGTGAATTGGTAGTGCCCTCCAAGAGTCGAAAATGCAGTTTTTGCTTTAGCATCCTCTGATAACTTGATCTGCCAATACCCTGCAGTCAAATCAAAGGTGCTTAGATACTTGGCAGATGCCAGTGTATCTATTAGCTCATCTGCCCTGGGTATAGGGTGAGCATCAGTTTTAGTTACCTGGTTGAGACCTCTGTAATCCACACAAAATCTAATTTCCTTCTTTCCATCTTTGGAATGAGGTTTTGGTACAAGTACCACAGGAGAGGCCCGTGGACTTTCAGAGTGCTCAACCACTCCCAGTTCAAGCATTTTCTGAACCTCTTGTTTTATGCAGTCCCTGACATGGTCAGGCTGCCTATAGATCTTACTTTTGACAGGCAAGCTGTCTCCAGTATCTATAGTGTGCTCACACCAAGAAGTGGTGCCTGGCACAGTAGAAAAGAGTTCAGAAAACTGACCCAGGAGATTTATGCAGTGGTCTTTCTGCTCAGCAATAAGACAGTCTGCCAAAACTACACCTTCCACTAGAGCATCTTGTTCTGTGGAAGAGAAGAGATCAGGGAGAGGGTCACTCTGTTCTTCCTGTCCTTTATCTGTTGCCATGAGCAGGGTGAGATCAGCCCTGTCATAGTAGGGTTTCAGGCGATTGACATGGAGCACCCTAAGGGGACTCCTGGCACTGCCTAAGTCAACCAAGTAGGTGACTTCTCCCTTTTTCTTAACAATAATGTGGGGTCCACTCCATTTGTCTTGGAGTGCTCTTGGGGCCACAGGCTCCAAGACCCACACTTTCTGTCCTGGTTGGTACTGAATCAGAACAGCCTTCTGGTCATGCCATTGTTTTTGGATCTCTTGGCTGGCCTGAAGGTTTTTGCTGGCCTTTTTCATATACTCAGCCATTCTGGATCTTAGGCCAAGTACATAGTCCACTATGTCTTGCTTAGGAGCTTTTAAAGGTTGTTCCCAACCCTCCTTCACAAGTGTTAGAAGACCTCTTACAGGGTGTCCAAATAGGACTTCAAAGGGGCTGAAGCCCACTCCTTTTTGGGGTACCTCCCTGTAAGCAAAAAGGAGGCAAGGTAACAGGACATCCCATCTCCTCCGGAGTTTTTCAGGGAGTCCCATTATCATTCCTTTGAGAGTTTTGTTAAACCTCTCTACCAGTCCATTTGTTTGTGGATGATAGGGTGTGGTGAACTTGTATGTTACACCACATTCCTTCCACATGGCTTTTAAGTAAGCAGACATAAAGTTGCTACCCCTGTCTGATACCACCTCTTTTGGGAAGCCCACCCTGGAAAAGATTCCCAGGAGGGCCTTTGCCACTGCAGGAGCTGTAGTGGTCCTTAGAGGAATTGCTTCAGGATATCTGGTGGTATGGTCCACTACCACCAAAATAAACCTATTGCCTGAAGCAGTACGAGGGTCAAGGGGGCCAACTATGTCAACCCCTACCCTTTCACCAATAAGGGGAGCCTTTGGAGTGCCACCTGTTTTGCCACTGGCTTGCCAGGTTTCACAGGACTTACAAAATTCCTTTGTGTCCTCTGACATTCTAGGCCAATGAAACAAGGGGACCAGCCTGTCCCAAGTTTTCATTTGTCCCAAATGTCCAGCCAAGGAAATGTCGTGGGCTAGAGTTAGGAGGAACTCTCTGTATTGCAGGGGAATCACCAATCTCCTGGCTGCTCCAGGTTTTGGATCCCTTGCTTCAGTATATAAGAGGTTGTCCTCCCAGTAAACTCTGTGAGAGTCACTGACATCCCCATTTTGCTGTTTGACAGCTTGCTGTCTTAGACCCTCTAGTGTGGGACAGGTCTGCTGTGCCACACTCAGCTCCTCCCTGGCAGGCCCCCCTCCACCCGAAAGCTCAGCAGCTCCTTTGGTGAAGGTTCTGCACAGGGTGGAAATTCTTCTTTCTCAGAAGTTGAATCCACTGTAGATGGAGGGATAGTAGGTATTGTTTTACCTTTACTAACCCTAGCTTTAGGGAGCACTTGGTCCATTGTTCCAGGATCCAAGTCACCCTGTCCTTTTTGCTTTTTGGCCTGAGCCCTGGTCAAAGCAAAAATATGCCCAGGAATGCCCAGCATTGCTGCATGAGCCTCCAACTCCACTTCTGCCCAAGCTGATGTCTCTAAATCGTTCCCTAGTAGACAGTCTACAGATAAATCTGAGGCAACCACAACTTTCTTTGGACCAGTAACCCCCCCAGTTGAGATTCACAACAGCCATGGGGTGGCTAAGAGTGTTGTTATGAGCATCAGTCACTTGGTACTGGTGACCAAGTAGGTGTTGTTCAGGGTGGACCGGTTTCTCTATTACCATTGTAACACTGGCACCTGTGTCCCTGTAGGCCTGAACCTCAACACCATTTATTAGGGGAAGTTGCTTGTACTTATCCATATTAAGAGGACAAGCATTCAAGGTGGCCAAATCAATGGCACCTTCAGAGACTAACACAGCCTCTGTGGTCTCCCTAACAAGACCAACCTCAACTAAATTACCAAAAGTGAGCCCAGCTACTCCCCTGGATTGGCTATTAGTAGGTTTGCTCCCACCACCACTGCTATTACTAGGGGCACTAGGTGTAGCAGCAGGGGTTGTAGTGGTGGGAGGCTTGGTGCTTTTCTTTGGACAACTGGCATCAGTTGTCCAATGGCCTTTTACTTTACATAAATAGCACCATGTTTTTTTTTACTTGATTTAAAGAGGATTTGGGCCCACCACCCCCACCAGAGTGTTTTTGTGGGCCTGATGAAGACTCATTTTTAGATTTGTCCCCACCCTTGTCAGAAGACTTACCATCCTTCTTCTTGCCATCCTTGTCACCCCCTGTATGAACTTTTCTGTTCACTCTTGTTCTGACCCATTTGTCTGCCAGCTTTCCCAATTCTTGGGGAGAGGTCAGATCTGAGTCCACTAGATACTGGTGCAACAAATCAGACACACAATTATTAAGAATATGCTCTCTCAGGATTAAGTTATACAGGCTTTCATAGTCAGAAACTTTACTGCCATGTAACCACCCCTCCAAGGCCTTCACTGAATGGTCAACAAAGTCTACCCAGTCTTGTGAAGACTCCTTTTTGGTTTCTCTGAACTTGATCCTGTACTGTTCAGTGGTTAAGCCATAACCATGTAGGAGTGCATTCTTAAGAACTGTAAAATTATTGGCATCACTTTCTTTAACAGTAAGGAGCCTATCCCTACCCATTCCACTGAAAGATAGTCATAGGATAGAAGCCCACTGCCTTTGAGGGACCCCCTGTACAACACAGGCCCTCTCAAGTGCAGCAAACCACTTTTTAATGTCATCCCCCTCCTTGTAAGGGGGAACTATCTTGTGCAGATTCCTAGAATCATGCTCTTTTACAGGATTACTATCTGTAATACTGCTGTTGCCACCATGGGGTCCAAACCCCAACCTCTGCCTTTCTTTTTCTGAGTCAAATGCTTCCCTGTCTAGATCCAGCTGTTGCTTTTTCAGCTTCAGCCTGGATTGTTCCACTCTCAATCTATTGAGTTCCCTTTCTAACACTCTGTCATCAGGGTGGGTGGGTTGGGCATGCTTAGACACAGAAGAATGGTGTGGATGGACAGAGGGAGACCTCTCCCTAACAGATGGCACTCTAACAACCTGGCCTAAAGGAGTAATCTCCCTACTGTGTTGAGAACTCACATAAGTACCAGCCCTGCTAGGTGGCCTGCTAAGGGGCAGGTTGGGAAGGTTCCCATCTAACACTTTTGCTGGGGCTACCCCAGAGTCAGAGTGTGAACCATCAGCTAATCTGTCACCTGATGTGCCAGCTATGGCCTTATCATGTCCAATGAGCATATTAACCAACAGTTCTCTAGAGGGATTCTTCCCTACCCCTAAACCTCTATCAATGCAGAGACTCCTTGCACCTTTCCAGCTAAGGTGGTCGTAAGCAGTGCTGGTCAGATCCAGAGTTTGACATGTACCAGACATGATAGAAAAAGGTTTAAGGGACAGAAAAAGAAATAAAAAGTTTCAGAACTTTTTAAGGAAACAGAAAAAAAACTTTTTCAACTTTTAAGAAACTTTTTGAAAGTTTAGAGGTACTTTTCAGCACTTAGCAATAGAGTAAGAGAAGAAAAGCAAAACTTTTTGGTTAGGTGTACATACACTGAACTTGTTTTGTATATTTTTCTCTTATGAAAAGTACAAAATGACAAAGTGGAAGTAGTTGCAAGTACTTATCCCACCGCTGCACAACCAATGTAGGAGGCTGGCCTGGTTTGTAGTGGTACCAAGGGGTACTTACACTCTGCATCAGGTCCAGTTATCCCTTATTAGTGTAGAAGAGGCGTCTAGCAGCTTAGGCTGATAGAAAAGGGTAGCTTAGCAGAGCAGCTTAGGCTGAACTAGGAGAGGTGTAAAGCTCCCACTATACCACTGGTGTCATATGCACAATATCATAAGAAAACACAATACACAGATATACTAAAAATAAAGGTACTTTATTTTTATGACAATATGCCAAAAGTATCTCAGTGGGTACCCTCAGTATGAGGATAGCAAATATACACAAGATATATGTACACAATACCAAAAATATGCAGTAATAGCAATAGAAAGCAATGCAAGCAATGTACAGTCACAATAGATTGCAATGAGAGCACATAGGTATAGGGGCAACACAAACCATATACTCCAAAAGTGGAATGCGAATCACGAATGGACCCCAAACCTATGTGACCTTGTAGAGGGTCGCTGGGACTGTAAGAAAACAGTGAGGGTTAGAAAAATAGCCCACCCCAAGACCCTGAAAAGTGGGTGCAAAGTGCACCTTAGTTCCCCAGAGAGCACAGAAGTCGTGATAGGGGAATTCTGCAAGGAAGACCAACACCAGCAATGCAACAACGATGGATTTCCAGACGAGAGTACCTGTGGAACAAGGGGACCAAGTCCAAGAGTCACCCTCAAGTCGTGAGTGGGCAGATGCCCAAGAAATGCCAGCTGAGGGTGCAAAGAAGCTGCCACCGGATGGTAGAGGCTGTGGATTCTGCAAGAATGAAGAGGACTAGGAACTTCCCCTTTGGAGGATGGATGTCCCATGTCGTGAAGAAGCTTGCAGAGATGTTTCCGTGCAGAAAGACCGCAAACAAGCCTTGCTAGCTGCAAGGGTCACGGTTAGGGTTTTTGGATGCTGCTGTGGCCCAGGAGGGACCAGGATGTCGCCAATTGCGTGAGGAGACAGAGGGGGCGCCCAGCAAGACAAGGAGCCCTCACTGAAGCAAGCAGCACCCGCAGAAGTGCCGGAACAGGCACTACGAAGAATAGTGAACCGGAGCTCACCCGAAGTCACAAAGGAAGGTCCCTCGACGCCGGAGGACAACTCAGGAGGTCGTGCACTGCAGGTTAGAGTGTTGGGGACCCAGGCTTGGCTGTGCACAAAGGAAATCCTGGAAGAGTGCACAGGAGCCGGAGCAGCTGCAAATCACGCGGTACCCAGCAATTCAGTCTAGCGTGGGGAGGCAAGGACTTACCTCCACCAAACTTGGACTGAAGAGTCACTGGACTGTGGGAGTCACTTGGACAGAGTTGCTGAGTTCCAGGGACCACGCTCGTCGGGCTGAGAGGGGACCTAGAGGACCGGTGATGCAGTCTTTTGGTGCCTGCGGTTGCAGGGGGAAGATTCCGTCGACCCACGGGAGATTTCTTCGGAGCTTCTAGTGCAGAGAGGAGGCAGACTACCCCCACAGCATGCACCACCAGGAAAGCAGTCGAGAAGGCGGCTGGATCAGCGATACAAGGTTGCAGTAGTCGTCTTTGCTACTTTGTTGCGGTTTTGCAGGCGTCCAGAGCAGTCAGCGGTCGATTCCTTGGCAGAAGGTGAAGAGAGAGATGCAGAGGAACTCTGATGAGCTCTTGCATTCGTTATCTAAAGAATTCCCCAAAGCAGAGACCCTAAATAGCCAGAAAAGGAGGTTTGGCTACCTAGGAAGGAGGATAGGCTAGCAACACAGGCAAGAGCCTATCAGAAGGAGTCTCTGACGTCACTTGCTGGCCCTGGCCACTCAGAGCAGTGCAGTGTGCCAGCAGCACCTCTGTTTCCAAGATGGCAGAGGTCTGGAGCACACTGGAGGAGCTCTGGGCACCTCCCAGGGGAGGTGCAGGTCAGGGGAGTGGTCACTCCCCTTTCCTTTGTCCAGTTTCGTGCCAGAGCAGGGCTGGGGGATCCCTGAACCGGTGTAGACTGGCTTATGCAGAGATGGGCACCATCTGTGCCCATCAAAGCATTTCCAGAGGCTGTGGGAGGCTACTCCTCCCCAGCCCTGACACCTTTTTCCAAAGGGAGAGGGTGTAACACCCTCTCTCTAAGGAAGTCCTTTGTTCTGCCTTCCTGGGCCAAGCCTGGCTGGACCCCAGGAGGGCAGAAACCTGTCTGAGGGGTTGGCAGCAGCAGCAGCTGCAGTGAAACCCCGGGAAAGGTAGTTTGGCAGTACCCGGGTCTGTGCTAGAGACTCGGGGGATCATGGAATTGTCTCCCCAATGCCAGGTTGGCATTGGGGTGACAATTCCATGATCTTAGACATGTTACATGGCCATGTTCGGAGTTACCATTGTGACGCTATACATATGTCGTGACATATGTATAGTGCACGCGTGTAATGGTGTCCCCGCACTCACAAAGTCTGGGGAATTTGCCCTGAACAATGTGGGGGCACCTTGGCTAGGGCCAGGGTGCCCACACACTAAGTAACTTAGCACCCAACCTTTACCAAGTAAAGGTTAGACATATAGGTGACTTATAAGTTACTTAAGTGCAGTGGTAAATGGCTGTGAAATAAAGTGGACGTTATTTCACTCAGGCTGCAGTGGCAGGCCTGTGTAAGAATTGTCAGAGCTCCCTATGGGTGGCAAAAGAAATGCTGCAGCCCATAGGGATCTCCTGGAACCCCAATACCCTGGGTACCTCAGTACCATATACTAGGGAATTATAAGGGTGTTCCAGTATGCCAATGTGAATTGGTGAAATTGGTCACTAGCCTGTTAGTGACAATTTGGAAAGAAATGAGAGAGCATAACCACTGAGGTTCTGGTTAGCAGAGCCTCAGTGAGACAGTTAGTCATCACACAGGGAACACATACAGGGCACACTTATGAGCACTGGGGCCCTGGCTGGCAGGGTCCCAGTGACACATACAACTAAAACAACATATATACAGTGAAATATGGGGGTAACATGCCAGGCAAGATGGTACTTTCCTACACTGGGGAAAGAAGACGGCAGAGGCCCAGCTGGGGCTGGCCTCCCAACGTGGAAGGGGTGCTCGTCGCACCATGAGCCCCCCTGATGTTCCGCATCCTGGCAGTGGCCTATCTGGAGTTGTAAGGGCGCTTGAAGGCATCACAGCAGCCACAAGGGGGTGAGTACTGAATCTGACTCCTGCTGTGCGCATGTTAAGAGTTACCAGGTGGGGTTGGGGGCTATGGGTGCCCCTATGCCAGGGCGAAGATGGCAGGGTAGGTCCCTTGTTGGGCAGGCTCTGAGGCACACCTACACCAATAGTGTTAGTGGGCATCTACTTCTGGGCAGGGTCCTTTGGGTTTCTGGGGTGCAGCTGATGGCGTTAGGCATTGTACCACATGGGCTGGTGACTATCTTAGGAACTGGTTGGGCATGGCCTAGTGCATAGGGCTGCTCCCTGTGTGTTGTGTACGCCAACAGTAGTGGTGTTGCTGGCATTGACCAAGTGTATCCTCTGTCTCTCCCCCCTCCTTTTTGTTTTGTCACCCTGTCCTTATGTGCTTTAGAATCATCTGGCGGAGGAGCAGAGGCACTGGCGACGGAGGGAGCTGCATCCCACGTGGGCCTGGAGGCTGAATGCACCGAGGGTGAGGGCATCAGTGGGACGGAGGGCGAGGTGAGCACCACGACAGGGACAGGAGGGGAGACCACAGACAGCGACTCCTCCTCCGATGGAAGCTCCCTGGTGGTGGCAGACACCTCTGTGCCCACCCCAACTACAGCCGCCACCCCCCCTACCAGCACCGCCCTCCTTGCAGCCCCTCAGCGTGTTTCCCGTGTCCGCTCACCCAGGAGGGTGGGCATCTCCTTCTACCCAGGCACCTCAGGCACTGTCCCAGTCAGCCCTGCTGCCCTCAGTGAGGAGACTATTAACCTCCTGTGATCCCTCACTGTTGGGCAGTCAACCATTCTGAATGCCATCCAGGGTGTTGAAAGGCATTTGCAACAAACAAATGCATACCTGGAGGGCATTCACTCTGGCGTGGCAGCCCAACAGAGAGCATTTCAGGCTCTGGCCTCAGCACTGATGGCAGCCATTGTCCCTGCGTCTAGCCTCCCCCCAAACTTCCTCTACCCAGTCCCAATCCCCTCAACCCCAGCCTATCCCAAGCACATCTTCAGACCAGTATGCACACAAGACAACACACAGGAGTGGTTCAGGCAAACACAAGCACCACACATCATCCCAGTGGCACTCACACAAGCACCATCCCCATGCAGACACACCAACATCCACTGCCTCCACTGTGTCCCCCTCCTCCACATCATCGTCCACTTCCCTCCCAGTAGCATCTCCACTCACACCTGCATGCATGCACTACATCCTCATCCACTACCGCCATCACCAGCACGCCCATCACAACACACCCCTCACAAGCAGTCACCACCCCCACAACCATACACACGTCCCCTGTGTCCTCTCCCACTGTGTCTGTAACCCCTCCTCCCAAAGTACACAAACACACACCCACCCAACAGCCATCAACCTCACAACAGCATCCAGCACATGCACCTTCACCCAAACTCAGCAGACGGACACCTCCTACAACCACTTCCTCTTCCTCCTCTCCCAAACCCTCTCCCTCGTCCCACACCAGTGTGTCTAAAAAACTTTTCCTAGCTAACATTGACCTGTTTCCTACCCCTCACCCCCCGTCATTCCCCTCGGGCCAGGGTGTCCAGAACCCAGCCCAGCACCTCAGCCACCAAGTCGCTGTCCAGTGTGGACCCTGCAGCTCCCAGAGGCGCAAAGGGGGCACCCGTCAGGAAAGCCAGTGTACCACCAACCCCTGTAAAGGACCAAACCATACCACCACCTGCCAAGGTGAAGAAGGGGCCAGCATGCAGCAGGGGCATGGATGACGACCCACCCAGCAAAGCCTCCTTCAGACCTCCAGGTGACAGAGCCAAGGGCAAAACAGCATCAGCCAAGGTGAGGAAGGGGCGGAAAACCAAAGGCAAGGCACTTCAGCCGACGGAGGATGCAGGTGAAGCCCTGGTGCCCACCAGCAGAACCCCCAGCCCCACCACCTGCACCGCGTGTAGCACCGCCAGCAGCCCTGCCGCAAGCACCGCTACCTGCACCGCGGCTGCCACCACTACTGTCAGCAGCAGCATCCCCAGTGGGCAGCCGTTCGAGGCTGAAGGAGAAGGGCTGGAGCCTCCCTCCACTACTGGCAGCACCGCCAGCAGCCCCGCTGCAAGCACTGCCCCTACACCACTGACAGTAGCACCACTACCAGCACCAGCAGCCCCAGTAGGCGGCTGTCCGAGGCTGCAGGGGATGGGCAGGAGCCTCCCCCCACCACTGCTGGCACCAAACACCAGCACCGACACTGCCACCACTGAGCAGCCGTCACCGCCGGCGGACAGTGTGTAGTCCTGCCACCATGGGCTGTTGTGCGTCCTGGCCCCTGCAAAGCATGTGGGTCTGACACCCAGGTGAGAGACTGTGACCTTGCACTCCCCAAGATCTGCATCACAGGGCACAATGCCCCTTCCAGGACCAGTAGAAGAAGGCATACACTCACCCAATCATTGGCAGGATGAAACACACTGGGCACAAGGCCCCCTCCAGAACCAGTGGATTAAGGCATCCATGCACCCTATCCTTGGCAGGATGAAGCATGCTGGGCACCAAGCCCCCTCCAGAACCAGTGGAGAAAGGCATCCACTCACCCTATCCTTGGCAGGAGGAATCACTCTGGGCACCAAGCTCCCTCCAGAACCAGTGGAGATATGCATCCACTCACCTAATCCTTGGCAGGATGAAGCACACTGGGCACAAGGCCCCCTCCAGAACCAGTGGAGAAAGACATCCACTCACCCAATCCTTGGCAGGATGAAGCACACTGGGCACCAAGCCCCCTCCAGAATCAGTGGAGAAGCCACCCACTTGAAAGACTGTGGCTTTGCACTCCCCAGCACCAAGCAGTGGGTAAACAACCCACTTGAGAGACTGTGGCCTTTCACTCCCCAGGACATCGCTGTGGGCATGGAGGCCCCTCCAGGAGCAGTGGCGTTTTACCATCTTCAGGCTGAGGTGCCCCCCCTCCCCCATCCCTCTGAGGTGAATGTGTGTTTACGACCTGATGTCCCTGCAGTGTTCTCTCCGTATTGAGGCAGGAGTCAAGTGTGGGCTTGGCCCATGAATTTTGGCCCAGTGGCCCACGGACATTTGTGAATGGACAATGTTCAGCCTTCTGTACATATTGTTTATTTGTGTTAATACTGTTTTCCAAACTCTATAGTATATCTGCCTATTTCTAAAATATCACTAATTTGACTCAATTCCTTTTGTCCTTGTGTTCTTCCAGGAGGGTTACGGGGTGTATTTGTAATGTAGTTAGATGTGTGTGTGTATGGTGTTGTGGGTGGGGATGTTGCGTGTGTGTGTGTCACTCTCTTTTTTCCTCCCCCCTCCCCTCTGTACTAGGTGCAGTACTCACCGTCGTCGTCACCGACGTCGTCTTTAATGTTCCTGGTAGATGAGAAGGTAGACCAGCATGGGCAGGACCTGTAACTCGGGCTCCATGGCATCCTGGTTCTTCGTTGAGTGTCAAGCGGTGAGTGGTTTCCCTTCCAATTCCTGTTTCCGCCGTGCTTTTGATGGTGTTGGTACTGCCCCAGAAAAGCTGGCAAATTGGCAGGTTGTGATGTGGTGGGTGGTACATTGTCTTCCGCCTGTCTGTCGGCGGTGACTGCCGCGGTGTTTGTTGCTACCGCCATGGCGGTCAGAGTGTTATAGTGGCTGTATGTGTTGGCAGTTTCCGCAGTGGTCGTGATCCCATTTTTTTTTACCGCCGCTTTAACACCGACTGCTAGGGTTGTAATGAAGGCCTATGTCCGGTTTAATCTTATTAAGAGCCTGTTGGACTAACCCCCTCTTTTCTCTATTTCGCAGACCGTTGACATTCAATGATGTCAGTAGTATGAAGTTTGTGTGTGTCAAGGTGGGTAATTACAATCTCCCGTCTGAATTGATGGGCCCACCTGCCTAAGTGGTCCTTGTGTGCTGATGCATGTCGGGTGAAGTTGTAACAAACCTTCCTGCTCCCCCCATCCCTTTCCCTACGTCATTGTGCTGAGATTTTTTTAACTAACCACATCCGCATGTGTACATCCCAAATACTACTTTAACAGTTAACTCAGTGAAGCACTTGTCGCTGGGGGGTAGCTGTCTGCCACACTCGTCGAGCAATCCACTTTAACCCTGCAGCCCTCCTTGAATCCTTACCTTCTGAGGGTGGCAATAACGTTCTACCCCCTCCTGTGCCCCTTGAACCCTCATGTGTCTGCCCTGACCCTGCCAAAGTCAAAGGGGCTTCACTTCAGTAGATCTGCCGCCATGGGTGTTACCACTGGTCTGTCCTCCTCCAGTTCAGTTTCCGTCACTGTGTGCTCTGGGTCACTATCCCGATCTGCTGTTTCCAGAGTTCTCCATTTGTTGAAGCTGAGGACTTTGGTGTGTTGATGCAACTCTTGAACTGCCTGTAGCTGCGCCCTTTCATCTGTGCCTTTGTGGGGCAGGATGTCGTGGTCTTCCCCCGTCCACCTTTGCCTCCCCGTCTCTTTTGTGGCATTGTTCTCCATTCCTTATCCTCTCCCTTTGTAGCCAGCTCATTGCTCCCCAGCCCCTGGCTGTCTAGCAAACTCTAGGCATTTTGTGTGTCCATAAAGAAGTGGGTTTTCCCTTTATGTTCGACTCTCAGTTTAGCTGGGAATAGCAGTGAGTACTTGAGGCCCGCTTGCCACAGATGTTTTTTAACTGGTACGAATGTGCCTTGCTGTGACTGCACCAGGTTCATATAGTCTGAATATATGTGTACATTTTGCCCCCCTATGGGTCAGGGGCCATATTTACTAGCTGCTTGCAAGATTACATCTCTGTCCTGAAAGTTCATGAGCCGGACTATGATTGGGTGGGGGGGGGGGAGGGTAGGGCTGGATTCAGGGGGCACGTTAGGATCCTGTGTGCATGCTCCACTGAGAAGAAGCAGGAGGGTTTACCCTGTAAAACCGTCTGTTCCAACCAGTCCTCCATGGACAGCTCTATATTTGGGCCCTCTGCATTCTCTGGCACCCCAACTAGTTCCACGTTGTGTCCCGGGACCTGCCTTCCGCGCCCTCGATCCTGCCCACTAGTCACTGCAGTTCCTTAGCCATTGCTTTACACTTCTTAAAAAGGTCTGCAACTTGTGGCATGACAGTGCTAAGTTGGTCTTCTGATTCTTTGACTCTGTCCGTTAACTTCCACTGATCATATCTAAGGAGCCCCACCTCGCTCACTACAGCAGCTCTTTGGGTTTCCAGTGATATTTTGGTGTCCTTGATTGCTTGTAGAATGGTGGTAGTGTGTGCCGCCAGTTGTGTGTTGTCCTCTGCTCCACTCAAATCGTCTGGGCAAGGGTCTGTCGCACCTCCATGTAGGCGGGACTCTCTGTGACCCTTATTTCACACTATTGTAGTGTTCTTGTGCTCCCATATATGTATGCCCCGTTCCGAGTTGCACGCCTTTCTCACTGCGCAGCGTGGGACACTCTGCAGGGCTTTCCAGTCCAGGTGCCTACCTCTGGTTGCACACGGGCGAACAGGGCGTCGCCCGCCGCACTCTCAGCGGGTGAAACTTTTATGTTATTCCGTGCGCTCCCCAGGGAGTGACGCTGATGTAGGGACTGTCACCTCTCGATTGTTGAAGGGTGGAGGTCTTACCAGTGGCGCTTCCATTGTTCCACCCATCGGCGGTGTGAGTTCGTGAGGGTCCGCAGTTATTTTCAATCAGGATTTTTGGGGTCCCTGGGGCTATGGGACCGGGAGCTCGAGACTAAGTCCTATTGCTTGGGCGCTCAAGCCACCCTCCCCATTTTGTAATTTTTAAATTTATTTTTAGGGTCGCGCATGCGTATCGCAGCGAGACGCTTTAGTGTTTAGAAAAGGGCTCGGAGCCCTGTCGACGTCACGTCCGTGTTTTTCATTGGTTCGTGGGCTTGCCTATTAAAATCTGCTTGCTTTCATTAGTCTAAGGCATGCATACGTCATGAATTTTCCGGTGGCTAGCCCTCCTCGAGTGCATCGACCAAGTACAGAAAACATGCGAGGCTCGCTGTTTTCTGTCCGGTTCGTGGACTACTTTTTCTCTAATTTACTAGCGCGATTTCGCTTGGCAGAAGTCGAGCGCTTTACATAGTTAATTGCACTTTTCAGGTTACGTGCATAAATGCACTTTTGCCGATAGGTGAAAAGTCGGGCTATGAGTTTACAACGCTATCAGCTCTAACATGAGCAAACGCGAGACCCGTTGCATTGCAAATGCTTGTTAATTTTACTTCCAGGGTGCGCGCCGGTTACTTCGATTCAGAAAAAAATGACCTTTTCTTGACAGTATGTTAATGTTTCCTGTTTTAAACAGGTGATCTCCATGTACGCCATTACGGATGGTGATTTTTACACAAAATTTGTGTACTCTATTTGTGGCCTAGATTCTTATTATAGATTGATCAGCATTATAGTCAGTTCTTGTCCCATGCACATCTGAGGGTCATGCATTTGAAGGTGCTGTTGTGTATGATAATGAACAAAAAGAGACTTGGTGAGATAAACTATTTGTTGAGGATCACACAATTTGGTGAAGCAGGAAAGCTGCATTGGTCCCAGATTTTTCAGTTTCAAGCTATGCAATTCAGCCACTAGATGGCTATCTTTTCTCACACGAAGGTTAATGTTTTGTCCTTAATCGTTTTAGGATGAGATGAGAGCATGGGCGACAAGAAGAATCTGCATTTTATTTTGAGCAGTTTTACACAGTGCGAACTCAGCACAATGGCATACAAGTGCATCATAAAAGATATAGATCATGTTACACATTTTTTATTCAGCCCAGGGACATGTAAGAGGGATTCACAGACTATTTTATTTAATTGAGCTAACATGGTCTGCCCAGTGAGACTGAGGCAGGGCATCATCGGAAGTTGAATCCTGGCCCTATGCATTGATATTACCATAAAAACAACTAAATCAACAGTAAATGAGCTCATGACTGCCTGACTCAGTGATACTTACCCACTTCATTTGCCTCTACAGGCTGTGGCAGCAGCTAAGGCGCTAACAGAAAGACAATTTAAAGCGTGCTGGCTGTTTTTGGTTTGCAGCCTTGTTGGATCCTCAAAGAGGGTCTGGGAGCTATAATGCATGCCAAATGCACTTTAGTACGGTCGTGCACACTACAATGCGTTAGTCTAACCCTTGATGCATGGTACTCAGCAGGTCTGGTGAGGTTCATTGATCAATGATGCACTAACTGGAGACTGTAGTATGGGCTGTCGCAACAGGGGTCACAGACTGAATAGGCACTTGGGACACTGGATGTGGTTTTCACCTGCTTATGTGAGATGGGTTTTTAATAATTATATTACATAGCAGGGGCCATACCAGTGCCCTTGCGCAAGCAGGGGGATGTGAAGTCTACCCTTGTGTCCTTACGTCTAGTTAAAATTATTGTTGAACTAATAACTTACACACTAAGGGCCAGATGTATGAAATTGTTTTGCACTCGCAAACGGTGCGAATCGCAAAATTCGTCTGTTTGCGAGTGCAAAAAAGTGGTCTGCGATGCATGAAAGGCATTTGCAGACCACAAATAAGAAATCGCAAAAATTGCGATTTCTTGCGTTGTGACCTGGTTTTGCGAGTCGTAATTTTCGATTTGCAAAATCCAAATCGCAAGGAGATGTTGCAAAAAATCATAAATTGCGATTTTTCACAGAATGGCATTTTGCACATGCAAAATACCATTAATAGAAACCAGGTGGTAACCTGGTGCAAAATTTAAAAATGCATTTTTAAATTGTACATGTAAAGCACACATGCCCTTTTGGCATGTGTGCACCTTACATGTCCCCAAAAACGTTTTTGGGGTGCAGCGGAGGGGGCCTTAGGCCTCCAGCAACCTGGGGTTTTGCATTTCCAAAATTGCGATTCCTGGTTCAGAAATTGCAATTTTGGATAAGGCAAAACATTTGCAGATATGGGCCAATAGGCCCATAGTTGCGAATGGGGCCGTTATCGCAATTTGCGATTCGGTAATAGCATTTGCGATTTTTAAGAAATCGCTATTACCGATTCGCAAATGTGAAAAATGGCACTTTGTGAGTCAGAAATAGCGATTTCTTAAAAATCGCTATTTCTGAATCGCAAAGGGCCGTGATGATAAATCTGGCTCTAAATGTGTTATTTTTAATATGTACTTGAACACTGCTGGACTGAGTGGGTCACAAGAATTACATAAATGTGTGCTTTTCATGTCACAATGTGTGCATTATAGATAGTTGACTGTGGCCCACATATGTCTGGACTATTGTAATCCTACGGCATGGGGTGTCTTTTTACCTGTGTATAATTTTCTTACGTCTTTACCTCAAATCAAATAAATATTTTAAAAAAACAAAAAACACAAAGAAACTTTTCTTTTCTCACTCAACTTTTAACTCCTTGCAGTGGGGCTTTTGCATCTAATTTCCCATCCACGTCCAATGTATTATATCATTGTTTCTACTTTCCCTGCTACCTCCCTGACCCCTTTTCAGAGCCTGGGGTCTGCTGCTGTCACCGCTGCTGCTGAGCTTTGCTTCTCCCTCCCTGATCCCTTCCTCAAAGCCTGGGGTCTGCTGCTGTGATCACTGCTGCTGAGTTTTGCTTCTCTCTCCCTGGTCCCCTCCCCAGAGCCCAGGGTCTGCTGCTGTTACCGCTGCTGCTGAGCTTTGCTTCTCCCTCCCTGGTCCCTTCCTAAGAGCCCGGGGTCTGCTGCTGTCACCGCTGCTGCTGAGCTTTGCTTTTCCCTCCCTGATCCCTTCCTCAGAGCCTGGGGTCTGCTGCTGTCCCCGCTGCTGCTGAGCTTTGCTTCTCCCTCCCTGATCCCTTCCTCAGAGCCCGGGGTCTGCTGCTGTCACCGCTGTTGCTGAGCTTTGCTCCTCCCTCCCTGGTCCATTCCTAAGAGCCCGGGGTCTGCTGCTGTCACTGATGCTGCTGAGCTTTGCTTCTCCCTCCCTGGTCCCCTCTTGAGAGCCCGGGCTCTGCTGGCGTCATCGCTGCTGCTGAGCTTTGCTTCTCCCTCCCTGATCCCTTCCTCAGAGTCCGGGGTCTGCTGCTGTCACTGCTGCTGCTGAGCTTTGCTTCTCCCTCCCTGATCCCTTCCTCAGAGTCCGGGGTCTGCTGCTGTCACTGCTGCTGCTGAGCTTTGCTTCTCTCTCCCTGGTCCCTTACTCAGAGCCTGGGGTCTGCTGCTGTGATCGCTGCTGTTGAGCTTTGCTTCTCCCTCTCTGGTCCCTTCCTAAGAGCCTGCGGTCTGCTGATGTCACCGCTACTGCTGAGCTTTCCTTCTCCCTCCCTGGTCCCTTCCTCAGAGCCCAGGGTCTGCTGCCATCAGTGCTGCTGCTGAGCTTTGCTTTTCCCTACCTGGTCCCTTCCTCGGAGCCCGGGGTCTTTTGCTGTCACCGCTGCTGCTGAGCTTTGCTTCTCCCTCCCTGGTCCCATCACCAGAGCCCGGGGTCTGCTGCTGTCACTGGTGCTGCTGCTGAGCTTTGCTTCTCCCTTCCTGGTCCCCTGAGAGCCCGGGTTCTGCTTCTGTCACCGCTGCTGCTGAGCTTTGCTTCTCCCTCCCTGGCCCCTTCCTCAGAGCCCAGGGTCTGCTGCTGTCACCGCCGCTGCTGAGCTTTGCTTCTCCTCCCTGATCCCTTCCACAGAGCACAGGGTCTACTGCTGTCACCGCTGCTGCTGAGCTTTGCTTCTCCCCCCCGGCCCCTTCCTCAGAGCCCGGGGTCTGCTGCTGTCACCACTGCTGCTGAGCTTTGCTTCTCCCTCCCTGGTCCCCTCTTCAGAGCCCGGGGTCTGCTGCTGTCACCGCTGCTGCTGAGCTTTGTTTCTCTATCCCTGGTTCCTTCCTCAGAGCCTGGGGTCTGCTGCTGTCACTGCTGCTGCTGAGCTTTGCTTCTCCCTCCCTGGTCCTTCGTCCGAGCCCGGGGACTGCTGCTGAGCTTTGCTTCTCCTCCCTGGTCCCTTCCTCAGAGCCCAGGGTCTGCTGCTGTCACCGCTGCTGCTGAGCTTTGCTTCTCCCTCCCTGGTACCTCCTCAGAGCCCAGGGTCTGCTGCTGTCACCGCTGCTGCTGAGCTTTGCTTCTCCCTCCCTGGCCACTTCCTCGGAGCTCAGGGTCTGCTGCTGTAACCGCTGCTGCTGAGCTTTGCTTCTCCCTCCCTGGTCCCTTCCTCAGAGCCCGGGGTCTGCTGCTGTCACCGCCGCTGCTGAGCTTTGCTTCTCCCTCCCTGGTACCTCCTCGGAGCCCAGGGTCTGCTGCTGTCACTGCTGCTGAGCTTTGCTTCTCCCTCCCTGGTCCCTTTCTAAGAGCCCAGGGTCTGCTGGTGTCACTGCTGCTGAGCTTTGCTTCTCCCTCCCTGGTCCCTCGTCCGAGCCCAGGGTCTGCTGCTGTCACCGCTGCTGCTGAGCTTTGCTTCTCCCCCCCTGGCCCCTTCCTCAGAGCTCAGGGTCTGCTGCTGTCACCGCCGCTGCTGAGCTTTGCTTCTCCCTCCCTGGTACCTCCTCGGAGCCCAGGGTCTGCTGCTGTCACTGCTGCTGAGCTTTGCATCTCCATCCCTGGTTCCTTCCTCAGAGCCCGGGGTCTGCTGCTATCACTGCTGCTGCTGAGCTTTGCTACTCCCTCCCTGGTCCCTTCCTAAGAGCCCAGGGTCTGCTGCTGTCACCGCTGCTGCTGAGCTTTGCTTCTCCCCCCCTGGCCCCTTCCTCAGAGCTCAGGGTCTGCTGCTGTCACAGCCGCTGCTGAGCTTTGCTTCTCCCTCCCTGGTACCTCCTCGGAGCCCGGGGTCTGCTGCTGTCACTGCTGCTGAGCTTTGCTTCTCCCTCCCTGGTCCCTTTCTAAGAGCCCAGGGTCTGCTGGTGTCACTGCTGCTGAGCTTTGCTTCTCCCTCCCTGGTCCCTCGTCCGAGCCCAGGGTCTGCTGCTGTCACCGCTGCTGCTGAGCTTTGCTTCTACCTCCCTGGTACCTCCTCAGAGCCCGGGGTCTGCTGCTGTCACTGCTGCTGAGCTTTGCTCCTCCCTCCCTGGTCCCTTCCTCAGAGCCCGGGGTCTGCTGCTGTCACTGCTGCTGCTGAGCTTTGCTTCTCCCTCCCTGGTCCCCTCCTCAGAGCCCGGGGTCTGCTGCTGTCACCGCTGCTGCAGAGCTTTGCTTCTCCCTCCCTGGTCCCTTCCTCGGAGCCCGGGGTCTGCTGCTGTCACTGCTGCTGCTGAGCTTTGCTTCTCCCTGATCCCCTCCTCAGAGCCCAGGGTGTGCTGCTGTCACCGCTGCTGCTGAGCTTTGCTTCTCCCTCCCTGGTCCTCTCCTCAGAGCCCGGGGTCTGCTGCTGTAACCGCTGCTGCTGAGCTTTGCTTCTCCTCCCTGGTCCCTTCCTCGGAGCCCGGGGTCTGCTGCTGTCACCGCTGCTGCTGAGCTTTGCTTCTCCCTCCCTGGTCCCTTCCTCGGAGCCCAGGGTGTGCTGCTGTCACCGCTGCTGCTGAGCTTTGCTTCTCCCTCCCTGATCCCTTCCTCAGAGCCCGGGGTCTGCTGCTGTCACCGCTGCTGCTGAGCTTTGCTTCTCCCTCCCTGGTCCCTTCCTCAGAGCCCAGGGTGTGCTGCTGTCACTGCTGCTGCTGAGCTTTGCTTCTCCTCCCTGGTCCCCTCCTCAGAGCCCGGGGTCTGCTGCTGTCCCCGCTGCTGCTGAGCTTTGCTTCTCCCTGGTCCCTTCCTCGGAGCCCAGGGTCTGCTGCTGTAACCGCTGCTGCTGAGCTTTGCTTCTCCCTCCCTGGTCCCTTCCTCAGAGCCCGGGGTCTGCTGCTGTCACTGCTGCTGCTGAGCTTTGCTTCTCCCTCCCTGATCCCTTCCTCAGAGCCCGGGGTCTGCTGCTGTCACCGCTGCTGCTGAGCTTTGCTTCTCCCTCCCTGATCCCTTCCTCAGAGCCCGGGGTGTGCTGCTGTCACCGCTGCTGCTGAGCTTTGCTTCTCCCTCCCTGGTCCTCTCCTCAGAGCCCGGGGTCTGCTGCTGTAACCGCTGCTGCTGAGCTTTGCTTCTCCTCCCTGGTCCCTTCCTCGGAGCCCGGGGTCTGCTGCTGTCACTGCTGCTGCTGAGCTTTGCTTCTCCCTGATCCCCTCCTCAGAGCCCAGGGTGTGCTGCTGTCACCGCTGCTGCTGAGCTTTGCTTCTCCCTCCCTGGTCCTCTCCTCAGAGCCCGGGGTCTGCTGCTGTAACCGCTGCTGCTGAGCTTTGCTTCTCCTCCCTGGTCCCTTCCTCGGAGCCCGGGGTCTGCTGCTGTCACCGCTGCTGCTGAGCTTTGCTTCTCCCTCCCTGGTCCCTTCCTCGGAGCCCAGGGTGTGCTGCTGTCACCGCTGCTGCTGAGCTTTGCTTCTCCCTCCCTGATCCCTTCCTCAGAGCCCGGGGTCTGCTGCTGTCACCGCTGCTGCTGAGCTTTGCTTCTCCCTCCCTGATCCCTTCCTCAGAGCCCAGGGTGTGCTGCTGTCACTGCTGCTGCTGAGCTTTGCTTCTCCCTCCCTGGTCCTCTCCTCAGAGCCCGGGGTCTGCTGCTGTAACCGCTGCTGCTGAGCTTTGCTTCTCCTCCCTGGTCCCTTCCTCGGAGCTCGGGGTCTGCTGCTGTCACTGCTGCTGCTGAGCTTTGCTTCTCCCTGATCCCCTCCTCAGAGCCCAGGGTGTGCTGCTGTCACAGCTGCTGCTGAGCTTTGCTTCTCCCTCCCTGGTCCTCTCCTCAGAGCCCGGGGTCTGCTGCTGTAACCGCTGCTGCTGAGCTTTGCTTCTCCTCCCTGGTCCCTTCCTCGGAGCCCGGGGTCTGCTGCTGTCACCGCTGCTGCTGAGCTTTGCTTCTCCCTCCCTGGTCCCTTCCTCGGAGCCCAGGGTGTGCTGCTGTCACCGCTGCTGCTGAGCTTTGCTTCTCCCTCCCTGATCCCTTCCTCAGAGCCCGGGGTCTGCTGCTGTCACCGCTGCTGCTGAGCTTTGCTTCTCCCTCCCTGATCCCTTCCTCAGAGCCCAGGGTGTGCTGCTGTCACTGCTGCTGCTGAGCTTTGCTTCTCCCTCCCTGGTCCTCTCCTCAGAGCCCGGGGTCTGCTGCTGTAACCGCTGCTGCTGAGCTTTGCTTCTCCTCCCTGGTCCCTTCCTCGGAGCCCGGGGTCTGCTGCTGTCACTGCTGCTGCTGAGCTTTGCTTCTCCCTGATCCCCTCCTCAGAGCCCAGGGTGTGCTGCTGTCACCGCTGCTGCTGAGCTTTGCTTCTCCCTCCCTGGTCCTCTCCTCAGAGCCCGGGGTCTGCTGCTGTAACCGCTGCTGCTGAGCTTTGCTTCTCCTCCCTGGTCCCTTCCTCGGAGCCCGGGGTCTGCTGCTGTCACCGCTGCTGCTGAGCTTTGCTTCTCCCTCCCTGGTCCCTTCCTCGGAGCCCAGGGTGTGCTGCTGTCACCGCTGCTGCTGAGCTTTGCTTCTCCCTCCCTGATCCCTTCCTCAGAGCCCGGGGTCTGCTGCTGTCACCGCTGCTGCTGAGCTTTGCTTCTCCCTCCCTGGTCCCTTCCTCAGAGCCCAGGGTGTGCTGCTGTCACTGCTGCTGCTGAGCTTTGCTTCTCCTCCCTGGTCCCCTCCTCAGAGCCCGGGGTCTGCTGCTGTCCCCGCTGCTGCTGAGCTTTGCTTCTCCCTGGTCCCTTCCTCGGAGCCCAGGGTCTGCTGCTGTAACCGCTGCTGCTGAGCTTTGCTTCTCCCTCCCTGGTCCCTTCCTCAGAGCCCGGGGTCTGCTGCTGTCACTGCTGCTGCTGAGCTTTGCTTCTCCCTCCCTGATCCCTTCCTCAGAGCCCGGGGTCTGCTGCTGTCACCGCTGCTGCTGAGCTTTGCTTCTCCCTCCCTGATCCCTTCCTCAGAGCCCGGGGTCTGCTGCTGTCACCGCTGCTGCTGAGCTTTGCTTCTCCCTCCCTGGTCCTCTCCTCAGAGCCCGGGGTCTGCTGCTGTAACCGCTGCTGCTGAGCTTTGCTTCTCCTCCCTGGTCCCTTCCTCGGAGCCCGGGGTCTGCTGCTGTCACTGCTGCTGCTGAGCTTTGCTTCTCCCTGATCCCCTCCTCAGAGCCCAGGGTGTGCTGCTGTCACCGCTGCTGCTGAGCTTTGCTTCTCCCTCCCTGGTCCTCTCCTCAGAGCCCGGGGTCTGCTGCTGTAACCGCTGCTGCTGAGCTTTGCTTCTCCCTCCCTGGTCCCCTCCTCAGAGCCCGGGGTCTGCTGCTGTCACCGCTGCTGCTGAGCTTTGCTTCTCCCTCCCTGGTCCCTTCCTCGGAGCCCAGGGTGTGCTGCTGTCACCGCTGCTGCTGAGCTTTGCTTCTCCCTCCCTGGTCCCTTCCTCGGAGCCTGGGGTCTGCTGCTGTCACCGCCGCTGCTGAGCTTTGCTTCTCCTCCCTGGTCCCTTCCTCAGAGCCCAGGGTCTGCTGCTGTAACCGCTGCTGCTGAGCTTTGCTTCTCCCTCCCTGGCCCCTTTCTCAGAGCCTGGGGTCTGCTGCTGTCACCGCCGCTGCTGAGATTTGCTTCTCCCTCCCTGGCCCCTTCCTCAGAGCCCGGGGTCTGCTGCTGTCACCGCTGCTGCTGAGCTTTGCTTCTCCCTCCCTGGTCCCTTCCTCAGAGCCCGGGGTCTGCTGCTGTCACCGCTGCTGCTGAGCTTTGCTTCTCCCTCCCTGGTCCCCTCCTCAGAGCCCGGGGTCTGCTGCTGTCACTGGTGCTGCTGCTGAGCTTTGCTTCTCCCTCCCTGGTCCCCTCCTCAGAGCCCGGGGTCTGCTGCTGTCACTGGTGCTGCTGCTGAGCTTTGCTTCTCCCTCCCTGGTCCCCTCCTCAGAGCCCGGGGTCTGCTGCTGTCACTGGTGCTGCTGCTGAGCTTTGCTTCTCCCTCCCTGGTCCCCTCCTCAGAGCCCGGGGTCTGCTGCTGTCACCGCCGCTGCTGAGCCTTGCTGCTTCCCTCAGTGCTACTCTCAAAGGTTGGGAGGCTTAGGGCAGACCCACCTCTCCTGTCCCCTGTTAAACCAGACACCCCAACACCCTCCACACTCGGGGTTACCCCGGACACCCCAACATCCTCCAGACTCGGGGTTCGGTCCCCCCTCTTCCTGAGACCGCAGCTGGTTTCAGCCTCGAGGCCTCCTCGGGGTCACTGCAGAGTCCTCCTTAGTCCGTTGTCTCTTTCAGTGACTCTCTTAGCTCCGCAGTCCCGTGACTTCCTATTCCGGGTCAGTGACGGCAGAGGCAGCACCAGCAGTAAGGCAGGCACTTCCGGCCTCTTCTTCATCTTCCGGGGCCACAGAACCCCCTCAGGCTTCTGATTGTCATCTTCCCCCTCCCTGGGCTCTGTGGAGGTAGGAGCTCGACTGTCCCACTCCCCCTGTCCCAGCCCTCCTCTCCCTGCCTCCCCTCCATGTCCCACTCCTCGGCCCAGAGAGACCCCCTCTCAGCTTGGCCTCCCTGAGGAGGCTCCTGGGGGCAGAGAGTGAGGCCTCAGCTCCCCTCCTTCTGGAGGGAAGGGGCTGCCGTGGTCTGGAGAGCTGCCTGGGCCTCGGTCCTGCTTCAGTAGCTGCTCTCTCCCCGGACCCAGATTGTGCACAGAAGCGCCCCTCGCAGAGGCCCTGAGGCTGCCGGGGGCACGAGGCGCGGGGGGAAGCTTAAAGAATATATATAGCGCTTCTTAACCCTGGGAAAGTATCTACGCGCCTTTGAAAGGGCGTAGCACACTTTTCCGTGGGTGTGATATGGATCTACAGCATCTCGCCCGCATGGGTAGTGTTTTGAAGCATACCAGGAGCCAGAGAGATGTTTGTGTGTTGTCTGTCTCTGCACTTATACAGGGAGTGCAGAATTATTAGGCAAGTAGTATTTTTGAGGATTAATTTTATTATTGAACAACAACCATGTTCTCAATGAACCCAAAAAACTCATTAATATCAAAGCTGAATATTTTTGGAAGTGGTTTGTAGTTTGTTTTTAGTTTTAGCTATGTTAGGGGGATATCTGTGTGTGCAGGTGACTATTACTGTGCATAATTATTAGGCAACTTAACAAAAAAAAAAATATACCCATTTCAATTATTTATTATTACCAGTGAAACCAATATAACATCTCAACATTCACAAATATACATTTCTGACATTCAAAAACAAAACAAAAACAAATCAGTGACCAATATAGCCACCTTTCTTTGCAAGGACACTCAAAAGCCTGCCATCCATGGATTCTGTCAGTGTTTTGATCTGTTCACCATCAACATTGCGTGCAGCAGCAACCACAGCCTCCCAGACACTGTTCAGAGAGGTGTACTGTTTTCCCTCCTTGTAAATCTCACATTTGATGATGGACCACAGGTTCTCAATGGGGTTCAGATCAGGTGAACAAGGAGGCCATGTCATTAGATTTCCTTCTTTTATACCCTTTCTTGCCAGCCACGCTGTGGAGTACTTGGACGCGTGTGATGGAGCATTGTCCTGCATGAGACTCATGTTTTTCTTGAAGGATGCAGACTTCTTCCTGTACCACTGCTTGAAGAAGGTGTCTTCCAGGAACTGGCAGTAGGACTGGGAGTTGAGCTTGACTCCATCCTCAACCCGAAAAGGCCCCACAAGCTCATCTTTGATGATACCAGTACTCCACCTCCACCTTGCTGGCGTCTGAGTCGGACTGGAGCTCTCTGCCCTTTACCAATCCAGCCACGGGCCCATCCATCTGGCCCATCAAGACTCACTCTCATTTCATCAGTCCATAAAACCTTATAAAAATCAGTCTTGAGATATTTCTTGGCCCAGTCTTGACGTTTCAGCTTGTGTGTCTTGTTCAGTGGTGGTCGTCTTTCAGCCTTTCTTACCTTGGCCATGTCTCTGAGTATTGCACACCTTGTGCTTTTGGGCACTCCAGTGATGTTGCAGCTCTGAAATATGGCCAAACTGGTGGCAAGTGGCATCGTGGCAGCTGCACGCTTGACTTTTCTCAGTTCATGGGCAGTTATTTTGCGCCTTGGTTTTTCCACACGCTTCTTGCGACCCTGTTGACTATTTTGAATGAATCGCTTGATTGTTCGATGATCACGCTTCAGAAGCTTTGCAATTTTAAGAGTGCTGCATCCTTCTGCAAGATATCTCACTATTTTTGACTTTTCTGAGCCTGTCAAGTCCTTCTTTTGACCCATTTTGCCAAAGGAAAGGAAGTTGCCTAATAATTATGCACACCTGATATAGAGTGTTGATGTCATTAGACCACACCCCTTCTCATTACAGAGATGCACATCACCTAATATGCTTAATTGGTAGTAGGCTTTCGAGCCTATACAGCTTGGAGTAAGACAACATGCATAAAGAGGATGATGTGGTCAAAATACTCATTTGCCTAATAATTCTGCACTCCCTGTACATGGATTTGATGTGAAAATAAGTAAAAAATGAGGCCAGTGTGTGGATGGATACAAAGTGTGTGAGTGAAGAAAATGCTGAGTGTTTTGGTGTTTTATCTGTCTGCCGAGTCTGCTCAAAGTAGGCCAGAGCAGGCCAGAGCAGGCGGGAAGCTTTGTCTGCCCCAGTGTTGTGGAGAAGTGCAAGAAAACATTTAGTTGTGTTTGCAAGTTTTGTCTCGGTCTCTATTGGAAGAGGGCATAATAAGTGCGCAGACATGAAATGATACTGTCCTTGGGGTGGGTGCAGTCTATGATCATCTACAGCATGGCTGCTCAAAACCGTTTTCACAGGAGACGAAATACTTCTTTGTGGCAGATTCTGCATTTAAGGCGTTTTGACTCTGCCTAGTCTGGTCTGTTATTTACTTTCCATCAGTTCTTACACTTTATAAATGCATGACATGAGCTGTAGTGTACTGTAGTGTTCCATTGTATTAGGAGGCCTGGGTGGGTAAACACAACCTAAACAGCCATGTGCAGTGCATGTAGTGCCTGCTTACTTTCTGTCCTTCGCTAGGAATAGGCTCATTTCTAGATTCATAGTCTCAGAATTGTACTTTTCGTTTTGAAACAAGCAGCATACTTTAGGGTTTTCATTATACTTCCCTCCTTTAAAATAGGCCCATAGTTGTTACTAGAAAACGAGATACACGACAAGGCAATGATTGTCTCCAGTAACCTCTTGTACTATGTCTGAGTATCCCTTTACAATCCCATGGAGTAAGCCACCTCTGCTCTCTATCGCTGCCTTGGGAGAAAGACATTTACAAACTGGCTAATTTAATTGAAATAGTTTCTTAGTGCTTCTCAGTCTACTTTGGATTTTAGTCTCTCCTCTGCAAACAATGTGATTTCTTAGTAACGGACTCAGGGAAGGTAGTAAGTGCTACAACAAAAATCTTGGTAAATTTGGTCTTGTGGGAATGCATGACTCAAAAAATCTTAACATCTAATCCTGCCTTTAACATTTCCCCAAAACATAATTGTAGTAAACCCAGTATTAAAATTTTGACAGTGTCTCCAACACTGCCATTTCTAACAATGCTGCCAGCCAGTTGTGGTGCAGTGAGCAAAATGGAAATGGTGGAGCAAGAACACATTGTACTGAATGACAGTCTCCACGTGCGAGCAATCTGTGCGCTCCTGGGCAATTGCTTTTTAAATATATTTCTCTGGTTGTGTCTTTTTTTTGGTGCAAATGTAGGAAATATTTAGAATGAGGTTAAAATGGTTCACAAGTGTGATAAGAAAACTGAACTATAACTCAAAATATTATATTTTCCACATGGAGAGATGATGTTCTCTCATGTGAACTCTAGTCACTCCTATGGCCTGTGTTGTGAGCTATCATATTTAGAGTCGCTCATGCAATGGCAGGCTGCGTTCAGGGGGAGAAAGGGTAGAGGAGTGGGTGCTTCAAAAGGAATGAGATCCTCAAACATGAAACTTCAAAGGCTCCGACTCTAAATCAAATTTGGTGTCTGGAAATGGACATTAAGAAGTGGACTCTGGGAACCAGCTAAGAAACACTAGGGCCCTGACCTCCAGGGACTTTGAAAGTTGTTTGTGAATGTTGTATTTTCCTTTTTGTTGCTAGCGGTAAAATAAATAACTTATTTTTTCATACTAGTGAGTATTTGACTGGACAATCATTTATGGTTGCCACTGTACATATGTTGAGTTGTGAACTTGTTTTCACCCACCCTGTATCTACCTCCCCCACCCATGAAGCACTCTTGGACCGCTTGACTCATTTTACTACTTAGAGTAAAGTGCTAAAGGGGTACTTGGACCAGCTTCTTAGGATACATAGCAGTTCGGGCTGCGGGACATCAGGAATTAAAGGTCTCAACTCCACCGTTGGGCCCAATAACCCCTGCATGTCCTGTGGCCCTCTGAATGGGGTTCTGACAAGCAGGTGTATGAATAGAGACATTTCTGATACAAAGTTGCCTTAAGTGATAAGTTGGATACTTGATTGATCAATTGTCATACATTTCTTGAAGAACCTTTAAAAAATGTGTAATGTTGTCATGCAGGTCTCTTGATGGCCAGACGGCTATACTTCAAGAATATCCTTAGATGTAATGGTGTTGATATTTCCCTACAGTTATAAACATAACATTTGCGTGAGCCTTTTGGGTGTTTTCAATTTTTGTGTACATAAATATAAGTAACCAAAGGTTATCAATTAATAACTTGATTAAAATCATCATTTGACAGTCGTACAAATGTAAGGCTTTGTAGTTCTTAAGTTGAGTCAGTAAGTTTCTGTGCAGCTGTAATGCAAGCTTGTAACATCAGGAAATTTGCAATGTTAAGCTTATATTTGAATATTAATCCTATTCACTCACAGCTTGTGATTCATTCACCTATTTGTCATGCATGTTACAGAACTCTAGTGCCCTGTTTTTGTACTTCATATTTTTCAAGCGCATAAACCATTTCGTATGCTTAAAGAACGACTTGAAGCTAGATGACAGCATCTGTTACATCGCTCTACCCTGCTCTCTTTACCTGCCTGTCCTGTTTGTAGTTGTTCAAAAGTCGATTTAACATCACATAAACCTCACCACAGGGTCCTTTCTATATTTCAGATGGCACACTTTGGTTAAATACAGCACTGTCATAAAGTAAGTATTGATAGTCTTTCTTTCAAAGTCAGTTTAAGTGATTAGTTTCTCGAGACTCACCTTAGTGAATCCTAAGAGCTATAGTTGACCCTTTGTAGGAAATAACCATATTTTGCCTGGTGTACCCCCAGAGCTTTGCCGTATCTGTTTTTGCTGGTTGCAGAATTCTGTGCACTTTACCTCTGCTAACCAGTAGCAAAGTGTCTCTGCTCCCCCTTTTAACATGTTTGAATCTGTATATTCCGAATTAGCATATTTAACTTAACTATACATTATTATATTGTGCATTGTGTACCCAGTGTGAATAAATTGAATGCCAGTAGTAGACTGCAACACCTATTCCCCCATCCACTAGAGTGGCAATGCAAACATGGTTTCAGGCCTACCAATATAGTATCAGTGTGAAAACCTGCTCAACCAGTCAAACGTTTCCCTTTTGACAGGTCAAATCCTTCCTCTTATATATTTATAAGTCACCCCTGTGTAGGTCGTGTAACCCTAAGTCAGGATGCCTAGTATTTAAAAGTAGGACACGTTTAACATTACATTTCTACATGTCCTTCCCGTGACTAACACCTAAAAGCTATTTTCACTATAGCATGGCTGACTGCTGCAAAGAGAGCAACTGTGATGCAGTATCAAACTTAATAATGCATGCTTTTAGCTAGGAAACTACTAGAAACATAATTCAAGAACTTTTATTAAAAGTCCAATTCAATAGTGAAGTCGGATTTCTAATATGTATTAAGGAAAAGTACATTTTACAAAGTTGTATTTTCCCTGCCTAACACCTCTAGAGGCTAATTTGCATTACACTCCAGCTGCAGCTGTCTGAGTGCTCAAGCCCTGATGAGGTGTGAAAATTGCTCCCAGAATCGCAGCAAATGCCTGATGTGAGGAGGAGTTTTGTTCCTCTGGCAGGATGACCTGATATGGTGGACCCAGGAACCTAATTTACTTCAAAAAGCCCTCCCTTATGCCCCCTTTCAAAGACAAATGTTAGCTGACACGTGGACAGGCCCCTTCCTTTGCTTACCCAGTCAGGAAGGCACCAATCCTAGTTGGAGGAGAGCTGCCCCCAGAAAAGGCTCCAAGTAACCACAGAGGAGTGGCTGCTCATTGCCATTGCCATACCTCTGTATGGGCACATAGGCTCAAGGGGAAAAGTGTTTCTCTGCCATAGATTTAGGTAATGAATGATACTGTGGAATTGTTTGCAGGAGGGCAGACAGGAACTGCTGAAAAAGTGGGTACGGATGCTCTTGGTTATGTTTATCCCATTGGTTAGGGAGGGGCCAGGAGTCACCCCCACCCTCTAGCTGGTGCCAGATATAAATATGCCACCACCAGTACTCTGTGTACGTCCTTCCTCTTGTAGATGTTGTCTTAATGCTATTTTGAAAGATTGGTGTTTTCGTGGCTGCTGAGCAATAAATATAATATTCTTCCCTTACAACTCACAAACAAAATCTTATCGTTTGGTTGGTGTACTGAAAGGGGGATAATATGTAAACAATGATTATTTACATTCATACTGTCAAAGTCGGCAATTTATTCTGTAAAACATGTCCTCTTCGCTGTGTCAGGAACAACCTTTGTATTGTAATGTCCATGTAATGTTAGCTCAAAGGATTACATGCTTTGGATTCAGTTCCACAATCTATAGCAAAACCCTATTACTAGAGAGAGGTTTGCTCTGTTGCACTATTTACAGGTTAGTAATTTAGTATTTCTATGGCGCTCTCTTTTTTTTCCTTAAGACATTTTTTTCACTTTTTGGTGGTACAGAGGTAAAGCATTTCATATAAAACTTACAGGCGAGTAGTCCAATATTAATGATTCAACAATGAGTGGTCTGTGGCCTATAGATTCGGTACATACAGTCATGACTGATAAGTAGGCTTGTAGACAAATACACACACATCATCATGAAACTACAATTGTTCAGTCCAGACCAATCCAATTGAAACTTTATTTGGCCGTAGGCCATAAAAGTTACACATAAAAAACAAACATAAAAGTAACTTTACATTGTCATTGTAAATGTACAGTATATTAAGTTCTGTACATTTCTTCGCAAGGGGTTCTAAGTACAACAATTGTCTGGTATCATAACGACACAAAATCAAAGGACAAATACACAACCATGGACATGTCTTGTCTTATGGAAGAAACTGTACCTATTCTGAATTCCTAAATTTATCTATATAATAATGACCAGAATTGGTAATAAGTGAAGGAGTACATAATCTCAGTGCTAAAAGTTTATACTATGTCAGTACCCGGTTACTGTTAAATTGGAATGTAAATGCGATACTTCAAGTTATTGTAAGTGCGAAGTCGAGAACTAAAAAGCTACAACTAAAGTGCTGTCTTGTGAAGTGCAGTAGTGCAATTTCTGTATAGCTTGGCTGGCGAGCTGTATTAGTATGACAGATGCCAGGAAGGGATAGCCTCACTTAGACTAGACTGTCCCTTTGTAATCTGGAACAACTGGTCAGTTACTTTCTGAGGATGTAAAGCTAGGTCAATAGATCCCTGATCGCTTCAGGTCTGTTGGCATATTCCTCTGCCCTCTCAGCATTGACCCACCTTGATCTATAAATTTAGAATTTATCTAACGGTTGGTCTTCCAGAGGTGACAGAGAGGGATGGTCCTACTAGTTTCTTGGAGAACTGTCTGAAGTTGCACATAGCCCCAAATTCATTATGCCCCCTGTTTTGTTGTGGCACACGTTCACAAAGTTCCAGGCATCACCGTCCTCCAGTTTGCAACACAGGCCTATGCTAGCTCAAATACGTAATTTTTGAGACCGTAATGCAGTTATATTGGCAGCCTGGAAGAAAGACCAGATTCAGATAGGCAGTGCTCTGAAGTCATGATTTGTCTGGATAATACAGTAATTGTGCAGCATAAACAATATTCCTTTATACTGGTCAACAAGAAATTGCATTCTCTGAGCTACAAATATGTGTTATTGTTTGGGGTGAAACTGAGACTTACAGATGGGCAGTGTTCAATTTTTTTTCATGGATCCGGAGTCTGTGTGGGATTAGATAGAATCCAGAGATAAATCTACCATCGGTGCCTCCCTATTCCCTCATCTTTGGCCCCTTTCATGGACCAGCTCACAGCAACAATCAGGAAACTGTACAGCCCGGGGGTGCATCGCAGAGATTGTTCCCTGGTCTTACCTCTTAACTTATGTATTGATCAGTGGGCCCGTTTGTTTCAAGCTGAGGAAAGAGCATTTATGGCCTTTTTCCAGGACCTGGGTCCTTAGTTTCTGTGCTGTCCATGGCCTTCCTTCTGCACATGGTGATTATATTAACCTTAAAACAAGATCTTCTCGTATAAAAATGCTTATTATGGAAGGTCATGAGTCTGAGGGAGATGCCCCTCGTTAGGAATTGATTGCACTCTTTGTCTTGATGATTTTTCCTAATTTGCGAATCAATAAATACTACGTATATGAGATGTCAGGGGATGAATTCTCCACTCAAATGACAGAAAATTAACTCTGCTTTGACCCGCTGGAAATCTCATGTAATGGTACTGCAGGAAACTCACTTGCTACCACCGGAGGTCTCTAAATTGCTGTGAAAGAGGGGAGGCCATATGTATGGGACAGGTTACTCTGCAAATGCCAAGGGATTCGTTCTTTAGATAAAGGCTGGAGTCCCCTTTGGATGAGAGATTATTATGGGTGACAGTGAGGGTCAATATGTCTTGTTTAAACACCAGGGGGGAAAGGAGCACGCTACCTCTCATCCCATGACCGTTCACCCCATTGCATCCTGGCAAATGCAATATGCTTACTTCAAAGCTGCTGCAGTTTCCCCCCAAAGTTGATGCAAATAGTGCTGTTATCTCCACACCTGTGTTTCTGGGTTTAGCCCTTCATCAGCAGAGAGCAGAAGTAGTAGAGAGCAGAGGAAAGCCATTTGGGGTTGCTGAAATGCTGCTCAAGTGTTCACAAGTCACAGAACCACTTCACATCCACACAGTTTAATCCCAGGTGAGCTCGTCAGCTCATTAGCTCAAGGGAACTTTTTAAACATAAGGTGAAGGGGGCACCCTGCCTCTTATTCCAGCACAGTTCATCGAATTGCATCCTGGTAAATGCAGTATGCTTACTTCAAAGTTTATTTTTATTCTCTGATCGTGATATATCATGCCTCAGCAAGGGCAGGTGGATCCCAGATAACAAGAGGATCTGTCTTATGTCATTCAGATACCTAGGTGTAGGCGGGGTCCTGCAAGACATGAGGTTGCTATGCTGAGGATGTTTATATTTCTGTTATTGGACTTCTTTAAGTGAGCTTCCAATGGGAGCGACGAACAAAACAAAATTCAAATAATCTACATCGAGAGGTAGTCTCTGGCTCTGTTGATATCGTTGAGTGTTGTATTTGTGCTTCTTTTCCATTTCTTATTTCCTCTTTTTGTTTATTCCCTAGAGTGGAGACTTTCCCGCCCATAGTCCCTCAAGAGAGCAAGGGTAAGCACAGGTAAGTATGTTGTGGCATTACACAGTTCTAGCCTGCTTCTATCTCAATTTTCTCTCTTCCTCTGATTAAACTGCTTTCCTCCTCCTCAGCGAAGTTCAGCTTTATTCTCCCCTTTTCTTGTATAGTGTTCTCCTGAGGAGTTAGTTAGAGGTTGCTAAGAGAGTGCCCCTCTCTCCAGTGCTTTATATCGAGTCTCTTTTCTTTCTTTTTTAATTGAACCTTCATTTTCACCCCTCTGATGATAACCAAAACATATAGTGGTCCCTCACTTGTAACAGTGTTTCTGAATTCACACTTCATAAATTCTTATGGCTAAGTCAGTGGCCTTCTCTCCTCTTCCCTCTCCTATATTGACAGTTTCTTCTTTCGTCTTCTCCCCATTTTCTGATTTGCCTTGTATATAGTGTCTCCTTTATGTACTTTGGGTTCCATTTTTGCCTTAACCTTTTTTCCAAAGTGCCTCTTTTCCCTCTAGGGTATGACTTTGCCTCTGCCACCTGCACAACGCTCATTCAGCATTGATTTCATCCCCACACTCTCCAATACCTGAGCAAGCCACGCTCCTCCAGGAGCATGGCGGGACCGAGGGCCTCTCCGTAGGGTTTCCTTGGAGCGAGGCTCTTCGATATGTGTGTCTCAGGGGTGACGGTTTTGTTCCCCCACGGATGCCTCCAGACCTTTGTTCTGCTGTCCTTCCTGTGTGTTCCTGGTTTCTGTCTCTGTGTCCTTTTCTCTGTCTTGCCACGCCTCGTCCTCTTCCCCTGATCCTTCCTCTCTCTACTTCTCTGGTTTCCTCCTGTGGAGTTAACACAAACCCTTTTTCTCTGTTTAGTTATTTTGTTTCCTTTTCCAGGTGTTGGAGTGACAGCGTCCCAGCGGGGAATACCAGGTAAGCCATTCTCTTTTAGTTCCTCCAGGTCCATGTCACACAGGGGATCAATGTTTATCATTTGGCTAAGGATCTCCGGGATGGTAATCTAGGGAAGGTAATCCAGGTGCTCAGAGTGCAATTCTCAGTTTAGTCAACAATACCACTGTCGGTTATGGGCAGAGTAGCATAATTAAAATGGTAGTTCCAATGCCTATTATACTTTTTTGTTAACCTTCTTTTAATTCTGTTGTGGCCTGAGCAGGAAGATCGGCTCGGGCCTCAGTTCGTTTTTCTGGCCGCAGGGCTTACCGCAGCCCATTTTTCTGGCCTCAGCTTGCACGACGCCCTAGATTAGGCATCGGGCCTTGGCGAGTTCAGGGTGCAGCACGCCCTCAAAATTCGAAGTGGGCGCCCACCCCTCACTTACCTGGTGTTTACGTGTTCTTTTTCTGTCTTCTTTTCTCTTCTTTCTCCTTTTTTTCTTCTTTCCTTCGTTCTTCATAATAGGAGCCATGTTCTTCTTTTTCCCAGCATGCCCTTCTGCTACCTCTTTCCCTGCATGCATTAGGTTCCTTTTCTAAGATGGCATCAATATTTATTTTCTCCTATAGTCCTTTCCCAATCCAACATGGCGTCTTTTTCCTTCTTGTATGTCACTTCTTGTTTTAGGGTATATAAAGAGTGGGATTCTTGTTCTCCTTGCTCTGCAACACTTCTTTTGGTGGTGATCACGTCCTGGTTGTTTTTCCTCCAGCATTTCTTCCTCGCCTGCTCCAATTATTGTTTTCTTTTTATTGGAAGATTCACCTTTGTTCGATGGCATGTGTAGCTGCAGATACACATGTTGTGCATAGCCCGCCATCTGGTGTTGGGTCAGAGTGTTACAAGTTGTTTTTCTTCGAAGAAGTCTTTCGAGTCACGAGACCGAGCGACTCCTCCTCTTTTGCTTCCATTGCGCATGGGCGTCGACTCCATCTTCGATTGTTTTCTTTCCGCCATCGGGTTCGGACGTGTTCCTTTTCGCTCCGGGTTTCGGAATGGAAAGATAGTTAAAAACTCGGAAAATTACGTCGGTATTGTTGCGTTCGGGATCGGGTTAGATAGAATCGACACCGAATCGAATCGTGAAGAGCTCCGGTAGCCCTTCGGGGTAATTTTGATCCCCCGTCGGGGCCTGGTCGGCCCGACCGCGTGTAACATCGAGGCTGATGGAACGGACCCCGTTCCGATTCTGTCCTAAATGCCACAACAAATACCCATATACAGACCAACACTTGGTCTGTAACCTGAGCCTGTCGCCCGAGCACAAGGAAGAAACTTGTGAGGCCTGTCGTGCGTTTCGATCCCGAAAAACGCTCCGTGACCGGCGAGCCAGAAGATTACAGATGGCGTCCACGCCGACAGGACACCGAGAGTTCGAGGAACAAGGAGAAGAAGAGGAAGCCTTCTCTATCCATGAATCGGACTCGGAGGAATTCGACGTCCAAGAAACAGTGAGTAAGACGTCGAAGCCAGCACACAAGAAAACAGACAAGGCCCAGGGGACGCCACTGCCAACAGGCCATGGCTCAACCCATAAAATCAGTGACCGCCCATCGGAACCGAAAAAGGCCGAACTAGTGCCGAGATCGTCCGACTCGGGTCGAGACACAGGCACGCAGCAATCTCGGGACCGAGAAAGTGCTGCCGACAAAGATCGACGCCGAGACAGCGGAGCCGAAGCTGCTCGACGCAGAGACAGCGGCACCGAGGAGGATCGACGCCGAGAAGTTTCGACTCCAAAAAAGAGAAAAGTCGCCTCGGAGCCGAAAACGAGTAAGGACATAGTTTCGGTGCCGAAACGACCGGCAACCGAGCCAACTACCAGCTCATATTCAGAGGAGCAGTCACTGTCCTCTCAATTGCGCAAACATAGATTCGAGGAAGAGTTACAGTCCACTGAAGTAGACCACACTCAAAAGCGGATCTTCATACAGAGTGGAACAGGGAAGATCAGCACCCTTCCCCCTATTAGGAGAAAAAGGAGACTTGAGTTCCAAACACAGGAACAAGCACCACAAACAAAAGTGGTGAAGAAGGTAACTCCGCCACCCTCTCCTCCACCTGTAACTCACATATCACCGGCACAGACTCCGTCCCACTCACCGGCTCACACCACCATGAGCCAAGATGACCAGGACGCTTGGGACCTATACGACGCCCCAGTGTCAGACAACAGTCCGGAGGCGTATCCTACCAAGCCCTCACCACCAGAAGACAGCACAGCGTATTCACAAGTGGTAGCTAGGGCAGCAGAGTTCCATAACGTGTCGCTACACTCGGAACCTGTCGAGGATGACTTCCTTTTCAACACCCTCTCCTCCACCCATAGCACCTACCAGAGCCTGCCTATGCTCCCAGGAATGCTAAGGCACGCAAAGCAAATCTTCAAAGAGCCTGTCAAGAGTAGGGCAATAACACCAAGGGTGGGGAAAAAAATATAAAGCACCGCCCACAGACCCTGCTTTCATCACCTCACAGCTGCCACCAGATTCAGTTGTAGTAGGGGCAGCTCGCAAGAGAGCCAACTCTCACACATCAGGCGATGCACCACCTCCGGATAAAGAAAGCCGCAAGTTCGACGCAGCTGGAAAAAGGGTTGCAGTACAAGCTGCAAACCAGTTGCGCATCGCTAACTCTCAAGTGCTCCTAGCACGATATGACAGGGCCCATTGGGACGAGATGCAGCACCTCATCGAGCATCTACCCAAAGATTTACAAAAAAGGGCGAAACAGGTGGTTGAGGAGGGACAAAACATCTCCAATAACCAAATACGCTCCTCTATGGATGCAGCGGACACAGCTGCAAGGACAATTAACACAGCAGTAACCATAAGAAGGCACGCGTGGTTACGAACATTTGGCTTTAAACCGGAGATACAGCAAGCGGTGCTCAATATGCCATTCAATGAGCAACAATTGTTCGGACCTGAAGTGGACACGGCAATTGAGAAGCTAAAAAAGGACTCTGACACTGCCAAGGCCATGGGCGCACTCTCTCTATTCCCCGCAGGGCAGAGGCACTTTCGGCACCTTCCGCAAAACAACCTTCAGAGGGGGGTTTCGGGGTCAGGCCACACAAGCCAGTACCTCACATTCAACACCATCTACCTACCAGGGACAGTACCAAAGGGGAGGCTTTCGGGGCCAGTACAGAGGAGGACAATTCCCTAGAAACAGGGGAAAATTTCAAAGCCTAAAAACACCTGCAACCAAACAGTGACTCACAGGTCACTCATCCCCTCCACACAACACCAGTGGGGGGAAGAATAAGTCAGTATTACCAATCTTGGGAGGAAATAACAACAGACACTTGGGTCTTAGCAATTATCCAACATGGTTATTGCATAGAATTTCTCCAAATCCCTCCAAATCTACCACCAAAAACACAGAATATATCAAAACAGCATTCAGACCTTCTGGAAATAGAAGTTCAAGCATTACTGCAAAAGAACGCAATAGAACTGGTACCAGGTACACAAATGAACACAGGAGTTTACTCACTGTACTTTCTAATACCAAAAAAGGACAAAACACTGAGACCAATCCTAGATCTCAGAACACTAAACACCTACATCAAATCAGAACACTTTCACATGGTCACGCTACAAGAAGTGTTACCATTGCTAAAGCAACAAGACTACATGACAACCTTAGATCTCAAAGACGGGTATTTCCACATACCGGTACATCCCTCGCACAGGAAATACCTAAGGTTCGTATTCAAAGGAATACATTACCAATTCAAAGTATTGCCGTTCGGTATAACAACCGCACCAAGAGTCTTTACAAAATGCCTAGCAGTAGTAGCTGCACACATCAGAAGGCAACAAATACACGTATTCCCATATCTAGACGATTGGCTAATCAAGACCAACTCACTGACAAAGTGTTCACACCACACAGATCAGGTCATACAAACCCTCTACAAACTCGGTTTCTCCGTCAACTATGCAAAATCACACATTCTGCCGTGCAAAGTACAGCAATACCTAGGAACAACAATAGACACAACAAGGGGAATAGCTACTCCAAGTCCACAAAGGGTTCAAAATTTCCTAAAAGTTATACAAACCATGTATCCAACACAAAAAATACAGGCAAAGATGGTATTACAACTCCTAGGCATGATGTCCTCATGCATAGCCATTGTCCCGAACGCAAGACTGCACATGAGGCCCTTACAACAGTGCCTAGCATCACAATGGTCACAAGCACAGGGTCACCTTCTAGATCTGGTGTTGATAGACCGCCAAACATACATCTCGCTTCTATGGTGGAACAGTATAAATTTAAACAAAGGGCGGCCTTTCCAAGACCCAGTGCCACAATACGTGATAACAACAGATGCTTCTATGACAGGGTGGGGAGCACACCTCAATCAACACAGCATCCAAGGACAATGGGACGTACATCAAACAAAGCTGCATATAAATCACCTCGAACTGCTAGCAGTTTTCCTAGCGTTAAAAGCATTCCAACCCATCATAACCCACAAGTACATTCTTGTCAAAACAGACAACATGACAACAATGTATTATCTAAACAAACAGGGGGGGACACACTCGACACAGCTGTGCCTCCTGGCACAAAAAATATGGCAATGGGCAATTCACAACCACATTCGCCTAATAGCACAGTTTATTCCAGGGATCCAGAATCAACTTGCAGACAATGGGGGTCATTACGACCCTGGCGGAACAAGTCCGCCAGGGCCGTGGGACGCGGTGGCACCGCCGACAGGCCGGCGGTGCCCCGCGGGGCATTCTGACCGCGGCGGCTCAGCCGCGGTCAGAGAAGGGAAACCGGCGGTCTCCCGCCGGTTTCCCGCTGCCCCAAAGGAATCCTCCAAGCCGGCGCAGCATGCTGCGCCGGCATGGGGATTCCGACTCCCCCTCCCGCCATCCAGTTCCTGGCGGTTCTCCCGCCGGGAACCGGATGGCAGGAGGGGGAGTCGCGGGGCCCCTGGGGGCCCCTGCCGTGCCCATGCCTATGGCATGGGCACGGCAGGGGCCCCCGTAAGAGGGCCCCTAAAAGTATTTCAGTGTCTGCAAAGCAGACACTGAAATACGCGACGGGTGCAACTGCACCCGTCGCACCTTCCCACTCCGCCGGCTCTATTACGAGCCGGCGTCATCGTGGGAAGGGAGTTTTCCCCTGGGCTGGCGGGCGGTCTTGTGAAGACCGCCCGCCAGCCCAGGGGAAAACTCGGAATACCCTCCGCGGTCTTACGACCGCGGAGCGGTATTTCGGAGGGGGGAAGCCTGGCGGGCGGCCTCCGCCGCCCGCCAGGCTCGGAATGAGGGCCAATCTCTCTCGAGATCACCAACAGGTCCACGAATGGGAAATTCACCCCCAAATTCTAAACACTTACTTCAAAATTTGGGGAACACCTCAAATAGACTTATTTGCAACAAAGGAGAACGCAAAATGCCAAAACTTCGCATCCAGATACCCACACAGGCGGTCTCAAGGCAATGCCCTATGGATGAACTGGTCAGGGATATTTGCGTACGCTTTTCCCCCTCTCCCTCTCCTTCCATATCTAGTAAACAAATTGAGTCAAAACAAACTCAAACTCATACTGATAGCACCAACATGGGCAAGGCAACCTTGGTACACAACACTGCTAGACCTATCAGTAGTACCCCACGTCAAGTTACCCAACAGGCCAGATCTGTTAACACAACACAAACAACAGATCAGGCATCCAAACCCAGCATCGCTGAATCTAGCAATCTGGCTCCTGAAATCCTAGAATTCGGACACTTAAACCTCACCCAAGAATGTATAGAAGTCATAAAGCAAGCTAGAAGACCATCCACTAGACACTGCTATGCAAGCAAATGGAAAAGGTTTGTTTGCTACTGCCATAATAATCAAATTCAACCATTACACGCATCTCCAAAGGATGTAGTGGGTTACTTACTACACTTACAAAAATCGAACCTGGCCTTCTCTTCCATTAAAATACACCTTGCAGCAATATCTGCATACCTGCAGATTACCCATTCAACTTCACTATTTAGGATACCTGTCATTAAAGCGTTTATGGAAGGCCTCAAAAGAATTATACCACCAAGGACACCACCCGTTCCTTCTTGGAACCTCAACATCGTCTTAACAAGACTCATGGGTCCACCTTTTGAACCCATGCATTCTTGCGAAATACAATTCCTAACCTGGAAAGTTGCATTTCTCATCGCCATCACATCTCTAAGGAGAGTAAGTGAAATTCAGGCGTTTACAATACAAGAACCTTTTATCCAAATACACAAAAATAAGATAGTCCTAAGAACCAATCCTAAATTTCTACCAAAAGTTATTTCACCGTTCCACTTAAATCAAACGGTAGAACTACCAGTGTTCTTCCCACAGCCAGACTCGGTAGCTGAAAGGGCACTACATACATTAGACATCAGAAGAGCACTAATGTACTACATTGACAGAACAAAAGAAATCAGAAAAACAAAACAACTGTTTATTGCATTCCAAAAACCTCATACAGGAAACCCAATATCAAAACAGGGTATAGCCAGATGGATAGTTAAGTGCATCCAAATCTGCTACCTTAAAGCAAAAAAAGAGCTGCCCATTACACCAAGGGCACACTCAACCCGAAAGAAAGGCGCTAGCATGGCCTTCCTAGGGAATATTCCAATGCACGAGATATGTAAGGCAGCCACATGGTCTACGCCTCACACATTTACTAAGCACTACTGTGTAGACGTGCTATCCGCACAACAAGCCACAGTAGGTCAAGCCGTACTAAGAACTTTATTTCAGACTACTTCCACTCCTACAGGCTGAGCCACCGCTTTTGGGGAGATAACTGCTTACTAGTCTATGCACAACATGTGTATCTGCAGCTACACATGCCATCGAACTGAAAATGTCACTTACCCAGTGTACATCTGTTCGTGGCATTAGTCGCTGCAGATTCACATGTGCCCACCCGCCTCCCCGGGAGCCTGTAGCCGTTTGGAAGTTATCTTCAACTTTGTACATTTGTAAATCTATTATTTAAACCTTAATTGGTACATACTTATTCACTCCATTGCATGGGCACTATTACTAACACACACAACTCCTACCTCACCCTCTGCGGGGAAAACAATCGAAGATGGAGTCGACGCCCATGCGCAATGGAAGCAAAAGAGGAGGAGTCCCTCGGTCTCGTGACTCGAAAGACTTCTTCGAAGAAAAACAACTTGTAACACTCCGACCCAACACCAGATGGCGGGCTATGCACAACATGTGAATCTGCAGCGACTAATGCCACGAACAGATGTACACTGGGTAAGTGACATTTTCATTCTTGTGCTTATTCTCTGTTCCAGGGAGTTCCAGTCATAGAGGTTTTTTTCCCTTTGGGGCTTTTCCTCTGGGACTCCTTCTGGAGGGCACGGACTGCCTTTTGACGTTCCATTGTCAGCAGCACCTTGGCTACCAGCAAGGGCCGCCCTTACCTTGGTCAAAGCAGGACCTGTAAGGATCAAGACCATCCTGCAGTTCCAGTTGGCCCGAGCCATAAGCGACGAAGAAACCGTGACAGATTGGAGCGCCCAAAAAAACAGATTTCATCAGACATTATGGAGAATACTTCGGCTGCTGCAGAAACCAACCAGTCGCTACTCATAACTATCCAACAACAAGCCCAGGAACTGCAACAATTACGAAACAAAAATGTGGCTTTACGACAAGCCTTGGTTTCCCGAACGACAGAACGACAGATGTTCACACTGTTTCAGCTAATACGCCTCGTTTTTTCAGGAGATCCCAACAAGTTGTGTGAATTCCTTGATGCCCTGACAGTCTATTTTGTAATTTCAACCGTCCCAATTTGCGAAAGATAAAACTAAAGTGGCATATTTAATTAGTGCCCTGTCTGGTTCTGCATTAGCCTGGGCGACTCCTTTGGTAGCTTCCAATGATTCCGTGCTGTCTGACTATTCAGCTTTTGCCACTGCCTGTAAACAAATCTTTGAACGCCTGGGACTGGAAGCCTTATGTGATATCCAGCACGGTACCCAGGATGTTCTACAATATATATTACACGTTTTAGACAACTGGCAGCGGAAACTACTTGGGTAGAACGTACTCTTTTAACCCTTTTTCATAGAGGTCTTCGAGACGAGATCAAGGATGAACTGGTACCTTCAGCTAGAGTGGAAGATTTACGAAGTTTTAAGGGACTTAGCACTCTCCATAGAGTATCATTTACAGGAACGGAACTTTGGAAAAGAGAGATTCGTGGACCATCTCATGCAGGAACCCCACGTACCATCATCCATTGTTCTGAAGAGTCTTGACCTGAATTGAGAGAAGCTGCAGAAGGAGAACCTATGCAGATAGACACCGCTCGTGGTCCTCTAACTGCTAGTGAATGTGAAGATAGACGAAGAAAAGGATTATGTCTCTATTGTGGAGCTTCTGGCCATTTGCTTTGTACCTGCCCAGTCCGTCCTGTGAAGTCTTCGGGGAAACGCCAGTTCCCGTCCTCTATAAGAAGGGAAGGGACGAGATTTTCTGAGATACCTTCTATTTGTTCTTCCAAGGAAGATGCAACTGCCCTGTTCCTTTTACCTATTACACTGCAGTTACCAGATGGTCGGGAAGAACCTACTGTTGCGGCCCGAGGAGGAAGATTGGATCGGGACGTGGTTAGGGCAGCGGTTTGTTTTTCTGGCTGCAGGGCTTACCGCTGCCCTGTTTGCCGGCCTCAGCTTGCACGAGGCCCTAAATTGGGCATCGGGCCTCGGCGAGTTCAGGGTACACCCTCAAAATTAGAAGTGGGTGAACTCCCTCCACCCCTCACTTACCTAGTGTTTACCTGTTCTTTTTCTCTGCGTTCTTTTCTCTTCTTTCTCCTTTTTTCTTCCTTCCTTCGTTCTTCATAATAGGAGCCATGTTCTTCTTTTTCTTACCATGCCCTTCTGCTACCTCTTTCCCTGCATGCATTAGGTTCCTTTTCTAAGATGGCGTCTTCCTCTGTTTTCTCCTATAATCCATTCCCAATCCAACATGGCATCTTTTTCCTTCCTGTAGGTCACTTCTTGTTTTAGGGTATATAAAGAGTGGGATTCTTGTTCTCCTTGCGCTGCAACACTTCATTTGGTGGTGATCACGTCCTGGTTGTTTTTCCTCCAGCATTTTTTTCCTCACCTGCTCCAGTTTCTTCCAGTTACTGTTTTCTTTTTATTGGAAGATTTACCTTTTCTTGTGATTATTCTCTGTTCCAGTCAGAGTTTTTTCCCTTTGGGGTTTTACCTCTGGGACCACTTCTGGAGGGCATGGACTGCTTTTTGACATCCCATAGTCAGCAGCACCGTGGCTACCAGAAAGGGCCACCTTTACCTTGGTCAAAGCAGGACCTACAAGGATCAAGACCATCCTGCAGCTACAGTTGGCCCAAGCCATAAGCAACAAAGAAACCGTGACAAATTCTCCCTTGCGCCTTTTCTAAGGATAGTGGCAATGGCCATATTCATTCATTAATTGTGACCAAAAAAACATCAACTGCTTGGTCTCCATCCTCTACTTCACACAGCACTGAAATGCCTTTGAAGCTCCAGAGAGACTGCCCCACATACAGTTCCTTATACCCCTTCTATATCGCTTGTCTGGCTGCTGACTCTAACTGACTGAATCTGTTCTACCCCTTTGGGGTTATGGTCTGAGCAGGGCTCTCTACCCTACCTGATTTCTTTACTAACTTGGAAATTAAATCTTTTAAGACACCTATGACTAAGTTTGATACTCTGCCAGGCCATTTACTTACTTTTGTACTAATAAAACACAGCCTTTGTCATTTATTTCAGGTCCAACATCTGGAACCCCCCACGAATGCAGTGACCCAGGTATTATACCCCCTGAGTGATGTACCAAATTAATCAGATGACTTTATAAGGTGCATCTTCAATACTGGAACCAATCCAGAAGCTATTTGAGTATGAAGTAGGTGAGGGACTTGGCAAGCCCGTTACATAATGCAGACTGGCAAAGAATACTAAAATACCCACACAAGGTCTCATACAACTCTATTAAAATGTATTCAGTTTCTCATCCTGAATAGAGGATGCTTGACCCCCACATCGCATTGCTGAGATATATTCTGGAGGACAATTAGCCTGTCCCTGCTGTTATACTTCAGATGCAGACCTATCACATATGTTCTGGTCTTGTGGTTCTCCTTCCCGCTACTGGACTGATGTCCTAGATCTTCTGTCACGTGTGAAGGGCTGTGCACTGGACAGCTCCTTAGATTAATTGGTGCTGTGATTTTTCCTCCAGTCTGGACGAGGCAGAGCCTCAACTTAATTTTTGTTAGCCAAGAGGAATAGTACAATAAATTGGAACAACTCGACCTCCCAGACGGTGAAGACATGGGGAGAGGTTCTGATCCCCTGGCTTGATATCTGAAAGCACACACTTGCACAGACAGGAAAGAGCTGGGTTAAGGAAACTCCATATTGCACAAGATTGGGATTCATTAATGGAAGAATTTAAAACCCACATCAAAGTTGATGAACATTTTCCGTAGCCCCCGCCTTTATAATGCTTCCATTGGTTGTTGTAATTCATGCTCCCTTTACATGTTTCACTATCCTTAGATATGTCTTCAAATATGAAGACCTAGTGTAGTCGTCCGTATGAGAGCTACGACTTATGAGAGGTGACATGATCCTCTGAACCTGGCTTACATTCTCAATAATCATACAAAGGAAAGGGTAAGGAGAGGTGGATTCTGGGATTTACGGTGACAGTTGGGAAGGGGGAGTGCTATTGGATAAAGTAAACATAGTAATTGTGTTTGTGAAGTTTAGAAACAATATGTCAAGTACATCTGCTTGACACAGCTCTCTACTACATGCAATGATTGTTTGATTGAATAATGCCAGTAAAAATATTTTGAAAAAGCTTTAGCACACAACAGCAATAATGTGCAAATTTCCACATAGTGATGTTTGTGCCCTGAAGACTTTGAAATCTATTGGATCAGTCTGATGTTGTTGGTGGTTTGTTTAGGTCTCATCTACCAGGCAGACCAAGCTGTGTAGTTGTGAAAGACGAGTTGTGGCCTTTACCAAGCACTTACAGTGGCCTTAGAGCCCGCCAGCTGTTTCCATTGGTTGTCTTTATCATCACTCTTGTTTGTTTTCTTCTTATTTGATGGCTTTCCTTCTTTGTGCATCCCTCCCTTGGGGCATACACTCTTTGCCGTCTTTTCTTTTTGATTGGCAGACTTGTAACCTTCCACTGCCTACAGCTGAGGAACTACTTTTTTCTTTCTTTTGTGATCACCCCTCTATTAGAGTGTATGTGGTTTCTAGCTCTTTTCCTTGTGTTCTCCCACTCCACCAAGTATTTGTGCTCTATTGCTCTCCACCCCTGCCAGCTGGTCTATAAAAGCACGTCAACAGGGATATTATTGCCAGGGTATGAGTTAGGAGCATCTTTCAGAGTTTTTGTTTTATTTCCTGCATTCTACATATTGAATGAAACACAAACCTTCACAAACACACACAGGCTTTTATAATGATGGGGGAAAGATTATCTCATGCACTCAACTGGTGGTTTAGGGAGGTAGAAGGTGTACTTACACTTCTCCTGGAGGCATAAAATCTGCTCCTTGGGCTACTGCCAAGGACTAAACGTCCAAGTCCACAACGCAGGCATCCCCCTTTCTCTTCTTCGTCAATAGACTTTCTAATTTTGGTAACGTCTTTCTTATAGAACCTATTTGCATAGGCTCCTCTATGCTTGTCTCTGTTTTACTTGCTTGTACCGCAGAGGTAGGTATGAAGCTTCTGCTAGGCCACCTTTTCTCATTCTTGAGTAAATAGGTAAAACGCAGTTCATGATAAACACGAAACAGTTCAGGAACAAAGGGTAAGGAACCTGGAAGAGGGCAGGGGAAACAAAATGTGAAACAAAATACTAATGGTGAATAAAAACAAAAGGATCTACGGGCACTGAGTGAGTGTAAGGAAATGTCTCCTTGGCATGGTTATCCCCTGACTTTTTGCCTTTGCTGATGCTCAGTTATGACTTGAAAGTGTGCTGGGACCCTGCTAACCAGGCCCCAGCACCAGTGTTCTTTCCCTAAACTGTACCTTTGTCTCCACAATTGGCCCAAGCCTGGCACCCAGGTAAGTCCCTTGTAACTGGTACCCCTGGTACCAAGGGCCCTGATGCCAGGGAAGGTCTCTAAGGGCTGCAGCATGTCTTATGCCACCCTGGGGGCCCCTCACTCAGCACATGCACACTGCCTCACAGCTTGTGTGTGCTGGTGGGGAGAAAACTCCCCTCCGAGTGCCATGCCAACCTCACACTGCCTGTGGCATAGGTAAGTCACCCCTCTATCAGGCCTTACAGCCCTAAGTCAGGGTGCACTATACCACAGGTGAGGGGATATGTGCATGAGCAATATGCCCCTACAGTGTCTAAGCAAAACCTTAGACATTGTAAGTGCAGGGTAGCCATAAGAGTATATGGTCTGAGAGTTTGTCACATACGAACTCCACAGTTCCATAATGGCTACACTGAAAACTGGGAAGTTTGGTATCAAACAGCTCAGCACAATAAATGCACACTGATGCCAGTATGCAATTTATTGTAAAATACACCCAGAGGACATCTTAGAGATGCCCCCTGAAAACATACCCGACTTCCAGTGTAGGCTGACTAGTTTTTGCCAGCCTGCCACACACCAGACATGTTGCTGACCACATGGGGAGAGTGCCTTTGTCACTCGGTGGCCAGGTAAAAAGCCTGTACTGTGTGGAGGTGCTTCTCACCACCCCCTGCAGGAACTGTAACACCTCATGGGTACACAGGTGTGTCTGACCAGGGGTTAGGGAAAAGAGCTCAACAAACTGTTGGAAGACTTGCCTGCAGTCAGCTTGCTGTTGGTCAGAGAGGGTGTCTGAGTAGATCACTCCATCTACTGAGCCATCTTTAGGGTCAGAGGAGAGGAGATCAGGGAGAGGTTCACTCTCAGCTTCCTGGTCCTCATCTGTAACCATTAACATGTTTACATCTGCCCTGTCATGAAAGAGTTTGAGGTGGTTCACATGGAGCACCCTTTTGGGGGTCCTGCTAGTGCCTAGGTCTACCAATTAGGTGACCTGACTCTTTCTCTAGTACTGGGTAAGGGCCACTCCATCTGTCCTGAAGTGCCCTGGGAGCCACAGGCTCCAGAATCCAGACTTTCTTCCCTGGCTGAAACTCAACCATAGCAGCCTTTTGGTCATACCACATCTTCTGGAGCTGTTGGCTGGCCTCAAGGTTTTTGCTTGCCTTTTCCATGTACTCTGCCATCCTGGAACGTAGGCCTAGTGCATAGTCCACTATATCTTGCTTAGGCTCATGAAGAGGTCTCTCCCAGCCTTCTTTCACAAGAGCTAGTGGTCCCCTAACAGGATGGCCAAACAGAAGTTCAAAGGGAGAAAACCGTACTCCCTTCTGAGGCACCTCTCTGTAGGCGAAAAGCAGGCATGGCAAGAGGACATCCCATCTCCTTTTGAGCTTTTCAGGGAGCCCCATGATCATGCCCTTCAATGTCTTGTTAAACCTTTCAACAAGACCATTGGTTTGTGGATGGTATGGTGTGGTGAATTTGTAAGTCACCCCCACACTCATTCCACATGTGTTTTAGGTACGCTGAAATGAAGTTGGTACCTCTGTCAGAAACCACATCCTTGGGAAATCCCACTCTGGTAAAAATACCAATGAGTGCTTTGGCTACTGCAGGGGCAGTAGTGGAACTAAGGGAATTGCTTCAGAGTACCTAGTAACATGATCCACTACTACTAGGATATACGGATTCCCTGAGGCTGTGGGAGGTTCAAGTGGACCCACTATATCCACTCCCACTCTTTCAAAGGGGACCCCCACCACTGGAAGTGGAATGAGGGGGGCCTTTGGGTGGCCACCTGTCTTACCGCTGGCTTGACAGGTGGCCCAGGAGGCACAAAACTCCTTTACTTTCTGGGACATATTGGGCCAATAGAAATGGTTGACTAACCTCTCCCATGTCTTGGTTTGTCCCAAATGTCCAGCAAGTGGAATGTCATGGGCTTAAGGTCAGAATGAACTCCCTCAACTCCTGAGTCACTACCACTCTCCTAGTGGCACCAGGTTTTGGATCTCTTGCCTCAGTGTAAAGGAGTCCATCCTCCCAATAGACCCTGTGGGTTCCACTGACATTTCCTTTTGTTTCCTCAGCAGCTTGCTGCCTAAGGCCTTCAAGAGAGGGACATGTTTCTTGCCCCTTGCACAGCTGTTCCCTTGTGGGTCCCCCTGGGCCCAAGAGCTCAACCTGATAAGGTTCCAACTCCATAGGCCCAGTTCCCTCAGGGGATGGAACTTCTTCCTGAGAAGAGAGGTTCTGTTTCTTTTTCTGTGCTGAAGCTGGTTCCCCAGTCTTCTTTCCTTTTCTCTTGGAGGGTTGGGCCATTATTCCAGACTCCAACACCTCTTTTTCACCCTGAACTTTGTACTGTGCCCTTGTCTTGACACACACCAGTTCAGGGATACCCAGCATGGCTGCATGGGTTTTGAGTTCTACCTCAGCCCATGCTGAGGACTCCAGATCATTTCCAAGCAGACAGTCTACTGGTTTAGCAGAGGAGACTACCACCTGTTTCAGGCCATTGACCCCTCCCCATTCTAAAGTTACGATAGCCATGGGATGTACTTTAGTCTGATTGTCAGCGTTGGTGACTGGATACGTTTGTCCAGTCAGGTATTGTCCTGGGGAAACCAGTTTGTCTGTCACCATTGTGACACTGGCACCTGTATCCCTCAGGGCCTCTACTCTAGTCCCATTAATAAAGAGCTGCTGCCTGTATTTTTGCATATTAGGCGGCCAGGCAGCTAGTGTGGCTAGGTCCACCCCACCCTCAGAGACTAATGTAGCTTCAGTGTGGACCCTGATTTGCTCTGGGCACACTGTTGATCCCACCTGGAGACTGGCTATTCCAGTGGTAATAGGAGTAGTAGTAGAAGTGGAACGTTTTTCGGGACAGGCCTTGTCTCCAGTTTGGTTTCCCTGCTGATTACAGCTACGACACCAGGCCTTTTTGGGTTCAACGTTTTTACCCTTGTACCCAAATGAGGATTGTGAAGAGGATTTGGACCCTCCCTCCTGAGCAGGTTTTTGGGGCCCTGTAGAAGACTCTTTACTTTTTCCCTTGGATGTCTCAACACTCTTCCCCTGGGGAGTCTTTGTGAACCCTTTCTTTTGGTCACCCCCTGTGGAAGTCTTGGTCAGCCTTGTCTTGACCCAATGGTCCGCCTTCTTTCCAGATTCTTGGGGAGAAATTGGACCTAGGTCTACCAGATGCTGATGCAGTTTATCATTGAAACAATTACTTAAAAGGTGTTCCTTCATAAACAAATTATACAGCCCTTCATAATCATTTACACCACTGCCATTAATCCAATCAACCAGTGTTTTGACTAAGAAGTCAACAAAATCAACCCAGGTCTGGCTCGAGGATTTTTGAGCCCCCCTGAACCTAATTCTATACTCCTCAGTGGAGAATCCAAAGCCCTCAATCAGGGTAGCCTTCATGAGGTCATAGGATTCTGCATCTTTTCCAGAGTCTATCCCTACACTTTCCAGTGAACATTTCCCAAAGGAGAGCACCCTAGTGAGATTTGTTTACTTTTCTGGTTGCACATGCTCTCTCAAAAGCTGTGAACTATTTGATGATATTATCACCATCTTCATATTTTGTTACAATCCCTTTGGGGATTTTTAGCATGTCAGTATTTTCTCTGACCCTATTTAAGTTGCTGCCAACATTGATGGGAGCTAAACCCATCTCTTGTCTTTCCCTTTCTATGGCTAGGAGCTGTCTCTCCAAAGCCAATCTTTTGGCCATCCTGGCTAACAGGAGGTCCTCTTCATTGAGGCTGCCCTCAATGCTTCCAGAGTTGCTGGACTCCCCTGTGGGAGAAGCAGCATCTCTGACTATCACATGTGGAGTAAGGGTTTGAGGAACCCTGGTATTTCTAACTAGGACAGGAAGGGGGAAATTATCCTCCTGGTCACTAGCTTCCCCCTCTGTAAAGTTGTCATGAGAGGGGTTGTCTCTAGCAAACTCTGCCAAAAGCTCCTGGAGCTGTACTTTGGTAGGATTTGATCCAGTTTTTATCTTTTTTATTTTACAGAGAATCCTTAACTCTGACATCCTAAGATGCAGGTAAGGGGTGAGGTTGAGCTCATCACCATCTCCTCTGTGTTAGACATTATTTCTCTAAAAGTTGGGATACTTTTTAAGAATCTAAAACTATCTCTAGAACTTAATCCAAACTTTTACAAATATTTTAAACTCTAAAAGAAATGCTAACAGGGACTAACTCAAGGCCCTAGCAGGACTCTTGAATATTTAGACAAATAGCTCAAATTTAAAAAATCAGTTTCTAATGACAATTTTTGGAATTTAGTAGTGTGATCAGGTATTGGCTGAGTAGTCCAGCAAATGCAAAGACTTAGACCCCCTTTGTTACAGTGCCACAGGGCATCCCAGCTAGTGGAGATGCCCGCCCCTCCGGCCACTGCCTCCACTTTTGGCGGCAAGGCTGGAGGAGATAATTAGAAAAACAAGGAGGAGTCACCCACCAGTCAGGACAGCCCCTAAGGTGTCCTGAGCTGAGGTGACCCTTACTTTTAGAAATCCTCCATCTTGTGGATGGAGGATTCCCCCAATGGAATTAGGGTTGTGCCCCCCTCCCCACAGGGAGGAGGCACAAAGAGGGTGTAGCCACCCTCAAGGACAGTAGCCATTGGCTACTGCCCTCCCAGACCTAAACACACCCCTAAATTCAGTATTTAGGGGCTCCCCAGAACCTAGGAAACTAGATTCCTGCAACCTTAACAAGAAGAAGGACTGCTGACCTGAAGCCCTGCAGAGAAGACGAAGACTACAACTGCTTTGGCCCCAGCCCTACCGGCCTGTCTCCCTACTTCAAAGAAAACTGCAACAGCGACGCATCCAACAGACCAGCGAGCTCTGAAGCCTCAGAGGACTGCCCTGTAACCAAGGACCAAGGAACTCCCGTGAACAGCGGCCCTGTTCAACAATCTGCAACTTTCTTGCAACAAAGAAACGACTTTTAAGACTTCACGTTTCCTGCCAGAAGCGTGAGACTTTCCACTCTGCACCCGACGCCCCCGGCTCGACCTGCGGCAAACCAACACTACAGGGAGGACTCCCCGGCGACTGCGAGCCCGTGAGTAGCCAGAGACGACCCCCCTTGAGCCCCCACAACGACGCCTGCAGAGGAAATCCAGAGGGTCCCCCTGACCGCGACTGCCTGTAACAAGGGACCTGACGCCTGGAACCAACACTGCACCCGCAGTCCCCAGGACCTGAAGGAACCAAACTCCAGTGCAGGAGCGACCCCCAGGTGACCCTCTGCCTAGCCCAGGTGGTGGCTACCCAGAGGAGCCCCCCCCCTGTGCCTGCCTGCATCGCTGAAGCGACCCCCAGGTCCCTCCATTACTTTCTATCTGAAACCCGACGCCTGTTTGCACTCTGCACCCTGCCACCCCTGTGCCGCTGAGGGTGTACTTTCTGTGCCTGCTTGTGTCCCCCCTGGTGCCCTACAAAACCCCCCTGAGGACGTGGGTACTTACATGCTGGCAGACTGGAACCGGGGCACCCCTGTTCTCCATTGAATCCTATGTGTTTTGGGCACCTCTTTGACCTCTGCACCTGACCAGCCCTGAGCTGCTGGTGTGGTGACTTTGGGGTTGCGTTGAACCCCCAACGGTGGGCCACCTTGGCTCCAACTTTGAGACTTGTAAGTGTTTTACTTACCTGTAAACTTAACCTTTACTTACCTCCCCCAGGAACTGTTGATTTTTGCAGTGTCCACTTTTAAAATAGCTTATTGCCATTTTTACAAAGACTGTACATGATATTGTTATTATTCAAAGTTCCTAGAGTACCTAAGTGAAATACCTTTCATTCTAAGTATTACTTGTAAATCATGAACCTGTGGTTCTTAAAATGAACTAAGAAAATATATTTTTCTAAATAAAAACCTATTGGCCTGGAGTAAGTCTTTGAGTGTGTGTTCCTCATTTATTGCCTGTGTGTGTACAACACATGCTTAACACTACCCTCTGATAAGCCTACTGCTCGACCACACTACCACAAGATAGAGCATTAGAATTATCTCTTTTTGCCACTATCTTATCTCTAAGAGGAACCCTTGGACTCTGTGCACACTATTTCTTACTTTAAAATAGTATATACAGAGCCAACTCCCACCAGTGAGTGTTTGTGCATTTTATATTTTTGTGCATTATTAACATAGTGTAGAAAGTCAATTTACTGTTGAACTTTTTGTGGCTTATGTTAATTAGGCTTCAATTAAGGATTGACGGCATCTTATAAAAATGGATGTCTCCTCTTGCACGTTCAATGTTCATTATTTTCCAGTATGCAGCTAAAGTAGTCAATTTTTTTTCATTTTCACTGACCTTGTTCTTGCTGTTCCCAAAGAAAACTTTCTAACACAGATTTAGTAAGGTTGCAGTATTCCAAGGCCCTTCCGCTAGCTCACTGTACTTCATTCATTCATTCATAATAGTCTGCTGCTGTTCTTACTAGTTTGTCCTGACATCTCGGGGTGACATTAGGTTAGGATGGGCAGAATCAATATTCATGTAGTGGATAAGTGCTTAATTAGTAAGGCAGTGAAATTTTATAAGGTTGTGCTCTGATTTGCTGAAATAAATGTTCTTTTGCTCACATCATGATGATTTAGCACTTTTACTGTTAGTTTATGAGATTTCCTGTACAAACCCTCAGATTTGTGGGTGAACCACAAGACTCTCCGGGTCCACTGGGGATGATGCCCAATTTTGCATTACTTTCTTGATTTTGCTTAGAATTCTGCATTGTCCTATTTACTACGAGCCTTCTTGACATTGTCTCCTTATGCTTCGATACACACCTTATAAAATCTCTGCATCACACTCATTTTTTAATTCTGTCATAAATCATTTACATTTTATTCTTTCTTAGAGCTCAGTAATTGAGTCCATCCTTACTTCGATTGTATTTTAACATATTGTGAGGTGCTTTATCTTGGGGACACAATGCTTCATGAAACTGAGGTTTAAATCTATCTCGAGTTCAAATCATGGGTGTATTGTTGAGGGAATATTTTGGGGGATATAAGTTTAGGGGTTCTCTGCGCCTACAGTACCTTCTTCGATTTAGCTCTTTTCGACTTAACCCAGAAGCGTGGAACCAGCTCCTCTCGTCTAGATCCTCTTGTTCCTTTACTGGTCCACCTTTCTCTGACTTGACCCCTCATCCTGTTCTGCCTCCGCTCACCCACTTTCCACCTTGTACACATGCTACATTCTAATCTTCATCCTACCTTTTTCACTAGCCTTAATTTAAGATTTCCAGGATCATCTTCAAAATGACACCGTGACTGACCTCTTCAAGAAACTAGGCACCTTAAGTCAGTAGCATCATACCAGGAGCCAGCGCCTCATGATACTGGAAATGAAAAGTTACAACCCTGCTTGGATACAACTCTCCCGCTAGACGCCTGAACAGCCCTTAATTTTGTGCACTTGAATAACAAACTGAAGACTCATCTCTTCAGGGAATGCCATTGCACCACACAATAAGAACTGACTTTCTGTTCATGACCTTGAGCTCTCGTCCTTATTCTGCACTTCTATACATACATAATTACAGTGCTCCAACATGTGTGCTGAATGCTCTTCTTTCTTAATTAAAGTAATTGATAATTCATGATCCACGTACCAATAGTGGCAAGGCAGATGCTTTATGAAGTTTTGACCGTGGTTTCTCAAACACAAATTATATTTCCGTGATACCATGATACCTGATCATGCTGCAATATTAAAACATAGGATTTACTGAAACAATGATTTTATTAACCACACACGAAGAACAAGGCTTAAGAATATATTAGTCCTGAAAGAAGTAGGAGAAGTATTTTAGACAGACCTCCTCTGGAATTCGTTGTATGTCAAAATCTGTCAGTGCAGGATGGATTGGTGTGAGGGGTGCCACTGACTCTTTAGCAAAAGAGAAGGCTGCTATTTTAATGTGGTTATTCCACTCAGTAGAACTGCTGACACGTGTTTTGCTCAGACTTGCGAAAAGCCCTCAAGCTTTTTCAAGGTGAAAATCAGTATGGTTGTGAGTCTCAGTTGGTGCGGTGTTCAACATTCATTATTATCAAATTTGTTCATAGTCCCTAAAGTCTTTTTCAGTCATCGGTATGTCCTCCTGTGGTCTTGGGCCCTTCAGTATATTTTATGACACTACGCAGAATGTCTCTACGACAAAAAACTGGGTGTCTTTAACTCATTTATAATTTAAATAAATCTCTGTGTGGTTGAGTGTGACCGAGTCTGTTGACGCATCCCAAGAGTTTGGCTGTACAATTCTATTCATCCAACTTAATTAGTTTTTCCTAGACCACTTACACATGTTGGCTACATTCTCCATGGTAGATCAAGGTTATAAATAAATATATGGCATTCTCTCCAATACTTAACCACAAGGAAAACTTCAATACAGGCGCAGCCGCAACTCTTTCCTACTGCAACGTTCTCTCTGTATCTTCTCCACAGATGATACACTGGAAAAACACCAGCTCCCACGGGCAGGCTTGAAACATTGTTTGGAGGTGAAGGGAGACAGTAACCCTATTCCTACAGAGACACACAACAGGTTCAGGAACTATGGGAGTATAAAAAGGGGATCCAGGGGCATGAAAAGGAAAAATCCCATAGCAATGAGCCGGGCCTAAATAGAATGTAGGAGTGTTTAGAGGAAGACCATCCTTTCTTTTTGATCAGTTCATCTCGAGATTGTAGAGACAAACCCTGTGAGAGGGTCTTACGGAGGCAGAGGAGAAGGTGGAGGAATTGGGTAAACAACTCCCTTCCCAGGCTCTCTATTCGGGAGCTAATGGAAACAGTAGAAATGAGCAGCAGGACAGACAAGAGCTCAACTTTAGGACCCCAGGCTCTACAGGAGACCACTGTTAACAGGATGTTTGTACATGTGGGGCTTTAAAGCCTATGTGCAGATTTACTTGACCATTGCCTGTTATTTAACATTGCCAGCTGTAAAAGGTGGCACACAAGATCAACTCAAATAAAACTCTAAAGGCAGTTTTACAAATCTTATGAATGGCCTCAATCTTGGGTTTGAAGGCCTGATATGGAGAAGGGGCAGGTGGTGAAAAGCGATGTGAATGTTGTCTGCCGTTCAGTGTGGGATATTGTGGTATGTTGTGGCAGGGTGGTATAGTGTGATGCGGTGGTGTGTAGTCCTGGTCATGGTGTGATGAGGTCTGCTGCTAATGCTGGTGTGGTATGGAGTGGTGTGATGTTCTGTTGTGTGGCATATTGTGTCAGAGTGTGGTCTGTGGCATGTTGTGTGGTGATTGACGGTTGACATGTTGTAGTGCGTTAAGTTATAATGTAGCGTGTATTAGAATTTATTCTTGTGTTACGTGACCAGATACCATGGATTGCTTTTACTGCCATGCAAGGAGGACTAACTGAGCACATGATGGGGTTCACTGCCATATGACATGGATCTCCTGGCGCATGATGGTACTCACTGGCAAATGATATGTGTTTCTGGGAATAGAATGGGAATGGCTGTCACTAATATACTCTGGAGGGTTGTGGAATTTGTATTGCCTGATAACCAAGACATGATGTTTTCTATTGAAGACAGGAAACTTTAACATCTGTTTTGTTTGACAGACAACTAGACATTAACTTAGGCAAACAAGGACAGAGCTGTGGCACTTTAGAGTTCAGAGCCACTCAGGATAGCATTTACAAATCATATGAGTTAGGAAAAGTGTCCGGTCCTCCAGCTGACTAGAAGCCTATACTTGGGAATGGCTGATGGTTCTGGCATGTTGGCTCTCATTCTACTAATGAGACTGCTTGATTTGGGCGGCAGCACCACGAGAATGTGAGGAGCTGGGTCCAGTTCCACACCTTGTGATAACTGTCGGCCTAAACCTTTCGGCCAGCTAGCAGTACCTCACTGACATCTAGAAATGGCGGTGGTGTGTGGCAGCCGTGCGCATAACATTCTGATCTCTCAGTTACACTAGTCTCACACATGCAAAGACACGATAGAAGCAATAACTGGTTCTATACATTTTATTGAAACAAATATTTTCTAGTTAAGCTAGCATGTACTACAATGATTATAGTGATGAAACAGGATAATAAAAATGCAGTGACAAGGAAAGTGAAACATATACACATTCCCACCATATTGTCAGAATGTGTGATGTTAGAATCCCTACCTAAGTAACTAAAACACTAACAGAGAATGCCAGTGTTTGCCTAAGCCTAATCCACCCATCAGGATTCCCTGGGAAGACACTATTTCCCCCTCCCCCCATACCTGAGTAATCTGTAGTGAAGAGGGCTGTCAGTCCACTGAGTGGCCTCTCCAGGTAGCTGGAGGAAGACACACAATCTCAGCAGACAGCTGTGGTGATATCGCAGCATGTGGTGGCAATTTCTTCTGGGTCAAACTATCCCTCCATGGTATCGGGGCAAAGGTCTGTTTTATAACAAAATAGCTGGTGTTCTAAGAAAGCTGCATTCACGTGAGAATACGTATGACTTCTGTGAAATGACGGCGAATTATGATGTTACTCTTTGTTCCAGCACCACATTTGGTGACAGCCTTGGCAGAGCACAGAACTTGAATGTCTGAAGTAATAGAATGAAAACAGTATCTGTGTTAAAGTGTTTGAGATAGCAGAAACTAAAACATCACCACAAATGAGGGCCTCTGCTCGAAGAATAAAATGGATTTAATAAAATGTAACTAGGCTAAAGGGCACAGGCTGCAGGCCTGTGGCTAAAATAACGTGCCCACTGAAAGCCACTACGTAGCCCCACAAGAGTTCCTAAGCTCCCCATTTGGCTAAAGCATTTCTTCCCAATGGAGTAGACCGCCCAGGGGGAGTTCAGATGTAGGTGATGTGGGGATGTTGGCTGTGGGAGTGTATACAGTAGCAGCAGCTCTTCCTTGTATATCCCATAAAGACCTCAAAATCCAGGTGATGCTGCAGCAGAGGGAGGCAAGCACAACCCCAGCATTATTGGTAAAAGTCAGGAAATCTGGGACCAAGGGTGACCTCTCATGCTAGCTGCTTGAGTACCTCGTCTATCTCTTTGCTTGACCTTTGGACTTCTTGTGTCCTTATGTATCGGTCTATGTCTCCCTAGAAGTCTTTATCCCTGCGTTTAGCTTGCCTTTTCCTCCTGGGCCTGTAATGCATGTCCCTCAGGAAACGCTTGTAGCACTTTTCTGACACTGCTTGGCTCATTCCTTCCCCTCGGTGCCAAGTCTCCAGCTTTTTGCTCCCCTTTGACCTCTAATGCTTAAATCCACCATTCAATTTAATTACAGATGCAGACTAGACAGTCTCAAGTGGATCATAACGATTTCTCTTTTGCAGAAATCCCTGTTGTTGTTAATGCCTATGCTTGCTTATAAAGTGAGTGGCACACAGGAGCTGCAGCACAGACGGTGTAAGTAGTATAATTTGTAAACTACCTGTCACTATATTTTTGACGTGACCATGCCTGTTGGTTCGCAGGTCTATATTGGAATCAGTCTCATTGTATTTTTTTTTAATTGGCCCATATAATGTTTTGATAAGGTCAGCATCCCACTAGCATAAAAAGACTTCATATATTATAGGTACATGTTAGAAATTAGGTCTCTAGTTGGCAGAAGTATGCACCCTGTTCAAGTACGGATGACAATCCTAGTCAGGGTAGGTAACAACACAACCTAAATTATCCTGTGCTCACTCTCTCACAGCTTGGCACAGAGCAAGCAGGCTTAACTTAGAAGGCAATGTGCAACAACCCATACAGTAACACAGTGAAAACACCACGAAAAGTCATCCACACCAGTTTAGGAAAATAGATAATATTTATCTGCATAAAATAAGACCAAAACGACAAAAATCCAATATGCACGTCAAGATATCCCCTTTTAAAGGTTTAAATCTGTCTCAGTCCTTAAGAATCAGTAGTTTTATCCTTTTAACACACAGTATCTGGGATGTGTAAAAAATGACGACTTGGCGGGGCCGAAGAGGAGGAAGAGATGCATCGTGGAGTAAAGCGATGCAGCGATTTTTAAAACATTTTTTTAAATGTTTCCCTCGGTGCGTCAAAGGCAGTGCATTGTTTCTTTCCATTCTGCAAGGCAATATGTTGGTTTCCAGGAGTGCAGCCTTGGTTCCTCACTGCGCTGCAGGGATATTTTGACACCCACAGAGGTAGCGTGGAAAACCCAGAACGTATTGAGCAGCGGCAACAGGTGCTGCATTGATCAGGCAGGCAATGTGGTGATTTTTCATCTGCAAGGCAGGCACTGTGCCGATCCGGAAGGTGTTGCACATTTTGCAGGCATTGCATCGATTTTCCGACATGCTGTAATTTCTCTTCTTTGGTGAAGTCTTTGATAGCCCTGAGAACTCAGAATATGAGGCAAGCTCAATCCAAGGTCTAGGAGAGCACTTGAGGAGGAAGGCAGAGTCCTTCGAGCAGAGTCCAGGATCAACAAGCAGGCCAGCAATCCTTTCAGCAAAGCAGTCCCAATGGGTCCTTTGGGCAGCCAGGCAGTCCTTTTGACAGAGTCCAGATGTAGGTCCAGAAGTGTCTGATTTGGTGGAGTCACAGACCCAGTATATATACCCAAAAGTGCTGTTGAAGTGGAGGTAACTTCAAAAGGTGCTTTTGAAGTGCAGAAGTTCCTCTTTCAACCCAGCCCTGTCTGTCAGGAGCCCTGTGGGGTGTGGGTGGGGTTGGGGGAGGGGAGAGAGTTGTCAGTCCTTTGTGTGAGGGCAGGCCACTGGCTGTTGAAGTGTAACAGAGAGCCCCTCCACCCTTCCTGCCCAGGGAAACCCCTGATAATGCAGATAAATGCAGATGCAGTCGAGTGTCCTGTGTTCATGACTGTCTGGGTAGAATGCACAAGGGGAACTGTCAACCAGCACAGACCAGAAAGGCTGTAAGTCACAGATTGCAGTACCTGCAGAGAAATGACTACTTTCTAAAAGTAGCATTTCTGAAATAGTAATATAGAATCCAATGTAGGATTTGTTACTACCATTCCAACCATACTAAAAATGACAAGTCTATTCCTCTCAGATCAGAAATTGCCACTTGAAAGCATATAAGGGAATCTCTAATGCTTGCCTATGAGAGGAGCAGGCCTCAAACTAGTGAAAAACGACCTTGAGAGTTTTTCACTACCAGGACATGAAAACGTATATGTACATGTCCTGTCTTTTACTTACATAACACCCTGCCCTATGGATTACCTAGAGCCTATCTAGGGCGACATATGTAGAGAAAGGTGAGTTTAAGGCTTGGCAAGTAGTTTTAAATACCAAGTTGAAGTGGCAGTGAAACTGCACACACAGCCCTAGCTATGGCAGACCTAAGACATGGTTAAGGGGCTACTTATGTGGGTAACTCAATCAGTGCTGCAGGCCTACTAGTAGCATTTAATTTACAGGCCCTGGGCACATCTAGTGCACTTTACTAGGGACTTACAGGTAAATTACATATGCCAATTGGGTTTGAGCCAATGTCACCATGTTTTAGGGAGAGAGCACATGCACTTTAGCCCTGGTCAGTAGTGGGAAAGTGCTCAGAGTCCTAGAGCCAACAAAAACGAGGTCAGAAAAAGAGGAGGAGGAAGGCAAAAAGTTTGAGGTGAATCTTCAGAGAGGGCAGATTTTCAAATGTACATATCCCCGGATTGAGGATTATTAAGGGAAATTATTTAAGGATATTTTGAAGACATCAAATAATATATAAAATGAGCTCGGGTGGCGAGAACACATTTTGATGGTATTAAGGAAAATGCCCAGCATGTCTTTTTTTTGTTTTTTGTTTTTTCATTTTTTGTTGTTGTTGTTGTTGTGCTCATTTGTGAATTCCTAGGGCTACAGGAGCTCACCATTTGTAAAAGCGGAGGGACCCCCTCCCCTCTTCACTGAGATGATACCAAGGCGTCCACAGTAACAGGAGGAGGTGCCCGTCACTCCACCAACATAGCTCTCAAGCCATGCAGATCCAAACCTGAAAACCTGTGCCTTGGCACTAGGCAAGCCTCTCGTCCCCCAGTTTCATAGGTTTGTTCTGTAACCATTCATAATCATTGGACACCATCTTCCTAACATTTAGCTCGAAGCAGACCGCTAACCCACAGTTACAAATTGTACCAGCTCTCCCACGCCGCCCAGAGCCTAGATCTCTTAGCTATGGAGCCACTCGCCCCTAGACGATTAAGCCTGGCAAGCGACTGCACTCTTGAATTGTCAGCGGGGTGGGATGGCCAACATTAAGCATATCTTGCATCGAGCAAGTAAGACCAATAGAAAGAGTAACAATTTTTGGTTCCTGCAGATTTTTTGGGAGTGCCACCCCCTTCCCCCCATCAAAAATTATCAAGGAGAGGCTTACCTTGGCTTCTAGGCCCACCACTTCTGGAAGCACCTTACCAACATTACTGCTGGAGAGTGGGACACTGCCAAAACATATGGACATCATCCGCCTCTTCCTCGTCACACTTGGGGCACTACTACTTTCCCTGCCACTTCCCCACATGAGCCAGCTTCTTCGGTGTCCAGTAGGCCCTATGCATTGTAAAAAATGTTTTTTCATGAAAGAAACAATTTTTATTGCAACCCATAACATAGCCGCCAATACTTACCAAAGGGTGGCGACATCTAGTGACAGCAGGTTCCTTCCCTAGATTCATGAAGGTAAGCCAAAGTCTCATCCCTGGCGTCCACTAACATCCAGTACCACTTAGAAACTTCCTTCTGCAGGGTTAGTCTCTCAAGTAACCTCTCCTCCCACGTGCAGTTTCCTTTCCCATTATTGGGCAAACCCCTTGGTCAGTTCACAAGCTGATAATACATGAACTTAAACAGGGTGCCTTCCATACTTTCAGAGAGGGAGGACCAGGGAAGCAGTACATTATCTTCCAAAATGTGCCCTCATTTATTACCTCCCTTCTTCCTCAAGGGAATTGACCGGGCATTCTGAAGACATTCTGGGGTGCCGGGCGAGTCCCAAATTCTGGCTAAGTGTATAGTAAGGTATACCTAATGATCGCCTAACCTGGTACCAAAGTTTACCTGCATCCTCCAGGATCTTAAGCCTGACCTTTTAAAAATATTTTGGGTGCCCAAATGGTAAACAAAAAATAATCCCCTTCCCTGCGTAAATGCTTTGCCGTGACTCTAAAAAGGAGCATGAAGGCAGAATTATCACAAAGGAGCCCTTTTACATTCTTCAATTGAAACGCCACACTGTATTTGTAGAGGTCAGGGCTTGCAGTGCCTCCTTGTTCTCTCTTTTTACATAGTTTCTTCCATGCAATCCTAACTCCACCTGAAGCCAACCAAAGCTACTCAGCTCCCCTTGCAACTTCCTGAACCAGGCTGATTTAAAATCCAAAGGAATTTTTATGAAAATAAAAGTAAACTTTAGGAGAATTTACATTTTTAAGATGTTTGATCTGCCTATAAAGGAGAGCCGAAGGCCACTCCACCCTTTTAACAATTTCTTAATTGTTGTCACTAACTTGTTAAAGTTGACCTGAACAATTTTATTTAAATCAGCTGTCACTTGAACCCCTAAGTAATGTGTATTCCTTTGCATAATCTCAGTTTTTGCTGATTAACACTGTAACCGGCTATCTTCCCAAAGTCATCCAACGTACTCCGAATCATTGTGAGCGAATTGGCCAGGTCGCTCGTATAGATCATTAAGTCATCAGCGTAGAGTGCCACCTTCTTCTCCCAACCCTTAAACATAAAGGGAATAATTCCTGAGTGCAACCTAATCTTATTGGCCAGGGGTTCGATATAGAAGTTAATAAGAAAGGGGGAGGGGGAGGTGGACAGCCCTGACAGATCCCTCTTCCAGTCTTGATCTGCTGGGAGAGATTACCATTTACCAGTATCTTAGCCTCTGGATTCTTATATATGGACATAATGGCTGTGGAAAAAACCTTGCCCAAATTATACAACTCAATCACACTCTGCAAAAAGGGCCAACTAACCTGATCACCAAAAGTGAGCACTGCCAGGGGGAGCTTGTCCTTAAGATCCAAATCTATAGCACCCAGGAGATCATGTCTAGTCATACAGTCATCTCCCTTTGATTAAAAATGTTTTGATCTTCGTGTATTAATAGGCCCATGCATTTTTCTCAGCCCACTTAGCTAAAATCTGAGTGTAAATTTTATAATTCATGTTTAAAAGAGAGCTAAGTCTTTATGATTCACATAATTTAGGGTCCTTATTAGGTTTCAAAATTAAAGTAATAATAGCTTCATCCCAAGAGCAGGGTGTACCTTGCCCTTTCATAAAAAGCAAGTTTAATACCTCAACCAACGAAAACTGGAGCCATCTCTTTTTGCAGTAGGATATATAACTCATTTGACAAGCTATCAGGGCCCGGTGCCTTCACTCTCTTTAACCTCTTAATCGCTTCATATAATTCAGTTATGGTTATCTCTGTGCATCCAACTCCTGCCTGAAGTCATCTTGTAAGGAACGAACAACAACTCCTTCGAGCTAATTCATAATCTGTCTGGTAGATGCTTCTAGATCTTCTGTATATAGTTTCTGGAAAAAAAAGAGGCAAAGGCCAATTCTATCTCCCCATCATCTGTACAATAACACTCCGTATCCTCATCCAAAATCGACTTAATGTAATTCGTTGCTTGCTCCGTTTTTCTTTTCCAAGTGAATAGAATGCCGCACCCCTTGCCGTACTCGTACTGAGAAGATCTGCTTGCCTTGCATCTTTTCATGACTTTGGCATCTAGAAAATCTGCAAGATTTGCCCTGATTCGCCCATCTATCTCTGCCAGTTTTTGTCCATCTGTATACCGCATAGCCATTGTCGGCAACTTCTGGATGGTAGACTCAATTTTTCTTAACTTGTTTCTCTCTTCTTTATGAGCCTATGCAGCCTTACTAATTAACCTGCCTCCAATAAAGGCCCTAGAAGCATCCCAAACAACCTGCAGAGATGTGGAACCACAATTTAATTGAAAAAAATTCCCTAGTCTCTTGCTTTAGGCCATTTATGACCTGCTGTTCAGAAAGCAAGTCGCAGTTTACTGTCCACCTGGTGAAAACAGGGACTAAATCCAAACTGAAATGTAGACTCACAGTTGAGTGATCATATAAATGTTCAGAGATATGCTCCACTTTAAAGAAAAAAAATCCTACCCAGTCTCCTACCTGTTAGGAAGACGTAAATTCTGGAATAGTGCCATGTCTCATTAAGAAAGGTGAACCTTGAGCTAATATTACCCTTCAACCTCCAAATGTCCACCAAGCCAAAATCCTCCATTAACTGTTTCACTAAGACCCTCATTTTCAGTGAATTAATTGTATCTCTCACCGTAGATTTATCCAAAACTGGGTCTATTAGGACATTGAAACCCCCCCTAAGGTTATTGGGAATTTTACATCTGATTACTGATTATACAGGGCTTGTAGAGGTGCTGGATCATCAGTGTTTGGGGTATAATAGCCCACAAACGTAAACCAAGACCCATAAACCTTTGCCTCGACAATCAGCCATCTCCACTTAGAATCATCTGTCCACTCTCCCAGCATAGCCCATATAGATTTCTTAAACAAAATCACTGTCCCCTTAACGCAACATGGGTGACTTGTACAGACATACTGTCCCACCCATTTGTGTTTCTTTTATTTATATATATATATATATATATATATATATATATATATATATATATATACCCAGTTTTTTCCTTCAGTTTCTAATCTTGAAAGAGAACGCCGGCACTCTGTACTGCTGCACAATAATTGATTTATTGCGATCACATCAATCCAAAGGTTCTGGGCTAACACGTTTCAACCAGAACGGTCTTTGTCAAAGCCCACCTTATTCCAACTAAACATATACAAACTGCACCGTCTCTCCCCCCTCATTATATCCTGTTTCCCATTAGACATAGAAAAAATCCTATAATTCAAATTGACAATCCTCAACACCTAAAATTCTAAATAAACCTCTATAATTTTTAAAGTATTTTCTCCATCATTAATTCATTATCTCAATCTCATGACTATAATTAATTTCCAAATAACATCACTTTTACATCATTTCATATTTTCAAGACTTTTTACTCACTATGGTATCTATTTTCCCATTATCATCAAAAATTATATATTGCAAATTAAAGAAACATTTAAATTAATTTCCTAAACAAGGGTATTGGTGCCAACTTACATAAACAGCGCCTGGTTCTGCTAGGCGCTGTTTATGTAAGTTGGCACCAATACCCTTGTTTAGGAAATTAATTTAAATGTTTCTTTAATTTGCAATATATAATTTTTGATGATAATGGGAAAATAGATACCATAGTGAGTAAAAAGTCTTGAAAATATGAAATGATGTAAAAGTGATGTTATTTGGAAATTAATTATAGTCATGAGATTGAGATAATGAATTAATGATGGAGAAAATACTTTAAAAATTATAGAGGTTTATTTAGAATTTTAGGTGTTGAGGATTGTCAATTTGAATTATAGGATTTTTTCTATGTCTAATGGGAAACAGGATATAATGAGGGGGGAGAGACGGTGCAGTTTGTATATGTTTAGTTGGAATAAGGTGGGCTTTGACAAAGACCGTTCTGGTTGAAACGTGTTAGCCCAGAACCTTTGGATTGATGTGATCGCAATAAATCAATTATTGTGCAGCAGTACAGAGTGCCGGCGTTCTCTTTCAAGATTAGAAACTGAAGGAAAAAACTGGGTATAATTACGGAGCCTGCATCCGGAGCCTGGCACCGGCCCCCTTGGTGGTTGTAGTCAGCTGTTGCAGGATTTTATTTTATATATATATATATATATATATCCCCCCATTCTTCTTGCAGGGCCGGACTGGGAACCCAAAGCAGCCCTGGCAATTTTGTCCACCGCTTGGGTCGGGGGAAGGTGGGAGGACCAGGCATTGCTGCTTTTGTTCTTTTGTTACTGGGGGCCGATATTGCAGCACTGCTACAGAACTGGACCCCACCCTTCCAGCCCACCAGGAAAACGCCCAGTGCCCGCTACAGCCAGTCAGGTCCTGCTCCTGAAGAAGAATTACCTCTTTATCTACTAACCTCAAGTGTTCCAAAATTCTTCGCCTTCGGTTTTTAACTCTGAGCCCATTGTCATTCCAAGATAACAGTTTTAATTTGGGCAACACTGTGCCTAACATCTTAAATGAGTGAGGGGCTGTACCGCCCTAAACTCCAAAACAAACCATACTTTTGTTACTAAAATTCAAATGAGGACTACATTTTTTTAGGGTCGAGCCTGCGTCGCTTGCGCATGCGTTTCACTTGCGAGACGCTTTAGGAGTTAGAAGAGGGCCCGGAGCCCCGTCCATCTCACGTCAGTGTCTTTCATTGGTTCGTGGGCTTGCCTGTTAAATTCTGCTTGCTTTCATTAGTGGAAGGCCCGCAAACAGTTATGCCTTTTTCGGTGGTAAGCCCTCCTCGAGTGCAGCGACCAAGTACTGAAAACATACGGGGCTCGCTGTTTTCCATCTGGTTTGTGGACTACTTTTTATCTTTTGTTCACAGCGTGATCACACTGGGCAGAAGTCGAGCACTTTGCATAACATTGACCCTGGTACATAGTTAATTGCACTTTTGACGGTTACGTAGATAATTGCACTTTTGCCGATAGGTTTCACTACGAGTGAACTGTAGCAGCGCGATCGTGCTCTTTTTTTTTCCATTCAATGTGGCAAGAAAAATCCGGTTGGGAGTTTACTACTGCTAATAGCTGTAACTCGGAGAAATGCGAGACCCTATTGCATTGCAAATGCTTGTTTTTCTTTTTTTCTCCCACATGATCCCACAGCCTGTGACTTAAAAAAAAAAAAAAAAAAGCATAACTTGCTGAACCCCTCCCACTACCCTGGGGAAGCCTCCCTGTCGTTATTTGGTAAATCTGATGGATTTAACCCAATTAAGACCTCCTTACCCTGGACAACTAAAGTTCTGAGATACCTTGATTTTCTCAATTAAAGTTCTGACTTCATTTTGGGTCCCTGAAGTTATACATCTTATTATTCCACATAACTCTTAGTGTGGCGGGAAATTGCATTTGAGCAGTAATCCCCAGGGACTTAAGCTCCTGAATGTATTTTCCAAGCTCCCACAGCCAGACCTGTGTTGCTCTGGAGATGTCTGATCTTATACGAAAGGACCATTTCCCTTGGGTAAAGCGCTAAACCTTAAGAGCCTCAGACAAGATTTTCTCTTTGATGGAGTAAGTTTTAAAGTTAATCAGGATTTTCCTGCAATTCTTCCTGGCTGCCCTTTTTTTGAATGGGTTGCAGTGAACTCTCTGAATGTATGTCTTCCTCCAAAGCTAGATGACCTTCAGAGGGGATACATTCTTAAGCTCTTAATGTCCTCTCCACCCTCCGTGGCATTAAGAATCCTGATATTATTAATTCTCCTGTTATTCTCTCTAAGATTTCAATCTTTTTGTGAAGACCCTTTTCAACTAACTTCAAATTCTGTATTCCCTCCAAATGTGAGTCACATCTCCTATTTAATTCCTCCACTGAGGCTTCAGTTGCCACCACTCTGTCCATCAGTTCATTCATTTTGGCTTCCATGGCCTTGCATGTCTCCCTGATCTTTTCTTGTTTTTTTTTTTCGCCGGAAATTGCGAACTTCCCTCTTACTTCCTCTGCAAAAGTTGTCAAGAACTTTTGCAGGTCTAACCACCCTTTATCCTCCGGCAATTGAGAGATTGTAGACTTAGAAGAAAGTCCCTGTGCAGCAGTTTGGGGATCAGCCAAATCCTGGGTGGGGATACAAGGCCTGTTTGAAGGGTTTAATGCCCCTGAAATACTCCCTGTGCCAGGATTTGTCCTACTGGAAGGCTGTATTATGGGGGTAATGCCACCAAAATACAAAGAATCACAGATATTGGCAAGATCTTCTGATCTCACAGTTTGAGCCTTGAAGAAAGAGCGCAAAGACGGTGTGACCTGAATGTGCTCTACAGACCTTGCACTCCCCCTCTTTCGTGCCTCTATCTTCCCTTCCTCCATTTTATGTTTTAAGTTAATATGAGGGTCTGTGACGAAGATGTCAGTGGGAATATCTATACATAATTTTCGCAGGCCCCCTGGGTTCTCCCCCAAAACCTGTAACACACTAACCCTCTTGACAATAGATGAGCAGCTCGAGTAACCTGCGTCAACTTATGACCGCTTGTTCCTAAAAAAATAACCCCTAATGGTAGACTTAGTTGCCCGTTGTTCAGTGGATCCTGCTCCCAGCCCGGACCCTGTAAAAGATTTCCCTTTACCTGATGTCCTGCAGGTACCCGGGCCGGAGGGTACGCATGGCTCTCTTTCTGTGTAGTCCCGGATCTTTGCCGGTGTCATATGCTGCTTTCCATGTGAACGAGGGCACTGTTTTAGTCCAGCACCCACCATCTACTCCAAAGGTGCCGCTCTGCTTCCGATGCAGAGACCTGCAGCGCTTCCAACGCTGCCTACTGTAAGAGGCTGGCCTGGCTTATAGTACCTTGTGGTACTTACACCTTGTGCCAGGTCCAGTTATCCCTTATTAGTATAATAGAGGTGTTTCTAGCAGCTTAGGCTGATAGAGGTAGCTACGGCAAAGCAGCTTAGGCTGAACTAGGAGACATGCAAAGTTCCTACTATACCACTTATATCATGTAGCACAATATCATAAGAAAACACAATACACAGAGTTACTAAAAATAAAGGTACTTTATTTCAGTGACAATATGCCAAAAGTATCTCAGAGGATATACTCCCTTAGGAGGTAAGTAATATACACAAAATATATGCACACAAACCAAAAATCAGGTAAGTAACAGTTAGAAAAGTAGTGCAAACAATGTAGAACACAATAGAATGCAATAGTGTGAAATAGGCCTAGGGGCAACACAAACCTTATACTCCAGAAGTGGAATGCGAACCACAAATGGACCCCAGGCCTAGTGTAGTGTGTAGAGGGTCACTGGGAGTGTAAGAAAACACTAAGGGTGTCCAAGATACCCCACCCCAAGACCCTGAAAAGTAGGAGTAAAGTTACCCTGCTAGCCCAGAAAGACAATAAAGTGGAAATAGGGGATTCTGCAAGGACAACAACTGACTGCAAAACACTGAAGACGGATTCCTGGACCTGAGGACCTGTAAAGGAAGGGGACCAAGTCCAAGAGTCACGCAAGTGTCTGGGGGGGGTGGGGGGCAGGAGCCCACTAAACCCCGGATAACGGTGCAAAAGGGCTGCCTCCGGGTGGAAGCAGCCGAAGATTCTACAACAACGGAAGGTGCCAGGAACTTCTCCTTTGGTCAGAAGATGTCCCACGGCGAGCTGTCGGATGCAGAGTTGTTTCCAGGCAGAAAGACTGCAAACAAGCCTTGCTAGCTGCAAGAGTCCCGGTTGAGGTTTTTGGGTGCTGCCAGGGCCCAGGAAGGACCGAGAGGTCGCCCCTTGCAGGAGGAGACAGAGGGGGCGCTCAGCAACACAGAGAGCCCATGCAGAAGCAGGCAGCACCCGCCGAAGTACCTGAACAGGCACTTAGAAGATCTGAGGACAGCGGTAGACTCAGAGTCACAAAAGAGGGTCCTACGATGTCGAAGTCCAACTCAGCGAGTTGGGCAGTGCAGGACGGAGTGCTGGGGACCTGGGCTAGGCTGTGCACGAAGGAAGTCTTGCAAAAGTGCACAGAAGCCCAAGCAGCTGCAGTTCACACAGTACACAGGTTTACTGTCTGGCGTGGGGAGGCAAGGACTTATCTCCACCAAATCTGGACAGAAGGCCCACTGGACTGTCGAAGACACTTGGACCCAGCTCCTGTGTTCCAGGGACCATGCTCGTCAGGATGAGAGGGGACCCAGAGGACCGGTGATGCAGAAGTTTGGTGCCTGCGTTAGCAGGGGGAAGATTCCGTCGACCCACGAGATTTCTTCTTGGCTTCCATTGCAGGGTGAAGGCAGACAGCCCTCAGAGCATGCACCACCAGGAAACAGTCGAGAAAGCCGGCAGGATGAGGTGCTACAATGTTGCTGGTAGTCTTCTTGCTACTTTGTTGCGGTTATGCAGGCGCCCTGGAGCAGTCAGTGGTCGATCCTTGGCAGAAGTCGAAGAGGGAAGTGCAGAGGAACTCTTGTGAGCTCTTGCATTCGTTATCTGGTGAGATACCCACAGGAGAGACCCTAAATAGCCCTCAGAGGAGGATTGGCTACAGAGAAAGGTGAGCACCTATCAGGAGGGGTCTCTGAAGTCACCTGCTGGCACTGGCCACTGAGAGCTGTCCATTGTGCCCTCACACCTCTGCATCCAAGATGACAGAGGTGTGGGACACAATGGAGGAGCTCTGGGCACCTCCTGTGGGAGGTACTGGTCAGGGGAGTGGTCACTCTCCTTTCCTTTCCTTTGTCCAGTTTCGCGGCAGAGCTGGGGGGATCCCTGAACCGGTGTAGACTGGCTTATGCAAGGAGGGCACTATCTGTGCCCTTCAAAGCATTTCCTGAGGTCAGGAGAGGCTACTCCTCTCAGGCCCTTCACACCTATTTCCAAAGGGAGAGGGTGTAACACCCTCTCTCAGAGGAAATCCTTTGTTCTGCCTTCCTGGGACTGGGCTGCCAAGGCCACAGGGGGGCAGAAACCTGTCTGTGGGTTGGCAGCAGCGGTAGCTGCAGAGAAAACCCCGGAAAGTTAGTTTGGCAGTACCCGGGCTCTATGCTGGAGATGATCGTAGACATGTTACATGGCCATGTTCGGAGTTACATATAGGTATTGACCTATATGTAGTGCACGCTTATAATGGTGTCCCCGCACTCACAAAGCCTGGGGAATTTGCCCTGAACAATGTGGGGGCACCTTGGCTAGTGCCAGGGTGCCTTCACACTAAGTAACTTTGCACCTAACCTTCACTAAGTGAAGGTTAGACATATAGGTGACTTATAAGTTACTTAAGTGCAGTGTAAAATGGCTGTGAAATAACGTGGACATTTATTTCACTCAGGCTGCAGTGGCAGTCCTGTGTAAGAATTGTCTGAGCTCCCTGTGGGTGACAAAAGAAATGCTGCAGCCCATAGGGATCTCCTGGAACCCCAATACTCTGGGTACCTAGGTACCATATACTAGGGGATTATAAGGGTGTTTCAGTGTGCCAATCATAATTGGTAAAATTACTCACTAGCCTGCAGTGACAATTGTAAAAGCAGAGAGAGCATTAGCACTGAGGTTTTGATTAGCAGAGCCTTAGTGACACAGTTAGGCACCACACAGGGAACACATATAGGCCACAAACATATGAGCACTGGGGTCCTGGCTAGCAGGATCCCAGTGACACATAACAAACACACTGACAACATAGGGTTTTCACTATGAGCACTGGGGTCCTGGCTAGCAGGATCCCAGTGACACACATCAAACACATTGACAACATAGGGTTTCTACTACTGGCTAGCAGGATCCAAGTGAGACAGTAAAAACACCCTGACATATACTCACAAACAGGCCAAAAGTGGGGGTAACAAGGCGAGAAAGAGGCTACCTTCCTACACCAACCAAGCCCCAAAAACAAATGCGAGCCGAGGCACGCCAGTCCCAGCACAGCTTGCCTTCACTAATGTAAGCATATTAATTTACCGCTAACAAAGAGCGTAACATAATGTTGTCCAGGGTCTGGGAGCTTCTGACGGCACTCTCAACCAGCCGCCATGTTACCCCACCCTCCCCCAACCCAGCATGTCTTGTGAAGGTTTTGGTGGCAGCGGGGATGTAAACTCATAAAAGTGCAGCGAATCAGGGCACATGTTTGCACAACATCAGTATTATCACATAGAAGTGCTCTACTAGCTGTCATATTATCACATCAGTGAAAATGAGAACAATGTTGTCAAAATAGATTTTATTAGTTCTACAACAGGTACAGAGGTAATTATATTCTTGACCCATTTTCGGTACAGCTTCATTGAAAAAAAACATAAGAGTGAAAACACTATTGTAGTTAATTAAAATTACATAAGGCACAATTAATTATATTTTGTAATGTTCATTGTGAATAAAAAAAATATAGAAAAATACACATTCAATCCTGATAGTGATTCATTGATGTAGTTAAGTAAAAGTATGTTATGATCCAAAACAGATTCCAAATCTGTTCATTGGTAAAAAAAAAAAAATATACAGAATAATACACATTCAGTTTAAATAATGAAATGATAAGGTAGATAAACATTAAGCGCCACGTGTCTATTACAGTGTTGTCATCAGACATAAAATCATACAGTAAGCTCTGGTCAATCTTAAACTATAGATGTGGGAAACTAACCTCTTTCTGGTATGGTTACCCCCACTTCTTGCCTGTTGTCAGTATGTTTTCATTGTGTTCACCGGGATCCTTCTAACCAGGACCCCAGTGGCTGTGCTCTCTCCCTTTAAACTTGGTTGCTTGGACCACAAACACCACAAACACCCCACATTTGGCATACTGGTGCCCCCTTGTAAGTCCCTAGTATACGGTACCCAGGGCATTGGGGCAGCAGGGGTCCACCATGGGCAGCAGCCTGCACTATGCCACCCATGGAGGGCCCATGCAAAGTTTATCTGCAGGCCTGCCATTGCAGCCTGCATGAAAGGGTGCATGCACACTTTTCACTACAGGTCACTGCAAGTCACACCTATCGTAGGCCCTCCTAGCCCAGAGTGCAGGGTGCAGGTACCTGTGTGTGAGTGCACCCCTGCACGAACTCCAGCTCCCTTTTCATGGACTTTGTGAGTGCGGGGACGCTATTTTACACGTGTACTGGACATAGATCACTACCTATGTCCAGCTACAAATTGGTAACTCCGAACCTGGGCATGTTTGGTATCAAACATGTTGGAATCATCCCCAAATACTGTTGCCAGTATTGGAAGTATGATTGCATGCACTCTGGGGGCTCCTTTGAGGACCCCCAGCATTGCTTATTGCAGCTTTCTGTGGTTTTCCGGGCAGCCCATGCTGCTGCCACCCCTCAGACAGGTTTCTGCCCTCCTGAACAGCTCAAGCCCAGAAAGGCAGAACAAAGGATTTCCTCTGGGAGAGGGAGGTAACACCCTCTCCCTTTGGAAGTAGGTGTTACATGGCTTGGGAGGGGTAGCCTCCCCAAATCACTGGTGTGCTTTGAAGGACACGTTTGGTGCCCTCTTTGCATAAACCAGTCTCCCCGGTTCAAGTACCTCCGGTCCCTGCTCTGGCGCGAAACTGGACAATGGAAAGGGAAGTGACCACTCCCCTGTCCATCACCACCCAAGGGGTGGTGCCCAGAGCTCCTCCAGAGGGCTTCTTGATTCTGCCATCTTGAATACAAGGTGGGCAGTGGCCTCTGGGAGCATCTGAGTGGCCAAGTCAGGCAGGTGACGTCAGAGCCCCCTCCTGATAGGTGGTCACCTGGCTAGGTGACCAATCCCCCTTCCAGGGCTAATTAGAGTCACCCTCTTAGGTGGGTTCTCAGATTTGACTTGCAAGATTCCAGTAGGACAGCAATGTCTACTTCGACTTCTGACCACTGGAACCATAACTGGAGTCCACAGGAACCTACATTCTGCAGCTCCGGTGATGACTTCGCCCTGCAACATTGTTTGTCCGGCTCCTTCCAGCTTCTGCCATATTTCCCCGGCTGTGCATCCTCGGAGGGCAGCAAGTATTCAGTCTACATGAGAAGGAAGAAGGAATCGCCCTTGGAGTGAAGGAGTCCCTTCCCTACATCCGCAGGCGCCAACAGCAACAATGACCGGCTGCATGGATCTCCTCTCATCCTGAGCTGGGTGGATCCTGCATCACAGGTGGTGGTCTGGAAGGGTCACCTTGTTCCTCTCTGCCAGCTATCCAACTTTGGTGAAGGTAAGCCCTTGCCTTCCCACGCAAGACAGTAATCCCTAGCACTGTATCTCTTGCAGCTACCAACGCTTGTTAGCATCTCCTTCAAGGGATCTTCAGGTTCCGTGTAGCCTCAGTCTCCAGCACCTTTCCCTGCGATACACAACCCTCTGCGTGCTTCTCCTGCAGCTTGGGACCCTTCTTCAGTTGTGCTGCATGCGCTCCTCTGTGGCCCCTGGTTCTTTTCCAGTGGGTTTTCTGTGGAGGCTGCCTTCTTCTGCGGACTCTGCATTGCTGAGGGTCCCCTGGTACTCCCCTCTGTGGGTTGAGTCCCCTGGACCTTGCTTGTCCCCGGCAGCTCCACTTTTCGTCTACTGCAACTCTTGCTTTTTCCAAGGCTTGTTGGTGGCTTTTCCACTCCACAGACAGACTGCAATCTTCCACCCGGCGTGGGACGTCGACTGCATCCTCCAGAAACTCTTCACCAACTCCAGGGCTGCATTGCTGACCGTCTTCGTCCTACCGTCAACCAGCTCCTGCAACCACCGCTGGGTGGGTAGTGGCTCCTGCCACCACCGGAGACTTCTATGAGTTCTGGACTTGGTCCCCTTCTTTTTCAGGTTCTCCTTCTTCAGGATCCACTGCTGGTTTCTTGCAGTCCTGACTGGGTGGTGCATTCTTCTTCTTTTCAGTTCTTTTGATGGTTGGGGAAAAACCAGTAACTTACTCCTTTCTTCCTGGTTGCTGGGGGGGCACTGCGGTACTTACCTTTTGGGGGGTTCCTAGTTCCCCCAGCTCCCCTCTACAGATTCCACTTACCTGGGTGAGGGTCCTGCATTCGCATTCCATTATTTTTAGTATATGGTTTGGGCTCCCCCTAGGGTCACTGTTGCTATTGCACTGCTTTCTATTTCTTTTTATGCCTATTTCTGATTACTAGTGTACATATTTTGTGTTTTTACTTACCTCCTTTTGAAAGTAAAATTGTCTGATTTGCTGTAAATGTCCCAACCTGATGGTCTGTGTGAGTAAAATGGATTGTCACATTTCGAGCATCAGGTTGGGACATTTACAGCAAATTTTACTTTGAACTTGCCTACATAGGTCATGCTATTTGTTTTCATTATTTCATCTGGCTCCAGCAACCCACTTTGGGTAATATGATATGTGAAGGACTGCCGTAACCAATGTGCACTTTGTAACTCACTTCAGAGGCCCACTGGGGCAAGGCTGGTACTTAAACAGACTAATCAGGTGCCTGCAATTAAACCAGTCTTTTAACAAGGAAAGAGATGTCTGGAACACTTCCAGCAATGGCTGCACCTACGAGGGTGAAATACTTTTAATTTTTTTCTCTGCTGATGAAGGGGTTAACCCAGAAACACGTGTCCAGACATAAATTAACAACACAAGGCCTGGAATAATGAAAATGCTTAAAGAATTCTCTGCAAGTTGCTGGCTTTGCTATTTTCCCAATTACATAACCTGTTGGGAGTGCGCTTTCGCAGAAGACAACCTTGTTTTGCAACACACACACACATATGTATGCATATATACATGTTCGATGGCATGTGTAGCTGCAGATACACATGCTGTGCACTGTTCCTGCCATCTAGTGTTGGGCTCGGAGTGTTACAAGTTGCTGATCTTCTAAGAAGTCTTTTCGAGTCACGGGACCGAGTGACTCCTCCCTTTCGGCTCCATTGCGCATGGGCATCGACTCCATCTTAGATTGTTTTCTTCCGCCATCGGGTTCGGACGTGTTCCTCTTCGCTCCGTTATTCGAATCGGAAAAAACTAAAAATCCTCGAAAAGCGTCGGTATTGTTTGCGATCGGGAAAAATCTTCCATCGACACCGACGAGACAACCGTTTTGGTGGCCCTTTGGGGCTTCCGCACCCAGCCGAGGCCTGGTCGGCCTGACCACAGAAGTCGTCGAAGCCTAATGGACAGCACCCCTTTCCGTTTCTGCCCGAAGTGCCACGCTAAGTATCCATATACAGACCAGCATTGGGTCTGTAATCTGTGTCTGTCACCGGAGCACAGAGAAGATACTTTCGAGGCCTGCAAGTTTTTTCCATCACAAAAGACCTTGAGGGATCAGAGGGCGAGGCGGATGCAGATGGCGTCGAAAACTTCGGAACACCTCGACGTCGAAAAGGAGGAGATGGCTATCTCCATCCAGGGATCGGACTCGGACGACTCCGATGGAGACCGACCGCCTACAGCAGGCCAACAAGTGAGTACGCCTGCCCGACCCAACCCCACAGTCAACCGAAGAAACATAAGGCCTCGGGGACGCCTCTGCCTGAAGACCATGGCTCGACCCATAAAAAACAAAGCGGTGACCAAGAAACACCTTCGGCACCGAAAAAGGCCAAAATCGTGCCAAAGTCTTCGGACTCGAGCTGAGAACCCGGCTTCGAAAAATCTCGACATCGCCTTGTCGAATCGACTAAGCCTCGAAAGAGCCTTTCGGAGCTGAGGCCTTCCATCACCATGGATATTTCGGTGCAGAGAAAACCGGCTTCGGAACTGAAAAAGACCTAGTACACCGAGGAACAAGGGCTCTCTAAACAGTTAAAAGAGAGGCACAGATCCATAAGGATACTGGAAAGATCCAAACTGCCCCTCGTCTCAAATTCAATAGAAAGCTGGCTTTCCGACCACAATCGGAGACTGATCAGCCAAGAGCTAAAGTGGCCAGGGAAAAATCGCCAACTCGCCATTTTTCACCAGAACTTTCTCCCCCGCATTTGCCACAAAGGACAGGGTCACCTATTGCCACGCCCACTGCACAGTCATCCACACACACTGTGCAGTCGCAAGATGATGTAGACCCCTGGGACCTCTACGATCCCCCTGTCTCGGACAATAGCCCTGAGTGCTACCCCTCAAAACCGTCTCCACCGGAGGATAGCACCTCGTACACCCAAGTCTTGGCCAGGGCTGCTGCATTCCATAATGTTAGCATGCATTCAGAGCCATTGGAGTAGGACTTCCTCTTTAATACCCTGGCCTCCACGCATGCCTCATACCAGAGCTTGCCTATGCTCCCATGCATGCTTAAACATGCTCAGCAAGTTTTTCAAGAGCCGGTAAAAGGAAGAGCCATCACACCACGGGTGGAGAAAAAGTACAAACCACCCCAGTCGGACCCAGTGTTCATCACGCAACAGCTGCCACCGGACTCTGTAGTGGTTGGTGCTGCAAGGAAAAGAGCTAACTCACAATCATCGTGAGATGCACCACCTCCAGATAAAGAAAGTCGCAAATTTGACGCTGCGGGAAAGAGAGTGGCGTCACAGGTTGCCAACCAGTGGCGTATCGCAAATTCACAAGCCCTCCTTGCATGTTATGACTGAGCTCACTGGGACGAGATGTGTGATATCATCCAGCATCTCCCCAAGGAATATCAAAAACGGGCTCAACAAGTGGTAGAGGAAGGGCAAGCAATATCGAACTATCAAATTCATTCGGCATTGGATTCCGCTGATACTGCTGCAAGAACTGTGAACACGGCAGTCACAATTAGACGTCACGCTTGGCTATCGTCCTCAGGGTTCAAACCTGAGAGACAGCAGGCAGTATTGAACATGCCATTTGACCAGCAACAACTGTTTGGGCCACAAGTGGACACAGCCATCGAAAAGATGAAGAAAGACACTGACATGGCCAAAGCCATGGGCGCGCTCTACTCGTCCCAATATAGAGAGACATTCAGGAAACCGCAATTTAGGGGAGGTTTTAGACAACAACCTTCAGAGGCATCCACCTCTCAAAACCCACCTACCAATCCCAATATCAGAGAGGGGGATTTTGCGGCTTCTTCAGGGGACAATTCCCAAGAACAAGGGAAAAGTTTCATCCCACCAAGCAGGCCACTAATAACAAACAGTGACTTGACTTTCACCCTTCCCCAACACACATCGCCAGTGGGGGGGTAAGACTAACTTTTTACCACAAACATTGGTCAGACATAACCACGGACACATGGGTCCTATCAATTATCCAACATGGTTACTGTATAGAATTCACACATTTCCCTCCAGATATTCCCCCAAGAGCGCACAAACTGTTGGGGCAACATCTAGACATATTGCAGATAGAGGTGCAAGCACTATTAACAAAGAAGCCATAGAACTAGTACGTAACCAACAAAAAGGAACAGGGGTTATTCCCTATATTCCCTTATTCCCTAAAGGACAAAACACTAAGACCAATTTTAGATCTCAGAACTCTAAACCTTTTCATCAAATCAGAACACTTCCACATGGTCACACTACAAGATGTAGTCCCCTTTACTGAAACATGGAGAATTCATGTCAACACTGGATCTAAAAGATGTGTATTTCCATATACCCATCCATCCATCTCACAGAAAATACCTCAGGTTTGTCATACAGGGCAAACATTACCAATTCAAGGTACTGCCCTTTGGGATAACAACAGCACCCAGAGTATTTACAAAATGCCTCGCTGTAGTAGCAGCTCATATAAGGAGACATCACATGCACGTATTCCCATATCTTGAGGATTGGCTAATAAAAGCCAACACTCAACATCAGTGTCAAAATCACACACAGTATGTAATAGATACACGCCACAGACTAGGGTTCTCTATAAATTACCAAAAATCTCACTTACATCCATCCCAACTACAACAATACTTGGGAGCAACACTCAACACACAAAGAGCAATTGCCACTCCAAGCCCACAAAGAGTTCAATCATTTCAAACCATGGTATCAATCATACAACCAAATCACCAGTACACAGTCAGATTTGTCATGAAACTCCTAGGCATGCTGACATCATGCATCGCTATTGTCCCAAACGCACGGCTACACATGCGGCCCTTACAGCAGTGCCTTGCAAAACAATGGACGCAGGCACAGGGTCAACTTCAAGATCTGGGGCCAGATGTATCATCACGGCCCTTTGCGATTCGGAAATAGTGATTTTTAAGAAATCGCTATTTCCGACTCGCAAAGTGCCATGTATCACATTTGCGTTTCGGTAATAGCGATTTCCTAAAAATCGCAAATGCTATTACCGAATCGCAAATTGCGATTCCGGCCCCATTCGCAGCTATGGGCCCATAACTGCGAATTTTTTGCATTTCCAAAATTGCGATTTCTGAACCAGAAATCGCAATTTTGGAAATGCAAAACCCCAGGGTGCTGGGGGCCTAAGGCCCCCTCTGCTGCACCCCAAAAAAATATTGGGGACATGTAAGGTGCACACATGCCAAAAGGGCATGTGTGCTTTACATGTACAATTTAAAAATGCATTTTAAATGCATTTTTAAATTTTGCACCAGGTTACCACCTGGTTTCTTTTCATGGTATTTTGCATGTGCAAAATGCCATTCTGCGAAAAATCGCAATTTGCGTTTTTTTTGTTGCTGCATCTCCTTGCGTTGTGGATCTTGCGAATCGCAAATTGCGACTCGCAAAATCAGGTCGCAACGCAAAAAATCGCAATGTTTGCGATTTCTTAATTTTAATCTGCGAATGCCTTTCATGCATCGCAGACCACTTTTTTGCACTCGCAAACGGACGATTTTTGCGATTTGCACCGTTTGCGAGTGCAAAAAAGTTTCATACATCTGGCCCCTAGTGTTGATAGACCGTCAAACACACTATTCGCTTCAATGGTGGAACCCTGTAAATTTAAACAAAGGGCGGCCTTTTCAAGACCCTGTGCCGCACGCCATTCTCACAACAGATGCGTCAATGATTGGATGGGGAGCACACCTCAACAATCACAATATACAAGGGCAATGGGACAGTCAACAAAGACAGCTACACATAAATCACTTAGAACTGCTAGCGGTCTTCCTATCACTAAAAGCTTTTCAACCCCTTCTAGTTCACAAACACATTCTTGTCAAAACAGACGATATGACAACAATGTACTACCTAAACAAACCGGGGGGAACACACTCATCACAACTATGCCTCCTAGCACAAAAGATTTGGCATTGGGCAATTCACAACAACATTTGCCTAATAGCGCAATATATTCCAGGCATTCACAATCAATTAGCCGACAATCACTGTCGAGATCACCAGCAAACTCCGAGTGGGAAATAAATCCCCAGATACTACAAGAATACTTTCACCACTGGGGGACTCCAGACATAGACCTGTTCGCAACAAAACAAAACGCAAAATGCCAAAACTTCACATCCGGGTACCCACACCCTCAGTCCAAGGGCAATGCTCTATGGATCAATTGGTCAGGGATATTTGCTTACGCTTTTCCCCCTCTCCCACTCATTCCTTTCCTAGTCAACAAACGGAGTCCAAACAAACTCAAACTAATTCTCATAGCACCAACGTGGGCACGCCAGCCGTGGTGCACCACACTGTTGGACCTCTCATTAGTATCTCACATCAAACTCCCAAACAGACCAGATCTGTTAACACAACAGATCAGACACCCCAATCCAGCGACGCTCAACCTAGCAATCTGGCTCCTGAAGTCTATCTAAATCTTCCAAATGAGTGTATGGAAGTCATTAAACAGGCAAGAAAACCAACCACAAGGCGTTGCTATGCTAATAAATTGAAAAGGTTTGTTTTCTACTGCCAAGCAAACCAAATCACACCGTTAGATGCCTCCATACAAGACATTGTGAGTTATTTACTACACCTACAAAAAGCAAATCTCGCTTTTTCTTCCATCAAAATTCATCTCACTGCAATCTCTGCTTACTTGCAGATTAAACACACAAAATCACTATTTAGAATACCAGTTATTAAAGCCTTTATGGAAGGACTAAAAAGGATCATACCTCCAAGAACCCCACCAGTACCCTCGTGGAATCTTAATATTGTACTTACACGACTCATGGGTCCACCTTTTGAACCCATGCATTCTTATCAAATCCAATTCTTAACTTTGAAGGTAGCATTTCTAATAGCCATCACTTCACTGCGAAGAGTTAGCGAAATACAGTCGTTCACTATCGAAGAACCCTTTATACAAGTACACAAACATAAAGTGGTTCTCCGCACAAATCCAAAATTTCTGCCAAAAGTCATTTCACCGTTTCATTTAAACCAAACTGTGGAGCTTCCAGTCTTCTTCCCACAGCCAGACTCAGTAGCTGAAGGAGCACTGCATACATTAGACATAAAAAGAGCACTAATGTACTATATAGACAGAACAAAAACATTTCGTAAAACTAAGCAGTTGTTCGTCGCTTTCCAAAAACCCCATGCTGGTAACCCTATATCCAAACAAGGTATAGCAAGATGGATAGTTAAATGTATACAAACTTGTTACCTAAAAGCTAAAAGAGAGCTACTCGTTACACCAAAGGCACACTCCACTAGGAAGAAAGGGGCAACAATGGCCTTTCTAGGTAACATACCAATGACCGAGATTTGTAAGGCAGCCACTTGGTCTACACCTCATACATTTACTAAACACTACTGTTTAGATGTTTTAGCAACACAACAAGCCACAGTAGGACAGGCTGTACTAAGAACATTATTTCAAACAACTTCAACTCCTACAGGCTGACCACCGCTTTTGGGAGGATAACTGCTTTGTAGTCTATGCACAGCATGTCCCATTCATTTTTCAGTAGGGATTTTGAACTGCGATAGTGCCCAAACTACTGGATGGAATTACACTAAATTTGCCAGAAAGGTAGCTCTTGGTCCAGAAAGTGCCCTTTTTGTTATTTGGTGTAAATCCGTTCAGTAGTTTTTGAAAAATTAAAGAAAATCCAAACATATACAAGCATTTGGCCTGTGACCAAGGACGAGATGTCTGAAACGCTTGAGGCCTGGATAATGTGTAAAGAATTCTTTGAATGTTACTGGCTTTGCTGCTTTCCAAAATAAACTGCAACCTGTTGAGAGTGCTCTTTCGGTCCGGAGGACAACTTTGTTTTGCACATAATTTACGGCCTGTCCAGCCATGAAAGCAGCACCACTGCAGATAGAAAGCCGGTCTGTGTGACTTTACCATATCGTCATATAAAGAGCCACAGGAGGAAATAATTTCAGCAAAACTCTGTAACTGTGCTTTGAATTCACCTACTGAGGTTTTTAAATGTGCTTTTATGTGTGTTTGGCTGCAGCAACCTACAAAGGCAGAAATGTTCATCCACTGAAGATATAATATAAATGTGCAGGACCACCACTACCAAGATGCATTGTGTAACTCACCAGAGTATTTAATGAAGTAATCAGGTGCCTGCAATCATTTGCTCAATCCAAGCATTTGGCCTGTGACCAAGGACGAGATGTCTGAAACGCGTAAGGCCTGGATAATGTGTAAGGAATTCTTTGAATGTTACTGGCTTTGCTGCTTTCCAAAATAAACTGCAACCTGTTGAGAGTGCGCTTTCTGTCCGGAGGACAACTTTGTTTTGCACACATATATATATATATATATATATATATATTTCACAACCCCTCCCGATCTTGCGATCTCGTGCTGAGATCTGATTGGCTGACACCACTTCAGCAAGGAAGTGGTGGCAGCCATGTTGGGACTCAGCTTCAGTCAAGTCCCAGACAAAAAACTAAAAAAAGAAAAGGGGCCAATTTAGAGTCACTCTGACCCCTTAGCTCTGGCTGAAGTTACAGCGGATCCGCTGTTCCACCAAATTTGTTTTTTTAAAGTGTGAGCTCCCGCACATCTTTAACTGCAGCCCCTGGGTGGGCCAGGTCATGGGGGCATTTATATTTTGAATGTTGGGGGGACCCTCCAGTCCCCCCCAAAGCCGCCAACTCCCTGGGGCTAATGTTTTTGAAAATGTGGGGGTCCTGAGCTCGGGGCTCTAATCAAATTAAAATGCAGGAGGGTGCCCCCGCAGCCCTGTGGACCGCCACCTCCCCGGGGCACTCATTATAAATCACATGCAGGGGGGTTGTGCGGCCCCGGGGACCCCCACCTCCCTGGACCACACATTCTATTTTTATGCAGGGGGCTGTGCACCCCCTCAACCCCAGGGACTGCCATCACCCTGGTGCAAATATTAAAAAAATAGAAAAGGGGTCTGTTTCGGAGCCCTGGGGTCCACCACCGCCCTGGGGCTAAATGCAGAGTTTGAGGGGGGCCACGCAGCCCCCCTCGATGAGCCACCGATGGCCCTGAGGACTGCCACTCCCCAGGGCCAGCTCCTGATATGTCCCGGGGTGCCCCCAGGGATATAGTTGTTTGCTTTTTCTTGGTGGAAGCTTACAGCTCCCACCAAGTAAAAGCAAACCAAGTCCTCTTTCTGCAATTGAGGGCTGTCAAGCAGCTCCCTGCTTGGGGGAAGTAATGCCGGCTCCCACAGGATGTAGGGAGCCGGCTAGGATCGCGCGGGCCTTCAGGCTTCCCCTGTGGTCCTCTCATTATGGGATAGAAGAGAGAGATAGTCATTTCAATGGTCTCTCCATGCAATGACTTCACAGCACAAGGAGTCAACTGTGGCATAATGGTTAAAGTCACAGACCCTTGCACTGAAAGTTGAGGGTTTTAGTCCAGGTGTGTCTGTGGTCATTCCCCTACTTTAATTTGTTTTCAATCTTCAAAAGCTTAAGGTTCAAAATGAAAGTTGCTCTCACTCTTTTTAATTGAAAAGAAAAATGTATTTGTCAATTTGTCAAGAAATATCTCATTCTAAGTATATCATTCACCAAAGCCTAAACAAATCGTTTATCTTTTTGCTTTGGAAATGTATTCATTAAGGTCTAGATTTACGATCCTCCGTGTTTGTAACTCACAATTTGCATTTTTGTGTGTGTCACAAACACTGATGCAATACAGTGTCTGAGACACTGTTTGCTATTCCGAAATGGGTCGCATGAGACCTGCCTCATTAATATTCATGAGGCAGGTTGCAATTTGCAACCCATTTGGAATGGCCGGCACTCACCTGGATGGTGGCCTGCTGATGTCGGCATACCACCATGTCTGTGATTGTTTTTTAAATAAAGCAGTATTTTACTTTTTGAAATGCAGCCCTTTTCCTTACTGTTTCCCAGTGTTCTTTTCTTTTAAAAAAATATTTTTTTATAGAGTCGGCAGTTGTCCGTTGACACCCTCATTCACAAAGGGAAAGGGGTCCCATGTTTGCAAATGGGTTACCGCCTCCTTCAAGGAGTTGGTAAAGTATGACTGTTTCGTGACCCTAATCTCGGTCGCAAAACATTCATACATACCACTGCGACTCGCTATTGGGAAGGGACGCCCTTTACACGCCTCTTCCTAATAACGACTCAGAAACCCTATTTTGCGAGTTTGTAATAGCTACTGACTTGCATATTAGGGTTGGTGCATGGGCAAATGCATTGGGCCCTTTGTGACCAGGAAAATGTATCGTACACCGGGCACCAATTGTCTTGTTGTGCAATAGGATATACGCTGTAGCTAACTGACAAGGCCCAGCAAGTTCTGGCCTACTATGTGGTTGTTTTGTTTGAGGTACATGGGCTTTGGTTCATGCTGCACGGTTCCTGCTGGAGCAAGATCAAGGCTGATTTCCTTAAGAATGTTTGGTGTCTTTAGTGGAACATTGAGCTAAAAACAATGGACTGAATTTCTGCCTAGAGTAATTACCAGTGGCTGAGAGTAATTAAAGAATTCTCTTTTTTATATTTAATCAAAGCTTTAGGGGGTCATTATGACTTCGGCAGACAGAAAAGCCTGTCTGCCGAAGTCCCGATGGGCAGGTTGCCGCCAGTGCAGCCGCCTTCCTGCGAGCCCCATTAAGAGTTTCCCGCTGGGTCAGCAGGCGGAGCAGCCTACAGCATTGTCTCTTGCTCAGAATAGAGCTGGCGGCAATGCTGTAGTGCGTAGGGTGCACCAGCACCCGTCGTGAACATTGCAACAGGGAGGCCACTGCCCATGCCAAGTGCATGGGCAGTGCAGGTGCCCTTCTGGGGCCCCCTGCACCCCGCCTCTGCCAACCTTTTCATGGTGGTGCTTCCGCCATGAAATCGCTGGCAGCGAAGGGACTCATAATCCCCAGGGCGGCGCTGCTTGCAGTGCCGCCCTGGCGGATTAGGACCGCCAGACCGACGAAAACTTGTAATCTGGTGGTGCTGGCAGTCCGTCCATGGCGCTACCGCCATTGGCGACAGTCCGACCCCCACCGCGGCCCTGGCGGACTTAAGACAGCCAGGGTTGTAATGACCCCTCTAGTGAACACTTTATTAAAAGATACGTAGTTATGATGTCTTCTGCATGGTACTCAAAATGTGCCTGTACATTTAGGGACTACAAATATTTTCACTACCACAGAAAGCAGATTCATGAGCAAATAATAAGATGAAGAATAATGAAGAAAATATGTTAAAACTGCATAGCGGATATTTAAGCAGAACCAGAAATGATGGCAAACAGTACTTAGAACTAGAGCAACGCAGTAGGAGAGAGTGAAATTGCACAAGAAACAACAAGTGCCATCCAGTGGCTTCAAGAGGCTGAGGACACCCATGCTGTGATTTTAGTCCATCATAAACCCTCTTTTGGTTGGATCCTATAATCCTTAGGTAAAGACCGTAGGTGCACAAAATATGAATTGTGTAGAAGACATATGAAGGTTCGAAGAAAGAAGGGCTCGGCCACTTGCTATTGCAGAACACTATCCTAGAATGTAAAGACTTGGTAATAAGGGTGGTTCTCTGCTTGTGTGTTTCATAAATATTCAGACTTTAGCAGATATGCTGTAAATTGTATACTTTGCTCACGTACTTGAATATTCTTAATTCAGGGTGAAGGCACAAGCCGTGATAGAAAGACCATTTATATGTTATCGGTCTGGCAACAATTTCAGTAAACTGTTCAATATTGGTATTAAAAATAGACAACACATATATGACAAATGCTACACAGGTGTAGTAGATATGAAAATATAGTTAATGTTTCAACAACCACAGTGATCGGTCAGCAAACATATAAATAGGATGCAGGCCAGAATATAACTGACCTTTTAGACACCAAAACACAGAGAAAAAACATTCACACAATGCGAACATAAAAAGAGCTTTAGTTTCTTCTCAGTTCTAAATCAGCATCAACAACTTTCACAGGGGAAAAAAAAAAAAAAAACAGTGAGCGTGCATCAGCCATCACAACTAAAAATTCATTCACAAACAAAAACAGAAGAAAAACATACAGGTGCAGAGATTGTCAGAAGAGTTTTAATTAAACATCACCCCTGCATTGCAATTAGCAGCAACTCAGTAGGAAACCTATTTAGGTGAAATGAATGAAATCAGTTTTAATGAGTCACCAGCTTTACAGGGCAACTGCCAAACACCTGCAGGAGAAAAACCATGCTCTTGCAGTAAATGTGGAAAGAGCTTTACTCGCTCAGGAAACCTAAAGATCCGTCAGCGAATACATGCAGGAGAAAAGCCATACAGCTGCAATGAGAGTGGAAAGAGGTTTCCTTTCTCATTAATCTTCTAATACCATGAACAAACACACACAGGAGAAAACCCATATCCTTGCGGTGAATGTAGTAGGAGCTTTAATAATTTATCAAGACTAAAGTTCCATCAGCGAACACAAATAGGAGAAAAACCATACATTTGCAGTGAATGCGGAAAGAGCTTTATTGCCCGAGGAAACCTAATGCGTCATCATTGAACACACACTGAAGAAAAAACCATACCCTTGCACTGAATGTGGAAAAAGCTTTAGTTTTCAAGTAAGCCTAAACTTCCATCAGCGAGCACACACAGGAGAAAAACCATACACTTGCAGTGAATGTGGAAAGAGCTTAAATGCCTGAGGAAACCTAAAGCTTCATCAGTGAACAAAAACAGGAGAAAAACCTTATACATGCAGTGAATGTGGAAAGAGATTCTCTTTCTTTTCAACCTTCAAATACCATGAACAAACCCACACAGGGGAAAAACCATATCATTGCAGTCAATGTAGCAAGAGCTTAGTAATTTATCAACACTGAAGTTCCATCAGCAAACACACACGGGAAAAACCACACACATGCAGTGAATGTGGAAAGAGTTTTACTTGTTCATCAACTGCAAAGTTCCACCAGCATTTGCATGGGGTGGACATAGACATTCAGTGAATATGGAAAGAGGTTTGCTTGCTCAACATATCTAAAATGCCATCAGCAACACATGCTGAGAAAACGTAACATGTTGGAGGTATTTCAGTCATTCATAAACTGTAGGACACCAACTGCAAATCCACCCATAGTAGATGTAGGAAGAACTTTCATGATTTATTTATGCCTAATGGTCAATTAGTGAACACACAAAATGGGAAATAACATACTCTTGTAATGAATGTGGGAAGAGCTCGCATTTTTCATTGCATTTGGATGTGCATCAGCCAATACACACAGGTCGCTGTCAACAAACACAACCCTGAATATATTTTCAGCCGCAGTAAATGTGGGGAGAGTTTTATTCTTTTTTTTTAGCATGCAATGGTGTAAAATTTGCAAAGAAACTGTCTGAATATCACCATTGCCAGCTACGTTTATCATCACTGCCCTTCCTAGCATTGGAAAAACACTAGAACATGTTGATACCATCTGCCCTATGTGGATGATACCTTGTGCATGCTGGAAGGAGAGTTTTTTTTTTTTTGCTTTTGTTGCTTAATATCCTGGTAACCTTTGACACTGTTGACCCTAGGGCCCTTTTTCCATTCCATCCAAGCACATGGGGCTTGTGGATGCCATAATGAATAATGTAAGCAATAAGGCCTGAGGTACATTTCAGATTATAACCTTTATCCCGTTATGTAGCCTACAAAAATAACCATGTATTATGGTCCTGTATTTCCATGATGGATTTCTTGTGACATCATAAACCATAAGGCCAAAGGCCAAGTGGTTTGTAAATTTCACCAGATCCCTTAGATGGGACTGTAGGTTCATATTATAAAGGATACCCAGTTTCTATTATGTGACTAATTTCTGACAGGTTGAAAAAGGTATTTTCTATCAAATGGGTATGGTTACTGAAAACTGTAAGTGAAGTGCATAAGGGAGAGATTGTTGAAGCTTTTCTCTGCAGGCTGTAACTAAGAATGAGAATTCATTTTAATAAGGAAGGTGCAGATTTAATTTGATTTTCACAATATTGAGTCAACAAAATAAGCAAGGTAGTAGTAAAGGTTTGCAGACTGGTTTGAGCCTATCCATTTGATGATGAAACCCATATTTCCAAGGGACCCATGGAATATGTCTCCAGAAGCCAGAGAGGTCAATATAGAACCTTATTAGAGGATTACCTGCACATTGTTTTCTATGAATGTATGATGTTAAGTTACTGCTTGGATCTGGGAATTAAATATGCTTGCAAATAGAAATGTACAGTGCTATAATGATAGAATACATCAATATTTTTGTAAGTATATTTTTCCTTTTTAGTAATTATGATATGTAGGTTGATCAGATGATTCCATGTCACAGGAACCTTTCCAGTTTTGAATGTTCTCTTAAAAATCATTGCTATGGAGTGTGTTCTTTTCTATTGAAAAAGAACCCTGGTGACAACACTTGGGATGCACTGATATATTAAGTGACATACAGACTGGTCAAGGTTCAACCATATGATATTGATTTATCTAGCCACCCGTGGTGTGTTGCTCTTTTTTAATAGGAACAGTTTGTCAGATTTATTTTTGTAACTTTCTAAAGCGGTTTGATTTCACTGACTGCTGGTAATCTTTGTGATATCTGTAAACAACAATCAGTTTAGAACATGTTTTCTCTACTTTGTAAACAGCATAGGATAAATATTGAGTTGTCCTCTTTTTACTTTATTGTGTAATACCTCTACAAATATTTAATTTTAATTTGTTTCCCATTTTAAACAAACTTTCACTTTCAGCCCTCAATCTGCAGCGCACACTTGGGCACAAGAATGCTTTTGGGGACATAAAAACATTTTATTTCTGCTAAACTCTGGGAGAAGTGGTGTGCTTCCCAGGTTAAACAGATGGCACCCTACCAAACCTACGCTGAATCGAAGGAAGTGAATAACACTTATTTTTAGAAAAGCATGCTATGGAAATGCATTGTTATAAGTAGCATTATTACACTAGTTCTTTCTTAAGCATACTCCTTTCTTTTTTTAAAACACAAGACTGAATCTAGAAGCAAGCAATAGTCACAAACGCAAACTTCTATGATAACTCGATACGATGTAATCTTGAACATTGATTTGAATGCTTCATATAAGGGCCTATTAAATAGATCATACATACTGTCTGCCACACTAGAGCACTATACATTATGTGGAAAGTGACTCTGTGGAAGTCCCAGCATAATGTACAAATAGTTTATTTTACTTTCTTTGTACTTGGTTAAAAAAACTGTTATATGGGTTATACTTCATGGCGATGAGGCCATTATAATGTAAATAAATAAAACAGTATCTATGTTGATGCTAAATGTGTAATATGGGGGAGGGGCAATAGCTATCAAGAAGCAAAGGCATAAATAAGTCTTCCATCAAGGTACTAAGGCCTGATTACGAGCTCAGCGGATGGTTTAGGCCATCTGCCGAACTTCCGATGGGGAGATTGCTGCTATAGTGTCAACCTCCCCGCTGGGCCCATTAACAGTTTCCCGCTAGGTCGGCAGGTGGAAACCTGAGTTTCTGCCCATTGGCCTAGTAGGAAACACTCTACAGCATTGTCTCCGGCTCGTAATCAAGGCGGCGTCAATGCTTTTAGTATGAATGGTGCACCAGAGCCCTCGCAAAGTTCACTGTCTGCAAGGCAGACAGTAACATTGCAAGGGTGCCGGACAGGGAACCCCTGCACTGCCCATGCCAGGTGCGGCACTTGCATCGCTGACCGGTCAGATTGGGACCGCCGCAACCGCCAGACCGCCGGGATCTCTGACGATCGCTGTGGTCATAATGTGGCGCTCAGACCGCCGCATTGGTGGCTGTCCGTCTGCCACTGCGAGCCTGGTGGTCAAGTGACTGCCAGAATTGTAATGACCACCTAAGTGACAAATTCCTCTCAGCAGCTTTCCATTGCATGGTTTGTCACGTTATATTTTCATGCGCAGTAGTTATTGGCAAAGTTGTTTAACTGTAGCACAGGCGGTTAACCCTCTGCAGTGAGTAACAGTGTCCGTAAATATGCCTCGTACATAGGCACCAGTTGATTTCTTTTGAAAAGTGATTCTAGAATGAAATCTTTGAGGCATTCAGCATTGCTTCCTCAATGCAGTATCACTATTATGTCCACTTAATTTGCCTTTTTGCCACATACTTTAGATTACATGCCACACAATTTAGTCATCCATTGCCTCTGTAACCTTAGTGGCCCTGTTAATGGTAAAGCTCAGTCAGTTTAAGGACTGATGGACACTCTATTTCACAACAATAACTGAAATATTTTCCATATTTCACTGTTACCTTTAAAATATGGGTTTTAATAGCACTTAATTTTGTGCAGTAAACGTCCTCAAGTATGTGAGATTTCTGTAGCTGATAAATCTATTTTATTGATATAAGAGGTATAATGTAACCACCTGGCACATACAATTAAACTGAATATGGTACTTTAGGTGATGCTCTAGAACCTGTATTACATTTGTAGGAGTAATGTGCATTGTAGGGTCCCTTTATATGAACAAAATCAATTTGAATTGGTGATTTTGTCTCATTTCACGACGTAGGAGGGTTATTGTGACAGATATTTTAATGACAGATTTCAGAAATTAAGCCTCACCTTAAGTCTTCTTTTGGAGGTTTAGAGCCAGATCTACAAGGTATTTTCAATCGTATACCCTGCGATTCACAAAATCAAATGATTTGCGACTACGTTATAGGTTTCTGCTATATACTAAACTACTTTATAATCTCAAAAAGACTTTCGAAATCACAAACTAGGTTTAGTGACTCGTGTATGATTCACAAATAAGAAGAGGCTCCTGTTTGAGTCACAATGAGATGTTTCGTTGGTTTGCAGCAGCAAATATGAATGTATTGTAAACCAGTGGAAAGTTACTGATTCCTCAATGGAAGTCGTAAAAGATTTGCAGTGGGGAAGCTTTCCCTCTTAGATAGCTTTTAATTTGTGAATAGTGTCAGATGAGATGATGGCTTTTGGGAGGGGAAATATGAGAAGGCAGTGTTCCAAGGGGACTGGTTACACTACCCTGATGTTTTCCCAAACTGATTTGTTTTTAAATCAGGACTGGTTCCCTTAAAGAAAACAGGCTTTTGTTTTAAAGAAAAAAAATGTTTCTTGTTTGGCAATGCAAACACCAGAATGGTGGCCTTCTGTTTCTTGCAGGTGCCCATTTTAGGTGTTTATAGCCCATCACAGTACAAATAGTAGCCTGCCTAAGTAACATTCTTTAGACAGGACATTGTCTGACTGGAGCTATTGTGACTATACCTTTTGGTATACGGGCCGCATGCCAAGAGACGATGTGCGAATTGCAGCCACTTGTCTATCTGCACAAATCGGGATCTTATTCTGAAAGTGACCAAAACTTAAAGAAGTATCCATATTTAGGCTTCAGTGAGCCAGCAATTTCCACTTATACGCTTCATGGTTTCAATCATTAAACTCAAATATGCTTTTTCACCAAAAGGAGGCAAATTCCTAGGAATAATTTCATCAAGACATATGAACAGTACATCATATCCCAACTGCAATCAGTCCTTGTGGGGTACACAATTTACCCACAAACATTAGTGGTTGCAAAGTTTAGTCTATTCAAAATATTTACAATAATCAATCAATATTTATTGTGTTAACCGCAATAAAAAAAAAGTTGATCTACATTTATGTCACAGAGAGCTAAGATCCAATTTGTAACGTGCATGATGCTTATAACTGTTATTGTTCAAATGGAGATATATCTTGTGTCCCAATGAACAGAGCCCACACCCTCTGTCAGGTTTGTCTAGGTGAAGAATCTAAGTCGTCTATCATTTTAGTTGTCTGTGAGGTACAGTAGTTTAAATAGGTCCTATTTTTACTATTTATTTTCTTTTTTTTATTGGTGGGCTGGGTAAACAAGTGATGCCAATTTTTAGAAGGGCCATCACCACATTTCAACATTTTATCATGAACTATTTTCCTCCTGATAATAAAGGGTAGAGAAAGCCAGTCAGAAAAACTGGCCCTTTGAATGAAAACAACAAAAAGCTCTCATCCACTCGCTGAAGACATGTAGGTTGATGTCTGGCTCCCCAGATTGTAGGCCTTCCTGTGACTCCTCACTGAAATCCAGTGTGCAACAACTAGAAACAAGAGGTTTCAGGCCATCCTGTAACTTCAGAGGTACATGCAGAAGGTGTGCCTCTGGTGTTAATGTTCAGGACACAACTTGAAGTTGTTCAACAAGTGTGCCTTCATACACCCAAAGGCAACAGAGAAGACGAAGAAGTGCAGCTGTATGTAGAGAAGTAGAGACCCTTGCATAAGTCCATCTCTCATTTCAAGCAGTGGACTCACTTCCACTCCCTGGGCCTCTCCCATCAGAATTTTGCCTTGAATTCGAAGACCACCGTTGCATCCAAATCAAAGTCCAAACAGAAGCATAAAGAAAGTAAAGTGAATTTTACCCCATCCTTCTCCTCCGGATCGAATGAGGGGGTGCGAAGAGCATCACAATGTCAGTTGATTTTCCCTGGGATCCATAGTAGTGGATCCAATTGATCCCAGTGCAGCTCACGTTTTTGGACAGTTGGGAACAGCGCAGCAGATCTGAGCCTTCAATAAGGCCATACTTCAGACTTATGTCACACTTTCAGCTCCCTCTGGTGCGCCTTCGGGTACCAAGGAAGTTTCTGCTGGCAAGTCCACGATCTGCGCATCTGACTCCCTAGAATCTGTTCGGGGGGGCCTGGACGCCGATACCCATCTCCTCTCCTGTGCCAGGCCATTTCTCGTTGACGCTGGTACTGACAACACCCACACCGGTAGAGGATCAAGTGCTGTAGGAAGCTGGCTCTGTATATACTATATCAAAATGAGATATGGTGTGCACAGAGTCCAGAGGTTCCCCAGAGGCTTAACAGAGGCAATAATAGATAATACTAATGCTCTGTTTGTGGTAGTATGGTCAAGCAGTTAGGCTCATCAGAGGGTAGTGTTATGCTTTTGTTGTACACACACAGGCAATAGAAGAAACACACTCTCAATGACTTAACTCAGACCAATAAGATTTTATATAGAAAAATATGTTTTCTTAATTTATTTCTAGAAACCACAAGTCTCAATTTGCAGGCAAGTACAGTAAATGAAAGGTACTTTACGTAGGTATGCTCAGGGCTTTGAATGGAATCAACATTGTCCACAGTTTTTCTTAAAATGGCAAAAAACTATTTTAAAAGTGCACACAGTGCAATTTTCAATAGTTCCTGGGGGAAGAAAGTACAGTACAGTTTTGTAGGTAAGTAACCAACTTACAGATTCCGTCTCTGGGGCATAGGTCACCCACTGTTTGGGGTTCAAGAAAACACCCAGCACCAGCAATACAGGGCCGGTTATGTGCAGAGGTCAAACAGGAGCCAAAATAACGTGGGCACCTATGGAGACTGGAGTACTCCGGTTCCGGTCTGCTTGCAGGTAAGTACCCATGTTGTCGGAGGGCAGATCAGGGGCGTTTAGAGGAGCACTGGGGGGCCCAAGTAGGCACCAAACATGCACCCTCAGCGGCACAGGGCGTCCGGGTGCAGGGTGCAAACAGGGCAGTGGGTTGCCAATGGAACTCTATGGGTTGACCCCGGGGCTCACTTAGGTGCTGCAAGCAAGGTATAGGGGGGCTCATCAGGCAAGCCACCAACTGGATAGGGAGGACAGCTGCATGCTGGTCACTGCTGCACCAGTGGTTGGTTTCTCTCGAGTCTGGGGGCTGCGGGTGCAGTGCTTCTCCAGGCGCTGGATATCTTCGGTCTGGCAGTCGCGGTCAGAGGGGTCCTCAGCATTCCCTCTGCAGGTGTCGTCGTGGAGGGGTGGAGAGGTCCGCACAGGGTGGCCACTCGGTCGGTATCGCCTGGGGATCCTCTCTGGATAGTTGGGCCACCTGGACACTGGCGTGGGCGTTGGGTGCAGAGTGGTTTTGGACTCCCGCGTCTGGAGTGAGGTGGGAGTCCCTTGGAAGTAGTTTCCTCTTCTTGTTCGACAGGTCCGCTGTCCATGAGAGTTTCTTGGTCCTCGGTGATGCAGGCAGTCCCCTGGAGGCTCGCTAGTCCTGCAGAACGCGTCGCTTTTCTTTTGCTTTTCTCATCAATTTCTGCTAGTGTTCAGTTCTCTGCTGAATGTCTCAAAATCTTCTTCTTTATAGCTCCTCCTATTTCCAGATGGACATCTATCGCCTTCTGTTTCACCATGGTACCAACCCTCAGTCAGACCAGAAACCCTCAACTGATTATTAGAACCTTTATAAGGCCTTTATAAAATCAACTAATCATGAAAGCCGACTAAATTGTGGCCGACCAGCACTACAGCAATATTTTACTGTTCCGGTGCTCCTGTTGATTTACAAAAGGCAAGTGTAACGGCGCCCCCGTTACAGGGTTGGCACTGGCAGAGCGGGTTGCCAAGGCAACCCTGGACGCCGTCACCAAGAAGCACTTCAATTAGAGGAGATCTGACAACTGGAAAATACTTCCCGGTTCAGGAGGAGGGGCAGGTGCGCAAACACGCAGAGGAAGGAGAGGAGGACGCGAACAACGGAAAAAGGGCAGAGGAGAGAGGAGACACGGAGAACGGCACAGCAAGGGTCGGATGGAGACCCCAACGAGGAAGAAGATGTGGAGGAGAGCGATGACGAAGAGGAGGAGAACAGAGGAACGAGAGGAGAGGACACAACACCTGGTGTAGAAGCGGAATGGGAGCCAGATAGAAAGGAGTTTACAACGAGGAGACCACGCCACGTTCCTGGAGGAACGTAGCTACACAAGGTATGAGCACCTATTGGGGCTAGGGGACAGGAGGGGAAGTAAGGGAACCCCTAGGAGGAATAGCCTCCTAGATAAAGCAGGTCAGACAGGGAAGGAGAACCCCCACAAACCACTTTTGCATGTAAAGCACATGTGACGCAGTTGGAGTGATCCCTACCTCACTTCCCTCACCCACTTCCCTCTCTGGTGCATCCCAGACTATACTGTATGCTATTACACTTACCTGATACCTGGCTTTCCTTCCTTCCGAGGTATATCGGTCAGGAGTGTGACCCAGTCATCGCAAACCTCCCCATCAAACCATCCAGAGGACAGAGGAACCAACCTAAGAGAAGAAAGAAAGAACTATAGTTAGGTTTGTAGTGACATAATCTTATAATCTAACAAAAAGAATAAAACAATTACCAATCTCCCCATTTTAGACTGTGTTGCCCTAATTACTCACAGTATCAGCCTCGTACAGTAAGGTTGTAAAACTCATAAGTTATTTGGTAACTTACATGATATTACCTTGCAGAAGACAATAAACAATTACTTGTTGGCCAAAAGTAGCAGCTATGCCTATCTCTTATGGATAGCTAGTCAAGGATCAATGATGGTAGAAGGAGTCAAGGGAGGTAACCCTACCCTGCCTCTTCCTGGCACTGACGGGCACGGGACGGGCCCACCATAGGACCGGGCTTTGCTTGGGTGCGGCCTGTGCAGCGGGAGGGTGTAGTCAATATTGAGCGCCCAGTGTCACAAACAGAGTGCACTGGCTCCTGCCACAAGTTACCTGCGATTTGTGGTCCCGGCCCCTCGCATCCTGCGCAGCGGGATGATATAGTCTGCTTAATCGCCCAGTGGCATAAAGAGAGTGACAGTGGCTCCTGTCTCAAGTTGCCTGGGCCTTGTGGTCCTGGCCCCTCACTTCCTGCACAGTGGGAGGGTGTAGTCAGCTTTAAGCGCCCAGTGGTGCGAAGAGTGACAGCAGCTCCTGCCTCAAGTTACCTGGGTCTTGTGGTCCCTGCCCCTCGCCTCCTTGGTCTTAACTATAACCACCTACTGGTTATTGCCAGTAGATAATCTAATATATATATCTAATATATATTCACTGAAAAAATAAAGGTTACAGGGATGTTATAGTTAGGTTCTGAATTTACTCGCACAAAACCATAGAAATTCAGCAGTTATAGAGTTATTTAAAATAAGTGAGTTTTCTCACCAATAATCTTATTGCAAATGTTGCAGTGACTAACAATATCAACGGTGCCATAGAAGGTGTCATCAATGATGTTATATGTGGAATAATTATCTATACGTGGCGAAGGTGCGAGTTACAGTTACCTTCGGACGCGAGTTCTAGTTACTTGAGCTAAATGTAACTGTAGCTGCTGGATTTCTATATGTTTGTGCGAGTAAATTCAGAACCTAACTAAAACGTCCCTGTGACCTTTTTCAGTGAATTTCTATTTTATATTTTTAGCATGCACACGTCAATATTACCAGTGCCCTGCACGGCCTTTGACCATGCACGAGTGTGGTTGGATGTAGTGAGTGGTTTCTTTTTTTTCAATTTTTCTCCGCTTATCCACCACTTGGACCCGCAGGTTGGATGAAAATAGCAAACTGGGCACATTATTTTGTCCATGAGGAAACCTGTATGTGCTTTTGCACTGTTCTTTTTCCACCCCCTAGCCGATGTAATAAACAAAATGGCGGCTGTAACTTTTCTGTCAGGTTGCAGCCAGCCAATGAGGACCTTGCCTTCCCTCCGTGGGTCCAACGCTGGATCTGCGGTTCCTCCACGTCCCTATATATCTCAATTTTTAACCTTAAATAACTCCAAATCTACTGAACAGATTTACACCAAATCACACACAGCACAATCTACATACCAAGATCTAGCTTCCTGACAAATTTGGTGTAATTCCGTTCAGCAGTTTGGGCTGTAGGTGGGCCTACAGACCCTATGGGAAAATGAATGGGGAAAACCTGTTTTGGGACACCCCCTTCTTGTTCTTAGCCCCTGCTGGACGGATCACCCTAACACTTTCAAAACAGCAGCTAAAACGACCCTAATATAAGTTTTGAAAATTTCATGAGGATTCGTCAAGTGACACCAAAGTTATTGGCAAAACAAAAAACTCTCTTCCTATGGAAACTAGGGGCTAGATGTACAAAGCATTTTCCACGGCGAATCAGGCCGTTAGCAACTTCGGAAAATGCTATTTGGGATGTACAGACCCATTTTTGCGATTCAGTAATCTATTTACCGAATCGCAAAAAGGGTTGTTCCCTTCCTAATTGCGAGTCGCAGTCCCTTGTATGATTGTTTTGCGACCGCAAATGCGGTTACAAAACAATTGCAGTTAGCACCAGTTTCAAACTCCCCATGGGACCCCTTCCCCTTTGTGAATGGCAGCAAAAATATTTTTTCAGAGCAAGTAGTGGTCCTACGGACCACTGCCTGTTTTGAAAAAATGAAAAGAAAACTTTTAATTTTTTGTTTTTGAAATGCATCTAGTTTTCCTTTAAGGGCCGTATAGAGTAACCTAGTCCAGGCTATAAATCTGCACCCCAATCGGAGTCACTCAATTACACCATAGAGAAAGCTTTACTCTTAAGCTGTCAAAGCTCTGGGGGTAATTACTGGGAAATGTGGCAGACACCCAAGCACTTGGTGTGTCATGGTTCAAGGTCAGAACTTTACAGATGGATATCTTGGGCCCAGTTGGGCTGATTTTCATGATCTTTGGGTCATTTTGCTCTTAGTGGCCAGTCCTAACCACTGAGATCATTTTCAGCAGGCCTCCTGACCTCTAAAATTGAACACACTTCTGGGTGCTGGTTGTACTGGGTTTGTGTGCCAGCTTTCTCCTTTTCATAGCACCTGGTGCTCCTTTCCTGCTGCTGGGGACACTGGAGTACAGGTCTTCCCCCAACTGGTCCTCCGAGGGATACTGGGACCAGTGCCACTGGCCCTGGAGAGACCCATATAATGGTCAGCTGGAGTCAAAGTCCTCAGTCCATCTTTGCAGAGCATCTGGTAGATTCTCCTTCCAGCTGGTCATCCTCTTTCGTGTTGTCACGTCCCAGGGCCTTCTCTTGTCTCTCTCCCTTGTGCAGAAGCTTTTTAGTTGAGGTGGAGTGTAGTAATGGTTTGTTCTAAATGCAGAAATTAGAATGTTGTATAGGAATGTTCTAGGGTAGAATTCAGGAGTGGCAGTTGGAGGATTGGCTTTGAACGAATGCTTCATGGTGTGCGGGGCTGTCATTATACATGAATAAAGATGTGAAATCAACCAGCTTCTTGAACGTTATTACAGAGAGTTCTTTATTCCAGGCCCCCCTAGCCAATCGTAGGATGCCACATCATCCCCTCTCCTCTATCCTATCCCACCTGCACAGCATTCTGGAACAATCCAGTATGGGCTGTCAAGTTTTTTTTACTTTTTCTGAAGATAGCTACTCTGAGGGCCTTAATTCCATGCCTGGATGACATCATTCCAGTGACCTTCCCTCCAAAACTTGTAAGCTAAGCCTCTCCAGGGTTGGCTCAAGATGTCTGGGCTTTCTCCTTTGTTCAGTGGGCTGGGCTGTGCCAGCCCTGGTGCAGTGTAATCAGCTAATTATCAGATGAAGGTTTTCCTCCCTAACCCTTCCTTCTCGGGAACTAATGCCCACTGATTTTTTCTGATCATAGTGTATAACATACAGCAGAGGCTGATAGGGTAAGTTGCGAAATACACTTTAATTGTGTCTCGGCATTTACAATACAATAACAGCACCAAGTGCAAAGAAGTCTGTGAGTTCTTCGTGTCTCGGGTATGCTGCAAGTTGAAGTAGCTGTTTAATATCGTAACAATACAACTGGTGAAATAAAAGGAATCAGGGGGTATGAGGTGGGCAGGCAGAGTGATAGCAGATGTGTGCGCATAGTGAGGATTGCATTGCAGCTAATGTGGGCGAGCTGGTAGACAGGGTGATAGTCAGCACATAGGGATGGGTAAAGAAATACTGCAGGTGAGTACTGGTGTAGGAGCCCTTGACAGAGATTTTAGATGTCTCGCTAGTGTGGGATACATGATGTGTTCACGGGGGGAAATCATTGTTATCCACCTCCTGTTAGAAGTGTGCAAATCTTATGCCCCGCTGGGAGGGGATTGGTTGCTTTCCGAGGTGACGTTCCTCCTTGCAGCAGAGAGGGCATCTTTCTCAGCTGCACCCCCTTTGCGTATTGCTCTGGCCAAGGGGTCAGTGTGCGTTTGGACAGTATAAGTGCTAACGCTTTGAAGCGGGTGCTCACTTCTTGTGTCTTCTTGCATTTGATTATGCACAGGAAGCATGCTTCCTATGTGTAAATGTCTGGGACTTCTGTGTCAGCACATAGGGTGGTGTGGACAGCATGCCAATAACTCTGGGGGACTGAGCAGGACGACAGCACGTGCATGAAGTCAGTGTCTGGAGCTTGGCAGCGCGGACACGTGAGTTGTGTCTCGGGGAAGTAGTGGTTTAGTAGAGTATGCCCTGTGAAGCATGAGGAATTATATATTTTTGAAACAGGAGTTGTGGGATGCTAGTTTGGGAAACTCAAGCACCTTATCCCATTCCTTGTCATTAAGAACTCTCCCAAAGTCATTTTCCTATTTTTTCTACAGTGCTACAAGGGAGGGGTGGCTGTCAGTTCACAAACAGCTTTATAAAGCTATGTGATAAGGTGATGGCTGGTGTACATATTTTGGATTGGAGAACTGGGTGAGTAGCAGGTTCCTCTTCTGTGATGTCCCAAAGAGTATGGCAAGTGTGACTGAGTTGTCTGTTGAAGAGGGGTTGCCCTGGTGGAAGGCCACGTTCCTCGACCATCTGATCAAAGGGGAGGAAGTGGCCATATGAAAAGAAGTCACCTGTTGTAAGTATTGAGTGTTCTGTCCAGACCCTCAGGTCTCCAGCAATATAGAGTCCTGGGAGATGGGGTAAACCGACCAAAGGGAATGACTGGCATATATTGGGGTTTCGTGGGAGAGGCAGTGTATTCAGGTCATGCATGCTCACATCACTGCCACCGGCAAGGGGGCAATAGTTTCAGAAAGGAGAAAGCCTCGGATTGTTGGTATCGATAAGGGCCCATGGTCGTTATTGTCTTCTCCCAGATAGCGGCCAACAGGACAACCACTGGAGCTGTGCTGCTAGAAAGTATGCCTCAAAGGAAGGAGCACTAAGGCCTCCTCGATCTGCTAGTAACTGTAATTTCGCAATGGCGACCTGGTGGCAATTGGTGCCTGAGATGAGAGTGCATAGGAGAGCACCCAGCTCCCTAAAAAAGGGATATGGCGGAACGATTGGGAGATTTGTGAAATAATAGAGAAAGCGAGGTAGAATGACCATCTTCACTAAGGCGATTTTGCCTACAGGGGCTGAGGTAAGGGACTGCCAGAAGTGCACCTGGGCTCTGATTCCGGGTGAGGCTTTGCGAAGGTTCCATTCATATAGGTCAGTGTGGGGATGATATAAATAGACTCCTAGGTATTGGATCGCTTGTGTATGCCAACTGAGGCAAGTGTCTCCCAGGTGTATCTCGAGTGGTTGTTGACTGGGATGTAGCAGATATATGGCTGATTTTGCCCAATTGACCCGAAGCCCAGTGGCTGAAGCGAATTCAGCTAGGGTGTCTGGGAGTGGCGTGAGGTCTGCGGTTATGTCTTATATGTATAAGAGTAGGCCATCCACGTACAGGGACACAGCATGAGTCCTGTCCACAATGGGATTCCACACGCTAGGCCCACCTCGCACAAGCATATAGCAAGGGGCTCCATCACGAGTTTGAATAGCAGTGGAGCGAGCGGGCATCCCTGTCTCGTACCATGGCTAGAGAAGGCAGCTGAGATGAGGCAGCCCAGGTGAATCTGGGAGGTAGGACTGGAGTGTATAATAGTCTGGAGTATGTTTGAAGTTTAGGTCCAATCCCCATGCAGGTGAGGACTGCGAAGATATATTGTCATGGCAGAGTATCAAACGCCTTCTCTGGATTAAGAATGAGTCTGGCTTTTACTTGGTCCTGTATATGTCTGGAAGGTGCTGAATCCTGGTACAAAACCGTTCTGGTCTGTGTAAACAAGTTCTAGGAGGATCTGTGCAAGTATTTTACCTAGTATTTTATAGTCCGCACCAAGAAGAGCTATGAGACTAGACACCCGGGGTCCCTGTCTCGTTTAGGGATAGAAATCAAGAGGGATTTGCAGAGTGAGTTCACACGTGTTTAACACGAGCTCATACTTTTCTGCGAGGTGCGGGGTTAAAAGTGGTGAAAAGGTATTATAATAATCTAGGGGTAGGCCATCTAGACCTGGTGTTTTGTTTCAGGCAAGGTCTTGAATCGCCTGCGCCACATCTGTTGTTGTGGTCACCGCATCCAAGGAGAGCCTAGTGGATGCTGAGACGCATGGGAGAACAATGCCTTGGAGAGACTCCCGAGGTGTCCAGTGGGGCATTGTATATGGATAAATAGTAGTCCTAAAAGGTTTGCAAAATATCTGCCTGTGTGCAAACATTGCTGACTGTAAAGTTAAGCACTTCAATGATGCGGCGGGTTGCAGACTCTTGACAGATGATCCAGGCCAGGAGTCTGCCCAATTTGTCAATTTGTGTGAGCTGTGAAGTCGTAGTGCCGTAACTTTTCTAGGGGATTTGTGTAGATGATTTTCGCTTCCGCAAGTTGCGGGTGAGTGTAGGGTTGCAATCCACTGTTTTTTCTTGTGGTGGCAAGGTTTTTTTTTTGTTTTTTTGCTATGTCCCTCTCCAGAGTCCTACTGACCTCCACTATCCTTTGCTGTAAATTCCCCTTGTCACCACCTTAAAGGGGTCCCATTCCTGTGTTCTTGTAGAGACTGTATTGGGGTTTTCAAAGAAGTAGAGTCGGATGAATACTATGTCTTCCAAACAATCTGGTTGTAGTTTCCACGTGGGGATCAGGAAGAGTGAGGGTGCCCATCTGAGTTCCATTATGTGTGCAATCGTGGTTTGAGACTATGGGCCTCATTACGAGTTTGGTGGAAGGGATTACCCTGTTCCTAAAGTGATGGGTATCCCGCTCGTCGTATAACAAGTTCCATTGTATCCTATGGAACTTGTAAAATGTCAGACGGGATATCCGTCACTTTTGGGACGCAGTAATTCCCTCTGCCGAACTCGTAATGAGGCCCTAAATGTCCCAAGTAGTCTGAATGTTGGACAAGGGGCACCAGCGGGGCAGAACATAGGAAACAGTCAAATCAGACATATAAGTTGTGAGGTATGGATTTGGAGGAATAAAGCCGGGTTCCAGGGTTTTGAGAGCACCATCCATCCATGAGTGACCAGTGGCGTTTCCAGGTGCAGAAGCGGTATGCGTGTGCTTGCAGGAGAAAGAAGCACAGGGTGGGACCCGTCGCAAAGTACGGTCAAGCACGCAATTGTAGTCACACCCTAACACCCAAGTCAGCAGGTTTTTATGGGTGAGTTTAGTAGAAAGTGTGCCCCAAAAAGTACCCCGTTGGGAGCATAAATGGTCCCCAATGAGTAGTGGTTGGCCATCGAGGCGGCCTTCAAGGAGTACATATCGGCCCTCCTTGTCAGTGGTTGAACCAACTTCTTGAAATGGGACTCCGGGGTGAATCCATATCATGGTGCCCCGTGCGTATGCTTTGTAGGTGGTGGCGCAAATTAGGCCCCTCCATCCCTTGTGCAAGCGGTCTAGCTCACTATTGGTGATATGGGTCCACTGTAAAAGGACAATCTGTGCCTGTTGGCATTTGAATATGCATAGATGGCGCAGCGTTTTCTAGAAGTGTCCATACCTCAGATGTTTAATGTAATGAAGCGTATGCCAGCTGTGGGTGTCGCAGTAGCACAAGCCTGGGTGGCTAAGCTGTGAGGGTGGGCCATTGTGAAGTGGCTCCGTCTTGCTGTGCGCCTGGGTCTCACCTTATAACCGCTGCAGGGCCCGCCCACGAAGGAGAAACAGGTGTGAAGGGGTAAATGAATAGGGGTAACTGTGTTAATTCGGGGGTAAAAATTTCCCAATACTGGGGGCCTACCACAACAGGTGGTATGCCCAAACTTGGTAAATTAAACAAACTTTAGTGCATCGTGGGGGAGTGGCTGGTGTCAGGCAATAGTAAGGTTGCTGTGGTCCCCTCAGTAGGCTAGAAATGTATTGTGCCAGAGGCTCAGGCTCCCCACCCTGAGGCCCTGCGTGGGCAGAGCATTAGGGCGGCAGGCCCTGAGGGGAGAGGGGAGAACGAGGCATGAGGAAAGTTAGATGGCAAGGGTCTGTGCAGCAGCGGTGATGCCTCATCGGTGGGCTATGATGTAGTATGGATCGTGTTGTGGTATAGTTAACTATGGGGCGCTCCGGGTACATAATATTTAGGTAAGACTGTCCACCACTTATGGTGTCACCAGCAGAGGGGTTTGGGAGCCTTCGGAGTGGATAGTGTCTTTGTCTGAGGAGAAAATATGCAGGTCCTTCTCATCGTCCATGGCTGTGGAGGTAGTTCCTTAGTTAGCTTCAGCCTGAAGGGCTTACCTGTGTTATGCAATTATTTGTTCCTGGTTAGGCGAGTTGCTATGCAATTATTTGTTCCTGGTTAGGCGAGTTGCTCAGGGATGGCTAGCACGTGGATTTCGGACAAGGCTTTCCCCGTCGTAGACCTTGAGGATTGGAAGAGCTCAATGCAGGTTTGGTGCAGGTCTGTGACATCTCACCATGATGTTGGTCAGCCCAGTCCCAGGCTTTGCAGGACCTTTGGGTCCTTGAAGAAGGTGGTAGTGCCATCTAAAATTGTTTTGAGTCTGGCTGGGAACAATAATGAGTATTGCGCCCCCAGTTAGTGAACATATTTCTTGACTTCAAAGAAGGAGGAGCGTTGCCATTGGACTGCTCGGATATAATCGGGGAAAAGCATGATGGCCCTGTCTTCCACCCAAAGTGGGCCCATGCACCTGACTGCACGAGGGATGGCGTCACAGTCTCTGAAGTGTAAAATGTTTGCCAGCATGGGGCAGATAGGGCCCCCCCTGTGGAGGGCACCGGACAGGTACACAATATGCCTTTCCCAGGGAATAGAAGTGCAACCAGGACTAGCTCACCATCTTCGTGGCCTGAGGAATCCCTGCAGGAAGACACGCATTGACTATGTCGCATCTACAGCAGCCTTCAAGCATCTTCATCATCCTTCATCCCTTGCATCAGGGCCACTCTATAGGAATCCAGTACAACGTGGGTAAAGTGCCTGGAACTGCTGAAGGAATGCTACCCTGGTGAAAGTTACTATCCTTGAGGACATTGGTTGTCGACCTGATAACCCATTTGTTCACAGGGAACAATTAGGGTCCAACTTCCTGGTTGAAGCCCAAAACAACAGGCTCCCTGGGGTATTCTGTTTAGTGGGAAAATTAAAATCATCAGGAGCTTGTCTGATTCCTTGCCTCCTGCCTATTCACTGGTTGTCAGGAACAGGGATTTGACCAAGTGACCAAGAAAGAAAGCAAGGGCTCCAAAGTGTCAGGGTCAAATTTCTACAAGGCCATTAGTCATGGGCATGACTAAGGCAGTAGGAACTCTACTGCAAATGATACACTCCCCTCTATTGACGGTCCAAGTGGCAAACCCAACCCTGGCCTCTTGCAAGCCCATGTATGGCGTCCAGCAGTCTCACTAGGAGCGAGAGTCCTGCTAAGACATGGCTCCGCCAACAATGGTGTTTTGGCACTATTTTATGGATATCCTACGTATCTCTGTCTCACACACAACAAATAACCTAAGTACCATTATACAGAGACGTCCGTAGCCTTTGGGGGCAATCCTCCTCAGCTGAATAGAGAAACCTAACTAAGCTGTAGGCTGTTCAAGCTTGAACCTTTTAAAAAGGATTTCTCCCCCATCTGGTGTTCCTTCTCTGCACCCATTATTCAACATGGCTAATGCCATAGGCATTCCAGAAAATGTCAGACATGCAGTAACAAGACATCTGATAGTCCATAGCTTAAGAGAAGAGGGCAGGGGTGTTACATTTATATGGAAGCTAATGAAGCTTATCAAACAAAAACATTCTGTTCCTGAGTTAATTTTCCTGAAGAAGACACCACTACATACACATTTCACACATATGAAATAGCGAACGTTCCATGACGGTACCAAGCTTATCAGTATCTTGAAATACTGCTTACCTATTAAGAACATCAAAACTGGCTTAATGGCACCCTACTACATGTAATACAACCTGTGAGATTAGGTCCCTTAAGTAATGATGGACCAACGTGGCCAATGTTTGCCACATATGCACCACAACCCGGTGTACAAAACATCCAGGCAGGTGAACTGCGCAATCTTTACAATGAGCTAGTAACACTATATAGATGACATGTTCAGTTTGTACTGCGAGCCTTGAACACATACCAGAACCAGCTGGACATCAATTGGCAGTTGTTGGAATTAACACACAAACAGTACATTCTATCATGGGCAAAGTGCCCACGGAACCCGAAAAAATTACATTCTGGATAGGACAAAAACCAAATCAGCTGGAAGTTGTATTTCCCCATACGGGACCACAGAAGAAACATAGAATTCTCACAATGTGCTTGCCATTCGGAATAGTTCCCTCCGTGGACGACTGGACCACATGAGGTGCAGTCTTCGCTGCAATTTACACTACTACACATAGTACCCCAACACTTTCCAACTTACCAGAAGTGTTAAAACAAATTCAGAATGAGCATGGGGCTGTTCCAGTCCTAGATTTGGGGATGAAACTGATACAAAACTTTGACACAATGTCCTCAATAATACTCAGTAACATTAAAGGGAAAGCGGTAGCTTTGTCTATACGCCAGCAGCTCTGGGAAATTCCACAGTTGGAACAGGAGCCGCAAGTACCGAAAATTATTTCAGAAACCTATACTAGTATAGGACAGGATAGTTTGGAAGTCAAGTCGAAAAAAACCTGATACTTGGAGTACCACCCTAAGGACAGTACTTAACAAGCATAAGAGGGTTCAAAAAAATGCTGGGATAAACAAAAACAAATATAGACAGACGGAGTCAGAGAGCAGACTCGCTGCGTCCGGAGAGCTCTGAAAGGAGATATAGGCCCTCATTCTGACCCTGGCGGATTGAATCCGCCAGGGCCGAGGGCAGCGAATGCACCGCCAACAGGCTGGCGGTGCATTCATGGGCATTCTGACCGCGGCGGTAACGCCGCGGTCAGAAACGGGAAACCAGCGGTCTCCCGCCGGTTTCCCGCTGCCCATGGGAATCCTCCATGGCGGCGCAGCAAGCTGCGCCGCCATGGGGATTCCGACCCCCTTCCCGCCAGCCTGGTTCTGGCGGTTTACACCGCCAGAACCTGGCTGGCGGGAACGGGTGTCGTGGGGCCCCTGGGGGCCCCTGCAGTGCCCATGCCAATGGCATGGGCTCTGCAGGGGCCCCCTAACAGGGCCCCACATTGCTTTTCAGTGTCTGCTTAGCAGACACTGAAAAGCGCGATGGGTGCCACAGCACCCGTCGCACACCTTCCACTCCGCCGGCTCCATTCGGAGCCGGCATCCTCGTGGAAGGCGCTTTCCCGCTGGGCCGGCGGGCGATCTTTTGCAGATCGCCCGCCGGCCCAGCGGGAAAGTTGAAATGCCCCCCGCGGTCTTCTGACCGCGGGGCGGTGTTTGGGCGGTTTCCGCCCGGCGGGCGGCGTCCGCCGCCCGTCCGGGTCGGAATGAGGCCCATAGTCTCAGAAATAGTGAAACTTTAAATACTCCTGACAAATATACTGGTACACGTCCCTCTCATTCCTTTCAGGACATGTCGGCTAGACGGAGCAAGAGAGTGGGCCTGTCAGAGCAGCGCATGGACTATGTGAAACAGAATAAAGACTTGCAGCAGTCCTCAGAGAAGAAAGGTGGAGGCAATTTCAATAAAACATGCCAGCAATCTTGAGAATATTGCTGAGGAACAAGACATGGGCAGTGACCCTGCTGGACTGTGCGTAAGAGGTCACAATATGTCACCAGATTCTGATAGATCATCTGGATGTGACAACAACTAACATCTTCATTGTGGTTGAAACTGCAGACAGGCGTGTCTCTCCACCCAACAGGATGTATGAACTAAACATTCATTTTGAGGGAGACATAGTGCACACTATAGAAGACATATTTTGGGAAACACTAAATTGTGATATTCTCATGGCAGAGAAAGACTGGCCGCCTGAACTTGTCCACAAGCTCCCGCTTGGGGAAGATGTAATTTTGCCTCTTTTTCTCAGATCTTGTTCCCGGTGCGGTAAAAGAAGCTTATGCTGTCATACGGGCTTTTGCGCAGGTACCAGCGCTATTCCGCAACCATGTAGGTTGGGATAAAGATTCCCCCATCATGTCATACTTATTAGGTCCACACCTCAGCCCCAATATCCTGTTAAACATGTCGCTAATGCTCCAGTGAGGGAGATCCTCACTCCGCTCGAGTACCAGGAAGTAATTGAGCCCTGTGTCTCTGCAATGAATAACCTGTTATTCCCCATTGCAAAACCAGACCATTCATAGAGAATAGTCCTAGATTACAGACACTTAAAGAACTGCACACACACATATGCAATACAAAATGCACATAGCCCTGCACTCAATAACAACATAGTACAAAGAAAATACAAAACAACCTTGGATATCTCCAAAACTTTTTTCTGCCAAACCTGAGCACTTAAAAAGTAGAGACCTTGGTGCATTCTCATTCGGCTCACAAAAACGTCTTTGCCATTTGCCCCAGTGCTACAAGAACAGCCCAGAATTGATTTCAGCCCGTGTAACATCAATATTGCATGATATTGATCCTGAGTCGTTGTCCTATGTGGGTGACATCTATCTCACAGAGGATGACCTCAACATTCATCTTGCCAGGGTCGATCGGATCGTTTTATGATTTGCAGCCCTCTGCTACACTGCAGTTTTAGGAAACTAAAATAGCCTTTCTCCGTGTCCTGTTTCTGGGATATGAGCTATCAAATTAAAGCAGGAACCTGGCCCGGCACTTTCTACAAGAATGCGCTCAACTTCAACCACCAAATGCCATTAAGAAACTGCAGTCACTACTCAATTTCTTCCGTTTTGGCAGAACTTACATTCCAGACTTTTCAAGTAAGCATTGGACAGTTGAAGACACGCTGATCCTTAGAGGATTGCAACAAGACATACTAGAAGCTAAACACTTACACACACGTGACAACCAAACAAATTTGGTCATCAGAATAATTGCTGGTGTCATCGGGTTCACCTATGTCACCTTAAATGAAGGGACATGCGGTAGCGATAGCATACAAATCACATTTGTACTCAAATGCAGAACAACGTTTTGCATCCACAGAAAAACATTCTGACTACTGTACAGATGGTGGCACTAAGGAGAGGCCACTTGCCCAAGGGAAATGCATTATTGTCATTACCCCGGTGCCGGCTTTAGAGACTGTCGCCAAAGCAAGTGTTCCTAATGCTAAAGCATTACATCCACGCTGGAGTCAGTGGGCAGCCTTCCTGACTGCCACTGATGTTAACTACATCTTTGATCCAAAACTTCAAACATAAGAATTTCTCCAATACGTACACGAGTACCCCATACCTACTAACTTCTTGCCACCTACTAACTTCAGACCTCTGTCATTTACCCTGATGGTTCAGCACAACCATCTGTAGGTACAAAACATCAATACTCAGCCGCTTCTGCAGCCTTGAGCAGAGTGATAAAGGATGGTGTATTCCACCCTCAGAATACCTACATGCAGGCCTTAGTGGACTGCACAGCACAGTTGGCTGAGCTTATAGCTCTAATCTTGGCACTAGAACATATGGATCCAGAACAGCTCACATTGATTGTGTGTGATTTGTACTACTGTGTCCAGTCCTGCAATGATTATCTCAATCATTGGCGGTTGAACAGGTTCAGAGACTCAAAGGAGAACACCATAAAACACTGAACTCTGTGGGGGAGAGTGACTGATCTAAAGGATAAGCTACCAGCTGCTCATGTAGTACATGCATTGGGCCATCAACGTGCAGGAGTACACTTTGTAGATAAACACTTTGGCTGATGAAGCTGCCAAATCCACAGTAGCTACAGCTTCTGTTGCTGCAGTAACTTGTTCTCACACAAGATTGGATAAAGAGATTCAGGCTGCCGTGAAAACTTCGGCTGAGGGCAAGCCTCTTCCAAAAGCATATCCTGCAAAGTATTCCTACCATATCAGTGCACAGAATGTCGCCTTTAAAACCATTCCTGGGGTGGGAGATCGAGTGATCCCCAACCAAGACCAGTGATTAGATCTCATCAAAGCAGTGCATGAGGGTGTCACATCTGCTGATGTGTGTGTGTAACAGACACAATATCACTCTTACAGAAATGCTCCTGGTGGCCGGGTTTATACAAACAGACCAAGCAATATGTCCTCTGCTGTGATGTTTTCCAGCAAATAAAGATCTCTAACATCAAACTCCCTCTGCTGACATTTCCCTTAGTGTCCAACAGGCAAATGGAAGCAGCTGCACATTTGAGGCATATAGATAAGGAAAATATGTAAAAAAAGGCTTAAGCTGTTGTCGATAATGGCATGTCCAACAAAAAAATACACTCTTATCAATATTGGCCCTATTGAGATTTTGGCTGGTGGCAAAAGCCGCCCGCAAAACTCCCGCCCCGGGATGATAGCCTTTCTCTGGAGCAGAGACACCATCAACAGTATGGCTAATACATGGTATTATTAATCTTCTAATTTCCACCCTTCGCTTCACAAAATGTTTAAAGCATTTTGTTGTTGGCAGATACGAGCGGCTAGGACATAGCTATATTAAGGAAGAGTGGGAGTTGATCTTCAATTCAAATGTCTGAACAGAAGAACTGTGGTCCTTCTTAGCGGAAGCAAATGTGAGACTACTGTTAGTCGTTCAGTGCTTTTGAAATGCGGAAGTTGCGAACTTGGCATGCTTCTGAAGGGTACTCGTGTCCCTTTGATTTGTCCAACATTTCATATACTTTCAAATGGAAGTTATGTGATTCTGAGTGATCAGAGTTATTGCGGAATGAGGCTGGGATTTGCCTACGAAATTTCAGTTTCTCAAATTGTAACTTGTTACGGCCATGTTTTATTCCCCCCAACACAAGAGATAAGAGCAGCAGACGTGGCCCCACACTGATACTGCTAATGTAAATTTTGACAAGCTACGCAGACTAAAGGCGCTACAGTTCCAGACACAAGAGGCATTGACAGTAGCCAAGGAGACGTACAATCTCCAGACAGCTAGATCATCAGCCGAGATACAATTCTTATTTAATACCAACTTCCCCAAGCACTTTGGAGAGCTGGTCTGCAGAATTTTCAATGCCTCGAGCACTGTAGGGATGATGCACCTTTTTTAAGGCTGTGGGTTTTGTATTTGTTTCCACTTTCCAGACCCTCTTCAGAGTCATCCCTTCATCTATCCATTCACTCTTTTTGAATGTGTGGCGGATTTCCTATAACTTTGGTGCTGATTGGGGGAATTCTGCTACTGCGGTTCCTGATACGCAGTGGTTGTTCTTTCTCAGCTAAGCGGAGTGGTGGAGCTACCACCTGCCCAGCTGTGCCATGATTATATGATGCAGTACTTTGGCTCTCCATTGCTGGAAGAATTGGAGCATGATTGGTCATTGTCATTCGGACCGATCCTATGGTGTGTGCAACCCGTCTTTCATTGCACCTGGTGCCTCTTCGAGTGTACAACGTTAGTGTGTCTTGCAATACAGCCAGTGCCTCCTATGGACAAGGACCTGTTAATGTTCCCAATGAGGGCTTATTCAGGGTCATGCCCCATAAGACTGAGGTTGATTTGCGAAGTCACGTATATGCCACCGCTTGTGAACTACTTAGCTCCAGTCACATCTGGCACTATGGATGGTGCTGTCTTCACAGTCTCTTCTGCGAAAGACGCTTCTGCACACTTCTGCTCAGTGGATCCTTCTGCCAACCCTGTGATTGATCTGACATCTGCCGATGTGGAGTCCTTCCTGTACACACTCCCATCCGATGATTTTGGAGACTTCCTCCAGGATCACACCTAATGTCAAATTCGATCATTTGGGCTTTTTCCAAAGTATCAAAATGATACCATATTGCCTTATTAATTTGGCTCGTGTTTGGCCTGACTTGCATGTCTGGATCGACATTATGGGGCTGATTATGAGTTTGGCGCAACGGATCACCAAATTATGAGTTTGGAGGTGGTGCAAACAGAAGATCGTCTACCTGCACCGCCAGCCAGCACAGACCCCAGTGGTCTCCTGGAGGCACAAACAGCCTGGCAGAGACCATGTTTCCACTAGACCTACTACGAGGTTGCACACCGCCAATGTGACCACCGCAGTCCAACCACCATGTACAAGCTGGCGGGAATGGACACAATGAAGGGAGACACTCACCTCCAGGAAGCCATACACGTCAACAGCTTTTCTATTACCTCGTATATCTAGCAATAATTCAGCTAAAGCAATGGAAGTATGGTTGATGTTCTTAACCATTAAACATGCTAACTTATTAATAACTTGAGTATTATAAACAGCTAATCTAGGAACTCCTACAATATAAAGACTTAAGCTCATATATTCTGATTTAGATAATCGAATTTCAGAATCACAATCCTCGCTTAATTGAACTGTTTCCCGTGGGTATCGAGTATGTCCAGAGTGAAATGGAAGCACCATGAGTCCTAATCGTGAAAAGGTACATGGCCCACCAGTTATATTAGCAGGAATGTGTGTAAAGGTGGTATTTCCACATGAGAATAACCATCTCACAGGTAGTTTGACATGCTTGATGTGACTAGTTGCAGTCACAATGTGAAGACAAGACATATCATTGTTCAAATATTTGCAGTGTTTATCGGTTCGGTAGTGACATAGTTTGTTGTTCCCACGGGATCTCTTGAGGAGACCCCGTTGTTGCCTCTAGGCGCAGCTGAGCACATTTTCAGATTTTGTGAGAATCATAGGTCATTTCATAACATACATCGTCACTGGTAATATTGAAGTAATCACGTGAGTCAAGCTGTCCCACTTTTCATCCATTACTTCTTGGCAAAATCTACAGTACTCGTAAGGACTAAAATGGGATAACACATTGCTTTCTTGAACGTCTCCATCTTTGTTATTAGCATTACAAATTTGAAGTAAAACTTTTGCTGGAGTAGGAATGGCCACCAGAGAGGTGGATATAACATCCACCATAACTTTCATGGGGGGCATACAGAAGTCCGACCTTTTGAGTATGACTCGCGCCAGATGTGTCCAAACATTTTTGGTCAAGTACAGTAAAGGTGTCGATTGGCATGGTCGATCAATCATTTAGAAGCTTGGGTTTTTGGTCCCTCCAGACCCAACTTGCACACGCCCGAAGACAGACCACGTAGCACAGCTATCACACAGATACCTTGTAGTATGATCTGTAAAAGAGACACGTATGATCATTCTCGCAAATAACATTTGTCAGCTGGTATATGTTCCCGCCTCCCCAGGTTTCATGATTAACAAAATGTTATCTTTGCCATTGGCTATGATTTCTGCTGGTACTGGAGGATGATTTGGGGATTCTTCCCACACCTTAACACCAGGGTTTTTGTCAGTTGAGCCAAAATCTCCCTCCACACGCACTGTAAGAAGGGCTGGGGCATACCCCTTCTTCACTACTCGTCCACAGACTGGGATAATCACAATCTGCGCAATTCTGTCTTCAGATTGTATTATCAAATCAGTGTCTCCACTATTCGGGAAAATAGTTTTGATTTCTCCGTAGTAGTCTGCATTGATCATTCCCCCAAAGACCTGAATACATTTGAGTGCCAACCCAGATCTGGGAGCTATCAATCAGAAATGCTGTGGGAATATGCATTCCAACACCTGTTTCACAGAGTGCCATATCTCTTGGTTTCAATGTGTAAGGCATGTGGCTCAAAACCTGCAGTTTTATTTCCCAATAGATGATGGTGTTAATCGCCACATGGGGCTGTATCTGTAGTGCTGGGGTGAACATTCGCATTAGCGGAGTCTCGGCATTTGTCAGTAGTCTGTTATTCAAAATTTGGAGGGCTTCATTTAATGGTTTCTCCAGTTTTTCAAGGTTTCTTCTGATAGTTTACATAATTGGGCTTTCAGCAAGCTGTTCATTCTCTCAATCAGCCCTGCATCTTGTGGATAGTATGGAATGTGATAAATTCACTCAATATTGTGTTGTAAACAATAATCTTGTACTAATTTTCCTTTGAAATGTGACTCGTTGTCACTCTGGACTTGGACTCCTTAATATAACATTAACAAGTCCAGTGCCTTTATGGTGTTGTATTGGGTGGCACGTTTGCAAGGGACAGCAATCAGGTAACGACAATAAGTGTCCACTACTGTGCAAGCGTATTGACACCCGCGACTAGTTGGTAGTGGCCCAATGTAATTAATTTGCCATATCTGCCCCGGCAACTTTCCTCTCCCCAACTCTTGAACTGCCTCCAGCACATCTTTCAATACCTGCCTTGTTTGATTAATTAGGAGAGTCATTATTACCAGTTTGTAAGCTGGGGGAGCAAGGTGTGAATAATTGTATTTCGTACTGAAATTGTCAAGGGAGCATCTAACAAATTGTGAGCTTCATCCAAGAGAATAGCAGTTTTCATACTTTCTTCCTATAGCATCTCTCAATGCATACCAAGGCTTATTATTTGGCATCCAATCTGATCCAGTACAATATTTCTGACTGCATCCCATAACTGCCAATTGCAACAAATTAGTTGCTCCTTGATTCCCATAACTTCTAAATTTTTATTGTATTAGGGGGTCAGAGTATAACACTTCCTTGAATCTCCCTCATCTAATGCCACTCTAGAGGCACCCGTGTCAAACAACCTCACAATCTATATAAGGCATACTTCCCCAGATTTCTGGTTGAATATCTGTTATATCATTGACCTCTTGCTGGGTGTAATCTTCTAGGGAATGCATTTCAATTCGTCCCAGGTTCTGTGGAGTGCCCTGTGCTTTTCGTCTAAATATTGGCTGTGCACGAACCACTTTTGGCTCATCTGGCACAAATTGGCACCCACCATTTTTTTAACTTCTTCCTCACTGGAATTTGAAAAATCAGTAGACTACCAAATGTTCAAATTCCATTTTTCGGGGTCCCTGCCTCACCCTGCTTTAGCAATAGCTGAATGAACTTTCTTTTGTTTGGTTTCCGATACCTGTGTTGAGCGAATTTGACATCTGCTTTCTCGGTGACAGACTAATAAGTATCTGCCTTATCTTGCAATAACTTATTCTGACAAGACAGGATGGTTACATTATGTTTAGCTTCAACTAGCTGCCTCTCTATTTGCTGGTTTTCTTGTTCCAGCTGCTTTCATTTTTCATGCATTTTTCTATAAGCAGATAGCAGAATCCAGCCTCTTCAGCCTGAAATAGATAAATCACAACCATGTTTAAGAGGTACTTTCTGTAAACACATTAAAACATTTTTTGGCTCATCATCGCTAAGACATCTGTCCCAGCTCTCACGTAAACCATCACCAGAAAACAACTCGTTCGCAAGAACATTATAAGGTTCTTTCTCAAACCCGGGAATCTCATGTGAAACCTGGGAAACTGCCTGTGAAGCTGCTTTTGATTTCTTGCCAAACTCTTTTCACTTTTAAATCTTACACTTTTTAACCTTCCCTCGTACTGCTGGCTACGCCAATTTGTTCTGCTTTACTTCAGACCAAGAGGGAACTGAGTGAAAGGAATGCAAAGGATGCAGCACTCTTAGTCTGAGAAATGAATTTATTAAGCCCCTTCCCAAGTTACACGAAGATAATAATGTGAGTAACACACATGCAACTCTTAATATAATCACAGCAGTGGAAGAATAATCAAAGAAAATGCAATACATCAACAATGAATATGATATATATAGTGACGACGTATTCATGCATGCACACCGCAAAGCTAGATATAACAATGAAAAATGCATCACCATGGGGCTTGACTCCAACACCATCCCTTGTCTGCCAACTTCAGGTTGTGGAACCCTGGACAACCGAGACAAAAGCGAACAACCCTGATGGGATTACTCTGGGCAATGCGCCCATACACAGAGATGAATTCCTTCTCTCCCAGCTGTCAAGCTTCCCCACCGTATATACTTTCAACAAACTTAAGAGAAAGGTTCTGGAAACCCCCTCCCTTTGAGTAAGTTGTGAAATTCAAGGGCAGGCCCTACCAGGTCAATGTTGAAAAAAACACAGAAACACTGGCCAGATATCACAGTTTATTTCCAAGACCAAGCTGTACACTGCTCTACTGTAAACATTCTCAGCCTGGTCCACCCTCATCTGTATTTCTCCCCCATATTATGTTCCCTTCCCTGGTGAGAAAAGCCAAAACACGCTAACAAACTGTGTGCAGAAAAATACCTGCGCCACCCATGTGACGACCTTTGATGCTAAGCTAAGCACAAAATGGAGTCAGTGGTCAAGATGGAGCCGGTGGTTAAATACAGATAGCATTACAATGAGTCATTCACTTCTTTGCCTGCATGCGCTCTGTCTAGACCGGGTGACTGCAATTACAAAACAGCCCATCCCGAAGCATGACTGCAAGCAGTCATCATGAAACGTTGATCTGTAAAACAACCACATGATTGTCCTGTTCATTTCTAAACATGCAATGCATTGCTTACTGTCAGATACCTGGAGTTGATTTCCTCAGGATTAGAAGATTGGTCCTCTATCCCAAACCAGACTACTCACAACTAAACTAATCTGTGTTGAGCACCCTGGAAGGGGAAGGGGTAATGGGATTTAGAGAGACTCCCTCAGAGACGATGTGTGGTAGTTTGGAATCTTGCTCTACGCAAGACTGCTGGTTTAAGGATGACAGTACTTCTGTTTGTAGGCGAATATGCCTATCCTACAACAAGTCTCAGCTGTCGTCCCAACCCTTCCGGCTCACTAGCAGCATCTCACCAAAAACCCAAACAGTAAAAGGTGATTTGTGGCAGCCTTTACGCATGGACTCGAGAGTGTGACATCTCAGGGAGTATCGTGGTTAAACGGAGATTACCCCTATCTCACAGATACATCATGTCTCATACAAACACAGGCAATAACGAAGATGCAGTAAAGTTTCAATAGTTTTTATTTAACACAACTGCAATCTGCGATATGTTGCATGGCCTGCAATGATTAGGATAATGAACAGTGCAACAAACAGAACTGTAAAGACAAGAGTCATTATTACAAAGATCCCCACCATCTTGCAATAGCATGAAAAGACATAAGGTGTGTAATATGTCCTAATACCCTATCATGATAGGCCTAACCTCCTACCTAAAGGAGAGCTGGGTTTGTTAAACCTAATCTGCCAATGCCATGTCCATCAGGGGCGCCCCCAACCCTCGTTACCTTGGAATGAGGTCTCTATCTCAGACTCCGTAGGGACACGAAGACTGGGTCAGCGTCAAGACGACATGCAGCATCAATATCAGAGATGGTGGCGATGCCCTCTGGTCGGAATCCCTCTGATTATCTGTCTAAAGTGTGGTGTATTTATACAGATCCGCTTGGACCCCTGACGTAGGTGTGTTCCCAAACAATAGATAACAGGCATGCTTGGGGCGGCAATTAATATAAACAATTCCCTCAAAAGCATGGAGAGAGAAAGTCCCTAAGTGTGAACACCTACTGTTTGTCTTTGTCACTTGATCTTGATGCCTTAACACAGTGGCACTGATAATGGAAAGCATAACAAGTGGCCTAACTATAAACAAGGCAGCCATCTTAGAAGAATTAAATTATTAAATGGGCTAAGACAGAGCAAGCTAAGTAGGTTAAAAGTCACTAGGTGACGGGGGCACGAGTCTGCAAGCCAAAGGCTAAGCTAACTCCTGTTATCCCATTAAAAAAAACTAGGATTCACTACAGATGTTTCATCAAGGCTCAGACTGCCACCTCACATTTGGCTTAACTGATGAATGGCACCTGAAAGATTATAGTTACAATTAATAGGGACACACTATTATACACTACTATTCTTTCTAACTAACTAACAGCTAATCATCTCTAACAAGCAATGTTATAATCACTTACCCTGAGCTCTCTGCGAATTTTGCCTATCTCTGTCTCACAGTTTGTTATTGAAATGAAAATAAGTTTCTTAGCAATACACTCTCTCAGTTTGATTAAATGAATTGTCTGCTTTTTAACTGAGAAATTTCGAGTCTTTTTTCCCTCTGCACGCTATTTTTTTCCTTACTCAAGAATGTTGATATTATATATATATATATATATATATATATGTTATTTATTATATTGAATTCAGGCGAAGAGGAATGACTTTTTAGTTTACTGTCTTTAATTAGCTTCTTAGTAATGTAAATAAGCATAATTATTGTCTGTACAGCTTTTCTTGTGTTTTGTTATATCTGGCATGCTATAGTATTTGAGTCGTTTATATATTCTCTAAATATTCTTTGAATAGTCAAATATTTTCTTACCACAGAATTTTCGTGAACCTTCAATAAAAGTTTGTTTCAGAATTTGCTTTCTGCTTCTCGGGTTATCGTTCCCTGTAACGCTTGGGTTTTCTTTCTTTATCAAATTACTTGCGAAGGCAAATTTTTCTCAAAAAATGTTTCCTCACAGACGCGCTCTCTTTCCGAACACCTGACTCGTCAAATTGCAGTTGAAGTGCGAAGCTCAAGTATCGCGCACGTATCCTAGCAACTAGACTGAATGCAACACTAGAACTGCAACTTAATGTCAGCCTAAACGTCGCACATCTTGAATTCCTGTTCTCGACCTCTTCCTTGCAAAAAGCGCAACACGACTTGGCAAATCTTCCTCCAGCTAGGGCGACGCTGTCTCCACTGAGGATACTTCTTCACCTGCATCCTGATTACTTTCCTGGCACCTTTTGTGGTTATGGCATGATAGGTTTGAAGGGTCTTGACACTTACTTACTGCAATGCATTGTAATTTCATTTATCACTCCTCGGGTCCTGCCCCCTCCACCCCTAGTTCACGGTCCACAGTCCACAGTCCACAATCATTTTGATCCCAAATGTGCAGTCCATCCGTGAGGTTGCCGACCTTATGAAAGAGAGGGGGCTTGTGAGGTCATTGGTAATATAGGCCATTATTTCCTGACAGTAAATGGCACAGGGGAACCATGTACAAATGCTGCCCCATGCATTGGTTAGCAGACTGCCCCGGTTGCTCTGCAACTCCTATACAAAAGGAGACAGTGTGCATTGATTAGAAGGAAACTGTGCTGCCTGGCTTTGAGAAAGAGTCTGTTGGGATTGAATTTGGTTATTTGATCGTATTAGTTTTGCTCAATTTTGATTCTTCGTAAATCTAAACATTTGGGTGGAACAAAAGGCTCACACCTTTTAATTGCTGCATAGCGTCCGGTATCACACATCTTCAAATATTGGTAGTTGACCTGTGGTTATTGTGATGACGTCTTTTCCAAATAAAAACCTGCAACACCTTGCATTGTAAAGGAATTGGTCACCATTCTGCGTTCTTGAAATGCTATGTGGGTAATTTTTTTTTAATTTCAGAACCGTCAGATGTGAAAGCGCAAGTTCTACAGTATACGGCACAACATTAATATGGATAAGAGAATATGTTAATTAGTTCAGTGGTGTATTGATTATGGACCATTGTGTTATTGGAAAGAAATATATTGAGACTCGTCTCACAAAAGAATTGAAATGCACACATACACACCCAGGAAATATGGGAATGTCACAGATAAGGAAAATGCTTTATCCGTGTGTGCCAGTGTTTGAATGGGTACAAACTGTGTGAGTGAAGTATAGTTTGTGTGGCAATTGTTTTGGTGTTCTACCTGTGAGTAGTCTGCTCAAACCACGTCAGAGCACGTGTGCAGGTTTGTCTGTGCACCAGTGTAGGGGAAAAGTTAGAGAAAGGATGCATTCATGCCTGCATGTGGGTACCTACCAGTTTTGGCTTGGTCTCTATTGGAGGTGAGCTGCGGAAGTGCCCAGACATGAGATGATGATATGCTTAGGGCAGGTACAATCATTCATAATCCACAGCATGGATGCTAATAAACATTTGTGCAGGCGACAACAATAATGGCCTGCAGCAGTGGCAGCTTCTGACTAGGGCATTGGGACTCCACCCTTTTGATTTTCAGTTCTGAATTTTTTCCGTCTGTTCTTATACATAATACATACCTTCCCTCAGAGCATCATCAGGCAGCCAGACAATTATGGGATGAACATTGCTTCCATATGGGAATCTTTCTGGTAGCGCTTATCTTTTTACTTTCTTGATTGTCAGAGACGGGTGCTGCAGGAGTGACCCCAGGATTCAGACGAAAGGGCTTTGGCATGAGGCAGTCAGACCCCTTGTCACTCAGGCAGTGAGAAACCTCGGCTTTGCAGCAGTCCCTCTTCAATGTTTAACAGATGACAGATTACTTACTTTGACTTGGTTGTGGTGCAGCATTCATGGCCATCAGAAACACCCACTAAATGCTTCAGGGGTCTTATATAAACACATCATTGAGCATTTTTACACAGTAAATGATGCCAGTAGCACTTTCAGTGACTAGACTGATATAATGCAGTTGTTCTGGAGTAGTGTAATCAAACATCACCACCTTTTGGAAGGTTGCAACTGATTTAATTAATTAACTAGTGCAACTCTTTGTGAAATAGTACATTTTAGCTCATGCTAAATTAACAGTTTCCATTGTATTTAGAGGCCTAGATGGAGAACACACACTAAGAAGCCCTGTACAGTGCACGTAAAGCTTTAAGTCTTATCCTAGCTGGATATCAACTCCTTTTTTGATACGCCATCCAGCAACACATTAGCGTCATTTTTTTACGCTAATGTGGCCCAACGAGGCCTAAAACGCCGAGCCAGATTTACAAAGTGGCGCAATGCATGCATTGCGCCACTGTGTAACCCTTTGCGCTACATTATGTCTGCACCAGGCATAATGTATGCAAAGGGGGCGTTCCCCCATTAGGGGGACTGAAAAAAAGGGCGCAAGGAAATCTCACATATTTCCTTGTATCATTTTTATGGCCCTTTTTTACACCTGCTCAGAGCAGGCATTAAAGGAGGCTCCCATTGGTGTCAATGGACCTCTGGATGCTTTGCAGGATTAGCATCAGCATTTTTGACACTAATCCTGCAAAGCGCCAAACTAGCGTCACAAATTCTGACACTAGTTCCCTAACTACCGTCATGCTGCGCTGTTTATTAAATACGGCGCACACATGGGGGGATGCGCGAAGGGGCGCATGAAAAGTGGCGCTGCACTCAGTGCAGCGCCACATTTCATAAATCTGCCCCATTGTCTCAGAATAGTACTTTTTGTGGCAGGAATTTCCCCACCCCAGCTAAATCTAAAAGAAGATTTAGTTAGGGTTGGAGGGTGTGTGTTTTGTTTGCTTACTCACTGCATTTCACCTTGTTTTTTTCCGTCCCGCCATTTTCAAATTTCACCAGCTACCTCCGATCTGCGATGAGATGTGGCAGTGAAGTCGCATTGCTTCACCGCCATGTCTCGGGTCTGTCGCCTGTACGCGTACGAGGTCACCCGCTTCGCTGCCTACAGAGAGAAAATAATATGCATGGCCCTTCTTTACTCCAAGCACGATGCTAGCTTTGCCTAGTTCGTTCATACTTAATAGAATAAATAAAATGCTAGGTGCAACCAAAATGTAACAAGCAACGATGACCGAAGACGGGGTGGCGCAAACAAAAACAGCAGGAGGCGTGCAGGTGCAAGCAGCAACAGGGAGGCAACGACAGAAGGGAGTAAGAATTAAAAACCAAATGTACAAGAATCCAAGCCTGAACCGTCGAAGGACACCAACAAAGCAATTACTTAGAACATGGCCATGCGCCATCGAAGGGAGACACACACACAAGAAAGAATGTGAAACCAGCAGGCGCTTGTGAGAAAGTAGCCTCTTTCTAGCCTTGTTACCCCCACTTTTGGCCTGTTTGTGAGTGTATGTCAGGATGTTTGTCACTGTTTTCACTGTCTCACTGGGATCCTGATGGCTGGGCCCCAGTGCTCATAGTGAAAACACTATGTTTTCAGTATGTTTGTTATGTGTCACTGGGACCCTGCTAGTCAGGACCCCAGTGCTCATAAGGTTGTGGCCTATATGTATGTGTCACTGGGACCCTGTCACACAGGGCCCCAGTGCTCATAGGTGTGCATGTATGTGTTCCCTGTGTGGTGCCTAACTGTCTCACTGAGGCTCTGCTAACCAGAACCTCAGTGGTTATGCTCTCTCATTACTTTTAAATTGTCACTAACAGGCTAGTGACCAATTTTACCAATTTACATTGGCTTACTGGAACACCCTTATAATTCCCTAGTATATGGTACTGAGGTACCCAGGGTATTGGGGTTCCAAGAGATCCCTATGGGCTGCAGCATTTCTTTTGCCACCCATAGGGAGCTCTGACAATTCTTACACAGGCCTGCCACTGCAGCCTGAGTGAAATAACGTCCACGTTATTTCACAGCCATTTTTACACTGCACTTAAGTAACTTATAAGTCACCTATATGTCTAAACTTTACCTGGTAAAGGTTAGGTGCAAAGTTACTTAGTGTGAGGGCACCCTGGCACTAGCCAAGGTGCCCCCACATTGTTCAGAGCCAATTCCCTGAACTTTGTGAGTGCGGGGACACCATTACACGCGTGCACTACATATAGGTCACTACCTATATGTAGCTTCACAATGGTAACTCCGAATATGGCCATGTAACATGTCTATGATCATGGAATTGCCCCCTCTATGCCATCCTGGCATAGTTGGCACAATCCCATGATCCCAGTGGTCTGTAGCACAGACCCTGGTACTGCCAAACTGCCCTTCCTGGGGTTTCACTGCAGCTGCTGCTGCTGCCAACCCCTCAGACAGGCATCTGCCCTCCTGGGGTCCAGCCAGGCCTGGCCCAGGATGGCAGAACAAAGAACTTCCTCTGAGAGAGGGTGTGACACCCTCTCCCTTTGGAAAATGGTGTGAAGGCAGGGGAGGAGTAGCCTCCCCCAGCCTCTGGAAATGCTTTCTTGGGCACAGATGTGCCCAATTCTGCATAAGCCAGTCTACACCGGTTCAGGGACCCCTTAGCCCCTGCTCTGGCGCGAAACTGGACAAAGGAAAGGGGAGTGACCACTCCCCTGACCTGCACCTCCCCTGGGAGGTGTCCAGAGCTCCTCCAGTGTGCTCCAGACCTCTGCCATCTTGGAAACAGAGGTGCTGCTGGCACACTGGACTGCTCTGAGTGGCCAGTGCCACCAGGTGACGTCAGAGACTCCTGCTGATAGGCTCCTTCAGGTGTTAGTAGCCTATCCTCTCTCCTAGGTAGCCAAACCCTCTTTTCTGGCTATTTAGGGTCTCTGTCTCTGGGGAAACTTTAGATAACGAATGCATGAGCTCAGCCAAGTTCCTCTGCATCTCTCTCTTCACCTTCTGATAAGGAATCGACTGCTGACCGCGCTGGAAGCCTGCAAACCTGCAACATAGTAGCAAAGACGACTACTGCAACTCTGTAACGCTGATCCTGCCGCCTTCTCGACTGTTTTCCTGCTTGTGCATGCTGTGGGGGTAGCCTGCCTCCTCTCTGCACCAGAAGCTCCGAAGAAATCTCCCGTGGGTCGACGGAATCTTCCCCCTGCAACCGCAGGCACCAAAAAGCTGCATTACCGGTCCCTTGGGTCTCCTCTCAGCACGACGAGCGAGGTCCCTCGAATCCAGCGACTCTGTCCAAGTGACCCCCACAGTCCAGTGACTCTTCAGTCCAAGTTTGGTGGAGGTAAGTCCTTGCCTCACCTCGCTGGGCTGCATTGCTGGGAACCGCGACTTTGCAGCTACTCCGGCCCCTGTGCACTTCCGGCGGAAATCCTTTGTGCACAGCCAAGCCTGGGTCCACGGCACTCTAACCTGCATTGCACGACTTTCTAAGTTGGTCTCCGGCGACGTGGGACTCCTTTGTGCAACTTCGTCGAGCACCGTTTCACGCATCCTCGTAGTGCCTGTTTCTGGCACTTCTCCGGGTGCTACCTGCTTCAGTGAGGGCTCTTTGTCTTGCTCGACGTCCCCTCTCTCTTCAGGTCCAATTTGCGACCTCCTGGGCCCCAGCAGCATCCAAAAACGGCAAACGCACGATTTGCAGCTAGCAAGGCTTGTTGGCGTTCTTTCGGTGGGAAAACACTTCTGCACGACTCTCCACGGCGAGAGGGATCCGTCCACCAAAGGGGAAATCTCTAGCCCTTTTCGTTCCTGCAGAAACCTTAGCTTCTTCTGTCCAGTAGAAGCTTCTTTGCACCCGCAGCTGGCATTTCCTGGGCATCTGCCCGTCTCCGACTTGCTTGTGACTTTTGGACTTGGTCCCCTTGTTCCACAGGTACCCTAGATTGGAAATCCACAGTTGTTGCATTGCTGGTTTGTGTCTTTCCTGCATTATTCCTCTAACACGACTACTTTGTCCTTAGGGGAACTTTAGTGCACTTTGCACTCACTTTTCAGGGTCTTGGGGAGGGTTATTTTTCTAACTCTCACTATTTTCTAATAGTCCCAGCGACCCTCTACAAGGTCACATAGGTTTGGGGTCCATTCGTGGTTCGCATTCCACTTTTGGAGTATATGGTTTGTGTTGCCCCTATCCCTATGTTTCCCCATTGCATCCTATTGTAACTATACATTGTTTGCACTGTTTTCTAAGACTATACTGCATATTTTTGCTATTGTGTATATATATCTTGTGTATATTTCCTATCCTCTCACTGAGGGTACACTCTAAGATACTTTGGCATATTGTCATAAAAATAAAGTACCTTTATTTTTAGTATAACTGTGTATTGTGTTTTCTTATGATATTGTGCATATGACACTAAGTGGTACTGTAGTAGCTTCACACGTCTCCTAGTTCAGCCTAAGCTGCTCTGCTAAGCTACCATTATCTATCAGCCTAAGCTGCTAGACACCCTATACACTAATAAGGGATAACTGGGCCTGGTGCAAGGTGCAAGAACCCCTTGGTACACACTACAAGCCAGTCCAGCCTCCTACAGCGCTGACCAATGAGAAACAAGGAAAGATGCAAACAAAACATCTTCCAAGCGAATATGAGGCATAGCCTACAAATGGTGTAGAGGAGCAGCTTGAGGTGTGATGGAGATGGGCACTGATAGATTTAGGCCACAAACAGCCCCATGTGAAAACTGTCAAACAGCAATATTTGCCTTCAGGCCAAAGCCTAGAGTGCTCTTGTCTTAACAGCTGGGGTCTGAGATAGATACAGAAACAGACAGACTAAGCCAGATGGAAAGACAGACAGATATACACAAACACAGACAATTAAGCACATTCGCTTACACACACTTAAAAAACATAAAGCTACATGGAACAGAGGATTTTGGGGCAAAAAGTGGGTTTGGAATATGGGTTTGTTTTAATTCAGTAACACAGGCCAAGTACAAGGCTCTCTGAATAAGTAAATGATTTATTGTTCTCCATTTTTCACATAGGCTAAAACTGTTTAGAAAGTCTGTAAAGATCTCACAGAATCGTTCCTTCTATTTTTCTTAGGTTTAGGCCCAGCAGGCTACTTCCTAGCGTCAAAGACTGACTAGAGCTCCACCTCCAGAGTCCTCAAATTAAAGGAAAAGGTAAGTGTCATTGTAACCCAGATAAAGTAAAAAATAAATTATTGAATAGCAGAGTCCTCTCAACATCTCATTTATGTATGTTCTTCTCAGCTGTATCTTTTCTAGCTATGTTGTACTTTCTATGTACTGTTTCTTACTCCTTCACACTCTCTTCTCACCCTCCCACCTCCATCACAAGACTAATGCCATTAATTAGGCCAACTAGACTTGCTTCTATGAAAAAGAAACCCAGGTGATTTTAGGACTTAGCCTCTAAGCAGGCTTCTATGCACATTTGTCATGATTTCACCCTCCGTTGTCCTCCAAGGGCTAAATGCCAGTCTCATTGCCCATGCACTCCCCAGCCGCTAACTTCCCCGGACTACCCCGTCACACGCCAGGTCTGCCAAGGTATTTCTGTGGACCATGGTGGGGCCTCAGGTCTTTTATGTGAGCAATAAGAGCACAGAAGAGCTACAGTAATCTAAGGAATTGAATACCATTGAGCCTGTCAACCAAATAGCTTCATTCCAAACCCGAAACGCCACTCCCATGGCCAAAGGAAGAGAAGAAAGGGTCTCTCCCTCATACAGCAGGCTGGATACCTCTGTCCTCCACATCGCCCACTTGTCAGAGACAAAAGGCTGGGTCACCCTCGATATCAAGCCACCATTAATTTATAATAAGTAAATGGGATGCCGTAGGATATGAAGCCACTATACCCGCTATACGTCCCTCATGCATGCATGTGAAGCATTTTCACAGAGCAATTCTGGGGGTGGGTGGTAGTTCCCTGGAAAATATTGCAAGGTGGCATCCATTCGAGTAAAGAGGTAGCATGGAATACGATATGGATAATTCTGTAGTTGGTTTAATAATTGGCCCTAGATTACCATCTCAAAGATAGAGGAGCACCCCAAGAAGGACAGAGGGAGTGCTGACCAGAACCCCAGGTCCCCAGGTGAATGTTTCTGTCCCAGGCCCTCCTCACATCCTCTGTAATGTACACATCAGGACGTGAGAGCCCCTTGTGCTTTCCAACAGTGAATGGGGCATTCAATGAGATACACAGAGGATTTATCTTGGTTGATGACGGTGCTGACAGTTTCCCAAAGAGCTGGAGGACGTGGTCTCCTGTGTGCTGAGGCTCATCAAGGAATGTCCGGGACTCATCAGCCTTTAATCCCAGCGTGTCTGGCACCCCCGGGGCCAATTCAAGACCCATAACCAGTGCGTCAACACTCAGCTGATTGGCCATTCACCATGGTATCATTGTTCTCTTTTTCCTCAGTCAGTCATATGGGGCCGGCAGCCACCCAGCACAGTCTGCGCTTCCTGACCCACCAACTCATCCAGAGAGAGGCAAGCTGCCCTCTGTCTGGTTTGCTTTACGGAAACCCTGCGCAAGGTATTTTGGTGGTATTTTCTTTCTGAAGCAAATCAGGGTTTACATTGAAAAGGTGGCCCAAGTGATGAAAAGTAGCACTATACGTTACTTTGCTTCAAGGGGTCAATCCATGGGCGGTATATAAGGGTTTTCATGCAACCACCCAATGGTTTTGATGCAAATACTTCTCTATTGGCAGTTTTAGACAAAGATTTACATCGAAACATTATGCTTCCTTGAGGCAGGCTTAACAAAGAAGAAATGTTTTAATTTCTTCATACTTTTCAAACTTTGCATGTGTGCTGTGTTGTACAGTGCACACACAAAGAGAGACAAATATTAAAGCATGGTCTTTGAACTGGCAAGCTCTCCTATCCTTATAAATACCTATTCTTGATAGAATGTACACTCCCTTGCACCGTGGTGCACAGGTGTGTGTGTTGGAAAATGGCAGCCTGAAGTGCACCAGAGCTGGAGAAGAGAAAACAGTGCCTTATCTTGGTAGATATAACACTGTTTTTCACACACCCCTTGACGCAGCGCAGTGCGGCCTTGCGCCAAAGGTTAGCTCTCCATTAGTTTTTAGCTTTAAGACCCTCCCAAATGTGTCCTTCAATCCAATTGCAAAGGCTCACTTTGACAGAACATTTATCATTTAATACAAATGTTACTCCACCAATACCTGGCGCATGTTCATGCGCATCTATAAGGTAGGCTTGCCATTGAGGATTTAAGGCCTGATTTATAATTTGGCAGACGGGCTTTTACACCCCCTCATGGCAATGGAGCAAATTATTCTGCTCCAAACTTACAAAAGACCGCCAAGTTGGAGGTCATCTTTTAGGCATTGGCAACAGCTGCCGCCACAGCGGTTTCTGTCAATGTTTCATTGTCTTATTTTGAGGCATATCTTCATCCACAAGACGGAGCCACCCCTTATACATATGTTTTTTACATTTTCAAATGCAAAGTCCTGGAGGGGTAACTTATTTTTGAAAGTGAGAAAAATACTGTCTGTAAATGCGTTCACCAGTTTTTACTGTCACTTACCTCCAGGGATTTACCTACGGTGAAGGGCAGTGAGAACTGACCTGTATGTCCGCCCATCGGACTTAGGTGGGTGGCTGAGGTCAACCTCTGACAGCCCTTACTCCGTCAGGCCATCATGGGGTGTAACCAAGGCAGGGACGGAGTATTCTCCACTTTGGTAATATCAAGGGTCTGCCTATATTTAAATCGGGTGGGAGGGCCATTATCTTGATGGTAACAATATCTTTCATGTCAACACATAAATAAGAGCCTTAGTCCTGTGACAAGTGTCTTCTCACCCCCTCAAAGAGGCTTGACAGAACAAATTCCAGAACATATTGATAGGCTGAAAAACAGCTTCATATTCAGGGTTATTCTCTGTGTGCAAAATGCACATAACACAGTTGTTGAGGCAATCTTCCAGCTCATCCTTGGGGCTCAAAAAGATTTTGTGCTTTGTAACACTATAAAAGCTAGACTGTTTCTGTCTTAACTTTTTATCAATCTCATGAACTATTTCACATTGCTTGTTATAATACAGACAGGTTGACTGAAACCCTGCTTAGGTTCTGGCACATTTGTTCTGATCAGAAAGTAAAATGTGTCTTCAAGGCATTTAACGCTAAACTGCACAGTGGTCTACACAATGTGCTGAAATATATTTCTCTGCCATGCAAAAAATATTTACATAAATAACAGCAGCCACAATGTCTTTAATGTTTTCATTTACTTATTTTTTAAATACCAAAGGCCCCATTTTTAGACGCCTATAAAAATAATTAATCTTCAATAATGCTTTCTACTCATTATATTTCATTGTGAAACACACGTCTTCATTATCCTATTGTCTGGTGGGGTCCATAGTTCTTTAAAGTACAGAAAGACTTGTCCAATCTTCATAAAACATTCAACAGTTTCAGCCATCTGTTTCACACTGTAGATGACTCTCACCACTTCCATAATTGTAAAGGGATGGGGCTTGTAAAGTAGGGTTTGTATGAACTTTTCATGATAACCAGCACCCATCCATGATTCAGTTGACTGGCGTTAATTTCACATCTCAATGGTCACAACCTGCCTTTAGGCACAATTTTGTGGTTGTTGCTATCAATCTCAAGAGTTGAAGACACTATTTGAAGACTTAAATTTCTTATAACTGCAGTTTTTGTGACATATGGAACATGTTTATTTCTTGAGTAAGAGAAGTATGAAAAACTTGGTAAAGAGTGTAAAACTTCCATAGTTATGCGAGCAGCTTCACCCCCCCCCCTTTCCATCTGTCATTGCTGATGAAAACAAACATCAACCTGCCTCATAACTACCCGTCATTACCATTGATTTAAATGCCTTTAAGTGTGTTCTGAATAAGATTTAAATATACTTACTTTACGTATTCCAGGTTCACGTGATCCTTCATTATTCAGTGATTTCTATGTTATGTACAAATTCTTTGCTAGAATCCAGATCCATACAATTACTAGAGTCGTGCATCCACCCCTTGCTCGTCGATGTATTCATAGTCCTCGTCCCACCTTGTTCTCTCATGGCCGCCTGTGGCATCTACAGATTTTGAACTGAGCGTCCTAAGGAACACGTTGCTGTCAATCTCCACCCCAGTAGCAAGGCCATCCTCTGCCACTAGATTTAGAAGTCTGATCCATCATAAGTGCTGACTGATACATTAACTGTTTTCTTAAACAAATGTATTTTATTTGCATTTCAAAACAAACATAACATAGCAGTCAAACAAATAAACAATTGCACAGATATTTGCATGATCCCAGGTCCCACACCCCAGTGGGGAATGCATAGTTCCACTCAGTTCAGTATGGAGAATCTGTATCGCAGTGAGTCTGAGGGGATGAAGGCATCGAGCATCTTCTTAGCGGTTTATGATCTCCATTTGCGCAACTCCATCCCTGTCTCTTCTCCAGGCCCGCTGATCCCCCCATGCTGTCTGTGCTATCCGGTATCATTAACTCTCTGTGTCCCAACTGCCCTAAATGTTCTGAGATTTCCTCCGACACCCTTACCCCTTGTATAGCAGATTTTTCTCGACATGGCATAGGCTCACTTCCCTTTTTCTGATCCGCAGCCGCGGGTTAGTTGGGTTTCCCCATAACCATGCAATCTCCCTTTTTGCCAGGAGGAAGCCCAGTGTTAACCAGCAATATTTTTGTAAGAGGAGACATCCGAGTTCTGCCATATCCACAGCAAGCCTAGTCAGTGGGCGCACCATACAGCACTTTCCAGCCTCTCAGTATCTTATCACAGAAAGGGCGTATGCTGGGGCAAGCCCATGCGATATGCATGAATGTACCCTTGTGGATGCAGGTGCGTAGGCGCGTGTTTTTACTGCCCAGTGGGGTCTTCGGACTCACTCTCCTCCCATTTTATTTCCCTTAGTAATCTATGCCACATAGTTGTCACTGTTGTACAGTGCATGCAGATAGTCTCTCCTACCCAGCGAGATGATCCAGTTGGAAGGTGGGATCTTCCAGCGGTACGTTTACCTCTTCATTGAAAACACTGATTGGTGCCAGTTTATAGTATATATTTATGTTTTGCAGTATGAATCTTTTCTGAATTCACATGCTGTGCATTATTCTGCCCTCTAGTGGTTGGGTCCGGATATTTTACTATTTTCTCAAAACACTTTTACGTCCTTCTTCTTTCTCTCTATTTGTTTGTTGGTGGACATCGACAGAACCTCCATTTGATGTGACGCCCTCCCACTTCCTCTGCAAGTCCCCACACCACGTTGCATTTTTATTAGATTCTTTTTTCCACAGTTGGGTTTGGACATATTTATCGAGAGGTGTTCAAATCAGCGAGAAACTTTGAAGAATTAATCGAAATTGTTGAAGCAAGTCGTCACAGATGAAAACACACAATTCTCAAGACGTAGAAAACAAGCAACAGCGGCGTAAATTTATTTTGTCCGTCGACAGATGAATGAGACTGTCCGGTCGGGAGTCTCCGCACAGGGCGTGATTGAAAAGATACCTTTTCACTTCTGTAGGAACTGCCATCATAAATGCACACACAAAGACCAACATCCTGAAGCGAAGTCTGCATCACCTGTTCGGTTCATGCACCTAAAACTCTGAGGGTGAGGAAGAAGTAGAGAATGGAGCATCATTCTCTTCATGGTCAGAAATCAGGACCATCTTTGAAAGATCTTGGCCTATCGAGTGACAAAGATGAAAATATAGCCAATACTACAGCGACAACAAGATGACATTAACTTTTAAAACTGCATCTTTGCTGCCGAATACTTCCCTACGCAGAGCAAATGAGTTTACAAGCTCTCACTATTCAAGAGCCTTATTTTCAAATTCACAAAGACAGTTTTGAGGGCAGATCCTTCTTTCTTACCAAAAGTGGTTCCCCGATTTCGTATCAATCCGTCTATCCACATCCCTAGTGTCCGGATCCTACGGAGGATCCCTTTTAACAGTGCTCTAATGGTCAGTGTAGTGTCAACCAAAATCAAAAGTAGGAAACAAGTAGGAAAACAAACATTTGGAAACTGAACTGGCAGCGACGGAAACTCAAGATGGCTGCCAGATCAGTTTTCTCTGCAGCACAGCGCACTAGCTGTTCTCTCCTCCAAGCACGAATGGAATGTGAAGCGCGCGCTAGCTAAGGAATAAATTGATATATTAAAAGGAAAAGAAAACCAGTTGACAAGTTATGAACAATTCTATGTAAAAAGCAAAGAACTGGAACAAAAAGGTATTAATAGTAACAGAAGTTCATTCATCTACTTTTCTAAATCAACATCTAATTCTAATATAGAGGGTCACACACACATAGAAGAGGAACAATTGCCTTAGTCATATTAGGTATGTAAAAGTTGTAGAGTTAAAAAAAAAAAAAATAATAATAATAATTAGCAAAATAGGCAATGAATGTGATAACGGTTGTTTTTCTTTTTCAGATCCTAAAACTCCACAAATAAGAAAGCGAATTAGCGGTATCACACGCACTACACATAGAAGCTAGAAATCATACAGGACAGAAGGAACCAGTGACTACAAAGCTGCCTCTTCTTGTCTTCCCATCCGCTTTCCCTTCTTGGAGCACTTCTGTTGTTCATTCTTATTTGAGAACAGATAGTGTTCTTGAAACAAAGGGCACTTCATGCGAAAGAAGTGTGGAAACTTTGTTTATTTAAGCTCGATGTAACGAGGCTCAACCACAAACACAGAGGAGGCGCTAACTGCTCCGCACTGACTCCTTCCCTCGTCGTGTTCCCTTCGCTCCTGCCTGCATTCCACACTCATGTCAAGGGTGACATTAGCGTAGAATTTCACAGACGGAATACCACACACCCCCCTCCTTTATATACCAAAACAAACAATATGAAAATGCTAATGACAAAATGAGTACACAAGAACCAAGGATAACAAAAGAAAATTTACACTACTGATAACCTCCGTAAAGCCCCCAAAGAAATTACACACAATGCTTACATATAGTCTCTTAGATAAGCAGGGCTAAACATAGGGGGTCATTATGACCCAGGCGGACGGCGGAGAAGCAGGCTGGCGGTCTTTTTTTTTTTGCAATTATGACCATGGCGGTTACCGCCATGGTCATCCGCCGCGCCGCTTCTCCGTTCCGCCCACCAGGGCAGAGACGACCGCTGGTCTGGAGACCAGGGTCTCCAGCCCGGCGGTCATCACTATACCGCCGGCGGTATTTGGACCCGGCTGACTGCCATCGATTTCATGCGGTTTGGAACCGCCATGAAATCCATGGCGGTAAGCACTATCAGTGCCAGGGAATTCCTTCCCTGGCACTGATAGGGGTCTCCCCCACACCCCACCCACACCCCAACTCCCTCCCCTACACCCCAACTCCCTCCCCTACACCCCCCACCACCCCTGCCACCCCCCAAAGGTGGCAGCACCCCCTTCCCCACCCGACCCCCAACATCACATCACATCACATCACTCATTCACACACAACATGCACACAGGCACCACCAACACACATAACACGCACACACACCGACATACATGGCAACATCCACACACACAGTCCGACACGCACACCCACATTCAAACATACACGCACACATCCATACAGACATACCTACAGACATACACGCACTCATTCCCAAACACACAACTCCCCCGCAAGCATACACGCACTCACACACCCCCTCTACATACACACACGCACACCCCCATGCACGCACACAACACCCCCGTCCCCTAACGGACGATCGACTTACCTGGTCCGTCGATCCTCCGGGAGGGGACGGGATCCATGGGGGCTGCTCTGCCGACACCACACCGTCAACAGAACACTGCCACGCCAAATGACAGGACGTGATTCGGTGGGCGGTGTTCTGTTGACGTGGCGGTGGAGCAACCTCCACTTGCCCGCCAGTATGGCTGTTGGCGGCTCTCCGTCCGAAAAAGGAGGGAGAGCTGCCAACAGTCATAATACGCTGAGTGGAAAACCGCCACCACTGGCGGTCTTCAGCACGGCGGTCCCTCAGCGGTCTTTACAAAAGACCGCTGAGGTCAAAATGGCCCCCATAGTCTTTTAGATAAGCAGGGCTTCGTATTTTCCTATCAGACCTTCTTGAATTCCCAGTAATGGGAATGTTATCTTCGTCCTTTTGTGAGTTGTCTTTCTCTTCCACATCTTGTAAAACCTTTCGTTTATACAGGACCACTCGGTTCAGATTCCATACACGGTGATCCTGTTTTGATAGCATTTTTTAAGACTTTCACAACTTTCATTGGTTTAGATAACCTATTACCACCAGACTGAAAACCAGGACGTTTTATCATGACCAAGTCACCTACATTTACTTTGGTCACTTTAACAGAATGTCTGTGATCAAAATAAATCTTGTGACTGCTCGCTTTGACATTTTCTCTTTCCTTCCTGACATTGTCATCAATAGTTTGATTGTCCTTCCCCAAAAACACATTAACCCATGATGGTTCAAGTATAGTATTGGGGCGTCTACCCCGAAATAATTGATAAGGCGACATACCTGTGGTAGTATGAGGTGTGAATCTATATACACCAACTCTTTTGATTATCTCTTCCTGCCAATTCCTACCATCACACTTAGCCAAGGAAATTGTTTCTTTCAATACTCTATTGAATCTCTCAACCATCCCTTTGGATTCTGGATGATATAAAGGCACATTTTTTGTGCCTTATATCACACTCAGCAAGGAATGACTCAATTTCTTTAGAAGTAAGCTGCACTCCATTATCAGTAAGCAAAGTTTCAGGAATGTCTTCCCTTATGAACAGATCTTTCAAAACCTTTATAGGATGTCCCGTTCCAATACCTCTGGAGAAGCAAATTTCAGGACAACGTGAAAACATATCTATTACAACTATAACATAGTTTTCTTGTCCACCATAATATATTGGTCCTAAAATATCTAGTACAATGTCATTCCATTGTTTGTCCGGGCGATCTCTTTATCATCATCGGTTGCACCTTTGGCTTTCTGCTTTTCTCACTCATGGCACATTGCATACATTCCCTTACCAGGCGTTCAATTTGTACATCCATACCTCGCCACCAATAACTAGACCGTAGCCTCTCCTTGGTCTTAGAGATACCAAATGACCTTCATGAGCCATGTTGAGTAAATCCACCATTAGTTTACCAGCCTCGTACTACGTAGAAGTAGACCTTCCCTAGAGGCTAGTTGATCCCTGACCATTCAAAAGTCCTTGCACAGTTCTCCTCCTTGATTCTTGTGTGACCAACCGTGATTTAACAGATCAATGACCTTTTGCAGAGTGACATCACCCTTGACCTCTTCAAGTCATCTGTCCTTTGAAATGGTTTCACAATCAAGTTCACACACATCAATTATATGATCCTCTAAAGTATCACTGCCAGTATGATTAACCTTGTCCTCTCCCACTAACCTAGACAAGGTATCAGCAATTACATTTTCCACTCCAGGAATGTATTTTACTTCAAAGTTATATTCCTGTAAGTCAAACACCCATCTGGATATTCAGGAAGATATGGAATCAATGCCTCTCTTATTGAAAACTTTGCACAAAGGTTTGTGATCAGTCTTAATTATGAACTTGGTACCCCACAAAAATGTTTAATGTTTTTTTACAGCCCAATGTACCAGAAGTTCTTCTCTTTCAATAACAGAATACCTGGATTCAGCACCCTTGAGACTTCTAGATAAGAACATAATGGTATTATCTTGACCACCCCCATTCTGTTGTAAGACTGCGCCAAGGCCTTTGAGGCTGGCATCAGTGGTAATTATTGAATTTTTCTTTGGATCAAAATTTTTGAATTTAGGGGCTAAAGCCAAGTTGTTCTTGATCAATTCAAATTCCTTCTCACTCTCCTCATTCTATACAAAGTTTGTACCCTTTCTTAACAAACCTCTCATGTTATAAGTAACCTCAGCGAAGTTCCTAACAAACTTATGATAGTATTCAACCATCCCTAGAAAACGCATAAGTTCTTCCTTAGAGATGGGAGGAACCATGTTTTGAATAGTACCAACCAAGTCAGCTTTGGGTATGACTCCATCACCCGTTATGGTGTGGCCAGGATAGTCAATGGTCTCCATACCAAATTTACATTTTTCTAACTTTACAGTTAAATTGTGATCACACAACCTTCTCAACACCTGTCTGACTCTTGCATCATGTTCATTCCTGTTCCTGCCATGCATTAAAATGTCGTCTTGGTAAACACAAACCCCTTCCATAGTTGTCAAAACCTTTTCCATGATTCTTTGAAAAACTGAGGCAGCTGAAACTAGCCCAAAAGGAAGCCGAGTATATCTGAATGTGCCAAAGGGTGTGATGAAAGCAGTGAGGTCCATAGACTTCTCAGCCAGCTGAATCTGATGATAAGCAGACGCTAGGTCAATGTTACTAAACACCTTGGCATCCCCCAACATCATGAGTAATTGAGAAATGTTGGGTAGAGGGTACCTGTCAACCACTACACACTTGTTCAGTTGTCTAAGATCAATGCATAATTGAAGAGAACCATTAGGCTTCCTCGCCGTCACTACAGGGGCCAACCAAGCAGTACCTTCCACTTCCTCAATGATACCTTGATTCTTGAGTTTGTTTAATTCAGCCTGCACTTCCTCTCGTATGTTTACCGGAACACTTCTTACCTTGCTACAAACCGGTTCAGAACCTGGATGGATTTTTATTTTATGTCTATAGCCCTTTAAACAACCTAATTCACTTTTAAATACATTTGGGAATTCAGAACGCAGAGCTTGTTGTAAATCCAAAACTGTCTGCTGTACCACTGCATTTATGGGAGGCACTTCCTTTAAAACAATGGGATTGTCTGAAGTAGGATCCAACATAATTCCCAAGTCCCTTTGATGCCTCCAGCTAATAATACTATCACCTTTCTTTGAAATATATATCTTGACAGAGACCTGACGATCCTTATATTCAATTATGCCTATGAAATAACCATGCAATGGTATGAGTTCACCTCCATAGGCGCATGGCTTAATATCAGGTTTGAGTAACTCAACAGTGTCCTTTAAATGAAGATTGAAAAAATCATTAGATATAATCGTGATCTTGGCACCAGAATCAAAAAGAACTCTGGTTCTTTTGCCTTCAACCTGAATAAAATCAAGAGGGCCAACACAATTTCCAGTTCAGTTTGCAAACTGAAAAGAAATGACCCCATTTTTTACAATATGTACACATTGCATTAATAGCAGGACAGCTCTTATCATTTGCAAAATGACCCGTTTTGTCACATCTGAAACGTCTCTTATCTCTATTGGGTCCCTTGCCACTCCTTTGTTTGACACAGAACGAGGCACCAGTAGTTTTTGCAACCACACACACCTGATTGGGCGCACTATCCTTGATTGCATCCACACATTTCAATGAATGTTCAATATTCTTAGCAATAGCAAGCACTTCATCAAAAGGAGGATCATCTCTAAGCCATAGCTCCTCACGTATTTTCTCAATTTGACACCCCAACATGAATTGATCTCTAATTCTTTCATCAGATGAAGCCCCAGATTTGCAGGATGATGCAAGACGTCTGAGATCTGTAACATAACTCTCCATACAGTCACGTTCTCTTTGCAGTAGTTTCCCAAAGTAGTAGCGTTCTAAAATTGTTCTCACTTTGGGAAGATAATGAATATCCAACTTGCGTATACAAGTTTCATACTCATTAAGATCTATTGCTTCACTGTCAGAAATGTCCGGTAAATGATCAAACACCTCCTGACCCTCTGAGCCCAGATAGTGAAGCAACACAGCAGTCCTCCTTTCAGCACTTAAAGAAGTTCCACAAACTTTTGCATATTGTTCAAATACTTTATTCCACTTGGCCCATTTAATGGGTGGCTCACCTGGAGATGACAGGAAAAACGGAGGCGCTGGAACATTTTGCATATTTGAGAGAGGATATTATGTACCCAACGTTATAGAAAACAAGTTAATAGTAGTACCAACTATCTAATAAGAACAAGGAAATCCGCAATGTACATGGAAGAATAGAAGAATTAAAGAAGAAAATCGTGTACATAAATAATATGCTAGTAATTCAAATGCTGTAGTAATAAGCCAGAAAGTTGTACACATTAGTGAAATCTTCAAGTTGTGCACATCAGCGAAATCCTTTGACCTGTGAACAAGTAGAAATCGGTCAGAAACTGCAGAATGAAATGTTGAAAAGCTGGGCACATTCCTTCAAGCTGTGCACATCAGCGAAATCCATGCACATTCCTTCAAGCTGTGCAAATCAGCAAAATCCTTCGATCCGACGAGAGAACAGCTGAACAGCTCGTTCACACAAGGACCTGAACAGGAACGACAAGCTCGTTTTACAGGTTCACACAAGGACCTGAACAGGAGCGACAAGCTCGTTTTCAGCATTTTTTTTTTTTTAATAGTTTAGGGAAATTGACTACGTAGAAAAACACGTGTCTTTGGTTGCTATGGCGATCCAGCGAAGCACAGCGAGATTGCGCGTCTTGTAATCAACAGTTTCCATCGAAACCGTCAGGTGTCCGAAAGAGGCTGTTAGAGAGCCCAGGCGTGGGTAGGGTCTGTTTCCTAGGTGATAGTCCACGCGCCTGGGTTAAACAGAAACAAGCAGCCAACCGTAAAAGGTTAACGGGGCCACCTGCAGCGCTGAGTGCTTCAAATCGACATACCGTGTTGAGCCGGTCCAGAAACTCTGAAAGAACACACATAGCCGATCCTTAAAAATGAAACTGTTTCAGAAGAGCGTCGCAGGCATCACAGGATTCACGAAGAAACGCGATTGTGTTGAGCCACTAAATGTATCTCACCTTCGTCGCCAGTGAAACAAAGTGCACTTCATACAAAGGAAGTGTGGAAACTTTATTTATTTAAGCTGGATGTAACGATGCTCAACCACAAACACAGAGGAGGCGCTAACTGCTTCTCTCTGACTCCTTCCCTCGTTGTTCGCCCTTCGCTCCTGCCTGCATTCCACACTGATGTCAAGGGTGACATCAGCGTAGAATTTCACAGACAGAATACCACAGTTCTAGATAGGGAATTGAAAATAGTCTTTGCATCTGCTCTTATGCAAGCAATGTGGAAGAGCCTTTTGACACCTAGTTTCTTTCAAAATCCTAAAACATATGCAGAAAGGAGTCTGAACACTTTGGATGCTAGACGTTGTATCATGTATTATGTTGAAAAAACAAAACAGTTCAGAAAATCTCTACAGTTGTTTGTCTCATTCTCAAAGAGCTGTCGAGGGAAGGCAGTATCACAAAGTACAGCTGCAAGGTGGATTGCACAGCTGATGCAATCATGTCATGTAAATGCAGGATAGGCGTTCCCTAGTGTGCCGGGGGTGCACTCAACAAAGAAAAAAGGAGCTTCGGTGACTTTTTAGCGGGGTGTCACCCTGCTAAAGGAAATCTTCATGGCAACAACTTGGACTTCAGTACAAAACATTATTGTATTGATATACAAATGAACAAGGAAGGTAAGTGAGACAAGGAGTGCTAAGACGTTTATTTTGAAATCATGATCCATCGTCACCCCAACCACCAGAATAAAAAAACTGCTTCAAAATCAAAGCACAGCGTGTGAATCCAGAAAAGATTTACGCTGCAAAACGTAAAGTTTCTTACCTGTAGGTGTAGTTTTGAAGCTTAAAGAATTTCTGGATTCACAAGTGACCCATCCAACTCAACCAAAACGATGGAAAACTAAAGAGAAACAAAACAAAAAAAAGAAACCTAAAAATGACAAAGTTGAGTGGAGAATTCCAGAGGAAGTGGGAAGACGTCACAAAGAGACTCCAAATGGAGGTTTCATTGATACAAACAAACATAGAGAAAGAAGTAGGACTTTTGAGAAAATAGAAAATATCTGGACCCAAACACTAGATGGTAGAATAACGCACAACACATGAATCCATGAACTCATCAAGCTGCAAAACTTACACATACAGGTAAGAAATTTTACGTTAGGTAGTGCCATACCCCCATCGTAGGTGGACCACTGAACTGTTTGGAGTGCTATATGTGGTGGGCCTGTTAACAAGAGTAGTTATCTCAGGAGCCTTTTTATCACGAAGAAGAAAGTGTTGGGTAAGGCATATGGGCTTCTCTGCAGTATAAAGGTGATTCTGGGCACTGCTATCATTTTAAATATTGCTGCCCTTCCCAACAGTGGTAGTGCCCTCTTCTATTTCACATTTTTGTGAAACCTGTTAATCAGTAGGATCAGGTTATCATCATCGTGGGTATCATCTTTTCTTCAGATCCACAGACCCAAGAGGTATTTAAAGTGATGGGCAACATTTCGTGACACGGGGAGGCACCCCTCAACTTCTCAGTTGACCCATCGGGAATATCAGGGAGTTCTCCCAGTTTATCACAAGGCTGGAGAACTTCCCATAAAAAGTAATGATCTCACCCGTCCTCAAAAAAAGATTTGTCCTTGTGGGCTGGGTGTAATAGAATATAATTTGAATAGGAAGGTAGCTGTTCCTTCCATGTGTGATGCCATCTCCAGTACAAAGATTTGGGTGTCGTCAAGAATCCATGCCGCCGGCGCCTCTATCGCTAGGGCAAATAGCAGTGGTAATAGGGGCCAGCCCTGCCTCATGCCTTTTTTCTATTCCCATTGACTCTGAGCTGCATCGTAGGGTTAGTATAGAGCAACCTGACCCATTTCAAAAAGTTAGGGCCAAATCCCATCTTCCTCACAATGCCGAATAAGAAGGGCCATTCCACTGAAACAAACGCCTTATTGGTGTCCAGTGAGGCTACCGCCAACAGAACCCTAGCTCTTCTGCTTGAGCAGTGTTGTCATAAAGACATCAAAGGTTAAGTTTGGTCGATCAATATGGCATAAGCTCATTCTGGCCTGGGTGTATCCAATCCAAGATTACCCCTCCTAATCGGTTTGCCAGTACAATAGCCCGTATTTTGGTATCCGAATTAAGCAGAGATATCATCCTATAGGAGTCCCACCTGTCTGCAGATTTCCCAGCCTTGGGTATAAGGACAGTGGGGTCTGTGCACAAATCGTCATGGAGCACCCCTCTGTGTTGATACAGCCACTGTTAATGTCATAATTTTCAGAGCAGATTGTACAGTTACATGGGTTGCAGCTTGCTATGTATGCAGTGATTATAAAGCTACCTGAAATTACCAATTACATAGCATTTATGTGTTAGTATGGTTTGTAAGGATAAGAATAATACCACTTTCTATAACAAAATGTTTTATTTTAGCATGGTTCCAAAGCACTTAATTGGTGGTAGTCTTATTAAAACAAAATAGAAATCTATTGATGCGTTTTTACTCAAACGTATAATTCATTTAAGGAGTAGATTTGAGGAGTGAATTTCTTTGTAGGCCAGATAGATTTCACTAGCATTTTGCCCCTTGGGTACGTTTATTGTGTAAATTACCAAGCCCCAGCAGTATGATGCAGTGTGTGGTAAAATCTTATTAATGACTGCCATATGACTGGGAGCAGGGAATACCGGGCATTACATAGCAAAGACTGGCACATGATGGAAGTTTTAAAGGTTTTGTATAGTGTGGCATAAAGCAATTAAATTGCCATTTAATGCAGAGTTTAATGAATGTGCCATTGCATTGTTTCCCAGTTGAGGGTCCCTGTATCCTGACCTTAAAACAGCGCCTGCCACTCAATGCTTATCGCAGGACTGCTATTTTTACTTTCACTTTTTATGTGTCTGGCCCCAAGTTACTGTGTCCCTAAATCATTGCCTGTTGCCGTCTGCCCTGTTGTGGTCTGTCTCAGAGCATGCCTTGGAGGGTTGCATCTTGAACCACACATCAACCCATGCATTTTAGGAAATGTTTGGTTTGTGGTTGGAGCTGGTTGTGTCGGTGCTTCTGGGTCTGCAGGTTACTATTCAAATGTAGTATGCTGCCCTTTGGTTTGTATGTGGTGTCATTGTGGTTAGTTGTTGAATATTTTCAGATTCATACCTTCTCTTGCTCACTGCTGCTGTTTTTGTGAGTAGCATTAAATAGAGCTGTAGGTTAAGTTAGGACAAGTCTGTAGTTAGCAATATATTTTCTAGGTGATAGTTTTAGTGGCACTGAATGCAGCAGTTAGAAGGAGCTTGCTTCCCTCAAAGCACTATAAGTTTCTCTGGGTATTCTGAGTTTTGTTTGATGATCTCTAAGCTCCCAATTTCTGGTGCATTGATGGATTCTTTTGTATTTTGTTTTAATAATCTTTAAATACAAGCAAAACACATAGTATGAAGTGGTTTATCTACCAAACCAATAAGTCATCAATTATAGCCTAATACATACTTACAAAGTGTAATAGCTCTAAATCAGTAACACTAATTGTCCTCAAGCGTACTCTATAGAAACACTGACGACTATATAACCAAGCTCTGTTGTGTTTCAGGAAAGCAACATTTCCTAAACATACATCACAATACACAGCATTTTGTCTCATCTACCCAGGTTCTCATCAAGTTTAGGGTCATTTCCTGTGCACTGCATGGGATTTTTTTCAGCAATACTCCAGTGAGCAGCAACTTTAAGCTACTTGCTGAGCCTTATCAGTCTAACAGTGCATGGCTTTTCTTCTCCTACCTGATAGCAGGGTAAATACAGAAATTGTTGTCGTCTCTTTAAACACCTTTCAGTGTTTTTACTGTTCTCTCACAGTAGAGTGCTAGTAATCAGCAGGACTACAATATGTGGATACAAATCTGCTGTGCGATTTCCATACCTGGTACAGACCTATCTCACGCAGCTACTTGGAAGACAAGAACACTGTATCATTTTAAATCTGGGACTTCCAGAACTTGTTTTAACTTGTGCACGTCGGTTTCCATTAGTCTTATACATCTTACTTGGATCGGATTAGCAGATTTTGTTGCTTCCTGACTGATCTGAGTATCACATGTATCACACCAAAATCTAGTGGCACCTCTTATGGTTGACAGTAGTTTAAGACAGTGGACTGTTTTTACAGAAATTCGCACATGCCAACTTAGTGGCTTAGGGTAAGGTTGCATACATAAAGAACTGCCCTCCCTCCAAACTATTTGTGTGGAATCTAACAAACACAGCAATATTGAACACATCTCTGTGCATCTAGCACACATTAAGACACTGAAATGTGGCAGCCCCAATAATCGTGCTTTGGGATGATATAGACATTGCCAGGCCACTGTCTTTGCCAGTGAACTTACAGACGTCATACACTTTGACATGCCACCCAATTCTCATTTCCCCTCTAGGATTTGCTTTTTGTCCTGAAAATGATTCTGTTTTTCAAACAGCTGTGTTGTGTTTTATTTTCAGGCTAATATTGTTCTTTGCTGAGCTGTGAACATGATAAATTGAAATGTATTCATTCATTGTCTTGCTGTGCTGTAGGCCTTAAGCCACAACTCACTAACGAAGGCCAACAAGGTCAAACCCATTATGTGTTGTTGCTTATGTTACTATTCAGATGACTGTGGACTCTGGTACATACTGGGATATTTTCTATTTGGAGCAGGATCAGTGCTGATTTCCATAAGAATGATTATTGTCTATAGTGGCACAGACAGCTAAAAAGATGGACGGCATTGCTACCTAGAGTGATTACCAGTGGATGAGATTTATTCAAATGTTTAATTTGTTGTTATATTCCATCAGAGACATAGTGTACATTTTGCTGCTTTTGTGGATTTTTGTATCCACAGAGAGGAGATTCCTGAAAACATGATATGATGAATAGTACTGAAGAAAATATGACAATACTGGGAAGCGGTCCGATACTCAAGAAACAGAAATGTTGCCAAACACTGATTCGAAATAGAACAACTCAGCAGAAGACACAGAAACTCGTACATGAATAGGCGTATCCTGCAGGAACATCAAGTGCAAGCCGGTAGCTTCAAGAGGCTGAAGACATCCATGCTGCCGGACCCAAAACATCCAAATAAATTATAATCACAAAAATTACCCTGGCAGAACACATCCAATATTAAAACATGCTAGATACCGCCCTTTATCTTAGAAAATTATTGCGTAGTTACAGCAGTGCTCCCTTCTCTAACATGATAATTTCAATGCTGTGGAGTTAGTCCATCATAAACACTGTTTTGACTGGACCTTCCAGTCTGTTGAAAGGGACCATAGGTGTACAAAACATGAATAGTGAAGCAGACATCTGAATGTTCAAACAAAGAAGCGTTTGGCTACTTGCAATGCAGAACATTAATCTAGAACGTGGAAAGAGCTTTGCTTGTTTATCAGTTGTAAAGATCCATCAGCGTATACACACAGAGGAAAACCTGTGCACTTGCAGTGAATGTGGAAAGAGCCTTAGTAGCTCTGCACATCTAAAGAGACACTATTTGACACACACTGGGGAAAAACCATACACATGCAATGAATGTGGAAAGAGCTTTAGTAGCTCTGCACCTCTAAAGAGACACTATTTGACACACACTGGGGAAAAACCATACACATGCAGTGAATGTGGAAAGAACTTTAGTAGCTCTGCACATCTAAAGAGACACTATTTGACACACACGGGGGAAACACCATACACATGCAGTGAATGTGGAAAGAGGTTTAAAAGCTCTACGAATCTAATGATACACTATTTGACACACACTGGGGAAAAACCATACACATGCAGTGAATGTGGAAAGAGCTTTCGCCGCTCAACAGATCTAACGACACACAATCTGACACACACACGGGAAAAACCATATATATGTAGTGAATGTGGTAAGGGCTTTGCTCATGCATCATTCCTAACCATCCATCTGCGATTGCATACAGGAGAGAAAACATACACATGCAGTGAATGTGGAAAGGGCTTTGCTCATGCATCACACCTAACCATCCATCTGCGATTGCATACAGGAGAAAAACCATACACATGCAGTGAGTGTGGGAAGGGCTTTGCTCATGCATCACACCTAACCACCCATCTGCGATTGCATACCGGAGAAAAACCATACACGTGCAGTGAATGTGGTAAGGGCTTTGCTCATGTAGGATACCTAACCACCCATCTGCGATGGCATACAGGAGAAAAGCCATACACATGCAGTGAATGTGGAAAGAGCTTTACAAGGGCTACAGATCTAAAAAGCCACCAGCGAACACACACAGGGGAAAAACCCTACACATGCAGTGAATGTGGAAAGGGCTTTGCTCGTGCATCACACCTAACCATCCATCTGCGATGGCATACAGGAGAGAAACCATACACATGCAGGGAATGTGGAAAGGGCTTTGCTCATGTAGGACACCTAACCACCCATCTGCGATGTCATACAGGAGAAAAACCATACACATGCAGTGAATGTGGAAAGGGCTTTAGTAGATCTACACATCTGAAAAGCCACCAGCGAATACACACAGGGGAAAAACCATACACATGCAGTGAATGTGGAATGGGTTTTGCTCATTCAGCAAGTGTAAAGTTCCACCAGCGCAAGCACACAAGAAAAGCCATACACACGGAGTGAATGTGAAAGTTTTGTCACTCTAGCATCAATCTGATCTGATCAGAACCTGAAACCAGTAGAGTCCCTGAAATGAAACACAGGTAAACCAGATCACTACCAATCCAAACTGCCCTACAAGCAAAAAGGTGTGATGAAACAAGAAAACACAGATGTGGGGGTTACCACACTTCAATGGCAAGCTGGACACAGCTGGTAATAATGCTATTCTACTAGACCTAAAAGCTGGCCTGTCCATCATAGATGAGAAGAACGACTCATTGTCTTTGCGCGTAGACCAGCTAAAGGCAAGAATGGCAGAGAGAATTTATATGGTGAAATGAGGGATAACTGACTGTGAGGACAAAGTCCATAAAAGCAAATTTTACAATACACTTTAAGAAATATAAAAAGACAGTAATATAAAATCCTCTACCTAAACAGATTAAAATACAGAGGTAAAAGTGCAGTATGGGTAAGTTTAAAAATATAGTCAGATGTTGCAAGGAAGGCTCGAAAAGGGACAGAAGTCTAGTTCATAATTTGGCATTGGACATTCCAGAATTATATATAGAATGCTGCATTTTTGGTTATGTCTTCAGACTTGATTCAGCTTTAATGTAGTGCATTACAAGTTGCCCCCCAAACACTTTGCTCTGATATGCCAAATTGCATCTAAAAATGTTGCCAATGCACATGCCACAGTCCCATGGAGGTTTGTACTGCAAATCCTAAGAGCTAAGGGCCGATTACTGAAGCCCATGGATCTGCAGAGTGGTGTAATCTATTGAGCCCTCTGCTTAGATTAAGCAGTAGAATGGAATAAAACATGGGCTGTACATTCAACAGTTCCACAACCCATTGGACATGAATCTAAGTGATTGTCCTGTTGGGACCATCTGCAAGTAAGAGCGCATAGTGGTAGCAATCCTAACCTGAATATAATGTAAAGTGCACATGGTCGAGGAGATAAAATCAAATCCATGTATTTTTCAAATTTATAATGACATTTGGCTGATATAAAGCTATCTATCAGACTAAAAGAGGGCACCTCTGCTAACTTTTCTACTTGTAGGTTTAGCCAATATGCATCCTTAACCACCTGCACAGAGGTTTTTGGGAGATGAAGAGGGTCTGACCAGAAGCAAAAAGGTGTGATGAAACAAGAAAACACAGATGTGGGGGTTACCACACCTCGATGGCAGGCTGGACACCGCTGGTAATAATGCTATTCAACGAGACCTAAAAGCTGGCCTGTCCATCCTAGATGAGAAGAACGACTCATTGTCTTTGCGCGTAGACCAACTAAAGGAGAGAATGGCAGAGAGAATTTATATGGTGAAATGAGGCATAACTGACTGTGAGGACAAAGTCGAAGTTCATGACATTCAATTAACCATTTGTAGTCGAGAACTGGCTTAAATCAAAACTAAAAATGAAACTTTGGAAGCCCACTGAAGAAAAAACAATGTACTGGCACTGAGCATCACCAAAACCATGAATATGGGCAAGATAGAAAGTTTTGTGACGATGATACTTGCTGAATTATTCAACAAATCTGCTTTTTTAGAGGTCTTTATTGTGGAACATGCACATCAGGTGCTTAAGCAGTGCCCGCCTCTAGCCGTTCCACCATGTGCCATTATTGTGTGCCTCTTAAACTATAGAGAATGGGACACTGCACTTTGGATGGCCCAAGAAAAGAAGGCTCCTATACCATAACTACCCCGAGTTGTTTTTTACTGGCTTCACTCTTTCTGCAGTGCCTGTCATATAAGATTTCAACTGTGTGCCTCATCACATGTTGCAGAGACAGTGGGATAGTTTTGATATTTTGTTGAGTTTAAATAATTTGTTAGTTGTTTCCTGTCCACCTAGAAAGACTTGATGTGGGTGGGCGGAGGGATGAATTGGGCATTTTAAAGTTTTATTCACTAAACTGAACATGCCAAAACAGATTGCGAAGTATCCCACAGGACCGGCATCAGATTACAACACTCGTACATGGTATCCATACTCACCCGCCAATTATAGTGCAGTGTCGAAAACAGTCCCTTATAACTTGTATAAACGTCCTCTCGTGGAATGTAAAGTGGCTTATCTGAGAGAGGCTTCTAACTGCAGATTCCTTTTATTAGAAAAATCCCCAGGCATCAAACTGGATCTGCAACTTTTTGAGCAGTTCCTCTGCACACCGGTAGGTCGTGTTGGTTTTTGGTCCACGTCGGCTGGAAGTGAACTGCGCGCAGTGCCTGTATTGGTGCCACCTCAGCACGTTGACCTCCGTTCTTTTTTTTTTTCCACGTCAGTTAGTTCAGATCCTGAGTGATTTACCGCAGTCCACTTTTGGACAACTTTTTTTCAGCATTTTGTTAACCTTTTTTTTTCCACTCTTTGTCTCCCACTGTGTATGTGTCTGTATGCCCCCCCCCCCCCCCCAAAACTGGTATTTAAGTCCTGTGGTATGTCTGCGACAGACCCCCCACCTGGTTTGCCCTTGGTGCTTTGATCGGATCACGACTCCGAGACCCGTGATGACTGCCACCTATGAACCCTAAGGCGCTGAGGGAGCGTTCCTTGTAACTTGAAACTCCTGGTCATTTGACGCCAGTTGCCTCCACGACATTCCCAGTGATGGGGAAAGTCCCAGGACCATTTGCGGAGCCACTACAGGCGCTCATCATCGTTCTCTAAGTTGTCAGCTACGTCCCACACGAGAAGTCCAAAAAGTCAGGGATTCGTTTGCAGGTGTGTTTCCCTTGGTCTGGGATGAAACCTGAGCCACACAGGCTATTGCAATGGCAGAAACGCAGCAAAGTTCACTATTTCGCTGTGGACTGGATACGACGGACTTGCTACGAGATGTATTCTCGGAAGTCCATATCCTCTTGCATACTGACAACGTCCATTTTCAGACTGCCTCCTACTTGGACCACTTTGTACTGGAACGACCCCAAGATACCCTGCACTTATGCATGCCTACTTACCCCCTCGCTCAAGAGGACTTTCCCCTACTAACACTCATCATATCTGACACTGATGGAGATTGACTCATCTCTAGGCTGTAACGCACCTGCCTGGCTGATACTGAACCACTGTGTTCTCCCTCATCTCCACTACGACGGATGCCACAGTCACACCTGACCTCTTGATAGCACTGCTAGGATACACACATGACATCCCCAAATCCACCCGCAGATTTATCTCTATGGTACTACTACTTGCTAAATGGGAGCTTGCTTTACACTGGGGCAGCGGACGTACCCCACAGACTCTGTGTGAGTCAAAAGCATGACACAGTATGACGAAATTAGTGAAGACTATGCACAGCTGCAACCCCTTAGTTCTAGGCTAAAAGATGCCTGGCAACCTTTGAGAGAATACTTGCTCACCCTGGAATCTGAAGACTAAAGTTGAATAGTATGCCATTGATATATTGAAGGTCAACTCAACAACTCACCACGTAATATTTCTTTACAGTTCCTGTACAGCCCTGCAATTGTTTTATACCATGGGACCACTTTGTCATACCTTTCTAGACTTCAAAGCTCTTATACGATCTAATACGTGCTTTCATATTCTGATGTACATTGCTATGCAATGTTTTCTCTGTATGTTCTTGTTCATTACTAAAATTCAATAAACACATTTTAAAAAACGAGATTGTGATGTAATTCTGGCAGTCAGGGATGTCTGAACCTAGACAGTACACTCCTGCCATTGGGACAAAGTTGTGCCTTGGTGTGTTTCCAAACATGTTGATCCTCTTTCTGCACCCTTCTCTGAAGTTTTGTTGGTCCTTTCACTAATCCTTTGCTCTGGGTACAATTAAGAGGTACCTTTTGGCCATATCGTCATTCCTTCAGTTACCGGATCAGCCTTTGTGTGTTCAAGCCACACCTTGACTCGTTTCTTAAAAGGACTACAACATATGATCGCTCCCTACCACTTCATCATGTCCCAGTGGGACCAGAACCTAGTTATGACTTTCCTGATGTGCTCGCCCTTGGAGCCCATGCACAATTGCCCTTTATGTATGTTCTAGTCACCATTATTTTGGCCAGAAGGATTTGTGAACTGAAGGCATTTTCTGTGCACCCTCCTTACTCTTGTTTTTCGCCCCAAACAAACTGGTTTTCATAACACTTGCCTCTTTCCTGACAAAGGTGAAAACACTTTTCAATGTAGGCCGGACTATCACATTGCCTACTTTCTTTGTTCCACATCATCCTTCCAAAGAAGAGGAGAGACTCCACTGACTGGACCCAAAAAGAGCATTATCATTCAACGTTCACTGTACCAAAGATTTCCACTAGCTTCGTCGGGGCAAAGAAATGAAAGGCCTTGTAGGTGCTGGCAGTCTCATAAAATATACTCTACATTAAAATCCACTATGCACTATCCAAGAGGCAACCCCCCTGAGGGTGTGCGTGGTTATTCTAACACAGCCATGGCTGCGACCACTGCGTTAGCTTAGCTTGTGGAGTCCCTGTCCTAGGCATCTGTCAGGCTGCAACGTGGGTATCTCTGCACAGGTTTACCAAACACTACAGGACTTCCTGGTCTACATTTGTTTGCAGACCCACCTCTGGGGAGGTACTGCTTGAGTATCTATTCTAAGTTAGGGAATCTGCATCTGGAAGTCTCAATCTAATGAAAAAAGACAGTCACCTTCATTAACGCCTTGTCTGCTGGAGACTATCTAGCTGCAGATTTCTTACTGATCCTCCCAACTCAATGAACGGATTTCTCCATATAGGATAACCCTTCTTAGGTCCTTACTGTCGGAACAGTGGTACATCAGAAACCTTTGTGGCTCCCGCTCCTGTTGTGGAAAGGTCGCGAAATGAAACTGATGTCAGCACGCTGGGGTGGTTCTCATATAGGTACCACCCACGTCACATTCAAGCAGAGCCACTCAACGCCACTTACCACCACATAGAAGTACTGCTCCAAAAGTTTTGAAATCCAGCCTGAGCTCTGTGGAATAATCTAAGGTAAAGAATCTGTGGCTAGAGTGTCCGCCTGTGGCCAGAGTGTTACGTATGGTAGCCACTTGCCCAACTATGCCTGTAGGGTCAGGTAGGTGCTGGGGAGTCTTGATAGGCACAATGTACGCATAGCATCCTTACAGTAAGGTACTGCTTTCTTACTGGAAGTGGTCCTTAATGATCCTGAGGATCACTACCTGGTAGTACACGGTTTATTAGGAAAAAAACTTTAATATTATCATTGCCCATGGACCAAATATAGATTCCTCTACATTTTTCTGAACATACAGGACAGGTTATTCCAGTGCCCAAGAGGGCAATTACTATGAGGTGGGGATTTTAACCTGGTACTAGACCTTCAAATCAACGGAACCAATGATGCAAAATGCGCTGTGCTACTGGTTGCCAGGGCACTACACCAAACAAGAACAGGTCTCCAGCTCACAGACTTCTGGAGGCTCCATAACCCACACTGACAGAGAAATGCACTTTCTGTGCAAATATTAAACAGAAAGTTGATATGGCGAGGGTGAGCACTCAGGCAGCTCACTGGTATCCCTGATGCGAGGGCAATTGGAAGCTTCTGACATTATTAAATTAAATGTTTCAATCTGAACGCGTTTAGGCATTCACGTGGTTCGATCGTGGAATAAATATTGGGTGAGACAACAAATTGGAATTAGCCAGTGTTTGGGACTACACTTACTGGGATTGAAGGGGAAGTGTATTCTAGATTGGGAAGATTATTTAGAGGTGATCTATGGACCCTCTAAAAGTGAACGATTAATGTTTGAAAAGAAGATTTTTTTTAAATGAAGGAGCAGAGCTAAATATAGTTAATCCTGCATATGTGTATGCGAATCGCTCTTGGAGTCATTACATTGTGAAACAGACTGCTGGAAGAACTATTCCTTTGGGGATTTTCGTGTCATATTATGTGTGGGAGAATTTATGTTTATGCCCTGAAGAAGATGGCTATGTCCTTAATTTACATCGAAATGTGTAGTCAGCAGGGAGGACTGATTCTGTAAAATGCACAATATGATTAAATGGCGATGCACAAAAAATACGTTTGGGGATCTGATTGATAAACTGAACAGTTCCTAATTAAATTTGACTGGTGATGTTCTATATGTCTCTCTCTTTGAATTGTTTTTTTTTAAAGAGTTCTTTTTTTGTGTTATTATAATTTATGTTTGCATCATGGGGTGATATTTTGGTGTGATTTTTAAATTGAGATTGTTTTTAATGAAAATGTAACCATTGATATCACTTGGGAATTTACCCTGTGTTTTAGAACTTGCTGTTATTTGTCATATCATTAAAAGCTTGGGTTTTACCAAATTTTGGAGTGGCAGTTGAGTGAGTTTCTGTGAAGATTATGTATGAATCAATACTGAGGTTTTAGTGATTGGTTTATGGAAATGATATGATTGTTGAGTAAGTGGCTGATATTTTGTTGGGGAAAGGTATAACTGATAATTATGAAATTAACATCACTAATTCTCAGATCGCAACAGAATCACTGGCAATTCTACAGGCCTTTCAGAGCTTTAATTAAGTGATTCACACAACCACAAATGCAGTCTACCGGCTTACTCTGGACAATTATCTCAATGACTTAGCGCTGCTTATCTCACCAGAGAGAATATTTAGTATGCACCATTACTGAAGAAGAAATCATCACCACAGTCTGTAGCATAGCGAGCGGTAAAGCCTTTGGCAGTGATGGTTTACAGGTCGATTTTACAAACAATATTTAACACTTATAGCCATCATCTTACTAAAGTATACCTAGAAACATTCGACCTAGATTATCATCCTGGTAATCAGGTTCTGATTACGAAGTTGACGGACTGAAAAGCTTCTCCGCCAGCTTCTCAAACAGATAGGTTGCTACCTAGCAGCGACCTCCCCGTCAATGCTATTATGGACTTTTCGCTGGGTCAGTGGGCAGAAACCTCAGTTTCCGCTCGCTGGCCTAGCAGGAAGCTGTCTAGAGCATTGTCTCCAGTTCATAATTGAACTGGCGGCAATGCTGTAGGCGGCGGGGTGCAAAGCAAACCGTGAATATTGTGACGGTGCTGGCTGGGTGGGGGTCTGCACTGTCCATGCCAAGTGCATGGCCAGTGCAGGGGCCCCCTGCACCCATTCTCTGCCAGCAGTTTCATGTCGGTGTTACCAAATGAAACCTCTGGCAGGAAACAAATCGTAATCCCAAGGGCAGCGCTGCCCTGGAAGATTAGGATTGCCGCAACTGCCAGGCCGCCAGAATCCTTAATGCTGGCAGTCCTCACGCGGCACTCGGCGCCATGTCTGTAATGTGGCGGTTGGACCGCCATCCGCAAACCTAGTGTTCATGAGGCCACCAGGTTTGTAATGAGGCCCTCTGTGTGAGGCGCTCTGTTACCCTGCTTAAGCCCGGTAAAGATCTTTCTCGGGTCACTCCTACAGACCACGATCTCTAATCAAAGATCCACATTAAAATCCTGGCAAAAGTATCGACCAGCCGCATGCTCCCACTCGTGCCCAATATTGTTCTGCTTAAACAGTCTGGTTTCGTACCGGGGTGTTCCACCTCTTTTAAGTCATGTACAGTTTTCACTCTTGTACACCAACCAAGTCCTGAGACAAATGCGCCGCTGCTAGGTGCTGTCAACGCATTCTAGACTCTAGGATGGGCATACTTATTATTGACCCATTCCCACCAGGGCATAGTTCGACCATCACCTGTCACCTATATCCACCCAGGGCAATTCTGCTTGTTAATAAAGTGCCATCCCCCACCAATTAACATTCAACAGGGCACACATCGAGGGTACCCTTAGTCCCCACCACTTTTCCCAATTGGAATGGAACCAATTGTCTGTATGTCCATCAAGACCACTCACAGAGGTCTCAGCATCTTAGTGCGTTGCTTTGTCATATCGTTGTACAGAGTGTATATCACCCTCTTTGTGTAGACCTACAATTGAACCTAATACCCATTATCAGATCAGTTGCACGATTTCGTGATGCATCTGAGATAAACATTAACTGTAGCAAACCACTGTGTGCCCTTAACAGAAATCAGGCCTGGCCCCCTAGAATACCCACTTGGTTTTATTATGGATTCAGTGAAATACCTGGGCACATATGTCCACACAGCATTTGATGTGGCAATGAAATAGAACTGTGGCAACGCTGTTACTCGTCTAACTGAACAAGTAGCTCAGTGGAATAAATCTCCACTGTAATCGGGAGGATTGCTTTATTATGGATGGCCACCGTGCCTACATTTCTCTACCTTTTCAGTAATATTCCTGTATGCCCAGCCAGGCACTTTTTCTATACCTTCAGTGCCTACTAACTGAAGTGATCTGGGCAGGCACAGAGCCCTAAATCAAATGGCACATGCTAAATCTCACATCCCAAAATAGGGAACTTTAGGTTCCTGACCCTATATTGTACTATGCATGTGCACAGGTGCAGTTGGTATTCTACTAGTGCAGGATGGAACTCCCCCTACAGCACGAGGTTGTGGAGTCGGACATGGCTGGCCCGTTCCCATTACCTGTGACCCAGTTGTGACACCATCCAGGGGTGGCACTCCCCCTCGAGCTATTCTGGCTCCCCTCCAGTGTACTCGTCACACTTTCCTGTCATTGCAAACTCCATTACACCCCTCACTTCCGAACCCAAGGCTGAACAACAATTACTTGCAAAGTGTTTCACAACCAATAAAAACTCTTTTTAAACAGAGCTTTCCTATCACTCCAAGATTTTCTGAGGCCAGATGGGGGCTTCTCCTACAATATATTTCTATATTACAGATTAAGAGCTTAACCAAAGAAGAAACTGACCAACTTCTCTCAGGAGCCTCTTGAACTAGCTCAACATCCATAACTTATAGTGGCACCAAGATCTAAACAAATTGTTCCAAAACTATATCAAATGTTCATGCTTGCCAAACCAAGGCACCAGTTAAAGTTAAGCAGAGGTGTTCTGGTAAAGAGCTGATAGCGGAACAATGGAAGTACTGTTGTCATCAGCCACAAAACATTTCAATAAATGGTCCCCACAGTGCTATCCAGTACAAATTCTTAGCACACATGGCTTACTTCACCCCAGGCAGGGCATCCACAACTGTGCACGGAGGCAACTTGTAAGCGATGCAGTCACCCGGAGGTAAACCTCTTCCACTTGGCATGGAACTACCTGAATATATTGGCGATACTCAAAGGAAAGCATTAAAGATGTATCCATGACGATACATTTGTAGTTGGTGTCGGATCCTGTGTTGGGGCTTCTGAGAAATGTCAAAGCTTTTTACCAAAACCTGTGTGTCAGTTCTTAGCACTAGTACGGACCCAGAAACGTGTGGCAAACAAAATGTATTTACAGTAACAAAAATAACTGAATTATACACGCAACTACAGCTTCCCAGCACTCGCCCTCGAGACCTTTGGCACCCAGTACGCCATTTTATGGTTAAGAGGATATGACCATAGAACAGAGATGCTGCATGAACTCTGTGATGTGCTCAGCTGGGTCCTAAGCTTCACCAGCAGTGCAGGTGTTCACTGAATATTGGTACGTAGGCCTGCCCATGTTTCTCAACGACGACACAATATAAGCCCGTGTACCATGACCAGCAGCATTTGTGTATTGGGCATAAATGTGCAAATGTGACTCTATGATTTATCTGAAAGTAACTCCCTTATGTCGCCCAATTTATGTCATTGGACTTTTTGACGGGATGCCTGAATGGCCAGACAGCCATTGTTGTATGTTTCTGTTTTTTTTTAGTTCCCTTTTTTTTTGTGTTATCAAAAATGCTAAAAATTATGTTTTTTTAGAAAACAAATCTATGCAATGATAAAGAATTACTGTCAATAGGCCTTGTGTGTAGGGGCCCGTTGATTTATTTTGTACAAGGATTTTAGAATTTACTATCTGAGGAATTAAGAGTTGTGTCCTCAATGCAGTAAAACTGTGATCTAGCTACTTAATTTAAAGTGCTAAATTGTTCATAATGTGGAAAATTTACTGCACTTTAAATTTCTCCAATTAAAGAAATTACTGTATTTTTCAGTTACAAACATGCCGCGGTATCTATTGGGAGCAAGAGGCCTGCTGTTTGTAAATGCAACACTTTGGGGAAAAAAAAACTGGGAAAATTTAAATGAAAAGTTAACTTAATTATTTGGCAACTTTCATTTAAATTCTATACGATTTAAAAGCATTGAGAAAGTTTTTGTTCACTCATCCAATACTGAGTTGAAAAAGGACTTTTATTTTAGAGTTAAATACTTTAGTGCTTAGTTTCTTCACCTCTGAGTCCTGGGTCATAGATCGGAGTTCAGCACTGCTCCTTGTCAGGCCTTGCTATCTGCAGCCTGACCATAATAATAATGAAAATAAACACAGCCTTCCCCTAACTTTAAAAGGAAAATGTCATCCTGTGCTAATTTAAAAATGAACTCCAGGCAGTGAGCTACTCTGAAGGGGTCTAGGAGCTACTGGTGGTGGACACCTGCGGTAGACAACCATACCACATAATTTAGGTATCCATTCTTCCCATAAACTAGAAGCCCTGATAGTGGTAAAGCTCTGCAGAGCAGTGTATGGGCTGTCAGTATGTTGATGTAACCTATATTTTACAGGGAAAAATGAAACATTTTCCGTATTTCACAGTTGATTGTGGAATATTGATTGACATAGCATTTAATTTTGTGCAGAGAAACCACTCAAACATGTGAGGCATCAGTAGTGGCAAATCTATTTTATTGATGTACTAGTTACATTGTTAACACCTGTTGCATATAATGAGCTTGAGTATGTGCTTGAGGTTATATTTTGGAATTGTTTTATATTTGTAGATGTTATACATTGTAAGCTATATTCACTGTAGGTTACTCACCGCGCAGAGGTGCTCAGGTAGCGCGCACTTCAGAGCACAGATTACATAGAGTGAAAAGTACATTCCTCAGCCGCATATTTCTTAAATCGAGTGGAATGAAAAAATCACTCTGGCTCTTGTGGTGGCAGTGTTTAGCAAGTGTAGGCACACGGGCATAACTTTCAGGAACCCCTAGGTGCCCTTCAATAGCCCTGCAATGGTTTCAGGTGCTCAGAAGGTCAGACCAGGTGTCTCGGAAAAGAATAGAGGACCAAACATTGCAGGAATCCCTAGGTGCCCTTCTTGGTCCTGTGATGGTTTCAGGTGCTCTCAAGTTCAGACCAGTTGTCTCTGTAAACAATAGAGGACCATACATTACAGGAACCCCTAGATGCCCCTTCTGTTTTTTTGTGTTGTAATTCTTTATTCAAAAAACCAGTAAGACATTACACCTAGCCATTCCACGGAGCAAAGTGCATGATCCTGAAGGTACAAACACTGAAATACAGAAATAGTTGGGCATACTGTCAGGTGCAGATGGACAAGAGAGCCTAACAAGCCCTGTATCAAATCGGAACCTCAATGAAACATCAAATGTTGTTGACTATAACATAGTGTGTGAAAACCCCAGCAAGCTACCCTGTGCCCAGTCTAAATTGGGTGCTGGGCCTCAAGGAGTCTGGATGAAACACTTTCAACTCCCCCTCCACAGAACCACCCGGGACTCCATTGTGTGTTGGCTAGGTCTAAGTAAAATTAGCAGGACTAGGGCGGCTAGGAAGTAGGTATAATACGATGTGATATTCGGCCCTTCCCGGGGGGGGTGAGGGGGCGGGAAAAAGCATACATCTATAAAGGATGATGATGCAGGACCGCGGATCCTCAAGGGTAGGGGTCATGAACCTCTGGTGGGTAGCAAGAACCAGGACGGTAGAGGGGGAGTTTGATGAATGAACAGGAGAAAGGGAGAAGGGGAAATGGGGGAAGAAAAGGAAGAAGAAGTAGTAATAGTCGGCAGAATACGAGCAGGAGAGGGGGGGAGGAAGGGAAAGGGGAGGGGAAAGGGCGATACCCAGAATGGCGGAAAGCCGGGAAGCATCTAGGGGGGTGGGAAGCCGAAAAGTACTAACCAAAGGATAGAGGCCGCGGTGGCCACATTATGCGCCACACGTATGTTCCGAAAGATGACACGGAATGCAGTGACTACAGAAAGAGAGGAGTGGGGGAGCCAAGAGCAAAGGGGATAGCAAGAAGCAGAAGTACACTTCTAGGCACAGTTGAATATTAAGAAGAAGGAGTAGAAGTGGAAGTGACTGAGGAGGGGTGGAGGGATGGGAAGGGTTGGGGGAGTGTGTTTGATAAGAGTGAGAGGATGGAAGCAAAAGGGAGGGAGGGAGGAAGGAAGGAGAGGGGAGGCCCACAAGTGAGGAAGAGGAGTCAGGCACAAACGCAGACATGTGCATTTATGCAGCTAAAACACAGCGGAGGGGGTGGGCGATGCGGATGTATGCGTGTAGCCCCTGTACGGGGGACTTGCCGTAATGCACCCCGAATCAAGTAGCTAGTAAGGGAGCGCTCAGTTCTCTGGTACAGAGAGAAAGGGGGCCCACGTCCGAAGGAATACATCCACCTTATCATGGAGGCTATATATAATTCGTTCATGAGAAGCAGCTTGGTACATTGCAGTGATCCATTTTCCATAGTAGGGGGCTGTTTCTGCACGCCGGTGTCCGAGGATGCATGATTTGGCCATGGCCAGTGCTGTGTGTAGTAAACGTTGCTGTTGTCGGGAAATGTCATACAGATCGCTGGTATCATGCAGCAATAGGAGGGAAGGGGTAAGAGAAGGCGGTAAGGGTAGTGTTTCTCTGAGGGTGCACCCCACTGATCGCCAGAAAGGTTGGATGGCATGGCAATCATGCAGGATGTGAAGTAAATCGCAGTGGGTGTGGAGGTGTGAGAAAGTAACCCTGCAGACCGCAGTTTCTGGGGAGTCCAGTACCAATCGTGTAATGTCTTGAAGAGATTGAATTTTAAGCGAGCCTCCCGTGCCCCAGGATCCCTTGCCTCAGTCAGATCAGCCCAATCCTGCATCTCATATTCTGTCTGGAGTTGCGCCTCCCACTTGTCTTTGAGAGAGACCAAGAGGGGAAGGGAGAACAGATGGCGGTTCAGCGGGGTATGCATACCAGATATGACTCCTCGGAAAATACCCCAGGTTTCTAAGTAGTGAAGCATTGGGGATTGGGAGAGTCGCCAGGGATATGTCCCCATATATCTCCCAAGGCAGTCTTTGAGTTGCAGAAAACGCCAGGAGTGATAGGTGGGTAGATCAAATTCCTCCCGGAGATCCGTGAACGGCTTCAATTGGCCATCAGTTAGAAGTTGATCAACACGCAGAAGGCCTTTCGATCGCCACTCCTCCCTTACTATAGTATTTCCCCCTATCATGAAGCCCGCGTTGCCCTAGAGCGGAGCCCGGTCATGTATCAAGAGATCCACTCCTAGTAAGCGGTGCGCCTGCCGGCAGGAGTTCCACATGGCTCTGATCATGAGATTGATTGGTAGAGGTAGGGTATATCCTGCGCTTTAGAGCACATTGAGTCCCAGTATGGAGCGCAAAAGCGTCCGTTCCACCTCCACCCACAGCGGTGGATCTTGGACTCCCGGAAGTAGGAAACCTAATTGTGAGAGGTGTAATGTTCCACCGAGGGGAGACCCAGCCCACCGGACTCGCGGCAGGCAAGTAATGTACCCCTGGGTAGCCGGGGGTTTAACGACCCCCAAACAAAGGCTCGGATGCGACGGTCTGTCTCTCTAAGGAGAGTCAAGGGGATCTGTAGAGGCAACATGCTGAGAACATATAGGAACCTCAGCAGGGTCACCATGCGCACAGCCTGTGCTCTACCCCACATAGAGAGGCCCAAATGGGCCCATTTGTCAAAGTCCTTTTTCATGCTGGCAAGTAGCGGGTCTAGGCTGTCAGCCGCCATATTCTCCAATGCTCTATTAATGTAGATGCCCAGATATTGAAAACTTCACTGCTTTCACTTGACCGGGAAGCCCTGCACGGACGCACTTACTGTCACAGGGGATAGAGGCTGTTTTCTCACAGAGGCAGCGCTTCGATCTTATCCCAGTTGATCCTGTAACACGAGAGAAGTTTGAAGTCAGCTAAGATGGTTCGGAGCGCCGGCAGAGACTTAGCTGGGTCTGTGAGAGTTAGTAAGATATAGTCGGCAAATAGGTAAATGGTGGCACCACCACCAGGAATGAGTACTCTGGTAACGAGGCTTGATCTGTGGATTACTGCTTGTAGGAAGTTGGCTCTGTATTCACTATTTCAAAGTAAGGAATAGTATGCACAGAGTCCAAGGGTTCCCCTTAGAGGTAAGATAGAGGCAAAAAGAGATAATACTAATGCTCTATTTTGTGGTAGTGTGGTCGAGCAGTAGGCTTATCAAAGGAGTAGTGTTAAGCATTTGTTGTACACACGCAGGCAATAAATGAGGAACACACACTCAGAGACAATTCCAGGCCAATAGGTTTTTGTATAGAAAAATATATTTTCTTAGTTTATTTTAAGAACCACAGGTTCAAGATTTACATGTAATATTTTAAATGAAAGGTATTGCAGGTAGGTACTTTAGGAACTTTGAATAATCAAAATAGCATACACAGTTTTCAAGTAAATCACATATAGCTATTTTAAAACTAGACACTCAGTGCAATTTTCAACAGTTCCTGGGGGGAGTAAGAGTTAGTTAGTTTTTGCAGGTAAGTAAGCCACCTACGGGGTTCAAGTTTGGGTCCAAGGTAGCCCACCGTTGGGGGTGCAGAGCAACCCCAAAGTTACCACACCAGCAGCTCAGGGCCGGTCAGGTGCAGAGTTCAAAGTGGTGCCCAAAACGCATAGGCTTCCAGTCTGCCAGAAGGGGGTGCCCCGGTTCCAGTCTGCCAGCAGGTAAGTACCCGCGTCTTCGGAGGGCAGACCGGGGGGGTTTTGTAGGGCACCGGGGGAGACACAAGTTAGCACAGAAAGTACACCCTCAGCAGCACGGGGGCGGCCGGGTGCAGTGTGCAAACACACGTCGGGTTTCCGATGGAAATCAATGGAAGACCAAGGGGTCTCTTCAGCGATGCAGGTAGGCAAGGGGGGGCTCCTCGGGGTAGCCACCACCTGAGCAAGGGAGAGGGCCTCCTGGGGGTCACTCCTGCACTGGAGTGCCGATCTTTCAGGTCCTGGGGGCTGCGGGTGCAGAGTCTTTACTAGGCGTCGGGATCTGGGAAGCAGGCAGTCGCGGTCAGGGGGAGCCTCGGGATTCCCTCTGCAGGCGTCGCTGTGGGGGCAACTCTGGCTACTCACAGTCTCGTAGTCGCCGGGGAGTCCTCCCTGAAGTGTTGTTTCTCCACAAGTCGAGCCGGGGGCATCGGGTGCAGAGTAGCAAGTCTCACGCTTCCGGCGGGAAACGCAGTTGTTTTAAAGTTGCTCCTTTGAAACAAAGTTGCAGTCTTGGGTGAACAGAGCCGCTGTCCTCAGGAGTTCTTGGTCCTTCTAGAGCAGGGCATTCCTCTGAGGATTCAGAGGTCGCTGGTCCCTGGGGAAAGCGTCGCTGGAGCAGTGTCTTTAGAAGTGGGGAGACAGGCCGGTAGAGCTGGGGCCAAAGCAGTTGGTGTCTCCGTCTTCTCTGCAGGGTTTTTTAGCTTAGCAGTCCTCTTCTTCTTAGGTTGCAGGAATCTGAGTTCCTAGGTTCTGGGGAGCCCTTAAATACTAAATTTAAGGGCGTGTTTAGGTCTGGGGGGTTAGTAGCCAATGGCTACTAGCCCTGAGGATGGGTACACCCTCTTTGTGCCTCCTCCCAAGGGGAGGGGGTCACATTCCTATCCCTATTGGGGGAATCCTCCATCTGCAAGATGGAGGATTTCTAAAAGTCAGAGTCACCTCAGCTCAGGACACCTTAGGGGCTGTCCTGACTGGCCAGTGACTCCTCCTTGTTATTCTCATTATCTCCTCCGGCCTTGCAGCCAAAAGTGGGCCCGTGGCCGGAGGGGGCGGGCAACTCCACTAGCTGGAGTGCCCTGTGGTGCTGTAACAAAGGGGGTGAGCCTTTGAGGCTCACCGCCAGGTGTTACAGTTCCTGCAGGGGGAGGTGTGAAGCACCTCCACCCAGTACAGGCTTTGTTACTAGCCACAGAGTGACAAAGGCACTCTCCCCATGTGGCCAGCAACATGTCTCGAGTGTGGCAGGCTGCTAAAACCAGTCAGCCTACACGGGTAGTTGGTTAAGATTTCAGGGGGCACCTCTAAGGTGTCCTCTGGGGTGTATGTTACAATAAAATGTACACTGGAATCAGTGTGCATTTATTGTGCTGAGAAGTTTGATACCAAACTTCCCAGTTTTCAGTGTAGCCATTATGGTGCTGTGGAGTTCGTGTTTGACAGACTCCCAGACCATATACTCTTATGGCTACCCTGCACTTACAATGTCTAAGGTTTTGCTTAGACACTGTAGGGGCACAGTGCTCATGCACTTGTGCCCTCACCTATGGTATAGTGCACCCTGCCTTAGGTCTGTAAGGCCTGCTAGAGGGGTGACTTATCTATACTGCATAGGCAGTGTGAGGTTGGCATGGCACCCTGAGGGGAGTGCCATGTCAACTTACTCGTTTTGTCCTCACCAACACACACAAGCTGGCAAGCAGTGTGTCTGTGCTGAGTGAGGGGTCCCCAGGGTGGCATAAGACATGCTGCATCCCTTAGAGACCTTCCCTGGCATCAGGGCCCTTGGTACCAGGGGTACCAGTTACAAGGGACTTACCTGGATGCCAGGGTGTGCCAATTGTGAAAACAAAAGTACAGGTTAGGGAAAGAACACTGGTGCTGGGGCCTGGTTAGCAGGCCTCAGCAGACTTTCAAATCAAAACTTAGCATCAGCAAAGGCAAAAAGTCAGGGGGTAACCATGCCAAGGAGGCATTTCCTTACACTGCTGCTAAAGGTTCTACGGCCAGCAGGAACAGTAACGGCGACAGGGGGCAGCCCTGACGGGTCCCCCTCCTGATAAAGAAGACGTCGGGTACGAACCCACCGCAATTTACCTGTGCTGTCGGCGAGCCATATAACAAACGCACCTCATTAATAAAGCTGGTCCCAAGTCCGAACTGTTTTAGAGTTTCAAAAAAGTACCACCACTCTATGCGATCGTATGCCTTCTCGGCGTCCAGGGAGAGGCCAAGGGCCTCCTCCTGAGAGTCCCGTGTCGTCCAGAGAGCGTGGAGCATGGTACATAAATGGTTCCTAGAAGAACAGCCGGGGACGAAACCCACTTGCGTATGATGTATGAGAGATGGGATGACCTTTTTGAGGCGTGTCGCTAGAATTCCCGCCAGTATTTTGATGTCTCCATTGAGGAGGGATATGGAACGGTAACTGCCGCAAAGGAGGGGATCCTTACCTGGTTTGGGTAGTTCTACTATGGAAGCTTTGTTGGATAGAGGGTGTAAGGAACCTGATTGTTCCGCCCCGCGGAAGGCCTCACATAGGGTGTCTACCGTATCCGCAGCGGCCATTTATAGAATTCTGCTGAGAATACATCTTCCCCAGGGGCCTTATGATAAGGGAGTTTGGCTATTGCTTGTTCAATCTCTTCTTTGCTGATGTCCCCTTCCAAAAGAGCCCTGCCTGCCTCCAGGAGGCTAGGAATGTTCGCCTTCTCAAAGAAGGTGGCCAGCTTATCCTGGTCTTCCACAGTCTTGGGGGTGTAAAGGGTCTGATAAAAGCGACCAAACTCGTCTGCTATCGCCTGGGGGTGTGTAATAAATGTGCTATCTGTGCCTTGCAAGGACGGGATGGCCAGCGACGCCTCTCTTTGGCGGAGTTGAGCAGCCAATAATCGCTCGGCCTTCTCTCCATGTACATTGTGATGACCTTTCAACCGCTGTAACGCGTATTCCGCTTGTGAGGTGAAGAGAGCATTAAGCTCCATTTTGGCCTGTTCCAGGCGACGTCGGGTCTGTCATGCCTCTGGGCATTGGCAGCGGCAATAACTACAGTGCTAGCAACTCCCACCATAAGAGACGTAGATAGATATGGGGGGGTCAGGGCACTTAGCTGTCCAACGGAAAAGTACTTGCTCCCGACTGTTGGACAAAATATCCCGGCTTCTTTGGAAGTTCAGCACTGCGGTCAATCCGTAGTAGGTGGCGGTTTCAAGGGGGATCGGGATTTGTCTCTGCCTTGATCCTGGGTAGGAGCGATCACAGCCGGAAGAGCATGTTCTCGGCCTTCCTGTGATTTCAGTGAGCGATCATAGTTCCTTCCCCTCTTCTGCGAAGCGGCGTGGTGGTGATGAGCAGAAACGGACGGAGGGTCTCCCAGGACAGGGCAGCCTGGTCTCGGGAGAGCAAAGGCGTGGTCCATGGGTTGCATAGCAAGGTCGTCCAGAAAGGAGCTAAGGTCCGCAGGTTCGAGGATGTCTCTTGATTTACCATCCTGGGTGATCCACATATGAGAAGGCTCAAGATGACCAAATTTGATGTCCAGTTTCCTTAGTTGTGGTCGTAGGGCCAAGAAGGCTTTCTCCTTCTCGTTTGTGGCTCCTGAGAAGTCAGCGGCCACCCGTATTTCATGACCCTCTAGGGAGTACGGGCCTTGAGATCTGGCCACAGCGATGACATGGCAGGCCTGCTCGTGGCAGAGAAAGCATGCGATGATGGTGCAAGGCCGTCCAGAGGTCGCTTTATGTAAAGGACCAATTCTGTGGGCCCTTTGAAACCCCAACGGCTGGGAGAAATCCAGGTCTGTGAGTTTGGGAAGGACCTTTTTAAGAAAGGCCTTGACATCTGAGCCTTCCTTGTGTTCTGGTATGCCAAAAAAACAGACATTGTCTCTCCGGCTCCTGTCCTCCAAATCTGTGATCTTCATCCGCAGGAACTGCATCTCCGTGTCCTGTACTGGCAGTGCCGCGATGTAATCCTCTACAGTCGTGAGGTGTTGATCTAGGTCCGTTATTGTCACTTGGAAACGGGCTATGTCTGCCCGTATGGAGGCGGAGGCACAGAGAGGTCCGAGATCTTCAAGTCCATTGCCTCTAAGCGTCGTCCCACTGCAGTGATTCCCTGCAGTATGCGGTCAGTGGCATCGGCTGAGCGGGGGTCGGCCGGCGGAGTCATGGAGCAAGGAGGGATCGTCTGCGCCACCATGGGTTTCGGTAGCGCAATAGCTTTGGGAGCGTCTGCCTGACGATTTACCGCTTGGCATCACCACCCAAAGAGAAGGGGTCCCGGGAATGGTTTTCAGGATATCTTAGTGATGACGGGGATATGGTGAGGCTGTGCGGAGGCCCTAGGTGTCTCTTCCTAGTGGAAAATCCAGCACAAGGACCCCTCAGTGTGCTCCGGAGAGTAGGCCTGGTGACAAAGTTAATCCGCCATCAATAGGGCTATGTGGCCTTATAGGTGCCAGTGAGCCGGTTCGACCCCAGGTGTCGCCAACGCCCCCCCCCCCCAGGCCTGTCGCGATCAGGCCCAATCACAGTGTGGTGCTCCAGCCCTGGCCGTGCGTGGTGTGCTACGTCGGTGCAAAGCGGGCCTGCTGTAGGTGTGGGCCGATCACACTGGCAAGGATGATGTTCCAGTACCTGGATCAGGGCGCTCCTCTGGAAGATCCGCAGATAGGATCTAGCCCCATAGCAACACCCAATATGCGCTGACTCACTTCTTGATGGGGAGCCCTCTTCTTTCGGGTCCCGCTGTTCCAGGGTGCAACCGATTGCAGATTATAGCCAGCCTATGGGTCTATGTGTAGCTGAGGGGGGTAGATGGTCCAAGCAGCTGGGGCTGTAGGTAGCAGGAACGCTCCCCCACTCATGCGCCAGGGTCTCCACGTGGCTGAAAGTGTCCTCTAGCGGGTTCAGGATGTCTGCCACCTGTTAACTACAGCGTGGAGCCTGCTCAAGTGCAGGGAAGGAGACGGCAGGCAGCCCCTTCCCGTCTCTCCCCCCGCTCCCTCGTTCCTCCGGGAGTTCAGGGGAGCCTCAGCAGGATCACTGGAGGTTCGGTGATCATGGGCGGGCCCAAATCCACAACATGCAAACGGGCGTGATCCGCCCGAGCCACCTCTCTCACCTTGCGTCCCCTCCGCGCAAGGGAATAATCCAGGCCGCGTCATAGGGCCGCGGTGCTGCAGGAGCCCCTCTGACGTCCGTAGGTGGGGAGCGGACCCCTCCGGGCACCTGCCGCCTGTACGTGCGGGCAGCGCACAGCAGGGGGAAGCACCCCTGGCTGTTGGCAACCCCTCCGTGCCCCCGGGCTCAGTCGGTCGCGCAGAGCTCACTGTTAAGGTGGCCATTTCCTTCGGTGGCCAGACCACGCCCCCTCCCAGGTGCCCCTTCAATGGCCCTGTCATGGTTTCAGGTGCTCTCAAGGTCAGAACACATGTCTCTGTAAACAATAGAGGACCATACATTGCAGGAACCCCTAGGTGCCCTGCATGGTTCTGTGATGGTTTCAGGTGCTCTCAAGGTCAGACCAGGTGTCTCTGTAAACAGTGGAGGACCATACATTGCAGGAACCCCTATGTGCCCCTTCAATGGTCCTGTGATGGTTTCAGGTGGTCTGAAAGTCAGAAGAGTCATCTGTGTAAACAGTAAAGGACCATACTTTGCAGGAACCCCTAGGTGCCCCTTCAATGATCCTGTGATGGTTTCAGGTGCTCTCAAGATCAGAACAGGTGTCTCTGTAAACAATAAAGGAACATGTATTACAGGAACCCCTAGGTGCTGTTCTTCAATGGTCCTGTGATGGTAGCAGGTGACCTCAAGGTCAGAAGATTCATCTCTGTAAACCATAGAGGACAGTACTTTACAGGAACCCGTAGGTGCCCTTCAATGGCCCTGTGATCCTTTCAGGCGCTCTCAAGGTCAGAAGAGACGTCTTTGTAAACAATAGAGGACCATACATTACAGGAACGCCTAGGTGCCCTTCAATGGCGCTGTGATGGTTTCAGGTGCTCTCAAGGTCAGAACTGGTGTTTCTGTAAACAACAGAGGACCAATCTATTACAGGAACCCCTAGGTGCCCTTCAATGGCTCTGTGATGATCGCAGGTGCTCTCAAGGTCAGAAGAGGTATCTCTGTAAACAATAGAGGACCATACATTAGAGGAACACCTAGGTGCCCGTTAATGGCCCTGTGATGGTCGAAGGTGCTCTCAAGTTCAAAAGAGGGGGTCTCTGTAAACAATAGAGGACCATAAATTACAGAAATGCCTAGGTGTCCTTCAATGGACCTGTGATGGTTTCAGGTGCTCTCAAGGTCAGAACAGGTGTCTCTGTAAACAATAGAGGACCATACATTAGACGAACCCCTAGGTGCCCTTAAATGGCCCTGTGATGGTTGCAGGTGCTCTCAAGTTCAGAAGAGGGGGTATCTGTAAACAATAGAGCGCCATAAATTACAGAAACGCCTAGGTACCCTTCAATGGACCTGTGATGGTTTCAGGTGCTCTTAAGTTCAGAACAGGTGTCTCTGTAAACAATAAAGGACCATACATTACAGGAACAACTAGGTGCCCTTCCTCAAAGGCCCTGTGATGGTTTCAGGTGCTATCAAGGTCAGAAGAGGTGTTTCTGTAAACAATAGAGGACCATACATTAGAGGAACGCCTAGGTGTCCATCAATGTCCCAGTGACGGTCGTAGGTGCTCTCAAGGTCAGAAGAGGCACCTCTGTAAAGAATGGAGGACCAGGTAGAGTCTGGGCGCACTGCAAGGAGGCCTGGGAGGTGATGTGAGAAGGCTCTATACCCTGGGCCTCTGGTGCCGGGGGATGAGCCAGGAAAGCTGACCTTTCGGGTGATCGTAGGCTACAGTAACTTCCAAGGAAGTGGCAAACTCTTTTCTGACAAAACCCATTGTGTGGAAATTTTAATATTTTCATTGCAAACTGCACTACAGCTGTGGGTGCTGCAAACTATGGCTGTACTTTCGATGGTGAGGCAATCCGATATCTCATTTCCCAACACTCCTGTCCTCTTCTCATTATCAAAAATCTTCAGAATGCATTCATGTAAAAGTCTCTTTTCAAAGTTTGCTGAGTGTATTTCCCTAAAATAAGGATATTTTCATAAACAGATGAAGCGTTTTTTAATCCCGTTGCTGGTCTCCACTCTTTGTGAGCAAGTAACATGCTCATATTGGGCTCTGGTGCACCGTATGTTCCTGGGCAACATCCTGCACAAGTCTTGCTTCCTGTGTCACTTTCGCTGTGTGTGTTCCAAGCAGACTCTGCCACAAGCACGGCTCATTCACTCCATATCAACTACAGACGTACCTTGTACTCTTGGTCAGCTTGGCTCTCCTGTATGTGTTGGCATATGTGCCACCAGTACTTATATTGTAAGAACTAAGGGGGTCATTCCGAGTTTGGCGGGCGGCGGTTGCCGCCCGCCAAGCGGGAAACGCCAATTGCCCGCTCCGCAGTCAGAAGACCGCGGGGCCATTCTGACTTTCCCGCTGGGCCGGCGGGAAAGGGCCTGCAACACTGAAGCCGGCTCCGAATGGAGCCGGCGGTGTTGCAGGTGTGCGACGGGTGCAGTTGCACCCGTCGCGCTTTTCACTGTCTGCTAAGCAGACAGTGAAAAGCATACTGGGGCCCTGTTAGGGGGCCCCTGCACTGCCCATGCCAGTGGACACCCGTTCCCGCCATCTTGTTTCTGGCGGTGAAAACCGCCAGAAACAGGCTGGCGGGAAGGGGGTCGGAATCCCCATGGCGGCGCTGCTTGCAGGACCGCCGGACCCGGTTTTCCGACCGCGGCTTTACAGCCATGGTCGGAATGGGCAATGAAGCACCGCCAGCCTGTTGCCGGTGCTTCAGTCGTTCGTGGCCCTGGCGGTCGGAGACCGCCAGGGTCCGAATGACCCCCTAAGTGCCACTTGTGCCTCATTTCCTTAGTTATCCAAGAAAATGAGAAGGCCTTGAGGCAATTTAGTTGAATCTGCTGCTACACAAGAACGTCTATAGATATTAAGCTCTGTCAGGACTTCAACTTGGACATCACATGCATACAGTGTAAGATTGTATTCGTTTTTGACTCTGAGAGACAAGCTGACCAAGGAGATCAAGTATGTCAGTAGATAACATGAGGTAAACCAGCCTTGAGAAAGAGGCTGCCCAGGAGCACACTGTGCCAGTGTCATAAGGTGAGCCAGGCTTATGGAGAAGGTCGCTCAGCCAGCAGAGGTTGCATTCTTTAGCTTTAACATGTTTTTACACAGGCTGGACAATAGTTGTTCTCGAAGTGGCTTCAGGACCAACATACTTGTTACCCTGTGTGGACTACACATTAGGGTGCACTGCCATTGCAGGCTGGGTGTACTGGTGCAAACCTAAAAAACAAACTCGACATGGCACACTGCCTGTGTGCCCTGTTCACCACACACTGCATATAACATAGGTAAGACACCCCTCTGGCACACCTTGCAGCCCTAAGGCAGGGTGCACCATATCATATGTGAGGGCATAGCTGCATAAGTAATATGCCCCCACTGTGTCCTTGCCAAACTTGGGACATGGTGAGAGAACACAGCAGCCATTTTAATACATGTGCTGGATATTGGCCAACACGAGTTTCCCGCTACATGATGGCCACGGTGAACCCTGGGTTGTTTGGTGTCAAACAACTCAGAATGATAAATCCAAACTGGTACCAGTTTTGGATGTATCCCTAAATGTACCCAGGGGTCACCTCAGAGATGCCCCCTGCAAAAGCTAATTGCCTGGCATGGTTGCTGACTGTTTCTATCCAGCCTGACACATCCAGACACCCAATCTACAAACCTTGGGGGAGAGATCTGTCTCTGGTTTGCAGAACAATGCCCTTCCTGGGTGGAGGTGCTTACACATCCTCCCTCAGGAATGTGCACTGCCCTAGCAGTGAGCTTCAAAGGGCTTATCGCCTTTCAAATGCGAACCTCCGGCCTGCTTCTGGCAGCAGATGGACACCCCTTTGCGAACCCCCACTTTTGGCGTGAGCAAAGGCTGGAAACTATACAGAGAGTCAGGGTAGTGGCCCCACCTGGCATGGAACACCCCTAAGGTGTTGCCTGCAAGTTGGACACCCCATTTCATTTTCCTCCATTTTGGATGTAAGGAAAATCGCCAATCAAGTGTAGGAAAGTGACCTCTGCCCCCTGCCCACAGGAAGTGGTCACTTAGTGGTGTAGCCATCCTAAGGTAGATGGCCTCTTGGTAACTACCAGTTCCCCCCTAAAATGCCCCCTAAATACAGTACTCAGAGGGCATCCCTAGACCAAGAAATCAGATTTGATGGACACAAGAAGACAAGCAACAAAGAAGATCCAAGGCATAAGAACTGTGAACCTGCTGCACAAAGAAAGTGCACAAAACTGTGCATGCTGCACCCAGGACCCGACAATCGCAGCTGAGGAGTTGCTTGGACACTGGAAGAACTCTACAATTCCCCAGAGGACCTTCACTCTATGCAAATTGCCAGATAACTCCCTTCAGAGTGAAGGTATCACTCTACAACATAAAGAAGCTAACAAGCTAGTGAGGTCCACTTCAATGACGGCCGCTAACTCCCGAACTGAACATCGCAGCCAGACCAATGTGACTACCAATCTCGACACCATAGACGCGAGGACAAAACCTGTAAGTGTGCCAAGCTTGGTGGCACTGTGCTCTCTAGCGGCTGAACTGCACCAATACCCTAGTTAATGACAGACACCTAGAAAAACAGACCTCCCGGGACTGTAAGGGGACCAGGAGGAAGCCCCAGTCAATGGACTTCAGAAGCAGTCCGGACCTCCCACCAGACCACCCCCGTTGTCCTGCTACCCTTGAACCACCCTATCTCTTGCTTCCAAGGGCATCTTTGCGCACAGCTCTTGGCTCAGCAATTCGCTCTTCACCTAGCTGCCCTGTAGCTTACACCGAAGAACCAGCTCTGCGCTAAGAGTCTCCCACCCTTTGCAATCTCAACACTCTAAGGGGACCCCCAGGATTCATCTTTAAGATCGACTGTGCAGACCTTTTCCAAGTGGTCCCCTGCAAGGCCCAAAGACTAGCTCCCAGCAGAACTAGTGTAGGAAAGTAGCCTCTTTCTAGCTTGGTTACCCCCACTTTTGGCCTATTTGTCAGTGTGTTTGACTGTGTCTACTGGGATCCTGCTAATCAGGACCCCAGTAGTTATGCTCTCTCCCTTAAGTTATGATTGTTGCATACTGGTACCCCAGTATTTCACCCACAATTGGCATACTGGTGCCCCCTTATAAGTCCCTATAATATGGTACTTAGGTACCCAGGGCATTGGGGTTCCAGGAGATCCCTGTGGGCTGCAGCATATCTTTTGCAATTGCAGCCTGTATGAAAAGGTGCATGCACCCTTTCACTGCCATTTACACTGCACTAGGTCACTTATAAGTTACCCATATAGCACGTCCTCCAGCCCTGAGGGCAGGGTGCAGAGTACCTGTGTGTGAGGGCACCCCTGCACTAGCAGAGGTGCCCCCATGGCCTCCAGGACCATTTTCCCGTACACCATTTTATGCGTGTACTGTACATAGATCACTACCTATGTGCAGCTACATAATGGTAACTCCGAACATAGGGATGTTTGGTATCAAACATGTTGGAATCATACCCCAAGGCTTTTGCAAGCATTGGTTGTATGATTCCATGCACCCTGGGGGCTACTTAGAGGACCCCTAGTATTGCCATTCCAGCCTTCTGAGATTTTCCAGGCAGCCCCAGCTGCTGCCACCTCTCAGACAGGCTTCTGCCCTCCTGTTGCTTGAGAAGCTCAAGCCCAGGAAGGCAGAACAAAGGATTTCCTTTGAGAGTGGGGTGTTACACCCTCTCCCTTTGGAAATGGGTGTTACCGGCTTGGGAGGGGTAGCCTCCCCAAACGGCACAATGCTTTGAAATGCTTTGAAGGGCACATTTGGTGCTCTCCTTGCATAATCGGGTCTACACCAGTTCAGGGACCCCCAGTCCCTGCTCTGGCGCGAAACTGGACAAAGTAAAGGGGAGTGACCACCCCCCAGGGGTGGTGCTCAGAGCTCCTCCAGAGGGTCCCTGGGTTTTGTAATCTTGGATTCCAAGTTGGCAGGGAACTCTGGGAGCTTCTGTCCCTCCTGTGTAGAGTTTACCAGGTCCCACCTGGTCCAGGGCAGCGCCATTTTCCGCCAACTACGAGCTTTGCGTGTGCCAAGGCTTATTGGCAGGCTCCAGCAACGCAACCATGGGACATCATCTTCACCAACCAGGAACCCAAATCCGTCTTCTTGGGTACAGTACTGACTGTTCTTATCCTGTGGTTCCTCTTTTGCACCTTCATCCAGGTTAGCAGGGGCTCCTGTTCTCCTCTTCTGTGCTTCTTGGATTTGGTCCCCTTCTTCCACAGGTCTTCAGGTCCAGGAACCCACTGTTGGTGTCTGTAGGAGGCTGGACTGGCTTGTAGTGAGTACCAAGGGGTACTTACACCTTGCACCAGACCCAGGTATCCCTTATTAGTGTATAGTGTATCTAGCAGCTTAGGCTGATAGATAATGGTAGCTTAGCAGAGCAGCTTAGGCTGAACTAGGAGATGAGTGAAGCTCCTACAGTACCACTAGTGTCATATGCACAATATCATAAGAAAACACAATACACAGATATACTAAAAATAAAAGTACTTTATTTTTATGACAATATGCCAAAAGTATCTCAGTGAGTACCCTCAGTATGAGGATAGCAAATATACACAAGATATATGTACACAATACCAAAAATATGCAGTATAGTATTAGAAAACAGTGCAAACAATGTATAGTTACAATAGGATGCAATGGGGACACATAGGGATAGGGGCAACACAAACCATATACTCCAAAAGTGGAATGCGAACCACGAATAGACCCCAAACCTTTGTGGCCTTGTAGAGGGTCGCTGGGACTGTAAGAAAACAGTTAGGGTTAGAAAAATAGCCCACCCCAAGACCCTGAAAAGTGAGTGCAAAGTGCACTAAAGTTCCCCAAAGGACATAGAAGTCCTGATAGGGGAATTCTGCAGGAAAGACATAAACCAGCAATGCAACAATAATGGATTTCCAGTCGAGGGTACCTGTGGAACAAGGGGACCAAGTCCAAAAGTCACAAGCAAGTCGGAGATGGGCAGATGCCCAGGAAATGCCAGCTGTGGGTGCAAAGAAGCTGCTACTGGACAGTAGAAGCTGAGGATTCTGCAGGAACGACAAGGGCTAGAGACTTCCCCTTTGGAGGATGGTTCCCCCACGCCGTGGAGAGTCGTGCAGAAGTGTTTTCCTGAAGAGAGACCGCCAACAAGCCTTGCTAGCTGCAAGTCGTGCGGTTAGCGTTTTTGGATGCTGCTGTGGCCCAGGAGGGACCAGGATGTCGCCAATTGCGTCAGGGGACAGAGGGGGCGCCCAGCAAGACAAGGAGCCCTCTCAGAAGCAGGCAGCACCCGCAGAAGTGCCGGAACAGGCACTACGAAGAGGAGTGAAACGGTGCTCACCCGAAGTCGCACAAAGGAGTCCCACGTCGCCGGAGGACAACTTAGAAAGTCGTGCAATGCAGGTTAGAGTGCCGTGGACCCAGGCTTGGCTGTGCACAAAGGATTTCCGCCGGAAGTGCACAGAGGCCGGAGTAGCTGCAAAAGTCGCGGTTCCCAGCAATGCAGTCTGGCATGGGGAGGCAAGGACTTACCTCCACCAAACTTGGACTGAAGAGTCACTGGACTGTGGGAGTCACTTGGACAGAGTTGCTGGATTCAAGGGACCTCGCTCGTCGTGCTGAGAGGAGACCCAGGGTACCGGTGATGCAGTTCTTTGGTGCCTGCGGTTGCAGGGGGAAGATTCCGTCGACCCACGGGAGATTTCTTCGGAGCTTCTAGTGCAGAGAGGAGGCAGACTACCCCCACAGCATGCACCACCAGGAAAACAGTCGAGAAGGCAGCAGGATCAGCGTTACAGAGTTGCAGTAGTCGTCTTCGCTACTTTGTTGCAGTTTTGCAGGCTTCCAGCGCGGTCAGCAGTCGATTCCTTGGCAGAAGGTGAAGAGAGAGATGCAGAGGAACTCTGATGAGCTCTTGCATTCGTTATCTAAGGAAATCCCCCAAAGCAGAGACCCTAAATAGCCAGAAAAGAGGGTGTGGCTACTTAGGAGAGAAGATAGGCTAGCAACACCTGAAGGAGCCTATCAGAAGGAGTCTCTGACGTCACCTGCTGGCCCTGGCCACTCAGAGCAGTCCAGTGTGCCAGCAGCACCTCTGTTTCCAAGATGGCAGAGGTCTGGAGCACACTGGAGGAGCTCTGGGAACCTCCCAGGGGAGGTGCAGGTCAGGGGAATGGTCACTCCCCTTTCCTTTGTCCAGTTTCGCGCCAGAGCAGGGCTGAGGGGTCCCTGAACCGGTGTAGACTGGCTTATGCAGAAATGGGCACCATCTGTGCCCATGAAAGCATTTCCAGAGGCTGGGGGAGGCTACTCCTCCCCAGCCCTAACACCATTTTCCAAAGGGAGAGGGTGTAACACCCTCTCTCTGAGGAAGTCCTTTGTTCTGCCTTCCTGGGCCAAGCCTGGCTGGACCCCAGGAGGGCAGAAACCTGTCTGAGGGGTTGGCAGCAGCAGCAGCTGCAGTGAAACCCCGGGAAAGGCAGTTTGGCAGTACCCAGGTCTGAGCTACAGACCTGTGGGATCATGGGATTGTGCCAACTATGCCAGGATGGCATAGAGGGGGCAATTCCATGATCATAGACATGTTACATGGCCATATTCGGAGTTACCATTGTGAAGCTACACATAGGTAGTGACCTATGTGTAGTGCACGCGTGTAATGGTGTCCCCGCACTCACAAAGTCCGGGGAATTGGCCCTGAACAATGTGGGGGCACCTTGTCTAGTGCCAGGGTGCCCACACACTAAGTAAACTTGCACCTAACCTTTACTAGGTAAAGGTTAAACATGTAGGTGACTTATAAGTTACTTAAGTGCAGTGTAAAATGGCTGTGAAATAACGTGGACGTTATTTCACTCAGGCTGCAGTGGCAGGCCTGTGTAAGAATTGTCAGAGCTCCCTATGGGTGGCAAAAGAAATGCTGCAGCCCATAGGGATCTCCTGGAACCCCAATACCCTGGCTGGCAGGGTCCCAGTGACACATACAACTAAAACAACATATATACAGTGATAAATGGGGGTAACATGCCAGGCAAGATGGTACTTTCCTACAGTGTCTTGCAGTCTCTTCTGGTTCTTGCATAATCTTCTTTCTTGTGTTTTTGCGTGTTCTAGGAAAGTAACTGTGTTTTACTCCTGCATTCCTGGGCTCTGGGGTGGGTTCTAATACTTACCTTTGGTGTTTTCTAATACTCCCAGCACCCCTCCACTTGCCTAGATGGGAAACAGACATTCGCATTCCACTTTCTCAGTATATGGTTTGTGTTCCCCCTAGGCCCATTTCTAGCTATTGTGATTTCCACTAATTGCACTGTTTTCTAAATGTTTTTATGCCTATTTCTGCATACTAGTGCATATAATTTGTGTATTATTTACTTCCGAAGGGAGTATATTCTCTATGGTATTTTTGGCATTTGTGTCACCAAAATAAAGTACCTTTATTTTTGTACAACTGGATATTTTCTTTTATGTGTGTGAGTAATGTGTGACTACAGTGGTATTGCAAAAGCTTTACATGTCTCCTAGATAAGCCTTGGCTGCTTAGCTACAGCTACGTCTAGGGAGCCTGGCTTCTGGACACTGCCTACATTTCACTAATAAGGGATAACTGGACCTGGTATAAGGTTTAAATACCATAGGTACCCACTACAAACAAGGCCAATCTCCTACAACAGGGAGCAACCCGAACTTCTGTAGCTGACCCAAAGTGGCCATCAATGACCCTGACTTACCTGTAAAAGGAGAACTTGCTAACTGCTCTGCCTGATTTTATATACATTTTTAAAGGTGATTCACCATTGATTCCTATGGTGCGTGATTACGTAGAAAAATACTTATTTTATTAAAATTAAAAAATTCATATCTTAAAAAGTACTTAGCCAGTCTTGATGATTTAGGTCTTAAAATGTTCATAACAATTCTAAGTATGTTTATAATTTGGTCTTGACTTAAGTGTTGTGCTGTATTGATACTGTGAGTACAACAAATGCTTTGCGCTTCTCCAAGATTAGCCTAACTGCTCGACCAAGCTACCATAAAAATTAGAGCATTAGGTGATCTAGTTTTTACCCTGTAAACCAACATGTGGTGGCCTGGATCCCCTGCACAGTGTGCCAAGCTTAGCACAATACATAGAGGGTCAGCCTTCTACAGCGCCCATTGGTGCAGATGAAGATAAAGAAGCTATCTTGGCCATAAAGTCTCACAAATAACCGAGATCTGATGGGTACATTGCCCTCTTTTACAAAACACTTAGGGCCTGATTACGACCTTGGTGCGGGGGATTTCTCCGTCCCAAATGTGACGGGTATCCCGCCCGCATATTACAAGTTCCATTATATTCTATGGAACTTGTAACACGGCGGACGGGCTATCCGTCACTTTTGTGACGGATTAATCCCCTCCGCCATGGTCGTAATCAGGCCCCTAGTTCTTATCTCATACCATACATAGTTACACTCTTCAACCACATAGCTAGATCAGGAATTGTCACACCATCCATGAATGAGGCTATTATCTTGATTATCCTGAAGCCTGGCAAAGATCCCTACGCCTGTGGCTCATACCACCCCATAGCGTTGCTTAACTTAGATGCTAAACTCTATACACGGATCCTGACTCCTAGGCTGGAGGAACTGATGCCCGACCTGATCCACCCAGACCAATCCGGTGTCATCAAAGGGCGCAAGACTCATGACAATCTATGGAGGGTGGTTCACTTAGTCAATAAAGCTACCAAGAAAGTGTTACCTGTGTTACTAGTGGTTTTAGGTGCAGAGAAAGCCTTCCCCCTTTCACTACCAGGTCACTGTAAGTCACTCCTATGACAGGCCCTCTCAGCCCAGAGGGCAGGGTGCAAGTACCTGTGTGCAAGGTGACCCCTGCACTAGCAGAGGTGCCCCCACAAACTCCAGCCCCATTTTCTGGGACTTTGTGAGTGCAGGGACGCCATTTTATGCATGTATTGGACATAGGTTACTACCCATGTCCAGCTACATAATGGTAACTCCGAATCTAGGCATGTTTGATATCAAACATGTTGGAATCATATTATGCAAGTATTGGTTGTATGAGTCCGTGCACTCTGGGGGCTTATTAGAGGACCCCCAGCTTTGCTCCTACAGCCTTCTAAGGTTTTGCAGGTAGCCGAAGCAGCTACCACCTCACAGACAGGTTTCTGCCCTCCTGTTGCTTGAGCATCTCAAGCCCAGAAGGGCAATACAAAGGATTTCCTTTGGGAGAGGGGTATTACACCCTCTCCCTTTGGAAATAGGTGTTACTGGGTGTGAGAGGGGTAGCCTCCCCAAGCCACTGGTATGCTTTGAAGGACACATTTGGTGTCATTCGTGCATAAACCAGTCTACCACAGTTCAGGGACCTCCAGTCCCTGCTCTGGCGCAAAAGTGGACAATTGAAAGAGGAGTGACCACTCCCCTGTCCATCACAGGGTCCTCCAGAGGGTCCCTTGGTTTTGCTATCATGAATACAAGGTTGGCAGGGAACTCGGGGAGCATCTGAGTGGCCAAGTGAGGAAGGTGACGTCAGAGCCCCCTCCTGATGGGTGGTCAGCCAGCTAGATGACCAGTCCCCCTTTCGGGGCTATTTAGGGTCTCTCTTTTGGGTAGTTCCTCAGATTTGGCTTGCAGAATTCCAGCAGGATTCCTCTGAAATCTCCACTTCGACTTCTGACCAAATAAACTGCATTTGAACTCTACAGGACCTGACAATCTGCATCAAAGACGAAGACTTCACCTGCAAAATTGTTTCCATGGCTCCTTCCAGCTTCTGTAACATTTCCCCAGTCGTGCATCGTCCGAGGACAGCCCATCGTCAGTCTGCACAAGAAAGAAAAAGGAATCTCCCTTAGAGTGAAGGAGTCTCTCCCCTGCATCTGCAGGCACCAACTGCAACCATGACTGGCTGCATGCTTCCCCTCTCCTGCTGAGCTGCATGGATCCTGCATCACAGGTGGTGGTCGGAAGTGGTCCCTTTTGTCCTCTCTACCAGCTGTCCCATTTGGGTGGAAGTAAGCCTTTGCCTACCCACGCAGAACAGTACCCCCATGCACACATCCTTTACGGCTGCCAAGGCTTGTTGGCATCCCCTAAAGGGGTCTTAAGGCATCGTGTAGTGCCATGCCCCCAGCACTCCTTCCTGCGACGCACACCTCCCTGAGTGGCTCTCCTATGGCGTGGGACTCCTTTTCGTAGTGCTGCGTGGGCTCAATCAGCAACTTCTCTGTCCCCATCCTGTGGGACTCCTGTGAGTGCTGCCTGTGCTTCTTTGGGCTCTCTGTGATGCTGAGGGCCCCCTCTAACTCCTCCTCCTGGGTTGTGTCCTTCTAGGCCTTGCTAGTCCATGGAAGCACCACTTTCTGCCAGCCATGAGTTTTGCCTGTGCCAAGGCTTGTTGGTGGAATCCGAAAACACAAACCTGACTGTAATCTTCCTTCTGGTGTGGGACATCACCTGCATCCTCCAGGAACTTGACTCTGACTCCAGGGCAGCAGTGCTGAATTTCCTTCCTCACCGTCGACCAACTTCTGCATCCTCAGTTTGGTGGGTAGGGGCTTCTGCCCCCCACTGGACTCTGCCGTGTCTTCTGGACTTGGTCCTTTCTTTCCACAGGTCTTCTTCTTCAGGAATGCACTGTTGGTTTCTTGCACCCTGCTCTGGGTTTTGCAATTCTCTTCTTTTTTTTGGTGAAATTCTAGTGATTTACTCCTGCTTTCCTGGTTGCTGGGGGGTGTTGTGGTACTTACCTTTTTGCTTTCCTGGTACCCCCAGCTCCCTTCTACACACCCCACTTAAAAAGGTGGGGGTCCAACATTCGCATGCCTTTTTTTAGTATATGGTTTGTGATCCCCATAGGGTTACTATTCTCTGTTGTGTTTTACACTATGTTGCAGTGTTTTCTAAGTGTTTTATGCCTATTTCTGACTACAAGTGTATATATATCTTGTGTGTTACTTACCTCTTAAGGGAGTATTGCCTTTATAGTACTTTTGGTGCTGTGTTACCATAATAAAGCACCTTTATTTTTGTAACACTGAGTTTTTTCTTACATGTGTGTAAGTACTGTGTGACTACAGAGGTATTGCATGAGCTTTGCATGTCTCCCAAATAAGCCTTGACTGCTCATCCACAGCTACCTCTAGAGAGCCTGGCTTCTAGACACTGCCTACATTTCACTAATAGGGGATACCTGGACCTCTAAGTACCATAGGCACACACCAGGCCACATTCCTAAAACAAGGGATTCCTTTTGGTATGTAAGTCCATAAGATTTCCCTCTTTTCAGATGACATTTTGTTGACCTTGGCCCCCCACTGTCTTCCCTAAGGGCCCTACAGAAGACACTGCAGACATTCGAAGAAGTGGCCAGCTCCTGAATCAATTTAACTAAATCCTTTATTTTGAACCTAACATTTAACAACTCGGACATGGAAGACTTCATGGCTTCCACTTATTATAATGGACAACAAAAGAAATAGCATATATAGGTATAAAAATCATGTCTAGGTTCTTCAATTTATTTAAGGTCAATTACCTGCCACTCCTACACCAACTCAAGCTATACTTTAAAAGATGGGCACCTATGTACATCTCCTGGCTAGGACGAATCCATGCAGTAAAAATTATGGTCTTGCCATGCCTACTTTATCTCTTTCAGGGCCTTCCTATAGAGTTAGATCATAATTTTTTCTCTTCTCTGATGTCATTGGTGACTCGCTTTGTGTAGCAAGGCAGTAGAGCCCGATTATCCCAGAAACTCCTGAAACTCCCTAAGGAGGCAGGAGGACTGGGCTTACCTGACTTTCATTTATACTTTAAAGCAGCCCAGTTGCGCGTAATCTCTGAATGGTCCAACGCGAGTTGGACAAACATTGTCTACATATGGGTAGAGCGATAGCAGGAAGATACATTTGGGATATACTTTGGAATCCAAAGTCAGACCTCCCACCCAATGCATACCTAAGTACACCCACAGCAACAACACTTATGGTATGGGATGAGGTCCTGCGTGGGATCTAATGGACCTCCTTCCCCTCTCCTTTCACTCCTATTCACTTCAACCCAGCCTTTCCCCCGCACTACAGCCAGGTTCCTACTGTATGTCTAATCAGAGGTTGCCTCACCATTGCAGATTTATTCCATGGGTTAGCCATCCTAATCTTTGAGCATTGTCAGAGAAATGTCCACCTTTCATGGTGGAGCACTATCATTACACACAACTGAAATATTGAGTACTGCAAGCTGCCGTCTTAGAGGCAGCTACCAGAGACTTGACTCCCATTGAGCATTTTGGAAAACAAGCAGGGTCCTCTAGAGGAAGCATCTCCTTTTTAAATTCCCTTTTACTGTCCACAACTCCTTCCCCACAGCCCAGACATAAACACTTTTAGGAGCAAGTACTGGATCGAGATATCCCTGAGGCCAATTGGAGTAAAATTTGGACAGATATCCCACAGTGTAACAACTCGGTGGGGATCGGGGAAGCCCACTACAAATTACTTTTTGATTGGTCCCTGTACCCCACTAAACTTAAACATCTCTTCCCTAATACGTAATTATGTTAGAGAGGATGCGGGCTACAAGGTGACTTTCGTCATATGTGGTGGGATTGCCCGACCATGCGCCCCTTCTGGGCCCAAATGCTAGCTCAAATTAATGAAATCCATTCCGGAAAGTCCAAACATTGCACTACTTGGTCTAAGAAATGATTCCCCTCGCCACCAAACTAAAAGGAACAGAGCAATACTTTAGATGTGCTGGGAAGCACACTAAAGCAGCAGCATGGAAGAGGAAAGGAGGTCCCTCGCTAACACAATGGCACGCCCGGCTGTACCAGGCACTTACGATTGAAAGAATGGGTGACATTTTTATGGATAGCTATAAAAATTTGAATTTATCTGGGGGCCCTTAGTAGCGTATTTATCCAGAGGCCTGCCCCACGCTTGCCCCACTCACAAGAGCTCTCAATTTGTTTCAGTTTTAAAATGGGTAGGCAGGACGATGCTTGGAGATTGTGATTGTTTCTTAGTTAGGCTTTTTCACACACCCCCACCCACCCTAGTCATACCAATCTAATGGCCTCATGGATAATTCGCCTGCACCATGTTTGATCCTCACTCAGGGATTTTGTTTTCTGTCTTACTGGAATGGTGATAGGAGCGGGAGGATATCTTTGTCATTCCTACTACTTGAACAACAAAAGTAAATCTGTTAGCAACATGATTTGCAAATGGTCTCAGTGCCAGTCAAAAATGTATCCCTATACTAGCCAATCTAGAAGATTGTGGGACCCCAATTGTTTATACCTGCCATTGTTGAAATAATTTTGTTATGTGGTGGAAAATGTAAATAAACAGAATTTTGACAAAAAATACATTAAAAAAAGAATTGAAAAATAAAAATAAAAAACTAAAATCAATTTAAAATTAAAAAAATAAAATTGAAACATAATAAAAAATGAAAATTAATTGCTGATGTACTATGGGAGTATGGGAAACCCAGTGGGAATCAAGGAAGTGCAGGTGAAAAATACAAAAAAATGCATGCAATGTAAAACACTGTTCATCGTTATCATATTCATAAAATTCACATGTTAAAATGTTCACCGGGCAAATTATTGAACTGATATCAGGGAAAAGTAGAAAAAATGAACAAAAAACAAATAGCCGTACCTGTCTCATATAAATCTACCTAGAAAATGGCTTTGAAAACTGGAATAAATAAAGGGTGGGTGCACAAAATGGTCAACCAACAACATCAAGTAAAGATGCATGGGGAACAACACATGCAAGCCTGTGGATAAGTGCACTGGCTGGCTATCCAAATTGGTCGCCGCCACATGCTCAGTGGCAAAAGAACACTGACTGGCTGCAAGAAATGGCCGCCTGCTACAGGTTAAACAACAACAACAACAACAGCAAGCAAGGAGGCATGGAGAAGAAAGAACCCATGCAAGCCTATGGCAAAAGGAGATTGACTGGCTGCACAAAATGGCTGCCAGCCACATGGTCAAACAACAACAGCAATCAAGGAAGCATGGAGAACAGAAGGTACATGCAAGCCTATGTCACAAGGACACTGACTGACCAGGAAATGGCTGCCGACACCATGATCAAACAACAACAGCAAGCAAGGGTGCATGGAGTGCAAAGAACACATGCAAGCCTATGGCAGAAGCACACCAGCTGGCTATACAAAAAGGCCACCAGCCACATGGTCAACCAACAAGCAAGGAAGAATGGAAAACAAAGAACACATGTAGACCTATAGATAGTGACTACACACAATGGCTCCTAGCCACATGGCATGGAGAACAAAGGCAAATGGTGGCCTTTGGCAAACACACTTACTTGCACTGGCCAGACAAAGGAGACATGGTAACACTGAAGAAACAATACCTTTAATTCAGTGATGCCAAGCATGAAAATTAACAGAGCTATATAAAAATTCTACAACAAAACACATCCTCCTATGGCATCAAATATTACCACACCTATACACTTACCAACCATAACCCACATTCCTAATTTAATCCAAAGCCATCCCTGCCCCAAATAATTTTCTTTTATTTAAAACACATATATACAGAAACAGTTCTTTCATGAACTGATGACCATACTGGGCCTACAGGCTGGATGGTCCGCAGACTAGGCCACACAATAAAATAAATGAATATTATAAATGTAACAAATATGGAGAAAAAATACTAAACTGTGCAACATTTTTCCTTTTCAAAAGACGAAAAATTAAATGCATAACAAATGTGGCCCCTACTGCAACTCCAGACCACACACCACAATGAAATTTAAAAATCAAATAAAAGTACAAAGAAATACTGGTGCATGCACTGTCAAAAAAACAACACCCTTCTACAATAGCTTTTGTACTTACTTGTGATATCACAAAAACAAAGCCCTCAAATCCAATGGTATATATGCAGCAGAGAAAGAGAGTGATCCATCCACCTTCAAACCCAAGTGAAAAGTGACCAAGAGAGGGATAAAGCACCTGGAGGAGCCTGCTGGACGAGAAAAGGAAGTTAGAGCCTCTGGAACAGTGCCTGTTAACAAAAAGCACAAAAAAGGCTTATCTTGCTAAAAAAGAACAATTTGAATGGTCCGTTGTGGTAGAATATCTACTCAAAAAAAGTATTTTCAAGTACATTTAGCTGCTTCCTGAGTAGAGAATCTGCTCGAGGTGCAGCTACAGTCGCCGCCTACGCGGCCAGAGGCGTCACTGGCAGTGCAAAATCTCACACACGCTGCAAGCGGCCTAAAAGTATTGTGGCACTCGCTAGTACGTACCAAAACAAGCCATGTGCCCGCCAATGGAAACAAATTCTGTTCTGCCATGCACGAGATGGCAGAATGTATCAGGAAATTTGCGTTAGACACGCAGTGTGAAGTTCCTGAACTTCCCCAACTCCGAGCATAGAGTGATTTTATTTTTCTACCCTCCCATAGTTATTTGTCAGCCATTTTGGCCTTTTTACATTTGCCAGCCAGGGCAAATGAACTGCCCTTATTTGATCACCTGTTGTGATGAGGTTTAGAAAAGGTTTGACACGTTTCTTCCATTACAGTTTCTGATGCTGAAGTGGGACCTCAATTTGGTTCTGACATTTTTCATGTGCACACATTTAAAGCCAGTCTATATCTCTTCAATGCATATTATAACATTGAAGGCTGTACTGTAAAGGTGGATAGTCCTCTATATAAAGATTTGCCACGCACTGTCCAAGAAGAAGACACTGACATCTTTTAGAGTGTTTTCCACCAGGGCTAAGGCTGCTAACAATGCACTGGCACATGGAGAGCTTCTCCTTGATATCTACCATTCTGCAACATATTCAAGACACCCTAGTGCCTTGACAACCAGGTCTGTCAGGAAGACGATTTTCCCCACTCAATCCTGTAACAGTGCTTGGTTTGAGTCCAGTCCACAGACCCTCCATCTGTGAATGTACTGCTTAGGTACCTATTCTAAGACGAAGAGAGTGCAGTTAGAAGTATCCATCAGGACAAGTTACTTACCTTTTAGTAATGCTTTTGCTAGTGCACACTTTGTTGTGTAGTCATTTTAAGTATAGCTCCTTGCACGTTAGCTCAACATATTAGGCCACTGTGCACTTTGCCCTACATCTATTTCATTCAGCTTCGCACTGTTATTTTTATAATAACCAGTTTTACGGTCTTGTTTTAATTTCTTCTATCAAACTGTTTAGCTTAGTTCAGCACTGTGTTCTCAAACAATGCATTCTTGATCACCCTGTGCTTCAGTCAAGGCTACAGTCTGGTACATTGCCGGTAAAATACACATCCTTACGTAGGGACATTTTCTTAGAACATCTGCTGTGTTAGTTATAAAAACACTTTCTAGTCTTAGTACACGTCAAAAGGGAGATTCCAGCCAGGGAACAACAACTGTATGCTGATTGCCTCGTTGCAGATGCTGACGCAGATTACAGGCCTTTGCTCAGGTATAAGGGTCGATGTCCTCCCGGGGAAACCTGAAAGGCAGGCTTAGAGCTTAACATGCTGTGCTCGAAATATAACTTAGAGAGAGAATAATCTAGCGGCACTATGATAGCCTTATTTTTGTGTATCACTCTCATCGTTACTATTTTAATATTACTGTGTTGTGTAGTTCTGGTTATTGCAGCTCACGCTTTGCTATCCAAAATGCAGTCATTTTATTAAACCAATCTTTAAAACTTACACTGCCTTTCTTGTCATTTATATATGAGACCGCACTGTGTAGGAGAGAACCGGTTGTGACCTGAGTGACCACGACTTCCCTGAGAAGTACCTATATGTCATGCGCTCGGCTGCCCAATCATCTCTACCATTTGGGAGAGATGAGGCACTGCTAGTTAGCCGGAGCAAAACCCGGATTTGGAGTGACAAGCGTCATCCACTGCGGGTCAGACTCAGTCCCCCACACTGTAGACGATCTTGCTGCTCAAAATCCAGTGGTCTCATTAGGATAATGAGAGCCTACGTGACATGGCGCCACCAACGTTTGGTCAGGCTCTAATTTTCGGGTCCACCGGAGTATCTCAGTCTCATTTTATATAATGATACCTCAGTTCCGTACACGGAGACGTCCGTGGTACTGAGGATTTCAAAGACAGCCGTATAGGTAATCCTATTTCAGCTGGCGGTTGTTCAAGCTTGAACTTTAAAAGGAATAAACCCCATCTTGGTGTGCCTTCTCTGAACTCATAGTGCTTCTATTATGGCGAATCCCCAAGTTGTACAACTAGCTGTCAACATGAGACAACCTCTCACAGCACACTTACTAGCAAGTGGCCTCACGGCCCAGGGAGGTCCAGTCACATTTGTGGTGGACGCCCACTCAGCTTATACAACAGAGCTTTTTTATTTTTGGGTCACATTTCCAGCAGTTGATGGGAACACAGACACATTTAACACATACAGTTGCGAACGCACCTGGACAATACAGAGCGTACGCATATTTAGAGATACCTCTATCTTATCAAGGACATAATAATTTGCTTGATGGCGACCTACCCCATACAATATTACCAGTTAGGTTAGGTCCACTGATTAATGATGGTCCTACCTGGCCTTTATTGGCCACTTATACACCACATCCTGCGGTTGCGAATTTAGCAGTAGCTGAGGTTCGTCGCTTATATATTGAATTAATAGCAATATACAAACGACTGGTAAAATTTGTAATGCAAACTTTAAATACAAACCCAGCGTGTGCTGCTCCAGCAGTACCACATGCAGTAACACCAGTTATAAATCCGATGACGGTACATTCACTCATGGGTAAGGTAGCGGCCAAACGAGAGGAGACTCCATTTTGGCTAGCACAAAAAACTTAATACGCTGGAAGCAGTATTTCCCCATACTGGACCTCAGGATAAACATAGAATATTAACGATGTGCTTGCGCTTTGGGATGATCCCTACAGTTGAAAACTGTAATACATGGGGCATGGTATTTGCCACGCTCTATACAACTGCACACGGTACACCAACACTTGCCAACTTACCGGAAGTGCTCAAACAAATTCAAGATGAATACGGGGCTGCCCCGGCCCTAGATTTGGGGATGCAACTGATGGGCAACTTTGCCACAGTATCTTCAATCATTTTAAGCAATCTTAAAGGGGAAGCACTTGCACACGCAGTGCGCATACGGCTCCGTGACGTTCCGCAACAATATCAGGAACGAGAGCTCCCTAGAATAATAGCGGAAACATATTCAAGTATCGGTCGAGATAGCCTTGGGGCTAGACCACAAAAACCTAAATTTCAGGGTAAAATTAATAAAGATAATACTAAACAACAACCTGAGAGTAATAAGAAATGGTGGGATAAAAAACAACAAACACCTAAAAAAGAGAGGGGAGAATCTCCAAGAACAGAGACCCCACAGAATAGGTATAATCTCAGGAATAGAAATAATATAAAAACGCATGATAGATATCAATATACTGACACACGCCAATCTCGTTCCTTTCAGGACGCATCGGAAAAGAGAAATGAGAGAGGTGGGCGATCAGAGCAAAGAACAGAGTACATGAAACCGAGAAAGGAATCACAGCGCTCCTCTGAGGTTTCTGTTAAAAATGAAGAGAAAACGGTACAACAAAAACAACAATTTAAAAAGAAAAAAGTGGCAGCAGTCTCAGTTCGACATGCCACACAGGAAGAGGGTCCTCTTGAAGAACAAGAATTGGGCTCTAACATTGCTAGACAGCGCGGCAGAGGTCACAATAGTTCGCCGAAATCTTCTAGAGCATCTGGAGGTGAAAGCAACTGATGACTTTATACAAGTAGAAACTGCGGACATGCGTGTTTCCGAGCCTGATAGAGTGTACAAAGTAACACTACAATTGGAAGGAGACATTGAACGCACGATACACGCAATCTTTTGGGACCATGTAGTTAAAGTATATGATATCTTGTTGGCTGAACAAGATTGGCCGTCTGATTTTGTCCGCACCTGCCCAAATGGAGAAGATGTTATTAAACCTTCCTTCTCGCCCCTTGTTCCGGAGGAGCTAGCTGAGTCCTATTCTGTAGAATGGGCTCTAGCACAAGCACCAGCATTATACAGAAATCATGTGGGGTGGGATAGGGACTCCTCCTACCATGTCATTCCCATTAAAAGTGAACCTCAGCCACAACCGCAGTATCCCATAAAACATGAAGCAAGGGCACCGGTGAGAGAGATACTCACGCAATTAGAATACCAGGGTGTGATTGAACCCTGTGTCTCACCGATGAATAACCCTTTATTCCCTGTAGCTAAGCCGGACCATTCCTACAGAATAGTCTTAGACTACAGACATTTAAACGGACCTACACGTACATATGCTATACAAAATTCACATAGCACAGCAGTAATGAGCAACATAGTGCGGAAAAAATATAAAACAACTTTAGACATCTCAAATGGGTTCTTCTGCCAGAATATAGTGCCTGAAAGCAGGGACTTAACAAGCTTTAGCGCATTAGGCTCTCAGAAAAAATTCTGTTGTTTGCCTCAGGGCTATAAAAACAGCCCAGGACTGTTTACGGCTCTTGTGACTGCTATTTTACACGAGATAGACCCTGAAGCATTGTCATATGTTGATGATATATATCTCACGGATGACGAGTTACTACAACATTTAAGACGGGTAGCCCACATTGTTGTAGGGTTTGCCGAACTTGGCTACAAATTTAACTTTAAAAAATCAAAAAATTGCCTTCCTCAGCGTCCTGTTCCTGGGATATGAGCTGTCGAGTGAAGGGAAGAGCCTAGCGCCACAATTTTTAGAAAAATGTGCAAAATTACAACCACCGAATACGATTAAAAAATTCAATCGTTGCTGAGTTTTCTAAATTTTGGCAGAACATACATTCCTGATTATGCAACGCGCATAAAACCTTTATATGAATTAATACGTCCCGATTTTTCAAGTAAATTCTGGACAATCGAACATACATGCACTCTTCGAGAATTGCAGAAAGACATGCTAGCAGCAAAACATTTACACAAAAGGGACAACAAAACACATTTGGTCATCAGGGTAATAGCTGGGGCCATCGGTTTCACCTATGTGACATTTAATGAAGGTGAGACAGTCCCGATTGCATACAAATCACATTTGTATTCAGCTGCTGAACAACGCTTTGCTCCCACAGAAAAAATTCTTACTGCTGTACAGATAGCGGTTAATAAAGAAAGAACTCTTGCCCAAGAAAAACGCATTATTGTTGTTTCTCCGATCCCAGCCCTAGAGGCTGTTACAAAAGCTAGCGTCCCGACCGCAAAAGCACTTCATCCATGTAGCATTCAATGGGCTACGTCTTTAACAGCCACTGATGTAGATTATGTTTTTGATCCAAACTTACAAATGCAAGAATTTCTACAATATGAAGTAGAATATCCAGTTCCAGTGAACACATTGCCTATCGATCAATATCACAGAGTCATGTACACCGATGGCTCTGCGCAACCAGCGATTGGAACTAAATATCAATACTCTGCTGCTTGCGCAGTCGTAAGCGGCTATATGGAGGGGGAGAAGTTCTGTCCCCTACATTCCTATACACAAACATTAGGGGATTGTACAGAAGAATTAGCTGAGCTAAAAGCACTATTGATGGCACTAGAACATACGGATCCAGCGCAGCCTACGCTGATTGTTTGTGATTCATATTACTTGGTCCAGTCCTTTAATGCATATCTACATTACTGGCGCCAGAATGGGTTCAGAGATTCCAAAGGCAACACCATAAAACACAGGCTCCTGTGGGGGAAGGTAGCAGACCTGAAAGAGACTCTACCGAAAGTCCATGTTGTGCATACACTTGGACACCAGCGCGTTGGAATACAAGTTGCTGGAAATACATTGGCTGATGAAGCCGCAAAGTCAGCAGTAGCCACTGTAGCTGCAGTGACTCGTTCGAGTTCCAACCCAGACACAGACACTTTGGCTGCCATAAAAGCTACCGTTGATGGTACACCTTATCCTAAGGCATTTCCTAATAAATATCAATACTATATGGGAAGTATGCTGAGCGCTGAAGTTAAAATTCCAGGCGTAGGAGTACGTGACATCCCCAACAAAGATATAAGACCACAATTGATCAAAGCAGCGCATGAGGGGGTGGCATCTGCACATGCTGGTGTGGCGGCTACAATTTCACTCTGACAGGGCCGTTATTGGTGGCCCGGTCTCTACAAAGAGACTAAGCAGTATGTCCTTTGCTGTGACATCTGTCAACAAATTAAAGTTTCCACGGCCAAGCGCCGGTCGCAGACACCCCTCCTAATTTCCAACAGACCATTAAAGTGTGTGTACTTGGACCACTGCGGTCCACTAACTCCTGATAGTGCATACAAATACATATTAGTCGCTGTTGATTCATGCTCCAGATTTGTATGGGTGTGGCCACAACGCTCGGCTGACGCTCGGATTCTTATTCAAGATTTGCGAGTCTTTATCGGTACATATGCAGTTGCAGTGTTCAATTCGGACCAGGGCCCTGCTTTCGCCTCAAGGGCATTCAGGGACACCGTGGCTTTGTTGGGGGTCCAACTGCAGTACTCTTCTCCATTTCATCCCGAGGGAAATAGTGTAGTGGAGCGATTAAACCGCAATTTAAAGCAATCCTTAACAGCCAGAGTCTTAGATATGGGTCATAGTTGGCTAACCCACCTGTATGGAGTTCAGAGAGTACTAAATAACCTGCCTAGAAGGTCCCTGGGGGGTCGTACTTCATATTAGTGCCTGTTCGGAACACAAATGTATGATCCGGATGTTGATGGTCCTGGCGTGGAGGCAGCAGAGATACCTTTTGACATAAATTATTGTGTCACTGTTTTACAGGAATTACAACAGTTCTGTGAGGATAACTCTTCTAAAAATGCTGCCTCCACAGGAATTAAGGATGTTTCTGTAACATCTACCGGCTGGATTCCCAGGGTTGGCGATCTTGTACGTGAAAAGGTTGCAGTGAAAAAAGAATTTGGCCCATCTTATCGGGCACCAGTCCTTATATTGGGGATACACGGTACCAGAACTGTTGTTCTACCACCGTTGCCAGGTGTCAAAGAAAATCATTTTGTTTCAATTGACAATGTCAAATTACAGCATGTGGCCGATTCTGCATAGCCGACCAAGAGGAACATCCAGTAGTACCCGAATCCCTCTCACTGCTGAAGAAAAAGTTCTGCTACAAGTTGTTTATACCAACACTGATACCTCTCCGAGCGTGGGGAGGGCGGATGATGAGGATCTTGCATTAGTACCACTAACAACAAGCAATTTAGAAACATTTGATCAAGTCACCACGACTACTGGCGAGACGGATGGTGCTGTCTACAGTGTACCACCTCGGGAAACACCAACTCCACCATTGACCACGGCTACACGATTTGCACAAACTGCCTCTGGTTACTTTGCTGAATTCAACGACGGTCTATCGGACTTGCTTGCCTCTTCGACAGCTGACCTGTCAGGTGCACGTAAGCTAATACATTGGCTTAAAGAAACATATTTCATTTTTCCATGGAACTATGTATGGCTTTCCTTGACTGTCCTAGCCTTTTTTCTTTGGATTGGTTTTGTTATTACTTTTTCCTTGTTGATACATGGTCATTTTCATCCCGAGAGATCAGCGGTTGAACAGGTGGAGGAGGTTTTGAAACCACATGTTTCATCACATAAGGTCATAAGAGACTTATCTTTTGTGAACATTTCTGCAGTACCAATTCCTGATGGGATTGTTTGGGACAAAGTGATGTTTGATATATATGGTCCCACGGAAATCATCCAAATACCGTATGTGTTAAAATTATCTATGAATGATGTAGTTATACCAGGCATTGTGTCTGATGATTGGGATGTGAAAACAGTTGATTCTATGATGACAGAATTGCAATATTATACTGTCTATGAAAACAAAGATGTTTACCAGTTTAAAGAAAATTATGGTGATATGTTTTGCTATAATTATTATGGGCACCACTTCATACATAGAGCGGGTAGTCCCAAAACGATATTTAATTTCACTCAATGGGAACATTGTCCAACTCCACCACAAGGGAGTTCAAAAATGTATACTGAAAAGATTGTGTATTTTTCTGGGCATCGTCAAAACAATGCTGAGTCATATTATTTTAAAGTAACTCCTACTAAGGACATACATATGCTATTAACCAACACGATATTTATATATTTGGAATACTTTGTTTCCCGGTTATCAATAGAAGGTTATGAATATTGGTCCAAATATATTGATTTGAAAAGTGTTTGGGGAACAAAAAATTGGCAGACTAGGGGTACAGAAACATTGTTTAGAGCATGTCTCATCCCTGTTCAAATGATCTTTTTGAATGAAACAGTGCAACAAACAAGTTGTTTAGGCTTAGCAACAATCAGAGAATTAAACACGCCCAGTATACCTGCCCCTGCAAAATTGGCAACTGGCAAAAATACACGAATGGTACTATAAACGAGCTCAATGAGTGGGTCCAGAATGGTACGTTTAATGCTTCACTGACGCGTCCAGGCGGGTGGTTATTGTGGCCCATAGATACCAATGGGTGTAATCAACATTTTGTCACCTCCTCGGGGGTTTCCGGATGAGTAGGCCAGACCCTCGCTACATATCACCAGAACATGCTGACATAGTTACAACGTATAGTGTAAGAAAATTGTGCATCAGTGACTAAAATCATCCTCACTAGATGCGGTTAAGGCACACCTCAATCTCTTGTCTAACAATACTGACTTACAAGATTTCTTGTCAGGCCCCAAGATACCACGTAGGAAGCGTTTCTTGTATGAAGCATACAATGAAATATGGAAACTTTCCCAGCAAGAGGCTGCAGCCCGGTTAAGGCAAATAGACCAGGAAAATTTGAAAAAAGGCTTTAGCTGTTGTGGATAATGGGATTAACACCTTGTACGACCGGATATATACAATTAACAACATTGTTTTTTCTGCTATAGACATTCTACGATCTGATATGTCTTCTTTATACCATGGACAGAGTCAGACCAGGTCCATTATGCAGTTGGGTTGGACACTTCAAACATTGAAGGCGGGTCGCGTTCCGTGGCAGCACATCAGTGCCACCGAAATATTCTTTCCTTTTAATTTACCGCAACAACAACAACTAATGGCTAAAAAAGAAGCGACTTATGTCATGCTTAATATTGAAAAAATAGAAAGACTGCCTTTTACTGTGGCCGAGATCCCTTCAGCAGAGAGGTTAATACACGGGGTTATTAATCTGCTTATTTCAACATTACAATTCACTTCTTGTTTGAAACACGTTCCGGTAGGCAGATATGAAAAGCTGGGAGATAGTTGCATCCACGAGGTGTGGGAGCTTCCCTTCTCGTACAAATGCCTCAATGGCATGAAGGAGGTCTTTCTTAGCGGTAGTGAATGTGAGACTTCAGTCAGCCTTTTGATGATTTGTAAGCAGCTGTCCTTGTATGGGGCATGTAATGCCTCAGTTGCAAACTTTCCTTGCTATCTGAAGGGAGTTCCAGTCCCCTTGATTAAACTCACGTTCCAGGAGCTTTCAAACAGCAGCTACGTCCTTCTCAATAGTGAAGACTGTTGTGGCATGCGGGCCGGTATAGTTTACGTTGTTTCGGTCTCTAAGGTCGTTACATGCTGCGGGAACGTGTTGTTTCCCCCCCACTAAATTAAGGGAGGAAGCTGATATCTGGCCCCATATTGCTACTTCCAAGGTGAATTTTGACAAGTTGAGTAGACCCGAGGCTTTATTGTTTCAGAAGCATGTGGCCCTTACATCTGCACGCAAGACCTACACGCTTCAAGTGGCAAGGTCGTCGGCAGAGATACAGTCCCTGTTAAACAGGAACTTTCCGAGACACTTTGGTGAACTCGTGGGACGTATATTTAATGCGTCCAGCACGGCTGAATTAGCACATTTTTAAAGCTGTTGGTATTGGTTTTGTTCACACCTTCTCCTCTATATTCGGTTTGATACCTTCAGCTATCCACTCAATTTTCGGAAGTATTTTTGGGGGATTTTTGGCTTTATTAGCTGGCATTTTGCTGTTGCTGTTCTTTTTCTGCAATGGCTGTCCCACCGCAACCAGGACGAATGAAGGTGCTCCCATCAGCACAGCTGTGTCGTGAACGCATGATGCAGCAATTTGGAGCAACACTCCTGGAACATTTGGAGTGTGACTGGTGTAGTGCTTTCCTCTTATTTAGTCTCTAGGCACTAACATAACACAACAGAAATGCACTTCTGAGGTCAAAGAAGACTTTTATTGTTATTTTATTCTTCCCCAACCACAATGTTTATGAATGAATGACGAATTAGTAGCTTTCAAGTCCGCGTTAATCAAACAAAATATATCAGTTTGCAATATACACAGCAGGTTATATTTATAAGATATTGAATGCAAAGCAAAACAAATACTTCACCGTGTGGGAACTATTCACAGCTTCATCTTTCTAAGGTCTGCAAGCTGAGGACCCCTGTCAGCCGCGAGAAAGAGAGATTCATCTACCCACACGGGATTGCTGGCAGCCTGCGCCAAGCTCCAGCACGAGGTCCGGCAGATTCGAATCTGACTCTCTGCAGCCTGTTACATTCGTTACAAAGGTGTGCCCCCTCCTCTCAGACCCGGGAAACTGAGCAAGCCTTTTGGAGACTGGCCAGGTCTCCAAGACTACTCCTGTTCCCAAGCTCAAGGGAAGAGAAACGACGCCCATGTACTCTCTCTTATCAGGTCTAGTCTACTGTGAGAGCAAAACATCTTGGTTCTCTGGTGCAAAAACACAGCTTGGAAAAATACAGAACTCCACGTTAAAGGCAATGGGCAGCTAACCTAAATATCAAATGCAATGTCATGTTAAAGGCAATAGGCAGCTAACCTAAATATCAAATGCAATGTCTAGTGTCATGTCAAAGCCAATAGGCATCTAAGCTGAATACAAAATGCAATATATAATATCATGTCAAAGCCAATAGGCAGCGGAGCTGAATATCATGTCAAAGCCAATAGGCAGTTAAGCTGAATACAAAATGCAATATATAATATCATGTCAAAGCCCATAGGCAGAATATCTAATAGCATGTCAAAGTCAATAGGCAGCTAAATTGAATACATCATGTCAAAGTCAATAGGCATGCAATGTCAAAGCCAATAGGCGGCTAGACTGGATACAGCATGTCAAAGCCAATAGGCAGAATACAGAATGTAATGGCTAATGCAATGTCAAAGCCCATAGGCAGCTCAACTGAATACAGAAAGTAATGGCTAATGCCATGTCAAAGCCAATAGGCACAATACAGAATGTAATGACTAATGCAATGTCAAAGCCCATAGGCGGCTAAACTGAACAAAACATACCATGTGCTACTGGTGAACATTGAGCAACTAATATGCGCAGTGGTGAAACACAAAGTCATTGGTCAAAACAAAACTTATCAAATGGCAGGACATTCCGCCCTTTGACCAATGAATTTTTGTTTCACATATCTCATATTTAAAAAAAAAAAAAAACATCAGCACACAAAAAAAACATTATGATCAAAGCAATCCCGGTAAAGCAATAGAAGTGAATTAACACATTGATCTCATAACCTTTCACATCAGATACATCTACATAGAAAAGACTGGGCAATTTTTTTTTTTTTATTTTTTTTTTTTTCTCTGAATGAGTCTCTAATTCAACAGTGTTAGCAATTTGATGTGGCATGAGTTCTGCTCATGTAAAGGTGCACGGTCCACCTGAAAGGTTTTCTGGAAGGTAAGCAAAAGTCAGAGTTCCATACGAGAGGGGAAAAAAAAAAAACACAGCAAACAAGTTGAACTTGAACTGAAGGCGCAGTTTGCGCAAAATGGATCCATGGTGCTGGCACTTTACTCAGCCAGGTTCAGGTTGGGGATTCGGTCCCTTCCCCGACCCCACACGCACACACCGGAAGGGGGACCACACAGCGCACTCAGGGACAGTGGCGAAACGTGGTAGGATCTGCAAAAGAAACAAGTATGACTTTTCTTGCAAATAACATTTTTCATTTAAACTGCACCCTTTCTCTTTCTTTCCCTGTTTTATTATCAGGACGTTTTTGGGGCCCTTTGTTATATTTTCTGCAGGTTCTGGAGGATCACTTGGGGCGTCAGCCCACACATCAGCACTGAGGTTTTTATCTGCTGCACCACAGCTTCCCTTTTCTTGCACTGTCAGAAGGGCTGGGGCAGACTCCTTCTTTACCAAACCTCCATTCACTGCATTTTTGTCAAGTTGGGCCATTCTGTCTCCAATTTGTATGAATGAATCAGATTCTTTTCTAGGTATCAGCATAATTTCGATTTTTCCTTGGTAATTTGCAGCAATCACTTTCCCTAAAACCTGATCAATTTGCCATTTCTGTTCTGGTAACTTTCCTCTCCCCAACTGCTCTGTGACTGCTTGCATGACAGATTGCTTTTGTGCGTGCTGCACAGTTTTTATCAAATCTAGGGGAATGTGCATCTCTCTCATCTCTGCCCACCTGTAAGTGTCCTTTTCACATTTCTGGGGCACCCACATAGCCATCCCCACTAAGGCAGAATTCTGGGTGAACACTTCTCTCTCTGCATTTTTCTCATTAACATCTGCAAGGTAATTGAACCAGTTAGGTGCTAAAACATTATCAAAGAACCAAAAATCAGCATAAAAATGACACATCTCACGTAGCTCTTGCTTTAAAATCTGACACACATTATACAACGCTGTTCCTTCTACTGTGCCAGAAAGCAACATTTCAGTCAATGAATCATTAGTAAAACAAACATGCTTTTTATCTTCAGTAGACACGAATTCAAATGGTGCACACAATTTCATTGATAATTCTTTTACCTGTGGTACTCTAGCCCTGTCTTGCAAGTACCAGATCCATTGTATGATTCTAGCTAGGGGCACTATTTTCTTTCCTTGTTCTTGATTTAAATATACATACAAAAGTGTTAGGATTTCTCTCAAATGAGGGCTATTCTTTTTCCAAAAATCAAACAAGCTAATGAAACTCGGGGTGTCTTGCTCTAAAATCCTTCGTTTTACTTGTGCATTTTGCAACGGTAACTCGTAAATCACATTCTGAGCTCTCTCGTCCGTGTTATCAGTTAAGGAATGCATTTTGGCTGCCAAAAACCCTGGCTCACACGGAAACTCAGTGCAGCTCGGAGCTGTCTTAACCCCCTCATTACTGGAATGGGACAAGAACGATTCTTCAAAAACAGCCTTTTTATAACTTTCAGTCGGGCTAATTTGCTCACGTAAATTCCTATTTTCATGTTCCAACTGCCTACATTTCTCCTGCATTTCTCTGTAAGCAGATAAAGGTATCCAGACCTTTCTGTCATCATTACTTCCAAAACACACTTTTTCTACATATATACAACGGGAATTATTTCTCAAAACATTATCAGGCCTTTTAGCTACACATGCATTTTCTTCTGTAATTCCCCAAACAGAAAACAATTCACAGTTTTTCTTAGCACCATCAGGCAGTTCATCAACACATGTATTCTCAGACATGGTCTGCCGTGCTACTGTGATTCCCCAAACAGAAAACAATTTCTGTAATTCTCCAAACAACAAAAAAACAATTACACTTTTAAAGTGTGCACTTAGAAATCTACTAACTCGTCAAACCCTTTAATCACCTCTTAATGACCGACCCCACGACTCCAGGTACCAATTGTAGTGCTTTCCTCTTATTTAGTCTCTAAGCACTAACATAACACAACAGAAATGCACTTCTGAGGTCAAAGAAGACTTTTATTGTTATTTTATTCTTCCCCAACCACAATGTTTATGAATGAATGACGAATTAGTAGCTTTCAAGTCCGCGTTAATCAAACAAAATATATCAGTTTGCAATATACACAGCAGGTTATATTTATAAGATATTGAATGCAAAGCAAAACAAATACTTCACCGTGTGGGAACTATTCACAGCTTCATCTTTCTAAGGTCTGCAAGCTGAGGACCCCTGTCAGCCGCGAGAAAGAGAGATTCATCTACCCACACGGGATTGCTGGCAGCCTGCGCCAAGCTCCAGCACGAGGTCCGGCAGATTCGAATCTGACTCTCTGCAGCCTGTTACATTCGTTACAAAGGTGTGCCCCCTCCTCTCAGACCCGGGAAACTGAGCAAGCCTTTTGGAGACTGGCCAGGTCTCCAAGACTACTCCTGTTCCCAAGCTCAAGGGAAGAGAAACGACGCCCATGTACTCTCTCTTATCAGGTCTAGTCTACTGTGAGAGCAAAACATCTTGGTTCTCTGGTGCAAAAACACAGCTTGGAAAAATACAGAACTCCACGTTAAAGGCAATGGGCAGCTAACCTAAATATCAAATGCAATGTCATGTTAAAGGCAATAGGCAGCTAACCTAAATATCAAATGCAATGTCTAGTGTCATGTCAAAGCCAATAGGCATCTAAGCTGAATACAAAATGCAATATATAATATCATGTCAAAGCCAATAGGCAGCGGAGCTGAATATCATGTCAAAGCCAATAGGCAGTTAAGCTGAATACAAAATGCAATATATAATATCATGTCAAAGCCCATAGGCAGAATATCTAATAGCATGTCAAAGTCAATAGGCAGCTAAATTGAATACATCATGTCAAAGTCAATAGGCATGCAATGTCAAAGCCAATAGGCGGCTAGACTGGATACAGCATGTCAAAGCCAATAGGCAGAATACAGAATGTAATGGCTAATGCAATGTCAAAGCCCATAGGCGGCTCAACTGAATACAGAAAGTAATGGCTAATGCCATGTCAAAGCCAATAGGCACAATACAGAATGTAATGACTAATGCAATGTCAAAGCCCATAGGCGGCTAAACTGAACAAAACATACCATGTGCTACTGGTGAACATTGAGCAACTAATATGCGCAGTGGTGAAACACAAAGTCATTGGTCAAAACAAAACTTATCAAATGGCAGGACAACTGGTCTTTGTCATTCAGACCGGTTTTGGATTGTGTGCAGCCCGTGTTTCGGTGCCGTTGGTGCTCTTTTGAACATGCACTGGAAGTTTGTCTTTCCCAGCAACGCCCCTTGATGATTTATGCTGATCTGTTGATGTTCTCGTTGAGGGTTCATTACCAGACATGTGCACTACGTTTGCGTTTGCTAAGAGAAGCTGTTTACGAGCTACCCTTCCTGGAGGAAGTTGGCATTAACCCGTTACTGGGCACTGCACGGGAAGCCACCTTAGTTGATACTGGGGCTATGGAACACACCTGCTCCTTGGTCGTCTTTGGCGTGGATGTTCCGGTTTTGTCATCTGCCGAAGGGGAAGATCTCTTGCTTTCCATGACTCGTGCTTGATTCGGAACTACTCTAAATTGACATTTTTCATTTAATTTGGCTCCAAGCCCCATGCTCATTTTCTAAATTGTCGAGTAGAATGCTTGTGTGTCCTCTTAACTTGTCAAAATTAAGTAGGGTTTCAAACATATTTTAGGTTAGGGTATTTTAGCTTTGGCTTGAACCACTTTCTACCGACAAGGGGAGGGTGTTGTGTAGCCATTTTAAGTATAGCTCCATGCACGTTAGCTCAACATATTAGGCCACTGTGCACTTTGCCCTACATCTATTTTATTCAGCTTCGCACTGTTATTTTTATAATAACCAGTTTTACAGTCTTGTTTTAATTTCTTCTATCAAACTGTTTAGCTTAGTTCAGCACTGTGTTCTCTACAATGCATTCTTGATCACCCTGTGCTTCAATCAAGGCTACAGTCTGGTACATTGCCGGTAAACGTGGTAGAAGTTTAGTCTCCAACATTTGCAGAAAATACACATCCTTACGTAGGGACATTTTCTTAGAACATGTACTGTGTTAGTTATAAAAACACTTTCAAGTCCTAGTACACGTCAAGAGGGAGATTGCAGCCAGGGAACCACAACTGTATGCTGAATGCCTCGTTGCAGATGCTGACGCAGATTACAGGCCTTTGCTCAGGTATAAGGGTCGAAGTCCTCCCGGGGAAACCTGAAAAGCAGGCTTAGAGCTTAACATGCTGTGCTCGAAATATAACTTAGAGAGAGAATACTCTAGCGGCACTATGATAGCCTTATTTTTGTGTTTCACTCTCATCGTTACTATTTTAATATTACTGTGTTGTGTAGTTCTGGTTATTGCAGCTCACGCTTTGCTATCCAAAATGCAGTTGTTTTATTAAACCAATCTTTAAAACTTACACTGCCTTTATTGTCATTTATGTATGAGACCGCACTGTGTACGAGACAACCGGTTGTGACCTGAGTGACCGCGACTTCCCTGAGAAGTACCTATATGTAATGTGCTCGGCTGCCCAACCATCTCTACCATTTGGGAGAGATGAGGCACTGCTAGCTAGCCGGAGCAAAACCCGGATTTGGAGTGACAAGCGTCATCCACTGTGTGTCAGACTCAGTCCCCCACACTGTGCACAGTCTTGCTGCTCAAAATCCAGTAATCTCATTAGGATAATGAGAGCCTACGCGTCAACTTTATCTAATTGCAGATTCCTCACCGTCGTCCCACTTCCCTGATCTTTGGCGTGACCTCTTTTAAGAAGATAAAAAGATCCCAATTTAGGAATCCGCACACTGGTACTGTAGGAGGCTGGACTGGCTTGTAGTGAGTACCAAGGGGTACTTGCACCTTGCACCAGGCCCAGTTATCCCTTATTAGTGTATAGGGTGTCTAGCAGCTCAGGCTGATAGATAATGGTAGCTTAGCAGAGCAGCTTAGGCTGAACTAGGAGACGTGTGAAGCTACTACAGTACCACCTAGTGTCATATGCACAATATCATAAGAAAACACAATACACAGTTATACTAAAAATAAAGGTACTTTATTTTTATGACAATATGCCAAAGTATCTTAGAGATTACCCTCAGTGAGAGGATAGGAAATATACACAAGATATATATACACAATAGCAAAAATATGCAGTATAGTCTTAGAAAACAGTGCAAACAATGTATAGTTACAATAGGATGCAATGGGGAAACATAGGGATAGGGGCAACACAAACCATATACTCCGAAAGAGGAAGGCGAACCACGAATGGACCCCAAACCTATGTGACCTTGTAGAGGGTCGCTGGGACTATTAGAAAATAGTGAGAGTTAGAAAAATAACCCTCCCCAAGACCCTGAAAAGTGAGTGCAAAGTGCACTAAAGTTCCCCTAAGGACAAAGAAGTCGTGTTAGAGGAATAATGCAGGAAAGACACAAACCAACAATGCAACAACTGTGGATTTCCAATCTAGGGTACCTGTGGAACAAGGGGACCAAGTCCAAAAGTCACAAGCAAGTCGGAGATGGGCAGATGCCCAGGAAATGCCAGCTGCGGGTGCAAAGAAGCTTCTACTGGACAGAAGAAGCTGCGGTTTCTGCAGGAACGAAAAGGGCTAGAGACTTCCCCTTTGGTGGACGGATCCCTCTCGCCGTGGAGAGTCATGCAGAAGTGTTTTCCCGCCGAAAGAACGCCAACAAGCCTTGCTAGCTGCAAATCGTGCGGTTAGCGGTTTTGGACGCTGCTGTGGCCCTGGAGGGACCAGGAGGTCGCAAATTGGACCAGGAGAGAGAGGGGACGTCGAGCAAGACAAGGAGCCCTCTCAGCAGCAGGTAGCACCCGGAGAAGTGCCAGAAACAGGCACTACGAGGATGCGTGAACCGGTGCTCACCCGAAGTCGCACAAAGAAGTCCCACGTCGCCGGAGAACAACTTAGGAGGTCGTGCAATGCAGGTTAGAGTGCCGTGGACCCAGGCTGGACTGTGCACAAAGGATTTCCGCCGGAAGTGCACGGAGGCCGGAGTAGCTGCAAAAGTCGCGGTTCCCAGCAATGCAGTCTAGCGAGGTGAGGCAAGGACTTACCTCCACCAAACTTGGACTGAAGAGTCACTGGACTGTGGGGGCCACTTGGACAGAGTTGCTGGATTCGAGGGACCTCGCTCGTCGTGCTGAGAGGAGACCCAAGGGACCGGTAATGCAGCTTTTTGGTGCCTGCGGTTGCAGGGGGAAGATTCCGTCGACCCACGGGAGATTTCTTCGGAGCTTCTAGTGCAGAGAGGAGGCAGACTACCCCCACAGCATGCACCACCAGGAAAACAGTTGAGAAGGCGGCAGGATCAGCGTTACAGAGTTGCAGTAGTCGTCTTTGCTACTATGTTGCAGTTTTGCAGGCTTCCAGCGCGGTCAGCAGTCGATTCCTTGGTAGAAGGTGAAGAGAGAGATGCAGAGGAACTCGGCTGAGCTCTTGCATTCGTTATCTAAAGTTTCCCCAGAGACAGAGACCCTAAATAGCCAAAAAAGAGGGTTTGGCTACCTAGGAGAGAGGATAGGCTAGCAACACCTGAAGGAGCCTATCACAAGGAGTCTCTGACGTCACCTGGTGGCACTGGCCACTCAGAGCAGTCCAGTGTGCCAGCAGCACATCTGTTTCCAAGATGGCAGAGGTCTGGAGCACACTGGAGGAGCTCTGGACACCTCCCAGGGGAGGTGCAGGTCAGGGGAGTGGTCACTCTCCTTTCCTTTGTCCAGTTTCGCGCCAGAGCAGGGCTAAGGGGTCCCCTGAACCGGTGTAGACTGGCTTATGTAGAATTTGGCACATCTGTGCCCAACAAAGCATTTCCAGAGGCTGGGGGAGGCTACTCCTCCCCTGCCTTCACACCATTTTCCAAAGGGAGAGGGTGTCACACCCTCTCTCAGAGGAAGTTCTTTGTTCTGCCATCCTGGGCCAGGCCTGGCTGGACCCCAGGAGGGCACATGCCTGTCTGAGGGGTGGGTTGGCAGCAGCAGCAGCTGCAGTGAAACCCCAGGAAGGGCAGTTTGGCAGTACCAGGGTCTGTGCTACAGACCACTGGGATCATGGGATTGTGCCAACTATGCCAGGATGGCATAGAGGGGGCAATTCCATGATCATAGACATGTTACATGGCCATATTCGGAGTTACCATTGTGAAGCTACATATAGGTAGTGACCTATATGTAGTGCACGCGTGTAATGGTGTCCCCGCACTCACAAAGTTCAGGGAATTGGCTCTGAACAATGTGGGGGCACCTTGGCTAGTGCCAGGGTGCCCTCACACTAAGTAACTTTGCACCTAACCTTTACCAGGTAAAGGTTAGACATATAGGTGACTTATAAGTTACTTAAGTGCAGTGTAAAATGGCTGTGAAATAACGTGGACGTTATTTCACTCAGGCTGCAGTGGCAGGCCTGTGTAAGAATTGTCAGAGCTCCCTATGGGTGGCAAAAGAAATGCTGCAGCCCATAGGGATCTCCTGGAACCCCAATACCCTGGGTACCTCAGTACCATATACTAGGGAATTATAAGGGTGTTCCAGTTAGCCAATGTAAATTGTTAAAATGGTCACTAGCCTGTTAGTGACAATTTGGAAAGAAATGAGAGAGCATAACCACTGAGGTTCTGATTAGCAGAGCCTCAGTGAAACAGTTAGTCACTACACAGGTAACACATTCAGGCACACTTATGAGCACTGGGGCCTTGGGTTACCAGGGTCCCAGTGACACATACGACTAAAACAACATATATACAGTGAAAAATGGGGGTAACATGCCAGGCAAGATGGTACTTTCCTACACAACCCCCCCCCCCCCCAAACGAAGGACAATAAGACTAGCCATGACCTGATGAGTCTTCATTGTCTAAGTGGAAATATCTGGAGAGTCCATCTGCATTGGAGTGGCTACTCCCAGGTCTATGTTCCACTGTATAGTCCATTCCCTGTAGGGATATGGACCACCTCAACAATTTAGGATTTTCACCTTTCATTTGCTTTAGCCAAAGTAGAGGTTTGTGGTCTGTCTGAACAATGAAGTGAGTGCCAAACAGGTATGGCCTCAACTTCTTCAGAGCCCAGACCACAGCAAAGGCCTCCCTCTCAATGGCAGACCAACGCTTTTCTCTAGGGGTCAACCTCCTACTAATAAAAGCAAGGTTGATCCTGGCCCTCAGAATTAAGTTGTGATAGGACTGCCCCTACTCCTAATTCAGATGCATCAGTTTGGACATAGAATTTTTTAGAGTAACAAGGGCTTTTCAGGACAGGTGCAGAGCACATGGCCTGCTTCAGCTCCTCAAAAGCTTTCTGACAGTTTGCTGTCCATAATACCTTTTTAGGCATCTTCTTGGATGTGAGGTCACTAAGAGGGGCTGCAATGGAGCCATAGTTCTTAATGAACCTCCTGTAATACCCACTGAGGCCTAGGAAGGCTCTCACCTGAGTCTGAGTGGTAGGGGGAATCCAATCAATAATTGTTTGGATTTTCCCCTGTAGTGGTGCAATCTGTTCCCCACCAACAAGGTGTCCCAGATAAACCACCTTACCCTTCCCTATCTGGCACTTTGAAGCCTTGATAGTGAGGCCTGCCTTTTGCAGGGCCTCCAAAACTTTCCATAGGTGGACCAGGTGATCATCCCAGCTGGAGCTAAAGACAGCTATATCGTCCAAATATGCTGCACTGAAAGCTTCCAGCCCTTGCAGGACTGTGTTCACCAACCTTTGAAAAGTGGCAGGTGCATTTTTCAAACCAAAAGGCATTACAGTAAACTGGTAATGTCCTCCAATGGTAGAAAATGCAGTCTTAGGTTTAGCATCTTCTGACAATTTGATCTGCCAATACCCTGCAGTCAAATCAAAAGTGCTTAGATACTTGGCAGATGCCAGTGTATCTATGAGCTCATCTGCCCTGGGTATAGGGTGAGCATCAGTTTTGGTTACCAAGTTGAGACCTCTATAGTCTACACAAAACCGCATTTCCTTCTTTCCATCTTTGGAATGGGGTTTTGGTACAAGTACCACAGGAGAAGCCCATGGACTTTCAGAGTGCTCAACCACTCCTAGTTCTAACATTTTCTGGACCTCTTGCTTTATGCAGTCCCTGACATGGTCAGGCTGCCTATAGATCTTACTTTTGACAGGTAAACTGTCTCCAGTATCTATAGTGTGCTCACACCAAGAAGTGGTACCTGGCACAGTAGAGAAGAGTTCAGAGAATTGATCTAGGAGATTTATGCAATGGTCTTTCTGCTCAGCAGTAAGACACTCAGCCAAAACTACACCTTCCACAAGAGCATCTTGTTCTGTGGAAGAGAAGAGATCAGGTAGAGGATCACTGTCTTCTTCCTGTCCCTCATCTGTTGCCATGAGCAGGGTGAGATCAGCCCTGTCATAGTAGGGTTTCAGGCGGTTTACGTGGAGTACCCTAAGGGGACTCCTTGCAGTGCCTAAGTCAACTAAATAGGTGACTTCTCCCTTTTTCTCAACAATTGTGTGGGGTCCACTCCATTTATCTTGGAGTGCTCTTGGGGCCACAGGCTCCAAGACCCACACTTTCTGCCCTGGTTGGTACTGAACCAAAACAGCCTTCTGATCATGCCATTGCTTCTGGAGCTCTTGGCTGGCCTGAAGGTTTTTACTGGCCTTTTTCATGTACTCAGCCATTCTTGATCTGAGGCCAAGTACATAATCCACAATATCCTGCTTAGGAGCTTTTAAAGGTTGTTCCCAACCCTCCTTTACAAGTGTGAGTGGACCCCTAACAGGGTGTCCAAAAAGAAGTTCAAAGGGGCTGAAGCCCACTCCTTTCTGAGGTACCTCCCTGTAGGCAAAAAGGAGGCATGGTAGAAGGATATCCCATCTCCTGCGGAGTTTTTCAGGGAGACCCATAATCATGCCTTTGAGAGTTTTATTAAATCTCTCCACCAGTCCATTTGTTTGTGGATGATAGGGTGTTGTGAACTTGTACGTTACACCACACTCCTTCCACATGGCCTTTAAGTATGCAGACATGAAATTGCTTCCCCTGTCTGATACCACTTCCTTTGGGAAGCCCACCCTGGAAAATATTCCCAGGAGGGCCTTTGCCACTGCAGGTGCTGTAGTGGTCCTTAAAGGAATAGCTTCAGGATATCTTGTGGCATGGTCCACTACCACCAAGATAAACCTATTGCCTGAAGCAGTAGGAGGGTCAAGGGGGCCAACTATGTCAACCCCTACCCTTTCAAAGGGTACCCCAACCACAGGCAGTGGAATAAGGGGTGCCTTTGGGGTGCCACCTGTCTTGCCACTGGCTTGACAGGTTTCACAGGACTTACAAAATTCCTTTGTGTCCTCAGACATTCTAGGCCAATGAAACAGGGGAACAAGCCTGTCCCAAGTTTTCATTTGTCCTAGATGCCCAGCCAGGGGAATGTCATGTGCCAGGGTTAGGAGGAACTTTCTGTACTCCTGAGGAATCACTAATCTCCTGGCAGCTCCAGGTTTAGGATCCCTATGCTCAGTGTACAAGAGGTTGTACTCCCAGTAAACTCTGTGAGAGTCACTGACATCCCCATTAGCCTGTTTGACAGCTTGCTGTCTGAGACCCTCTAATGTGGGACAGGTTTGCTGTGCCACACTCAGCTCCTCTCTGGCAGGCCCCCCTTCACCCAAAAGCTCAGCAGTGTCTGCTTCCAGCTCCTCTGGTGTAGGTTCTGCACAGGGAGGGAATTCTTCTTCCTCAGAAGTTGAATCCACTGTAGAGGGAGGGATAGTAGGAAGTGGTTTGCTTCTACTAGCCCTAGCTTTAGGGAGCACTTGGTCCATTGTTCCAGGATCCAAGCTTCCCTGTCCTTTTTGCTTTTTGGCCTGAGCCCTTGTCAAAGCAAAAATATGCTCTGGGATGCCCAGCATTGCTGCATGGGCCTCCAACTCCACATCTGACCAAGCTGATGTCTCCAAATCATTTCCTAGTAGACAGTCTACAGGTAAATCTGTGGCTACCACAACTTTCTTTGGACCAGTAACCCCCCCCCCCCAGTTGAGATTAACAACAGCCATGGGGTGGCTAAGTGTGTTGTTGTGAGCATCGGTTACTTGGTACTGGTGTCCAAGTAGGTGTTGTTCAGGGTGGACCAGTTTCTCTATGACCATAGTCACACTGGCACCAGTGTCCCTGTAGGCCTGAACCTCAACACCATTTATTAGGGGTAGCTGCTTGTAGTTATCCATATTAAGGGGACAAGCAACTAAGGTGGCTAAATCAATAGCCCCCTCAGAGACTAACACAGCCTCTGTGGCCTCCCTAACAAGGCCAACCCCAACTAAGTTACCAATAGTGAGCCCAGCTACTCCCTTGGATTGGCTATTAGTAGGTTTGCTCCCACCACCACTGCTATTAGTAGGGACACTAGGGGTAGCAGTAGGGGTTGTAGTGGTAGGAGCATTGGTGCTTTTCTTTGGACAACTGGGATCTGTTGTCCAATGGCCTTTTATTTTACATAAATAGCACCATGGTTTCTTTTCCTTGTTCTGATTAAAAGAGGATTTGGGCCCACCACCCCCACCAGAGTGTTTTTGTGGGCCTGATGAAGACTCATTTTTAGATTTGTCCCCACCCTTGTCAGAAGACTTACCATCCTTCTTTTTGTTGCCATCTTTGTCACCCCCTGTATGAACTTTTCTGTTCACCCTTGTTCTGACCCATTTGTCTGCCTTCTTTCCCAATTATTGGGGAGAGGTCAGATCAGAGTCCACCAAGTACTGGTGCAACAAATCAGACACACAATTATTAAGAATATGCTCTCTCAGGATCAAGTTATACAGGCTGTCATAATCAGTAACTTTACTGCCATGTAACCACCCCTCCAAGGCCTTCACTGAATGGTCAATGAAATCAACCCAGTCTTGTGAAGACTCCTTTTTGGTCTCTCTGAACTTTATCCTGTATTGTTCAGTGGTTAAGCCATAACCATCCAGGAGTGCATTCTTAAGAACTTGGAAATTATTAGCATCATTTTCTTTCACAGTAAGGAGCCTATCCCTACCTTTTCCACTAAATGATAGCCATAGGATAGCAGCCCACTGCCTTTGAGGGACATCCTGTACAACACAGGCCCTCTCAAGTGCAGCAAACCACTTGTTAATGTCATCCCCCTCCTTATAAGGGGTAACTATCTTGTGCAGATTCCTGGAATCATGCTCTTTTGCAGGATGACTATGGGGAATACTGCTGCTGCCACCATGGGTTTCTAAACCCAACTTCTGTCTTTCCTTCTCTAGTTCAAAAGACTGTCTATCCAAATCCAGCTGTTGCTTTTTAAGCTTCAGTCTGGTTTGTTCCACCCTCAACTTATTGAGTTCCCTCTCTAACATTCTGTCATCAGGGTTGGTGGGAGGGACATTCCTAGATACAGAGGTATGATGGGAATGAACAGAAGGAGACCTGTCCCTTACAGAAGCCACCCTAACAGCTTGGCTAACAGAAACATTACTACCAGTATGGTGAGAATACATGCTTTTGCTATGATGTGAGACAACACTATTTGTATGGTGTGGCTCATCATCATTACCAACTATGCTAGACTGTCTAGTAATGGGCAGGCTAGGAAGTTTTTTTCCTGAATCTTTTCCTGGGGGAGTCCCTGAATCAGATTGGGAACTATTAGGTACTTTTTCAACAGATGGGGCACCTATAGCCTTATCTTGTTCTCTAAGCATGTTAAGTAACAGTTCCAAGGAAGGATTCTTCCCTACACTCAAACCTCTCTCTATGCAGAGACTCCTTGCTCCTTTCCAGCTAAGGTGATCATATGCAAGTTTGGACAGATCAACATTTTGGCCTGTGCCAGACATTTTTAGAGAGAGTTAAAGTGATAGAAAAAGAGAAAAAAGTTTGTCAGAGCTTTTAGAAAGACAGAGAAAAAAACTTTTTAAACTTTTTAGAACTTTTTAGAAAGTTAGAAGTACTTTTAAGCACTTAGAAAAGAGTGAAAAGAGGAAATGCAAAACTTTTTGGCTATGTGTATATACACTGACCTTGTTTTGTATATTTTTCTCTTATGAAAAGTACAATGACAAGAGTGGTAAGTAGTCTCAAAGCACTTATCCCACCGCTGCACAACCAATGTAGGAGGCTGGACTGGCTTGTAGTGAGTACCAAGGGGTACTTGCACCTTGCACCAGGCCCAGTTATCCCTTATTAGTGTATAGGGTGTCTAGCAGCTTAGGCTGATAGATAATGGTAGCTTAGCAGAGCAGCTTAGGCTGAACTAGGAGACGTGTGAAGCTACTACAGTACCACCTAGTGTCATATGCACAATATCATAAGAAAACACAATACACAGTTATACTAAAAATAAAGGTACTTTATTTTTATGACAATATGCCAAAGTATCTTAGAGTGTACCCTCAGTGAGAGGATAGGAAATATACACAAGATATATATACACAATAGCAAAAATATGCAGTATAGTCTTAGAAAACAGTGCAAACAATGTACAGTTACAATAGGATGCAATGGGGAAACATAGGGATAGGGGCAACACAAACCATATACTCCAAAAGTGGAATGCGAACCACGAATGGACCCCAAACCTATGTGACCTTGTAGAGGGTCGCTGGGACTATTAGAAAATAGTGAGAGTTAGAAAAATAACCCTCCCCAAGACCCTGAAAAGTGAGTGCAAAGTGCACTAAAGTTCCCCTAAGGACAAAGAAGTTGTGTTAGAGGAATAATGCAGGAAAGACACAAACCAACAATGCAACAACTGTGGATTTCCAATCTAGGGTACCTGTGGAACAAGGGGACCAAGTCCAAAAGTCACAAGCAAGTCGGAGATGGGCAGATGCCCAGGAAATGCCAGCTGCGGGTGCAAAGAAGCTTCTACTGGACAGAAGAAGCTGCGGTTTCTGCAGGAACGAAAAGGGCTAGAGACTTCCCCTTTGGTGGACGGATCCCTCTCGCCGTGGAGAGTCGTGCAGAAGTGTTTTCCCGCCGAAAGAACGCCAACAAGCCTTGCCAGCTGCAAATCGTGCGGTTAGCGTTTTTGGACGCTGCTGTGGCCCTGGAGGGACCAGGAGGTCGCAAATTGGACCAGGAGAGAGAGGGGACGTCGAGCAAGACAAGGAGCACTCTCAGCAGCAGGTAGCACCCGGAGAAGTGCCAGAAACAGGCACTACGAGGATGCGTGAAACGGTGCTCACCCGAAGTCGCACAAAGAAGTCCCACGTCGCCGGAGAACAACTTAGGAGGTCGTGCAATGCAGGTTAGAGTGCCGTGGACCCAGGCTGGACTGTGCACAAAGGATTTCCGCCGGAAGTGCACGGAGGCCGGAGTAGCTGCAAAAGTCGCGGTTCCCAGCAATGCAGTCTAGCGAGGTGAGGCAAGGACTTACCTCCACCAAACTTGGACTGAAGAGTCACTGGACTGTGGGGGCCACTTGGACAGAGTTGCTGGATTCGAGGGACCTCGCTCGTCGTGCTGAGAGGAGACCCAAGGGACCGGTAATGCAGCTTTTTGGTGCCTGCGGTTGCAGGGGGAAGATTCCGTCGACCCACGGGAGATTTCTTCGGAGCTTCTAGTGCAGAGAGGAGGCAGACTACCCCCACAGCATGCACCACCAGGAAAACAGTCGAGAAGGCGGCAGGATCAGCGTTACAGAGTTGCAGTAGTCGTCTTTGCTACTATGTCGCAGTTTTGCAGGCTTCCAGCGCGGTCAGCAGTCGATTCCTTTGTAGAAGGTGAAGAGAGAGATGCAGAGGAACTCGGCTGAGCTCTTGCATTCGTTATCTAAAGTTTCCCCAGAGACAGAGACCCTAAATAGCCAGAAAAGAGGGTTTGGCTACCTAGGAGAGAGGATAGGCTAGCAACACCTGAAGGAGCCTATCACAAGGAGTCTCTGACGTCACCTGGTGGCACTGGCCACTCAGAACAGTCCAGTGTGCCAGCAGCACCTCTGTTTCCAAGATGGCAGAGGTCTGGAGCACACTGGAGGAGCTCTGGACACCTCCCAGGGGAGGTGCATGTCAGGGGAGTGGTCACTCCCCTTTCCTTTGTCCAGTTTCGCGCCAGAGCAGGGCTAAGGGGTCCCATGAACCGGTGTAGACTGGCTTATGCAGAATTGGGCACATCTGTGCCCAACAAAGCATTTCCAGAGGCTGGGGGAGGCTACTCCTCCCCTGCCTTCACACCATTTTCCAAAGGGAGAGGGTGTCACACCCTCTCTCAGAGGAAGTTCTTTGTTCTGCCATCCTGGGCCAGGCCTGGCTGGACCCCAGGAGGGCAGATGCCTGTCTGAGGGGTTGGCAGCAGCAGCAGCTGCAGTGAAACCCCAGGAAGGGCAGTTTGGCAGTACCAGGGTCTGTGCTACAGACCCCTGGGATCATGGGATTGTGCCAACTATGCCAGGATGGCATAGAGGGGGCAATTCCATGATCATAGACATGTTACATGGCCATATTCGGAGTTACCATTGTGAAGCTACATATAGGTAGTGACCTATATGTAGTGCACACGTGTAATGGTGTCCCCGCACTCACAAAGTTCAGGGAATTGGCTCTGAACAATGTGGGGGCACCTTGGCTAGTGCCAGGGTGCCCTCACACTAAGTAACTTTGCACCTAACCTTTACCAGGTAAAGGTTAGACATATAGGTGACTTATAAGTTACTTAAGTGCAGTGTAAAATGGCTGTGAAATAACGTGGACGTTATTTCACTCAGGCTGCAGTGGCAGGCCTGTGTAAGAATTGTCAGAGCTCCCTATGGGTGGCAAAAGAAATGCTGCAGCCCATAGGGATCTCCTGGAACCCCAATACCCTGGGTACCTCAGTACCATATACTAGGGAATTATAAGGGTGTTCCAGTTAGCCAATGTAAATTGGTAAAATGGTCACTAGCCTGTTAGTGACAATTTGGAAAGAAATGAGAGAGCATAACCACTGAGGTTCTGATTAGCAGAGCCTCAGTGAGACAGTTAGTCACTACACAGGTAACACATTCAGGCACACTTATGAGCACTGGGGCCCTGGGTTAGCAGGGTCCCAGTGACACATACGACTAAAACAACATATATACAGTGAAAAATGGGGGTAACATGCCAGGCAAGATGGTACTTTCCTACAGGTACCAACAATCGTTCACATTCCGTGTATGACGGCGTGTAAAGGGAGAAATAAGAAACTGACCTCAGTGTGCAGGGGTCGCACTTGTATATGTGGCTCTGCTTTGTCATGTCTGGGACGGTACAGGGCCAACGTGGTGCTGAACTGCGTCACCGAGCTGCACACAGGAGTGTTCAGGGAATGGTAGTGTATAGGGGTAGTAAGGTGTTTTAATGCTTCAGGTTTTGTTTTGTTTAGGGGCAGTAAGGAATTCATAGGGTTCAAGAATGGGTAGTGTTTAGGAGTAGCTGTAGAGTTTTTAGGTCTCCTCTGAGTAGTTTATAGATGTATTATAGGGTTTTAGGGTTCCGATGGGATAGTAAATAGAGGCAGTAGGAGTTTTAGTCCTCAGGGATGTGTAGTTTGTAGGAGTAGTAATACATTTTTAGTCCTCAGGGATGGAAAGTGTGTAAGGGTAGTAATGAATTTTTAGTCTTCAGGATGGGGAGTGAATAGGGGTAGTGAGAGGTTTTAGGCTTTAGGGATGTGTAGTGTATAGGTGTAGTGAGTAGTTTTAGAGTTCAGGGATGGGTAGAGAGGGAATTACATTATAACTTAATATTACTATGAATAGATTAAATAAAAAAGTATAAAAAGTAATACTTACCTGCGAAGTAAAGGACTGAGATGTGCAGGCATGTGATATAAAGGTACTCCCGATGTAATGGTCGGCAAAGTAACAAATGATATTCAATGAAAGTCCACTAATGCTTCTGTGTTTTTCGGCTTTACTGTGCTAAGGAGTCATATATAGTAAAACAATACACTCATCTAACTATATTAGCATTTTAGCACTGGCATGTGCACTTCTGTACTATTTAGATTTTATTACAAACCATTTTCTAACTCCAGATGCCACTGTCACAGATGTTCAGCTATCAGTGATGATTGACAGCATGGAGATATCCTCACAAGATCCAATTTCTGTTTGAGTTTTTTCTGTCACATTTCTTTATTTTTATATCATATTTCTAAATTGAAAAGTAAATGTAGACAGGAAACTGTTTTCCACGTGTGCACATATGTAAAAATGGCAAACTGGGAGCCTTACCTGTAAGACATTGTGCAGTAGTTTAATGATAGATCCTTTCATGGACGATGGTGTCGTGGAGCTGAGACAGCATCTGCCTGACTCCCATAAAGCTGACACCAAGCATCTGTCTTTGGCTGTAGATGGATGGCTAGCATACAGTGTTGGGCAGAAGGGACAGGGTCAGAAGCAGCTGACCAAGCTAGGAGGGGATGAACCTTACTAGCACAGCTGACAGAAGCCTGTGCTTAATGGCCATGGCTGTGTCGCCAAGAGCAGCAGCAGCTGAGAGGGACTATAAGGCTATTTTCCTCATTGTGACAACCATCTGGAAAAGAAGGCTTTCATCGCTAGAAACAGCACATTCCACATAATAATTAGACATTTAATTGAAGTATGATCTAGGTAAGTATTATGTGCACTATAATGTTTGTCGAGTAATTTTTTCCATGTAACTATGTTTTGTGCAAAAGAAAGCCACATACAAATACAAAACAAATGACTATTCCAAAATGAGACCTGTCAAGTATATCTGATACAGACTTCTAGTTGCAGATTCCTCAGCTTAGAATTTCCCCCAGGCGTCAGACTGGATCTGGAGATTTGTCTTCGAGCAATAACCTTGCGCGTCGGTAGGTGGCATCGGTCGAATCCACAGGTGTCGTAGTCGCCATGATGACGTTGGGAGTAGTACATAGCTGCTGTCTTCACATAGTGATGTCAGTTCTTTTCTTTCCATGCCGCACGCTGATCCGGAGAGAGCTGCCCTGGTCTCTTTTTGACCGAATTCGACCGTTTTGTCAACTCTTGTAGTGAGATATTTGGTACGTCGAGGAGGTGACCGATCCACATTGGTTTTTTTGTGGTGTCTCGAGAGCGTCCATGACTCGAAGTCGTGCTCCGAGTGCTGGGCCATGCACCCGAAGGCCTTGAGGGAGCGGTCCCTCAAACTCATGGTGGCCCTGCACTCGACTCCGCCTAAGTCCTGGTACATGGGGTGCCCCTGCGGGCCCCTGCACTGCCCCTGCACTTGGCATGGGCAGTGCAGGGGCCCCTAGGCACAGCCCCATCGCGCATTTCACTGCCCGAATTTCAGGCAGTGAAATGCACGATGAGTGCTACTGCACCCGCTGCACATCAACATTGCCTCCGGCTCTATTACGTGCCAGCTGCAATGTTGATGTGACTTTTCCGCTGGGCCAGCGGACAGAAACACTGTTACCATCCGCTGGCCCAGCGGAAAAGTCATAATAGGGAGCCAGTTATACCGCCAGCAGTGGTGGTATACTGGCGCCCGCAGCTTCGGCGGTCTTTGTGAAAGACCGCCGAAGTTGTACTGAGGGCCTTATTCACTCAACATGCCAAACCTATGGATGGTCAAGCTATCCCACCAGAAGGGTCTTCCAATCTAAGGAAAGCTAAAGGTGCATAGTACAAAGTGCTATAACCAATCATATCCTGTCAGTCACAGTAGGTCAAGTTGGGAATCTGACAGCCTGAGAGCAAGAACACTGATCAAGAAATCAAAAAGACCCTGTCATTTATACACTAGATGGTAACAGTTTTTGTTATGCATCCTTATTACTTCTTCATAGAGGGTTCCGGAGCTATAGTGCATGACTGATGCATTTTAGTGCAAAGATACGGACTCCATAACATAGCTGTCAAGTTGTCAGAGTGTTTATGTGTTACATTTGCATGGTTTCAGTGTACTTAAGTGACACTATACAGTCAAATGTGTGTCAGTTTGAGTGACACTTTTACTGCTTGCAATGCAATTTTAAAAACGGCTACTTTCATATTCGCAGTGTCTTCTCAGCTGCAGGCTGGGACCTCCTAGCACTATAAGCATACAGGTAACTATTCCTCACTGCGCAAAGCAGGATTCAGTTCTGTTTCTCCTTGTTTTTACAAGGTCATGCTAACCCTTGCTGTCAGCGTATCAGGACCTGTCCTGCAATGTTGCACATAGCTCGCATGACCCTGGCAGCTGCACCTCAGTGTACAGGTACTCTTCTTAGCCAAGTGGAAGATCTGGTACTCGGGGTGCGTGTGGGGGTGGATTCAGAAGTGTTGTTACTCAATAACTTTGCGTAGAGGTCTATTGAAGACATGAGTCTTAGAGTGAACACTGCACAAAACCACAAAGGCCTATATGGTGCCTCTAGCCACAATATCAGTGGGGCCCAAATGGCAAGTGTGTACAACATCAAAGTAAAGAAAAAGAGTTGCAAAGAGTATGAGTTTTGTTTTCGAGTTTTATGCTGTTAACAGTAGAGATTCTATGCCAGGACCACAGGCTCCGATTATGCTTCTCTTTCTTCACTCTTTTTTTTCAGCAGCCAATAACAACAAAGTTTATTCAAACACTACATGTCCCATGAAACCCCCTTTAGTCACATATGTAACCATAGAGCTACAGCCCTATATATCTCACAGACTGCCACAACACCTCCTCTTTCTTTACTTCTTCACAGCCAGTTAAGTACTCCTCCATTATTTGCATGCGATATATTGATATGCTTGAGTACAATATTATTATTGTGTTAATGTTACGTTCTCATTGACTAATGTGAGTGGTGCACAGCTATTTTTTTATTTTCGGCAGAGGTCACGTGCCTACCCCATTAGGCGTGTACAGCACGTTTTCACCTCATCATTTTTCCGGGACACCTCTTTTAGCGCATAGGAATCAGTGTTAATCTACGATCTTTCCTTCAGTTAGGGAGTGGTTTGTTCCCTCCCAGTAAGGTGGTGTGCCGCCCTCACTTTCAATAGAGTGGAGAGGTAGTGAGAACCACAGGGCTTTCAGTCCCGCCGTCCTCTTTCTGTTTCAAACAAGTGGGAATGCAGCGCGCAGCCAAAATGTATGGGGAATATGGGGAAGATAGGGAAGGCTGTTATTATGAGAACCCTACTGGGTCCCTGGAGCAAAACCTGGTCCATGCACCGGACAGGCTGTTAATGATGTTCTAGTGAGAGCAACTGCTCCTCTAAAGCGCCACCTTTGTGGCTTCACTCAGCAGCAAGGCTGGTTGCCCCCCTCTGCTGGGCTACTAGAGGGCAGCAAGGGGATGTCGAAGACCACACCAACTCCTAAGCCTAATAAAGGGCCCCACACGAATGCTTTTGATAAACTAGCAGCATCCCTGGTAAACAAGCGTGCCTATAGTGCACCTCAGATCCCTCTTTGAACCCAGACAATTCCAGTAACTCCTCAAGCCACAGCTCTGAGTGAGGGGACAGCCCTGACTCGAGAAAGCAGAACAGCAAAATGCATCACACCGTGCCACGTAAACAGCCAGGCCCCTTACTTTAGAGCTAGGGGATATTATCCATCTAAGGTCCTTCACATGGGTTCTACCACAGGAAGTAGAGGACTATGTGAAGGCGCACATTTGCCAATATTTTGACAAAGAGGTACGAGCCCACCTTTGCTCTGAGTGCCCCAGACCTGATTTACCGGACAGGGTAACAGACACCCCAGGGGTGAACCCCACCATTGTGACCGAACTGGCCTCTTCCGAGTCAGGACCGACTGCTCAGGGCTTCCTTTTTGGAACCCCTTTTCTAAAAGACATATCTAAATTTGTGGCAACGTATACCAACCTAGACAAGGCCCAATGCTCTATTAAGAATATCTTTGACCACTTTATAGCAGGGTTGAACGCTTTAGGAGGCGAGCATTCTCCTGGGGATTCCACTGAGGCCTGCAAAGAGGATACTACCAGAAGGGTAGAGGTCGATACCAGGAGTACAACTCCACCTTCTATCCTTCAAGAACCCAGCACTACAGAGAGCAATTCTAAAATAGGCAATTCAGTGGCTCACAAGGATCTTTCCAAGAATTTAACTCCACAAGTGAGAAATATTCCCTTATCAGAGGTTTCATTGGGGGGTAAGGACAAATCTGTTTGTACAAAACGGTCAGAAAGTGTTGCAAGACCCGTGGGGTCTCAAATCTATACAAGGTTTCAAGCTAGAGTTCTATGAGACCCCGTTACAAACAGTCCCCCTCATGCAATGTATTTTTTCCATCTAGATTAGACTTTCATTACTTCAGAAATACAAACGCTCTTACAAAAAGATGCAATAGAGATTACCCCCATACATCCAAACGGGTTCAAAAGCTGTATATTCCTTGTCGAAAAGAAAGGAGGCGGCTCAAGACTGGTCCTAAATCTTCAAGGATTCAACCAGTGGATACTTTTCTGCCACATCAAAATGGAGGGAACCCACCTGTTAAGAGACACGCCTAGTATGCCTACTAGGATCATCCATACAGGTGATATTTCCAGGCCTCCTCCATTATCGGGCTTATCAATGCCTGAAGATCGACATCTGAACAAAGGCCTAGCTTACTCAGAACAAGTCTCCCTAGCAGAAGAAGCCAAGATGGAAATTTCTTGGTGGTTGGACCACGTGGAGGCTTGGAATGGTAGAGCCATTTTTGGCTCTACGCCAGAGATGATAAGAGAATCGGACTCCAGCTGCTGGGGCTGGGGAGCCTGTTGCGGTCAGGACTCCCGGTAGTCTCATGGGGGTTGTTGGTCCACAACGGACTTAAATCGCCATATAAACTGCTTGGAACTCCTGGTGGGTTCATTTGCAATTCTGAGTTTTTCCCCAGGGAGAGCAAAATGCTGCCCTTTGCTCCACATGGACAGCATTTTGGCAGTCTGTTATGTGAACAAACTGGGCCGAACCAAATCCAAAATTCTGACGGAGATAGCCAAGGACTTTTGACATTTTTGTCTTCAGAATCATATTTCAGTGACAGCGGAATATCTTGCAGGCTAGCGTAATATCGTGGCAGACTGGCACTCTCACCATCTGCAGGATTTCAGCGACTGAAGGCTTCACCTGAAAGCCTTCCATGCGCTTCTCCAATGCTGGGGTCCTTGCGAGATAGATTTGTTTAACTCTCTCCTGAACCATCAACTTTCAAAGTACTTCAGTTGGCAGCCAGACCTGGGTGCTTGCGCAGCGAATGCATTTCTCCAAGACTGGCAACCCGTCTGGACTTATGCCTTCTGTCCATTCGTGATGATACCCAGAGTGTTGGCTCAAAAGAGATGGCTGAAAGCAGAGGTGATCTTAGTAACGCTGCTGTGAAGAGCACAGGCTTGGTTTCCAGCCCTACTGGAACAAGCGTGTGCCCATCTGGTTCTACCTCCGTGTCACTGGAATCTCCTAGTAGATCCGTGAGGTCTTCTGCACCCACTGATACAAGTGGGACAGCTCTCATTGGTGGCCTGGAAGTTTTCAGGAAAAATTGAGTCTCCCAGGCCTTTCACGAGAGGCTCAGGTCTACAATAGTCAAGTCCTGGTCTTCAAGTACTCACAAAAGATATGCATGACCGTGGAGACATTGGTATAATTGGTGCTGTTCAAGGGGTGCAGATCCCTCTGGAACAGATTGCAGTATGATCATAAATTTTCTATCTTCATTGGCAGCTTCAGCCATGGCATATTGGTCAGCGCACAATTTTAGATCAGCCATTTTCGGTGGACCATTGCCTCATAGATGGCAGACCGGCAGGGGAACACCCCATAGTGTGTACATTTTTAAGAGGTATTCGGATAGTAAAACCTCCACCTCCAAAATATTCTGCTTTATGGGATGCAAGTGGAATCTTAAGAATTATACATTCTTGGCCAGAGAAAAAATATATTTCCAGGAAACAGTGATCAGCCAAACCGACCATGCTTTTGTGCCTCATTTCCTGTAAAAGGATGTCCAATGTGAGCGAGTTAATTTTTCTCTCCCGGAGGGGTTTCAGAACCAAATGTAATTCCAGGTCAGTATCTTATCCAGTTTGTCCCGTTAATCCTAAACTTTGTGTAGTGCAATGCCTGAAAGCATACGAGGCAAGTACAGCGGATTTCTATTCAGACATGAAAGGACAGCTATTTATAGCTCTGCAGAAACCATTTCGCCCTGTTACCTCTGCTAATTTGGCTAGCTGGATGAGATGTCTCCTAGCAGAGACAGGTATCTACATATCTAAAATTGGTGCTCACTGAGCTCGAGGAGCAATGGCATCAAAAATCTTTCTCTTAAGGGTCTCGCTCAGAAGATATCCAGAAAGCAGCAGATTAGTCATCGGAATCAACTTTGAAGGATTTTTATTATAAACCAAATATAATTGTAGCGTCTGTGGTGATGGGCCAGCTTTAAACTAGCATAATCGGAGCCTCTAGTCCTGACATAGAAAATACATTTTTCTAGCATTCGCAACAAGAATTTTCAATTCTATTAAGGACACGTTGGCGAGGATCATCCCACCCAGATGTTTTTCAATACGATGTACAAGAGTATATAACGGAATTTGTATTAAATGTATATACGTTGAGCGCTTCCCCCCCTCTAAATGTGACTTGTGAAATTATCTTATTGGACGAGTGTTTACAGCTTTGCTATATTTCTCCTTATAGGAAACTACGACAAATGAAGAGCATACTTCTCAACTGCTTTTCATGTTTTGTTATTGGATTCACAAAGATGGAAGTTTGAAAATCCTCTCAGTTTAATATCAAGAGGAAGGCTATGTTCTGGGATCGATTCTTCCTATCAGTTTCCCGTTGGAGGCTGTGTGTGTTTTCCCAGGTTGGAAGTCATATCGTTGGAGACTTTGGATTAACTGTCTACCTTCTGGAGCAAAGAAAGGGGAGGTGTTACGGCAGTTAGTGAGATATATAGGGCTGCAGCTCTACGGTTAGACATGATTAAGGAGGGTATTCATGGGACATGTAGTGTTTGAATAAACTTTTTTTGATTGGCTGCTGAAAATAAAGAGTAAAATTCTTGTTGTGAATGCTATAAAATGTTATATCCTTATCTAATTAATACTGAAGGAATTTGAAGTGTCTAATTGTAAACGCTGAAAATGATCATTTAAATGATACTTGATGACAGCAAGTTGTAGAACCTGTTATACAAAAATGAAATGGTGCCAGTTGCGCCGAAGCGTGTGCGAGGCCAACTTTTGTTATTATTTATTCTTGCAGCAGTGGAGCCTCTCATGATCCCGACTGTGTCCAGCATTTCTGCAAATGCGTGACTATTGCATTTTAGTACAGTGATGGAACACCAGCACTAAAATGCGTTAGCCTAACCAGTGTTGGGTGGTATACGTGGCAGGGCTGCATATAAGCCAACATTTTCGAAGAGGAAAGTGGCAGATTTTAGAAAAATAATCTGGCAAATACATTTCCCCTTTTGAATTCTAATGAAGCAGAGGGAATTTCAGACGGGAGACAGCCAAAATAAACCTATTTTAGGCTTAAAAAATAGTCTCCATCTGAATCTGGTCAATTGGCCTGTATGGGGCACCAGCACAAAAACGTATTAGTCTAACCCCTGATGCTTGGTTCATTTTTCTGTGATACACTGCGTGGAGACATTGGAATCCATTGATGAAGTGATTGCTGAACTAATGACCTATACACTAAGGGGCATATTTACAAGAAAGTGGTGCATTAATACTGATGTGCCACTTTTCTTGCGTTGCCTCTGTCCCACTGACAACAGCATCTATGTACAATACGGCGCACCATGGCGGTCGTTAGGACAATAACAGCAACATTTTTGATGCTATTATGGTGCATTTCTACACTAGCGTCCAAAATGTTGACGCTAGAGTAGCAAAGTGCAAGGAGACCCACAGGTTTCTATGGGTGCGTCATTTTAATGCCTGCTTTGAGCAAGCGTTAGAAATTACGCTAAAAAAGGTGCACTGAAATCTTGTCGTTTTCACCGTGCCATTTTTGTGGCCTCTTAACGCCGGAGCCCCCCGCATACATTACGCCTGGCAGAGCATAATGTGGCGCAAGGGGGGCAAGATGGCGCAATGGATACGTCATTTTCTAAACATGCCGCGACAAAAAGTGCCTCCTTGTGCCACATGAGAGTAAAAAGAGTCGCCGCTGTGGCGCAGGGCCCTGTAAAGACGCCCGGGGGCGCTGCGCTGAACCTGCGCTTGTCCTCTGCGGCCCTGAGGGAGCCACGTGTTTTGCGTAAATCTGTGCCTGTCTCTCACAATGTATACATTGTTTATTTATTGCCAGTGCGACAGGCGGTGGGAGACTCGACGCCATAATAACCCGTCGGTTGGTGTCGGCGCTGCTCCGCTCCTCCGTGGGTTGTTTAAGGGTCTTTGTAGTTTATGTTTCAGCCTCGAGGCTCCGCGGGGTCACTGCAGCCTGTGGGGGTCACTCGTGGTCCTTTGTCTCTTTCAGCGGCTCTCAGCTCCGTGGCTTCCGGGTCAGCGAGGGCAGAGGCAGCACCAGCGGTGAATGACGTCACTTCCGGCCTCTTCTTCCGGCTCCTTCAGCTCTAGGGGTGGGAGGATCCTGTGTCTGTGCGGAGACCCCCTCAGGCCTGGGACTGAGATCTTCCCCCTCCCCGGGCTCTGTGGAGGTAGGAGCCCGACTGTCCACACCTCTTCTCCCACTTTCCACACCTCTTCTCCCACTTTCCACACCTCTGCTCTCACTGTCCCACCTCTGCTCTCACTGTCCACACCTCTTCTCTCACTGTCTCACCTCTTCTCTCACTGTCTCACCGCTCCTCTCTCACTGTCTCACCTCTCCTCTCCCACCACCTTCTGAGGCCGGACACCCCCTCAGGCCTCGGACTGTCGTATTCACCGTCCCCGGGTGAGGGGAGGGGTCTGTGAGCAGGTGTCTCTGGAGGTAGGAGTCTGACTGTCCCACTCCCCGTGTCTCCTCTCCCTCCTCTCCCCTACCTGTCCCTCCTCTCCCCTACCTGTCCCTCCACTCCTCGGCCCAGGGAGACCCCCTCTCAGCTTGGCCTCCCTGAGGAGGTTCCTGGGGGCAGAGAGTGAGGCCTCAGCTCCCCTCCTGCTGGAGGGAAGGGGCTGCTGTAGTCCATGGCTTTACCGGTGTCTGCACCCCCAGTCCCCTGTGACCTACTCCTTGGATTCCCTCACTACCACCGGGCAAAAGTGCCCCTCATCTCTCTACGGCCCCTCTCTCACACACATTTTATTTGTTTTAAAGCGCAGGTGAAGGCTGGCGTTACTATTAAGAATCTATATCTAACGGAAAGAACCCTTTAAAAAAAAAAATATATATATATGTGGAATAGATAATGAAATACTGGGGAGAAGCATAGCATCCTAACCTATTTTATGCTGTTTGCAAGCAGCTCTTTGATGACACACTGCATCAGTCACTGTTCTATATCAGGGTTGTATCTTATGAACTGCGGTAACAAAAGAATCTCTGTGACAAAAGTAGAAATCCACTCAGCTATCCACATAATATACAGATCTGTGCTTTGCAGCAAGCATATTAACCCTCTACGCTACATTTATAATAGTCGAAACTGCCACTAGACAAATCTCCGATCTCTCTCTAGCAGGAACATTAATTACCAGAGTTATCTAGACATTTTATTGCTAGCTGAATGCTTAAGGAATTCTGAAGCAGATATTTTTAAATCATAAGCTATTGTTGAAAACAGAAATAGCTCCCCCCCCCACGCCCCTCACCCCCGCCCACGATCAGCACCCAGAATGGTCACACCAGTCTTACTGCCCTAAAGCTGTGGCCCTGCTGTATTCTGAAGAGCTGTGTGGGCCTCAGTCCTGCTTCATCTGCTGTGGTATCATTCATCCTGACCCGGCCAAGTACCACTCATCAGGGACTCATAGGTGCAAGGTTTTCAGTTTGCTTATGGTCATATTTCAATATTTGTAGGGTGCGGATCAGCACCGACCTAACTCAGCAGTGGAATTGGATGCCTGCACTAACAAGCAGGCCCACAGCTTAAGGTCACAGGGGTAGGCGAGGTTCTCTGGATATTACAACGTGGAGCCCTGTCCGGTGTCTAGATGACTGTTATACAGATACTCTTTGGAGATTGATACAATTTGAGATTCACCTAGTTTGTTACTTCCAGCTCTCGGGACATTGAAGGCTTATTTTCATACGACGAAACACGTCTTGGCTGTTTTTGCTACAGACTGATGCTGTATGAACCACACAGTAGATCAACGATAAGACTGTCATGTAAAATACATCCTTGCAGTTTGAAATATATGATGGATCTGGAATAAAAGAAACAAGAAGCCTTACGATCTTGAGATTGGATATTGATTTACATTGGAACTCTGAGTGCTCAGAGCTTACTGTATTCACTGTTTATTGATCCCTGTTTTAGGGGTTAGGTTTGGAGTTGCAAGGTAGCCAACCATGTCACTGGAGCACCATCATTTTTTATACTAATTGTTTCTCAAGTTCCCAGATATTGGTGAGAGCCCAGTTCATGGCCCGGCTACAGTGAGTTTTTATCCAAAATTAGTTAGTTTAACTTGTCTTGCATGGTACTTGACAGACATGGGGGGTTAGACTAACACATTTTAGTGCTGGTGTCGTGCTAAATTGCATTTGTTGCACATTTACATATCTTCTCAATGAAGTGGCGGAATCAACATGGCGCTGTGCTGTCATAAAACAGCTTGTGCACAGTGCTTACTGTGTGCTGCTATGCCGCTCTGCATCAGAATGCCTTCCAGGCAATTCACATTTTAATAGCCTGTTGGCTGGGCTGGGTGAACTCACTCAGATGTTGCTATGGTGACCCGAGGCAAGCGCTATCAGACTCACTTCTTTGGTACAGTACTTCCGCCACAACGCTTCATGGTAAAAACAAGTTTGGCAGCTGCCTGTCCTCAGCAGGCGTTGCACTTCACATGTGGCACTGGATCAAGTCTGCTGCAGGTGGCTCGGAGGAACCTTTTAATACCCAGACAGCCACTCGTGGATCCTGGCACCTTTTATTGTTTTCCAGCTCCCTGAAACTAGTGATGTAGGCGCATCAACACTGAGCTGCCATTAAACATACGGACTCTCCACCTACTCCTGAGCTCCTTGAGCCAGGATCCAGGAAGTGCATTACACCCTTGCAGCGCAGTGCCGATTTTTGTCACTGGACGCCACCGGCACTTATTCTTGGGACCAGAACTCTTTTCACCTGCAGCAACAATCCTGAGCATAATTTTGCAAATTTTATGTTATTTTTCGGAACGTTTTTTCTGACGCCCCAGGCATCATACTGTATGTATTATGTCATTATGTGACCTCTGCGTCATTATGATGAGTCATTCGCCTCTTCTTCGCCTGTGGGTGCCCTGTCCAGACCGGCAGTCATCAGGAAACATTGATCTGTAAAACAGCCACACCATTGTCCTGTTCTTTTCTAAATGTGCAATGCACTGCTTCCTTATAGCACGGCATTGTGATCTCATTTATCACTCCTCACCTTCTGCTCCCGCCACCCCTAGTTCACTGTCTACAGTCCATAGTCATTTGGATCCCAAATGTGCAGTCCGTCCAGGCTGGCTTCATGCAAGAGTGAGGGATCTGGAAGCCATTGGTGGCATCGGGCATCTTTTCTTGACGGCACACGGCACAGTGGAACCATGTAGAGATGCTGCCCCGTGCACTGGTAAGCAGCTGACCCCTATCACTCTGCAACTCCTATATAAAAGGAGGGAGTGTCCAGTGATTACAGGGACACTGTGCCAGCACCAGCTTGTTAATAAGGTGACCTTAACGTTAAAGCACCCTTTTAAGCAGTTTTACCTTTGGCACAATTCCCTATTTACTATCATAAAGGTGTATTTGTTTTGGTTGATCTCATTAAAATGGATAAGGTTGAAAGAGCCGTACTGCCTGGCTTTGCGAAAGGAAAGAGTCTGTTGTGATTGAATGCAGTTCTCTGTATTAGTTTGTTTTAGTCAATTTCGATTCTTTCTAAATCTAACTGTGTGGGTGGAATAAAAGGCTCACACCTCCTAATTGCTGTTTAGCACCTCACAAAAGAATTGAAATGCACATGTTCACACCCAGAACATTTGGCACTGTCACAGATAAGGAAAATGAAAACTTGGCAGCTAGACTGACCCGGACTGTGCACAGAAACTCCCCTCGCCCTGCTGCTAAATGGAGCTGAGGGTGCAGCCAAGGCAGGGTCTTATCTGTTCCAGGGTGGCATTGTAGTTGCACATTTATAGCCCTTGACAACTTGAAAGCATGTTTTCAAAGGATGTAGTGCACTTTCCCTGTGGCTGAGCTATGGATTGAACTTCATCAAGTATTTATGGGTAGTGTTTTGATGGACACGAGGACCACAGTTACATTTTTATCTTGTTTGTCATTGCAACTGTTCATGGATTTGATGCGAAAATCGATGAGAAATAAGACACTTTAGGCTTGGGTGCCAGTGTTTGAATGGGTACAAACTTTGTGAGTGAAGTATAGTGTGTGCGGCAGTTGTTTTCGTGTTTCACCTGTATGCAGAGTCTGCTCAAAGAAAATATGTTCTCGTGCCTGCATGTGGGTACCTACCAGTTTTGGCTTGGTCTCTATTGGAGGTGAGCTGCGGAAGTGCCCAGACATGAGATGATGATATGCTTAGGGCAGGTACCGTCTTTCATTATCTACAGCATGGATGCTAATAAACATTTTTGCAGGACACAACAATAATGGCGTGCGGCAGTGGCAGCTTCTCTGTAAGGGCGCTGGGACTCCACCCTTCTGATTTTCAGGTCTGATTTTTTTTTTTATCTGTTCTTACACAAATATACCTTCCCTCAGAGAATCATTGTGCAGCCAGGTAATTATGTGATGACCATTGCATGTGTATGGAAATCTTTCCGATAGGTCTCATCTTTTCACTTTCTTGATTGTCAATTGAGAGGTGCTGCTGGAGTGACCCCAGGATGCAGACGAAATTCAGTCTCAAAGGGCTTTGGCATGAGGCAGTCAGATCCCATGTCAGTCGGACAGTGAGAAACATCTGTTTTGCAGCAGTCCCTCTTCAGTGTTTAATAGATGACGGGCTGCTCACTTTCATGTTGTTGTGGCGCAGCATTAATGGCCATCAGAAACCTCCACTAAATCCGTCAGACATCTTAGGAAAGCACATCAGTGAGCATTTTTTCACAGTAAATGATACTAGTAGCACTTTCAGTGACTAGATTGATATAATGCAATTGTTATGAAGTAGTGTAATCAATTAGGGCCACCTCCTAGAAGCTTGCAACAGGTTTAATTTTTATACTGAAATAAGTGAACCTCTATGTGAAATTGTTATGACACAAGCTAAAATGTACTGTTTCCATTGCACTTACAGGCCTAGATGGAGAACACACAGAGAAGCCTTGTGCAACGCATGTAGTTTTTGCTTTTGTCTTATCCTGGATGGATATAGACTCCTTTTTTAGGTTGAGTGTGCAAAATCTTTGACCTAATGTAAGCATTGTGGGTTTTTAACTGCACCCACACTCCCATCACTTTCACTCGTTCGTGGCCTTGATGTAATTGGTAATTGCTTTACGTTTGTCCCACCCTGGGACGGTTTTGTTACCACCTTGCAGACTGACCCTGTTACATGGATAATTGCATGATTGCTGATATAATTCAGCGTGAGTGAACTATTTTATTATTTTGTGTCTCCCCTTCGTGCTCCATGGCAGCCATGGCTCTCACAGCGCAAACTCCATTGGCGATATTGAAGCGCTGGTCACATTGTTCACACTGTTACCTAATCTGAGTCATTTCTTTTAGCTCTCTCCTTCACGCTCCAAAGTTGTCCCAAAAACACTTATGATTGACAAATGCTTTTCTAAAAAAAACACAGAAATCCACACTCAGCGCAGCGGGAGAGCTGATACTACAATATTCAGTGCACTCGGGAAAAGTTGCCGCATGATGCTTTGCAAGCATTCTTTTTCAAAACATTTTTGCCTTAACTCTGACTGTGGTGGTCCTATGACAATGGGACCACCACCAAAACATTCAGCACAATTCACTCTTTCTGTTTAGGTCATAGCTGGGTTCTCACACTATGTTATTGCGGAGTCCAAAATAATAACCTCTTCCACCATTGTCACCTTTATGGCTGGAACTTTTGTTTTACAGCTTGGAGTAGTTTGTGTTCTGGGGCCTTAGTATTGCAGGAGGCCTGCTAGACCTGAAAATGTGTAGGTCACTCCATGTGCTCTAGGGGCTTATTACATGGTTGTACTAAATTACTTTCTGCCATTTTATTTTCATGTGGTTATGTCCTTTAGGGGGTAATTATATGGTTACATGACCACGTTTCTTACAAATGATATTTTTATTTTGGTGTCCTCTAAGGGCTGTCCTGAGCATTACAGTCAACATACTACAGTTTTTGCTGCACTGGGTCATCCCATAATGCTTTGCAGGGCATTGTTTCACAAAACATGTTTGCTTATAACTCAGCCTGTGGTGGTATTAGGACAATGGAACCACCTTCAAAATGTTCACCACAACCTGCTCTTTCTGTCTAGGTCATCTCTGGGTCCCCACACTAGGTCAGTGGGGACCCCAAAATAATAACTCCTCCCTCCATTCAGTTTCTTTTTAAGCTCTCTCATGGCATGGACCTTTGTTTTACAGCTGGGAGTAGTTTGTGTTTTTAAGGGTCTTGTTTGTAATATCATTGCAGTGAGCTGCAAGTTCTGAAAATGTGTAATGCACTGTGCCCTCTATGACTAAATAGGTGGTTACACTGCAATACTTTCAGTCATTTTCTTTTCAGGTGGTTATGCTCTCTAGGGGCTAACTATACAGTAACATGACCATGTTTCTTAAAAATGTTATTTTCATGTTTTTTATGTTTTAATAATGTCTCCTCATTGCAATTATGACCATGATTCAGGCCAACTTAACATCCTGATTACACTGTCGCTGAACACTCTTGATGTGTTTGGGTGACTCTTCTAGTTTATTTCTCTCATTACTCCTCCCTGGCTTTCTTGTTTTGGGCAATTGTGTTAGCCAGCCAGCAACTCTGATGGTGGAGTGGTGAAAGTGGTATTCTATTGGAATTAGCAATGAAGATTTAAATTAGGATTCTAAATGGCAACATTTTCATTTTTGGCTGCAGGTATAGGAAGAAGGTAAACAGGAGTGATTTAGTTACATGCAGGGCCACTGGTATTATGTGGCAGGAAAAGACCAAATTATTAGGCAGGGTTGATCTATTTATGTGGCAAGAAAAAAACAGATTATGAATTTACAACAACAGTAGCTCTAAATCAGGCAAATACGAGACCCATTGCATTGCAAATGCTTGTGAATACATGGTCTCACAATAGTACTTTATCTGGCCGAAATTTCCCCACCCCAGCTAAACCTTCTTTTAGGAGTTGAGGGTTGCATGTTTTGTTTACTTACTCACTGCTTTTCACTTTGAATTGTATCTGTCCTGCCATTTTCAAATTTCACCAGCTGTCACTGGCCCACGGAGTGACCCAGGGCTACAGTGACATGTGGGAGTAAAGTCGCATTTCTCCACTCCCATGTCTCAGGTCTACAACAAGGAGGCAACTGCAACAGGAGAGAGCAAGGATTAAAAACAAAAAGTACCAGGATCCAAGTCTGAACCATCGAAGGGCACCAATAAAGCAATTATTCAGAACTCTGTCCATGCTCCATCGAAGGGACAAACACACAAGGAAGAATGTGAAACTGACAGGCGCTGACCAATGAGAAGCAAGGAAAGATGCAAACAAAAAATCTTGCAAGTGAATCTCGGGCATAGCCTACAAATGGTGTAGAGGAGCAGCTTGAGATGTGATGGAGATGTCCAGTGATTGATGTAGACCACAAACACCCCCTTGTGATAAGTGTCAAACACCAGTAGTTGCCTCCAGACCAAACCCTAGCGTGCTCTTGTCTTAACTGCCCCAAAGGTCTGAGATAGATACAGAGACAGATCGACTAGGCAAGATGCAAAGTCAGACAGACAGATAGAAAGACACACACACAGACTCTTAAACATATTCCTTCACACACACATTCTTAAACACATTCGCTCACACACACACTTTAAAAACAGATCGAGTGTACATGGAACTGAGGATCTTGGGTCAAAAACAGGGTGTGGAATGTAGGTTTGTTTTAGTTCAGTAACACAGGCCAATTACAAGGCTCTCTGAATAATGAAATGTTTTATTGTCCTCCAGTTATTATACAGGCTCAGATTCTTTAGAAAGTCTGTGAAGATCTCACAGGATCGTTTCTTCTATTTTTCTTAGACCCAGCAGGCTACTTCCAAGCGGCAAAGACCAATTAGAGCTCCACCTCCAGTATCCTCAGATTAAAGGAAAAGGTAAGTGAAATGTAAACCAGATAAAGTAAAAGAAATAAACAAGTTATTGGAAAGCAGATTCCTCTCAACATCTCATTTATCAGCTATATTTTTTTTAGCTGTGTTCTACTTTCTATGTACTGTTTCATACTCTCTTCTCCTCTTCCATCAAAAGAATAGTGCCCTTAGTTAGGCCATCAAGACTTGCTTCTAAACAAAAAGGAACCCAGTTGCTATTAGGACTCAACCTGTAAGCAGGATTCTATGAATAATTGTCATGGTTTTGCCCTTAGTTGCCCCCCAAGGGCACTGTGCCAGCCTCTTTGCCTGTATTTTTGCGGACCTGTTTCTTCCACGGGTTAACCCTGTCTCACACCTGGGCAGCCATGGTCTCCCCATGAAGTATGATGGAGCCACAGCGTTTCCAGAAGGAGTGGAGGTTTCCGTCTCAGTTGTTTGTCTGTATTTCAAGGTTTGCCTCTTGGCTCTCTAGTTCTCTTCTCGCCAATACCAGCTCCTCAGTTTTGATTCCTCTTGGCTGTCATACGTAATGTAGCTCTTCATCATGTTCCTTGTGCAGCAGGGTATCCTCCTCTATGAGCTGACTCCTTGTTGGCAGTCCTCCGCTTCCCAGGCCTTGGGGTCAAAGATTGTCAGCCTGAGAGAACCTTTTATACTCCTTTGTTGGTTTTCCCTCTCCATGTCTTTCCTCTCTGATGCTTTTTCTGTCTTTTCTTCTGTTCTTTCTTTGCACGTCCTCCTCCACTCTCAGTATGCTGAGGGCATCGTTGGGACTCCTCCTCCTTGGGTAAGCACTCCCATCGACGGTGGGGTAGTTGGTAGCCTTGTTTTTTCCCTAATGACCAAACCTGCTAAATCATACATTGTTCTGTTATCTCTCTGTACCCAAAAATACAACACTGTACTTTACTCTCCAGCCTACTAGGAAGACGTAATTAAAACCACATGTTGAAAAACTAGCACATACTCAATCCACAGACTGGGGGCTAGTTTAGTGTTTGTTGTACTCAACACACAAAAATATGAAACAAAAAGATAGGCATTTTAATTGACACTGAGAGTAATGACTACATGTGTGAGACCCTGAGCGCACTACAAATAGTTTACATTGCCTGGACACACATGTACTTTTCGTTCTTCAAGGCTATGTCAAGAGTTAATTGACAACAAATGACTGCCCACAGCTCAGAAACCCTCTTGGGACACACAAGCTATTTTTTACCCCCAAATTATGATACTTTCGTTTATGAGCTCCTCATACCAAAAATAAGATGCTTTTCTTCACTATCCATGCTTCTAGCAACACATAATGAATCCCAAAACTAAACTTTAAGGCCCTCATTACAACCCTTATTGATTTAATGTCAAAAGCAAAACCGAGGTGCACTTTTACCTCTTTCATGAGCAACAGTCATGTCTTACCACCAGGTCTCCTAAATAGCATGTACACTCCATCATCCAGACACAGAATGTTTTTTTAACACTCCTCTTGGCATTTCAAAAACATGGAAAGCGTTCAACACTACGTTTGTAGTTGACATGCAAAATCATACAGTAATAGGTAAGTAGTCAAACAGAAAATAGACATACAGCCTTCTGATGGTAAACAGTTTTCAGTTTGTGAAAGCGATCACATAAAAAGCCTACATATGTGCACCTCACATTGCGGGTCACTGGTATCAGTTCCCCTACAGGGTCAGAGGTGATGGTACACTCGCAGAATATCAGTATGCCACTTTATAATAATTGTCTTAAAATAGACAATACACTAATCTACAAACGTACAACTTTGTCCTTAATTTTCGCAGTTTTGGGATTGTGGGCGTTCGCATTCAAATAGATGTTGGGACACTGGCTGTCGGCATCCCCATGTTGGAGGGGTCATGGGGAGGTCCTAGTAGGGTAGACTGTGGTATTCACCCATTATGCCTTTTAAGGTCAATGCTAAGCGGTATAACATGGTCAACCCCTCACACTCCCCCCTTTCTCGTCCCTGACATTGGGCCCCATAATCTGAAAGGTAACCTGCTCTTAACAGTGCTAGCGTTAACGTCACTAATTGCTCTCTTGTTCTACGCCACCGAATTCTCTTGTCCTTCAGTCGAAGCATCTGCCGTATCTAGTGTCTCCCATCCGTCAACCACCTCCGTCCACAGGGGCGCTATAGGTTGGCGTTGGAATCCCCTCGTCTCTTTCCTCTGCAATGCCCTTTCCTCTGTTCACTCCCAGCTTGTAACATCAGTCACCCATGTCTCCAATCTAGGGCCCCCTTTTCTCCCGATACCCTTCATTTCATGGCCACCCGTCGCCTACGTATCTATTCTTCATCGTTATAGGGGGTAGGTCTGCTGAAGAGGCCTAACAGGCAAACTGCAGGTGTGTTGTCAAGCTTTCTATTCAATGTCTGATTAATTCTCAAAACCACTCATCCCAGAATCCCGTGAGGCTGAAGAATGTTTGGTGCAGGATTTCGCTTTCACTCTGGCTATGCAGACTCTGCAAAGAATCAGGCAGATACTTAGACAGTGGGGCTGTCAGCTCGGGGTCGTTTGTCTCTATGTGGATGCTGTGGTTGGAATGTTCAGCAGGCCGCTTGTATCAGGAAGCCAATTAGTTTACCAACAAATTTAGAATCTTAATTTGAATTAGGTGCCATCAGAGGCATTTCATATACTCCCCAACCCACTACAATCTTCCCAAAAGCATCCGGTGAGGAACTTGAATGCCTAAAGAATGGGTACTTCAATAATCCAGCTTTTTACAGGAGTTTAGACCTGAAAGCATCGCTTCATGCAGGCTTTGAGGAAGTATTGCATCATACTACTTATTAGAGAAATAAGCTTTTAGAAAGCAAGAGCGTCTTCCCTTTGGGACCCATTGGCTTTGCCAGTACCTCTTGGCAATGCAATACAGCAGATCCTTTTTTCATGCATAATGACAGGGCACATGCAAGTGTCTTTGCTTGCCTGCTTGTCATTACACGACTACTAACTGATAGGGGGCAATTTTCTTTTACCTGTCCAAGATGCCTCAAGAAAGGGAAATAATAAACGGAATAGCACAAAAGTGTTTTTTCTAGGACGGGGCTTCAGCAGCAATTCTCTGCCCAGTCCCAGCCAAAACAATATATTTTCCCAGGATTGCAACAGAGAGGGAAAGCAGTGCGTGAGGGAAAGCAATAGGGCCTGGGAGAAGCACACACTTCAGAAAGCAACACTGACCATGGTGTTTTGGGTAGTTTGGAAGGAGAAGCACACAAGAGAGCTTGCAGCATGAGGGAGGCAACAGCACAGAAAGACACGAGCGGGTCAGAAAACTAAGATGTACTACAAAGCCACTAACATGAATAGCTTGTTGAAATTCAATAGTTTCTATCTATGAACATTACATGAAAATCTCCCATACAGCCAGTTTTAAGAATCAGAAGAAACTATTGTAACATTCAGGACTAGTCGATTGATATATGCTACTGCAGAAACATTGTCCATCTTTAGCAGTTCTACGCTGTCCTTTAAAAATTTTTTGAAACTCATAAGGGCATAGAGCCCTGCTGGCAACTCTAAACAGTTGATCTGTTGTTTCATCTCTAATTGTGACCACAAACCACCAGTGTCCTGTGTGCCTTGGCGTGCACCCCAACCAGTAGATGTCGCGCACCACTCCAAAATGAAGTCTGGAGAACAACCAAAAATTGCTCTGCCATTCCATTCTCCAGCCACCAGGAAAGTTCTAGTCTGGCATCCCCATCTAGGATTACCCTGTCTCCATATCACAAAGCCTTCCCGAAGAGCTTTCCCTTTTATTCTCTACATTGCTTGATAATGTAACGGACCTGGGAAGATGGCCTGGTTGGGTGAAGATAAAAGACCTAAGAGTCTGGATAGCTCTATCAGTGTTATAGACTCCATTTTGCCCAGTAAAACATATTTTGTTCCGTATTCTTGTGATATTTTTTTTAAAGGAAGTTTGAGAACTACATTTACAGTATCTATGGTGAAAACCAAGAACTCTAGCCCTGGACAGGGTAAGAACAGACTTACCTTTGTTTACAATAAAGCCTAAGGGCCATATGTACAAACACTTTTTCCCGTAGAAACAGAATGGGGAAAAACCTTTGCTACATCTGGCCCTAAATTCTGTAAAAGGGAAATAGACATAACTGGATCCCTCAGAATCTGCGACTGGCATTGAGACATGCGGATGTCTTCCAGATAGATGACCATCCGTATGCCTCTCTCTCAGAGGTAGGAAGCTACTGGCTCAGTCCCTTGGTAAAAACCAAGATGCTGATGACGGGCCAAAAGGAAGTGCACCGAATTGGTAAAGGCGACCCTTCCAGATGACCTGAAGTTAAGATTGGTATTCCTTGGCCATTGGATTCATAAAATAAGCATTCTTCAGGTCTAATTTCACGAGCCAATCCTCTTTCAACAACATATCTTTAAGAAGATGGATACCTTCCATCTTGAAGTGTCTGTAGACTAGAAATTTGTTTAGACTTCTTAAATTTATTACAGGCCTCCCCCCCTTGTCCTTCTTTTCCACTAAAACAGAGTGCTTACGAACAACTTGTTTTCTAGGGGCACTTGTAGGATTGCTCCTTTTTGTAACATAGTACCTATCTCTTCCTCTACAATAACTTCCTGTGAGGGTGATGAATTCAGTTCTCTTGGGGAAGAGAACTGGGCAGGTTCTTTTGAGAAACCTGTTTTGAATCCTTGAATGGTCTGTAAGACCCATGGGTCTTGTGTAACTGTTTCCCAAACATGGAAAAAGAACCTGAGACAACCTCCCACCTTTATCGGGAAAGAAAGAAAATTTGATGTACTCACCCTGGTATCCTGACGAGGTTTGACCGCGTCCTTTGTTGACTCTTCCACGGAAAGCGCTTCCTCTCTGGGAGAAGTTTCTGCCTCGGTATCTGTGACAGGGTTGCGATATCCCTGTCTCCCGAGGACACTATGGGACCGTTATCTTCGTACCCGGGGGGTACCTTAGAGAGGGTTGACGACCGGAGCGTCAACCCGGATAACCGACTGACGGCAGGTAAAAGGGGAACACAAAGATGCAACGGAGAGGAAAGAGAGGAAGAAACTACAGAGGCTGGCGACGCAAGGAGCAAGGAAATTGAACAACGTGGAACGGTCCACGATGAGGTCGAGTCAACTGCCAGGAAGAGCGACGAGGAGAGCGTGCTGTCGGCGATGTGTCAGGGAGCGGAGGAGAGCAGAGACCCAAAACCGCTGGGCAGACAAACTGGAGAACCCCGCCACGTCCCTGGAGGGGCGTGGCTCACTCAGGTGTGTGCATACCTCACCAACACCAGCGGCTTATTTTGGAAGTGGAGAGGCAGGAGAGGGGACAAGGGACGGGCAGGAGGGGGTGGAGGCAAAACAACAGAGGAATAGCGAGGAAGAACAGGAAAACAGGGATAAGATAGAATATTTTTGTTTTAAGAACCTGGCTTTCACTGAGGTGTCCAAAAACGACCATATGCGCACTTTCTTCTCTTTCCCCCCGGGACGTTCCTTTGTTTTCGGTACTATCCTCCTCGTCCTATACACTCCTCCAGCCACCCCCCTTTTTTCTCCTCCCGCACTATAATTAAACCAAAGAGATTACTTAATTCAAAACAAAATCCACTTACCTTTTCTTTTTGTTACCCCCCCTCCATCTACGGTTTTGTTTCATTATTCCTCATTCCTCTACATGACGAGGTTTCCTCCGGGGAAAAAGCTGATGACAAAAAGACCTAAAAAAGGAAAGAAGAAAAGGACAATTGAAGAAACGCAAGACAAACAATAATCGAAGTCAAAAGAAGATCAGAGAATCACAAAACAAACTAAGAAAGATAAAGGACATTTCTTTTTTGTATTTATTATTATTATTAATATATATATTTTTTTTTTGAAGACTTACGTCTCGAGAACACTAAGAAAATAAAGAGATCTATAAAGGACTTAGCCAGTCGGTCTGTTGTCTTCCAACTATACCAATATCCTTTGTTTTCTTTTCCCCCTCACGCAGTTTTCTCTGTAGACTCCTCTTGCTTGTCTATAGCTGGAAAAGTGGGACCTTTGTATACCCTGGCCGGCAGAAAGTCCCCTTCTGCCAGCCCGACCAAAAACACCTGGACTAAAGACGTAACACATGTTGGTTTGTGCTTTGTCTAGGGCGGTAAAGGTTGGAACATACTTATTAAGAGTTTTGATCATGTCCTCCCCAAAGAGAAGACCCTTAGGATTTGTAGAGGGTTCACGATCTGCCAGGTCCCCACGTTTAGGGTTAATTTTTAAGAGGACAACCCTATGTCTCTCAATGTTCAGCACGGCGTTGGCGTTGCCAAGCAAACCCATAGCGCTTCAGCTCCAACCTCTTAGTAAGTGAATATCCAAAGGTACTTCATTGATACAGGCATCTTCTAATAAGTCAGTACTCCTTGCCAGAGGTCCTAACATCCAGAAGACGATCCTAGCAGGTGAGGATCAAGGCCTCACCTAGGGTCTCTACCCAGTTTAAAAAGAAATGTTATTAACTCTGGGTAAAGGTTGGGTGTAAGGCAGTTCTTATCGTATACGACCGGTTGTGAACATTCATTTCTTTGAATGTTCCTAACCAGCGGCTATGGGGGAGGAGAGTTGCCCCTGCGAGCAGCTATAGCCTTTAACAACAATAAACTGTGGTTATCATAGTTTTGTTGTTAAAGAGGCGGGCCATGGGGGATGACTGGGAGTGCACTGTGCACTCCCCTCAGTGCGCATGTATGTTTGACTTGTGGTCTCGGGCTGGCCAAACCCACATGTGCACTGTGCACTCTCCAGCCTGGCACTGTGTTGCTGGGCTAGAGAGAGCAGGCACAGCCTCCCACTCAGCCTGGGAGCGCCCTGGCTGGGCGTTCCAGCCAATCCTAACGCTGTTCTGAGCATCGTCCAGATTGCCTGCAGGGCAGGCTGGGAACTTGTGCCTGCAGTGACGAGGGAAAGAGGAGTGGCGCGGAAGCGGGTACATTTTTATTTCTTATTTATTAAATGTTTTTGTCCGCCCCCTTCCCCGCATGCCGCACTGCCCCTGCCCCTTTAGAGTGCAGCGAGTCGCGACTGTTCCTAACTCTCCTCTCAAGGGGGTTACGAATCAACCAGTTGATTAATCTTGCCCCGTGTTCCTGTGGGTACCATTCTGCACTCTTTGGGCTCTTGATATTATCAGGGGAGAACATTTCTTCACCCAGCGGATCTCTGATTACATCCTTTGAGGAGGATGGGAGGTCTTCATCCACAAGGAATTCGTCTTGATTGAATTAATCATTATTCAAATCTAGGACATAGTCATGTAAGGGGTTCTCATTAAAAGATCCAACTTAATTTGCATCATTGGGGACATCACAGTCCAGTGTGCCATGAGGGTCACTATTCAATTTTGCGTTGTGTAGTGTGCCCAATCTTTGTGAAGTTCGTGGACCTCCAATTCTCCTTGAGGTGCTTAAGACCTCCATTCTATGCAAGGTGCTTAGACCTCCTATTTTTTTATAGGCTTTAACCCCTTTTTCAGTGTTATTGAGATGCGTAGTTTTCCTTTTACGCCTACCCCTTTGTTACTTTGAGCCATCCTTTCCAAGGTAATAGGAAGAGAATCCCCTCCATTATCATCTGAGTCGCTCTCAACCACAAATTGGTCTAGTGTCTCTTGACACAGGACCACATTTCATGTTGAATTCGTTTTTTTTTATTAAATCCTCATTAATTCTGACCTGCCAGCTTTCAGATGTGTGACCATTTATGTCAGATGTGTGGTCATCTATGTCACTCATTTTACAGGTTCAAAATGAGTTTGGCTAGTGAAGCAGATTTGTTACATAACAGATTTTAGGTAGATAAATTAGAATTCACCAAATATAGTAATTAATGTAAATTGTTAAATTAAGTAGAAACTGCAAAAGGATGCCCACTCTTCTTGGAAAGTAATTCGGACGGTTGATACAGTTGCCAAACCAAGTGGAGATTGAAACTGTCAAGTTGATGCGTCAAGATCGCCGTACAATTGCATGTAAAACAAATCTAAGGCCGTAGCCCCAAAGGAAAATGGAGGTTAAATACTCACGTTGGGCCGGTAGACCATTGCCCAATGCATTTCTAACCTCCAATGATGTACGCAAGGAAGAAACTTGTGCCGCCTCTGTTAGAATGCAGCCCATTTGACGAAGAAAAGGTTACAACCCAGAAGTGAAACCCCTGCTGGTTATACGGAGGGGCTTGCTCGCCGAAACAAAATACTTCTCAGTAAAGCCCAATTCTGAAAAGCTACAGCTCAGAACTGAAACCACTGTTGATGTGGAATAGACGTGTGACCTCGGAGGCCTTCTTCAAGGAAGCGACCTCAGAGGGTGGCCTGGGAGGCCGCATTCAAGGAAGCGGCCTCAGTGGGTGCACCCGATCATTTGTAATAGAGTCGGTTATACTGCTTTTGTAGCAGACCGATGCGTTTGAGGAGCCACCTGGGCTGAAATGACAGAAGCAGGATGAATACTCCTGGTAAGGAAAACAAAAACCCTGCAAAGGAAAGTCAGTGTTCATTGATTCATTAACAATAACCCTAATAAGCAAAACGTTCAGTAAATTGGAACTGCACACAATACACTTAAAGGAGCTAACAAGGAATGAGAAAGAGAAAGATACTTATCTGCGGGGAGCAGCAGTTAAAAGAGGCAGAATACTGTCTCCATGGAGGTGATATGTGTACTGGATGTTCTGTTCTGGAATATTTTATTTATGATGTTATCTTCTTTGAAGTGGCATTAAAGGAATATATGCATAATAGTAGCCTCCGTTCTTGTAATAAAATTCATCAGCGGACAGGTAGATGGTGAACATTTTGTCATTGTCCATCTGTGGTATAACTGCATATGTTTTGGCATATGTGGTATCAAAGCTCTTGACAATCTGATTCTTTTGTGGTACTAAATTTTGTTTGTTCTGGATGGAAAACTGCGTTAAATAATTGTGATAGGGTTGAGTGAATGGTGTCAGGTGTTTGAGTGCTAATTATTGAAATTCCAAGGGGAGGTTTTGGCTTGATAGTCTTTATAGGTGCTCTGTCACCTGGGGCCTCTCTCCTGTTGCTTTGGTAAATAGGATACTCTCCTTGTATCTAATTTTGGAATCTGCTCTGTAAGGTTCCTGCAAAAGCCACGCAACCCGGCTGGGCCAGGGTGGTTGAAGCATGTACGCTGTGATGTCAGGGAACAGTGATTAATTCCCAGTTCACATCTGTCTTTGCTTTTCATTTTACCTGGAGTCCCAAGGAATTCCTTAAAGTCAGTGGGGACCCCAAGGTAATGTTAATATAGGATATAATGGAACTTGTAATATGGCGGGCGGGATATGCGTCACGTTTGTGATGGACTAATCCCCTCCATCAAACTCGTAATGAGGCCCTAAGTGTCTACCAGACCCAAAATACCTGTTCGCCCACTTGCTATGGCGAGTCAGATTTTAACAGGCCAAGCTTTTTTTTAAGACCTACTAGTCCGTTCTGGCGAGTGAACTTAAGCTGGAAAGGAACATGTATTCTGCTCAATAAGTGAATGAGCAAAAAAGATCCCTTAAGATCTTGTTTTTCTCTAGACACATTTGCTGTAAGTTTAAAGACTGCGTCAAATGTTCGTTCTTCTTTTCGCTAATTGATGCTTATCTTATCCTGGTAAATGGTGTACACTTTTCTTTCTCTTACTGCAGTTAGACGATTTTGTAAAGAAAGCAGTCTGACAATCTTTGTGAAACAAACGGCTGTAGGATGTCAGGTTTTTTTCTAACAAAATATTAAATAGCTTGTAAATGAATAGTACAATTATTTCAAAATACATCAGGAATTACAAAATCACTTTTTTTGTAATTCAGAAATGTGATGCAAACAGAGATTTAAGTAGGAACAAAATAAATCAGAACACTTTACTTGGTGATGTACAAATTACAAATATTTGCAGAAACTCAAATTCAAACACTATGGGGGTCATTACAACATTGGCGGTAAAAGTCGCTTACCGCCATGCAGAAGACCGCCAATACACCGGCGCAGCCGCGGTAGACCGCTACAGCTATTATGACACACATCTCGGAATCCACCTAAATTGAGACACCCACACAACAACGCCACACCAAAGGTCAGCGATAAACATGCGGAAAAAAATCCTCCACCTCCACGCCAACAGAAACACGCCCATGCTATTACGACCCACGAATCCACGCGGCGGTCTTTCAACCGTGGTATTCCATTGGCGGTACAGACCGCTGCGCTCAAAATACACACACAGCTCCAAAACACCGCCACATTGGACAATTCAAAATATACACACCTGATACACATACAAACAACACTCCCACACACCCAATCCAATATAAAACACACACCCACATCACCCACAAACCCCTACGACCAGAAATTCTGAAAGAAGGCCAGAGAGAGAGCACAGAATAGACAACCCCATCACACAGAGGCACACAACACCATCACCCACACAACATCCACGCACAAAACACCACTACACTCACCACACTCATCACCACATACACCACCCCACACCACCCCATGGCATGCCAAAGACACCCCCGCTTCTCTGAGGAAGAGCTCAGGGTCATGGTGGAGGAAATCGTCCGGGTAGAGCCACAGCTATTTGGCTCACAGGTACAGCACACATGAATAGCCAGGAAGATGGAGTTATGGCGCAGAATAGTGGACAGGGTCAACGCCGTGGGACTGCACCCAAGAAATAGGGAGGACATCAGGAAGAGGTGGAACGACCTACGGGGGAAGGTGCGTTCCACGGTCTCCAGGCACAACATCGCTGTACAGCAGACTGGCGGCGGACCCCATCCTCCTCCCCCACAACTAACAACATGGGAGGAGCAAGTCTTGACCATCTTGCATCCTGAGGGCCTCGGAGGAGTCGGTGGAGGATGGGACACTGGTAAGTCAAATCTTAACTATCAGATCCCCCACCCTACCTGCATGCTATCACACACCCCCACCCTCACCCCCTTCCCTATGACTCCAACTCATGTACCCATAACACAAACCACCCATCCCAACACCAAGCTCTGCATGACGCAACTAAGCATGGTCACCCCTCACCAAAGCATGCTCACTGCACATACCCAGAACACCCCCCCAACCATCATCACACAAGGCCCCACACAGGAATGCTTGCACTGGGGTTCACGCACTCCCACCCATTGCACACCATTACACACACACATGCAATAATCATGCACTTATGCCCCTGCAGGAACCCGAAGGACCGTCACCACACCAGAGGGTCCAGACAACACCACTCCACCCCCAAAAGAGGCCCACAGTAACAACAGCAGCTCTGCCCTACTGGATCTTGATGACCAGCCCAGACCATCGTGGGCCTCAGGACAGTCGGTTCCCCTTGCACAGGCACAGCCCAACACCGACCTTCCACCCTCTGGTAACACCAGCACAGCACCCACCCAGCGGGCTCAAACCTCCCTACCCAGGGCAGGTCAATCAGCGGTGTGTCCACCACTACAGGGCACCCAGGGTAACCCACCACCCCAACAACAACAGGGACCTGGGGGCAGTAGTAGTGGGCACACGGTCCAGGGGACGGAGGCACAGGAACATAGGGAAACTGGGAGGGCTGCTGTGCGACAGAGGGAGGACAGGCCAAGGGAACCAACTCTCCACAAGTCCCTCTCCTCCATCATGGGAGCGTACCACCACTCCCAGGAGACGATGGCGACGGTCCTGGACAAGTTGCAGGAGACCCTGCGCCTGCAGGAGGAGCAGTATTTGGGGTTCAGGGAGGAGCTCAGGACCATCGGCTCTGCCCTGGGCACCATCGTAGGGGTGCTGAAGGTCATACAGCAGACCTTGAGGGACACCGTGGCACTCCAAGGGGCCCCTGACACTAGCCAGGACGAAGAAATGCCCACCACCTCCGCCGGCGCAAGTGGACAGGACGCCCCGCCACAGGACCACCACACCAGCACCCCACACCCTGCAGACGGACAACCACCACGCAAGCGGTCCCTGAGATCCAGGAACAGGACAGAGCAAGATGGCAAGTAAGGAAATAAGACCACCCTGATTGTCCTCCCACTGTCCCACTTTGTTACCCTGTCCATATTCGAACTGCCCTAGCTCCACTTCCTATGCCCAGATGGGCAGTGCACCTGTGAGACTAATAGACTGGACTCTGCCATGGACATTCCTCCACCATCCCACCATCACCATTTTACAACCCCCCTTCATTTTTTGAGCACTTAAATAAACACCCTTGAAACACAAAACAATCTGGAGTCAGTCTATGATTTTGTACTTTGTATTATCAATGACAGTGTCATAATGGCTGTACCATTGTAAGGCTAACATACCTATGTCACACATCACAAGCCCTTGAAGAATGCAAGCAGTTGACACGTAGGTTACCACACCTGTGAAACCGTAATGGAAGGGTACAACTCAGTTAACAAATAGTGATTGAAATTGACAAACAGGATAGAGGTAGACGTGTGAAAGTTAATGTAATGTTAAACCAGAAAATTTTCTCACCTGTGTGTCACTGGAAATATTGCTGTATGACTGACTCCCTGTTGTCGTTTTCTTCTTCCTCAGCTTCATCCTCCTCACTGTCCACAGGCTCCACAGACTCCACAGCTGCTACAACACCGTCATCTGGATCATCCTCCTGCAGAAAAGGCACCTGGCGTCGCAAAGCTAAATTATGGAGCATGGAGCAGGCGATGATGATGTTGCACACCTTCTTCGGTGAGTAGAATAGGGAACCACCTGTCATATGGAGGCACCTGAACCTGGCCTTCAGGAGGCCGAAGGTGCGTTAGATCACCCTCCTAGTCCGCCCATGGGCATCATTGTACCGTTCCTCTGCCCTGTTCCTGGGATTCCTCACTGGGGTCAATAGCCAGGAAAGGTTGGGGGTAACCAGAGTCCCCCAATAGCCATACACGGTGCCTCTGGAGTTGACCCATCATATCAGGGATGCTGCTATTCCGCAGGATGTAGGCGTCATGCACAGAGCCAGGGAACATAGCATTTACCTGCGAGATGTACTGGTCTGCCAAACAGACCATCTGGACATTCATGGAATGATAACTCTTCCTGTTCCTGTACACCTGTTCACTCCTGTGGGGGGGGGCAGAGCTACATGGGTCCCATCAATGGCACCTATGATGTTGGGGATATGTCCAAGGGCATAGAAGTCACCTTTCACTGTAGGCAAATCCTCCACCTGAGGGAAAATGATGTATCTCCTTACGTGTTTCAGCAGGGCAGACAACACGGTCGAAAACATAGGCTGGGACATCCCTGATGCCATGGCCACAGTTGTCTGAAATGACCCACTTGCTATGAAATGGAGCACTGACAGCACCTGCACGTCAGGGGGGATTCCAGTCGGATGGCGATAGGTTACATCAGGTCTGGCTCCAACTGGGTATATAGTTCCTGGATAGTGGCACGGTCAAACCAGTAGGTGACGATGACATGTCTTTCTTCCATTGTCAACAGGTCCACCATCGGTCGGTACACCGGAGGATTCCGCCATCTTCTCATATGTCCCAGCTGACGGTGCCTACGAAGGACAACAGCAAAGAACCAGCCACTATTCCTCCAGGTATGTACCCACAGTTACACACAAGACTCCACCAGACACAAAACCCTTCCTGCATGTGTGTTGAGTGTAGGCCTAGCTATGTGTGACGCAGTAGTAAATGAAGCCATGTGGGCCCCTGAAATGGCGGCTGCCTGACCTCTAAACAGGGACAATGGGATTGTGGGGTAACTGCGCTGGCGTTGCACACCGTCGCGGTAGGCGGTCGTAGACCACGGGGCAATGCTGCATTGGTTAACATTGGACCCTATGGGTCCCAGGAGCCAATGAACAGGTGCGCCGGCGGTGATGATGCGCACCGCCGCAGACGTCACCGCCATTTTCTATCTGTTCAATCACTAGATACCTGACCTTTGACAAGAGAGGACCTACACTGCTAGTGCTGCTGTGACCTCGGTCTGGAAGCGACGATGGCTGCTGCGTCTGGGGAAAGGGCCCCTGCCTTCACTGCACAGGAGTTGGAGAAACTTGTGGATGGGGTCCTCCCCCAGTACACGCTACTCTACGGTCCTCCAGACCAACAGGTTAGTACACAGGGAGCACGTTGTATGGGCTAGGCCTGGGTGGAGAGGGCTGGGTGGAAGAGGGAAGGGGGCAGAGTTCTAAGAACATTAATGCATGGGAATGAATGGGCCACATGGCCGGAGTAGGGAGGGGGCCACTCACAACGACGGTGCAGTTGGTAATGACTGTTCCTCTTCCCTTGTGCATGTCATGTAGGTCAGCGCCCACCAGAAGAGGGACATCTGGCGTGCCATCGCCAAGGAGGTCCGGACCCTGGGGGCCCACCAGAGACGGGGCACCCACTGCCGGAAAAGATGGGAGGACATTCGCTGCTGCAGCAAGAAGACGGCGGAGGCTCAGCTGGGGATGGCCTCCCAACGTGGGAGGGGTGCCCGTCGCACCATGACCCCTCTGATGTTCCGGATCCTGGCGGTGGCCTACCCTGAGTTGGATGGGCGCTTGAGGATATCACAGCAGACACAAGGGGGTGAGTACAACCTCATTCTGCAGACTTTGCGTGCAGTGGAGGTGTCTGGGTGGGGGAGGTGGGCTGTGGGTGTCCCTAGGCCAGGGCGAGTTAGGTAGGCAAGGCCCCTCCGTAATGTAGGCCATGTGGCACTCAACCCCACCTCGGCAGAGTGCCAAGTCGAGGTATATTTGCCCCTGTGGCATCCATGTGCGCAGATGTCCACCATTGCCATGTAGGCCATAACCCAGAAATTGCGTGTGCAGAGTGCAGGAGCACGGCGTAATGCAGGGGGCTGCTGCGTCTGTCTTGTCCGCCAACGGTAGCAGAATGCCATGCACTAAAACTCTTTCTTCTGTCTCCCCCCCTTTTTCCTGCTCTCTCTGTCCTTTTGTACATCAGCATCAACAGGCGGAGGTACAGTGGCACCGGAGCACGAGGGAGCTGCATCCCACATGGCCATGGAGGGCCACGCCACGGACTCTGAATGCACCAGTGGGACGGAGGGCGAGAGGAGCTTCACGTCGGCCACCGGATCACCAACCAGCGACACGGACTCGTCCGCCGATGGGAGCTCCCCTGTGGTGGCGGCACCATCTGTGCGCCCCACTTCTACAGGTACAGCCGCCACCTCCGCCCTCCCAGCAGCCCCTCAGCGTTCGCCCCGTGCCCGCTCACCCAGGAGGGTGGGCATCACCTTCGCCCCAGGCACCTCAGGCCCTGCCCCAGTCACCCCTGCTGCCCTCAGTGAGGAGGCCATTGACCTCCTCAGGTCACTCACTGTTGGGCAGTCTACCATTGTGAATGCCATCCAGGGTGTAGAACGAGAGTTGCAACAAGGTAATGCATTCCTGGAGGGCATTCATTTTGGTCAGGCTGTCCTTCAGCAAACCCTGCCATCTCTGGCCTCAGCACTGATGGCAGCCATTGTCCCTGTGTCGAGCCTCCCCCCTCCAACTTCCTCCACCCAGACCCAATCCCCTGTGCCCGAGCCCATCCCAAGCACACCTACAGACCAGCATGCACACAAGTCAACACCCAAAAGTAGCTCAAGCAAACATAGGCACCACACATCCCACAGGCACTCACACAAGCATCACACCCATACAGACACAGCAACATCCACTGTCTCCACTGTGTCCCCCTCCTCTTCTCCCTCCTCCCTCCCAGTCTCGTCTACACACACACCTGCATGCACCACATCTACAGGCACCAGGAATCGCACCAGAACACCCAGCACCACAAGCCACTCACCTGCACTCACCACCTCCACTGCCATTTACACGTCCCCTGTGTCCTCTCCCAGTGTGTCTGTGACGCCCCCTCCCAAAGTACACAAACGCCAGCAATCACTCACCCAACATCCATCCACCTCACGACAGCCTCCTGTACCTGCACCTGCACCCAAAACACCTAAAGTAACACCTCCGACAACCACCTCCTCTTCCTCCACTCCCAGACCCCCTCCAGCTACCCATCCCAGTGTTCGTCAGAAACTGTCCCTGTGTAAAATTGACCTTTTTGCCCCCTCCCCCCCCCCCCCCCTCCAATTCATCAGTCCCGTTGTAGCGCCTCAGCCAAAAAGACTCCAATACCAGTGGTGCGTGTTCAGGGATTGTGGAGTGCACCGGCCACTAGGGCAGGCAGTAGGACCCGGAGCCAAGGCACTGGCAGCCCACACCTCTGTAAAGGCTCTAAAATTGGAGAGTGGACGACGGGACCGTGTTAAGACTCCTGGTGGGACAACAACTTACATGGGTTCGAAGGGGATTGGTGAGTCAGCTGTGACTCCACCAAAGGTGGGGAAGGTCCAGGGGAAGTCTTGCCAGCCTGTTGTGATTGTCACGGCGGAGAAGTGCACCATCATTTCCGGAGGTCCAGACCCAACCGCCAGCACCGTCGTCACTGGTCCAGAGACCACCGCCAGAGTCACAGCCCAGGAGGGCTCAAGTATCGTCACTGGTCAGGAGACCACCGCCGGAGTCACAGCCCAGGAGGGCTCAAGTATCGTCACTGGTCAGGAGACCACCGCCGGAGTCACAGCCCAGGAGGGCTCAAGTATCGTCACTGGTCAGGAGACCACCGCCGGAGTCACAGCCCAGGAGGGCCCAAGTATTGTCACTGGTCCAGAGACCACCGCCAGAGTCACAGCCCAGGAGGGCTCAAGTATCGTCACTGGTCCAGAGACCACCGCCGGAGTCACAGCCCAGGAGGGCTCAAGTATCGTCACTGGTCCAGAGACCACCGCCAGAGTCACAGCCCAGGAGGGCTCAAGTATCGTAACTGGTCAGGAGACCACCGCCGGAGTCACAGCCCAGGAGGGCCCAAGTATCGTCACCGGTCCAGAGACCACCGCCAGAGTCACAGCCCAGGAGGGCTCCAGTATCGTCACTGGTCCAGAGACCACCGCCAGAGTCACAGCCCAGGAGGGCTCAAGTATTGTCACTGGTCAGGAGACCACCGCCAGAGTCACAGCCCAGGAGGGCCCAAGTATCGTCACTGGTCAGGAGACCACCGCCAGAGTCAGTGCCCTGGAGGGCCCCGGCTGCCACAGCCCCGCTGGGCAATGATGGAACGTCATGCCACACACCAATGCCCAGTGTAGAGAACGTCATGCCACACACCAATGCCCAGTGTAGAGATCGTCATGCCACACACCAATGTCGGTATCAGAACCGCCATGTCAATGCACCGCTGAACAGGGCAAAGACCGCCATGGCAAAGCACTGCTGAACAGTCCCGAACCGCCATGTCAAAGCACTGCTGAACAGGGCAAAGACCGCCATGTCAGAGCACCGCTGAACAGGGCAAAGACCGCCATGGCAAAGCACCACTGAACAGTCCAGAACCGCCATGGCAAAGCACCGCTGAACAGGACAAAGACCGCCATGTCAAAGCACCGCTGAACAGTCCAGAACCGCCATGTCAAAGCACCGCTGATCAGGGCAAAGACCGCCATGGTGAAGACCGCTGAACAGGGCAAGCACCGTATAGGAATGAAAAGGCCGCCACATCATGCATCCTTATCCCATGTGCAGCTGGGACAGGACATGAACTTTCACGGGGAGACTCATCCAGTATGGGCACCAGTCCCACCCAGTACCAGTAGAGAACTGCATCTACTTGAGACTCCCCAGGATGGCACAGTGGGCAACCCACCCACTGTAGAGACTTGAGAGACTGTGGCTTTGCACTCCCCAGGATGGCACAGTGGGCAACCCACCCACTGTAGAGACTTGAGAGACTGTGGCTTTGCACTCCCCAGGATGGCACTGTGGGCAACCCACCCACTGTAGAGACTTGAGAGACTGTGGCTTTGCACTCCCCAGGATGGCACAGTGGGCAACCCACCCACTGTAGAGACTTGAGAGACTGTGGCTTTGCACTCCCCAGGATGGCACTGTGGGCAACCCACCCACTGTAGAGACTTGAGACACTGTGGCTTTGCACTCCCCAGGATGGCACAGTGGGCAACCCACCCAGTGTAGAGACTTGAGAGACTGTGGCTTTGCACTCCCCAGGATACATCAATGGGCATGGAGCCCCGTTGTGGATCTGGCTTCCCATTCATCTGGCTGAGGTGCCCCCCCTTCCCTTCCCCCTGAGGTGCCTGTAGTATTTCTATCTGATGCCCCTGCAGTGTTCTCTCCGATTGTGGTCAGGTGTCGTTTGTGGGCCTCGCCCATGCATTTTTGGACTGTTGGTGCACAGACATTGTTGTGTACATATCTGCACTACTTCTCGTATTGTATATAATTATGAGTGATTTTCAAATATATATCTGTATATTTTTGTATGACATGTATATTGGCACATTATAATGTTTGACCGAATTTCGCATTGTCTTTTCATTCTTCCGGGGGGATTGTGGGTTGTTACTGTGATTTTTGTGAATGCATTGGTGTGTATGTTGTAATATGCGAGGGTGGGGGTGTTTTGGTGGGTGTCCCCCTAACTTTAGCCTCCCCCTCCACCGGTGTCTTCTGCGCCTACGTAGCTGTTGTTCGTAGAGGAGAAGAAACACAAGGGCAGGGAGTATTTGTAATTCCGGGTCCATGGAGTCGTCGTTCCTCATGGGATGTGTTCAGGTGAGCGTTTTCCCATAGCAAAAGCTGTTTCTGCCGTGTTTTTATCCACGGTGAATCCGCCCCGGAAAAGGTGGCGGATTGGCGGGTTGTAATACTGTGGGCGGTACATTGTCTCCCGCCTGTCTGTTGGCGGTAACCGCCGCGCTGCTTGTCTGTACCGCCGTGGCGGGCGATGTGTTAAAGTGGCTGTCTTAGTTGGCGGTTTCCGCCAGGGTCATAATTCCCTTTTTTTGTCCGCCGGCCTGTTTGCGGTATTTCCGCAGCTTTAACACTGTCCGCCAGGGTTGTAATGACCCCCTATATACCTTATAAGCGAGAAAATAAGCTGCAAACTCACCTGTATTCTCAACACATCTGTCACCACGACCACCTACCCCGAGGGATGGAAACACTCAAAGGTCAATCCACTCCTCAAGAAACCCTACACCGACCCCAGCAAACCTCAAAAACTACAGTGCCATCTCTTGGCTCCCCTTCCCTGCCATAGTCCTCAAGAAGACCATCAACCGCCGACTCACCAAGCACCTGGAAAGAATCAACCTGCTGGACACTTTCTCAGTCCGGTTTCTGCTCCAACCACAGCATCAAGAGTGCCCTGATCGCTGCCACTGGTGACATCAGAGCCCTCTTCTACCTGGGGAAACATCGTCCCAGATCCTCTTCAACCTCTCAGCAGCATTCAAGACTATATCCCACCACGCACTCACTCAACACGAGACTCCACCACATGAGAATCCAGGGAGACTCCCTCAAATGGATCACCTGCTTCCTCACCGGTCTAAGTCGGAGACTCCGCCTTCACTTACGAACCCAACAACAGCATCTGCGGCATCCCTTAAGGTTCTTCCCTCAAGCCCCACCCTGCTCAACACATACATGATGCCCCTGGCCAGCATTGTCAGAATTCATAGCCTTCACATCATATCCTAATCAGATGACACTCTGCTCATCCTCTCGCTCTCCAGAGACCCATCCGCCACGAGGACTAACTTCCACAACTGCATGGCTAGTGTTGCTGACTGAATGAAGAGCAACTGCCTGAAGCTCCACAAGGACAAGATGGACGTGCTGATTTTTGCGCACAGCACATCCATGTAGAATGCCACTTGGTGGCCCTCTGATCTCGGACCCACACTCGCACCTAGAGCCCACGCCCGCAACCTTGGCATCATCCTGGACAGCAATCTCACCGTGAGACACCAGATCAACGCAGTCTCCTCTGCCTGTTTCCACACCCTCTGCATATTCTGAGAATTCTTCAGATGGCTCCCCAGCACCAGGAACACTGTCACTCAAGCCCTAGTCACTATCCATCTGGACCATGGCAACACACACTACGCAGAAATCACCACCCAACTCCTGAAGAAACTCCAGACTATTCAGAACTCAGTGGCCAGACTCATCCTTGACCTCCCCAAACAGATGTACATCACCCCCACTGCTCTGGAACCTCCACTAGCTCCCCATCCAGAACAGATCCCAATTCAAGACCATCATACATCGACTACCGCATGAACTTCCACCAACCCTCCAGGCCCCTGCACTCCACTTCCCTCGCCTACACTCCCGGCATCTGCCGAAGCCACAGCAGAGGATGCTCCTTCTCCTACCTCGCTACCAAGTCCTGGAACAAACTTCGTCTTCACCTCTGAACCTCATCCTCTCTCCCGGAATTCAGAAAGGGACTCAAGACCCTGCTCATTGCCTGATACCAACAAGACCCTAGCACCTGGATACCCTGCCGAGTGATTAGCCGCGCTTTGTATATCCAAGCTGATTGATTGATCAGAAAAACAAGTTACCTGCCTTTTGGTAACACTTTTACTAGTGGATACAAAGTCTACCTGCAGATTCCTCACCAACCCACTCTATTCCCCTTTGCATGGGTTTCTATACCAAGACTCCTCATTTCCCCTTATAGCTGTTTACAAATGTATCTTTTACACATAGGTATTTATTTATTACGTTATCAATAAAACATGTAGCAATAATATTCTATTGATTATATTGAGCACCACATCTATCTTTATTAGTCAGTATCAACTGTTAGCCTCAAAGGCATGATAAAAAAAAGAAATAGTAATTGACTTCCACATGCCGACAGGGGTGCTTTACAGCTCTAGTTTCACGTGGTGCTGCGTGCAAAGCCGACTTGGAACCGGTGCCCCCTGCTGGCATGGGAGAACTATTGGGGGAAAGTTTCCGGTTGCTGTTTTGCACCTGGGATAGTCAAAAGGTGATGAATCTGAAGGTACAGTTGGTACCCCCCAGAAAAATCCTTACCGAAGGTAAGTAACTTGTTAATTTATGCACTGTTTATTTGGCAGTAAGGGTCAAAACTACTCCCAGCCACACAAGCAGTGCTAGAGGCCTGGGAAGGGGGGGGGGCTGCTTTTCAGGGTAGAAGAGGAAAATAACCACAGAGACCACTTTTGAAAGAAGGCGTACTAAAGTATGTGACCATCCTGGGACAATATCAGGATCAATAAACTGGAAGATTTGATGGAAGACAATAACATGAGAACATTCCCTAACTTACAAACAGAATACAAATTAACTGGACTACAGATGTATAAATATATACAGTTGAGAAACATACTCTAGGCACATTGGGGGGAGATAACGGACTATGGAAGGTAAAAGGCTAGGTGTGATTTGGATGAATCTGTATCTGCTATATGCAGAACACTTATTAATAGTATGCCGGATAGGTTGTAGAAATTCAGGATCAGAAGCGAGACACATCTACGCACAATGGGAGATGTTGCCCCTTCTTGCTTTAAACTGAGGTCATCATAGTCAACAACATTACTGGTGGCTTTATTGATGCACCTATGATGTCTCTGATGTTGATGTTGTGCTTCATCTGAAATGTAAGCTCATACTCAGTTTCCCCATTATTAACACCCTCGGATACAAAAGTGTCCCAGTGTCCTTGTAGGTAAATAGACTTTACTAGTGTTGCCATAAAATTTGAATTTTGGTTATTATGGAACATGTCCATACACGTTACTAGGGAGTGTTGGAAAACGTGTGCTTCAAAAGGAACCTAACCCCTTACAGTGTATGTTTTAGACTTTTTATACCCTTAAATTCATACGTGGAAACCCAACCATTACATTTATCAGGTCACCCTAGTATTTAATTAGGCACTGTCTTTGCTGCCATCAACCCTTCACAAACCGTTTCTCCATATGATACTCAATCTTGATCCGGTTTTATTTTGTGTAACTTCTTACTGTAAACAAACATCCTTTTCAGTCCTCCCCTGCATGGTCTGAAGTTAAAAACTGTACCACTATATGTGGACTTTGTTTTTAACAATACTTTTTATTGAGTTTTTAACAACAGATAAGACAGTGCTTAACTATGCTGACATCGTGTATACATACTGTGCCTTCAAATGATGGTCAGCTCGGTCATTCTGAACAATCATCTCTAGATGCATTGTGTACGTTCTTTTTTCTATTCCCGTTGACTCTGAGCTGCACCGTAGGGTTAGTATAGAGCAACCTGACCCATTTCAAAAAAGTTGGGGCCAAATCCCATCTTCCTTATAATTCCGAATAAGAAGGGCCATTCCACTGAATCAAATGCCTTATTGGTGTCCAGTGAGGCTACCGCCAACAGAGCCCTAGCTCTTCTGATGCAACAGTGTTGTCATAAAGACATCAAAGGTTAAGTTTGGTCGATCAATGTGGCATAAGCTCATTCTGGCCTGGGTGTATCAATTCCAAGATTTACCCCTCTTAATCGGTTTGCCAGTACAATAGCCAGTATTTTGGTATCCGAATTAAGCAGAGATATCATCCTATAGGAGTCCCACCTATCTGCAGGTTTCACAGCCTTGGGTATAAGGACAGTGGGGTCTGTGCACAAATCGTCATGGAGCACCCCTCTGTGTTGATACAGCCATTGTAAACGTAATAATTTTCAGAGCAGATTGTACAGTTACATGGGTTGCAGCTTGCTGTGTGTGCAGTGATTATAAAGCTACCTGAAATTACCAATTACATAGCATTTATGTGTTAGTATGGTTTGTAAAGATAAGAATAATACCACTTTCTATAACAAAATGTTTTATTTTAGCATGGTTCCAAAGCACTTAATTGGTGATAGTCTTTTTAAAACAAAATAGAAATCTATTGATGCGTGTTTACTCAAACATATAATTCATTTAAGGAGTAGATTTGAGGAGTGAATTTCCTTATAGGCCAGATAGATTTCACTAGCATTTTGCCCCTTGGGTACGTTTATTGTGTAAATAACCAAGCCCCAGCAGTATGATGCAGTGTGTGGTCACATCTTATTAATGACTGCCATATGACTGGGAGCAGGGAATACCGGGCATAACATAGCGAAGACTGGCACATGGTGGAAGTTTTAAAGATTTTGTATAGTGTGGCATAAAGCAATTAAATTGCCATTTAATGCAGAGTTTAATGAATGTGCCATTGCATTGTTTCCCAGTTGCGGGTCCCTGTATCCTGACCTTAAAACAGCACCTGCCACTCAATGCTCATCGCAGTACTGCTATTTTTACTTTCACTTTTTATGTGTCTGGCCCCAAGTTACTGTGTCCCTAAATCATTGCCTGTTGCCGTCTGCCCTGTTGTGGTCTGTCTCAGAGCATGCCTTGGATGGTTGCATCTTGAACCTCACATCAGCCCATGCATTTTAGGATATGTTTGGTTTGTGGTTGGAGCTGGTTGTGTCGGTGTTGCTGGGTCTGCAGGTTACTATTCAAATGTAGTATGCTGCCCTTTGGTTTGTGTGGTGATCAGTGCCTGTGGTGTCATTGTGGTTAGTTGTTGAATATTTTCAGATTCATACCTTCTCTCACTCACTGCTGCTGTTTTTGTGAGTAGCATTAAATAGAGCTGTAGGTTGAGTTAGGACAAGTCTGTAGTACGCAATAGATTTTCTAGGTGATAGTTTTAGTTGCACTGAATGCAGCAGTTAGAAGGAGCTTGCTTCCCTCAAAGCACTATACGTTTCTTTGGGTATTCTGAGTTTTGTTTGATGATATCTAAGCTCCCAATTTCTGGTGCGTTGATGGATTCTTTTGTATTTTGTTTTAATAATCTTTAAATACAAGCAAAACACATAGTATGAAGTGGTTTATCTACCAAACCAATAAGTCATCAATTATAGCCTAATATATACTTACAAAGTGTAATAGCTCTAAATCAGTAACACTAATTGTCCTGAAGGGTACTCTATAGAAAAACTGACGAGTATATACCCAAGCTCTGTTGTGTTTCAGGAAAGCAACATTTCCTAGACATACATCACAATACACAGCATTTTGTCTCATCTTCCCAGGTTCTCATCAAGTTTAGGGTCATTTCCTATACACTGCATGGGAATTTTTTCAGCAATACTCCAGTGAGCAGCAACTTTAAGCTACTTGCTGAGCCTTATCAGTCTAACAGTGCATGGCTTTTCTTCTCCTACCTGATAGCAGGGTAAATACAGAAATTGTTGTGGTCTCTTTAAACACCTTTCAGTATTCTTACTGTTCTGTTTTACTGGTACAGACCTATCTCATGCAGCTACTTGGAAGACAAGAACACGGTGTCATTTTAAATCTGGGACCTCCAGAACTTGTTTTAACTTGTGCACGTCTGTTTCCATTAGTCTTATACATCTTACTTGGATCGGATTAGCAGACCTGGTTGCTTCCTGACTGATCTGAGTATCACATGTATCACACCAAAATCTAGTGGCACCTCATATGGTTGACAGTAGTTTAGGACAGTGGACTGTTTTTACAGAAATTCGCACATGCCAACTTAGTGGCTTAGAGTAAGGTTGCATACAGTAAGAACTGCCCTCCCTCCAAACTATTTGTGTGGAATAAAATAAACACAGCAATATTCAACACATCTCTGCATCCAGCACAAATTAAGACACTGAAATGTGGTAGCCCCAATAATAGTGCTTTGGGATGATATAGACATTGCCAGGCCACTGTCTTTGCCAGTGAACTTACAGACGTCATACACTTTGACATGCCACCCAATTCTCATTTCCCCTCTAGGATTTGCTTTTTGTAATGAAAATGATTTTGTTTTTCAGACAGCTGTGTTGTGTTGTGTTTTATTTTCAGGGTAACATTGTTCTTTGCTGAGCTGTGAACATGATAAAGTGAAATGTATTAATTCATTGTCTTGCTGTGCTGTAGGCCTTAAGCCACAACTCACTAACGAAGGCCAACAAGGTCAATACCATTATGTGTTGTTGCTAATGTTACTATTCAGATGACAGTGGACTCTGGTACATACTGGGATATTTTCTATTTGGAGCAGGATCAGTGCTGATTTCCATAAGAATGATTATTGTTTATAGTGGCACAGTCGCTAAAAAGATAGACTGCATTGCTGCCTAGAGTAATTACCAGTGGATGAGATTTATTCAAGTATTTAATTTTTTTTATATTTCATCAGAGACATAGTGTGCTTTTTGCTGCTTTTGTGGATTTGAGAGGAGATTCCTGAAAACATAATATGATGAAGAGTACTGAAGAAAATATGACAATACTGGGAAGCGGTCTGATGCTCAAGAAACAGAAATGTTGCCAAACACTGATTCGAAATAGAACAACTCAGCAGAAGACACAGAAACTCGTACATGAATAGGCGTATCCTGCAGGAACATCAAGTGCAAGCCGGTAGCTTCAAGAGGCTGAAGGCATCCATGCTGCCGGACCTAAAACATCAAAATAAATTAAAATCACAACAATTACACTGGCAGAACACATCCAATATTAAAACATGCTAGATACCACCCTTTATCTTAGAAATCTATTGCGTAGTTACAGCAGTGCTCCCTTCTCTAACATGATAATATCAATACTGTGGTGCTAGTCCATCATATACACTGTTTTGACTGGACCTTCCAGTCTGTTGAAAGGGACCATAGGTATACAAAACATGAATAGTGAAGCAGACATCTGAATGTTCAAACAAAGAAGCGTTTGACTACTTGCAATGCAGAACATTAATCTAGAATGTGGAAAGAGCTTTGCCTGTTTATCAGTTGTCAAGATCCATCAGCGTATACACACAGAGGAAAACCTATGCACTTGTAGTGAATGTGGAAAGAGCTTTAGTAGCTCTGCACATCTAAAGAGCCACTATTTGACACACACTGGGGAAAAACCATACACATGCAGTGAATGTGGAAAGAGCTTTAGTAGCTCTGCACTCCTAAAGATACACTATTTGACACACACAGGGGAAAAACCATACACATGCAGTGAATGTGGAAAGAGCTTTAAAGGCTGTACGAATCTAAAGATACACTATTCGACACACACTGGGGAAAAACCATACACATGCAGTGAATGTGGAAAGAGCTTTTCTCGCGCCTCAAATCTTAAGATACACTATCTGACACACACAGGGGAAAAACCATACACATGCAGTGAATGTGAAAAGAACTTTAGTAGCTCTGCACATCTGAAGAGACACTATTTGGCACACACGGGGGAAAAACCATACACATGCAGTGAATGTGGAAAGAGCTTTTGTCTCTCTACAAATCTAATGACACACTATCTGACACACACTGGGGAAAAACCATACACATGCAGTGAATGTGGAAAGAGCTTTTCTCGCTCCTCAAATCTAAAGATACACTATCTGACACACACAGGGGAAAAACCATACACATGCAGTGAATGTGGAAAGAGCTTTAGTAGCTCTGCACTCCTAAAGATACACTATTTGACACACACAGGGGAAAAACCATACACATGCAGTGAATGTGGAAAGAGCTTTTGTCTCTCTACACATCTAACGACACACTATCTGACACACACTGGGGAAAAACCATACACATGCAGTGAATGTGGAAAGAGCTTTTCTCGCTCCTCAAATCTAAAGATACACTATCTGACACACACAGGGGAAAAACCATACACATGCAGTGAATGTGGAAAGAGCTTTGCTGATGCATCATTCCTAACCACCCATCTGCGATTGCATACAGGAGAGAAAACATGCAGTGAATGTGGAAAGGGCTTTACAAAGGCTACATATCTAAAAAGCCACCAGCGAACGCACACAGGGGAAAAACCCTACACGTGCAGTGAATGTGGAAAGGACTTTAGAAGTTCTACACATCTGAAGATCCACCAGCGAACACACACAGGGGAAAAACCATACACATGCAATGAATGTGGAAAGTGCTTTGCTCAACCATCACACTTAACCATCCATCTGCGATGTCATACAGGAGAAAAACCATACACATGCAGTGAATGTGGAAAGGGCTTTAGTATATCTACACATCTGAAGCGCCACCAGCGAACACACACAGGGGAAAAACCATACACATGCAGTGAATGTGGAAAGAGCTTTTGTCGCTCCACAAATCTAAAGAGACACTATCTGACACACACTGGGGAAAAACCATACACATGCAGTGAATGTGGAATGGGTTTTGCTCATTCAGCAAGTGTAAAGCTCCACCAGCGCAAGCACACAAGAAAAGCCATACACATGGAGTGAATGTGAAAGTTTTGTCACTCTAGCATCAATCTGATCTGATCAGACGCTGAAACCAGTAGAGCCCCTGAAACTAAACACGGGTAAACCAGATCACTACCAATCCAAACTACCCTACAAGCAAAAAGGTGTGATGAAATAAGAAAACACAGATGTGGGGGTTACCACACTTCAATGGCAAGCTGGAAACCGCTGGTAATAATGCTATTCTACTAGACCTAAACGCTGGCCTGTCCATCATAGATGAGAAGAACGACTCATTGTCTTTGCACGTAGACCAACTAAAGGAGAGAATGGCAGAGAGAATTTATATGGTGAAGTGAGGGATAACTGACTGTGAGGACAAAGTCCATAAAATCACATTTTACAATACACTTTAAGAAATATAAAAATACAGTAATATAACATCCTCTACCTAAACAGATTAAAATACAGAGGTAAAAGTGCAGTATGAGTAAGTTTAAAAATATAGTCAGATGTTACAAGGAAGGCTCGAAAAGGGACAGAAGTCTAGTTCATACTTTGGCATTGGACATTCCAGAATTATATGTAGAATGCTGCATTTTTGGTTATGTCTTCAGGCTTGATTCAGCTTTAATGTAGTGCATTACAAGTTGCCCCCCAAACACTTTGCTCTGATATGCCAAATTGCATCTAAAAATGTTTGCCAATGCACATACCACAGTCTCATGGGGGTTTGTTCTGCAAATCCTAAGAGCCGATTACTGAAGCCCATGGATCTGCAGAGTGGTGTAATCTATTGAGCCCTCTGCTTAGATTAAGCGGTAGAATGGAATAAAACATGGGCAGTACATTCAACAGTTCCACAACCCATTGGACATGAATTTAAGTGACTGTCCTGGGGGGACCATCTGAAAGTAAGAGCGCGTAGTGGTAGCGATCCTTACCTGAATCTAATGTAAAGTGCGCATGCTCGAGGAGATAACATCAAATCCATGTATTTTTCAAATTCATAATGACATTTGACTGATATAAAGCTATCTATCAGACTAAAAGAGGGCACCTCGGCTAACTTTTCTACTTGTAGATTTAGCCAATATGCATCCTTAAGCACCTGCACAGCATTTTTTCGGAGATAAAAAAGGTCTGACCAGAAGCCAAAAGGTGTGATGAAACAAGAAAAAACAGATGTGGGGGTTACCACACCTCGATGGCATGCTAGACACCACTGGTAATAATGCTATTCTACTAGACCTAAAAGCTGGCCTGTCCATCATAGATGAGAAGAACGACTCATTGTCTTTGCGCGTAGACCAGCTAAAGGCGAGAATGGCAGAGAGAATTTATATGGTGAAATGAGGGATAACTGACTGTGAGGACAAAGTCGAAGTACATGACATTCAACTAACCAATTGTAGTCGAGAACTGCCTGAAATCAAAACTAAAAATGAAACTTTGGAAGCCCACTGAAGAAAAAACAATGTACTGGCACTGGGCATCACCAAAACCATAAATATGGGCAAAATAGAAAGTTTTGTGACGATGATACTGGCTAAATTATTCAACAAATCTGCTTTTTTTAGAGGTCTTTATTGTGGAACATGCGCATCAGGTGCTTATGCAGTGCCCACCTCTAGCCGTTCCACCATGTGCCATTATTGTGTGCCTCTTAAACTATAGTGAATGGGACACTGCACTTTGCATGGCCCCAGAAAAGAAGGCTCCTATACCAGAACTACCCAGAGTTGTTTTTTACTGGCTTCACTCTTTCTGCAGCTCCTATCATGTAAGATTTCAACTGTGTTCCTCATCACATGTGGCAGAGGCAGTGGGATAGTTTTGATATTTTGTTGAGTTGAAATAATTTGTTAGTTGTTTCCTGTCCATCTAGAAAGACTTGATGTGGGTGGGCGGAGGGATGAATTGGGCATTTTAAAGTTTTATTCATTAAACTGAACATGCCAAAACAGATTGCGAAGTATCCCACAGGACCGGCATCAGATTACAACAGTTGTACAAGGTATCCATACTCACCCGCCAATTATAGTGCAGTGTTGAAAACAGTCCCTTATAACTTGTATAAACCTCCTCTCGTGGAATTTAAAGTGGTTTATCTGATAGAGGCTTCTAACTGCAGATTCCTTTTATTAGAAAAGTCCCCAGGCATCAAACTGGATCTGCAACTTTTTGAGCAATTCCTCTGCACACCGGTAGGTGGTGTTGGTTTTTGGTCCACGTCGGTTGGAAGTGAACTGCGCAGTGCCTATATAGGTGCCACCTCAGCACGTTGACCTCTGTTCTTTTTTTTTTCCACGTCAGTTAGTTCAGATCCTGAGTGATTTACCGCAGTCCACTTTTGGACAACTTTTTTTCAGCATTTTGTCAACCTTTTTTTTCACTCTGTCTCTCCCACTGTGTATGTGCCTGTATGCCTCCCTTCCCCCCAACTGGTGTTTAAGTCCTGTGGTATGTCTGCGACAGATCCTCCACCTGGTTTGCCCTTTGTGCTTTGATCGGACCACAACTCCAAGACCCGTGATGACTGCCACATATGAACCCTAAGGCGCTGAGGGAGCGTTCCTTGTAATTGAAACTCCTGGTCATTTGACGCCAGTTGCCTCCACGACATTCCCAGTCACAGGGAAGGTCCCAGGACCATTTGCAGAGCCGCCCCAAGCGCTCATCATTGTTATCTAAGTTGTCAGCTACTTCCCACAAGAAGTCCAAAAAGTCAGGGATTCGTTTGCAGGTGTGTTTCCCTTGGTCTGGGATGAAACCTGAGCCACACAGGCTATTGCAATGGCAGAAACGCAGCAAAGTTCACTATTTCGCTGTGGACTGGATACGACAGACTTGCTACGAGATGTATTCTCGTAAGTCCATGTCCTCGCGCATACTGACAACGTCCATTTTCAGAGTGCCTCCTAATTGGACCACTTTGTACTGCAATGACTCCAAAATACCCTGCACTCATGCATGCCTACTTACCCCCTCGCTCAAGAGGACTTTCCCCTACTAACACTCATATCCGAAACTGATGGAGATTGACTCATCTCTAGGCTGTATTGCACCTGCCTGGCTGATACTGAACCACTGTGTTCTCCCTCATCTCCACTATGACTGATGCCACGGTCACGCCTGACCTCTTGATAGCACTGCTAGGATACACACCTGAGATCCCCACATCCACCTGCAGATTTATCTCTGTGGTACTACTACTTGCTAAATGGGAGCTTGCTTTACACTGGAGCAGCGGACGTACCCCACAGACTCTGTGTGAGTCAAAAGCATGCCACAGTATGACGAAATTAGTGAAGACTGTGCACAGCTGCAACCCCTTAGTTGTAGGCTAAAAGATGTCTGGCAACCTTTGAGAGACTACTTGCTCACCCTGGAATCTGAAGTAGGACAGTGTGCCATTGATATATTGTAGGTCAACTCAACAATTCACCACGTAATATTTCTGTACAGCCCTGCAATTGTTTTATACCATGGGACCACTTTGTCATACCTTTCTAAACTTCAGAGCTTTTCTATGATCCAAAAATTGCTTTCATATTCTGATGTACATTTCTATGCAATGTTTTCTCTGTATGTTCTTGTTTATTACAAAAATTAAATAAACACATTAAAAAAAATAATGAGATTGTGATGTAATTCTGGCAGTCAGGCACACCTCAACCTAGACAGTACACTCCTGCCATTGGGACAAATTTGTGCCTTGGTGTGTTTCCAAACATGTTGATCCTCTTTCTGCACCCTTCTCTGAAGTCTTGTTGGTCCTTTCACTAATCCTTTGCTCTGGGTACAATTAAGAGGTACCTTTTGGCCATATCGTCATTCCTTCAGTTACCGGATCAGCCTTTGTGTGTTCAAGCCACACCTTGACTCGTTTCTTAAAAGGACTACAACATATGATCACTCCAAACCACTTCATCATGTCCCAGAAGTACATTCATCTACTTTTCTAAACCAACATCTAATTCTCATATATAACGTCATACACACATAGAAGAGGAGCAATTGCCTTAGTCATATTGGGTATGCAAAAGTTGTAGAGTTAAAAAAAAAAGGTTTAATTAGCAAAATAGGCAATGAATGTGATAACTGCTGTTTTTCTTTTTCAGATCCTAAAACTCCACAAATAAGAAAACAAATTAGCGGTATCACATGCTCTACACATAGAAGATAGAAAACAGACAGGAGAGAAGGAACCAGTGACTACAAGGCTGTCTCTTCTTGTCTTCCCATCCCCTTTCCCCCCTTGGAGCGCTTCTGTTGTTCACTCTTATTTGAGAACAGATAGTGTTCTAGGTAGGGAATTGGAAATAGTCTTCGCATCTGCTCTTATGCAAGCAATTGGTAAGAGCCTTTTGACACCTAGTTTCTTTCAAAATCCTAAAACATATGCAGAAAGGAGTCTGAACACTTTGGATGCTAGACGTTGTGTCATGTATTATGTTGAAAAAACAAAACACTTCAGAAAATTTCTACAGTTGTTTGTCTCATTCTCAAAGAACTGTTGAGGGAAGGCAGTATCGCAAAGTACAGTTGCAAGGTGGGTTGCACAGCTGATGCAATAATGTCATGTAAATGCAGGATAGGCGTTCCCTAGTGTGCCGGGGGCGCACTCAACAAAGAAAAAAGGAGCTTCAGTTACTTTTTAGCAGGGTGTAACCCCGCTAAAAGAAATCTTCATGACAACAACTTGGACTTCAGTACAAAACATAATTGTATTGATATACAAATGAACAAGGAAGGTAAGTGAGACAAGGAGTGCTAAGACGTTTATTTTGAAATCATGATCAATCTTCACCCCAACCACCAGAAAAGAAAAACTGCTTCAAAATCAATGCACAGCATGTGAATCCAGAAAAGATTTACGCTGCAAAACGTAAAGTTTCTTACATGTAGGTGTAGTTTTGAAGTTTATAGAATTTCTGGATTCACAAGTGACCCATCCAACTCAGCCAAAAAAAATGGAAAACTAAAGAGAAAAAAACAAGAAAAAAAAACATAAAAAACACAAAGTCAAGTGGAGACTTCCAGAGGAAGTGGAAAGACATCAAATGGAGGTTCCATCGATGCCAACAAGCAAACATAGAGAAAGAAGAAGGACTTTTAAGAAAATAGAAAATATCTGGTCCCAAAAACTAGATGGTAGAATAACGCACAACACATGAATCTATGAACTCGTCAAGCTGCAAAACTACACATACAGGTAAGAAACGTTACATTAGGTAGTGCTATACCCCCATCGTAGGTGCACCGATGGACTGTTTGGAGTGCTATTTGTGGTGGGCCCGCTAACAAGAGCAGTTACCTCAGGAGCCTTTTTATCACAAGGAAGAAGGAAGTGTTGGGTAAGGCTTAACGGGCTTCTCTGCAGTATAAAGGTGATTCTGGGCACTGCTATCATTTTAAATATTGCTGCCCTTCCCAACAGTGGTAGTGCCCTCTTCTGTTTCACATTTTTTGTGAAACCTGTTAATCAGTACGATCAGGTTATCCTCATCGTGGGTATCATCTTTTTTTCAGATCCACAGACCCAAGAGGTATTTAAAGTGGTGGGTGGCAACGTTTCATGACACGGGGAGGCACCCCTCAACTTCTCAGTTGACCCATCGGGAATATCAGGGAGTTCTCCCAGTTTATCACAAGGCTGGAGAACTTCCCATAAAAAGTAATGATCTCACCTGTCCACAAAAAAATATTTGTCCGTGTGGGCTAAGTGTAATAGAATATAATTTGCATAGAAAGGTAGCCGTTCCTTCCATGTGTGATCGCATCTCCAGTACAAAGATTTGGGTGTTGACTCAAATCCATGCCGCCGCCGCCTCTATCGCTAGGGAAAATAGCAGTGGTAATAGGGGCCAGCCCTGCCTCATGCCTTTTTTCTATTCCCATTGACTCTGAGCTGCACCGTAGGGTTAGTATAGAGCAACCTGACCCATTTCAAAAAGTTGGGGCCAAATCCCATCTTCCTCATAATTCCGAATAAGAAGGGCCATTTCACTGCATCAGATGCCTTATTGGTGTCCAGTGAGGCTACCGCCAACAGAGCCCTAGCTCTTCTGCTGCAGCAGTGTTGTCATAAAGACATCAAAGGTTAAGTTTGGTCGATCAATGTGGCATAATCTCATTCTGGCCTGGGTGTATCAAATCCAAGATTACCCCCTCTTAATCGGTTTGCCAGTACAATAGCCAGTATTTTGGTATCCGAATTAAGCAGAGATATCATCCTATAGGAGTCCCACCTATCTGGAGGTTTCGCAGCCTTGGATATAAGGACAGTGGGGTCTGTGCACAAATCGTCATGGAGCACCCCTCTGTGTTGATACAGCCACTGTTAATGTAATAATTTTCAGAGCAGATTGTACAGTTACATGGGTTGCAGCTTGCTATGTGTGCAGTGATTATAAAGCTACCTGAAATTACCAATTACATAGCACTTATGTGTTAGTATGGTTTGTAAGGATAAGAATAATACCACTTTCTATAACAAAATGTTTTATTTTAGCATGGTTCCAAAGCACTTAATTGGTGGTAGTCTTATTAAAACAAAATAGAAATCTATTGATGCGTTTTTACTCAAACGTATAATTCATTTAAGGAGTAGATTTGAGGAGTGAATTTCTTTATAGGCCAGATAGATTTCACTAGCATTTTGCCCCTTGGGTATGTTTATTGTGTAAATAACCAAGCCCCAGCAGTATGATGCAGTGTGTGGTCACATCTTATTAATGACTGCCATATGACTGGGAGCAGGGAATACCGGGCATAACATAGCAAAGACTGGCACATGATGGAAGTTTTAAAGGTTTTGTATAGTGTGGCATAAAGCAATTATTTGCTGTTTAATGAATGTGCCATTGCATTGTTTCCCAGTTGAGGGTCCCTGTATCCTGACCTTAAAACAGCGCCTGCCACTCAATGCTCATCGCAGTACTGCTATTTTTACTTTCACTATTTATGTGTCTGGCCCCAAGTTACTGTGTCCCTAAATCATTGCCTGTTGCCGTCTGCCCTGTTGTGATCTGTTTCAGAGCATGTCTTGGAGGGTTGCATCTTGAACCACACATCAACCCATGCATTTTAGGATATGTTTGGTTTGTGGTTGGAGCTGGTTGTGTCGGTGCTTCTGGGTCTGCAGGTTACTATTCAAATGTAGTATGCTGCCCTTTGGTTTGTATGGTGCTCAGTGCCTGTGGTGTCATTGTGGTTCGTTGTTGAATATTTTCAGATTCATACCTTCTCTCGCTCACTGCTGCTGTTTTTGTGAGGAGTATTAAATAGAGCTGTAGGTTGAGTTAGGACAAGTCTGTAGTTAGCAATAGATTTTCTAGGTGATAGTTTTAGTTGCACTGAATGCAGCAGTTAGAAGGAGCTTGGTTCCCTCAAAGCACTATAAGTTTCTTTGGGTATTCTGAGTTTTGTTTGATGATCTCTAAGCTCCCAATTTCTGGTGCATTGATGGATTCTTTTGTATTTTGTTTTAATAATCTTTAAATACAAGCAAAACACATAGTATGAAGTGGTTTATCTACCAAACCAATAAGTCATCAATTATAGCCTAATACATACTTACAAAGTGTAATTGCTCTAAATCAGTAACACTAATTGCCCTCAAGGGTACTCTATAGAAAACCTGACGAGTATATAACCAAGCTCTGTTGTGTTTCAGGAAAGCAGCATTTCCTAGACATACATCATAATACACAGCATTTTGTCTCATCTACCCAGGTTCTCATCAAGTTTAGGGTCATTTCCTATACACTGCCTGGGAAGTTTTTCAGCAATACTCCAGTGAACAGCAACTTCAAGCTACTTGCTGAGCCTTATCAGTCTAACAGTGCATGGCTTTTCTTCTCCTACCTGATAGCAGGGTAAATACAGAAATTGTTGTGGTCTCTTTAAACACCTTTCAGTGTTTTTACTGTTCTCTCACAGTAGAGTGCTAATAATCAGCAGGACTACAATATGTGGATAAAAATCTGCTGTGGGACTTCCAGAACTTGTTTTAACTTGTGCACGTCAGTTTCCATTAGTCTTATACATCTTACTTGAATCGGATTAGCAGATCTGGTTGCTTCCTGACTGATCTGAGTATCACATGTATCACACCAAAATCTAGTGGCACCTCTTATGGTTGACAGTAGTTTAAGACAGTGGACTGTTTTTACAGAAATTCGCACATGCCAACTTAGTGGCTTAGGGTAAGGTTGCATACACTAAGAACTGCCCTCCCTCCAAACTATTTGTGTGGAATCTAACAAACACAGCAATATTGAACACATCTCTGTGCATCTAGCACACATTAAGACACTGAAATGTGGCAGCCCCAATAATCGTGCTTTGGGATGATATAGACATTGCCAGGCCACTGTCTTTGCCAGTGAACTTAGACGTCATACACTTTGACATGCCACCCAATTCTCATTTCCCCTCTAGGATTTGCTTTTTGTCCTGAAAATGATTCTGTTTTTCAAACAGCTGTGTTGTGTTTTATTTTCAGGGTAACATTGTTCTTTGCTGACCTGTGAACATGAGAAAGTGAAATGTATTAATTCATTGTCTTGCTGTGCTGTAGGCCTTAAGCCACAACTCACTAACGAAGGCCAACAAGTTTAAAAACATTATGGGGGTCATTCTGACCCCGGCGGTCTCAGACCGCCGGGGCCAGGGTCGGCGGGAGCACCGCCGACAGACCGGCGGTGCCCCGCAGGGCATTCTGACCGCGGTCAGTGCAGGAAAACCGGCGGTCTCCCGCCGGTTTTCCGCTGCCCGTCAGAATCCTCCAAGGCGGCGCAGCATGCTGCGCCGCCTTGGGGATTCTGACACCCCCTACCGCCATCCTGTTCCTGGCGGTTCGCCTGCCAGGAACAGGATGGCGGTAGGGGGTGTCGAGGGGCCCCCGTAAGAGGGCCCCGCTTGTATTTCACTGTCTGCATAGCAGACAGTGAAATACGCGACGGGTGCAGTAGCACCCGTCGCACCTTCCCTCTCCGCCTGCTCGATTACGAGCCGGCTTCATGGTGGGAAGGTCGTTTTCCCCTGGGCTGGCGGGCGGCCTTTTGAAGGCCGCCCGCCAGCCCAGGGGAAAACTCAAAATACCCGCTGCGGTCTTCCGACCGCGGTACGGTATTTCGACGGCTCCCGCCGGGCGCGCGGTGACCGCGCCCGGCGGGAGTCAGAATGACCCCCTATGTGTTGTTGCTTATGTTACTATTCAGATGACTGTGGACTCTTGTACATACTGGGATATTTTCTATTTGGAGCAGGATCAGTGCTGATTTCCATAAGAATGATTATTGTCTATAGTGGCACAGACAGCTAAAAAGATGGACGGCATTGCTACCTAGAGTGATTACCAGTGGATGAGATTTATTCAAATGTTTAATTTGTTGTTATATTCCATCAGAGACATAGTGTACATTTTGCTGCTTTTGTGGATTTTTGTATCCACAGAGAGGAGATTCCTGAAAACCTAATATGATGAAGAGTACTGAAGAAACTATGACAATACTGGGAAGCGGTCTGATACTCAAGAAACAGAAATGTTGCCAAACACTGATTCGAAATAGAACAACTCAGCAGAAGACACTGAAACTCGTACATGAATAGGCGTATCCTGCAGGAACATCAAGTGCAACCCGGTAGCTTCAAGAGGCTGAAGACATCCATGCTGCCGGACCCAAAACATCCAAATAAATTATAATCACAAAAATTACACTGGCAGAACACATCCAATATTAAAACATGCTAGACACCACCCTTTATCTTAAATCATTATTGCGTAGTTACAGCAGTGCTCCCTTCTCTAACATGATAATTTCAATGCTGTGGTGTTAGTCCATCATAAACACTGTTTTGACTGCACCTTCCAATCTGTTGAAAGGGACCATAGGTGTACAAAACATGAATAGTGAAGCAGACATCTGAAAGTTCAAAGAAAGAAGCATTTGGCTACTTGCAATGCAGAACATTAATCTAGAACGTGGAAAGAGCTTTGCTTGTTTATCAGTTGTAAAGATCCATCAGCGTATACACACAGAGGAAAACCTGTGCACTTGCAGTGAATGTGGAAAGACCCTTAGTAGCTCTGCACATCTAAAGAGACACTATTTGACACAGACTGGGGAAAAACCATACACATGCAGTGAATGTGGAAAGAGCTTTAGTAGCTCTGCACCTCTAGAGAGACGCTATTTGACACACACGGGGGAAAAACCATACACATGCAGTGAATGTGGAAAGAACTTTAGTAGCTCTGCACATCTAAAGAGACACTGTTTGACACACACGGAGGAAACACCATACACATGCAGTGAATGTGGAAAGAGGTTTAAAAGCTCTACGAATCTAATGATACACTATTTGACACACACTTGGGAAAAACCATATACATGCAGTGAATGTGGGAAGAGCTTTCGTCGCTCAACAGATCTAACGACACACAATCTGACACACAGACGGGAAAAACCATATATATGTAGTGAATGTGGTAAGGGCTTTGCTCATGCATCATTCCTAACCACCCATCTGCGATTGCATACAGGAGAGAAAACATACACATGCAGTGAATGTGGAAAGGGCTTTGCTCATGCATCACACCTAACCATCCATCTGTGATTGCATACAGGAGAAAAACCATACACATGCAGTGAGTGTGGGAAGGGCTTTGCTCATGCATCACACCTAACCACCCATCTGCGATTGCATACAGGAGAAAAAACATACACGTGCAGTGAATGTGGTAAGGGCTTTGCTCATGTAGGATACCTAACCACCCATCTGCGATGGCATACAGGAGAAAAGCCATACACATGCAGTGAATGTGGAAAGAGCTTTACAAGGGCTACAGATCTAAAAGGCCACCAGCGAACACACACAGGGGAAAAACCCTACACATACAGTGAATGTGGAAAGGGCTTTGATCGTACATCACACCTAACCATCCATCTGCGATGGCATACAGGAGAGAAACCATACACATGCAGGGAATGTGGAAAGGGCTTTGCTCATGTAGGACACCTAACCACCCATCTGCGATGTCATACAGGAGAAAAACCATACACATGCAGTGAATGTGGAAAGAGCTTTAGTAGATCTACACATCTGAAGAGCCACCAGCGAACACACACAGGGGAAAAACCATACACATGCAGTGAATGTGGAATGGGTTTTGCTCATTCAGCAAGTGTAAAGCTCCACCAGCGCAAGCTCACAAGAAAAGCCATACACATGGAGTGAATGTGAAAGTTTTGTCACTCTAGCATCAATCTGATCTGATCAGACGCTGAAACCAGTAGAGCCCCTGAAACTAAACACAGGTAAACCAGATCACTGCCAATCCAAACTGCCCTACAAGCAAAAAAGTGTGATGAAACGAGAAAACACAGATGTGGGGGTTACCACACTTCAATGGCAAGCTGGAAACCGCTGGTAATAATGCTATTCTACTAGACCTAAAAGCTGGCCTGTCCATCATAGATGAGAAGAACGACTCATTGTCTTTGCGCGTAGACCAACTAAAGGAGAGAATGGCAGAGAGAATTTATATGGTGAAATGAGGGATAACTGACTGTGAGGACAAAGTCCATAAAAGCACATTTTACAATACACTTTAAGAAATAGAAAAAGACAGTAATATAAAATCCTCTACCTAAACAGATTAAAATACAGAGGTAAAAGTGCAGTATGAGTAAGTTTAAAAATATAGTCCGATGTTACAAGGAAGGCTCGAAAAGGGACAGAAGTCTAGTTCATATTTTGGCACTGGACATTCCAGAATTATCTGTAGAATGCTGCATTTTTGGTTATGTCTTCAGACTTGATTCAGCTTTAATGTAGTGCATTACAAGTTGCCCCCCAAACACTTTGCTCTGATATGCCAAATTGCATCTAAAAATGTTGCCATTGCACATGCCACAGTCTCAAGGGGGTTTGTTCTGCAAATCCTAAGAGCTAAGGGCCAATTACTGAAGCCCATGGATCTGCAGAGTGGTGTAATCTATTGAGCCCTCTGCTTAGATTAAGCCGTAGAATGGAATAAAACATGGGCAGTACATTCAACAGTTCCACAACCCATTGGACATGAATCTAAGTGACTGTCCTGGTGGGACCATCTGCAAGTAAGAGCGCGTAGTGGTAGGGATCCTAACCTGAATCTAATGTAAAGTGCGCATGCTCGAGGAGATAAAATCAGATCCATGTATTTTTCAAATTCATAATGACATTTGGCTGATATAAAGCTATCTATCAGACTAAAAGAGGGCACCTCGACTAACTTTTCTACTTGTAGGTTTAGCCAATATGCATCCTTAACCACCTGCACAGAGTTTTTTGGGAGATGAAGAGGGTCTGACCAGAAGCAAAAAGGTGTGATGAAACAAGAAAACACAGATGTGGGGGTTACCACACCTCGATGGCAGGCTGGACACCGCTGGTAATAATGCTATTCTACGAGACCTAAAAGCTGGCCTGTCCATCCTAGATGAGAAGAACGACTCATTGTCTTTGCGCGTTGACCAACTAAAGGAGAGAATGGCAGAGAGAATTTATATGGTGAAATGAGGAATAACTGACTGTGAGGACAAAGTCGAAGTACATGACATTCAATTAACCAATTGTAGTCGAGAACTGGCTTAAATCAAAACTAAAAATGAAACTTTGGAAGCCCACTGAAGAAAAAACAATGTACTGGCACTGAGCATCACCAAAACCATGAATATGGGCAAGATAGAAAGTTTTGTGACTGTGATTATATTAATGGAGTTTGACCAATGACTTTGTGTTTCACCACTGCGCATATTAGTTGCTCAATGTTCACCAGTAGCACATTGTATGTTTTGTTCAGTTGAGCCGCCTATTGGCTTTGACATGGCATTAGCCATTACTTTCTGTATCCAGTTTCGCCGCCTATTGGCTTTGACATTGCATTAGCCATTACATTCTGTATTCTGCCTATTGGCTTTGACATGATGTATTCAGTTTAGCTGCCTATTGGCTTTGACATGATATTAGACATTGCATTTTGTATTCAGCTCAGCTGCCTATTGGCTTTGACATGATATTAGACATTGCATTTTGTATTCAGCTCAGCTGCCTATTGGCTTTGACATGATATTAGACCTTACATTTTGTATTCAGCTCAGCTGCCTATTGGCTTTGACATGACACTAGACATTATATTTGATATTTAGGTTAGCTGCCTATTGCCTTTAACGTGGAGTTAGACATTGCAGTTGAGAATCCAAGCTGTATTTTTCCAAGCTGTGTTTTTGCACAAGATGAACCAGCTGTTTTCTTCTCACAGTAGACTAGACCTGATAAGAGAGAGTACATGTGGTGTTTACCATCCTGCTCAGGCTTGGGAAGAGGAGCAGTCTAGGAGATCTGGCCAGTCTCCAAAAGCTTGCGTAGTTTCCCCGGGTCTGAGAGGAGGGGGAACGCTGTTCTAAGGGTGGCTCACAGGCTTCAGAGAATTAGATTCGAATCTGCCTGACTTCAGGCTGGAACTTGGCGCCAGTTGCCAGCCTCCCGTGTGGGTAGATTATCTCTTTCTCGCAGTTGACCAGCAGTCATCAACTTGCAGACCCCAGAAAGATGAAGCTGTAAATAGATTCTCACACGGTGAAGTATTTGTTTTGCTTTGCATTAAATATCTTATAAATATAACCTGCTGTGTATATTGCAAACTGTGATATATTTTGTTTCCATTAAACGTGTGCTTGAAATCTATTGATTCGTCTCTCACGAACTTGTGGTTTTAGAAGAATTAACAACAATAAAGTCTTCTTTGAACTCAGAAGTGCATTCTTGACATGTTCTGTAAGCTCTGAAAACGAGATAAGAACAGAAGCACTACAGTGACGATGATACTTGCTGAATTATTCAACAAATCTGCTTCTTTAGAGGTCTTTATTGTGGAGCATGCACATCAGGTGCTTATGCAGTGCCCGCCTCTAGCCGTTCCACCATGTGCCATTATTGTGTACCTCTTAAACTATTGTGTATGGGACACTGCACTTTGGATGGCCCAAGAAAAGAAGGCTCCTATACCAGAACTACCCAGAGTTGTTTTTTACTGGCGTCACTCTTTCTGCAGCGCCTATCATATAAGATTTCAACTGTGTGCCTCATCACATGTTGCAGAGACAGTGGGATAGTTTTGATATTTTGTTGAGTTGAAATAATTTGTTAGTTGTTTCCTGTCCATCTAGAAAGACTTGATGTGGGTGGGCTGAGGGATGAATTGGGCATTTTAAAGTTTTATTCACTAAACTGAACATGCCAAAACAGATTGCGAAGTATCCCACAGGACCGGCATCAGATTACAACAGTCGTACAAGGTATCCATACTCACCCGCCAATTATAGTGCAGTGTCGAAAACAGTCCCTTATAACTTGTATAAACCTCCTCTTGTGGAATGTAAAGTGGCTTATCTGAGAGAGGCTTCTAACTGCAGATTCCTTTTATTAGAAAAGTCCCCAGGCATCAAACTGGATCTGCAACTTTTTGAGCAATTCCTCTGCACACCGGTAGGTGGTGTTGGTTTTTGGTCCACGTCGGTTGGAAGTGAACTGCGCAGTGCCTATATAGGTGCCACCTCAGCACGTTGACCTCCGTTCTTTTTTTTTTCCACGTCAGTTAGTTCAGATCCTGAGTGATTTACCGCAGTCCACTTTTGGACATCTTTTTTTCAGCATTTTGTTAACCTTTTTTTTTCACTCTTTGTCTCCCACTGTGTATGTGTCTGTATGCCCCCCCCAAAAACTGGTATTTAAGTCCTGTGGTATATCTGCAACAGACCCCCCACCTGGTTTGCCCTTGGTGCTTTGATCGGATCACGACTCCGAGACCCGTGATGACTGCCACCTATGAACCCTAAGGCGCTGAGGGAGCGTTCCTTGTAATTGAAACCCCTGGTCATTTGACGCCAGTTACCTCCACAACATTCCCAGTGATGGGGAAAGTCCCAGGACCATTTGTGGAGCCACTACAAGTGCTCATCATCGTTCTCTAAGTTGTCAGCTACGTCTCACAAGAAGTCCAAAAAGTCAGGGATTCGTGTGCAGGTGTGTTTCCCTTGGTCTGGGATGAAACCTGAGCCACACAGGCTATTGCAATGGCAGAAACGCAGCAAAGTTCACTATTTCGCTGTGAACTGGATACGACGGACTTGCTACGAGATGTATTCTCGGAAGTCCATATCCTCTTGCATACTGACAACGTCCATTTTCAGAGTGCCTCCTACTTGGACCACTTTGTACTGCAACGACTCCAAAATACCCTGCACTTATGCATGCCTACTTACCCCCTCGCTCAAGAGGACTTTCCCCTACTAACACTCATCATATCTGACACTGATGGAGATTGACTCATCTCTAGGCTGTATTGCACCTGCCTGGCTGATACTGAACCACTGTGTTCTCCCTCATCTCCACTACGACGGATGCCACGGTCACGCCTGACCTCTTGATAGCACTGCTAGGATACACACGTGAGATCCCCAAATCCACCCCCAGATTTATCTCTATGGTACTACTACTTGCTAAATGGGAGGTTGCTTTACACTGGGGCAGCGGACGTACCCCACAGACTCTGTGTGAGTCAAAAGCATGCCATAGTATGACGAAATTAGTGAAGACTGTGCACAGCTGCAACCCCTTAGTTCTAGGCTAAAAGATGTCTGGCAACCTTTGAGAGACTACTTGCTCACCCTGGAATCTGAAGACTGAAGTTGAACAGTATGCCATTGATATATTGAAGGTCAACTCAACAACTCACCACGTAATATTTCTTTACAATTCCTGTACAGCCCTGCAATTGTTTTATACCATGGGACGACTTTGTCATACCTTTCTAAACTTCAAAGCTCTTATACGATCTAATACGTGCTTTCATATTCTGATGTACATTGCTATGCAATGTTTTCTCTGTATGTTCTTGTTCATTACTAAAATTCAATAAACACATTTTAAAAAACGAGATTGTGATGTAATTCTGGCAGTCAGGGATGTCTGAACCTAGACAGTACACTCCTGCCATTGGGACAAAGTTGTGCCTTGGTGTGTTTCCAAACATGATGATCCTCTTTCTGCACCCTTCTCTGAAGTCTTGTTTGTCCTTTCACTAATCCTTCTGGACTTTGCTGCGGGTACAATTAAGAGGTACCTTTTGGCCATATCGTCATTTCTTCAGTTACCGGATCAGCCTTTGTATGTTCAAGCCACATCTTGACTCGTTTCTTAAAAGGACTACAACATATGATTGCTCCAAACCACTTCATCATGTCCCAGTGGGACCAGAACCTAGTTATGACTTTCCTGATGTGCTCGCCCTTGGAGCCCATGCACAATTGCCCTTTATGTATGTTCTAGTCCCCATTATTTTGGCCAGAAGGATTTGTGAACTGAAGGCATTTTCAGTGCACCCTCCTTACTCTTGTTTTTCGCCCCAAACAAACTGGTTTTCAGAACACTTGCCTCTTTCCTGACAAAAGTGAAAACACTTTTCAATGTAGGCCGGACTATCACATTGCCTACTTTCTTTGTTCCACATCATCCTTCCAAAGAAGAGGAGAGACTCCACTGACTGGACCCAAAAAGAGCATTATCATTCAATGTTCACTGTACCAAAGATTTCCACTAGCTTCGTCGGGGCAAAGAAAGGAAAGGCCTTGTAGGTGCTGGCAGTCTCATAAAATAGACTCTACATTAAAATCCACTATGCACTGTCCAAGAGGCAACCCCCCTGAGGGTGTGCGTGCTTATTCTAACACAGCCATGGCTGCGACCACTGCGTTAGCTTAGCTTGTGGAGTCCCTGTCCTAGGCATCTGTCAGGCTGCAACGTGGGTATCTCTGCACAGGTTTACCAAACACTACAGGACTTCCTGGTCTAAATTTGTTTGCAGACCCACCTCTGGGGAGGTACTGCTTGAGTATCTATTCTAAGTTAAGGAATCTGCGTCTGGAAGTCTCAATCTGATGAAAAAAGACAGCCGCCTTCATTAACGCCTTGTCTGCTGGAGACTATCTAGCTGTAGATTTCTTACTGATCCTCCCAACTCAATGAACGGATTTCTCCATATAGGATAACCCTTCTTAGGTCCTTAGTGTCGGAACAGTGGTACATCAGAAACCTTTGTGGCTCCCGCTCCTGTCGTGGAAAGGTTGCGAAATGTAACTGATGTCAGCACGCTGGGGTGGTTCCTATATAGGTACCACCCACGTCACATTCAAGCAGAGCCACTCAACGCCACTTACCGCCACGTAGAAGTACTGCTCCAAAAGTTTTGAAATCCAGCCTGAGCTCTGCGGAATAATCTAAGGTAAAGAATCTGTGGCCAGAGTGTCCGCCTGTGGCCAGGGTGTTGCGTATGGTAGCAACTTGCCCAATTTTGCCTGTAGGGTCGTGTAGGTGCTGGGGAGTCTTGATAGGCACAATGTACGCATAGGACCCCTGCAGTAAGGGACTGCTTTCTTACTGGAAGTGGTCCTTAATGATCCTGAGGATCACTACCTGGTAGTACACGGTTTATTAGGAAAAAAACTTTAATATTATCATTGCCCATGGACCAGATATAGATTCCTCTACATTTTTCTGAACATACAGGACAGGTTATTCCAGTGCCCAAGAGAGCAATTACTATGAGGTGGGGATTTTAACCTGGTACTAGACCTTCAAATCCACGGAACCAATGATGCAAAATGTTCTATGCCACTGGTTGCCAGGGCACTACACCAAACAAGAACACGTCTCCAGCTCACAGACTTCTGGAGGCTCCATAACCCACACTGACAGAGAAATGCACTTTCTGTGCAAATATTAAACAGAAAGTTGATATGGCGAGGGTGAGCACTCAGGCAGCTCACTGGTATCCCTGATGCGAGGGCAATTGGAAGCTTCTGACATTATTAAATTAAATGTTTTGATCTGAACGCGTTTAGGCATTCACGTGGTTCGATCGTGGAATAAATATTGGGTGAGACAACGAATTGGAATTAGCCAGTGTTTGGGACTACACTTACTGGGATTGAAGGGGAAGTGTATTCTAGATTGGGAAGATTATTTGGAGGTGATCTATGGACCCTCTAAAAGTGAACGATTAATGTTTGAAAAGAAGATTTTTTTTAAATGAAGGAGCAGAGCTAAATATAGTTAATCCTGCATATGTGTATGCGAATCGCTCTTGGAGTCATTACATTGTGAAACAGACTGCTGGAAGAACTATTCCTTTGGGGATTTTCGTGTCATTTTATGTGTGGGAGAATTTATGTTTATGCCCTGAAGAAGATGGCTATGTCCTTAATTTACATCGAAATGTGTAGTCAGCAGGGAGGACTGATTCTGTAAAATGCACAATATGATTAAATGGCGATGCACAAAAAATACGTTTGGGGATCTGATTGATAAACTGAACAGTTCCTAATTAAATTTGACTGGTGATGTTCTATATGTCTCTCTCTTTGAATTGTTTTTTTTAAAGAGTTATTTTTTTTGTGTTATTATAATTTATGTTTGCATCATGGGGTGATATTTTGGTGTGATTTTTAAATTGAGATTGTTTTTAATGAAAATGTAACCATTGATATCACTTGGGAATTTACCCTGTGTTTTAGAACTTGGTGTTATTTGTCATATCATTAATAGCTTGGGTTTTACCAAATTTTGGAGTGGCAGTTGAGTGAGTTTCTGTGAAGATTATGTATGAATCAATATTGAGGTTTTAGTGATTGGTTTATGGAAATGATATGATTGTTGAGTAAGTGGCTGATATTTTGTTGGGGAAAGGTATAACTGATAATTATGAAATTAACATCACTAATTCTCAGATCGCAACAGAATCACTGGCAATTCTACAGGCCTTTCAGAGCTTTAATTAAGTGATTTACACAACCACAAATGCAGTCTACCGGCTTACTCTGGACAATTATCCCAATGACTTAGCGCTGCTTATCTCACCAGAGAGAATATTTAGTATGCACCATTACTGAAGAAGAAATCATCACCACAGTCTGTAGCATAGCGAGCGGTAAAGCCTTTGGCAGTGATGGTTTACAGGTCGATTTTACAAACAATATTTAACACTTATAGCCATCATCTTACTAAAGTATACCTAGAAACATTCGACCTAGATTATCATCCTGGTAATCAGGTTCTGATTACGAAGTTGACGGACTGAAAAGCTTCTCCGCCAGCTTCTCAAACAGATAGGTTGCTACCTAGCAGCGACCTCCCCGTCAATGCTATTATGGACTTTTCGCTGGGTCAGTGGGCAGAAACCTCAGTTTCCGCTTGCTGGCCTAGCAGGAAGCTGTCTAGAGCATTGTCTCCAGTTCATAATTGAACTGGCGGCAATGCTGTAGGCGGCGGGGTGCAAAGCAAACAGTGAATATTGTGACGGTGCTGGCTGGGTGGGGGTCTGCACTGTCCATGCCAAGTGCATGGCCAGTGCAGGGGCGCCCTGCACCCATTCTCTGCCAGCAGTTTCATGTCGGTGTTACCAAATGAAACCTCTGGCAGGAAACAAAATCGTAATCCCAAGGGCAGCGCTGCCCTGGAAGATTAGGATTGCCGCAACTGCCAGGCCGCCAGGATCCATAATGCTGGCAGTCCTCACGCGGCACTTGGCGCCATGTCTGTAATGTGGCGGTTGGACCGCCATCCGCAAACCTAGTGTTCATGAGGCCACCAGGTTTGTAATGAGGCCCTCTGTGTGAGGCGCTCTGTTACCCTGCTTAAGCCCGGTAAAGATCTTTCTCGGGTCACTCCTACAGACCACGATCTCTAATCAAAGATCCACATTAAAATCCTGGCAAAAGTATCGACCAGCCGCATGCTCCCACTCGTGCCCAATATTGTTCTGCTTAAACAGTCTGGTTTCGTACCGGGGTGTTCCACCTCTTTTAACTCATGTACAGTTTTCACTCTTGTACACCAACCAAGTCCTGAGACAAATGCGCCGCTGCTAGGTGCTGTCAACGCATTCTAGACTCTAGGATGGGCATACTTATTATTGACCCATTCCCACCAGGGCATAGTTCGACCATCACCTGTCACCTATATCCACCCAGGGCAATTCTGCTTGTTAATAAAGTGCCATCTCCCCACCAATTAACATTCAAAAGGGCACACATCGAGGGTACCCTTAGTCCCCACCACTTTTCCCAATTGGAGTGGAACCAATTGTCTGCATGTCCATGAAGACCACTCACAGAGGTCTCAGCATCTTAGTGCGTTGCCTTGTCATATCGTTGTACAGAGAGTATATCACCCTCTTTGTGTAGACCTACAATTGAACCTAATACCCATTTTCAGATCAGTTGCACAATTTCGTGATGCATCTGAGATAAACATTAACTGTAGCAAACCACTGTGTTCCCTTAACTGAAATCAGGCCTGGCCCCCTAGAATACCCACTTGGTTTTATTATGGATTCAGTGAAATACCTGGGCACATATGTCCACACAGCATTTGATGTGGCAATGAAATAGAACTGTGGCAACGCTGTTACTCGCCTAACTGAACAAGTAGCTCAGTGGAATAAATCTCCACTGTAATCGGGAGGATTGCTTTATTATGGATGGCCACCGTGCCTACATTTCTCTACCTTTTCAGTAATATTCCTGTATGCCCAGCCAGGCACTTTTTCTATACCTTCAGTGCCTACTAACTGAAGTGATCTGGGCAGGCACAGAGCCCTAAATCAAATGGCACATGCTAAATCTCACATCCCAAAATAGGGAACTTTAGGTTCCTGACCCTATATTGTACTATGCATGTGCACAGGTGCAGTTGGTATTCTACTAGTGCAGGATGGAACTCCCCCTACAGCACGAGGTTGTGGAGTCGGACATGGCTGGCCCGTTCCCATTACCTGTGACCCAGTTGTGACACCATCCAGGGGTGGCACTCCCCCTCGAGCTATTCTGGCTCCCCTCCAGTGTACTCGTCACACTTTCCTGTCATTGCAAACTCCATTACACCCCTCACTTCCGAACCCAAGGCTGAACAACAATTACTTGCAAAGTGTTTCACAACCAATAAAAACTCTTTTTAAACAGAGCTTTCCTATCACTCCAAGATTTTCTGAGGCCAGATGGGGGCTTCTCCTACAATATATTTCTATATTACAGATTAAGAGCTTAACCAAAGAAGAAACTGACCAACTTCTCTCAGGAGCCTCTTGAACTAGCTCAACATCCATAACTTATAGTGGCACCAAGGTCTAAACAAATTGTTCCAAAACTATATCAAATGTTCATGCTTGCCAAACCAAGGCACCAGTTAAAGTTAAGCAGAGGTGTTCTGGTAAAGAGCTGATAGCGGAACAATGGAAGTACTGTTGTCATCAGCCACAAAACATCTGAATAAATGGTCCCCACAGTGCTATCCAGTACATGCACGTGGCTTACTTCACCCCAGGCAGGGCATCCACAACTGTGCACGGAGGCAACTTGTAAGCGATGCAGTCACCCGGAGGTAAACCTCTTCCACTTGGCATGGAACTACCTGAATATATTGGCGATACTCAAAGGAAAGCATTAAAGATGTATCCATGACGATACATTTGTAGTTGGTGTCGGATCCTGTGTTGGGGCTTCTGAGATATGTCAAAGCTTTTTACCAAAACCTGTGTGTCAGTTCTTAGCACTAGTACGGACCCAGAAACTTGTGGCAAACAAAATGTATTTACAGTAGCAAAAATAACCGAATTAGAAGACAACTCCAGCTTCCCAGCACTCGCCCTCGAGACCTTTGGCACCCAGTACGCCATTTTATGGCTAAGAGGATATGACCATAGAACAGAGATGCTGCATGAACTCTGTGATGTGCTCAGCTGGGTCCTAAGCTTCACCAGCAGTGCAGGTGTTCACTGAATATTGGTACGTAGGCCTGCCCATGTTTCTCAACGACGACACAATATAAGCCCGTGTACCATGACCAGCAGCATTTGTGTACTGGGCATAAATGTGCAAATGTGACTCTATGATTTATATGAAAGTAACTCCCTTATGTCGCCCAATTTATGTCATTGGACTTTTTGACGGGATGCCTGAATGGCCAGACAGCCATTGTTGTATGTTTCTGTTTTTTTGAGTTCCCTTTTCTTTGTGTTGTTATCAAAAATGCTAAAAATTAAGTTAAAAAAAAAACAAATCTATGCAATGATAAAGAGTTAGTGTAAATAGGCCTTGTGTGAGGGCCCCGGTGATTTATTTTGTAAAAGGATTTTGGAATGTACTCTCTGAGGAATTAAATGTTGTGTCCTCAGTGCAGTACAACTGTAATATAGCTACTTCGTTTATCTCTTTTGCCACATACTTGAGATCGGGATGGGGGTTTCCCCACAAACAACTCGCACATTGTTACCAGATGCCCCGACGCACAACTTCACCGACTTTAAGCCTAATGTCCACAAAGCCAGGTACTAGTGGCACTACAGCAGAGCTTTCATGTGTTTCATGGACTTTTGCGATGTATGAACGTGTCCATATGAATGGTATATATGTAACAGAGCCTGTGTTGTATGCACTTGTGACACACAAATAACTTTCGCCATATGTAGCACTGTTGCATGTATAACAGAAACATACAACCATTTTTAAATAGGAGAAATTTAAAGTGCAAAAATGTTCATAATGTGGAAATATTTCTGCACTTCAAATTTCTCCAATTTAAAAAATGACTGTGTTTTTCAGTTACAAATATGCCGCAGTGTCTACTGGGAGCAAGAGGCCTGCTGTTTGTAAATGCAACACTTTGAAAGAAAAACTGGGAAAATGTAAATGAAAAGTTCACTTAATTATTAGGCAACTTTACATTTACATTTTATATGATTTAAAAGCATTGAGAAATATTTTGTTCACACATCCAATACTGAGTTCAAAAATAACTTTTATTTTAGAGTTAAATACCTTAGTGCTTTATTTCTTCATCTCTGGGTCTTAGATCAAACTTCAGCACTGCTCCTTGTCAGGCCTTGCTATCTGCAGCCTGACCATAATAATAATGTAAATAAACACAGCCTTCCCTTAACTTTAAAAGGAAAATGTCATCCTGTGCTAATTTAAAAATGAACTTCAGGCAGTGAGCTACTCTGAAGGGGTCTAGGAGCTACTGGTGGTGGACACCTGCGGTAGACAACCATACCACATAATTTAGATATCCATTCTTCCCATAAACTAGAAGCCCTGATAGTGGTAAAGCTCTGCAGAGTAGTTTACGGGCTGTCAGTATGTTGACGTAACCTATATTTCACAGGGAAAAATGAAACATTTTCCGTATTTCACAGTTGCCGGTGGAATATTAATTGACATAGCATTGAATTTTGTGCAGAGAAACCACTCAAACATGTGAGGCATCAGTAGTGGCAAATCTATTTTATTGATGTACTAGTTACATTGTCAACACCTGTTCCATATAATGAGCTCGAGTATGTGCTTGAGGTTATATTTCGGAATTGTTTTATATTCGTAGATGTTATACATTGTAGGCTATATTCACTGTAGGTTACCCACCGCGCACAGGTGCTCAGGTAGCGCGCACTTCGGAGCACACATTACATAGAGTGAAAAGTACATTCCTCAGCCGCTTATATCTTAAATCGAGCTGAATAAAAAATCACTCTGGCTCTTGTGGTGGCCGTGCTTAGCAAGTGTAGGCACACGGGCATAACTTTCAGGAACCCCTAGGTGCCCTTCAATAGCCCTGCAATGGTTTCAGGTGCTCTCAGGGTCAGACCAGGTGTCTCTGTAAACAATAGAGGACCAAACATTGCAGGAATCCCTAGGTGCCCTTCTTGGTCCTTTGATGGTTTCAGGTGCTCTCAAGGTCAGACCAGGTGTCTCTGTGAACAATAGAGGACCATATATTACAGGAACCCCTAGGTGCCTCTTCTTTTTTTGTGTTGTAATTCTTTATTTAAAAAAACGGTAAGACATTACACCGAGCCTTTCCACGGAGCAAAGTACACGATCCTGGCGGTACAAACACTGCAATACAGAAATAGAGAAATAGTTGGGCATACTGTCAGGTGCACATGGACAAGAGAGCCTAACAAGCCCTGTATCAAATCGGAAGCTCAATGAAAAAACTGGGGGGGGTGGGGCAAAACTGTACATCTATAAAGGGTGATGACGCAGGACCGCGGATCCTTGAGGGTAGGGGGGTCATGTACCTGTGGCTGGTAGAAAGAACCAGGATGGTAGAAGGGGTGAAGTTTGATGAATGAACAGGAGAAAGAGAGAAGGGGAAATGGGGAAAGAAAAGGAAGAAGAAGAAGTAAGAGTCGACAGAATACGAGCAGGAGAGAGGGGGGGGAGGAAGGGAAAGGGGAGGGGCAAGGGAGATACCCAGAATGGCGGAAAGCCGGGATGCGTCCAGGGGGGTGGAAAGAAGAAAAGTACTAACCAAAGGATAGAGGCCGCAGTGGCCACATTATGCGCATTATGTTCCGAAATATGACATGGAATGCAGTGACGACAGAAAGAGAGGAGGGGGGAGCCAAGAGCGAAGTGGATAGCAAGAAGCAGAAGTACACTTCTAGGCACAGTCGAATATTAAGAAGAAGGAGTAGAAGTGGCAGTGACTGAGGAGGGGGAGGGGGAAGGTAGGAGGAGGGAAGGGAAGGGTTGGGGTAGTGTTTTTGATATGAGTGAGAGGATGGAAGCAAAAGGGAGGTTGGAAGGAGAGGGGAGGCCCACCAGTGAGGAGGCAGAGTCAGGCCCAAACGCAGACATGTGCATTTATGCAGCTAAAACACAGCAGAGGGGGTGGGCGATGCGGATGTATGCGTGTAGCCTCTGTGCGGGGGAATTGCCGTAATGAGCCCCGAATCAAGTGTCTAGTAAGGGAGCGCTCAGTCATCTGGTACAGAGAGAGAGGGGGCCCACGTCCGAAGGAATACATCCAACTTATCCTAGAGGCTATAGATAATTCGTTCATGAGAAGCAGCTCGGTACATTGCAGTGATCCATTTTCCATGGTAGGGGGCTGTTTCTGCACGCCAGTGTCCGAGGATGCAAAATTTGCCCGTGGCCAGTGCAGTGTGTAGTAAACGTTGCTGTGGTCGGGAAATGTCGTACAGATCGCTGGTATCATGCAGCAATAGGAGGGAAGGGGTAAGAGAAGGCAGTAAGGGTAGTGTTTCTCTGAGGGGCACCCCACTGATTGCCAGAAAGGTTGGATGGCATGGCAATCATGCAGGATGTGAACTAAATCGCAGTGGGTGTGGGGGCATTGCCTGCAGGAGGCGTGCAATAGTAACCCTGCAGACCGCAGTTTCTGGGGAGTCCAGTACCAATTGTGTAGTGTCTTGAAGAGACTGAATTTCAAGTGAGCCTCCCGTGCCGCACGATCCCTTGCCTGAGTCAGATCAGCCCAATCCTATTCTGTCTGGAGTCGCGCCTGCCACTTGTCTTTGAGAGAGACCAAGAGGTAAAGGGAGAACAGATGGTGGTTCAGCAGGGTATGCATACCAGATATGACTCCTCGGAAAAGACCCCAGGTTTCAAAGTAGTGAAGCACTGGGAATTGGGAGAGTCGCCAGGGTAATGTCCCCATACGTCTCCCAAGGCAGTGTTTGAGCTGCAGAAAACGCCACAAGTGATGGGCGTGTAGATCAAATTCCTCCTGGAGATCCGTGAACGGCTTCAATTGGCCATTGGTTAGAAGTTGATCAACACGCAGAAGGCCTTTCGATCGCCTCTCCTCACTTACTATAGTATTTTCCCATAACATGAATCCCGTGTTGCCCCAGAGCGGAGTCCGGTCATGTATCAAGGGATCCACTCCCAGTATGCGGTGCGCCTGCTGGCAGGAGTTCCACATGGCTCTGATCATGGGATTGTTTAGCCGAGGTAGGGTATGTCCTGCGCTGTAGAGCACATTGAGTCCCAGTAGGGAGCGCAAGAGCGTCCGTTCCACCTCCACCCACTGCGGCGGGTCTTGGACTCTCGGAAGTAGGAAAACTAGTTGCAAAAGGTGTAATCCAAGGGCGTAATGTTCCACGGAGCGGAATCCCAGCCCACCGGACTCGTGCCGGGCAAGTAATGTACCCCTAGGTAGCTGAGGGTGTAGCGACCTCCAAACAAAGGCCTTTCGATTGCCTCTCCTCCCTTACTATAGTATTTTTCCCCTAACATGAATCCCGTGTCGCCCCAGAGCGGAGTCCGGTCATGTATGAAGGGATCCACTTCCAGTAAGTGGTGCGCCTGCCGGCAGGAGTTCCACATGACTCTGATCATGGGATTGATTGGCTGAGGTAGGGTATGTCCTGCGCTGTAGAGCACATTGAGTCCCAGTAGGGAGCGCAAGAGCGTCCGTTCCACCTCCACCCACTGTGGCGGGTCTTGGACTCCCGGAAGTAGGAAAACTAGTTGCGAGAGGTGTAACGCAAGGATGTAATGTTCCACCGAGGGGAGTCCCAGCCCACCGGACTCGTGCCAGGCAAGTAATGTACCCCTGGGTAGCCGGAGGTGTAGCGACCCCCAAACAAAGGCTCGGATGCAACGGTCCATCTCTCTAAGGAGAGTCAAGGGGATCTGTAGAGGCAACATGCTGGGAACATATAGGAACCTCAGCAGGGTCACCATGTGCACCGCCTGTGGTCTACCCCACATAGAGAGGCCCAAATGTGCCCATTTCTCAAAGTCCCTTTTCATGCTGGCAAGCAGCGGGTCTAAGTTGTCAGCCACCATATTCTCCAATGCTCTATTAATGTAGATGCCCAGATATTGAAAACTTCACTGCTTCCACTTGACCGGGAAGCCCTGCACGGGCGCACTTACTGTCACAAGGGATAGAGGCAGCGCTTCGCTCTTATCCCAGTTGATCCTGTAACCCTGAGAGAAGTTTGAAGTCAGCTAAGATGGTTCGGAGCGCCGGCAGGGACTTAGCTGTGTCTGTGAGAGTTAGTAAGATATCGTCGGCATATAGGTAAATGGTGGCACTACCACCAGGAATGGGTACTCCGGTAACGAGGCTTGATCTGCGGATCACTGCCGCTAAGGGTTCTAGGGCCAGCAGGAACAGTAACGGTGACAGAGGGCAGCCCTGACGGGTCCCCCTCCTGATAAAGAAGACGTTGGATAGGAACCCACCGCAATTTACCAGTGCTGTCGGTGAGCTATATAACAAACGCACCTTATTAATAAAGCTAGTCCCGAGTCCGAACCGTTATAGAGTTTCAACAAGGTACCACCACTCTATGCGATTGAATGCCTCCTCGGCGTCCAGGTAGAGGGCAAGGGCCTCCCCCCGAGAGTCCTGTGTTGTCCAGAGAGCGTGGAGCAGGGTACGTAAATGGTTCCTAGAAGAACAGCCGGGGACGAAACCCACTTGCTTATGATGTATGAGATGACCTTTTTGAGGCATGTCGCTAGAATTCCTGCCAGTATTTTGACGTCTCCGTTGAGGAGGGATATGGGACGGTAACTGCCACAATGGAGGGGATCCTTACCTGGTTTGGGTAGTACTACTATGGAAGCTTTGTTGGAGAGAGGGTGTAAGCAACCTGATTGGTCTGGCCCCACAGAAGGCCTCACATAGGGTGTCTACTGTATCTGCTCCCGTCCATTTGTAGAATTCTGCAGAAAATCCATCCTCCCCAAGGACCTCATGATAAGGGAGTTTGGCTATTTCTTGTTCAATCTCTTCTTTGCTGATGTCCCCTTCCAAAAGAGCCCTGCCTGCCTCCAAGAGCCTAGGATTGTTCGCCTTCTCAAAGAAGGTGGCCAGCTTATCCTGGTCTTCAGGTTCGGGGGTGTAAAAGTGACCAAACTCGTCTGCTATCACCTGGGGGTGTGTAATAAACGTGCCATCTGTGCCTTGCATGGCCGGGATGGCCAGCGACGCCTCTCTTTGGTGGAGTTAAGCAGACAATAATCGTTGGCCTTCTCTCCATGCTCATTGTGATGACCTTTCAACCGATGTAACGCGTATTCCGCTTGTGAGGTGAAGAGAGCATTAAGCTCCGTTTTGGCCTGCTCCAGGCGACGTCGGGTCTGTCATGCCTCCAGGCATTGGCAGCGTCCCTCATGAATTGCACCCTTATCGTCGCCGCAGCCCACAACAATTGGGGGGAGGAGACCGAGCCCTTGTGGTTGAGTAAATAAGTGGTAACGTGGGATCAGAGCTGCTCCTTCCCTCTCGGCGTCCGGTATCTAGAAGTCTGAAGACGCCATGGCTTATGTCCCGGAGACGCCAGCCCCAGCTCCAGGGCCAATAAAACCGGAGAGTTGTCAGACAATGCGGCTGGTAAAATCTGGGACTCCCTAATTGTGTGAAGCAGCCGGTGGGTGATGAGGAAATAATCTATTCTGGATTCGGTTCCATGAACTGGTGAGACAAAAGTGTATCCACGGTCTGATGAATGGGAGAGGCGCCAATGATCCAGCAGACCATGATCCGTAAGGATATCACCAATGAGAGCCCGGTCAGCATTGTTGCTTACATCAAGGCCGTCCGGTCTAGAATGACATCTCGCGCCAGGTTCCAATCCCACCTAGTAAGTACTGGGAGGCTCCAATCTCCGTCAGTAACGATTTAGGGAGAGGATAAAAAGGTGCTTGGAGCCCGTGGGAGTGTAAATGGAGCCAACCAAGACCGTGGAAGCACCCAGTTTAAGCTTGGCGAGGACGTAACGTCCCTCAGGGTCAGACCATGTTTTGAGGAGTCTGAACTGTAGGGATCGACGGATGAGAATCGCTACCCCGCATTTTCTCCCCGAGCCCTGTGTCTCACAATGCATGGACTGGGCTCTGCTGAAGAGCACCCACCCAATCTTTACGCAGTTTCTCCGATTCTGAGGGAGAAAGATGTGTTTCTTATAGAAGGGCGATGTCCGTCTTTTTGGACCGCAGGTAGGATAAGACGTTTTGCCTCTTGATATAATGTGTCATGCCATTGACGTTCCACGAAAGGACCGTCAGCGGAACTGTCGTCCCCATATTTAGGCTTAGTCTATCAGGTCTCGGTGAACATTTGGCCTCCCTTACTCTAGCGCTCCTAAAGAAGAGACATTATGATAGCGGCAATTCCAGGATGAGTGGGCACTGGGGGGGAGGAAGGTGGGGCTGTGGAGGGGACCCTCAGTCAGGGAAGAGGAGAGGGGCAAGTGGGCAGTCAAAGAGAGAGAGACAGGAAAGAATACGTGAGGGAAATAGGGTAAGGACAGGCTAACTCAGAATATATTAGAATAGGATAGAGAGGAGTGAAGAGGGAGGCTAGGGAGAGAAGATGGGGAATGGTGAGTAAAAATTGGAGGATACAAAAAATGAGACACGAAGCCGGGGTCTATAGGAACCGAGGTAAATACCTCACTACTGTGAGCCCTGTTGAGCTACGGGTTGGGACCTGCATGGCCCGCGCGCCGAACAAGTGCAGTGGGGAAAGGGAAGGGGGGGAGCCCAGAGGGGCCAGCGATAAGCAGCCAGTGGTGGTCAGTACAGGGTGGGATGTTCGGAACATTTCAGAGGGGGTCTGGGGGAAGCATATCGCGTCGGGAAGGGACTGAGAGGCGATCGGGGAGGGAATCGGGTAGTTCCGGGATGAGTGGGTCTCAGCATGTAGGGGGTAGGAACAGAAATGGTGACTGCCGCGCCATAGCCGATAACACCGAAGAGAAACAATGGGGTCTCTGTGTCAATATCTCTAGTCAGCCCTGGAAGCATCCCTGAAGAAGGGGAGGGAGGGGCATACCTTTGAGCCGGGGTCAGCAGATGGGGTACGGTAAATAAGCATTAAGGTAGGTTGGGGGCCCAGGATGCGGGAGATGGAGGGCGACACAGGGTGCCGCCTAGGCAACCAGTAGGCGGGTCTGTACCCAGCGGCATAAATCAAACAACGAATTTAAGACAAAACATCTCATAAAGTACTACTAACAGTGAACAGTCTGGCCGAGGCAAGTTGCAACCAGAAACATATGAGGAACACATGAGGTAGTTAGCTAACGCTATATCTCCGTAGCCCTGTATGAGGCTAAGCTCCGGAAATGATGGAGTACGCCCTGTGAGCCAGGTGTCTTAACAGCCCTATGCGCAGGGGTATACAATATCAACATTAGTGTTAGAGCAATAACTACAGTGCTAGCAACTCCCACCATAACAGACATAGATAGATACGGGTGGGTCAGGGCACTTAGCTGTCCAATGGGAAAGTACTCGCTCCGGACTGTTAGACGAAATATCCCGGCTTCTTTGGAAGTTCAGCACTGCGGTCAGTCCGTAGTAGGGGGTGGTTTCAAGGGTGCTCAGGTTTTGTCTCTGCCTTGATCCTGGGTAAGAGAGATCACAGCCTGAAGAGCATGTTCTCGGCCTTCCTGTGATTTCAGGGAGCGATCATAGGTCCTTCCCCTCTTCTTCGAAGCGGCGTGGTGGTGAGGAGCAGAAACGGAGGGAGGGTCTCCAAGGACAGGGGACCCTGGTCTCGGGAGAGCAGAGGTGTGGTCCATGGGTTGCATAGCAAGGTCGTCCAGAAAGGACCGCAGGTTCGATGATGTCTCTTGATTTACCATCCTGGGTGATCCACATATGAGGAGGCTCAAAAAGACCAAATTTGATGTCCAGTTTCCTTAGTTGTGATCATAGGGCCAAGAATGCTTTCCGCTTCTCATTTTTGCTCTTTAGAAGTCCACGGCCATCCCGTATTTCGTGACCCTCTAGGGAGTATGGGCCTTGAGATCTGGCCGCATAGATGACCTTGCGGGCCTGCTTGTGGCGGAGAAAGCATGCGATGATGGAGCGAAGCCATCCAGAGGTCGCTTTATGTAAAGGACCAATTCTGTGGGTCCTTTGAAACCCCAATGGCTGGGAGAAATCCAGGCATGTTAGTTCGGGAAGGAAGTTTTTAAGAAAGGCCTTGACATCTGAGCCTTCCTTGTGTTCCGGTATGCCAAAAAAACAGACATTGTCTCTCCGGCTCCTGTTCTCCAAATCTGTGATCTTCGTCCGCAGGAAATGCATCTTCGTGTCCTGTATTGGCAGTGCTGCAATGTAATCCTCTACGGTCGTGAGGCGTTGATCCAGGTCCGTTACCGTCACTTGGAAACGGGCTATGTCTGCCCGTATGGAGGTGGAGGCCGCAGACAGGACCGAGATCTTCAAGTCCATTGCCTCTAAGCGTCGTCCCACTGCAGTGATTCCCTGCAGTATGCGGTCAGTGGCATCGGCCAAGCGGGGGTCTGCCAGCGGAGTCGTGGAGCAAGGAGGGATCGTCTGCGCCGCCATGGGTTTCGGTAGCGCAATAACTTCGGAGAACAGCAGTTGGCGGGAGTGTCTGCCTGACGATTTCCCGCTTGGCATCGCCACCCGAAGAGAAGGAGTCCATGGGAGGGTTTTCAGGATATCTTCGTGATGACGGGGCTATGGTGTGGCTGTGCGAAGGCCCTAGGTGTCTCCTCCTAGTGGAAAATCCAGCACAAGAACCCCTCAGTGTGCTCCGGAGAGTAGGCCTGGTGACAAAACGAATCCGGCATCAATAGGGCTATGTGGCCTTATCTACTCTCAGGAGTGGTTGGCTAAACGTGTCTCACATGTGCCAGTGAGCCTGTTGGACTCCAGACGTCGCCAATGCCCCACACGAGGCCTGTCGCGATCAGGCCCAATCATGGTGTGGGGCTCCAGCCCTGGTCGTGCGTGGTGTGCTACGTCGGTGCAAAGCAGGCCTGCTGTAGGTGTGGGACAATCACACTGGCAAGGATGATGTTCCAGTACCTGGATGAGGGCGCTCCTCCGGAAGATCGGGAGATAAGATCCAGCCCCATAGCAACACTCAATATGCGCTGTCACTTCTTGATGGGGAGCCCTCTTCTTTCGGGTCCCGCTGTTCCAGGGGGCAACCGATTGCAGATTATAGCCAGCCTGACGGGGGTAGAAGGTCCATGCAGTTGGGGAGGTAGGTAGCAGGAGTGCACCCCCACTCATGCACCGGGGACTCCACGTGGCCCGCTGTTGAAAGTGTCCTCTAGCAGATTCATGATGTCTGCCACCTATTCACAAGAGCGTAGAGCCTGCTTAACTACAGGGAAGGAGACAGCAGGCAGCCCCTTCCTGTCTCTCCACCCGCTCACTCATTCCTCCGGGAGCTCGGGGGAGCCTCAGCAGGATCACCGGGTGTTCGGTGATCGTGGGCGGGCCCAAATCCACAACATGCGACCGGGCGCGATACGCCCGGGCCACCTCTCTCACCTCGCGTCCCCTCTGCGCAAGGTAATAATCCAGGCCGCGTCGTCGGGCCGCGGTGCTGCGGGAGCCCCTCTGCCATCCGTAGGTGGGGAGCGGACCCCTCCGGGCACTCGCCGCCTGTATGTGCGGGCAGCACACAGCAGTGGGAAGCACCCCTGGCGGTTGGCAGCACCTCCGTGCCCCTGGGCTCAGTCTGGCGCGGAGCTCACTGTTCAGGTGGCCATTTCCTTCTGCGGCCAGACCACGCCCCCCCATGTGCACCTTCAATGGCCCTGTGATGGTTTCAGGTGCTCTCAAGGTAAGAACAGACATCTCTGTAAACAATAGAGGACCATACATTGCAGTCTGGGTGTACTGGTGCAAACCTAAAAAACAAACTCGACATGGCACACTGCCTGTGTGCCCTGTTCACCACACACTGCATATACCATGGGTAAGACACCCCTCTGGCAGGCCTTACAGCCCTAAGGCAGGGTGCACCATATCATATGTGAGGGCATAGCTGCATAAGTAACATCCCCCCACTGTGTCCTTGCCAAACTTGGGACATGGTGAGGGAACACAGCAGCCATTTTAATACATGTGCTGGACACTGGTCAACACGAGTTTCCCACTACATGATGGCCACGGTGAACCCTGGGTTGTTTGGTGTCAAACAACTCAGAATGATAAATCCAAACTGGTACCAGATTTGGATGTATCCCTAAATGTACCCAGGGCCCACCTCAGAGATGCCCCCTGCAAAAGCGAATTGCCTGGCATGGTTGCTGACTGTTTCTATCCAGCCCGACACCTCCAGACACCCAATCTACAAACCTTGGCTGAGAGGTCTGTCTCTTTGGTTTGTAGAACAATGCCCTTCCTGGGTGGAGGTGCTTACACATCCTCCCTCAGGAATGTGCACTGCCCTAGCAGTGAGCTTCAGAGGGCTTATCGCCTTTCAAATGTGAACCTCCGGCCTGCTACTGGCAGCAGAGGGTCACCCCTTTGCAAACCCCCACTTTTGGCGTGAGCAAAGGTGGGAAACTATACAAAGAGTCGGGGTAGTGGCCCCACCTGGCATGGAACACCCCTAAGGTGTTGCCTGCGAGTTGGACACACCATTTCATTTTCTTCCATCTTGGATGTAAGGAAAATAGCCAATCAAGTGTATGAAAGTGACCTCTGCCCACAGGAAGTGGTCACTTAGTGGGTGTAGCCATCCAGCGGTAGATGGCCTATTGGTAACTACCAGGTCCCCCTAAAATGCCCCTAAATACAGTATTCAGAGGGCATCCCTAGACCAAGAAATCAGATTTGATGGACACAAGAAGACAAGCAACAAAGAAGATCCAAGGCATGAGAACTGTGAACCTGCTGCACAAAGAAAGTGCACCAAACTGTGCATGCTGCACTGAGGACCCGACAATCGCAGCTGAGGAGTTGCTTGGACACTGGAAGAACTCTACAATCCCCAGAGGACCTTCACTCCATGCAAATTGCCAGATAACTCCCTTCAGAGTGAAGGCATCACTCTCCAACCTAAAGAAGCTAACAAGCCAGTGAGGTCCACTTTAATGATGGCCGCTAACTCCCGAACTGAACATCGCAGCCAGACCAATCTCCCCACTAATCTCGACACCATAGACTGCGAGGACTAAACCTGTAAGTGTGCCAAGTTTGGTGGCACTGTGCTCTCTAGCGGCTGAACTGCACCAATACCCTAGTTAATGACAGACACCTAGAAAAACAGACCACCCGGGACTGTAAGGGGACCAGGAGGAAGCCCCAGTCAAAGGACTTCAGAAGCAATCCGGAACTCCCACCAGACCACCGCGTTGCCCTGCTACCCTTGAACCACACTATCTCTTGCTTCCAAAGGCATCTTTGCGCACATTTCTTGGCTCACCAATTCGCTCTTCGCCCTGTAGCTTACACAGGAGAACCAGCTCTGTGAGAAGGGTCTCCCACCCTTTGCAATCTCAACACTCTAAGGCAGAGGTCTTCAATCTGGGGGTCGCGACCCCCAGGGGGGCCGTGGAGTCCTGGTAAGGGGGTCACGCATTCCCCCAGCTGATTCTTAAAATGCCTCAGCTGAACTTTAATTTGAATCTCCTGTGCGTGAAAGCGGCCCAGACAGCTAAGGACTTTCATCCCAGGCCGTCTGCTCCTTGAATGAAATGCAAATGTCCTCTACGGGCTGATCTGCAAATGTAAAGGGTGCTTGGGAGCAGCTTTAAATGATCAAATCACTCAAAGCTTTGTGAGGAGAAACATTTATTCTTTTTGAGGGGTAGTGCAAAGAGTTAACAATTGCACTGTTAAGTGCGTGCTTTTAATTGTAATTGTTTTTACACAGCGCATACTTCACTTAGAGGTATTGAAGGGACAGCTTTTAAAAAAATAAAAAAAAGGTATTGCATATGCTCTGATATTACTTAAATCCACATTTTGGAAGCACAGTTTTTATAGTGGCCTGTCTTGTACTATGTGTAACACAAGTATATAATAATGCCTTACATATTCACAGTGCTTTCTGTCACAGGCTGTGACCTAATGGCACTAAAAATACACAAGACGCTATTCTCAACTGCACTAACTAAGATTTAGTTCTGTTGCTCCCCTGTTACACACAGACCTCTGCAGCGCATTAACTAATAGAGATTTCATAATGCACTACAGTGCATTTCCCAATGAGTAAAAACGTTCTATTTATTTTTCATTTAAGCTGGCTGTTATTTTATATGTATCTGCCTGATGGTGAAAGACTTAAAAAAAAAAAAAAAAAAAAAACTTACAGAATATTTTGGGTTTATTTATGAGAGGCTTGCGCTGCTGGAGCATCACTTTTTTTTGACACTCCAGCGGCACAAGCCCCTCAATCATACCTATGAGGTGATGCAAAGCCACCCTGAGTGGCTTTGAATGGCCTTGTAGATAGGGAGTAAGGCAAAGCAGCGCAAGCCACTGCATTACCTTACTTTGCGTCAAGGAGGCGTTCCATCGGCGTAGCAGTGGGTGTTCCCATGCAACACAAATGGATTTTGACGCTGCCCTAGATTTACAAAATCACGTAATCTGGAGCAGTGCCAAAACCTTACGCCTCCCTAGAGCAGGCATAACGAGGAGAGATGTTTTAATTTCTCCTTGTTTTTTCTCTTTCCATGTGTGTTGTTATCTGCCGCACATATAGAAAGAGGTACAATGCCTCTCTGGATTAATTTTGTGCAGAAAGGTACCCTTTCCTGCACAAATATAATCCTGCCTATGTTGGCACTAGGTAGCAATTGTGCGCCAGCGCAGGGGGAAAGGGCAGAAATGCACTGTATTTCATAAATACGGTCCATTCCTGCCCTTTTGTATTGGCGTGGGGCAGTGTAGCAAAAAGACTTGCGGTGCTGCCCCAAGTCAGTTCCTCAAAATTAGCCACACCCTTGACCACGCCCCCACACTCACTGACCTTTCATTTGCTATACACTGTTTAATATTATTTCCTCGCAGTAAAAATGATTTTCTGTGGGAAATGGGGACGTTTATTATTCTTGATGATGAATACCAGGTTCTAGAAATTTTTATCAGGAGGGGGTCCTTACACCTAACAATTTTTAAGAGGGGGTCCCGGCATCAAAAAGTTTGAAGACCTCTGCTCTAAGGGGACCCCTAGGATTCATCTTTAAGATCGACTGTGCAGACCTTTTCCAAGTGGTCCCCTGCAGGGCCCAAAGACTAGCTCCCAGCAGAACTAGTGTAGGAAAGTAGCCTCTTTCTAGCTTGGTTACCCCCACTTTTGGCCTGTTTGTCAGTGTGTTTGACTGTCTCTACTGGGATCCTGCTAATCAGGACCCCAGTAGTTATGCTGTCTCCCTTAAGTTATGATTGTTGCATACTGGTACCCCAGTATTTCACCCACAATTGGCATACTGGTGCCCCGTTATAATTCCCTAGAATATGGTACTTAGGTACCCAGGGCATTGGGGTTACAGGGGATCCCTGTGGGCTGCAGAATATCTTTTGCCATTGCAGCCTGTGTGAAAAGGTGCATGCACCCTTTCACTGCCATTTACACTGCACCAGGTCACTTATAAGTTACCCATGTATCACATCCTCCAGCCCTGAGGGCAGGCTGCAGAGTATCTGTGTGTGAGGGCACCCCTGCATTAGCAGAGGTGCCCCCACGACCTCCAGGACCATTTTCCTGGACTTCATGAGTGCGGCTGCACCATTTTATGTGTGTACTGGACACAGATCGCTACCTATGTCCAGCTACATAATGGTAACTCCGAACATAGGCATGTTTGGTATCAAACATGTTGGAATCATACCCCAAGGCTTTTGCAAGCATTGGTTGTATGATTCCATGCACCCTGGGGGTTACTTAGAGGACCCCTAGTATTGCCATTCCAGCCTTCTGAGATTTTCCAGGCAGCCCCAGCTGCCGCCACCTCTCAGACAGGCTTCTGCCCTCCTGTTGCTTGAGAAGCTCAAGCCCAGGAAGGCAGAACAACGGATTTCCTTTGAGAGAGGGGTGTTACACCCTCTCCCTTTTGAAATGGGTGTTACCGACTTGGGAGGGGTAGCCTCCCCAAATGGCACAATGCTTTGAAATGCTTTGAAGGGCACATTTGGTGCCCTCCTTGCATAATCCGGTCTACACCAGTTCAGGGACCCCCAGTCCCTGCTCTGGGGTGAAACTGGACAAAGTAAAGGGGAGTGACCACTCCCCTGCCCATCACCACCCCCAGGGGTGGTGCTCAGAGGGTCCCTGGGTTTTGTAATCTTGGATTCCAATTTGGCAGGGAACTCTGGGAGCATCTGTCCCTCCAGGGTAGAACCCACCAGGTCCCGCCTGGTCCCGGGCAGCGCATTTTCCGCCAACCGCGAGCTTTGCATGTGCCAAGGCGTATTGACAGACTCCAGCAACGCAAACTAGACGGCAGTCTTCCTTCCAGCGTGGAACATCATCTGCACCAACCAGGAACCCAAATCCGTCTTCTTGGGTACAGTACTGACTGTTCTTCTTCACCTGTGGTTCGTCTTTTGCACTTCATCCAGGTTAACAGGGGCTCCTGTTCTCCTCTTCTGTGCTTCTTGGACTTGGTCCCCTTCTTCCACAGGTCTTCAGGTCCAGGAACCCACTGTTGGTGTCTTGCAGTCTCTTCTGGTTCTTGCATAATCTTCTTTCTTGTGTTTTTATGTGTTCTATGAAAGTTACTGTGTTTTACACCTGCTTTCCTGGGCTCTGGGGTGGGTTCTAATACTTACCTTTGGTGTTTTCTAATACACCCAGCACCCCTCTACACACTACACTTGCCTAGATGGGAAACAGACATTCACATTCCAATTTCTCAGTATATGGTTTGTGTTCCCCCTAGGCCCATTTCTAACTATTGTGATTTCCACTAATTGCACTGTTTTCTAAATGTTTTTATGCCTATTTCTGCATACTAGTGCATATAATTGGTGTATTATTTACCTCCGAAGGGAGTATAGTCTCTATGGCATTTTTGACATTTGTGTCACCAAAATAAAGTACCTTTATTTTTGTACAACTGGGTATTTTCTTTCATGTGTGTGAGTACTGTGTGACTACAGTGGTATTGCAAGAGCTTTGCATGTCTCCTAGATAAGCCTTGGCTGCTTAGCTACAGCTACGTCTAGAGAGCCTGGCTTCTAGACACTGCCTACATTTCACTAATAAGGGATAACTGGACCTGGTATAAGGTTTAAGTACCATAGGTACCCACTACAAACCAGTTCAACCTCCTACAACAGGGAGCAACCCGAACTTCTGTAGCTGACCCAAAGTGGCCATCAGTGACCCTGACTTACCTGTAAAAGGAGAACTTGCTAACTGCTCTGCCTGATTTTATATGCATTTTTAAAGGTGATTCACCATTGATTCCTATGATGCGTGATTACGTAGAAAAATACTCATTTTATTAAAATTCAAAAATTCATATCTTAAAAAGTACTTAACCAACCTTGATGATTTAGGTCTTAAAATGTTCATAAAAATTCTAAGTATGTTTATAATTTGGTCTTGGGTTAAACCTTTGAGTGTGTGTTGTGCTGTATTGATACTGTGAGTACAACAAATGCTTTGCGCTTCTCCAAGCTACCATGAAAATTAGAGCATTAGGTGATCTAGTTTTTACCCTGTAATCCAACATGTGGTGGCCTGGACCCCCTGCACAGTGTGCCAAGCTTAGCACAATACATAGAGGGCCAGCCTTCTACAACGCCCATTGGTGCAGATGAAGATAAAGAAGCTATCTTGGCCATAAAGTTTCACAAATAACTGAGATCTGATGGGTATATCGCCCTCTTTTACAAAACACTTAGGGCCTGATTACGACCTTGGCGCGGGGGATTACTCTGTCCCAAAGGTGACGGGTATCCCGCCCGCGTATTACAAGTTCCATTATATTCTATGGAACTTGTAATACGGCGGACGGGGTATCCGTCACATTTGTGACAGAGTAATCCCCTCAGCCAAGGTCGTAATCAGGCCCCTAGTTCTGATCTCATATCACACAGTTACACTCTTTAACCACATAGCTACATCAGGAATTGTCACACCATCCATGAATGAGGCTATTACCTTGATTATCCTGAAGCCTGGCAAAGATCCCTACGCCTGTGGCTCATACCACCCCATGGCGTTGCTTAACTTAGACGCTAAACTCTATACACGGATCCTGACTCCTAGGCTGGAGGAACTGATGCCCGACCTGATCCACCCAGACCAATCCGGCGTCATCAAAAGGCACAAGGCTCATGACAATCTATGGAGGGTGGTTCACTTAGTCAATAAAGCTACCAAGAAAGTTTTACCTGTGTTACTAGTGGTTTTAGGTACAGAGAAAGCCTTCCCCCTTTCACTACCAGGTCACTGTAAGTCACTCCTATGACAGGCCCTCTCAGCCCAGAGGGCAGGTTACAAGTACCTTTGTGCAAGGGCAGCCCTGCACTAGCAGAGGTGCCCCCACAAACTCAAGCCCCATTTTCCGGGACTTTGTGAGTGCAGGGACGCCATTTTATGCATGTATTGAACATAGGTCACTACCCATGTCGAGCTACATAATGGTAACTCCGAATCTAGGCATGTTTGATATCAAACATGTTGGAATCCTACCCCAATACTTTTGCAAGTATTGGTTGTATGAGTCCGTGCACTCTGGGGGCTTCTTAGAGGACCCGCAGCTTTGCTCCTACAGCCTTCTAAGGTTTTGCAGGCAGCCAGAGCAGCTGCCACCTCAAAGACAGGTTTCTGCCCTGCTGTTGCTTGAGCATCTCAAGCCCAGAAGGGCAATACAAAGGATTTCCTTTGGGAGAGGGGAGTTACACCCTCTCCCTTTGGAAATAGGTGTTACGGGGTGCTGGAGGGGTAGCCTCCCCAAGCCACTGGTATGCTTTGAAGGACACATTTGGTGTCATTCGTGCATAAACCATTCTACCACAGTTCAGGGACCTCCAGTCCCTGCTCTGGCGCAAAAATGGACAATTGAAAGGGAAGTGACCACTCCCCTGTCCATCACCACCCCAGGGGTGGTGCCCAGAGCTCCTCCAGAGGGTCCCTGGGTTTTGCTATCATGAATACAAGGTTGACAGGGAACTAGGGGAGCATCTGAGTGGCCAAGTGAGGCAGGTGACGTCAGAGCCCCCTCCTGATGGGTGGTCACCCGGCTAGGTGACCAGTCCCCTTTTTGGGGCTATTTAGGGTCTCTCCTTTGGATAGTTCCTCAGATTTGGCTTGCAGAATTCCAGCAGGATTCCTCTGAAATCTCCACTTCGACTTCTGACCAAAGAAACTGCATTTGGACTCTCCAGGACCCGACAATCTGCAACAAAGACGAAAACTTCGCCTGCAACATTGTTTCCATGGCTCCTTTCAGCTTCTGTAACATTTCCCCAGTCGTGCATCCTACGAGGACAGCCCATCTTCAGTCTGCACAAGAAAGAAAAAGGAATCTCCCTTAGAGTGAAGGAGTCACTCCCCTGCATCTGCAGGCACCAACTGCAACAATGACTGGCTGCATGCTTCCCCTCTCCTGCTGAGCTGCATGGATCCTGCATCACAGGTAGTGGTCGGAAGTGGTCCCTTCTGTCCTCTCTACCAGCTGTCCCATTTGGATGGAAGTAAGCCTTTGCCTACCCACGCAGAACAGTACCCCCATGCACACATCCTTTACAGCTGCCAAGGCTTGTTGGCATCCCCTCCAAGGGGTCTTAAGGCATCGTGTAGTGCCATGCCCCCAGTACTCCTTCCTGCGACGCACACCTCCCTGAGTGGCTCTCCTATGGCGTGGGACTCCTTTTCGTAGTGCTGTGTGGGCTCAATCAGCAACTTCTGTGTCCCCGTCCTGTGGGACTCCTGTGACTGCTGCCTGTGCTTCTTTGGGCTCTGTGTGATGCCGAGGGCCCCCTCTAACTCCTCCTCCTGGGTTGTGTCCTTCTGAGCCTTTCTGGTCCATGGAAGCACCACTTTCTGCCAGCCACGAGTTTTGCCTGTGCCAAGGCTTGTTGGTGGAATCTGAAAACACAAACCTGACTGTAATCTTCCTTCTGGCGTGGGACATCACCGGCATCCTCCAGGAACTCGACTCTGACTCCAGGGCAGCAGTGCTGAATTTCCTTCCTCACCGTCGACCAACTTCTTCATCCTCAGTTTGGTGGGTAGGGGCTTCTGCCGTGTCTTCTGGACTTGGTCCTTTCTTTCCACAGGTCTTCTTCTTCAGGAATGCACTGTTGGTTTCTTGCACTCTGCTCTGGGTTTTGCAATTCTCTTCTTTTTTTGGTGAAATTCCAGTGATTTACTCCTGCTTTCCTGGTCATGGGGGGTGTTGTGGTACTTACCTTTTTGCTTTCCTGGTACCCCCAGCTCCCTTCTACACACTCCACTTACAAAGGTGGGGGTCCAACATTCACATGCCTTTTTTTAGTACTTGGTTTGTGCTCCCTCATAGGGTTACTATTCTCTGTTGTGTTTTAGACTATGCTACAGTGTTTTCTAAGTGTTTTATGCCTATTTCTGACTACAAGTGTATATATCTTGTGTGTCACTTACCTCTTAAGGGAGTATTGCCTTTATAGTGCTTTTGGTGCTGTGTTACCATAATAAAGTACCTTGATTTTTGTAACACTGAGTTTTTTCTTACATGTGTGTAAGTACTGTGTGACTACAGAGGTATTGCATGCACTTTGCATGTCTCCCAAATAAGCCTTGACTGCTCATCCACAGCTACCTCTAGAGAGCCTGGCTTCTAGACACTGCCTACACTTCACTAATAGGGGATACCTGGACCTGTTAGTACCATAGGCACCCACCAGGCCAGCTTCCTACAACAAGGGCTTCCTTTTGCTATGCAAGTCCATAAGATTTCCCTCTTTTCAGATGACAATTTGTTGACCTTGGCCCCCCACTGTCTTCCCTAAGGGCCCCACAGAAGACACTGCAGACATTTGAAGAAGTGGCCAGCTTCTGAATCAATTTAACTAAATCCTTTATTTTGAACCTAACATTTAGCAACTCGGACATGGAAGACTTCATGGCTTCCACCCTATTATAATGGACAACAAAGGAAATAGCATATCTAGGTATAAAAATCATGTCTAGGGTCTTGGATTTATTTAAGGTCAATTACCTGCCACTCCTACACCAACTCAAGCTATACTTCAAAAGATGGGCACCTATGTACATCTCCTGGCTAGGACGAATCCATGCGGTAAAAATGATGGTCTTGCCATGCCTGCTTTATCTCTTTCTTCCTATAGAGTTAAATCATAATTTTTTCTCTTCTCTGCTGTCATTGGTGACTTGCTTTGTGTAGCAAGGCAGTAGAGCCCGATTATCCCAGAAACTCCTGAGACTCCCTAAGGAGGCAGGAGAAGTGAACTTACCTGACTTTCATTTATACTATTGAGCAGCCCAGTTGCGCGTAATCTCCGAATGGTCCAATGCGAGTTGGTCAAACATTGTCTACATATGTATAGAGCGAGAGCAGGAAGATACATTTGGGATATACTTTGGAAGCCAAAGTCAGACCGCCCACCTAATGCATACCTAAGTACACCCACAGCAACAACACTTAGGGTATGGGATGAGGTCCTGCGTGGAGTCTAATGAACCTCCTTCCCCTCTCCTTTCACTCCTAGTCACTTCAACCCAGCCTTTCCCCCGCACTACAGCCAGGTTCCTACTGTATGTCTAATTGGAGGTTGCCTCACCATTGCAGATTTATTCCATGGGTTAGCTATCCTAATCTTTGAGCATTGTCAGAGAAATGTCCACCTTTCCTAGGTGGAGCATTATCATTACACACAACTGAAATATTGAGTACTGCAGGCTGCCGTCTGAGAGGCAGCTACCAGAGGCTTGACTCCCATTGAGCATTTTGGAAAACAAGCAGGGTCCTCTAGAGGAAGCATCTCCTTTTTAAATTCCCTTTTACTGTCCACCACTCCTTCCCCACAGCCCAGACATAAACACTTTTAGGAGCAAGTACTGGATCGAGATATCCCTGAGGCCAATTGGAGTAAAATTTGGACAGATATCCCACAGTGTAACAACTTGGTGGGGATCGGGGAAGCCCACTACAAATTACTTTTTGATTGGTACCTGTACCCCACTAAACTTAAACATCTCTTCCCTAATGCATAATTATGTTAGGGAGGATGCGGGCAACGAGGTGACTTTCATCATATGTGGTGGGATTGCCCGACCATGCGCCCCTTCTGGTGCCCAAATGCTAGCTCAAATTAATGAAATCCTGGGGTACCCTATTCCGGAAAGTCCAAACATTGCACTACTGGGTCTAAGAAATGATTTCCTTCGCCACCAAACTAAAAGGAACAGAGCAATACTTTAGATGTGCTGGGAAGCACACTAAAGCAGCAGCATGGAACAGGGAAAGGAGCACCCTCACTAACACAATGGCACGCCCGGCTGTGGCAGGCACTTACGATTGAAAGAATGGGTGACATTTTTATGGATAACTATAAAAAATTTAAATTTATCTGGGGGCCCTTAGTAGCGTATTTATCCAGAGGCCTGCCCCACTCACAAGAGGTCTCCATTTGTTTCAGTTTTAAAATGGGTAGGCAGGACGATGCTTGGAGATTGTGATTGTTTCTTACAGTTAGGCTTTTTCACACACCCCCACCCACCCCAGCCATACCAATCTAATGGCCTAATGGATGATTCACCTGCACCATGTTTGTTCCTCCTGTTTGTCCCCACTCAGGGATTTTGTTTTCTGTCTTACTGGAATGGTGATAGGAGTGGGAGGATATATTTGTCATTCCTACTACTTGAACAGCAAAAGTAAATCTGTTAGCAACATGATATGCAAATGGTCTCAGAGCCAGTCAAAAATGTATCCCTATACTAGCCAATCTAGAAGACTGCTGGACCGCAATTGTTTATACCTGCCATTGTTGAAATAATTTTGTTATGTGGTGGAAAATGTAAATAAACGGAATTTTGACAAAAAAATAAACTAAAAAAAGAATTGAAAAATAAAAATAAAAGACTAAAATCAATTTAAAATAAAAAAAATGTAATTAAAACATAATAAAAAATGAAAATTAATTGCTGATGTACTATGGGAGTATGGGAAACCCATTGGGAATCAAGGAAGTAAAGGTGAAAAATACAAAAAAATATATGCAATGTAAAACACTGTTCATCATTATCATATTCATAAAATTCACATGTTAAAATGTTCATCGGGTAAATTATTGAACTGATATCAGGGAAAAGTAGAAAAAATGAACAAAAACAAATAGCCGTACCTGTCTCCTATAAATCTACCTAGAAAATGGCTTTGAAAACTGGAATAAATAAAGGGTGGGTGCACAAAATGGTCAACAAACAACATCAAGTAAAGATGCATGGGGAACAACACATGCAAGCCTGTGGAAAAACGCACTGGCTGGCTATCCAAATTGGTCGCCGCCACATGCTCAAACAACAACAGCAAGCAAGGAGGCATGGAGAACAAAGAACCCATGAAAGCCTATGGCAAAAGCACACTGACTGGCTGCAAGAAATGGCCGCCTGCTACATGGTTAAACAACAACAGCAAGCAAGGAGGCATGGAGAAGAAAGAACCCATGCAAGCCTAGGGCAAAAGGAGACTGGCTCCACAAAATGGTCAAACAACAACAGCAAGCAAGGAAGCATGGAGAACAGAAGGTACATGCAAGCCTATGACACAAGGACACTGACTGACCAGGGAATGGCTGCCGACGCCATGATCAAACAGCAAGCAAGGGTGCATGGAGTACAAAAAACACATGCAAGCCTATGGCAGAAGCACACCAGCTGGCTATACAAGAAGGCCACCAGCCACATGGTCAACCAACAAGCAAGGAAGAACGGAAAACAAGGAACACATGTAGACCTATAGATAGTGTCTATACACAATGGGTCCTGGCCACATGGCATGGAGAACAAAGGCAAATGGTGGCCTTTGGCAAACACACTTACTTGCACTGGCCAGACAAAGGAGACATGGTAACACGGAAGAAACACTACCATTAATTCAGTGATGCCAAGCACGAAAATTAACAGAGCTATACAAATTCTACAACAAAACACATCCTCCTATGGCATCAAATATTACCCCACCTATACACTTACCAACCTATACACTTACCAACCATAACCCACGTTCTTAATTTAATCCAAAGCCATCCCTGCCCCAAATAAGTTTATTTTAATTAAAACACATATACCACAGAAACAGTTCTTTCATGAACTGATGACCATACTGGGCCTACAGGCTGGATGGTCGGCAGACTAGGCCACATAATAAAATAAATGAATATTACAAATGTAACAAATATGGAGAAAAGATACTAAACTGTGCAACATTTTTCCTTTTCAAAAGATGAAAAATTAAATGCATAATAAATGTGGCCCCTACTGAAACTCCAGACCACACACCACAATGAAATTTAAAAATCAAATAAAAGTACAAAGAAATACTGGTGCATGCACTGTCAAACAAACAACACCCTTCTACAATAGCTTTTGGACTTACTTGTGATATCACAAAAACAAAGCCCTCAAATCCAATGGTATATATGCAGCAGAGAAAGAGAGTGATCCATCCACCTTGAAACCCGAGAGAAAAGTGACCAATCGAGGGTTAAAGCATCTGGATGAGCCTGCTGGACGAAAAAAGGAAGTTGGAGCCTCTGGAACACTGCCTGTTAAAAAAAAAGGCTTATCTTGCTAAAAAAAACTATTTGAACGGTCCGTTGTGGTAGAATATCTACTCAAAAATGTATTTTCAAGTACATTTAGCTGCTTCTTGAGTAGAGAATCTGCTCAAGGTGCAGCTACATTCGCTGCCTTCCCCAGCTGCACGAAAAAGGCACCTTCGTGGCCAGAGGCATCACTGGCAGTGCAAAATCTCACACACGCTGCAAGCGGCCTAAAAGTATTGTGGCACTTGCCAGTACGTACCAAAACAAATCTTGTGCCCGCCAATGGAAACAAGTTCTGTTCTGCCATACACGAGATGGCAGAATTTATCAGGAAATTCGCGTTAGACATGCAGTGCGAAGTTCCTGAACTTCGCCAACTCCAAGAGTAGAGTGATTTTTTGTTTCTATCCTCCCCTGGTTATTTGTCAGCCATTTAGGTCGTTTTACATTTGCCAGCCAGGGCAAATTAACTGTCCTTATTTGATCACCTGTTGTGATGAGGTTTAGAAAAGGTTTGACACGTTTCTTCCATTACAGTTTCTGATGCTGAAGTGGGACTTTAATTTGGTTCTGACATTTTTCATGTGCACACATTTCAAGCCAGTCTATATCTCTTCAATGCATATTATAACATTGAAGGCTGTCCTGTAAAGGTGGATAGTCCTCTGCATAAAGATTTGCCACACACTGTCCAAGAAGAAGACACTGACATCTCTTAGAGCTTTTTCCACCAGGGCTAAGGCTGCTAACAATGCACTGGCACATGGAGTGCTTCTCATTGATATCTACCAGTCTACAACATATTCAAGACACCCTACTGCCTTGACAACCAGGTCTGTCAGGAAGACGATTTTCCCCACTCAATCCTGTAAGACTGCTTGGTTTGAGTCCAGTCCAAAGACCCTCCATCTGTGAGTGTACTGCATAGGTACCTATTCTAAGAAGAAGAAAACGCAGTTAGAAGTATCCATCAGGACAAGTTACTTACCTTTTAGTAATGCTGTTGCTAGTGCACACTTTGTTGTGTAGCCATTTTAAGTATAGCTCCATGCACATTAGCTAAACATATTAGGCCGCTGTGCACTTTTCCCTACATCTATTTTATTCAGCTTCGCACTGTTATTTGTATAATAACCAGTTTTACGGTCTTGTTTTAATTTCTTCTTCTATCAAACTGTTTAGCTTAGTTCAGCACTGTGTTCTCAAACAATGCATTCTTGATCACCCTGTGCTTCAATCAAGGCTACAGCCTGGTACATTGCCGGTAAACGTGGTAGAAGTTTAGTCTCCAACATTCGCAGAAAATACACATCCTTACGTAGGGACATTTTCTTAGAACATCTGCTGTGTTAGTTATAAAAAAACTTTCTAGTCCTAGTACACGTCAAGAGGGAGATTGCAGCCAGGGAACCACAACTGCATGCTGAATGCCTCATTGCAGATGCTGACGCAGATTATAGGCCTTTGCTCAGGTATAAGGGTCGATGTCCTCCTGGGGAAACCTGAAAGGCAGGCTTAGAGCTTAACATGCTGTGCTCGAAATATAACTAGAATAATCTAGCGGCACTATGATAGCCTTATTTTTGTGTTTCACTCTCATTGTTACTATTTTAATATTACTGTGTTGTGTAGTTCTGGTTATTGCAGCTCGCGCTTTGCTATCCAAAATGCAGTTGTTTTATTAAACCAATCTTTAAAACTTACACTGCCTTTATTTTCATTTATATATGAGACCGCACTGTGTACGAGAGAACCGGTTGTGACCTGAGTGACCACGACTTCCCTGAGAAGTACCAATATGTCATGCGCTCGGCTGCCCAATCATCTCTAACATTTGAGAGAGATGAGGCACTGCTAGTTAGCCAGAGCAAAACCCGGATTTGGAGTGACAAGCATCATCCACTGTGGGTCAGACCCAGTCCCCCACACTGTGGACGATCTTGCTGCTCAAAATCCAGTAGTCTCATTAGGATAATGAGAGCCTACGCGACATGGCGCTGCCAACGTTTGGTCAGGCTCTAATTTTCGGGTCCACCGGAGTATCTCAGTCTCATTTTATATAATGGCACCTCAGTTCCGTACACGGAGACGTCCGTGGTACTGAGGATTTCCACCACAGCCGTATAGGTAATCCTATTTCATCTGGCGGTTGTTCAGGCTTGAACTTTAAAAGGAATAAACCCCATCTTGCTGTGCCTTCTCTGAACTCATAGTGCTTCTATTATGGCGAGCCCCCAAGTTGTACAAATAGCTGTCAACATGAGACAACCTCTCACAGCACACTTACTAGCAAATACCCTCACGGCCCAGGGAGGTCCCGTCACATTTGTGGTGGATGCCCATACAGCTTATAGAACAGAGCTTTTTTATTCTTGGGTCACATTTCCAGCAGTTGATGGGAACACAAACACATTTCACACATATACAGTTGCGAACCCGCCTGGACAATACAGAGTGTACGCATATTTAGAGATACCTCTATCTTATCAAGAACATAATAATTGGCTTGATGGCGCCCTACCCCATACAATATTACCAGTTAGGTTAGGTCCACTGAGTAATGATGGTCCTACCTGACCTTTATTGGCCACCTATACACCACATCCTGCGGTTGCGAATTTAGCAGTAGCTGAGGTTCGTCGCTTATATTTTGAATTAATAGCAATATACAGACGACTAGTGCAATTTGTGATGCAAACTTTAAATACAAACCCAGCGCGTGCTGCTCCAGCACTACCACATGCAGTAACACCAGGTATAAATCCGATGACGGTACATTCAATCATGGGTAAGGTACCGGCCAAATGAGAGGAGACTCAGTTTTGGCTAGCACAAAAAATTAATACGCTGGAAGCAGTATTTCCCCATACGGGACCTCAGGATAAACATAGAATATTAACGATGTGCTTGTGCTTTGGGATGGTCCCTACAGTTGAAAACTGTAATACATGGGGCACGGTATTTGCCGCGCTCTATAAAACTGCACACGGTACACTGACACTTGCCAACTTACCAGAAGTGCTCAAACAAATTCAAGATGAATACGGGGCTTACCCAGCCCTAGATCTGGGGATGCAACTGATGGGCAACTTTGCCACAGTATCTTCAATCATTTTAAGCAATCTTAAAGGGGAAGCAGTTGTACTCGCAGTGCGCATGCGGCTCCGTGACGTTCAGCAACAAGATCAGGAACGAGAGCTGCCTAGAATAATAACGGAAACATATTCAAGTATCGGTCGAGATAGCCTTGGGGCTATACCACAAAAACTTCAATTTCAGGGTAAAATTAATAAAGATAATACTAAACAACAACCTGAGGGTAATAAGAAATGTTGGGATAAAAACAAACACCTAAAAAAGAGAGGGGAGAATCTCCATGTACCGAGACCCCACAGAATAGGTATAATCTCAGGAATAGAGATAATATAAAAACGCCTGATAGATATCAATATACTGATACACGCCAATCTCGTTCCTTTCAGGACTCATCGGAAAAGAGAAATGAGAGAGATGGGTGATCAGAGCAAAGAACAGAGTACGTGAAACCAAGACAGGAATCACAACGCTCTTCGGAGGTTTCTGTTAAAAAGGAAGAGAAACCGGTACAACAAAAACAACAATTTAAAAAGAAAAAAAGTGGCAGCAGTCTCAGTTCGACATGCCACAGGAAGCGGGTCCTCTTGAAGAACAAGAATTGGGCTTTAGCATTGCTAGACAGCGCAGCAGAAGTCACAATAGTTTGCCAGAATCTTCTAGAGCATCTGGAGGTGAAAGCAACTGATGACTTTATACAAGTAGAATCTGCGGACATGTGTGTCTCCGAGCCTGATAGGGTGTACAAAGTAACACTACAATTGGAAGGAGACATTGAACGCACGATACACGCAATCTTTTGGGACCGTGTAGTTAAAGTATATGATATCTTGTTGGCTGAACAAGATTGGCCGTCTGATTTTGTCCGCACCTGCCCAAATGGAGAAGATGTTATTAAACCTTCTTTCTCGCCCCTTGTTCCGGAGGAACTAGCTGAGTCCTATTCTATAGAATGGGCTCTAGCACAAGCACCAGCATTATACAGAAATCACGTGGGGTGGGATAGGGACTCCCCCTACCATGTCATTCCCATTAAAAGTGAACCCCAGCCACAACCGCAGTATCCCATAAAACATGAAGCAAGGGCACCGGTGAGAGAGATATTCACGCAATTAGAATACCAGGGTGTGATTGAACCCTGTGTCTCACCGATGAATAACCCTTTATTCCCTGTAGCTAAGCCGGACCATTCATACAGAATAGTCTTAGACTACAGACATTTAAACGGACATACACGTACATATGTTATACAAAATTCACATAGCACAGCAGTAATGAGCAACATAGTGCGGAAAAAATATAAAACAACTTTAGACATCTCAAATGGGTTCTTCTGCCAGAATATAGCGCCTGAAAGCAGGGACTTAACAAGCTTTAGCGCATTAGGCTCTCAGAAAAAATTCTGTTTGCCTCAGGGGTATAAGAACAGCCCAGGACTGTTTGCGGCTCGTGTGACTGCTATTTTACACGAGATAGACCCTGAAGCATTGTCATATGTAGATGTTATATATCTCACGGATGACGAGTTACTACAACATTTAAGACGGGTAGCCCGCATTGTTGTAGGGTTTGCCGAACTTGGCTACAAATTTAACTTTAAAAAATAAAAAAATGCCTTCCTCAGCGTCTTGTTCCTGGGATATGAGCTGTCGAGTGAAGGGAAGAGCCTAGCGCCACAATTTTTAGAAAAATGTGCACAATTACAACCACCAAATACGATTAAAAAACTTCAATCGTTCCTGGGTTTTCAAAATGTTGGCAGAACATACATTCCTGATAATGCAACGCGCATAAAACCTTTATATGAATTAATACGTCCTGATTTTTCAAATAAATTCTGGACAATCGAACAGACACGCACTCTTCGAGAATTGCAGACAGACATGCTAGCAGCAAAATATTTACACACAAGGGACAACAAAACACATTTGGTCATCAGGGTAATAGCTGGGGCCATCGGTTTCACCTATGCGACATTTAATGAAGGTGAGACAGTCCCGACTGCATACAAATCACATTTGTATTCAGCTGCTGAACAACGCTTTGCTCCCACAGAAAAAATTCTTACTGCTGTACAGATGGCGGTTATTAAAGAAAGACCTCTTGCCCAAGGAAAACGCATTATTGTTGTTTCTCCGATCCCAGCCCTAGAGGCTGTTACAAAAGCTAACGTCCCGAACACAAAAGCACTTCATCCAAGTTGGATACAATGGGCTACGTCTTTAACAGCCACTGATGTAGACTACGTTTTTGATCCAAAATTACAAACGCAAGAATTTCTACAATATGAAGTAGAATATCCAGTTCCAGCGAACACCTTGCCTATCGATCAATATCACAGAGTCATGTACACTGATGGCTCTGCGCAACCAGCAATTGGAACTAAACATCAATACTCTGCTGCTTGTGCAGTCGTAAGCAGCTATATGGAGGGGGAGAAGTTCTGTCCCCTACATACCTATACACAAACATTAGGGCATTGTACAGCACAACTAGCGGAGCTAAAAGCACTATTGATGGCACTAGAACATACGGATCCAGCGCAGCCCACGCTGATTGTTTGTGATTCATATTACTTGGGCCAGTCCTTTAATGAATATCTATATCACTGGCGCCAGAATGGGTTCAGAGATTCCAAAGGCAACACCATAAAACACAGGCTCCTGTGGGGGAAGGTAGCAGACCTGAAAGAGACGCTACCGAAAGTCCATGTTGTGCATACAGTTGGACACCAGCGCGTTGGAATACACGTTGCTGGAAATACATTGGCTGATGAAGCCGCAAAGTCAGCAGTAGCCACTGTAGCTGCAGTGACTCGTTCGACTTCCAACCCAGACACAGACACTTTGGCTGCCATAAAAGCTACGGTTGATGGTACGCCTTATCCTAAGGGATTTCCTAATAAATATCAATACTATTTGGGAAATATGCTGAACGCTGAAGTTAAAATTCCAGGCGTAGGCGTACGTGACATCCCCAACAAAGATATAAGACCACAATTGATCAAAGCAGCGCATAAGGGGGTGGCATCTGCACATGCTGGTGTAGAGGCTACAATTTCACTCTTACGGGCCCGTTATTGGTGGCCCGGTCTCTACAAAGAGACTAAGCAGTATGTCCTTTGCTGTGACATCTGTCAACAAATTAAAGTTTCCACGGCCAAGCGCCGGTCGCAGACACCCCTCCTAATTTCCAACAGACCATTACAGTGTGTGTACTTGGACCACTTCGGTCCACTAACTCCTGATAGTGCATACAAATACATATTAGTCGCTGTTGATTCATGCACCAGATTTGTATGGGTGTGGCCACAACGCTCGGCTGACGCTTGTTATTCAAGATTTGCGAGTCTTTATCGGTACATATGCAGTTGCGGTGTTCAATTCGGACCAGGGCCCTGCTTTCGCCTCAAGGGCATTCAGGGACACCATGGCTTTGTTGGGGGTCCAACTGCAGTACTCTTCTCCATTTCATCCCGAGGGAAATAGTGTAGTGGAGCGATTAAACCACAATTTAAAGCAATCCTTAACAGCCAGAGGCTTAGGTATGGGTCGTAGTTGGCTAACCCACCTGTATGGACTTCAGAGAGCACTAAATAACCTGCCTAGAAGGTCCCTGGGGGGTCGTACTTCATATGAGTGCCTGTTCGGAACACAAATGTATGATCCGGATCTTGATGGTCCTGGCGTGGAGGCAGCAGAGACACCTTTTGACATAAATGATTGTGTCACTGTTTTACAGGAATTACAACAGTTCTGTGAGGATAACTCTTCTAAAAGTGCTGCCTCCACAGGAATTAAGGATGTTTCTGTAGCATCTACCGGCTGGATTCCCAGGGTTGGGGATCTTGTGCGTGAAAAGGTTGCAGTGAACAAAGAATTTGGCCCTTCTTATCGGGCACCAGTCCCTGTATTGGGGATACACGGTACCAGAACTGTTGTTCTACCACCGGTGCCAAAGAAAATCGTTTTGTTTCAATTGACAATGTCAAATTACAGCATGTGGCCGATTCTGCACAGCTGACCAAGAGGAACATCCAGTAGTACCCGAATCCCTCTCACTACTGGAGAAAAAGTTCAGCTACAAGTTGTTTATACCAACACTGATACCTCTCCGAGCGTGGGGAGGGCGGATGAGGATGATCTTGCATTAGTACCACTAACAACAAGCAATTTAGAAACATTTGATCAAGTCACCACGACTACTGGCGAGACGGATGGTGCTGTCTACAGTGTACCACCTCGGGAAACACCAACTCCACCATTGACCACGGCTACATGATTTGCACAAACTGCCTCTGGTTACTTTGCTGAATTCAACGACGGTCTATCGGACTCACTTGCGTCTTCGACAGCTGACCTGTCAGGTGCACGTAAGCTCATACATTGGCTTAAAGAAACATATTTCATTTTTCCATGGAACTATGTATGGCTTTCCTTGACTGTCCTAGACTTTTTTCTTTGGATTGGTTTTGTTATTACTTTTTCCTTGTTGATACATGGTCATTTTCGTTCCGAGAGATCAGCGGTTGAACAGGTGGAGGAGGTTTTGAAACCACATGTTTCATCACATAAGGTCTGAAGAGAGTTATCTTTTGTGAACATTTCTGCAGTACCAATTCCTGATAGGATTGTTTGGGACAAAGTGATGTTTGATATATATGGTCCCACGGAAATCATCCAAATACCTTTTGTGTTAAAATTATCTATGAATGATGTAGTCATACCAGGCATTGTGTCTGATGATTGGGATGTGAAAACAGTTGAGTCTATGATGACAGAATTGCAATATTATACTGTCTATGAAAACGAAGATGTTTACCAGTTTAAAGAAAATTATGGTGATATGTTTTGCTATAAATATTATGGGCACCACTTCATACATAGAGCGGGTAGTCCCAAAACAATATTTAATTTCACGCAATGGGAACATTGTCCAACTACACCACAAGGGAGTTCAAGAATGTATACTGAAAAGTTTGTGTATTTTTCTGGGCATCGTCAAAACAATGCTGAGTCATATTATTTTAAAGTAACTCCTACTAAGGACATACATATGCTATTAACCAACACGATATTTATATATTTGGAATCCTTTGTTTCCCGGTTATCAATAGAATGTTATGAATATTGGTCCAAATATATTGATTTGAAAAGTGTTTGGGGAACAAAAAATTGGCAGACAAGGGGTACAGAAACATTGTTTAGAGCATGTCTCATCCCTGTTCAAATGATCTTTTTGAATGAAACAGTGCAACAAACAAGTTGTTTAGGCTTATCAACAATCAGAGAATTAAACACGCCCAGTATACCTGCCCCGCAAAATTTTACAACTGGCAAAAATACACGAATGCTACTATAAACGAGCTCAATGAGTGGGTCCAGAATGGTACGTTTAATGCTTCACTGACACGTCCAGGCGGGTGGTTATTGTGGCCCATAGATACCAATGTGTGTCATCAACATTTTGTCACCTCCTCGGGGGGTGTAGTGCTTTCCTCTTATCTAGTTTCTAAGCACTAACATAACACAACAGAAATGCACTTCTGAGGTCAAAGAAGACTTTTATTGTTGTTAATTCTTCCCCAACCACAATATTTTATGTATGACGAATTAGTAGCTTTCAAGTCCGCGTTAATCAAACAAAATATATCAGTTTGCAATATACACAGCAGGTTATATTTATAAGATATTGAATGCAAAGCAAAACAAATACTTCACCGTGTGGGAATTATCTACAGCTTCATCTTTCTAAGGTCTGCAAGCTGATGACCCCTGTCAGCCGCGAGAAAGAGAGATTCATCTACCCACACGGGATTGCTGGCAGCTGGCGCCAAGCTCCAGCACGAGGTCCGGCAGATTCGAATCTGACCCTCTGCAGCCTGTTACATTCGTTACAAAGGTGTGCCCCCTCCTCTCAGACCTGGGAAACTGAGCAAGCCTTTTGGAGACTGGCCAGGTCTCCAAGACTACTCCTGTTCCCAAGCTCAAGCGAAGAAAAAACAACACCCATGTACTCTCTCTTATCATGTCTAGTCTACTGTGAGAGCAAAACATCTTGGTTCATCTGGTGCAAAAACACAGCTTGGAAAAATACAGCTTGGATTCTCAACTGCAATGTCTAACTCCACGTTAAAGGCAATGGGCAGCTAACCTAAATATCAAATGCAATGTCATGTTAAAGGCAATAGGCAGCTAACCTAAATATCAAATGCAATGTCTAGTGTCATGTCAAAGCCAATAGGCAGCTGAGCTGACTATAAAATGCAATGTATAATATCATGTCAAAGCCCATAGGCAGCTGAGCTGAATACAAAATGCAATGTATAATATCATGTCAAAGCCCATAGGCAGCTGAGCTGAATACAAAATGCAATGTATAATATCATGTCAAAGCCAATAAGCAGCTGAGCTGAATATAAAATGCAATGTATAATATCATGTCAAAGCCAATAGGCAGCTGAGCTGAATACAAAATGCAATGTATAAGATCATGTCAAAGCCAATAGGCAGTTAAGCTGAATACAAAATGTAATATATGATATCATGTCAAAGCCAATAGGCAGCGGAGCTGAATACAAAATGTAATATATGATATCATGTCAAAGCCAATAGGCAGAATATCTAATAGCATGTCAAAGTCAATAGGCAGCTAAACTGAATACATCATGTCAAAGCCAATAGGCAGAATACAGAATGTAATGGCTAATGCAATGTCAAAGCCCATAGGCGGCTCAACTGAATACAGAAAGTAATGGCTAATGCCATGTCAAAGCCAATAGGCGGCTAAACTGAACAAAACATACCATGTGCTACTGGTGAACATTGAGCAACTAATATGCGCAGTGGTGAAACACAGTCATTGGTCAAAACAAACTTTATCAAATGGCAGTACATTCCGCCCTTTGACCAATGAATTCTTGTTTCACATATCTCCTGTTTCAAACAAAAACAAAAAACATCAGCACAAACAAAAAAACATTATGATCAAAGCAATCCCTGTAAGGCAATAGAAGTGGATTAACACATTGATTTCATAACCTTTCACATCAGATACATCTATACAGAAAAGACTGGGCAATTTTTTATACTCTGAATGAGTCTCTAATTCAACAGTGTTAGCAATTTGATGTGGCATGAGTTCTGCTCATGTAAAGAGGCACGGTCCACCTGAAAGGTTTGCTGGAAGATAAGCAAAAGTCAGAGTTCCATACGAGAGGGGAAAAAAAAAAAAACACAGCAAACAAGTTGAACTTGAACTGAAGGCGCAGTTTGCGCAAAATGGATCCATGGTGCTGGCACTTTACTCAGCCAGGTTCAGGTTGGGGATTCGGTCCCTTCCCCGACCCCACACGCACACACCGGAAGGGGGACCACACAGCACACTCAGGGACAGTGGCGAAACGTGGTAGGATCTGCAAAAGAAACAAGTATGACTTTTCTTGCAAATAACATTTTTCATTTAAACTGCACCCTTCCTCTTTCTTTCCCTGTTTTATAATCAGCAGGACGTTTTTGAGGCCCTTTGTTATATTTTCTGCAGGGTCTGGAGGATCACTTAGGGCTTCAGCCCACACATCAGCACTGAGGTTTTTATCTGCTGCACCACAGCTTCCCTTTTCTTGCACTGTCAGAAGGGCTGGGGCAGACTCCTTCTTTACCAAACCTCCATTCACTGCATTTTTGCCAATTTGGGCCATTCTGTCTCCAATTTGTTTGAATGAATCAGATTCTTTTCTAGGTATCAGCATAATTTCGATTTTTCCTTGGTAATTTGCAGCAATCACTCTCCCTAAAACCTGATCAATTTGCCATTTCTGTTCTGGTAACTTTCCTCTCCCCAACTGCTCTGTGACTGCTTGCATGACAGATTGCTTTTGTGCGTGCTGCACAGTTTTTATCAAATCTAGGGGAATGTGCATCTCTCTCATCTCTGCCCACCTGTAAGTGGCTTTTTCTCTCAGCTGTTCACATTTCTGGGGCACCCACTTAGCCATCCCCACTAAGGCAGAATTCTGGGTGTACACTTCTCTCTCTGAATTTTTCTCATTAACATCTGCAAGGTAATTGAACCAGTTAGGTACAAGCCATATGTAAAAACAAACAGCTAAAACATTAGCAATGAACCAAAAATCAGCATAAAAATGACACATCTCACGTAGCTCTTGCTTTAAAATCTGACACACATTATACAACGCTGTTCCTTCTACTGTGCCAGAAAGCAACATTTCAGTCAATGAATCATTAGTAAAACAAACATGCTTTTTATCTTCAGTGGACACAAATTCAAATGGTGCACTCAACTTCATTGATAACTCTTTTACCTGTGGTACTCTAGCCCTGTCTTGCAAATACCAGATCCATTGTATGATTCTAGCTAGGGGCACTATTTTCTTTCCTTGTTCTTGAGTTACATGTACATAAGTATTTCCTTCTTGCACTGCGCAAAAACTTAAAGTCTGCATTATTTCATTTGCCAAATCACAAGCGCGCAGCTGCATATAATTTTTCACAGTGACCATATACAAAAGTGTTAGGATTTCTCTCAAATGAGGGCTATTCTTTTTCCAAAAATCAAACAAGCTAATGAAACTTGGTGTCTCTTCCTTTAAAACCTTTCTTTTTACTTCATTCTGCAACGGTAACTCGTAAATCACATTCTGGTCTCTCTCGTCCGTGTTATCAGTTAAGGAATGCATTTTGTCTGCCAAAAACCCTGGCTCACACGGAAACTCAGTGCAGCTCGGAGCTGTCTTAACCCCCTCATTACTGGAATGGGACAAGAAAGATTCTTCAAAAACAGCCCTTTTATAACTTTCAGTCGGGCTAATTTGCTCACGTAAATTCCTATTTTCATGTTCCAACTTCCTACATTTCTCCTGCATTTCTCTGTAAGCAGATAAAGGTATCCAGACCTTTCTGTCATCATTACTTCCAAAAGACACGTTTTCTACATATATACAACAGGAATTATTTCTCAAAACATTATCAGGCCTTTTAGCTACACATGCATTTTCTTCTGTAATTCCCCAAACAGAAAACAATTCACAGTTTTTCTTAGCACCATCAGGCAGTTCATCAACACATGACATGGTCTGCCGTGCTACTGTGATTCTCCAAACAACAAACAATTCACAGTTTTTCGTAGCACCATCAGGCAGTTTAACAACACATGACATGGTCTGCCGTGCTACTATGATTCTCCAAACAACAAAAAACAATTTCTGTAACTCTCCAAACAACAAAAAAACAATTACACTTTTAAAGTGTGCACTTAGAAATCTACTAACTCGTCAAACCCCTTGTTAATCACCTCTTAATGACCGACACCCCACGACCTCTGGTACCAATTGTAGTGCTTTCCTCTTATCTAGTTTCTAAGCACTAACATAACACAACAGAAATGCACTTCTGAGGTCAAAGAAGACTTTTATTGTTGTTAATTCTTCCCCAACCACAATATTTTATGTATGACGAATTAGTAGCTTTCAAGTCCGCGTTAATCAAACAAAATATATCAGTTTGCAATATACACAGCAGGTTATATTTATAAGATATTGAATGCAAAGCAAAACAAATACTTCACCGTGTGGGAATTATCTACAGCTTCATCTTTCTAAGGTCTGCAAGCTGATGACCCGTCAGCCGCGAGAAAGAGAGATTCATCTACCCACACGGGATTGCTGGCAGCTGGCGCCAAGCTCCAGCACGAGGTCCGGCAGATTCGAATCTGACCCTCTGCAGCCTGTTACATTCGTTACAAAGGTGTGCCCCCTCCTCTCAGACCTGGGAAACTGAGCAAGCCTTTTGGAGACTGGCCAGGTCTCCAAGACTACTCCTGTTCCCAAGCTCAAGCGAAGAAAAAACAACACCCATGTACTCTCTCTTATCATGTCTAGTCTACTGTGAGAGCAAAACATCTTGGTTCATCTGGTGCAAAAACACAGCTTGGAAAAATACAGCTTGGATTCTCAACTGCAATGTCTAACTCCACGTTAAAGGCAATGGGCAGCTAACCTAAATATCAAATGCAATGTCATGTTAAAGGCAATAGGCAGCTAACCTAAATATCAAATGCAATGTCTAGTGTCATGTCAAAGCCAATAGGCAGCTGAGCTGAATATAAAATGCAATGTATAATATCATGTCAAAGCCCATAGGCAGCTGAGCTGAATACAAAATGCAATGTATAATATCATGTCAAAGCCCATAGGCAGCTGAGCTGAATACAAAATGCAATGTATAATATCATGTCAAAGCCAATAGGCAGCTGAGCTGAATATAAAATGCAATGTATAATATCATGTCAAAGCCAATAGGCAGCTGAGCTGAATACAAAATGCAATGTATAAGATCATGTCAAAGCCAATAGGCAGTTAAGCTGAATACAAAATGTAATATATTATATCATGTCAAAGCCAATAGGCAGCGGAGCTGAATACAAAATGTAATATATGATATCATGTCAAAGCCAATAGGCAGAATATCTAATAGCATGTCAAAGTCAATAGGCAGCTAAACTGAATACATCATGTCAAAGTCAATAGGAATGCAATGTCAAAGCCAATAGGCGGCTAGACTGGATACAGCATGTCAAAGCCAATAGGCAGAATACAGAATGTAATGGCTAATGCAATGTCAAAGGCCATAGGCGGCTCAACTGAATACAGAAAGTAATGGCTAATGCCATGTCAAAGCCAATAGGCGGCTAAACTGAACAAAACATACCATGTGCTACTGGTGAACATTGAGCAACTAATATGCGCAGTGGTGAAACACAAAGTCATTGGTCAAAACAAACTTTATCAAATGGCAGTACAGGGGGTTTCCGTACGAGTAGGCCAGACCCTCGCTATATATCACCAGAGCATGCTGACATAGTTACAACGTATAGTGTAGGAAAATTGTGCCAACAGTGACTAAAATCATCCTCACTAGATGCGGTTAAGGCACACCTCAATCTCTAGTCTAACAATACTGACTTACAAGATTTCTTGTCAGGCCCCAAGATACCACGTAGGAAGCATTTCTTGTATGAAGTTTACAATGAAATATGGAAACTTTCCCAGCAAGAGGCTGCAGCCCGGTTAGGGCAAATAGACCAGGAAAATTTGAAAAAGGCTTTAGCTGTTGTGGATGATGGGATTAACACCTTGTACGACCGGATATATACAATTAACAACATTGTTTTTTCTGCTATAGACATTTTACGATCTGATATGTCTTCTTTATACCATGGACAGAGTCAGACCAGGTCCATTATGCAGTTGGATTGGACACTTCAAACATTGAAGGCGGGTCGCGTTCCGTGGCAGCACATCAGTGCCAGCGAAATATTCTTTCCTTTTAATTTACCGCGACAACAACTAATGGCTAAAAAAGAAGCAACTTATGTCATGCTTAATATTGAAAAAATAGAAAGACTGCCTTTTACTGGGGCCGTGATCGCTTCGGCAGAGAGGTTAATACACGGGGTTATTAATCTGCTTATTTCAACATTACAATTCACTTATTGTTTGAAACACGTTCCGGTAGGCAGATATGAAAAGCTGGGAGATAGTTGCATCCATGAGGTGTGGGAGCTTCCCTTCTCGTACAAATGCCTCAATGGCATGAAGGAGGTCTTTCTTAGCGGTAGTGAATGTGAGACTTCAGTCAGCCTTTCGATGATTTGTAAGCAGCTGTCCTTGCATGGGGCGTGTAATGCCCCAGTTGCAAACTTTGCTTGCTATCTGAAGGGAGTTCCAGTCCCCTTGATTAAACGCATGTTCCAGGTGCTTCCAAACAGCAGCTACGTCTTTCTCAATAGTGAAGACTGTTGTGGCATGCGGGCCGGTATAGTTTACGTTGTTTCGGTCTCTAAGGTCGTTACATGCTGCCGGAACGTGTTGTTTCCCCCCCACTAAATTGAGGGAGGTAGCTGATATCTGGCCCCATATTGCTACTTCCAAGGTGAATTTTGACAAGTTGAGTAGACCCGAGGTTTTATTGTTTCAGAAGCATGTGGCCCTAACATCTGCACGAAAGACCTACGCACTTCAAGTGGCAAGGTCGTCGGCAGAGATACAGTCCCTGTTAAACAGGAACTTTCCAAGACACTTTGGTGAACTCGTGGGACGTATATTTAATGCGTCCAGCACGGCTGAATTAGCACATTTTTTAAAGCTGTTGGTATTGGTTTTGTTCACACCTTCTCCTCTATATTCGGTTTGATACCTTCAGCTATCCACTCAATTTTCGGAAGTATTTTTGGGGGATTTTTGGCTTTATTAGCTGGCATTTTGCTGTTGATGTTCTTTTTCTGCAATGGCTGTCCCGCCGCAACCAGGACGAATGAAGGTGCTCCCATCAGCACAGCTGTGTCGTGAACGCATGATGCAGCAATTTGGAGCAACACTCCTGGAACATTTGGAGTGTGACTGGTCTTTGTCATTCAGACCGGTTTTGGATTGTGTGCAGCCCGTGTTTCGGTGCTGTTGGTGCTCTTTTGAACATGCACTGGAAGTTTGTCTTTCCCACCAACCCCCCTCGATGATTGATGCTGATCTGTTGATGTTCTCGTTGAGGGTTCATTACCAGACATGTGCACTACGTTTGCGTTTGCTAAGAGAAGCTGTTTACGAGCTACCCTTCCTGGAGGAAGTTGCCATTAACCCGTTACTGGGCACTGCACGGGATGCCGCCTTAGTTGATACTGGGACTATGGAACACACCTGCTCCTTGGTCGTCTTTGGCGTGGATGTTCCGGTTTTGTCATCTGCCGAAGGGGAAGATCTCTTGCTTTCCATGACTCGTGCTTGATTCGGAACTACTCTAAATTGACATTTTTCATTGAATTCGGCTCCAAGCCCCATGCTCATTTTCTAAATTGTCGAGTAGAATGCTTGTGTGTCCTCTTAACTTGTCACAATTAAATAGGGTTTCAAACATATTTTAGGTTAGGGTATTTTAGCTTTGGCTTGAACCACTTTCTACCGACAAGGGGAGGGTGTTGTGTAGCCATTTTAAGTATAGCTCCATGCACGTTAGCTCAACATATTAGGCCGCTGTGCACTTTGCCCTACATCTATTTTATTCAGCTTCGCACTGTTATTTTTATAATAACCAGTTTTACGGTCTTGTTTTAATTTCTTCTATCAAACTGTTTAGCTTAGTTCAGCACTGTGTTCTCTACAATGCATTCTTGATCACCCTGTGCTTCAATCAAGGCTACAGTCTGATACATTGCCGGTAAACGTGGTAGAAGTTTAGTCTCCAACATTCGCAGAAAATACACATCCTTACGTAGGGACATTTTCTTAGAACATCTACTGTGTTAGTTATAAAAAAAAATTCAGGTCCTAGTACACGTCAAGAGGGAGATTGCAGCCAGGGAACCACAACTGTATGCTGAATGCCTCGTTGCAGATACTGACGCAGATTACAGGCCTTTGCTCAGGTATAAGGGTCGATGTCCTCCCGGGGAAACCTGAAAGGCAGGTTTAGAGCTTAACATGCTGTGCTCGAAATATAACTTAGAGAGAGAATAATCTAGCAGCACTATGATAGCCTTATTTTTGTGTTTCACTCTCATCGTTACTATTTTAATATTACTGTGTTGTGTAGTTCTGGTTATTGCAGCTCACGCTTTGCTATCCAAAATGCAGTCGTTTTATTAAACCAATCTTTAAAACTTACACTGCCTTTATTGTCATTTATGTATGAGACCGCACTGTGTACGAGAGAACCGGTTGTGACCTGAGTGACCACGACTTCCCTGAGAGGTACCTATATGTCATGCGCTCGGCTGCCCAATCATCTCTACCATTTGGGAGAGATGAGGCACTGCTAGTTAGCCGGAGCAAAACCCGGATTTGGAGTGACAAGCGTCATCCACTGTGTGTCAGACTCAGTCCCCCAGACTGTGCACAATCTTGCTGCTCAAAATCCAGTAGTCTCATTAGGATAATGAGAGCCTACGCAACAACTTTATCTAATTGCAGATTCCTCACCGTCGTCCCACTTCCCTGTTCTTTGGCGTGACCTCTTTTAAGAATATAAAAAGATCCTAATTTAGGAATCAGCACACTGGTACCAACAATCGTTCACATTCCGTGTATGAGGGCATGTAAAGGGAGAAATTAGAAACTGACCTCAGTGCGCAGGGGTGGAACTTGTATATGTGGCTCTGCTTCGTCATGTCTGGGACGGTACAGGGCCAACGTGGTGCTGAACTGCATCACCGAGCTGCACACAGGAGTGTTCAGGGAATGGTAGTGTATAGGGGTAGTAAGGTGTTTTAATGCTTCAGGTTTTGTTTTGTTTAGGGGCAATAAGGAATTCATAGGGTTCAAGAATGGGTAGTGTTTAGGAGTAGGTGTAGAGTTTTTAGGTCTCCTCTGAGTAGTTTATAGATGTATTATAGGGTTTTAGGGTTCCGATGGGATAGTAAATAGAGGCAATAGGAGTTTTAGTCCTCAGGGATGTGCAGTGTGTAGGAGTAGTAATACATTTTTAGTCCTCAGGGATGGAAAATGTGTAAGGGTAGTAATGAATTTTTAGTCTTCAGGATGGGGAGTGAATAGGGGTAGCGAGAGGTTTTAGGCTTTAGGGATGTGTAGTGTATAGGTGTAGTGAGTAGTTTTAAAGTTCAGGGATGGGTAGAGAGGGAATTACATTATAACTTAATATTACTATGAATAGATTAAATAAAAAAGTATAAAAAGTAATACTTACCTGCGAAGTAAAGGACTGAGATGTGCAGGCATGTGATATAAAGGTACTCCCGATGTAATGGTCGGCAAAGTAACAAATGATATTCAATGAAAGTCCACTAATGCTTCTGTGTTTTTCGGCTTTACTGTGCTAAGGAGTCATATATAGTAAAACAATACACTCATCTAACTATATTAGCATTTTAGCACTGGCATGTGCACATCTGTACTATTTAGATTTTATTACAAACCATTTTCTTACTCCAGATGCCACTGTCACAGATGTTCCCCTATCAGTGATGATTGACAGCATGGAGATATCCTCACAAGATCCAATTTCTGTTTGTGTTTTCTGTCACATTTCTTAATTTTTATATCATATTTCTACATTTAAAAGTAAATGTAGACAGGAAACCGTTTTCCACATGTGCACATACGTGAAAATGGAAAGCTGGGAGCCTTACCTGTAAGACATTGTGCAGTTGTTTAATGATAGATCCTTTCATGGACGATGGTGTCGTGGAGCTGAGACAGCATCTGCCTGACTCCCATATTGCTGAAACCAAGCATCCGGCTTTAGCTGTAGATGGATGGGTAGCATACAGTGTTGGGCAGAAGGGACAGGGTCCGAAGCAGCTGACCAAGCTAGGAGGGGATGAACCTTACTAGCACAGCTGACAGAAGCCTGTGCTGAATGGCCATGGCTGTGTCGCCAAGAGCAGCAGCAGCTGAGAGGGACTATAAGGCTATTTTACTCATTGTGACAACCATCTTGAAAAGAAGACTTTCATCGCTAGAAACAGCACATTCCACATAATAATTAGACATTTAATTGAAGTATGATCTAGGTAAGTATTATGTGCACTATAATGTTTGTTGAGTAATTTTTTCCAAGTAACTATTTTTTGTGCAAAAGAAAGCCACATACAAATACAAAACAAATGACTATTCCAAAATTAGACCTGTCAAGTATATGTGATAGAGACTTCTAGTTGCAGATTCCTCAGCTTAGAATTTCCCCCAGGCGTCAGACTGGATCTGGAGATTTTTCTTTGAGCAATAACCTTGCGCGTCGGTAGGTGGCATTGGTCGAATCCACAGGTGTCGTTGGTGTCGTAGTCGCCATGATGACGTTGGGAGTAGTACATAGCTGCCGTCTTCGCATAGTGACGTCAGTTCTTTTCTTTCCATGCTGCACGCTGATCCGGAGAGAGCTGCCCTGGTCTCTTTTTGACCGAATTCGACCGTTTTGTCGACTCTTGTAGTGAGATATTTGTTACGTCGAGGATGTCCCCAAAGACCTGTTTCAAGTCGTGCGAGGACTGTCACCGCATGACGTCTGTGACCGATCCACATTGGGTTTTTTGTGGTGTCTCGAGCGCGACCATGACTCGAAGTCGTGCTCCGAGTGCTGGGCCATGCACCCGAAGGCCTTGAGGGAGCGGTCCCTCAAACTCATGGTGGCCCTGCACTCGACTCCGCCTAAGTCCTGGTACATGGGATGCCCCTGCGGGCCCCTGCACTGCCCCTGTACTTGGCATGGGCAGTGCAGGGGCCCCCAGGCACAGCCCCATCGTGCATTTCATTGCCCGAATTTCAGGCAGTGAAATGCACGACGAGTGCTACTGCACCCGCTGCACATCAACATTGCCTCCGGCTCTATTACGTGCCAGCTGCAATGTTGATGTGACTTTTCCGCTGGGCCAGCGGACGGAAACACTGTTACCATCCGCTGGCCCAGCGGAAAAGTCATAATAGGGAGCCAGTTATACCGCCAGCAGTGGTGGTATACTGGCGCCCGCAGCTTCGGCGGTCTTTGTGAAAGACCGCCGAAGTTGTACTGAGGGCCTTATTCACCCAACATGCCAAATCTATGGATGGTCAAGCTATCCCTCCAGAAGGGTCTTCCAATCTAAGGAAAGCTAAAGGTGCATAGTACAAAGTGCTATAACCAATCATATCCTGTCAGTCACAGTAGGTCAAGTTGGGAATCTGACAGCCTGAGAGCAAGAACACTGATCAAGAAATCAAAAAGACCCTGTCATATATACACTAGATGGTAACAGTTTTTGTTATGCATCCTTATTACTTCATCATAGAAGGTTCCGGAGCTATAATGCATGACTGATGCATTTTAGTGCAAAGATACGGACTCCATAACATAGCTGTCAAGTTATCAGAGTGTTTATGTGTTACATTTGGATGGTTTCAGTGTACTTGAGTGACACTGTACAGTCAAATGTGTGTCAGTTTGAGTGACACATTTACTGCTTGCAATGCAATTTTAAAAATGTCTACTTTCATATTCGCAGTGTCTTCTCAGCTGCAGGCTGGGAACTCCTAGCACTATAAGCATACAGGTAACTATTCCTCACTGCGCAAAGCAGGATTCAGTTCTGTTTCTCCTTGTTTTTACAAGGTCATGCTAACCCTTGCTGTCAGCATATCAGGACCTGTCCTGCAATGTTACACATAGCTCGCATGACCCTGGCAGCTGCACCTCAGTGTACAGGTACTCTTCTTAGCCAAGTGGAAGATCTGGTACTCGGGGTGCGTGTGGGGGGGGATTCAGAAGTGTTGTTACTCAATAACTTTGCGTAGAGGTCTATTGAAGACATGAGTCTTAGAGTGAACACTTCACAAAACCACAAAGGCCTATATGGTGCCTCTAGCCACAATATCAGTGGGACCCTAATGCCAAGTGTGTACAACATCAAAGTAAAGAAAAAGCGTTGCACTGAGTATGAGTTTTGTTTTCGAGTTTTATGCTGTTAACAGTAGAGATTCTATGCCAGAACCAGAGGCTCCGATTATGCTTCTCTTTCTTCACTCTTTTTTTTCAGCAGCCAATAACAACAAAGTTTATTCAAACACTACATGTCCCATGAAACCCCCTTTAGTCACATATGTAACCATAGAGCTGCAGCCCTACATATCTCACAAACTGCCACAACACCTCCTCTTTCTTTACTTCTTCACAGCCAGTTAAGTACTCCTCCATTATTTACATGCGATATATTGATATGCTTGAGTACAATATTATTATTGTGTTAATGTTGCGTTCTCATTGACTAATGTGAGTGGTGCACATCTATTTTTTTATTTTTGGCAGAGGTCACGCGCCTACCCCATTAGGCGTGTACAGCACGTTTTCACCTCATCATTTTTCCGGGACACCTCTTTTAGCGCATAGGAATCAGTGTTAATCTACGATCTTTCCTTCAGTTAGGGAGTGGTTTGTTCCCTCCCAGTAAGGTGGTGTGCCGCCCTCACTTTCAATAGAGTGGAGAGGTAGTGAGAACCACAGGGCTTTCAGTACCGCTGTCCTCTTTCTGTTTCAAACAAGTGGGAATGCAGCGCGCAGCCAAAATGTATGAGGAATATGGGGAAGATAAAGAAGGCTGTTATTATGAGAACCCTACTGGGTCCCTGGAGCAAAACATGGTCCATGCACTGGACAGGCTGTTAATGATGCTTTAGTGAGAGCAACTGCTCCTCTGAAGCGCCACCTTTGTGGCTTCACTCAGCAGCAAGGCTGGTTGCCCCCCTCTGCTGGGCTACTAGAGGGCAGCAAGGGGATGTCGAAGAGCACACCAACTCCTAAGCCTAATAAAGGGCCCCACATGAATGCTTTTGATAAACTAGCAGCATCCCTGGTAAACAAGCATGCCTATAGTGCACCTCAGATCCCTCTTTGAACCCAGACAATTCCAGTAACTCCTCAAGCCACAGCTCTGAGTGAGGGGACAGCCCTGACTCGAAAAAGCAGAACAGCAAAATGCATCACACCGTGCCACGTAAACAGCCGGGCCCCTTACTTTAGAGCCAGGGGATATTATCAATCTAAGGTCCTTCACATGGGTTCTACCACAGGAAGTAGAGGACTATGTGAAGGCACACATTTGCCAATATTTTGATGAAGTACGAGCCCACCTTTGCTCTGAGTGCCCCAGACCTGATTTACCGGACAGGGTAACAGACACCCCAGGGGTGAACCCCACCATTGTGACCGAGTTGGCCTCTTCCGAGTCAGGACCGACTGCTCAGGGCTTCCTTTTTGGAACCCCTTTTCTAAAAGACATATCTAAATTTGTGGCAACGTATACCAACCTAGACAAGGCCCAATGCTCTATTAAGAATATCTTTGACCACTTTATAGCAGGGCCGAACGCTTTAGGAGGCGAGCATTCTCCTGGGGATTCCACAGAGGCCCGCAAAGAGGATACTACCAGAAGGGTAGAGGTCGATACCAGGAGTACAACTCCACCTTCTATCCTTCAAGAACCCAGAACTACAGAGAGCAATTCTAAAATAGGCAATTCAGGGGCTCACAAGGATCTTTCCAAGAATTTAACTCCACAGGGGAGAATTAATCTCTTATCAGAGGTTTCATTGGGGGGTAAGGACAAATCTGTTTGTACAAAACTGTCAGAAAGTGTTGCAAGACCTGTGGGGTCTCAAATATATACAAGGTTTCAAGCTAGAGTTCTATGAGACCCCGTTACAAACAGTCCCCCTCATGCAATGTATTTTTTCCATCTAGATCAGACTTTCATTACTTCAGAAATACAAACGCTCTTACAAAAAGATGCAATAGAGATTACCCCCATACATCCAAACGGGTTCAGAAGCTGTATATTCCTTGTCGAAAAGAAAGGAGGCGGCTCAAGACTGGTCCTCAATCTTCAAGGATTCAACCAGTGGATACTTTTCAGCCACATCAAAATGGAGGGAATCCACCTGTTAAGAGACACGCCTACTAGGATCATCCATACAGGTGATATTTCCAGGCCTCCTCCATTATCGGGCTTATCAATGCCAGAAGATCGACATCTGAACAAAGGCCTAGCTTACTCAGAACAAGTCTCCCTAGCAGAAGAAGCCAAGACGGAAATTTCTTGGTGGTTGGACCATGTGGAGGCTTGGAATGGTAGAGCCATTTTTGGCTCTTCGCCAGAGCTGATAAGAGAATCGGACTCCAGCTGCTGGGGTTGGGGAGCCTGTTGCGGTCAGGACTCCCGGGAGTCTCATGGGGGTTGTTGGTCCACAACGGGCTTAAATCGCCATATAAACTGCTTGGAACTCCTGGTGGGTTCATTTGCAATTCTGAGTTTTTCCCCAGGGAGAGCAAAATGCTGCCCTTTGCTCCACATGGACAGCATTTTGGCAGTCTGTTATGTGAACAAACTGGGCCGAACCAAATCCAAAATTCTGACGGAGATAGCCAAGGACTTTTGACATTTTTGTCTTCAGAATCACATTTCATTGACAGCGGAATATCTTGCAGGCTAGCGTAATATCGTGGCAGACTGGCACTCTCACCATCTGCAGGATTTCAGCAACTGAAGGCTTCACCTGAAAGCCTTCCATGCGCTTCTCCGATGCTGGGGTCCTTGCGAGATAGATTTGTTTAACTCTCTCCTGAACCATCAACTTTCAAAGTACTTCAGTTGGCGGCCAGACCCGGGTGCTCGCGCAGTGAATGCATTCCTCCAAGACTGGCAACCCGTCTGGACTTATGCCTTCTGTCCATTCGTGATGATACCCAGAGTGTTGGCTCAAAAGAGATGGCTGAAAGCGGAGGTGATCTTAGTAACTCTGCTGTGAAGAGCACAGGCTTGGTTTCCAGCCCTACTGGAACAAGCGTGTGCCCATCCGGTTCTACCTCCGTGTCACTGGAATCTCCTAGTAGATCCGTGAGGTCTTCTGCACCCACTGATACAAGTGGGACAGCTCTCATTGGTGGCCTGGAAGGTTTCAGGAAAAATTTAGTCTCCCAGGCCTTTCACGAGAGGCTCAGGTCTACAATAGTCAAGTCCTGGTCTTCAAGTACTCACAAAAGATATGCATGACCGTGGAGACATTGGTATAATTGGTGCTGTTCAAGGGGTGCAGATCCCTCTGGAACAGATTGCAGTATGATCATAAATTTTCTGTCTTCATTGGCAGCTTCAGGCATGGCATATTGGTCAGCGCACAATTTTAGATCAGCCATTTTCGGTGGACCATTGCCTCATAGATGGCAGACCGGCAGGGGAACACCCCATAGTGTGTACATTTTTAAGAGGTATTCGGATAGTAAAACCTCCACCTCCAAAATATTCTGCTTTATGGGATGCAAGTGGAATCTTAAGAATTATACATTCTTGGCCAGAGAAAAAATATCTTTCCAGGAAACAGTGATCAGCCAAACCGACCATGCTTTTGTGCCTCATTTCCTGTAAAAGGATGTCCAATGTGAGCGAGTTAATTTTTCTCTCCCGGAGGGGTTTCAGAACCAAATGTAATTCCAGGTCAGTATCTTATCCAGTTTGTCCAGTTAATCCTAAGCTTTGTGTAGTGCAATGCCTGAAAGCATACGAGGCAAGTACAGCGGATTTCTATTCAGACATGAAAGGACAGCTATTTATAGCTCTGCAGAAACCATTTCGCCCTGTTACCTCTGCTAATTTGGCTAGCTGGATGAGATGTCTCCTAGCAGAGACAGGTATCTACATATCTAAAATTGGTGCTCACTGAGCTCGAGGAGCAATGGCATCAAAAATCTTTCTCTTAAGGGTCTCGCTCAGAAGATATCCAGAAAGCAGCAGATTAGTCATCGGAATCAACTTTGAAGGATTTTTATTATAAACCAAATATAATTGTAGCGTCTGTGGTGATGGGCCAGCTTTAAACTAGCATAATTGGAGCCTCCAGTCCTGACATAGAAAATACATTTTTCTAGCATTCGCAACAAGAATTTTCAATTCTATTAAGGACACGTTGGCGAGGATCATCCCACCCAGATGTTTTTCAATACGATGTACAAGAGTATATAACGGAATTTGTATTAAATGTATATACGTTGAGCGCTTCCCCCCCTCTAAATGTGACTTGTGAAATTATCTTATTGGTCGAGTGTTTACAGCTTTGTTATATTTCTCCTTATAGGAAACTACAACAAATGAAGAGCATACTTCTCAACTGCTTTTCATGTTTTGTTATTGGATTCACAAAGATGTTGGAAGTTTGAAAATCCTCTCAGTTTAATATCAAGAGGAAGGCTATGTTCTGGGATTGATTCTTCCTATCAGTTTCCCGTTGGAGGCTGTGTGTATTTTCCCAGATTGGAAGTCATATCATTGGAGACTTTGGATTAACTGTCTACCTTCTGGAGCAAAGAAAGGGGAGGTGTTACGGCAGTTAGTGAGATATATAGGGCTGCAGCTCTACGGTTAGACATGATTAAGGAGGGTATTCATGGGACATGTAGTGTTTGAATAATCTTTTTTTGATTGGCTGCTGAAAATAAAGAGTGAAGAAAGAGAAGCACAATCCTTGCCTCCGTGTCCTTAATAGAATTTAAAATTCTTGTTGTGAATGCTTTAAAATCTTATATCCTTATCTAATTAATACTGAAGGAATTTGAAGTGTCTAATTATAAACGCTGAAAATGATCATTTAAATGATACTCGATAACAGCAAGTTGTAGAACCTGTTACACAAAAATGAAATGGTGCCAGTTGCGCCGAAGCGTGTGCGAGGCCAACTTTTGTTATTATTTATTCTTGCAGCAGTGGAGCCTCTCATGATCCCGACTGTGTCCAGCAGTTCTGCAAATGCGTGCCTATTGCATTTTAGTGCAGTGATGGAACACCAGCACTAAAATGCGTTAGCCTAACCAGTGTTGGGTGGTATACGTGGCAGGGCTGCATATAAGCCAACATTTTCGAAGAGGAAAGTGGCAGATTTTAGAAAAATAATCTGGAGAATACATGCCTCCCATTGAATTCTAATGAAGCAGAGGGAATTTCAGACGGGAGACAGCCAAAATAAACCTATTTTAGGCTTAAAAAATAGTCTCCATCTGAATCTGGTCAATTGGCCTGTATGGGGCACCAGCACAAAAACGTATTAGTCTAACCCCTGATGCTGGTTCATTTTTCTGTGATACACTGCGTGGAGACATTGGAATCCATTGATGAAGTGATTGCTGAACTAATGACCTATACACTAAGGGGCATATTTACAAGAAAGTGGTGCATTAATACTGATGTGCCACTTTTCTTGCGTTGCCTCTGTCCCACTGACAACAGCATCTATGTACAATACGGCGCACCATGGCGGTCGTTAGGACAATAGCAGCAACATTTTTGATGCTATTATGGTGCATTTCTACACTAGCGTCCAAAATGTTGACGCTAGAGTAGCAAAGTGCAAGGAGACCCACAGGTTTCTATGGGTGCGTCATTTTAATGCCTGCTTTGAGCAAGCGTTAGAAATTACGCTAAAAAAGGTGCACTGAAATCTTGTCGTTTTCACCGTGCCATTTTTGTGGCCTCTTAACGCCGGAGCCCCCCGCATACATTACGCCTGGCAGAGCATAATGTGGCGCAAGGGGGGCAAGATGGCGCAATGGATACGTCATTTTCTAAACATGCCGCGACAAAAAGTGCCCCCTTGTGCCACATGAGAGTAAAAAGAGTCGCCGCTGTGGCGCAGGGCCCTGTAAAGACGCCCGGGTGTGCTGCGCTGAACCTGCGCTTGTCCTCTGCGGCCCTGAGGGAGCCACGTGTTTTGCGTAAATCTGTGCCTGTCTCTCACAATGTATACATTGTTTATTTATTGCCAGTGCGACAGGCGGTGGGAGACTCGACGCCATAATAACCCGTCGGTTGGTGTCGGCGCTGCTCCGCTCCTCCGTGGGTTGTTTAAGGGTCTTTGTAGTTTATGTTTCAGCCTCGAGGCTCCGCGGGGTCACTGCAGCCTGTGGGGGTCACTCGTGGTCCTTTGTCTCTTTCGGTGACGCTCAGCTCCGTGGCTTCCTTTTCCGGGTCAGCGAGGGCAGCGGCAGCACCAGCAGCGAAAGACGTCACTTCCGGCTCCTTCAGCTCTAGGGGTGGGAGGATCCTGTGTCTGTGCGGAGACCCCCTCAGGCCTGGGACTGAGATCTTCCCCCTCCCCGGGCTCTGTGGAGGTAGGAGCCCGACTGTCCACACCACTTCTCCCACTGTCCCACCTCTCCTCTCCCACCACCTTCTGAGGCCGGACACCCCCTCAGGCCTCGGACTGTTTGTGAGCAGGTGTCTCTGGAGGTAGGAGTCTGACTGTCCCACTCCCCCTGTCCCGTGTCTCCTCTCCCCTTGTCCCTCCACTCCTGAGGAGGCTCCTGGGGGCAGAGAGTGAGGCCTCAGCTCCCTCCTGCTGGAGGGAAGGGGCTGCTGTAGTCCATGGCTTTACCGGTGTCTGCACCCCCCCCCCCCCCCCTGTGACCTACTCCTTGGATTCCCTCACTACCACCGGGGAAAAGTGCCCCTCATCTCTCTACGGCCCCTCTCTCACACACATTTTATTTGTTTTAAAGCGCAGGTGAAGGCTGGCGTTACTAATAAGAATCTATATCTAACCGAACGAACTCTTTAAATATATATATATATATATATTAGGAATAGATAATGAAAGACTGGGGAGAAAAATAGCATCCTAACCTATTTTGTGCAGTTTGCAAGCAGCTCTTTGATGACAGTCTGCATCAGTCACTGTTCTATATCAGGGTTGTATCTTATGAACTGCGGTAACAAAAGAATCTCTGTGACAAAAGTAGAAATCCACTCAGCTATCCACATAATATACAGATCTGTGCTTTGCAGCAAGCATATTAACCCTCTGCACTACATTTATAATAGTCAAAACTGCCACTAGACAAATCTCCGATCTCTCTTTAGCAGGAACATTAATGACCAGAGTTACCTAGACATTTTATTGCTAGCTGAATGCATAAAGAATTCTGAATCAGGTATTTTTAAATCATAAGCTATTGTTGAAAACAGAAATAGCCCACCCCTCACCCCCGCCCAGGATCAGCCCCCAAAGCGGTCACACCAGTCTTACTGCCCTAAAGCTGTGGCCCTGCTGTATTCTGAAGAGCTGTGTGGGCCTCAGTCCTGCTTCAGCTGCTGCAGTATCTTTCATCCTGACCCGGCCCTGCCAAGTATCACTTATCAGGGACTTATAGGTGCAGGGTTTTCAGTTTGCTTATGTGTCACATTTCAATATTTGTAGGGTGCGGATCAGCACCGGCCTAACTCGGCAGTGGAATTGGATGCCTGCACTAACAAGCTTAAGGTCACAGGGGTAGGCGAGGTTCTCTGGATATTACAACGTGGACCCTGTCCGCTGTCTACATGACTGTTATACACATACTCGTTGGAGATTGATACAATTTGAGATTCACCTAGTTTGTTACTTTCAGCCCTCAGGACGTTGAAGACTTATTGTCATACAACGAAACACGTCTTGGCTGTTTTTGCTACAGACTGATGCTGTATGAACCACACTGTAGATCAAAGATAAGACTGTCATGTAAAATACATCCTTGCAGTTTGAAATATATTATGGATCTGGAATAAAAGCAACAAGAAGCCTTACGATCTTGAGATTGGATATTGATTTACATTGGAACTCTGAGTGCTCAGAGCTTACTGTATTCACTGTTTATTGATCCCTGTTTTAGGGGTTAGGTTTGGGGTTCCAAGGTAGCCAACCATGTCACTGGAGCACCATCGTTTTTTATACTAATTGTTTCTCAGGTTCTCAGATATTGGTGAGCGCCCACTTCTTGGCCCGGCTACAGTGAGTTTTTGAGTGTTTATCCAAAATTGGTTAGTTTAACTTGTCTTGCATGGTACTTGACAGACATGGGGGGGTTAGACTACACATTTTAGTGCTGGTGTCGTGCTAAATTGCATTAGTTGCACATTTACATATCTTCTCAATGAAGTGGCGGAATCAACATGGCGCTGTGCTGTCATAAAACAGCTTGTGCACAGTGCTTACTGTATGCTGCCATGGCGCTCTGCATCAGAATGCCTTCCAGGCAATTCACATTTTAATAGCCTGTTGGCTGCGCTGGGTGAACTCACTCATGTTGCTATGGTGACCCCAGGCAAGCGCTATCAGACTCACTTCTTTGGTACAGTATTTCCGCCACAACGTCTCATGGTAAAAACAAGTTTTGCAGGAGCCTGTCCTCAGTAGGCGTTGCACTTCACATGTGGCTCTAGATCAAGTCGGCTGCAGGTGGCTCGGAGGAACCTTTTAATACCCAGACAGCCACTCGTGGATCCTGGCACCTTTTATTGTTTTCCAGCTCCCTGAAACTAGTGATGTAGGCGCATCAACACTGAGCTGCCATTAAACATACGGACTCTCCACCTACTCCTGAGCTCCTTGAGCCAGGATCCAGGAAGTGCATTACACCCTTGCAGCGCAGTGCCGATTTTTGTCACTGGACGCCACCGGCACTTATTCTTGGGACCAGAACTCTTTTCACCGGCAGCAACAATCCTGAGCATAATTTAGCAAATTTTATGTTATTTTTCGGAACGTTTTTTCTGACGCCCCAGGCATCATACTGTATGTATTATGTCATTATGTGACCTCTGCGTCATTATGAGGAGTCATTCGCCTCTTCTTCGCCTGTGGGTGCCCTGTCCAGACCGGCAGTCATCAGAAAACATTGATCTGTAAAACAGCCACACCATTGTCCTGTTCTTTTCTAAATGTGCAATGCACTGCTTCCTTATAGCACGGCATTGTGATCTCATTTATCACTCCTCACCTTATGCTCCCGCCACCCCTAGTTCACTGTCTACAGTCCACAGTCATTTGGATCCCAAATGTGCAGTCCGTCCAGGCTGGCTTCATGTAAGAGTGAGGGATCTGGAAGCCATTGGTGGCATCGGGCATCATTTCGTGACAGCACATGGCACAGTGGAACCATGTACAGATGCTGCCCCGTGCACTGGTAAGCAGCTGACCCCTATCACTCTGCAACTCCTATATAAAAGGAGGGAGTGTCCAGTGATTACAGGGACACTGTGCCAGCACCAGCCTGTTAATAAGGTGACCTTAACGTTAAAGCACCCTTTTAAGCAGTTTTACCTTTGGCACAATTCCCTATTTACTATCATAAAGGTGTATTCGTTTTGGTTGATCTCATTAAAATGGATAAGGTTGAAAGAGCCGTACTGCCTGGCTTTGCTAAAGGAAAGAGTCTGTTGTGATTGAATGCAGTTCTCTGTATTAGTTTGTTTTAGTCAATTTCGATTCTTTCTAAATCTAACCGTGTGGGTGGAATAAAAGGCTCACACCTCCTAATTGCTGTGTAGCACCACACAAAAGAATTGAAATGCACATGTTCACACCCAGAACATTTGGCACTGTCACAGCCCCGGACGTCGCCTTCATCACGGAGACATGGATGAACGCCTCCTCTGCTCCAGACATCGCTACCGCCATCCCCGAAGGCTACAAGATCTCCAGAAAAGACCGCACCAACCAAGTAGGAGGAGGTGTCGCCATCATCTTCAAAGACTCCATCAGCGTCACCACCTCCACCGAAGACCCCCCCCTCGCCGCTGAACACCTGCATTTTCAGATTCGCACCGACCCAAGGACCACCCTCAGAGGATCCCTCGTCTACCGTCCTCCCGGACCTCGCGCCTCTTTCAGCGACGCCATCGCCGACTTCATCTCCCCGCACGCCCTCGCCTCACCGGACTACATCCTCCTAGGCGACCTCAACTTCCATCTGGAACAAAACAACGACCCCAACACCACCACCCTGCTCGACAACCTCGCCAACCTCGGCCTCAAACAACTGGTGAACACCGCCACCCACATCGCCGGACACACGCTCGACCCTATCTTCTCCGCCAGCAAACACGTCTTCTTCAGCCACACCTCTGCCCTACACTGGACCGACCACAGCTGCGTCCACTTCACATTCCGACGCGAGACCTCCCACCTCCGCACTCAACCCATCCCTCATCGACAGTGGAACAAGATCCCTGAAGAGCAACTCTTCTCCGCTCTCGCCGCCAACCAACCCACCCTCACCACCGACCCCAACGACGCAGCTCTCAACCTCACAAACTGGATCTCCAACTGCGCTGACAACCTTGCTCCCCTCAAACGCACGCATCGACAGACCAACACCAAAAAACCTCTCTGGTTCTCTGACACCCTCAAAGAATCAAAGAAAACTTGTCGTGCCCTTGAGAAGGCCTGGCGCAAGGACCACACCGCTGACAACATGACCGCCCTCAAGAACGCTACACGCGAACACCACCACCTGATCCGCACTGCCAAAAGGAACTTTTTCACCGACAGACTAGACAAAAACAGCCACAACAGCAGAGAACTCTTCAGCATCGTCAAAGAGTTCTCCAACCCCAGCGCCAACGCCGTCACGCCCTCACAGGATTTGTGCGAATCCCTCGCCACTTTCTTCCATCGCAAGATCAGCGACCTCCACGACAGCTTCGGACACCAGACCCAACCATACACCACTGAACCCGCTTCCCCGGACATCACCCTCAACAACTGGACCCACATCAACACGGAAGAAACCAAATCCATCATGAACTCTATCCACTCCGGCGCCCCTTCGGACCCCTGCCCGCACTTCATCTTTAACAAAGCCGACGACATCATCGCCCCGCACCTCCAGACCGTCATCAACTCTTCTTTTTCTTCTGCTACCTTCCCCGAATGCTGGAAGCACGCTGAAGTCAACGCCCTACTAAAGAAACCTACGGCTGACCCAAGCGACCTGAAAAACTTCCGCCCCATCTCTCTTCTACCTTTCCCAGCCAAGGTAATAGAAAAGACCGTCAACAAACAGCTGACCACCTTCCTGGAAGACAACAACCTGCTCGACCCTTCACAAACCGGATTCCGAACCAACCACAGCACGGAAACCGCCCTCATCTCAGTCACAGACGACATCAGAACCCTGATGGACAACGGTGAAACAGTCGCCCTCATTCTCCTCGACCTCTCGGCTGCCTTTGACACCGTCTGTCACCGCACCCTAATCACCTGCCTACGCTCCACCGGGATCCAAGGCCAGGCCCTGGACTGGATCGCCTCCTTCCTCGCTAACCGCTCCCAAAGAGTTTACCTCCCTCCGCCGACGACACCCAACTTGTACTCTCCCTCACCAAGGACCCCGCCAGCGCCAAGACCAACCTACAAGAGGGTATGAAGGACGTCGCAGATTGGATGAGGCTCAGCCGCCTAAAGCTGAACTCTGAAAAAACGGAAGTCCTCATCCTCGGCAACACCCCGTCCGCCTGGGACGACTCCTGGTGGCCCACGGCCCTCGGCACCGCACCGACCCCCGCAGACCACGCCCGCAACCTCGGCTTCATCTTGGACCCTCTTCTCACCATGACCAAGCAAGTCAACGCCGTGTCCTCCGCCTGCTTCCTCACTCTCCGCATGCTCCGCAAGATCTTCCGCTGGATCCCCGCCGACACCAGAAAAACCGTGACCCACGCCCTTGTCACGAGTCGCCTGGACTACGGCAACACCCTCTACGCCGGGACCACCGCCAAACTCCAAAACCGCCTGCAACGCATCCAAAACGCCTCGGCCCGCCTCATCCTCGACGTACCCCGCAACAGCCACATCTCCGCACACCTGAGACACCTGCATTGGCTCCCAGTCAGCAAAAGGATCACCTTCCGTCTTCTCACCCACGCACACAAAGCCCTCCACAACAAGGGACCGGAATACCTCAACAGACGCCTCAGCTTCTACGTCCCCACCCGCCCCCTCCGCTCCGCTGGCCTCGCACTTGCTGCCGTCCCTCGCACCCGCCGCTCCACGGTGGGTGGGAGATCTTTCTCCTTCCTGGCGGCCAAGACCTGGAACTCCCTCCCCACCAGCCTCAGGACCACCCAGGACTACTCCGCTTTCCGGAAACTCCTAAAGACTTGGCTGTTCGAGCAGCGATAACCCCCCTTTTCCCCCCTAGCGCCTTGAGACCCGCACGGGTGAGTAGCGCGCTTTATAAATGTTAATGATTTGATTTGATTTGATCTGTCACAGATAAGGAAAATGAAAACTTGTCAGCTAGACTGATCCGGACTGTGCACAGAAACTCCCCTCACCCTGCTGCTAAATGGAGCTGAGGGTGCAGCCAAGGCAGCGTCTTATCTGTTCCAGGGTGGCATTGTAGTTGCACATATATAGCCCGTGACAACCCTGAGATGGTGCCAAAACATGTTTTCAAAGGATGTAGTGAATTTTCCCTGTGGCTGAGCTATGGATTGAACTTCGTCAAGTATTTATGGGTAGTGTTTTGATGGACACGAGGACCACAGTTATATTTTTATCTTATTTGTCATTGCAACTGTTCATGGATTTGATGCGAAAATAGATGAGAAATAAGACACTTTAGGCTTGGGTGCCAGTGTTTGAATGGGTACAAACTTCGTGAGTGAAGTATAGTGTGTGCGGCAGTTGTTTTCGTGTTTCACCTGTATGCAGAGTCTGATCAAAGAAAAGATGTTCTCATGCCTGCATGTGGGTACCTACCGATTTTGGCTTGGTCTCTATTGGAGGTGAGCTGCGGAAGTGCCCAGACATGAGATGATGATATGCTTAGGGCAGGTACCGTCTTTCATTATCTACAGCATGGATGCTAATAAACATTTTTGCAGGACACAATAATGGCGTGCAGCAGTGGCAGCTTCTCTGTAAGGGCGCTGGGACTCCACCCTTCTGATTTTCCGGTCTGATTTTTTTTTTTTATCTGTTCTTACACAAATATATACCTTCCCTCAGAGAATCATTGTGCAGCCAGGTAATTATGTGATGACCATTGCATGTGTATGGAAATCTTTCCGATAGGCTCATCTTTTCACTTTCTTGATTGTCAAGAGAGAGGTGCTGCTGGAGTGACCCCAGGATGCAGACGAAATTCAGTCTCAAAGGGCTTTGGCATGAGGCAGTCAGATCCCATGTCAGTCGGACAGTGAGAAACATCTGTCTTGCAGCAGTCCCTCTTCAGTGTTTAATAGATGACGGGCTGCTCACTTTCATGTTGTTGTGGCGCAGCATTAATGGCCATCAGAAACCTCCACTAAATCCGTCCGACATCTTAGGAAAGCACATCAGTGAGCATTTTTCACAGTAAATGATACCAGTAGCACTTTCAGTGACTAGATTGATATAATGCAATTGTTATGAAGTAGTGTAATCAATTAGGGCCACCTCCTGGAAGCTTGCAACAGGTTTAATTTTTATACTGAAATAAGTGAACCTCTTTGTGAAATTGTTATCACACAAGCTAAAATGTACTGTTTCCATTGCACTTACAGGCCTAGATGGAGAACACACAGAGAAGCCCTGTGCAATGCATGTAGTTTTTGCTTAAGTCTTATCCTGAATGGATATAGACTCCTTTTTTAGGTTGAGCGTACAAACTCTTTGACCTGATGCAAGCATTGTGGGCTTTTAACCGCACACACACGCCCATCACTTTCACTTGTTCGTGGTCTTGATGTAATTGGTAATTGCTTTACGTTTGTCCCACCCTGGGACGGTTTAGTTACCACCTTGCAGACTGACCCTGTTACATAGATAATTCTATGATTGCTGATATAATTCAGTGTGAGTGAACTATTTTATTATTTTGTGTCTCCCCTTCGTGCTCCATGGCAGCCATGGCTCTCATAGCGCAAACTCCATTGGCGATATTGGAGCGCTGGTCACATTGTTCACACTGTTACCTAATCGGAGTCATTTCTTTTAGCTCTCTCCTTCACGCTCCAAAGTTGTCCCAAAAACACTTATGATTGACAAATGCTTTTCTAAAAAAAACACAGAAATCCACACTCAGCGCAGCGGGAGAGCTGATACTACAATATTCAGTGCACTCGGGAAAAGTTGCCGCATGATGCTTTGCCATCATTCTTTTTCAAAACATTTTTGCCTTAACTCTGACTGTGGTGGTCCTATGACAATGGGACCACCACCAAAACATTCAGCACAATTCACTCTTTCTGTTTAGGTCATCGCTGGGTTCCCACACTATGTTATTGGGGACCCCAAAATAATAACCCCTTCCACCATTCAGTCACCTTTATGGCTGGAACTTTTGTTTTACAGCTTGGAGTAGTTTGTGTTCTGGGGCCTTAGTATTGCAAGAGGCCTGCTAGACCTGAAAATGTGTAGGTCACTCCATGTGCTCTAGGGGCTTATTACATGGTTGTACTACATTACTTTCTGCCATTTTATTTTCATGTGGTTATGTCCTTTGGGGCTAATTATATGGTTACATGACCACGTTTCTTACAAATGATATTTTTATTTTGGTGTCCTCTAAGGGCTGTCCTGAGCATTACAGTCAACATACTACAATGTTTGCTGCACTGGCTCATCCCATAATGCTTTGCAGGGCATTGTTTCACAAAACATGTTTGCTTATAACTCAGCCTGTGGTGGTATTAGGACAATGGGACCACCTTCAAAATGTTCACCACAACCTGCTCTTACTGTCTAGGTCATCTTTGGGTCCCCACACTAGGTCAGTGGGGACCCCAAAATAATAACTCCTCCCTCCATTCAGTTTCTTTTTAAGCTCTCTCATGGCATGGACCTTTGTTTTACAGCTGGGAGTAGTTTGTGTTTTTAAGGGTCTTGTTTGTAATATCATTGCAGTGAGCTGCAAGCTCTGAAAATGTGTAATGCACTGTGCCCTCTATGACTAAATAGGTGGTTACACTGCAATACTTTCAGTCATTTTCTTTTCAGGTGGTTATGCTCTCTAGGGGCTAACTATACAGTAACATGACCATGTTTCTTAAAAATGTTATTTTCATTTTTTTATGTTTTAATAATGTCTCCTCATTGCAATTATGACCATGATTCAGGCCAACTTAACATCCTGATTACACTGTCGCTGAACACTCTTGATATGTTTGGGTGACTCTTCTAGTTTATCTCTCTCATTACTCCTCCTTGGCTTTCTTGTTTTGGGCAATTGTGTTAGCCAGCCAGCAACTCTGATGGTGGAGTGGTGAAAGTGGTATTCTATTGGAATTAGCAATGAAGATTTAAATTAGGATTCTAAATGGCAATATTTTCATTTTTGGCTGCAGGTATAGGAAGAAGGTAAACAGGAGTGATGTAGTTATATGCAGGGCCACTGGAATTATGTGGCAGGAAAAGACCAAATTATTAGGCAGGGTTGATCTATTTATGTGGCAAGAAAAGACCGGGTTATGAATTTACAACAACAGTAGCTCTAACTCAGGCAAATATGAGACCCATTGCATTGCAAATGCTTGTGAATACATGGTCTCACAATAGTAGTTTATGTGGCTGAAATTTCCCCACCCCAGCTAAACCTTCTTTTAGGAGTTGAGGGTTGCATGTCTTGTTTACTTACTCACTGCTTTTCACTTTGAATTGTATCTGTCCTGCCATTTTCAAATTTCATCAGCTACCACTGGCCCGCGGAGTGACCCAGGGCTACAGTGACATGTGGGAGTAAAGTCGCATTTCTCCATTGCCATGTCTCGGGTCTACAACAAGGAGGCAACTGCAACAGGAGAGAGCAAGGATTAAAAACAAAAAGTACCAGGATCCAAGTCTGAACCATCGAATGGCACCAATAAAGCAATTAATCAGAACTCTGTCCATGCTCCATCGAAGGGACAAACACACAAGGAAGAATGTGAAACTGACAGGCACTGACCAATGAGAAGCAAGGAAAGATGCAAACAAAAAATCTTGCAAGTGAATCTCAGGCATAGCCTACAAATGGTGTAGAGGAGCAGCTTGAGATGTGATGGAGATGTCCAGTGATTGATGTAGACCACAAACACCCCCTTGTGATAAATGTCAAACACCAGTAGTTGCCTCCAGACCAAACCCTTGCGTGCTCTTGTCTTAACTGCCCCAAAGGTCTGAGATAGATACAGAGACAGATCGACTAGGCAAGATGCAAAGTCAGACAGACAGATAGACAGACACACACACAGACTCTTAAACATATTCCCTCACAAACACACTCTTAAACACATTCGCTCACACACACACTTTAAAAACAGATCGACTGTACATGGAACTGAGGATCTTGGGGCAAAAAGAGGGTGTGGAATGTATGTTTGTTTTAATTCAGTAACACAGGCCAATTACAAGGCTCTCTGAATAATGAAATGTTTTATTGTCCTCCAGTTATCATACAGGCTCAGATTCTTTAGGAAGTCTGTGAAGATCTCACAGGATCGTTTCTTCTATTTTTCTTAGACTTAGGCCCAGCAGGCTACTTCCAAGCACCAAAGACCAACTAGAGCTCCACCTTCAGTATCCTCAGATTAAAGGAAAAGGTAAGTGAAATTTTAAGCCAGATAAAGTAAAAAAAATAAACAAGTTATTGGAAAGCAGATTCCTCTCAACATCTCACTTATCCGCTGTATTTTTTTTAGCTGTGTTCTACTTTCTATGTACTGTTTCATACTCTCTTCTCCTCTTCCATCAAAAGAATAGTCAATAGTCCATCAAGACTTGCTTCTAAACGAAAAGGAACCCAGTTGGTATTAGGACTCAACCTGTAAGCAGGATTCTATGAGTAATTGTCATGGTTTTGCCCTCAGTTGCCCCCCGAGAGCACTGTGCCAGCCTCTTTGCCCGTACTTTTGCTGACCTGTTCCTTCCACGGGTTAACCCTGTCTCACACCTGGGCAGCCATGGTCTCCCCGTGAACTATGATGGGGCCACAGCGTTTCCAGAAGGAGTGGAGGTTTCCGTCTCAGTTGTTTGTATTTCAAGGTTTGGCTCTTGGCTCTCTAGTTCTCTTCTCTCCAATACCAGCTCCTCAGTTTTGATTCCTCTTGGCTGTCATACGTAATGTAGCTCTTCATCATGTTCCTTGTGCGGCAGGGTATCCTCCTCTGTGAGTCGACTCCTTGTTGGCAGTCCTCCGCTTCCCAGGCCTTGGGGTCAAAGATTATCAGCCTGAGAGAACCTTTTATACTCCTTTGTTGGCTTTCCCTCTCCATGTCTTTCCTCTCTGATGCTTTTTCTGTCTTTTCTTCTGTTCTTTCTTTGCACGTCCTCCTCCACTCTCAGTATGCTGAGGGCATCGTTGGGACTCCTCCTCCTTGGGTAAGCACTCCCATCGACGGTGGGGTAGTTGGTAGCCTTGTTTTTTCCCTAATGACCAAACCTGCTAAATCATACATTGTTCTGTTAGCTCTCTGTACCCAAAAATACAACACTGTACTTTACTCTCCAGCCTACTAGCAAGACGTAATTAAAACCACATGTTGAAAAACTAGCACATACTCAATCCACAGACTGGGGGCTAGTTTAGTGTTTGTTTTACTCGACACACAAAAACATGAAACAAAAAGATAGGCATTTTCATTGACACTGAGAGTAATGACTACATGTGTGAAACCCTGAGGGCACTACAAATAGTTTACATTGCCTGGACACACATGTACTTTTCTTTCTTCAAGGCTATGTAAAGAGTTAATTGACAACAAATGACTGACCACAGCTCAGAAATCCTCTTGGGACACACAAGCTATTTTTTACCCCCAAATTATGATACTTACACAGAATGTTTTTTTAACACTCCTATTGGCATTTCAAAAACATGGAAAGTGTTCAACACTACGTTTGTAGTTAACATGCAAGATCATACAGTAATAGGTAAGTAGTCAAACAGATAATAGACTTACAGCCTTCTGATGGTAAACAGTTTTCAGTTTGTGAAAGCGATCACATAAAAAGCCTACATATGTGCACCTTACATTGTGGGTCACTGGTATCAGTTCCCCTACAAGGTCAGAGGTGATGGTACACTTGCAGAATATCAGTATGCCACTTTATACTAATTGTCTTAAAATAGACAATACACTAATCTACAAACTTACAATTTTGTCCTTAATTTTCTCAGTCTTGGGATTGTGGGCGTTCGCATTCAAATAGATGTTGGAACACCGGCTGTCAGCATCCCCATGTTGGAGGGGTCATGGGGAGGTCCTAGTAGGGTAGACTGTGGTATTCACCCATTATGCCTTTTAAGGTCAATGCTAAGCGGTATAACATGGTCAACCCCTCACACTCCCCCCTTTCTCGTCCCTGACATTGGGCCCCATAATCTGAAAGGTAACCTGCTCTCAACAGTGCTAGCGTTATCGTCACTAATTGCTCTCTTGTTCTACGCCACCGAATTCTCTTGTCCTTCAGTCGAAGCATCTGCCGTATCTAGTGTCTCCCATCCATCAACCACCTCCGTCCACAGGGGCGCTATAGGTTGGCGTTGGAATCCCCTCGTCTCTTTCCTCTGCAATGCTCTTTCCTCTGTTCACGCCCAGCTTGTAACATCAGCCACCCATGTCTCCAATCTAGGCCCCTCCTTCCCCCCGATACCCTTCATTTCATGGCCATCCGCCGCCTACGTATCTATTCTTCATCGTTATAGGGGTAGGTCTGCTGAAGAGGCCTAACACGCAAACTGCAGGTGTGTTGTCAAGCTTTCTATTCAATGTCTGATTAATTCTCAGAACCACCCATCCCAGAATCCCGTGAGACTGAAGAATGTTTGGTGCAGGATTTCGCTTTCACTCTGGTTATGCAGAGTCTGCAAAGAATCAGGCAGATACTTAGGCAGTGGGGCTGTCAGCTGGGGGTCGTTTGTTTCTATGTGGATGCTGTAGTTGGAATGTTCAGCAGGCCGCTTGTATCAGGAAGCCAATTAGTTTACCAACAAATTTAGAATCTTAATTTGAATTAGGTGCCATCAGAGGCATTTCATATACTCCCCAACCCACTACAATCTTCCCAAAAGCATCCGGTGAGGAACTTGAATGCCTAAAGAATGGGTACTTCAATAATCAAGCTTTTTACAGGAGTTTAGACCTGAAAGCATCGCTTCATGCAGGCTTTGAGGAAGTATTGCATCATACTACTTATTCGAGAAATAAGCTTTTAGAAAGCAAGAGCGTCTTCCCTTTGGGACCCATTGGCTTTGCCAGTACCTCTTGGCAATGCAATACAGCAGTATCATTTTTTCATGCATAATGACAGGGCACATGCAAGTGTCTTTGCTTGCCTGCTTGTCATTACACGACTACTAACTGATAGGGGGCAATTTTCTTTTACCTGTCCAAGATGCCTCAAGAAAGGGAAATAATAAACGGAATAGCACAAAAGTGTTTTTTCTAGGACGGGGCTTCAGCAGCACTTCTCTGCCCAGTCCCAGCCAAAACAATATCTTTTTCCAGGATTGCAACAGAGAGGAAAAGCAGTGCGTGAGGTAAAGCAATAGGGCCTGGGAGAAGCACACACTGCAGAAAGCAACACTGACCATGGTGTTTTGGGTAGTTTGGAAGGAGAAGCACACAAGAGAGCTTGCAGCATGAGGGAGGCAACAGCACAGAAAGACACGAGGGTGTCAGAAAACAAAGATGTACTACAAAGCCGCTAACATGAATAGCTTGTTGAAATTCAATAGTTTCTATCTATGAACATTACATGAAAATCTCCCATACAGCCAGTTTTAAGAATCAGAAGAAACTATAGTAACGTTCAGGACTAGTCGATTGATATATGCTACTGCAGAAACATTGTCCATCTTTAGCAGTACTACGCTGTCCTTTAAACATTTTTTGAAACTCATAAGGGCATAGAGCCCTGCTGGCAACTCTAAACAGTTGATATGTTGTTTCATCTCTAAATGTGACCACAAACCACCAGTGTCCTGTGTGCCTTGGCGTGCACCCCAACCAGTAGATGTCGCGCCCCACTCCAAAATGATGTCTGGAGAACAACCAAAAATTGCTCTGCCATTCCATTCTCCAGCCACCAGGAAAGTTCTAGTCTGGCATCCCCATCTAGGAGACCCTGTCTCCATATCACAAAGCCTTCCCGAAGAGCTTTCGCTTTTATTCTCTGCATTGCTCGGTAATGTAACGGACCTGGGAAGATCGCCTGGTTGGGTGAAGATAAAAGACCTAAGAGTCTGGATAGCTCTGTCAGTGTTATAGACTCCATATTGACCGGTAAAACATATTTCGTTCCGTATTCTTGTGATATTTTTTAAAGGAAGTTGGAGAACTACATTTACAGTATCTATCCTGAAACCCAAGAACTCTAGTCCTGGACAGGGTAAGAACAGACTTCTCTTTGTTTACAATAAAGCCTAAATTCTGTAAAAGGGAAATAGTCATAACTGGATCCTTCAGAATCTGCGACTGGCATAGAGACATGCGGATGTCTTCCAGATAGATGACCATCTGTATGCCTCTCTCACAGAGGTAGGAAGCTACTGGCCTCAGTCCCTTGGTAAAAACCAAGATGCTGATGACGGGCCAAAAGGAAGTGCACGGAATTGGAAAAGGCGACCCTTCCAGATGACCTGCAATTAAGATTGGTATTCCTTGGCCATTGGATTCGTAAAATAAGCATTCTTCAGGTCTAATTTCACGAGCCAATCCTCTTTCAACAACATATCTCTTAGAAGATGGATACCTTCCATCTTGAAGTGTCTGTAGACTAGGAATTTGTTTAGACTTCTTAGATTTATTACAGGCCTCCGCCCCTTGTCCTTCTTTTCCACTAAAACAGAGTGCTTACGAAAAACTTGTTTTCTAGGGGCACTTGTAGGATGGCTCCTTTTTGTAACATAGTACCTACCTCTTCCTCTACAATAACTTCCTGTGAGGTTGATGAATTCAGTTCTCTTGGGCAAAAAAGAACTGGGCAGGTTCTTTTCAGAAACCTGTTTTGAATCCTTGAATGGTTTGTAAGATCCATGGGTCTTGTGTAACTGTTTACAAACATGGAAAAAAAACCTGAAACGACCTCCCATCTTTATCGGGAAAGAAAGAAAATTTGATGTACTCACCCTGGTATCCTGATGAGGTTTGACCGCGTCCTTTGTTGCCTCTTCCACGGAAAGCGCTTCCTCTCTGGGAGAAGTTTCTGCCTTGGTATCTGTGACAGGGTTGCGATATCCCTGTCTCCCGAGGACACTACGGGACCGTTATCTTCGTAACCAGGGGGTACCTTAGAGAGGGTTGACGACCAGAGCATCAACCAGGATATCCGACTGACGACAGGTAAAAGGGGAACACAAAGATGCAACGGGGAGGAAGGAGAGGAAGAAACTACAGAGGCTGGCGACACAAGGAGCAAGTAAATTGAACAACGTGGAACGGTCCACGATGAGGTCAGGTCGACTGGCAGGAAGAGCGACGAGGAGGGCGTACTGCCGGCGACGAGTCAGGGAGCGGAGGAGAGCAGAGACCCAAAACCGATGGGCAGACAAACTGGAGAACCCCGCCACGTCCCTGGAGGGGCGTGGCTCACTCAGGTGCGTGCATACCTCCCCAACACCAGCGGCTTATTTTGGAAGTGGAGAGGCAGGAGAGGGGACAAAGGACGGGCAGGAGGGGGTGGAGGCAAAACAACAGAGGAATAGCAAGGAAGAAGGGGAAGAACAGGAAAACAGGGATAAGATAGGATATTTTTGTTTTAAGAACCTGGCTTTCACTGAGATGTCCAAAAACAACTATATGCGCACTTTCTTCTCTGTCACCCTGGGACGTTCCTTTGTTTTTGGTACTATCCTCCTCCTCCTATACACTCCTCCAGCCACCCCTCTTTTTTCTTCTACCGCACTATAATTAAACCAAAGAGATTACTTAATTCAAAACAAAATCCACTTACCTTTTCTTTTTGGTGCCCCCCCCCATCTACGGTTTTGTTTCATTATTCCTCATTCTTCTACATGATGAGGTTTCCTCTGGGGGAAAAAGCTGATGATGAAAAGACCTAAAGAAAGAAGAAAAGGACAATTAAAGAAATGCAAGACGAACAATAATCAGAGTCAAATGAAGATCAGAGAATCGCAATAAAGGACATTTCTATTTTGTATTTATTTATTAATATTATTATTATTATTATTATTATTTATTTTTTTAAGACTCTTCTTACGTCTCGAGAACACTAAGAAAATAAAGAGATCTATAAAGGACTTAGCCAGTCGGTCTATTGTCTTCCGACTAAACCAATATCCTTTGTTTTCTTTTCACCCTCACCCAGTATCCTCTGTAGACTCCTCTTGGTTGTCCATAGCTGGAAAAGTGGGACCTTTGTATACCCTGGCCGGCACAAAGTCCCCTTCTGCCAGCCCGACCAAAAACACCTGGACTAAAGACTTTACACATGTTGGTTTGTGCTTTGTCTAGGGCGGTAAAGGTTGGAACATACTTATTAAGAGTTTTGATCATGTCCTCCTCAAAGAGAAGACCCTTAGGATCTGTAGAGGGTTCACGCTCTGCATGGTCCCCAAGTTTAGGGTTAATTTTTAAGAAGACAACCCTATGTCTCTCAATGTTCAGCCCGGCGTTCGTGTTGCCAAGCAAACCCATAGGGCTTCAGCTCCAACCTCTTAGTAAGTCGATATCCAAAGGTACTTCATTGATACAGGCATCTTCTAATAAGTCAGTACTCCTTGCCAGAGGTCCTAACATCCAGAAGACGATCCTAGCAGGTGAGGATCAAGGCCTCACCTAGGGTCTCTACCCAGTTTTAAAAGAAATTTTATTAATTCTGGGTAAAGGTTGGGTGTAAGGCAGTTCTTATCGTATACGACCGGTTGTGAACATTAATTTCTTTGAATGTTCCTAACCAGCGGCTATGGGGGAGGAGAGTTGCCCCTGCGAGCAGCAGCAGCTGTAGCCTTTAACAACAAAACAATAATAAACTGTGGTTATCATAGTTTTGTTGTTAAAGAGGCGGGGCCATGGGGGATGACGGGGAGTGCACTGTGCACTCCCCTCAGTGTGCGTGTATGTTTGACTTGCGGTCTCGGCCCGGCCAAACCCACATGTGCACTCTCCAGCCTGACACTGTGTTGCTCGGCTAGAGAGAGCAGGCACAGCCTCCCACTCAGCCTGGGAGCGCCCTGGCTGGGCGCTCCAGCCAATCCTAACGCTGTTCTGAGCATCGTCAGGGTTGCCTGCAGGACAGGCTGGGAACCTGTGCCTGCAGTGACGAGGGAAAGAGGAGTGGCGCGGAAGCGGGTACATTTTTATTTATTAAATGTTTTTGTCCGCCCCCTTCCCCGGACGCCGCCCTGCCCATTTAGAGTGCAGCAAGTTGCGACTGTTCCTAATTCTCGTCTCAAGGGGGTTACGAATCAACCAGTTGATGAATCTTGCCCCGTGTTCCTGTGGGTACCATTCTGCAGTCTTTGGGCTCTTGATATTATCAGGGAAGAACATTTCTTCACCCAGCGGATCTCTAATTACATCCTTTGAGGAGGATGGGAGGTCTTCCTCCATAAGGAATTTGTCTTGATTGAATTAATCATTGTTCAAATCTAGGATATAGTCATGTAAGGGGTTCTCATTAAAAGATTCAACTTAATTTGCATCATTGGGGACATCACAGTCCAGTGTGCCATGAGGGTCACTATTCAATTTTGCGTTGTGTAGTGTGCCCAATCTATGTGAGGTTCTTGGACCTCCAATTCTCCTTGTGGTGCTTAAGACCTCTATTCTATGCGAGGTGCTTAGACCTCTTATTTGTTTTATAGGCTTTAACCCCTTTTTCAGTGTTATTGAGATGCGTAGTTTTCCTTTTACGCTTATCCCTTTGTTACTTTGAGCCATCTTCTCCAAGGTAATAGGAAGAGAATCCCCTCCATTATCATCTGAGTCGCTCTCAACCACAAATTGGTCTAGTGTCTCTTGACACAGGACAGCATTTCATTTTGAATTCGTTTTTTTTTTATTAAATCCTCATTAATTCTGCCCTGCCAGCTTTCAGATGTGTGATGTGTGGCCACCTATGTCAGATATTTTACAGGTTTAAAATGAGTTTGGCTAGTGAAGCAGATTTGTTACATAACAGCTTTTAGGTAGATAAATTAGAATTCACCAAATATAGTAATTAATGTAAATTGTTAAATAAAGTAGAAACTGCAAAATGATGCCCATTCGTCTTGGAAAGTCATTCGGACGGTTGATACAGTTGCCAAACCAAGTGGAGATTGAAACTGTCAAGTTGACGCATCAAGACCTCTGTACGATGGCATGTAAAACAAATCTAAGGACGTAGCTCCAAAGGAAAATGGAGGTTAAAATCTCACGTTGGGCCGGTAGACCATTGCCCAATGCATTTCTAACCTCCAATGATGTACGCAAGGAAGAAACTTGGGCCGCCTCTGTTAGAATGCAGCCCATTTGACGAAGAAAAGTTTACGACCCAGAAGTGAAACCCCTGCTGGTTATACGGAGCGGCTTGCTCGCCGAAACAAAATACTTCTGAGTAAAGCCCGATTCTGAAAGGCTACAGCTCAGAAGTGAAACCACTGTTGATGTGGAATAGAGTTGTGACCTCAGGGGCCTTCTTCAAGGAAGCGACCTGAGAGGGTGGCCTGGGAGGCCGCATTCAAGGAAGCGACCTCAGAGGGTGCACCCGATCATTTGTAATAGAGTCGGTTATACTGCTTTTGTAGCAGGCCGAGGCGTTTGAGGAGCCACCTGGGCTGGAATGACAGAAGCGGGATGAATACTCTTGGTAAGGAAAACAAAAACCCTGCAAAGGAAAGTCAGTGTTCATTGATTCATTAACAATAACCCTAATAAGCAAAATGTTCAGTAAATTGGAACTGCACACAATACACTTAAAGGAGCTAACAAGGAATGAGAAAGAGAAAGATACTTGTCTGCGGGGAGCAGCAGTTAAGAGGCAGAATACTGTCTCCATGGAGGTGATATGTGTACTGGATGTTCTGTTCTGGAATATTTTATTTATGATGTTATCTTCTTTGAAGTGGCATTAAAGGAATATATGCATAATAGTAGCCTCCGGTCTTGTAATGAAATTCATCAGCTGACAGGTAGATGGTGAACATTTTGTCATTGTCCATCTGTGGTATAACTGCATATGTTTTGGCATATGTGGTATCAAAGCTCTTGACAATCTGATACTTTTGTGGTACTAAATTTTGATTGTTCTGGGTGGAAAACAGTGTGTTAAATAATTGTGATAGGGTTGAGTGAATGGTCTCAGGTGTTTGAGTGCTAATTATTGAATTTCCAAGGGGAGGTTTTGGCTTGATAGTCTTTATAGGTGCTCTGTCACCTGGGGCCTCTCTCCTGTTGCTCTGAGAAATAGGATACTCTCCTTGTATCTAATTTTGGAATCTGCTCTCTTAAGGTTCTGGCAAAAGCCACGCAACCCTGCTGGGCCAGGGTGGCTGAAGCATGTACGCTGTGATGTCAGGGAACAGTGATTAATTCCCAGTTCACATCTGTCTTTTCTTTTCATTTTACCTGGAGTCCCTAGGAATTCCTTAAAGTCAGTGGGGACCCCAAGGTAATGTTAATATAGCATATAATGGAACTTGTAATATGGCGGGCGGGATATCTGTCACTTTTGTGATGGACTAATCCCCTCCATCAAACTCGTAATGAGGCCCTAAGTGTCTACCAGATCCAAAATACCTATTCGCCCACTTGCTCTGGCGAATCAGATTTTAACAGGTCAAGCTTTTTTTTAAGACCTACTGGTCCGTTCTGGCGAGTGAACTTAAGCTGGAAAGGAACATGTATTCTGTTCATTCAGTAAGTGAATGAGAAATAAAGATCCCTTAAGATCTTGTTTTCTCTAGACACATTTGCTGTAAGTTTAAAGACTGCGGTCAAATGTTCGTTCTTCTTTTCGCTTATTGATGCTTATCTTATCCTGGAAAATGATGTACACTTTTCTTTTTCTTACTGCAGTTAGACGATTTTGTAAAGAAAGCAGTCTGACAATCTTTGTGAAACAAACGGCTGTAGGATGTCAGGTTTTTTTCTAACAAAATATTAAATAGCTTGTAAATGAATAGTACAAATATTTCAAAATACATCAGGAATTACAAAAGCACTTTTTTTCTAATTCAGAAATGTAATAAATCAGAACACTTTACTTGGTGATGTACAAATTACAAATATTTGCAGAAACTCAAATTCCAAACACTATATACCTTATAAGCGAGAAAATAAGCTGCAAACTCACCTGTATTTTCAACACAGCTGTCACCACGACCACCTACCCCGAGGGATGGAAACACTCAAAGGTCAATCCACTCCTCAAGAAACCCTACACCGACCCCAGCAAACCTCAAAAACTACAGTGCCATCTCTTGGCTCCCCTTCCCTGCCATAGTCCTCAAGAAGACCATCAACCGCCGACTCACCAAGCACCTGGAAAGAATCAACCTGCTGGACACTTTCTCAGTCCGGTTTCTGCTCCAACCACAGCATCAAGACTGCCCTTGGTAAGGTAAGGTAAGTAACTTGTTAATTTATGCACTGTTTATTTGGCAGTAAGGGTCAAAACTACTCCCAGCCACACAAGTAGTGCTAGAGGCCTGGGAAAGGGGTGGGGCTGCTTTTCAGGGTAGAAGAGGAAAATAACCACAGACACCACTTTTGAAAGAAGGCGTACTAAAGTATGTGACCATCCTGGGACAAAATCAGGATCAATAAACAGGAAGATTTGATGGAAGACAATAACATGAGAACGTTCCCTAACTTACAAACAGAATACGAATTAACTTGTCTACAGATGTATCAATATATACAGTTGAGAAACATACCCTAGGCACATTGGGGGGAGATAACGGACTATGGAAGGTAAAAGGCTAGGTGTGATTGGGATGAATCTGTATCTGCTATATGCAGAACGCTTATTAATAGTATGCCGGATAGGTTGTAGAAATTCAGGATCAGAAGTAAGACACATCTACGCACAATGGGAGATGTTGCCCCTTCTTGCTTTAAACTGAGGTCATCATAGTCAACAACATTACTGGTGGCTTTATTGATGCACCTATGATGTCTCTGATGTTGATGTTGTGCTTCATCTGGAATGTAAGCTCATACTCAGTTTCCCCATTATTAACACCCTTGGATACAAATGTGTCCCAGTGTCCTTGTAGGTAAATAGACTTTACTAGTGTTGCCATAAAATTTGAATTTTGGTTATTATGCAAAATGTCCATACACGTTACTAGGGAGTGTTGGAAAATGTTTACTTCAAAAGGAACCTAACCCCTTATAGTGTATGTTTTTTAGACTTTTTATATCCTTAAATTCATACGTGGAAACCCAACCATTACATTTATCAGGTCACCCTGGTATTTAATTAGGCAGTGTCTTTGCTGCCATCAACCCTTCACAAACCGTTTCTCCGTATGATACATGCAATCTTGATCCAGGTTTACTTTGTCTAACTTCTCACTGTAAACAAACATACTTTTCAGTCCTCCCCTGCATGGTCTTAAGTTAAAAACTGTACCACTATATGTGGACTTTGTTTTTAACAATACTTTTTATTGAGTTTTTAACAACAGATAAGACAGTGCTTAACTATGCTGACATCGTGTATACATACTGTGCCTTCAAATTATGGTCAGCTCGGTCATTCTGAACAATCATCTCTAGATGCATTGTGTACGTTCTTTTTTCTATTCCCATTGACTCTGAGCTGCACTGTAGGGTTAGTATAGAGCAGCCTGGCCCATTTCAAAAAGTTGGGGCCAAATCCCATCTTCCTCATAATGCTGAATAAGAAGGGCCATTCCACTGAATCAAATGCCTTATTGGTGTCCAGAGAGGCTTCCGCCAACAGAGCCCTAGCTCTTCTGCTGCAGCAGTGTTGTCATAAAGACATCAAAGGTTAAGTTTGGTCGATCAATGTGGCATAATCTCATTCTGGCCTGGGTGTATCAAATCCAAGATTACCCCTCTTAATCGGTTTGCCAGTACAATAGCCAGTATTTTGGTATCCGAATTAAGCAGAGGTATCATCCTATAGGAGTCCCACCTATCTGCAGGTTTCACAGCCTTGGGTATAAGGACAGTGGGGTCTGTGCACAGATCGTCATGGAGCACCCCTCTGTGTTGATACAGCCATTGTTAATGTAATAATTTTCAGAGCAGATTGTACAGTTACATGAGTTGCAGCTTGCTATGTGTGCAGTGATTATAAAGCTACCTGAAATTACCAATTACATAGCATTTATGTGTTAGTATGGTTTGTACAGATAAGAATAATACCACTTTCTATAACAAAATGTTTTATTTTAGCATGGTTCCAAAGCACTTAATTGGTGGTAGTCTTATTAAAACAAAATAGAAATCTATTGATGCGTTTTTACTCAAACGTATAATTCATTTAAGGAGTAGATTTGAGGAGTGAATTTCTTTATAGGCCAGATAGATTTCACTGGCATTTTGCCCCTTGGGTACGTTTATTGTATAAATAACCAAGCCCCAGCAGTATGATGCAGTGTGTGGTCACATCTTATTAATGACTGCCATATGACTGGGAGCAGGGAATGCCGGGCATAACATAGCAAAGACTGGCACATGATGGAAGTTTTAAAGGTTCTGTATAGTGTGGCATAAAGCAATTAAATTGCCATTTAATGCAGAGTTTAATGAATGTGCCATTGCATTGTTTCCCAGTTGAGGGTCCCTGTATCCTGACCTTAAAACAGCGTCTGCCACTCAATGCTCATCGCAGGACTGCTATTTTTACTTTCACTTTTTATGTGTCTGGCCCCAAGTTACTGTGTCCCTAAATCATTGCCTGTTGCCGTCTGCCCTGTTGTGGTCTGTCTCAGAGCATGCCTTGGAGGGTTGCATCTTGAACCTCACATCAGCCCATGCATTTTAGGATATGTTTGGTTTGTGGTTGGAGCTGGTTGTGTCGGTGCTGCTGGGTCTGCAGGTTACTATTCAAATGTAGTATGCTGCCCTTTGGTTTGTGTGGTGCTCAGTGCCTGTGGTGTCACTGTGGTTAGTTGTTGAATATTTTCAGATTCATACCTTCTCTCACTCACTGCTGCTGTTTTTGTGAGTAGCATTAAATAGAGCTGTAGGTTGAGTTAGGACAAGTCTGTAGTTAGCAATAGATTTTCTAGGTGATAGTTTTAGTTGCACTCAATGCAGCAGTTAGAAGGAGCTTGCTTCCCTCAAAGCACTATAAGTTTCTTTGGGTATTCTGAGTTTTGTTTGATGGTCTTTAAGCTCCCAATTTCTGGTGCATTCATGGATTCTTTTGTATTTTGTTTTAATAATCTTTACATACAAGCAAAACACATAGTATGAAGTGGTTTATTTACCAAACCAATAAGTCATCAATTATAGCCTAATACATACGTACAAAGTGTAATAGCTCTAAATCAGTAACACTAATTGTCCTCAAGGGTACTCTATAGAAACACTGACGAGTATGTAACCAAGCTCTGTTGTGTTTCAGGAAAGCAACATTTCCTAGACATAGATCACAATACACAGCATTTTGTCTCATCTACCCAGGTTCTCATCAAGTTTAGGGTCATTTCCTATTCACTGCATGGGAATTCTTTCAGCAATACTCCAGTGAGCAGCAACTTTAAGCTACTTGCTGAGCCTTATCAGTCTAACAGTGCATGGCTTTTCTTCTCCTACCTGATAGCAGGGTAAATACAGAAAGTGTTGTGGTCTCTTTAAACACCTTTCAGTGTTTTTACTGTTCTATTTTACTGGTACAGACCTATCTCATGCAGCTACTTGGAAGACAAGAACACGGTGTCATTTTAAATCTGGGACCTCCCGAACTTGTTTTAACTCGTGCACATCGGTTTCCATTAGTCTTATACATCTTACTTGGATCGGATTAGCAGATCTGGTTGCTTCCTGACTGATCTGAGTATCACATGTATCACACCAAAATCTAGTGGCACCTCATATGGTTGACAGTAGTTTAGGACAGTGGACTGTTTATACAGAAATTCGCACATGCCAACTTAGTGGCTTATAGTAAGGTTGCATGCACTAAGAACTGCCCTCCCTCCAAACTATTTGTGTGGAATCTAATAAACACAGCAATATTTAACACATCTCTGTGCATCCAGCACAAATTAAGACACTGATATGTGGTAGCCCCAATAATAGTGCTTTGGGATGATATAGACATTGCCAGGCCACTGTCTTTGCCAGTGAACTTACAGACGTCATACACTTTGACATGCCACCCAATTCTCATTTCCCCTCTAGGATTTGCTTTTTGTCCTGAAAATGATTCTGTTTTTCAGACAGCTGTGTTGTGTTTTATTTTCAGGGTAACATTGTTCTTTGCTGAGCTGTGAACATGATAAAGTGAAATGTATTAATTAATTGTCTTGCTGTGCTGTAGGCCTTAAGCCACAACTCACTAACGCAGGCCAACAAGGTCAAAACCATTATGTGTTGTTGCTTATGTTACTATTCAGATGACTGTGGACTCTGGTACATACTGGGATATTTTCTTTTTGGAGCAGGATCAGTGCTGATTTCCATAAGAATGATTATTGTTTATAGTGGCACAGTCAGCTAAAAAGATGGACTGCATTGCTACCTAGAGTAATTACCAGCGGATGAGATTTATTCAAGTGTTTAATTTGTTTTTATATTTCATCCGAGACATAGTGTGCGTTTTGCTGCTTTTGTGGATTTGAGAGGAGATTCCTGAAAACATAATATGATGAAGAGTACTGAAGAAAATATGACAATACTGGGAAGCGGTCTGATAATCAAGAAACAGAAATGCTGCCAAACACTGATTCGACATAGAACAACTCAGCAGAAGACACAGAAGCTCGTACATGAATAGGCGTCTCCTGCAGGAACATCAATTGCAAGCCGGTAGCTTCAAGAGGCTGAAGACATCCATGCTGCCGGACCCAAAACATCCAAATAAATTAAAATCACAACAATTACACTGGCAGAACACATCCAATATTAAAACATGCTAGATACCACCCTTTATCTTAGAAAATTATTGCGTAGTTACAGCAGTGCTCCCCTCTCTAACATGATAATTTCAATGCTGTGGTGTTAGTCCATCATAAACACTGTTTTGTCTGGACCTTCCAGTCTGTTGAAAGGGACCATAGGTATACAAAACATGAATAGTGAAGCAGACATCTGAATGTTCAAACAAAGAAGCGTTTGGCTACTTGCAATGCAGAACATTAATCTAGAACGTGGAAAGAGCTTTGCTTGTTTATCAGTTGTAAAGATCCATCAGCGTATACACACAGAGGAAAACCTGTGCACTTGTAGCGAATGTGGAAAGAGCTTTAGTAGCTCTGCACCTCTAAAGAGACACTATTTGACACACACGGGGGAAAAACCATACACATGCAGTGAATGTGGAAAGAAGTTTATTAGCTCTGCACATCTGAAGAGCCACTATTTGACACACACGGGGGAAAAACCATACAAATGCAGTGAATGTGGAAAGAGCTTTAAAGGCTGTACTAGTCTAAAGATACACTATTCAACACACACTGGGGAAAAACCATACACATGCAGTGAATGTGGAAAGAGCTTTTTTCGCTCTAGAAATCTAAAGATACACTATCTGACACACACAGGGGAAAAACCATACACATGCAGTGAATGTGGAAAGAACTTAAGTAGCTCTGCAAATCTGAAGAGCCACTATTTGACACACACGGGGGAAAAACCATATACATGCGGTGAATGTGGAAAGAAGTTTAATAGATCTGCAAATCTGAAGAGGCACTATTTGACACACACAGGGGAAAAACCATACACATGCAGTGAATGTGGAAAGAGCTTTGCTGATGCATCATTACTAACCACCCATCTGCGATTGCATACAGGAGAGAAAACATGCCGTGAATGTGGAAAGGGCTTTACAAGTGCTACATATCTAAAAAGCCACCAGCGAACGCACACAGGGGAAAAACCCTACACGTGCAGTGAATGTGGAAAGGACTTTAGAAGTTCTACACATCTGAAGAGCCACCAGCGAACACACACAGGGGAAAAACCATACACGTGCAGTGAATGTGGAAAGTGCTTTGCTCTACCATCACACCTAACCATCCATCTGCGATGGCATACAGGAGAAAAACCATACACATGCAGTGAATGTGGAAAGGGCTTTAGTATATCCTCAAATCTAAAGATCCACCAGCGAACACACACAGGGGAAAAACCATACACATGCATTGAATGTGGAAAGGGCTTTAGTAGCTCTACACAGCTGAAGAGCCACCAGCGAGCACACACAGGGGAAAAACCATACACATGCAGTGAATGTGGAATGGGTTTTGCTCACTCAGGAAGTGTAAAGCTCCACCAGCGCAAGCACACAAGAAAAGCCATACACATGGAGTGAATGTGAAAGTTTTGTCACTCTAGCATCAGTCTGATCTAATCAGACGCTGAAACCAGTAGAGCCCCTGGAACTAAACACTGGTAAACCAGATCACTACCAATCCAAACTGCCCTACAAGCAAAAAGAAAACACAGATGTGGGGGTTACCACACTTCAATGGCAAGCTGGACACCGCTGGTAATAATGCTATTCTACTAGACCTAAAAGCTGGCCTGTCCATCATAGATGAGAAGAACGACTCATTGTCTTTGCGCGTAGACCAACTAAAGGAGAGAATGGCAGAGAGAATTTATATGGTGAAGTGAGGGATAACTGACTGTGAGGACAAAGTCCATAAAATCACATTTTACTATACACTTTAAGAAATATAAAAATACAGTAATATAAAATCCTCTACCGAAACAGATTACAATACAGAGTTAAAAGTTCAGTATGAGTAAGTTTAAAAATATAGTCAGATGTTACAAGGAAGGCTCGAAAAGGGACAGAAGTCTAGTTCATAATTTGGCATTGGACATTCCAGAATTATCTGTAGAATGCTGCATTTTTGGTTATGTCTTCAGACTTGATTCAGCTTTAATGTAGTGCATTACAAGTTGCCCCCCAAACACTTTGCTCTGATATGCCAAATTGCATCTAAAATGTTTGCCAGTGAACATGCCACAGTCTCATGGGGGTTTGTTCTGCAAATCCTAAGAGCTAAGGGCCGATTACTGAAGCCCATGGATCTGCAGAGTGGTGTAATCTATTGAGCCCTCTGCTTAGATTAAGTGGTAGAATGGAATAAAACATGGGCAGTACATTCAACAGTTCCACAACCCATTGGACATGAATCTAAGTGACTGTCCTGGTGGGACCATCTGCAAGTAAGAGCGCATAGTGGTAGCGATCCTAACCTGAATCTAATGTAAAGTGCGCATGCTCGAGGAGATAAAATCAAATCCATGTATTTTTCAAATTCATAATGACATTTGGCTGATATAAAGCTATCTATCAGACTAAAAGAGGGCACCTCGGCTAACTTTTCTACTTGTAGGTTTAGCCAATATGCATCCTTAACCACCTGCACAGCGTTTTTTGGGAGATAAAAAGGGTCTGACCAGAAGCCAAAAGGTGTGATGAAACAAGAAAAAACAGATGTGGGGGTTACCACACCTCGATGGCAGGCTGGACACCGCTGGTAATAATGCTATTCTACTAGACCTAAAAGCTGGCCTGTCCATCATAGATGAGAAGAACGACTCATTGTCTTTGCGCGTAGACCAACTAAAGGAGAGAATGGCAGAGAGAATTTATATGGTGAAATGAGGGATAACTGACTGTGAGGACAAAGTCGAAGTGCATGACATTCAACTAACCAATTGTAGTCGAGAACTGCCTGAAATCAAAACTAAAAATGAAACTTTGGAAGCCCACTGAAGAAAAAACAATGTACAGGCACTGGGCATCACCAAAACCATGAATATGGGCAAAATAGAAAGTTTTGTGACAATGATACTGGCTGAATTATTCAAGAAATCTGCTTTTTTAGAGGTCTTTATTGTGGAACATGCGCATCTGGTGCTTATGCAGTGCCCACCTCTAGCCGTTCCACCATGTGCCATTATTGTGTGCCTCTTAAACTATAGTGAATGGGACACTGCACTTTGGATGGCCCAAGAAAAGAAGGCTCCTATACCAGAACTACCCAGAGTTGTTTTTTACTGGCGTCACTCTTTCTGCAGCTCCTATCATGTAAGATTTCAACTGTGTGCCTCATCACATGTGGCAGAGGCAGTGGGATAGTTTTGATATTTTGTTGAGTTGAAATCATTTGTTAGTTGTTTCTTGTCCACCTAGAAAGACTTGATGTGGGTGGGCGGAGGGATGAATTGGGCATTTTAAAGTTTTATTCACTAAACTGAACATGCCATAACAGATTGCGAGGCATCCCACTGGACTAGCATCAGATTACAACACTCGTACATGGTATCCATACTCACCCGCCAATTATAGTGCAGTGTCGAAAACAGTCCCTTATAACTTGTATAAACCTCCTCTTGTGGAATGTAAAGTGGCTTATTTGAGAGAGGCTTCTAACTTCAGATTCCTTTCATTAGGAAAGTCCCCAGGCATTAAACTGGATCTGCAACTTTTCGAGCAATTCCTCTGCACACCGGTATGTGGTGTTGGTTTTTGCTCCATGTCGGCTGGAAGTGAACTGCGCAGTGCCTGTATAGGTGCCACCTCAGCACGTTAACCACCGCTCTTTTTTTTTTGCACATCAGTTAGTTCAGATCCTGAGTGAATTACCGCCGTCCACTTTTGGACAACTTTTTTTTCAGCATTTTGTCAACCTTTTTTTTTCACTCTGTGTCTCCCACTGTGTATGTGCCTGTATGCAGCCCCCGCCCCCCCCAAAACTGGTGTTTAAGTCCAGTGGTATGTCTGCGACAGATCCCTCACCTGGTTTGCCTTTGGTGCTTTGATCAGATCACAACTCCAAGACCCGTGATGACTGCCACCTATGAACCCTAATGCGCTGAGGGAGCGTTCCTTGTAATTGAAACTCCTGGTCATTTGACGCCAGTTGCCTCCATGACATTCCCAGTGACAGGGAAGGTCCCAGGACCATTTGCAGAGCCGCTCCAAGCGCTCATCATTGTTATCTAAGTTGTCAGCTACTTCCCACAAGAAGTCCAAAACATCAGGGATTCGTTTGCAGGTGTGCTTCCCTTGGTCTTGGATGAAACCTGAGCCACACAGGCTATTGCAATGGCAGAAACGCAGCAAAGTTCACTATTTCGCTGTGGACTGGATACGACGGACTTGCTACGAGATGTATTCTCGGAAGTCCATGTCCTTGCGCATACTGACAACGTCCATTTTCAGAGTGCCTCCTAGTTGGACCACTTTGTACTGCAACGACTCCAAAATACCCTGCACTCATGCATGCCTACTTACCCCCTCGCTCAAGAGGACTTTCCCCTACTAACACTCATCATATCCGACACTGATGGAGATTGACTCATCTCTAGGCTGTATTGCACCTGCCTGGCTGATACTGAACCACTGTGTTCTCCCTCATCTCCACTACGACGGATGCCACGGTCACACCTGACCTCTTGATAGCACTGCTAGGATACACACGTGAGATCCCCACATCCACCCGCAGATTTATCTCTGTGGTACTACTACCTGCTAAATGGGTGCTTGCTTTACGCTGGGGCAGCGGACGTACCCCACAGACTCTGTGTGAGTCAAAAGCATGACACAGTATGACGAAATTAGTGAAGACTATGCACAGCTGCAACCCCTTAGTTGTAGGCTAAAAGATGTCTGGCAACCTTTGAGAGACTACTTGCTCACCCTGGAATCCGAAGTTGAACAGTGTGCCATTGATATATTGTAGGTCAACTCAACAACTCACCACGTAATATTTCTGTACAGCCCTGCAATTGTTTTATACCATGGGACCACTTTGTCATACCTTTCTAGACTTCAGAGCTTTTCTATGATCTAAAACTTGCTTTCATATTCTGATGTACATTTCTATGCAATGTTTTTTCTGTATGTTCTTGTTTATTACAAAAATTCAATAAACACATTTAAAAAAATAATGAGATTGTGATGTAATTCTGGCAGTCAGGCATACCTCAACCTAGACAGTACACTCCTGCCATTGGGACAAATTTGTGCCTTGGTGTGTTCCCAAACATGTTGATCCTCTTTCTGCACCCTTCTCTGAAGTCTTGTTGGTCCTTTCACTAATCCTTTGCTCTGGGTACAATTAAGAGGTACCTTTTGGCCATATCGTCATTCCTTCAGTTCCCGGATCAGCCTTTGTATGTTCAAGCCACACCTTGACTCGTTTCTTAAAAGGACTACAACACATGATCGCTCCAAACCACTTCATCATATCCCAGAAGTACATTCATCTACTTTTCTAAATCAACATCTTATTCTCATATATAACGTCATACACACATAGAAGAGGAGCAATTGCCTTAGTCATATTGGGTATGCAAAAGTTGTAGAGTTAAAAAAAAAGGTTTAATTAGCAAAATAGGCAATGAATGTGATAACGGCTATATTTCTTTTTCAGATCCTAAAACTCCAAAAATAAGAAACCAAATTAGGGATATCACATGCGCTACACATAGAAGATAGAAAACATACAGGAGAGAAGGAACCAGTGACTACAAGGCTGTCTCCTCTTGTCTTCCTATCCTCTTTCCCCCCTTGGAGCGCTTCTGTTGTTCAGTCTTATTTGAGAACAGATAGTGTTCTAGGTAGGGAATTGGAAATAGTCTTCGCATCTGCTCTTATGCAAGCAATTGGTAAGAGCCTTTTGACACCTAGTTTCTTTCAAAATCCTAAAACATATGCAGAAAGGAGTCTGAACACTTTGGATGCTAGACGTGTCACGTATTATGTTGAAAAAACAAAACACTTCAGAAAATCTCTACAGTTGGTTGTCTCATTCTCAAAGAACTGTCGAGGGAAGGCAGTATCACAAAGTACAGTTGCAAGGTGGGTTGCACAGCTGATGCAATCATGTCATGTAAATGCAGGATAGGCGTTCCCTAGTGTGCCTGGGGCGCACTCAACAAAGAAAAAAGGAGGTTCAGTGACTTTTTAGCGGGGTTTAACCCCGCTAAAAGAAATCTTCATGACAACAACTTGGACTTCAGTACAAAACATTATTGTATTGATATACAAATGAACAAGGAAGGTAAGTGAGACAAGGAGTGCTAAGACGTTTATTTTGAAATCATGATCAATCTTCACCCCAACCACCAGAATAAAAAAACTGCTTCAAAATCAATGCACAGCGTGTGAATCCAGAAAAGATTTACGCTGCAAAATGTAAAGTTTCTTACCTGTAGGTGTAGTTTTGAAGTTTAAAGAATTTCTGGATTCACAAGTGACCCATCCAACTCGGCCAAAAAAATGGAAAAGTAAAGAGAAAATAACAAGAAAAAAAAACATAAAAAAGACAAAGTTGAGTGGAGACTTCCAGAGGAAGTGGAAAGACATCACAAAAAGACACCAAATGGAGGTTCCATCGATGCCAACAAACAAACATAGAGAAAGAAGAAGGACGTTTGAGAAAATAGAAAATATCTGGACCCAAAAACTAGATGGTAGAATAACGCACAACACATGAATCTATGAACTCGTCAAGCTGTTAAACTACACATACAGGTAAGAAACGTTACATTAGGTAGTGCTATACCCCCATCGTAGGTGCACCGATGGACTGTTTGGAGTGCTATTTGTAGTGGGCCCGCTAACAAGAGCAGTTACCTCAGGAGCCTTTTTATCACAAGGAAGAAGGAAGTGTTGGGTAAGGCATAATGGGCTTCTCTGCAGTATGAAGGTGATTCTGGGCACTGCTATCATTTTAAATATTGCTGCCCTTCCCAACAGTGGTAGTGCCCTCTACTGTTTCACATTTTTTGTGAAACCTGTTAATCAGTACGATCAGGTTATCCTCATCGTGGGTATCATCTTTTTTTCAGATCCACAGACCCAAGAGGTATTTAAAGTGGTGGGTGGCAACGTTTCATGACACGGGGAGGCACCCCTCAACTTCTCAGTTGACCCATCGGGAATATCAGGGAGTTCTCCCAGTTTATCACAAGGCTGGAGAACTTCCCATAAAAAGTAATGATCTCACCTGTCCACAAAAAAATATTTGTCTGTGTGGGCTAGGTGTAATAGAATATAATTTGCATAGAAAGGTAGCTGTTCCTTCCATGTGTGATCGCATCTCCAGTACAAAGATTTGGGTGTTGACTCAAATCCATGCCGCCGGCGCCTCTATCACTAGGGAAAATAGCAGTGGTAATAGGGGCCAGCCCTGCCTCATGCCTTTTTAGGGTTGAGCCTGCGTTGCATGTGCTCACGCATGCGTATCGCAGCGAGATGCTTTTGTATTTAGAAAAGTGCTCGGAGCCCTGTCAACTTCACGTCAATGTTTTTTATTGGTTCGTGGGCTTGCCTAATAAAATCTGCTTGCTTTCATTAGTCGAAGGCAAGCATACATCATGCCTTTTCCGGTGGCTAGCCCTCCTCGAGCGCAGCGGGCAAGTACAGAAAACATGCAAGGCTCGCTGTTTTCCATCGGGCTTGTGGACTTCTTTTTCTCTAATTTACGAGCGCGATCTCGCTTGGCAGGAGTCGAGCGCTTTACATAGTTAATTTCACTTTTTCGGGTTCTGTTCACAAATGCACTTTTGCCCGATAGGTGAAAAGTCGGGTTAGGAGTTTACAACGCGATCAGCTCTAACATGACCAAACGCGAGACTCGTTGCATTGTAAATGCTTGTTTCTATTCCCATTGACTCTGAGCTGCACCGTAGGGTTAGTATAGAGCAGTGGTTCCCAACATTTTGACTTCTGTGGACCCCCACTTTATCATTGGTGAAGCCTGGGGACCCCCACTGAATCATAATTGGAATCCGGGGACCCCCCACTGAGCCATTACTGGAAAATGAGGACCTAATCTGTTAATATCATTTAATTTTCTTTGCAGTCGCGGACCCCCTAACGAGGCTTCGCGGACCCCCAGGGGTCCCAGGACCACAGGTTGGGAACCACTGGTATAGAGCAACCTGACCCATTTCAAAAAGTTGGGGCCAAATCCCATCTTCCTCATATTGCCGAATAAGAAGGGCCACTCCACTGAATCAAACGCCTTATTGGTGTCCAGTGAGACTACCACCAACAGAGCCCTAGCTCTTCTGCTGCAGCAGTGTTGTTATAAACACATCAAAGGTTAAGTTTGGTCGATCAATGTGGCATAATCTCATTCTGGCCTGGGTGTATCAAATCCAAGATTACCCCTCTTAATCGGTTTGCCAGTACAATAGCCAGGATTTTGGTATCCGAATTAAGCAGAGATATCATCCTATAGGAGTCCTACCTATCTGCAGGTTTCACAGCCTTGGGTATAAGGACAGTGGGGTCTGTGCACAAATCGTCATGGAGCACCCCTCTGTGTTGATACAGCCACTGTTAATGTAATAATTTTCAGAGCAGATTGTACAGTTACAAGGGTTGCAGCTTGCTATGTGTGCAGTGATTATTAAGCTACCTGAAATTACCAATTACATAGCATTTATGTGTTAGTATGGTTTGTACAGATAAGAATAATACCACTTTCTATAACAAAATGTTTTATTTTAGCATGGTTCCAAAACACTTAATTGGTGGTAGTCTTATTAAAACAAAATAGAAATCTATTGATGCGTTTTTACTCAAACGTATAATTCATTTAAGGAGTAGATTTGAGGAGTGAATTTCTTTATAGGCCAGATAGATTTCACTAGCATTTTGCGCCTTGGGTACATTTATTGTGTAAATAACCAAGCCCCAGCAGTATGATGCAGTGTGTGGTCACATCTTATTAATGACTGCCTTATGACTGGGAGCAGGGAATACTGGGCATAACATAGCAAAGACTGGCACATGATGGAAGTTTTAAAGGTTTTGTATAGTGTGGCATAAAGCAATTAAATTGCCATTTAATGCAGAGTTTAACGAATGTGCCATTGCATTGTTTTGTTTCTCAGTTGAGGGTCCCTGTATCCTGACCTTAAAACAGCGCCTGCCACTCAATGCTCATCGCAGTACTGCTATTTTTACTTTCACTTTTTATGTGTCTGGCCCCAAGTTACTGTGTCCCTAAATCATTGCCTGTTGCCGTCTGCCCTGTTGTGATCTGCCTCAGAGCATGCCTTGGAGGGTTGCATCTTGAACCTCACATCAACTCATGCATTTTAGGATATGTTTGGTTTGTGGTTAGGAGCTGGTTGTGTCGGTGCTTCTGGGTCTGCAGGTTACTATTCAAATGTAGTATGCTGCCTTTTGGTTTGTATGGTGATCAGTGCCTGTGGTGTCGTTGTGGTTGGTTAGTTGTTGAATATTTTCAGATTCATACCTTCTCTCACTCACTGCTGCTGTTTTTGTGAGTAGCATTAAATAGAGCTGTAGGTTGAGTTAGGACAAGTCTGTAGTTAGCAATAGATTTTCTAAGTGATAGTTTTAGTTGCACTGAATGCAGCAGTTAGAAGTAGCTTGCTTCCCTCAAAGCACTATAAGTTTCTTTGGCTATTCTGAGTTTTGTTTGATGATCTCTAAGCTCCCAATTTCTGGTGCATTGATGGATTCTTTTGTATTTTGTTTTAATAATCTTTAAATACAAGCAAAACACATAGGGGGTTATTACAACTTTGGAGGTGGTGTTCATCTGTCCCAAAAGTGACAGTAAAGTGACGGATATACCACCAGCCATATTACGAGTCCATTATATCCTATGGAACTCGTAATACGGCTGGTGGTATATCCGTCACTTTACTGTCACTTTTGGGATGGATTAACACCTCCTCCAAAGTTGTAATAATCCCCATAGTATGAAGTGGTTTATCTACCAAACCAATAAGTCATCAATTATAGCCTAATACATACTTACAAAGTGTAATAGCTCTAAATCAGTAAAAACTAATTGTTCTCAAGGGTACTCTATAGAAAAACTGACGAGTATATAACCAAGCTCTGTTGTGTTTCAGGAAAGCAACATTTCCTAGACATACATCACAATACACAGCATTTTGTCTCATCTACCCAGGTTCTCATCAAGTTTAGGGTCATTTCCTATACACTGCCCGGGAATTTTTTCAGAAATACTCCAGTGAGCAGCAACTTTAAGCTACTTGCTGAGCCTTATCAGTCTAACAGTGCATGGCTTTTCTTCTCCTACCTGATAGCAGGGTAAATACAGAAATTGTTGTGGTCTCTTTAAACACCTTTCAGTGTTTTTACTGTTCTGTTTTACTGGTACAGACCTATCTCATGCAGCTACTTGGAAGACAAGAACACAGTGTCATTTTAAATCTGGGACCTCCAGAACTTGTTTTAACTTGTGCACGTCGGTTTCCATTAGTCTTATACATCTTACTTGGATCGGATTAGCAGATCTGGTTGCTTCCTGACTGATCTGAGTATCACATGTAGCACACCAAAATCTAGTGGCACCTCATATGGTTGACAGTAGTTTAGGACAGTGGACTGTTTTTACAGAAATTCGCACATGCCAACTTAGGGGGTGATTCTGACTGCGGCGGTCGGCGGTCGCCGCCCGCCAAGCGGTTCCCGCCGAAAGACCGCTCCGCGGTCAAAAGACGCGGCGGTCATTCTGGCTTTCCCGCGGGGCCGGCGGGCAACCGCCAGAAGACCGCCGGCCGGCCCAGCGTGAAAGCCCCGTCAACAAGGAAGCCGGCTCAGAATTGAGCCGGCGGAGTTGAAGGGGTGCGACGGGTGCAGTGGCACCCGTTGCGATTTTCACTGTCTGCAAAGCAGACAGTGAAAATCTTTGTGGGGCCCTCTTACGGGGGCCCCTGCAGTGCCCATGCCATTGGCATGGGCACTGCAGGGGCCCCCAGGGGCCCCTCGACACCCCATACCGCCATCCTGTTCCTGGGGGGCGAACCGCCAGGAACAGGATGGCGGTATGGGGTGTCAGAATCCCCATGGCGGATTCCCATGGGCAGCGGAAAGTTGGCGGTACACCGCCGGCTTTCCGCTTCTGGCCGCGGCTGTACCGCCGCGGTCAGAATGCCCGGCGGAGCACCGCCAGCCTGTTGGCGGTGCTACCGCCAACCTCCGCCCTGGCGGTAATTACCGCCAGGGTCAGAATGACCCCCTTAGTGGCTTAGAGTAAGGTTGCATACAGTAAGAACTGCCCTCCCTCCAAACTATTTGTGTGGAATCAAATAAACACAGCAATATTCAACACATCTCTGTGCATCCAGCACACATTAAGACACTGAAATGTGGTAGCCCCAATAATAGTGCTTTGGGATGATATAGACATTGCCAGGCCACTATCTTTGCCAGTGAACTTACAGACGTCATACACTTTGACATGCCACCCAATTCTCATTCCCCCTCTAGGATTTGCTTTTTGTCCTGAAAATGATTCTGTTTTTCAGACAGCTGTGTTGTGTTTTATGTTCAGGGTAACATTGTTCTTTGCTGAGCTGTGAACATGATAAAGTGAAATGTATTAATTCATTGTCTTGCTGTGCCGTAGGCCTTAAGCCACAACTCACTAACGCAGGCCAACAAGGTCAAAACCATTATGTGTTGTTGCTTATGTTACTATTCAGATGACTGTGGACTCTGGTACATACTGGGATATTTTCTATTTGGAGCAGGATCAGTGCTGATTTCCATAAGAATGATTATTGTTTATAGTGGCACAGTCAGCTAAAAAGATGGACTGCATTGCTGCCTAGAGTAATTACCAGTGGATGAGATTTATTCAAGTATTTAATTTTTTTATATTTCATCAGAGACATAGTGTGCTTTTTGCTGCTTTTGTGGATTTGAGAGGAGATTCCTGAAAACATAATATGACGAAGAGTACTGAAGAAAATATGACAATACTGGGAAGCGGTCTGATACTCAAGAAACAGAAATGTTGCCAAACACTGATTCGAAATAGAACAACTCAGCAGAAGACACAGAAACTCGTACATGAATAGGCGTATCCTGCAGGAACATCAAGTGCAAGCCGGTAGCTTCAAGAGGCTGAAGGCATCCATGCTGCCAGACCTAAAACATCCAAATAAATTAAAATCACAACAATTACACTGGCAGAACACATCCAATATTAAAACATGCTAGATACCACCCTTTATCTTAGAAATTTATTGCGTAGTTACAGCAGTGCTCCCCTCTCTAACATCATAATATCAATGCTGTGGTGCTAGTCCATCATAAACACTGTTTTGACTGGACCTTCCAGTCTGTTGAAAGGGACCATAGGTATACAAAACATGAATAGTGAAGCAGACATCTGAATGTTCAAACAAAGAAGCGTTTGACTACTTGTAATGCGGAACATTAATCTAGAACGTGGAAAGAGCTTTGCTTGTTTATCAGTTGTCAAGATCCATCAGCGTATACACACAGAGGAAAACTTATGCACTTGCAGTGAATGTGGAAAGAGGTTTAGTAGCTCTGCACATCTAAAGAGCCACTATTTGACACACACGGGGGAAAAACCATACACATGCAGTGAATGTGGAAAGAGCTTTAGTAGCTCTGCACTCCTAAAGATACACTATTTGACACACACAGGGGAAAAACCATACACATGCAGTGAATGTGGAAAGAGCTTTAAAGGCTGTACGAATCTAAAGATACACTATTCGACACACACTGGGGAAAAACCATACACATGCAGTGAATGTGGAAAGAGCTTTTCTCGCGCCTCAAATCTAAAGATACACTATCTGACACACACAGGGGAAAAACCATACACATGCAGTGAATGTGGAAAGAGCTTTAGTAGCTCTGCACTCCTAAAGATACACTATTTGACACACACGGGGGAAAAACCATACACATGCAGTGAATGTGGAAAGAGCTTTTGTCTCTCTACAAATCTAACAACACTATCTGACACACACTGGGGAAAAACAATACACATGCAGTGAATGTAGAAAGAGCTTTTCTCGCTCCTCAAATCTAAAGATACACTATCTGACACACACAGGGGAAAAACCATACACATGCAGTGAATGTGGAAAGAGCTTTGCTGATGCATCATTCCTAACCACCCATCTGCGATGGCACACAGGAGAGAAAACATACACATGCAGTGAATGTGGAAAGGGCTTTAGTATACCTACACATCTGAAGCGCCACCAGCGAACACACACAGGGGAAAACCCATACACATGCAGTGAATGTGGAAAGAGCTTTTGTCGCTCCACAAATCTAAAGAGACACTATCTGACACACACTGGGGAAAACCCATACACATGCAGTGAATGTGGAATGGGTTTTGCTCATTCAGCAAGTGTAAAGCTCCACTAGTGCAAGCACACAAGAAAAGCCATACACATGGAGTGAATGTGAAAGTTTTGTCACTCTAGCATCAATCTGATCTGATCAGACGCTGAAACCAGTAGAGCCCCTGAAACTAAACACGAGTAAACCAGATCACTACCAATCCAAACTGCCCTACAAGCAAAAATGTGTGATGAAAGAAGAAAACACAGATGTGGGGGTTACCACACTTCAATGGCAAGCTGGAAACCGCTGGTAATAATGCTATTCTACTAGACCTAAAAGCTGGCCTGTCCATCATAGATGAGAAGAACGACTCATTGTCTTTGCGCGTAGACCAACTAAAGGAGAGAATGGCAGACAGAATTTATATGGTGAAATGAGGGATAACTGACTGTGAGGACAAAGTCCATAAAATCACATTTTACAATACACTTTAAGAAATATAAAAAGACAGTAATATAACATCCTCTACCTAAACAGATTAAAATACAGAGGTAAAAGTGCAGTATGAGTAAGTTTAAAAATATAGTCAGATGTTACAAGGAAGGCTCGAAAAGGGACAGAAGTCTAGTTCATACTTTGGCATTGGACATTCCAGAATTATATGTAGAATACTGCATTTTTGGTTATGTCTTCAGGCTTGATTCAGCTTTAATGTAGTGCATTACAAGTTGCCCCCCAAACACTTTGCTCTGATATGCCAAATTGCATCTAAAATTTTTGCCAGTGAACATGCCACAGTCTCATGGGGGTTTGTTCTGCAAATCCTAAGAGCCGATTACTGAAGCCCATGGATCTGCAGAGTGGTGTAATCTATTGAGCCCTCTGCTTAGATTAAGCGGTAGAATGGAATAAAACATGGGCAGTACATTCAACAGTTCCACAACCCATTGGACATGAATCTAAGTGACTGTCCTGGTGGGACCATCTGAAAGTAAGAGCGCATAGTGGTAGCGATCCTTACCTGAATCTAATGTAAAGTGCGCATGCTCGAGGAGATAAAATCAAATCCATGTATTTTTCAAATTCATAATGACATTTGACTGATATAAAGCTCTCTTTAACTCGGCTAACTTTTCTACTTGTAGGTTTAGCCAATATGCATCCTTAACCACATGCACAGCGTTTTTTGGGAGATAAAAAGGGTCTGACCAGAAGCCAAAAGGTGTGATGAAACAAGAAAAGACAGATATGGGGGTTACCACACCTCGATGGCAAGCTAGACACCACTGGTAATAATGCTATTCTACTAGACCTAAAAGCTGGCCTGTCCATCATAGATGAGAAGAACGACTCATTGTCTTTGCGCGTAGACCAACTAAAGGAGAGAATGGCAGAGAGAATTTATATGGTGAAATGAGGGGTAACTGACTGTGAGGACAAAGTCTAAGTACATGACATTCAACTAACCAATTGTAGTCGAGAACTGCCTGAAATCAAAACTAAAAATGAAACTTTGGAAGCCCACTGAAGAAAAAACAATGTACAGGCACTGGGCATCACCAAAACCATGAATATGGGCAAAATAGAAAGTTTTGTGACAATGATACTGGCTGAATTATTCAAGAAATCTGCTTTTTTAGAGGTCTTTACTGTGGAACATACGCATCCGGTGCTTATGCAGTGCCCACCTTTAGCCGTTCCACCATGTGCCATTATTGTGTGCCTCTTAAACTATAGTGAATGGGACACTGCACTTTGCATGGCCCAAGAAAAGAAGGCTCCTATACCAGAACTACCCAGAGTTGTTTTTTACTGGCTTCACTCTTTCTGCAGCTCCTATCATGTAAGATTTCAACTGTGTGCCTCATCACATGTGGTAGAGGCAGTGGGATAGTTTTGATATTTTGTTGAGTTGAAATAATTTGTTAGTTGTTTCTTGTCCACCTAGAAAGACTTGATGTGGGTGGGCGGAGGGATGAATTGGGCATTTTAAAGTTTTATTCACTAAACTGAACATGCCATAACAGATTGCGAGGCATCCCACTGGACCGGCATCAGATTACAACACTCGTACATGGTATCCATACTCACCCGCCAATTATAGTGCAGTGTCGAAAACAGTCCCTTATAACTTGTATAAACCTCCTCTCGTGGAATGTAAAGTGGCTTATCTGAGAGAGGCTTCTAACTGAAGATTCCTTTCATTAGAAAAGTCCCCAGGCATTAAACTGGATCTGCAACTTTTCGAGCAATTCCTCTGCACACCGGTAGGTCGTGTTGGTTTTTGCTCCACGTCGGCTGGAAGTGAACTGCGCAGTGCCTGTATAGGTGCCACCTCAGCACGTTGACCACTGTTCTTTTTTTTTTTTTCCACGTCAGTTAGTTCAGATCCTAAGTGAAATACCGCAGTCCACTTTTGGACAACTGTTTTTCAGCTTTTTGTCAACCTTTGTTTTCACTCTTTGTCTCCCACTGTGTATGTGCCTGTATGCCCCCCCCCCCCAAAAAAAAACTGGTGTTTAAGTCCTGTGGTACGTCTGCGACAGATCCCCCACCTGGTTTGCCCTTGGTGCTTTGATCAGACCACAACTCCGAGACCTGTGATGACTGCCACCTATGAACCCTAAGGCGCTGAGGGAGCGTTCCTTGTAACTTGAAACTCCTGGTCATTTGACGCCAGTTGCCTCCATGACATTCCCAGTGACAGGGAAGGTCCCAGGACCATTTGTAGAGCCGATCCAAGCGCTCATCATCGTTCTGTAAGTTGTCAGCTACTTCCCACAAGAAGTCCAAAAAGTCGGGGATTCGATTGCAGGTGTGTTTCCCTTGGTCTGGGATGAAACCTCAGCCACACAGGCTATTGCAATGGCAGAAACGCAGCAAAGTTCACTATTTCGCTGTGGACTGGATACGACGGACTTGCTACTAGATGTATTCTCGGAAGTCCATGTCCTCGCGCATACTGACAACGTCCATTTTCAGAGTGCCTCCTATTTGGACCACTTTGTACTGCAACGACTCCAAGATACCCTGCACTTATGCATGCCTACTTACCCCCTCGCTCAAGAGGACTTTCCCCTACTAACACTCATCATATCCGACACTGTGGAGATTGACTCATCTCTAGGCTGTATTGCACCTGCCTGGCTGATACTGAACCACTGTGTTCTCCCTCATCTCCACTACGACGGATGCCACGGTCACGCCTGACCTCTTGATAGCACTGCTAGGATACACACGTGAGATCCCCAAATCCACCCGCAGATTTATCTCTGTGGTACTACTACTTGCTAAATGGGAGCTTGCTTTACAGTGGGGCAGCGGACGTACCCCACAGACTCTGTGTGAGTGTAGTGCTTCTGTTCTTATCTCGTTTTCAGCACTTACATAACATATCAAGAATGCACTTCTGAGTTCAAAGAAGACTTTTATCGTTGTTAATTCTTCCCCAACCGCAATTTCATAACTGACGGATTAGTAGATTTCAAGCACACGTTCAATGAAAACAAAATATATCAGTTTGCAATATACACAGCAGGTTATATTTATAAGATATTGAATGCAAAGCAAAACAAAACAAATACTTCACCGTGTGAGAAACTATTTATAACTTCATCTTTCTAGGGTCTGCAAGCTGATGACTCCTTGTCAGCTGCGAGAAAGAGATTTATCTACCCACACGGGATGCTGGCAACTGGCGCCAAGTTCCAGCACGAAGTCAGGCAGATTCGAATCTGATTCTCTGAAGCCTGTGAGCCACCCTTAGAACAGCGTTCCCCCTCCTCTCAGACCCGGGAAAACTACGCAAGCCTTTGGAGATTGGCCAGATCTCCTAGACTGCTCCTCTTCCCAAGCTCGAGCAGGATGGTAAACACCACCTGTACTCTCTCTTATCAGGTCTAGTCTAGTGTGAGAAGAAAACAGCTTGTGCAAAAACACAGCTTGGAAAAATACAGCTTGGATTCTCAACTGCAATGTCTAACTCCACGTTAAAGGCGATAGGCAGCTAACCTAAATATCAAATGCAATGTCTAATGTCATATCAAAGCCAATAGGCAGCTGAGCTGAATACAAAATGCAATGTATAATATCATGTCAAAGCCAATAGGCAGCTGAGCTGAATACAAAATGCAATGTCTAATATCATGTCAAAGCCAATAGGCAGCTGAGCTGGATACAAAATGCAATGTATAATATCATGTCAAAGCCAATAGGCAGAATACAGAATGTAATGGCTAATGCAATGTCAAAGCCCATAGGCGGCTAAACTGAATACATCATGTCAAAGCCAATAGGCAGAATATCTAATAGCATGTCAAAGCCAATAGGCAGAATACAGAATGTAATGGCTAATGCAATGTCAAAGCCAATAGGCGGCTCAACTGAACAAAACATACAATGTGCTACTGGTGAACATTGAGCAACTAATATGCGCAGTGGTGAAACACAAAGTCATTGGTCAAACAAAATTAATCAATGGCAGGACATTCCGCCCTTTGACCAATGAATTTTTGTTTCACATATCTCTTGTTTCAAACTAAAAACAAAAAAAACAAAAAACATTAGCACAAAAAAACATTATCAGCAAGTCAGATTTGAATGATCAAAACAATCCCTGTAAAGCAATGGAAGTGGATTAACATATAGATCTCATAACCTTTCACATCAGATACATCTACACAGAAAAGACTGAACAATTTTTATACTCTGCATGAGATTATAGTGTCTCTAATTCAACCGTGTTAGCAATTTGATGTGGCATGAGTTCTACTCATGTAAAGGTGCACGGTCCACCTGAAAGGTTTGCTGGAAGGTAAGCAAAAGTCAGAGTTCCATACGAGGAGGGAAAAAAAAAACACAGCTTAGTTCCAGTGGAAAAATGCAATCAAACAAGTTGAACTTGAACTGAAGGCGCAGTTTGCGCAAAATGGATCCATGGTGCTGGCACTTTACTCAGCCAGGTTCAGGTTGGGGGTTCGGTCCCTTCCCCGACTCCACACGCACACACCGGAAGGGGGACCACACAGCACACTCGGGGACAGTGGCGAAACGTGGTAGGATCTGCAAAAGAAAAAAGTATGACCTTTCTTGCAAATAACATTTGTCATTTAAACTGCACCCTTCCTCTTTCTTTCCCTGTTTTATAATCAGCAGGACGTTTTGGGGGCCCTTTATTATGATTTCTGCAGGTTCTGGAGGGTCACTTGGGGCTTCAACCCACACCTTAGCACAGAGGTTTTTATCTGCTGCGCCACAGCTTCCCTTTTCTTGCACTGTCAGAAGGGCTGGGGCAGACTCCTTCTTTACCAATCCTCCATTCACTGCATTTTTGCCAATTTGGGCCATTCTGTCTCCAATTTGTATGACTGAATCAGATTATTTTCTAGTTATCAGCATCATTTCGATTTTTCCTTGGTAATTTGCAGCAATCACTCTCCCTAAAACCTGATCAATTTGCCATTTCTGTCCTGGTAACTTTCCTCTCCCCAACTGCTCTGTGACTGCTTGCATGACAGATTGCTTTTGTGCATGCTGCACAGTTTTGATCAAATCTGGGGGAATGTGCATCCCTCTCATCTCTGCCCACCTGTAAGTGGCTTTTTCTCTCAGCTGTTCACATTTCTGGGGCACCCACTTAGCCATCCCCACTAAGGCAGAATTCTGGGTGTACATTTCTCTCTCTGAATTTTTCTCATTAACATCTGCAAGGTAATTGAACCAGTTAGGTGCAAGCCATGTGGAAAAACAAACAGCTAAAACATTAGCAATGAACCAAGAATCAGCGTAAAAATGACACATCTCACGTAGCTCTTGCTTTAAAATCTGGCACACATTGTACAACGCTGTTCCTTCTCCTGTGCCATAAAACAACATTTCAGTCAATAAATCATTAGTAAAACAAACATGCTTTTTATCTTCAGTGGACACGAATTCAAATGGTGCACACAATTTCACTAGTGACTCTTTTACCTGTGGTACTCTAGCCCTGTCTTGCAAGTACCAGATCCAGTGTATGATTCTAGCTAGGGGCACTATTTTCTTCCCTTGTTCTTGAATTACATGTACATCAGTATTTGCACTCAATTTCACTGCGCAGAAACCTAAAGTCTGCATTATTTCATTTGCCAAATCACAAGCGCGCAGCTGCATATTATTTTTCCAAGTGACCATATACAAAAGTGTTAGGATTTCACTCAAATGAGGGCTATTCAGTTTCCAAAAATCAAACAAGCTAATGAAACTCAGTGTCTCTTGCTTAGTGCAAACAGTAAACAACCCTAAAATCTTTCTTTTTACTTCATTCTGCAACGGTAACTCGTAAATCACATTCTGAGCTCTCTCGTTCTCGTCCGTGTTATCAGTTAAGGAATGCATTTTGGCTGCCAAAAACCCTGGCTCACAGAAGGCTCAAAGCAGCTGGAAGCTGTCTTAACCCCCTCATTACTGGAATGGGAAAAGAAAGATTCTTCTAAAACAGCATTTTTATAACTTTCAGCATTATCTTGAATTAATGTATTCTGGCTAATTTGCTCACGTAAATTCTCATTTTCATGTTCCAACTGCCTACATTTCTCCTGCATTTCTCTGTAAGCAGATAAAGGTATCCAAACCTTTCTGTCATCATTACTTCCAAAAGGCACATTTTCTAAATATGCTTTATCACAAAAAATAATATTTCTCAAAGCACTATCAGGCAGTTTAGCTACACATGCATTTTCAAACATGGTCTGCCGTGCTTCTGTAATTCTCCAAACAGAAAACAATTCACAGTTTTTCATAGCACCATCGGGCAGTTTAACAACACATGCATTTTCAAACATGGTCTGCCGTGCTTCTGTGATTCTCCAAACAGAAAACAATTTCTGTAATTCTCCAAACAACAAAAACAATTACACTTTTAACCCCTTCGCTGCCAGGCCTTTTCCCCCTCCTGTGCCAGGCCTTTTTTTGCCTATTTGGGGCAGTTCGCGCTTAGGCCCTCATAACTTTTTGTCCACATAAGCTAACCAAGCCAAATTTGCGTCCTTTTTTCCAACATCCTAGGGATTCTAGAGGTACCCAGACTTTGTGGGTTCCCTTGAAGGAGGCCAAGAAATTCGCCAAAATACAGTGAAAATTTCGTTTTTTTTTTAAAAAATGGAAAAAGTGGCTGCAGAAGAAGGCTTGTGGATTTCCCCCTGAAAATGGCATCAACAAAGGGTTTGTAGTGCTAAACTCAGCAGCTTCCTAGCTTTCAGGAACAGGCAGACTTGAATCAGAAAACCCAATTTTTCAACACAATTTTGGCATTTTACTGGGGCATACCCCATTTTTGCAATTTTTTGTGCTTTCAGCCTCCTTCCAGTCAGTGACAGGAATGGGCATGAAACCAATGCTGGATCCCAGAAACCTAACCATTTCTGAAAAGTAGACAACATTCTGAATTCAGCAAGGGGTCATTTGTGTAGATCCTACAAGGGTTTCCTACAGAAAATAACAGCTGAAAAAGAAAAATATTGAAATTGAGGTGAAAAAAACATCAATTTTTCTCTACGTTTTACTCTGTAACTTTTCCCTGCAATGTCAGATTATGGAAAGCAATATACCGTTACGTCTGCTGGACTCCTCTGGTTGCGGGGATATATAGGGCTTGTAGGTTCATCAAGAACCCGAGGAACCCAGAGCCAATAAATGAGCTGCACCCTGCAGTGCGTTTTCATTCTATACCGGGTATACAGCAATTCATTTGCTGAAATATAAAGAGTAAAAAATTGCTATCAAGAAAACCTTTGCATTTCCAAAAAGGGCACAAGATAAGGTGCTGAGGAGCAGTGGTTATTTGCACATCTCTGAATTCCGGGGTGACCATACAAGCATGTGAATTATAGGGAATTTCTCAAATAGATGTCTTTTTTACACACTCTCCTATATTTGGAAGGACAAAATGTAGAGAAAGACAAGGGGCAATAGCACTTGTTTTGCTAATCTATGTTCCCCCAAGTCTCCCGATAAAAATGATACCTCACTTGCGTGGGTAGGCCTAGCGCCCGCGACAGGAAACGCCCCAAAGCGCAACGTGGACACATCCAAAATTTTGGGAGAAAACAGAGGTGTTTTTTGCGAAGTGCCTACCTGTAGATTTTGGCCTGTAGCTCAGCCGGCACCTAGGGAAACCTACCAAACCTGTGCATTTCTGAAAACTAGAGACCTAGGGGAATCCAAGGAGGGGTGACTTGCGGGGCTCGGACCAGGTTCTGTTACCCAGAATCCTTTGCAAACCTCAAAATGTGGCTAAAAAAACACATGTCCCTCACATTTCTGTGGCAGAAAGTTCTGGAATCTGAGAGGAGCTACAAATTTCCTTCCACCCAGCGTTCCCCCAAGTCTCCCGATGAAAATGATACCTCACTTGCGTGGGTAGGCCTAGCGCCGGCGACAGGAAACACCCCAAAGCGCAACGTGGACACATCCTAAATTTTGGAAAAAAACAGAGGTGTTTTTTGCGAAGTGCCTACCTGTAGATTTTGGCCTCTAGCTCAGCCGGCACCTAAAGAAACCTACCAAACCTGTGCATTTCTGAAAACTAGAGACCTAGGGGAATCCAAGGAGGGGTGACTTGCGGGGCTCGGACCAGGTTCTGTTACCCAGAATCCTTTGCAAACCTCAAAATTTGGCTAAAAAAACACATGTCCCTCACATTTCTGTGGCAGAAAGTTCTGGAATCTGAGAGGAGCTACAAATTTCCTTCCACCCAGCGTTCCCCCAAGTCTCCCGATAAAAATGATACCTCACTTGCGTGGGTAGGCCTAGCGCCGGCGACAGGAAACACCCCAAAGCGCAACGTGGACACATCCTAAATTTTGGAAAAAAACAGAGGTGTTTTTTGCGAAGTGCCTACCTGTAGATTTTGGCCTCTAGCACAGCCGGCACCTAGGGAAACCTACCAAACCTGTGCATTTCTGAAAATTAGAGACCTAGGGGAATCCAAGGAGGGGTGACTTGCGGGGCTCGGACCAGGTTCTGTTACCCAGAATCCTTTGCAAACCTCAAAATTTGGCTAAAAAAACACATGTCCCTCACATTTCTGTGGCAGAAAGTTCTGGAATCTGAGAGGAGCTACAAATTTCCTTCCACCCAGCGTTCCCCCAAGTCTCCCGATAAAAATGATACCTCACTTGCGTGGGTAGGCCTAGCGCCGGCGACAGGAAACACCCCAAAGCGCAACGTGGACACATCCTAAATTTTGGAAAAAAACAGAGGTGTTTTTTGCGAAGTGCCTACCTGTAGATTTTGGCCTCTAGCACAGCCGGCACCTAGGGAAACCTACCAAACCTGTGCATTTCTGAAAATTAGAGACCTAGGGGAATCCAAGGAGGGGTGACTTGCGGGGCTCGGACCAGGTTCTGTTACCCAGAATCCTTTGCAAACCTCAAAATTTGGCTAAAAAAACACATGTCCCTCACATTTCTGTGGCAGAAAGTTCTGGAATCTGAGAGGAGCTACAAATTTCCTTCCACCCAGCGTTCCCCCAAGTCTCCCGATAAAAATTATACCTCACTTGCGTGGGTAGGCCTAGCGCCGGCGACAGGAAACACCCCAAAGCGCAACGTGGACACATCCTAAATTTTGGAAAAAAACAGAGCTATTTTTTGCGAAGTGCCTACCTGTAGATTTTGGCCTCTAGCTCAGCCGGCACCTAGGGAAACCTACCAAACCTGTGCATTTCTGAAAACTAGAGACCTAGGGGAATCCAAGGAGGGGTGACTTGCGGGGCTCGGACCAGGTTCTGTTACCCAGAATCCTTTGCAAACCTCAAAATTTGGCTAAAAAAACACATGTCCCTCACATTTCTGTGGCAGAAAGTTCTGGAATCTGAGAGGAGCTACAAATTTCCTTCCACCCAGCGTTCCCCTAAGTCTCCCGATAAAAATGATACCTCACTTGCGTGGGTAGGCCTAGCGCCGGCGACAGGAAACACCCCAAAGCGCAACGTGGACACATCATAAATTTTGGAAAAAAACAGAGGTGTTTTTTGCGAAGTGCCTACCTGTAGATTTTGGCCTGTAGCTCAGCCGGCACCTAGGGAAACCTACCAAACCTGTGCATTTCTGAAACATAGAGACCTAGGGGAATCCAAGGAGGGGTGACTTGCGGGGCTCGGACCAGGTTCTGTTACCCAGAATCCTTTGCAAACCTCAAAATTTAGCTAAAAAAACACATGTCCCTCACATTTCTGTGGCAGAAAGTTCTGGAATCTGAGAGGAGCTACAAATTTCCTTCCACCCAGCGTTCCCCCAAGTCTCCCGATAAAAATGATACCTCACTTGCGTGGGTAGGCCTAGCGCCGGCGACAGGAAACACCCCAAAGCGCAACGTGGACACATCCTAAATTTTTGAAAAAAACAGAGGTGTTTTTTGCGAAGTGCCTACCTGTAGATTTTGGCCTCTAGCTCAGCCGGCACCTAGGGAAACCTACCAAACCTGTGCATTTCTGAAAACTAGAGACCTAGGGGAATCCAAGGAGGGGTGACTTGCGGGGCTCTGACCAGGTTCTATTACCCAGAATCCTTTGCAAACCTCAAAATTTGGCTAAAAAAACACATGTCCCTCACATTTCTGTGGCAGAAAGTTCTGGAATCTGAGAGGAGCTACGAATTTCCTTCCACCCAGCGTTCCCCCAAGTCTCCCGATAAAAATGATACCTCACTTGCGTGGGTAGGCCTAGCGCCGGCGACAGGAAACACCCCAAAGCGCAACGTGGACACATCCTAAATTTTGGAAAAAAACAGAGGTGTTTTTTGCGAAGTGCCTACCTGTAGATTTTGGCCTCTAGCTCAGCCGGCACCTAGGGAAACCTACCAAACCTGTGCATTTCTGAAAACTAGAGACCTAGGGGAATCCAAGGAGGGGTGACTTGCGGGGCTCGGACCAGGTTCTGTTACCCAGAATCCTTTGCAAACCTCAAAATTTGGCTAAAAAAACACATGTCCCTCACATTTCTGTGGCAGAAAGTTCTGGAATCTGAGAGGAGCTACAAATTTCCTTCCACCCAGCGTTCCCCCAAGTCTCCCGATAAAAATGATACCTCACTTGCGTGGGTAGGCCTAGCGCCGGCGACAGGAAACACCCCAAAGCGCAACGTGGACACATCCTAAATTTTGGAAAAAAACAGAGGTGTTTTTTGCGAAGTGCCTACCTGTAGATTTTGGCCTCTAGCTCAGCCGGCACCTAGGGAAACCTACCAAACCTGTGCATTTCTGAAAACTAGAGACCTAGGGGAATCCAACGAGGGGTGACTTGCGGGGCTCGGACCAGGTTTTGTTACCCAGAATCCTTTGCAAACCTCAAAATTTGGCTAAAAAAACACGTCCCTCACATTTCTGTGGCAGAAAGTTCTGGAATCTGAGAGGAGCTACAAATTTCCTTCCAGCCAGCGTTCCCCCAAGTCTCCCGATAAAAATGATACCTCACTTGCGTGGGTAGGCCTAGCGCCGGCGACAGGAAACACCCCAAAGCGCAACGTGGACACATCCTAAATTTTGGAAAAAAACAGAGGTGTTTTTTGCGAAGTGCCTACCTGTAGATTTTGGCCTGTAGCTCAGCCGGCACCTAGGGAAACCTACCAAACCTGTGCATTTCTGAAAACTAGAGACCTAGGGGAATCCAAGGAGGGGTGACTTGCGGGGCTCTGACCAGGTTCTGTTACCCAGAATCCTTTGCAAACCTCAAAATTTGGCTAAAAAAACACATGTCCCTCACATTTCTGTGGCAGAAAGTTCTGGAATCTGAGAGGAGCTACAACTTTCCTTCCACCCACCGTTCCCCCAAGTCTCCCGATGAAAATGATACCTCACTTGCGTGGGTAGGCCTAGCGCCGGCGACAGGAAACACCCCAAAGCGCAACGTGGACACATCCTAAATTTTGGAAAAAAACAGAGGTATTTTTTGCGAAGTGCCTACCTGTAGATTTTGGCCTCTAGCTCAGCCGGCACCTAGGGAAACCTACCAAACCTGTGCATTTCTGAAAACTAGAGACCTAGGGGAATCCAAGGAGGGGTGACTTGCGGGGCTCGGACCAGGTTCTGTTACCCAGAATCCTTTGCAAACCTCAAAATTTGGCTAACAAAAACCCATGTCCCTCACATTTCTGTGGCAGAAAGTTCTGGAATCTGAGAGGAGCTACAAATTTTCTTCCACCCAGTGTTCCCCCAAGTCTCCCGATAAAAATGATACCTCACTTGCGTGGGTAGGCCTAGCGCCGGCGACAGGAAACACCCCAAAGCGCAACGTGGACACATCCTAAATTTTGGAAAAAAACAGAGGTGTTTTTTGCGAAGTGCCTACCTGTAGATTTTGGCCTCTAGCTCAGCCGGCACCTAGGGAAACCTACCAAACCTGTGCATTTCTGAAAACTAGAGACCTAGGGGAATCCAAGGAGGGGTGACTTGCGGGGCTCTGACCAGGTTCTATTACCCAGAATCCTTTGCAAACCTCAAAATTTGGCTAAAAAAACACATGTCCCTCACATTTCTGTGGCAGAAAGTTCTGGAATCTGAGAGGAGCTACGAATTTCCTTCCACCCAGCGTTCCCCCAAGTCTCCCGATAAAAATGATACCTCACTTGCGTGGGTAGGCCTAGCGCCGGCGACAGGAAACACCCCAAAGCGCAACGTGGACACATCCTAAATTTTGGAAAAAAACAGAGGTGTTTTTTGCGAAGTGCCTACCTGTAGATTTTGGCCTCTAGCTCAGCCGGCACCTAGGGAAACCTACCAAACCTGTGCATTTCTGAAAACTAGAGACCTAGGGGAATCCAAGGAGGGGTGACTTGCGGGGCTCGGACCAGGTTCTGTTACCCAGAATCCTTTGCAAACCTCAAAATTTGGCTAAAAAAACACATGTCCCTCACATTTCTGTGGCAGAAAGTTCTGGAATCTGAGAGGAGCTACAAATTTCCTTCCACCCAGCGTTCCCCCAAGTCTCCCGATAAAAATGATACCTCACTTGCGTGGGTAGGCCTAGCGCCGGCGACAGGAAACACCCCAAAGCGCAACGTGGACACATCCTAAATTTTGGAAAAAAACAGAGGTGTTTTTTGCGAAGTGCCTACCTGTAGATTTTGGCCTCTAGCTCAGCCGGCACCTAGGGAAACCTACCAAACCTGTGCATTTCTGAAAACTAGAGACCTAGGGGAATCCAACGAGGGGTGACTTGCGGGGCTCGGACCAGGTTTTGTTACCCAGAATCCTTTGCAAACCTCAAAATTTGGCTAAAAAAACACGTCCCTCACATTTCTGTGGCAGAAAGTTCTGGAATCTGAGAGGAGCTACAAATTTCCTTCCAGCCAGCGTTCCCCCAAGTCTCCCGATAAAAATGATACCTCACTTGCGTGGGTAGGCCTAGCGCCGGCGACAGGAAACACCCCAAAGCGCAACGTGGAGACATCCTAAATTTTGGAAAAAAACAGAGGTGTTTTTTGCGAAGTGCCTACCTGTAGATTTTGGCCTGTAGCTCAGCCGGCACCTAGGGAAACCTACCAAACCTGTGCATTTCTGAAAACTAGAGACCTAGGGGAATCCAAGGAGGGGTGACTTGCGGGGCTCTGACCAGGTTCTGTTACCCAGAATCCTTTGCAAACCTCAAAATTTGGCTAAAAAAACACATGTCCCTCACATTTCTGTGGCAGAAAGTTCTGGAATCTGAGAGGAGCTACAAATTTCCTTCCACCCACCGTTCCCCCAAGTCTCCCGATGAAAATGATACCTCACTTGCGTGGGTAGGCCTAGCGCCGGCGACAGGAAACACCCCAAAGCGCAACGTGGACACATCCTAAATTTTGGAAAAAAACAGAGGTATTTTTTGCGAAGTGCCTACCTGTAGATTTTGGCCTCTAGCTCAGCCGGCACCTAGGGAAACCTACCAAACCTGTGCATTTCTGAAAACTAGAGACCTAGGGGAATCCAAGGAGGGGTGACTTGCGGGGCTCGGACCAGGTTCTGTTACCCAGAATCCTTTGCAAACCTCAAAATTTGGCTAACAAAAACCCATGTCCCTCACATTTCTGTGGCAGAAAGTTCTGGAATCTGAGAGGAGCTACAAATTTTCTTCCACCCAGTGTTCCCCCAAGTCTCCCGATAAAAATGATACCTCACTTGCGTGGGTAGGCCTAGCGCCGGCGACAGGAAACACCCCAAAGCGCAACGTGGACACATCCTAAATTTTGGAAAAAAACAGAGGTGTTTTTTGCGAAGTGCCTACCTGTAGATTTTGGCCTCTAGCTCAGCCGGCACCTAGGGAAACCTACCAAACCTGTGCATTTCTGAAAACTAGAGACCTAGGGGAATCCAAGGAGGGGTGACTTGCGGGGCTCGGACCAGGTTCTGTTACCCAGAATCCTTTGCAAACCTCAAAATTTGGCTAAAAATACACGTTACTCACATTTCTGTGGCAGAAAGTTCTGGAATCTGAGAGGAGCCACAAATTTCCTTCTACCCAGCGTTCCCCCAAGTCTCCCGATAAAAATGATACCTCACTTGTGTGGGTAGGACTAGCGCCCACGAAAGGAAAGGGCCCAAAACACAACGTGGACACATCACATTTTTTTATAAAAAGCAGTGCCTACCTGTGGATTTTGGCCTGTAGCTCAGCCGACACCTGAGGAAACTTAGCAAACCAGTGCATTTTTGAAAACTAGAAACCCAGGGGAATCCAAGATGGGGTGACTTGCGGGGCTCTGACCAGGTTATGTTACCCAGAATCCTTTGCAAACATCAAAATTTGGCCCAAAAAACACTTTTTCCTCTCATTTCGGTGACAGAAAGTTGTGGAATCTGAGAGGAGCCACAAATTTCCTTCCACCCAGCGTTCCCCTAAGTCTCTCGATAAAAATGGTACCTCACTTCTGTGGGTAGGCCTAGCGCCCACAAAAGGAAATGGCCCAAAACACAACGTGGACACAACATATTTTTTCACAGAAAACAGAGGTGTTTTTTGCAAGGTGCCTACCTGTGGTGTTTGGCCTGTAGCTCAGCCGGCCCCGGGGGGTGGGCAGAAATGCCCTAAAATAAATTTGCCCCCCCAACCCCCACCCTCCCCGGGAGCGACCCTTGCCTACGGGGTCGCTCCCCCTGCGTGACATTGGCACCAAAAAACAAATGGTCTAAATACAATTTGCCCCCCCAGGGGAGCGACCCTTGCCTGATGGGTCTCTCCCCATCTCTAAAAAAAGAAACAACAAAAAAAAAAAACACAAAAAAAAAATTTGCCCTGGCGCCTAGAGGGTTCTGCCCCCCCCTGGGGGCAGTTCGGCCTAATAATAGGCCGATCTGTCCCACGGGGGGGCAGAAATGGCCTAAAATAAATTTGCCCCCCCAACCCCCACCCCCCCCCCCCCGGAGCGACCCTTGCCTACGGGGTCGCTCCCCCTGCGTGACATTGGCGCCAAAAAACAAATCCCCAGTGCCTAGTGGTTTCTGCCCCCTTGGGGGCAGATTGACCTAAAATTGGCCAATCTGCCCCCAGGGGGGCAGAAATGGTCTAAATACAATTTGCCCCCCCAGGGGAGCGACCCTTGCCTGATGGGTCGCTCTCCATCTCTAAAAAAAGAAACAACACAAAAAAAAAACACAAAAAAAAAAATTGCCCTGGCGCCTAGAGGGTTCTGCCCCCCCTGGGGGCAGTTCGGCCTAATAATAGGCCGATCTGTCCCCGGGGGGGGCACAAATGGCCTAAAATAAATTTGCCCCCCCACCCCCACCCCCCGGAGCGACCCTTGCCTACGGGGTCGCTCCCCCTGCGTGACATTGGCGCCAAAAAACAAATCCCCGGTGCCTAGTGGTTTCTGCCCCCTTGGGGGCAGATTGACCTAAAATTGGCCAATCTGCCCCCAGGGGGGCAGAAATGGTCTAAATACAATGTGCCCCCCCCCAGGGGAGCGACCCTTGCCTGATGGGTCGCTCCCCATCTCTAAAAAAAGAAACAACAACAAAAAAAAAACACAAAAAAAAAATTGCCCTGGCGCCTAGAGGGTTCTGCCCCCCTGGGGGCAGTTCGGCCTAATAATAGGCCGATCTGTCCCACGGGGGGGGCAGAAATGGCCTAAAATAAATTTGCCCCCCCAACCCCCACCCCCCCACCCCGGGAGCGACCCTTGCCTACGGGGTCGCTCCCCCTGCGTGACATTGGCGCCAAAAAACAAATCCCCGGTGCCTAGTGGTTTCTACCCCCTTGGGGGCAGATTGACCTAAAATTGGCCAATCTGCCCCCAGGGGGGCAGAAATGGTCTAAATACAATTTGCCCCCCCAGGGGAGCGACCCTTGCCTGATGGGTCGCTCCGCATCTCTAAAAAAAGAAACAACAAAAAAAAAAAACACAAAAAAAAAATTGCCCTGGCGCCTAGAGGGTTCTGCCCCCCCTGGGGGCAGTTCGGCCTAATAATAGGCCGATCTGTCCCACGGGGGGGGCAGAAATGGCCTAAAATAAATTTGCCCCCAACCCCCACCCCCCCCGGGAGCGACCCTTGCCTACGGGGTCGCTCCCCCTGCGTGACATTGGCGCCAAAAAACAAATCCCCGGTGCCTAGTGGTTTCTGCCCCCTTGGGGGCAGATTGACCTAAAATTGGCCAATCTGCCCCCAGGGGGGCAGAAATGGTCTAAATACAATTTGCCCCCCCAGGGGAGCGACCCTTGCCTGATGGGTCGCTCTCCATCTCTAAAAAAAGAAACAACAAAAAAAACAAAAACACAAAAAAAAAAATTGCCCTGGTACCTAGAGGGTTCTGCCCCCCCCGGGGGCAGTTCGGCCTAATAATAGGCCGATCTGTCCCCCGGGGGGGGCAGAAATAGCCTAAAATAAATTTGCCCCCCCCAACCCCCACCCCCCCCGGGAGCGACCCTTGCCTACGGGGTCGCTCCCCCTGCGTGACATTGGCGCCAAAAAACAAATCCCCGGTGCCTAGTGGTTTCTGCCCCTTTGGGGGCAGATTGACCTAAAATTGGCCAATCTGCCCCCAGGGGGGCAGAAATGGTCTAAATACAATTTGCCCCCCAGGGGAGCGACCCTTGCCTGATGGGTCGCTCCCCATCTCTAAAAAAAGAAACAACAAAAAAAAAACCACAAAAAAAAAAATTGCCCTGGCACCTAGAGGTTTCTTCCCCCCCTGGGGCCAGATCGGCCTAATAATAGGCCGATCTGCCCCCGGGGGGGCAGAAATGGCCTAAAATAAATTGCCCTCCCCCCCAGGGAGCGACCCTTGCCTAAGGGGTCGCTCCCTTTGCGTGAAATTCACGCAAAGAAAAAACTCCCTGGTGTCTAGTGGTTTCTACCCCCCTTGGGGGCAGATTGGCCTCATCAAAATAGGCCAATCTGCCCCCAAGGGGGGCAGAAATGGCCAAAATATAATTTTCCCCCAAGGGGAGCGACCCTTGCCTAAGGGGTCGCTCCCCACCAAAAAAAAAAATATATAACACAAAAAAAAAAACAAAAAAAAAAGGTCCCTGGTGCCTAGAGGTTTCTGCCCCCCCTGGGGGCAGATCGGCCTAATAGTAGGCCGATCTGCCCCTGGGGGGGCAGAAAAGGCCTTCCCGAAAATATGCCCCCCCTGGGAGCGACCCTTGCCCAAGGGGTCGCTCCCTTTTGTCAATAACAATAAAAAAAATAAAAATCCCTGGTGTCTAGTGGTTTCTACCCCCCTTGGGGGCAGATTGGCCTCATCAAAATAGGCCAATCTGCCCCCAAGGGGGGCAGAAATGGCCAAAATATAATTTTCCCCCAAGGGGAGCGACCCTTGCCTAAGGGGTCGCTCCCCACCAAAAAAAAAAAAAAATGCAACAAAAAATAAAAAAATGGTCCCTGGTGCCTAGAGGTTTCTGCCCCCCCCGGGGATGGAAGGTCTTCCCCTTCCATCCCCGACTTGGGGGGGGAGGGGGGTGCTAGTGCGCCCCCAAGTTCCCCTGTGCCTAGGACGAGATGATCTCGTCCAAGGCACATGGGAACTGTAGCCTTGGACGAGATCATCTCGTCCAAGGCACAGAAGGGGTTAAAGTGTGCACATAGAAATCTACTAACTCGTCAAACCCCTTAACCGCCTCTTAACCACCCCACTCCTGGTACCAAATGTAGTGCTTCTGTTCTTATCTCGTTTTCAGCACTTACATAACGTATCAAGAATGCACTTCTGAGTTCAAAGAAGACTTTTATTGTTGTTAATTCTTCCCCAACCGCAATTTCATAACTGACGGATTAGTAGATTTCAAGCACACGTTCAATGAAAACAAAATATATCAGTTTGCAATATACACAGCAGGTTATATTTATAAGATATTGAATGCAAAGCAAAACAAATACTTCACTGTGTGAGAAACTATTTACAACTTCATCTTTCTAGGGTCTGCAAGCTGATGACTCCTTGTCAGCTGCGAGAAAGAGATTTATCTACCCACACGGGATGCTGGCAACTGGCGCCAAGTTCCAGCACGAAGTCAGGCAGATTCGAATCTGATTCTCTGAAGCCTGTGAGCCACCCTTAGAACAGCGTTCCCCCTCCTCTCAGACCCAGGAAAACTACGCAAGCCTTTGGAGATTGGCCAGATCTCCTAGACTGCTCCTCTTCCCAAGCTCGAGCAGGATGGTAAACACCACCTGTACTCTCTCTTATCAGGTCTTGTCTAGTGTGAGAAGAAAACAGCTTGGTTCATCTTGTGCAAAAACACAGCTTGGAAAAATACAGCTTGGATTCTCAACTGCAATGTCTAACTCCACGTTAAAGGCGATAGGCAGCTAACCTTAATATCAAATGCAATGTCTAATGTCATATCAAAGCCAATAGGCAGCGGAGCTGAATACAAAATGCAATGTATAATATCATGTCAAAGCCAATAGGCAGCTGAGCTGAATACAAAATGCAATGTCTAATATCATGTCAAAGCCAATAGGCAGCTGAGCTGGATACAAAATGCAATGTATAATATCATGTCAAAGCCAATAGGCAGAATACAGAATGTAATGGCTAATGCAATGTCAAAGCCCATAGGCGGCTAAACTGAATACATCATGTCAAAGCCAATAGGCAGAATATCTAATAGCATGTCAAAGCCAATAGGCAGAATACAGAATGTAATGGCTAATGCAATGTCAAAGCCAATAGGCGGCTCAACTGAACAAAACATACAATGTGCTACTGGTGAACATTGAGCAACTAATATGCGCAGTGGTGAAACACAAAGTCATTGGTCAAACAAAATTAATCAATGGCAGGACAGTGAGTCAAAAGCATGACACAGTATGACAAAATTAGTGAAGACTATGCACAGCTGCAACCCCTTAGTTCTAGGCTAAAAGATGTCTGGCAACCTTTGAGAGACTACTTGCTCACCCTGAATCTGAAGTTGGACAGTGTGCCATTGATATATTGTAGGTCAACTCAACAACTCACCACATAATATTTCTGTACAGCCCTGCAATTGTTTTATACCATGGGACCACTTTGTCATATCTTTCTAAACTTCAGAGCTTTTCTATGATCCCAAACTTGCTTTCATATTCTGATGTACATTTCAATGCAATGTTTCCTCTGTATGTTCTTGTTTGTTACAAAAATTCAATAAACACATTTTAAAAAATAATGAGATTGTGATGTAATTCTGGCAGTCAGGCATACCTCAACCTAGACAGTACACTCCTGCCATTGGGACAAATTTGTGCCTTGGTGTGTTTCCAAACATGTTGATCCTCTTTCTGCACCCTTCTCTGAAGTCTTGTTGGTCCTTTCACTAATCCTTTGCTCTGGGTACAATTAAGAGGTACCTTTTGGCCATATCGTCATTCCTTCAGTTACCGGATCAGCCTTTGTATGTTCAAGCCACACCTTGACTCGTTTCTTAAAAGGACTACAACACATGATCGCTCCAAACCACTTCATCATGTCCCAGAAGTACATTCATCTACTTTTCTAAACCAACATCTAATTCTCATATATCACGTCATACACACATAGAAGAGGAGCAATTGCCTTAGTCATATTGGGTATGCAAAAGTTGTAGAGTTAAAAAAAAAAGGTTTAATTAGCAAAATAGGCAATGAATGTGAGAACGGCTGTTTTTCTTTTTCAGATCCTAAAACTCCACAAATAAGAAACCAAATTAGCGGTATCACACGCTCTACACATAGAAGATAGAAAACTTACAGGAGAGAAGGAACCAGTGACTACAAGGCTGTCTCTTCTTGTCTTCCCATCCCCTTTCCCCCCTTGGAGCGCTTCTGTTGTTCAGTCTTATTTGAGAACAGATAGTGTTCTAGGTAGGGAATTGGAAATAGTCTTTGCATCTGCTCTTATGCAAGCAATTGGTAAGAGCCTTTTGACACCTAGTTTCTTTCAAAATCCTAACACATGCAGAAAGAAGTCTGAACACTTTGGATGCTATACGTTGTGTCATGTATTATGTTGGTAAAACAAAACACTTCTGAAAATCTCTACAATGGTTTCTCTCATTCTCAAAGAACTGTCGAGGGAAGGCAGTATCACAAAGTACAGTTGCAAGGTGGGTTGCACAGCTGATGCAATCATGTCATGTAAATGCAGGATAGGCGTTCCCTAGTGTGCCGGGGGTGCACTCAACAAAGAAAAAAGGAGCTTCAGTGACTTTTTAGCGGGGTGTAACCCCGCTAAAGGAAATCTTCATGACAACAACTTGGACTTCAGTACAAAACATTATTCTATTGATATACAAATGAACAAGGAAGGTAAGTGAGAGAAGGAGTGCTAAGAGGTTTATTTTGAAATCATGATCAATCTTCACCCCAACCACCAGAATAAAAAAAACTGCTTCAAAATCAATGCACAGCGTGTGAATCCAGAAAAGATTTATGCTGCAAAACGTAAAGTTTCTTACCTGTAGGTGTAGTTTTGAAGTTTCAAGAATTTCTGGATTCACAAGTGACCCATCCAACTCAGCCAAAAAAATGGAAAACTAAAGAGAAAAAAAACATAAAAAAGACAAAGTTGAGTGGAGACTTCCAAAGGAAGTGGAAAGACATCACAAAGAGACACCAAATGGAGGTTCCGTCGATGCCAACAAACAAACATAGAGAAGACTCGTCAAGCTGCAAAACTACACATACAGGTAAGAAACTTTACATTAGGTAGTGCTATACCCCCATCGTAAGTGCACCGATGGACTGTTTGGAGTGCTATTTGTGGTGGGCCCGCTAACAAGAGAAGTTACCTCAGGAGCCTTTTTATCACAAGGAAGAAAGTGTTGGGTAAGGCATAATGGGCTTCTCTGCAGTACAAAGGTGATTCTGGGCACTGCTATCATTTTAAATATTGCTGCCCTTCCCAACAGTCGTAGTGCCCTCTACTGTTTCACATTTTTTGTGAAACCTGTTAATCAGTAGGATCAGGTTATCCTCATCGTGGGTATCATCTTTTTTTCAGATCCACAGACCCAAGAGGTATTTAAAGTGATGGGTGGCAACATTTCGTGACACGGGGAGGCACCCCTCAACTTCTCAGTTGACCCATCGGGAATATCAGGGACTTCTCCCAGTTTATCACAAGGCTGGAGAACTTCCCATAAAAAGTAATGATCTCACCTGTCCACAAAAAAATATTTGTCCGTGTGGGCTAGGTGTAATAGAATATAATTTGCATAGAAAGGTAGCCGTTCCTTCCATGTGTGATCGCATCTCCAGTACAAAGAGGCTGGCAGTGTTCCGCCAGCAATTATGACCGTGGCAGAATTGCCACGGCCATACCGCCGGCCCCTCCATTTTCCTGCCAGGATTTCGCCTGGCGGTCATAATCCCCAGGGCAGCGGTGAGTCCCCGACCGCCGGCCTGTCCGTGGCCATTGAAAGGCCATTGCCATTGAAAGGCCGGCGGTAAGGGGACTTGGGGTGCCCCTGGGGGCCCCTGCACTGCCCATGCACTTGGCATGGGCAGTGCAGGGGCCCCCAGGCATAGCCCCATCGCGCATTACACTGCCCGAATTTCGGGCAGTGAAATGTGCGACGGGTGCTACTGCACCCGTTGCACATCAGCATTGCCGCCGGCTCTATTACGAGCCAGCTGCAATGTTGATGTGACATTTCCACTGGGCCAGCGGACGGTAACACTGTTACCGTCCGCTGGCCCAGCGGAAATGTCATAATAGGGAGACAGGAATACCGCTGGCAATGGCGGTATTCTGTCTCCCGCGGCCTCGGCGGTGACCCCCATAGTGTGGATTTTGCTGCTTTTGTGGATTTGAGAGGAGATTCCTGAAAACATAATATGATGAAGAGTACTGAAGAGAATATGACAATACTGGGAAGCGGTCTGATGCTCAAGAAACAGAAATGATGCCAAACACTGATTCGAAATAGAACAACTCAGCAGAAGACCGAGAAACTCGTACAAGAATAGGCATATCCTGCAGGAACATCAAGTGCAAGCCGGTAGCTTCAAGAGGCTAAGACATCCATGCTGCCGTACCCAAAACATCCAAATAAATTAAAATCACAAAAATTACACTGGCAGAACACATCCAATATTAAAACATGGTAGATACCACCCTTTATCTTAGAAAATGATTGCGTAGTTACAGCAGTGCTCCCCTCTCTAACATCATAATTTCAATGCTGTGGTGTTAGTCCATCATAAACACTGTTTTGACTGGACCTTCCAGTCTGTTGAAAGGGACCATAGGTATACAAAACATGAATAGTGAAGCAGACATCTGAATGTTCAAACAAAGAAGCGTTTACACACAGAGGAAAAGCTATGCACTTGTAGTGAATGTGGAAAGAGCTTTAGTAGCTCTGCACATCTAAAGAGACACTATTTGACACACATAGGGGAAAAACCATACACATGCAGTGAATGTGGAAAGAAGTTTAATAGCTCCGCACATCTGAAGAGCCACTATTTGACACACACAGGGGAAAAACCATACACATGCAGTGAATGTGGAAAGAACTTTAGTAGCTCTGCACATTTGAAGAGCCACTATTTGGCACACACGGGGAAAAAAACATACACATGCAGTGAATGTGGAAAGAGCTTTAAAGGCCGTACGAATCTAAAGATACACCATTTGACACACACTGGAGAAAAACCATACACATGCAGTGAATGTGGAAAGAGCTTTTGTCGCTCTACAAATCTAAAGATACACTATCTGACACACACAGGTGAAAAACCATACACATGCAGTGAATGTGGAAAGAACTTTAGTAGCTCTGCACATCTGAAGAGCCACTATTTGGCGCACACGGGGAAAAAAACCATACACATGCAGTGAATGTGATAAGAGCTTTAAAGGCTGTACGAATCTAAAGATACACCATTTGACACACACTGGGGAAAAACCATACACATGCAGTGAATGTGGAAAGAGCTTTTGTCGCTCTACAAATCTAAAGATACACTATCTGACACACACAGGGGAAAAACCATACACATGCAGTGAATGTGGAAAGAACTTTAGTAGCTCTGCACATCTGAAGAGCCACTATTTGGCACCCAGGGGGGGGAAAACCATACACATGCAGTGAATGTGGAAAGAGCTTGAAAGGCTGTACGAATCTAAAGATACACTATTTGACACACACAAGGGAAAAACCATACACATGCAGTGAATGTGGAAAGAGCTTTTGTCGCTCTAGAAATCTAAAGATACACTATCTGACACACACAGGGGAAAAACCATACACATGCAGTGAATGTGGAAAGAAGTTTAATAGATCTGCACATCTGAAGAGCCACTATTTGACACACATGGGGGAAAAAAACATACACATGCAGTGAATGTGGAAAGAGCTTCTGTCACTCTACAAATCTAATGACTCACTATCTGACACACACAGGGGAAAAACCATACACATGCAGTGAATGTGGAAAAAAGTTTAATAGCTCTGCACATCTGAAGAGCCACTATTTGACACACACGGGGGAAATACCATACACATGCAGTGAATGTGGAAAGAGCTTTAGTAGCTCTGCATTCCTAAAGATACACTATTTGACACACACGGGGGAAAAACCATACACATGCAGTGAATGTGGAAAGAGCTTTTGTAGCTCTACAAATCTAACGAGACACTATCTGACACACGCAGGGGAAAAAAAAACATACACATGCAGTGAATGTGGTAAGGGCTTTGCTGATGCATCATTCCTAACCACCCATCTGCGATTGCATACAGGAGAGAAAACATACACATGCAGTGAATGTGGAAAGGGCTTTACAAGGGCTACATATATAAAAAGCCACTAGTGAATGCACACAAGGGAAAAACCCTACACGTGCAGTGAATGTGGAAACGACTTTAGTACATCTACACATCAGAAGAGCCACCAGCGAACACACACGGGAAAAACCATACAGATGCAGTGAATGTGGTAAGGCCTTTGCTGATGCATCAAATCTAACCATCCATATGCGATGGCATACAGGAGAAAAACCATACACATGCAGTGAATGTGGAAAGGGCTTTAGTATATCTACACATCTGAAGAGCCACCAGCAAACACACACAGGGGAAAACCCATACACATGCAGTGAATGTGGAAAGGGCTTTAGTAGATCTACACATCTGAAGAGCCACCAGTGAACACACACAGGGGAAAAACCATACACATGCAGTGAATGTGAAATGGGTTTTGCTCATTCAGCAAGTGTAAAGCTCCACCAGCGCAAGCACACAAGAAAAGCCATACACATGGAGTGAATGTGAAAGTTTTGTCACTCTAGCATCAATCTGATCTGATCAGACGCTGAAACCAGTAGAGCCCCTGAAACTAAACACGGGTAAACCAGATCACTACCAATCCAAACTGCCCACAAGCAAAAAGGTGTGATGAAAGAAGAAAACACAGATGTGGGGTTTACCACACTTCAATGGCAAGCTGGACACAGCTGGTAATAATGCAATTCTACTAGACCTAAAAGCTGGCCTGTCCATCATAGATGAGAAGAACGACTCATTGTCTTTGCGCGTAGACCAACTAAAGGAGAGAATGGCAGAGAGAATTTAAATGGTGATAACTGACTGTGAGGATAAAATCCATAAAATCACATTTTACAATACACTAAAAAAACACAGTCATATAAAATCCTCTAGCAAAATAGATTAAAATACAGAGGTAAAAGTGTGAGTAAGTTTAAAAATATATAGTCAGATGTTACAAGGAAGGCTCGAAAAGGGACAGAAGTCTAGTTCATAATTTGGCACTGGACATTCCAGAATTATATGTGGAATGCTGCATTTTTGGTTATGTCTTCAGACTTGATTCAGCTTTAATGTAGTGCATTACAAGTTGGCCCCCAAACACTTTGCTCTGATATGCCAAATTGCATCTAAAGTTTTTGCCATTGTGTACTCTAGGATGGGCTACTTATTATTGACACATTTCCACCAGGGCATAGTTCGACCATCACCTGTCACCTATATCCACCCCAGGGCAATTCTGCTTGTTAATAAAATGCCATCCCCCCACCAATTAATATTCAACAGGGCACACATCAAGGGTACCCTTAGCCCCCACCACTTTTGCCAATTGGAATGGAACCAATTGTCTGCATGTCCATCAAGACCACTCACAGAGGTCTCAGCATCTTAGTGTGTTGCCTTGTCATATCGTTGTACAGAGAGTATATCACCCTCTTTGTGTAGACCTACAATTGAACCTAATACCCATTATCAGATCAGTTGCACGATTTGGTGATGCATCAGAAATCAGGCCTTGCCCCCTAGAATACCCACTTGATTTTACTATGGATTCAGTAAAATACCTGGGCACATATGTCCACACAGCATTTGAAGTGGCAATAAAACAGAACTGTGGCAATGCTGTTACTCGCCTAACTGAACAATTAGCTCAGTGGAATAAATCTCCACTATAATAGGGAGGATTGATTTATTATGGATGGCCACCGTGCCTACATTACCTTTTCAGTAATATTCCTGTATGCCCAGCCAGGCACTTTTTCTATACCTTCAGTGCCTACTAACTGAACTATCTGGGCAGGCACAGAGCCCCAAATCAAATGGCACATGCTAAATCTCACATCCCAAAGTAGGGGATTGAGGTTCCCGACCCTATATTGTACTATGCCTGTGCACAGGTACAGTTTGTATTCTACTAGTGCAGGATGTAACTCCCCCACCCCCCTGCAGCACGTGGTTGTGGAGTCAGACATGGCTGACCCGACCCCATTACCTGTGATCCTGTTGTGACAACATCTGGGAGCTATACTGGCTCCCCTCCAGTGTACTCGTCACACTTTCCTGTCATTGCAAACTCCATTACGCCCCTCACCTCCGAACCCAAGGCTGAACAACAATTACTTGCAAAGTGTTTCACAACCATTAAAAACTCTTTTTAAACAGAGCTTTCCTATCACTCCAAGATGTTCTGAGGCCAGATGGGGGCTTCTCCTACAATATATTTCTATATTACAGATTAAGAGCTAAACTAAAGGAGAACCTGCCCAACTTCTCTCAGGAGCCTCTTGAACTAGCTCAACATTCATAGCTTATAGTGGCACCAAGGTCTGAACAAATTGTTCCAAAACTATATGAAATGTTCATGCTTGCCAAACCAAGGCACCTGTTAAAGTTAAGCAGAGGAGTTCTGGTAAAGAGCTGATAGCGGAACAATGGAAGTACTGTTGTCATCAGCCACAAAACATTTCAATAAATGGTCCCCACAGTGCTATCCAGTACAAATTCTTGCACATGGCTTACTTCGCCCCAGGCAGGGCATCCACAACTGTGCGTGGAGGCAACTTGTAAGCGATGCAGTCACCCGGAGGTAAACCTCTTCCACTTGGCATGGAACTGCCTGAATATATTGGCGATACTCAAAGGAAAGCATTAAAGATGTATCCATGACGATACATTTGTACTTGGTGTCGGAACCTGTGTTGGGGCTTCTGAGAAATGTCAAAGCTTTTTACCAAAACCTGTGTGTCAGTTCTTAGCACTAGAACGGACCCAGAAACTTGTGGCAAACAAAATGTATTTACAGTAACAAAAATAACTGAATTATACACGCAACTACAGCTTCCCAGCACTCGCCCTTGAGACCTTTGGCACCCAGTACGCCTTTTTATGGCTAATAGGATATGACCATAGAACAGAGATGCTGCATGAACTCTGTGATGTGCTCAGCTGGGTCCTAAGCTTCACCAGCAGTGTAGGTGTTCACTGAATATTGGTACGTAGGCCTGCCCATGTTTCTCAACGACGACACAATATAAGCCCGTGTACCATGACCAGCAGCATTTGTGTATTGGACTTAGCTGTGTCTGTGAGAGTTAGTAAGATATCGTCGGCATATAGGTAAATGATGGCACTACCACCAGGAATGGGTACTCCGGTAACAAGGCTTGATCTGCGGATCACTGCTGCTAAGGGTTCTACGGCCAGCAGAAACAGTAACGGTGACAGAGGGCAGCCCTGACGGGTCCCCCTCCTGATAAAGAATACGTTGGATAGGAACCCACCGCAATTTACCTGTGCTGTCGGTGAGCTATATAACAAACGCACCTTATTAATAAAGCTAGTCCCGAGTCCGAACCGTTATATAGTTTCAACAAGGTACCACCACTCTATGCGATTGAATGCCTTCTCGGCGTCCAGGTAGAGGGCAAGGGCCTCCCCCCGAGAGTCCTGTGTCGTCCAGAGAGCGTGGAGCAGGGTACGTAAATGGTTCCTAGAAGAACAGCCGGGGACGAAACCCACTTGCTTATGATGTATGAGATTACCTTTTTGAGGCATGTCGCTAGAATTCCTGCCAGTATTTTGACGTCTCCGTTGAGGAGGGATATGGGACGGTAACTGCCACAATGGAGGGGATCCTTACCTGGTTTGGGTAGTACTACTATGGAAGCTTTGTTGGAGAGAGAGTGTAAGCAACCTGATTGGTCTGGCCCCACAGAATGCCTCACATAGGGTGTCTACTGTATCTGCTCCCGTCCATTTGTAGAATTCTGCAGAGAATCCATCCTCCCCAAGGGCCTCATGATAAGGGAGTTTGGCTATTGCTTGTTCAATCTCTTCTTTGCTGATGTCCCCTTCCAAAAGAGCCCTGCCTGCCTCCAAGAGCCTAGGATTGTTCGCCTTCTCAAAGAAGGTGGCCAGCTTATCCTGGTCTTCCACAGGTTCGGGGATGTAAAAGTGACCAAACTCGTCTGCTATCACCTGGGGGTGTGTAATAAACGTGCCATCTGTGCCTTGCAAGGCCGGGATGGCCAGCGACGCCTCTCTTTGGTGGAGTTGAGCAGTCAATAATCGTTGGCCTTCTCTCCATGCTCATTGTGATGACCTTTCAACCGATGTAACGCGTATTCCGCTTGTGAGGTGAAGCGAGCATTAAGCTCCATTTTGGCCTGTTCCAGGCGACGTCGGGTCTGTCATGCCTCCAGGCATTGGCAGCGTCCCTCATGAATTGCCCCCTTATCGTCGCCGCAGCCCACAACAATTGGGGGGAGGAGGCCGAGCCCTTGTGGTTGTGTAAATAAGTGGTAACGTGGGATCAGAGCTGCTCCTTCCCTCTCGGCGTCCGGTATCTAGAAGTCTGAAGACGCCATGGCTTATGTCCCGGAGACGCCAGCCCCAGGTCCAGGGCCAATAAAACCGGAGAGTTGTCAGACAATGCGGCTGGTAAAATCTGGGACTCCCTAATTGTGTGAAGCAGCCGGTGGGTGATGAGGAAATAATCTATTCTGGATTCGGTTCCATGAACTGGTGAGACAAAAGTGTATCCACGGTCTGATGAATGGGAGAGGCGCCAATGATCCAGCAGACCATGATCCGTAAGGATATCACCAATGAGAGCCCGGTCAGCATTGTTGCTTACATCAAGGCCGTCCGGTCTAGAATGACATCTCGCGCCAGGTTCCAATCCCACCTAGTAAGTAATGGGAGGCTCCAATCTCCGTCAGTAACGATTTAGGGAGAGGATAAAAAGGTGCTTGGAGCCCGTGGGAGTGTAACTGGAGCCAACACAGACCGTGGAAGCACCCAGTTTAAGCTTGGCGAGGACGTAACGTCCCTCAGGGTCAGACCACGTTTTGAGAAGTCTGAACTGTAGGGATCGACGGATGAGAATCGCTACCCCGCATTTTCTCCCCGAGCCCTGCGTCTCACAATGCACGGACTGGGCTCTGCTGAAGAGCACCCACCCAATCTCTACGCAGTTTCTCCGATTCTGAGGGAGAAAGATGTGTTTCTTATAGAAGGGCGATGTCCGTCTTTTTGGACCGCAGGTAGGATAAGACGTTTTGCCTCTTGATATAATGTGTCATGCCATGGACGTTCCACGAAAGGACCGTCAGCGGAACTGTCGTCCCCATATTTAGGCTTAGTCTATCAGGTCTCAGTGAACATTTGGCCTCCCTTACTCTAGCGCTCCTAAAGAAGAGACATTATGGTAGCAGCAATTCCAGGATGAGTGGGCACTGGGGGGGGGGAAAGGTGGGGCTGTGGAGGGGACCCTCAGTCAGGGAAGAGGAGAGGGGCAAGTGGGCAGTCAAAGAGAGACAGGAAAGAATACGTGAGGGAAATAGGGTAAGGACAGGCTAACTCAGAATATATTAGAATAGGATAGAGAGGAGTGAAGAGGGAGGCTAGGGAGAGAAGATGGGGAATGGTGAGTAAAAATTGGAGGATACAAAAAATGAGACACGAAGCCGGGGTCTATAGGAACCGAGGTAAATACCTCACTACTGTGAGCCCTGTTGAGCTGCGGGTTGGGACCTGCATGGCCCGCGCGCCGAACAAGCACAGTGGGGAAAGGGAAGGGGGGGAGCCCGGAGGGGCCAGCGATAAGCAGCCAGTGGTGGTCAGTATAGGGTGGGATGTTCGGAACATTTCAGAGGGGGCCTGGGGGAAGCATATCGCGTCGGGGAGGGACTGAGAGGCGATCGGGGAGGGAATCAGGGGTAGTTCCGGGATGAGTGGGTCTCAGCATGTAGGGGGTAGGAACAGAAATGGTGACTGCCGCGCCGTAGCCGATAACTCCGAAGAGAAATTATGGGGTCTCTGTGTCAATATCTCTAGTCAGCCCTGGAAGCATCCCTGAAGAAGGGGAGGGAGGGGCATACCTTTGAGCCGGGGTCAGCAGATGGGGTACGATAAATAAGCATTAAGGTAGGTTGGGGGCCCAGGATGCGGGAGATGGAGGGCGACACAGGGTGCCGCCTAGGCAACCAGTATGCGGGTCTGTACCCAGCGGCATAAATCAAACAACAAATTTAAGACAAAACATCTCATAAAGTACTACTAACAGTGAACAGTCTGGCCGAGGCAAGTTGCAACCAGAAACATATGAGGAACACATGAGGTAGTTAGCTTACGCTATATCTCCGTAGCCCTGTATGAGGCTAAGCTCCAGAAATGATGGAGTACGCCCTGTGAGCCAGGTGTCTTAACAGCCCTATGCGCAGCGGTATACAATATCAACATTAGCGGTAGAGCAATAACTACAGTGCTAGCAACTCCCACCATAACAGACATAGATAGATACGGGTGGGTCAGGGCACTTAGCTGTCCAATGGGAAAGTACTCGCTCCGGACTGTTAGACGAAATATCCCGGCTTCTTTGGAAGTTCAGCACTGCAGTCAGTCCGTAGTAGGGGGTGGTTTCAAGGGTGCTCAGGTTTTGTCTCTGCCTTGATCCTGGGTAAGAGAGATCACAGCCTGAAGAGCATGTTCTCTGCCTTCTTGTGATTTCAGGGAGCGATCATAGGTCCTTCCCCTCTTCTTCGAAGCGGCGTGGTGGGGAGGAGCAGAAACGGGGGGAGGGTCTCCAAGGACAGGGGAGCCTGGTCTCAGGAGAGCAGAGGTGTGATCCATGGGTTGCATAGCAAGGTCGTCCAGAAAGGACCGCAGGTTCGATGACGTCTCTTGATTTACCATCCTGGGTGATCCACATATGAGCAGGCTCAAAAAGACCAAATTTGATGTCCAGTTTCCTTAGTTGTGGTCATAGGGCCAAGAATGCTTTCCGCTTCTCATTTGTTGCTCTTGAGAAGTCCACGGCCATCCCGTATTTCGTGACCCTCTAGGGAGTATGGGCCTTGAGATCTGGCCGCATAGATGACCTGGCGGGCCTGCTTGTGGCGGAGAAAGCATGCGATGATGGAGCGAAGCCATCCAGAGGTCGCTTTATGTAAAGGACCAATTCTGTGGGTCCTTTGAAACCCCAATGGCTGGGAGAAATCCAGGCCTGTTAGTTCGGGAATGAAGTTTTAAAGAAAGGCCTTGACATCTGAGCCTTCCTTGTGTTCCGGTATGCCAAAAAAATAGACATTGTCTCTCCGGCTCCTGTCCTCCAAATCTGTGATCTTCGTCCGCAGGAAATGCATCTTTGTGTCCTGTACTGGCAGTGCTGCAATGTAATCCTCTACGGTCGTGAGGCGTTGATCCAGGTCCGTTACCGTCACTTGGAAACGGGCTATGTCTGCTCGTATGGAGGTGGAGGCCGCAGACAGGACCGAGATCTTCAAGTCCATTGCCTCTAAGCGTCGTCCCACTGCAGTGATTCCCTGCAGTATGCGGTCAGTGGCATCGGCCAAGCGGGGGTCGGCCAGCGGAGTCGAGCAAGGAGGGATCGTCTGCGCCGCCATGGGTTTCGGTAGCGCAATAGCTTTGGAGAACAGCGGTTGGCGGGAGTGTCTGCCTGACGATTTCCCGCTTGGCATCGCCACCCGAAGAGAAGGAGTCCATGGGAGGGTTTTCAGGATATCTTCGTGATGACGGGGCTATGGTGTGGCTGTGCGAAGGCCCTAGGAGTCTCCTCCTAGTGGAAAATCCAGGACAAGGACCCCTCAGTGTGCTCCGGAGAGTAGGCCAAAACAAATCCGGCATCAATAGGGCTATGTGGCCTTATCTACTCTCAGGAGTGGTTGGCTAAACGTGTCTCACAGGTGCCAGTGAGCCTGTTGGACCCCAGGCGTCGCCAATGCCCCGCACGAGGCCTGTCGCGATCAGGCCCAATCACAGTGTGGGGCTCCAGCCCTGGCCGTGCGTGGTGTGCTACGTCGGTGCAAAGCAGGCCTGCTGTAGGTGTGGGACAATCACACTGGCAAGGATGATGTTCCAGTACCTGGATGAGGGCGCTCCTCCGGAAGATCGGGAGATAGGATCCAGCCCCATAGCAACACTCAATATGCGCTGTCACTTCTTGATGGGGAGCCCTCTTCTTTCGGGTCCCGCTGTTCAAGGGGCAACCGATTGCAGATTATAGCCAGCCTATGGGCTATGTGTAGCTGACGTGGGTAGAAGGTCCATGCAGTTGGGGAGGTAGGTAGCAGGAGTGCACCCCCACTCGTGCACCGGGGACTCCACGTGGCCCGCTGTTGAAAGTGTCCTCTAGCGGATTCAGGATGTCTGCCACCTATTCACTAGAGCGTAGAGCCTGCTTAACTACAGGGAAGGAGACAGCAGGTAGCCCCTTCCCGTCTCTCCACCTGCTCACTCATTCCTCCGGGAGCTCGGAGGAGCCTCAGCAGGATCACTGGGTGTTCGGTGATCGTGGGCGGGCCCAAATCCACAACATGCGACCGGGCACGATACGCCCGGGCCGCCTCTCTCACCTCGCGTCCCCTCTGCGCAAGGTAATAATCCAGGCCGCGTCGTCGGGCCGCAGTGCTGCGGGAGCCCCTCCGCCATCCGTAGGTGGGGAGCAGACCCGTCCGGGCACTCGCCGCCTGTACGTGCGGGCAGCGCACAGCAGGGGGAAGCACCCCTGGCGGTTGGCAGCCCCTCCGTGCCCCCGGGCTCAGTCTGGCACCGAGCTCACTGTTCAGGTGGCCATTTCCTTCTGCGGCCAGACCACGCCCCCCCAGGTGCCCCTTCAATGGCCCTGTGATGGTTTCAGGTGCTCTCAAGGTAAGAACAGGCGTCTCTGTAAACAATAGAGGACCATACATTTCAGGCTGGGTGTACTGGTGCAAACCTAAAAAACAAACTCGACATGGCACACTGCCTGTGTGCCCTGTTCACCACACACTGCATATACCATGGGTAAGACACCCCTCTGGCAGGCCTTACAGCCCTAAGGCAGGGTGCACCATATCATATGTGAGGGCATAGCTGCATAAGTAACATCCCCCCACTGTGTCCTTGCCAAACTTGGGACATGGTGAGGGAACACAGCAGCCATTTTAATACATGTGCTGGACACTGATCAACACGAGTTTCCCGCTACATGATGGCCACGGTGAACCCTGGGTTGTTTGGTGTCAAACAACTCAGAATGATAAATCCAAACTGGTACCAGTATTGGATGTATCCCTAAATGTACCCAGGGCTCACCTCAGAGATGCCCCCTGCAAAAGCTAATTGCCTGGCATGGTTGCTGACTGTTTCTATCCAGCCCGACACCTCCAGACACCCAATCTACGAACCTTGGCTGAGAGGTCTGTCTCTTTGGTTTGTAGAACAATGCCCTTCCTTGGTGGAGGTGCTTACACATCCTCCCTCAGGAATGTGCACTGCCCTAGCAGTGAGCTTCAGAGGGCTTATCGCCTTTCAAATGTGAACCTCCGGCCTGCTACTGGCAGCAGATGGGCACCCCTTTTCAAACCCCCACTTTTGGCGTGAGCAAAGGCGGGAAACTATACAAAGAGTCGGGGTAGTGGCCCCACCTGGCATGGAACACCCCTAAGGTGTTGCCTGTGAGTTGGACACACCATTTCATTTTCTTCCATCTTGGAAGTAAGGAAAATAGCCAATCAAGTGTAGGAAAGTGACCTCTGCCCACAGGAAGTGGTCACTTAGTGGGTGTAACCATCCAGAGGTAGATGGCCTATTGGTAACTACCAGGTCCCCCCTAAAATGCACCTAAATACAGTATTCAGAGGGCATCCCTAGACCAAGAAATCAGATTTGATGGACACAAGAAGACAAGCAAATAAGAAGATCCAAGGCATGAGAACTGTGAACCTGCTGCACAAAAAAAGTGCACCAAACTGTGCATGCTGCACTGAGGACCCGACAATCGCTGCTGAGGAGTTGCTTGGACACTGGAAGAACTCTACAATCCCCAGAGGACCTTCACTCCATGCAAATTGCCAGATAACTCCCTTCAGAGTGAAGGTATCACTCTCCAACCTAAAGAAGCTAACAAGCCAGTGAGGTCCACTTCAATGATGGCCGCTAACTCCCGAACTGAACATCGCAGCCAGACCAATCTCCCCACTAATCTCGACACCATAGACTGCTAGGACTAAACCTGTAAGTGTGCCAAGCTTGGTGGCACTGTGCTCTCTAGCGGCTGAACTGCACCAATGCCCTAGTTAATGACAGACACCTAGAAAAACAGACCACCCGGGACTATAAGGGGACCAGGAGGAAGCCCCAGTCAATGGACTTCAGAAGCAATCCGGACTTCCCACCAGACCACCCCGTTGTCCTGCTGCCTTTGAACCACCCTATCTCTTGCTTCCAAGGGCATCTTTGCACACAGCTCTTGGCTCACCAATTCGCTCTTCGCCCTGTAGCTTACACCAAAGAACCAGCTCTGTGATAAGGGTCTCCCACCCTTTGCAATCTCAACACTCTAAGGGGACCCCTAGGATTCATCTTTAAGATCGACTGTGCAGACCTTTTCCAAGTGGTCCCCTGCAGGGCCCAAAGACTAGCTCCCAGCAGAACTAGTGTAGGAAAGTAGCCTCTTTCTAGCTTGGTTACCCCCACTTTTGGCCTGTTTGTCAGTGTGTTTGACTGTCTCTACTGGGATCCTGCTAATCAGGACCCCAGTAGTTATGCTGTCTCCCTTAAGTTATGATTGTTGCATACTGGTACCCCAGTATTTCACCCACAATTGGCATACTGGTGCCCCCTTATAATTCCCTAGAATATGGTACTTAGGTACCCAGGGCATTGGGGTTACAGGGGATTGCTGTGGGCTGCAGAATATCTTTTGCCATTGCAGCCTGTGTGAAAAGGTGCATGCACCCTTTCACTGTCATTTACACTGCATCAGGTCACTTATAAGTTACCCATATATCACATCCTCCAGCCCTGAGGGCAGGCTGCAGAGTATCTGTGTGTGAGGGCACCCCTGCACTAGCAGAGGTGCCCCCACGACCTCCAGGACCATTTTCCTGGACTTCATGAGTGCGACTGCACCATTTTATGCGTGTACTGGACACAGATCGCTACCTATGTCCAGCTACATAATGGTAACTCCTAACATAGGCATGTTTGGTATCAAACATGTTGGAACCATACCCCAAGGCTTTTGCAAGCATTGGTTGTATGATTCCATGCACCCTGGGGGTTACTTAGAGGACCCCTAGTATTGCCATTCCAGCCTTCTGAGATTTTCCAGGCAGCCCCAGCTGCTGCCACCTCTCAGACAGGCTTCTGCCCTCCTGTTGCTTGAGAAGCTCAAGCCCAGGAAGGCAGAACAAAGGATTTCCTTTGAGAGAGGGGTGTTACACCGTCTCCCTTTGGAAATGGGTGTTACCGACTTGGGAGGGGTAGCCTCCCCAAATGGCACAATGCTTTGAAATGCTTTGAAGGGCACATTTGGTGCCCTCCTTGCATAATCCGATCTACACCAGTTCAGGGACCCCCAGTCCCTGTCCTGGGGTGAAACTGGACAAAGTAAAGGGGAATGACCACTCCCCTGCCCATCACCACCCCCATGGGTGGTGCTCAGAGGGTCCCTGGGTTTTGTAATCTTGGATTCCAACTTGGCAGGGAACTCTGGGAGCATCTGTCCCTCCTGGGTAGAACCCACCTGGTCCCGGGCAGCGACATTTTCCGCCAACCGCGAGCTTTGCGTGTGCCAAGGCGTATTGGCAGACTCCAGCAACGCAAACTAGACGGCAGTCTTCCTTCCAGCGTGGGACATCATCTGCACCAACCAGGAACCCAAATCCGTCTTCTTGGGTACAGTACTGACTGTTCTTCTTCACCTATGGTTCGTCTTTTGCACTTCATCCAGGTTAACAGGGGCTCCTGTTCTCCTCTTCTGTGCTTCTTGGACTTGTTCCCCTTCTTCCACAGGTCTTCAGGTCCAGGAACCCACTGTTGGTGTCTTGCAGTCTCTTCTGGTTCTTGCATAATCTTCTTTCTTGTGTTTTTGTGTGTTCTAGGAAAGTTACTGTGTTTTACTCCTGCTTTCCTGGGCTCTGGGGTGGGTTCTAATACTTACCTTTGGTGTTTTCTAATACACCTAGCACCTCTCTACACACTACACTTGCCTAGATGGGAAACAGACATTCACATTCCACTTTCTCAGTATATGGTTTGTGTTCCCACTAGGCCCATTTCTAACTATTGTGATTTCCATTAATTGCACTGTTTTCTAAATGTTTTTATGCCTATTTCTGCATACTAGTGCATATAATTTGTGTAGTACTTACCTCCGAAGGGAGTATAGTCTCTATGGCATTTTTGGCATTTGTGTCACCAAAATAAAGTACCTTTATTTTTGTACAACTGGGTATTTTCTTTCATGTGTGTGAGTACTGTGTGACTACAGTGGTATTGCAAGAGCTTTGCATGTCTCCTAGATAAGCCTTGGCTGCTTAGCTACAGCTACGTCTAGAGAGCCTGGCTTCTAGACACTGCCTACATTTCACTAATAAGGGATAACTGGACCTGGTATAAGGTTTAAGTACCATAGGTACCCACTACAAACCAGGTCAACCTTCTACAACAGGGAGCAACCCGATCTTCTGTAGCTGACCCAAAGTGGCCATCAGTGACCCTGGCTTACCTGTAAAAGGAGAACTTGCTAACTGCTCTGCCTGATTTTATATGCATTTTTAAAGGTGATTCACCATTGATTCCTATGATGCGTGATTACTTAGAAAAATACTTATTTTATTAAAATTCATATCTTAAAAAGTACTTAACCAACCTTGATGATTTAGGTCTTAAAATGTTCATAAAAATTCTAAGTATGTTTATAATTTGGTCTTGGGTTAAACCTTTGAGTGTGTGTTGTGCTGTATTGATACTGTGAGTACAACAAATGCTTGGCGCTTCTCCAAGCTACCATAAAAATTAGAGCATTAGGTGATCTAGTTTTTACCCTGTAAACCAACATGTGGTGGCCTGGACCCCCTGCACAGTGTGCCAAGCTTAGCACAATACATAGAGGGCCAGCCTTCTACAGCGCCCATTGGTGCAGATGAAGATAAAGAAGCTATCTTGGCCATAAAGTCTCACAAATAACAGAGATCTGATGGGTATATCGCCCTCTTTTACAAAACACTTAGGGCCTGATTACGAACTTGGTGCGGGCTATTACTCTGTCCCAAATGTGACGGGTATCCCGCCCGCGTATTACAAGTTCCATTATATTCTGTGGAACTTGTAACACGGGGGACGGGCTATTCGTCACTTTTGGGAGGGAGTAATCCCCTCCGCCATGGTCGTAATCAGGCCCCTAGTTCTTATCTCATACCACACATAGTTACACTCTTCAACCACATAGCTAGATCAGGAATTGTCACACCATCCATGAATGAGGCTATTACCTTGATTATCCTGAAGCCTGGCAAAGATCCCTACGCCTGTGGCTCATACCACCCCATAGCGTTGCTTAACTTAGACGCTAAACTCTATACACGGATCCTGACTCCTAGGCTGGAGGAACTGATGCCTGACCTGATCCATCCACACCAATCCGGCGTCATCAAAGGGCGCAAGACTCATGACAATCTATGGAGGGTGGTTCACTTAGTCAATAAAGCTACCAAGAAAGTTTTACCTGTGTTACTAGTGGTTTTAGGTGCAGAGAAAGCCTTCCCCCTTTCACTACCAGGTCACTGTAAGTCACTCCTATGACAGGCCCTCTCAGCCCAGAGGGCAGGTTACAAGTACCTTTGTGCAAGGGCAGCCCTGCACTAGCAGAGGTGCCCCCACAAACTCAAGCCCCATTTTCCGGGACTTTGTGAGTGCAGGGACGCCATTTTATGCATGTATTGGACATAGGTCACTACCCATGTCCAGCTACATAATGGTAACTCCGAATCTAGGCATGTTTGATATCAAACATGTTGGAATCCTACCCCAATACTTTTGCAAGTATTGGTTGTATGAGTCCGTGCACTCTGGGGGCTTCTTAGAGGACCCCCAGCTTCGCTCCTACAGCCTTCTAAGGTTTTGCAGGCAGCCCAAGCAGCTGCCACCTCACAGACAGGTTTCTTGGTTTGTGCTCCCTCATAGGGTTATTATTCTCTGTTGTGTTTTACACTATGCTACAGTGTTTTCTAAGTGTTTTATGCCTATTTCTGACTACAAGTGTATATATCTTGTGTGTCACTTACCTCTTAAGGGAGTATTGCCTTTATAGTACTTTTGGTGCTGTGTTACCATAATAAAGTACCTTTATTTTTGTAACACTGAGATTTTTCTTACATGTGTGTGTAAGTACTGTGTGACTACAGAGGTATTGCATGCGCTTTGCATGTCTCCCAAATAAGCCTTGACTGCTCATCCACAGCTACCTCTAGAGAGCCTGGCTCCTAGACACTGCCTACACTTCACTAATAGGGGATACCTGGACCTGTAAGTACCATAGGCACACACCAGGCCAGCTTCCTACAACAAGGGCTTCCTTTTGGTATGCAAGTCCATAAGATTTCCCTCTTTTCAGATGACATTTTGTTGACCTTGGCCCCCCACTGTCTTCCCTAAGGGCCCCACAGAAGACACTGCAGACATTTGAAGAAGTGGCCAGCTTCTGAATCAATTTAACTAAATCCTTTATTTTGAACCTAACATTTAGCAACTTGGACATGGAAGACTTCATGGCTTCCACCCTATTATAAAGGACAACAAAGGAAATAGCATATCTAGGTAGAAAAATCATGTCTAGGGTCTTGGATTTATTTAAGGTCAATTACCTGCCACTCCTACACCAACTCAAGCTATACTTCAAAAGATGGGCACCTATGTACATCTCCTGGCTAGGACGAATCCATGCGGTATAAATGATGGTCTTGCCATGCCTGCTTTATCTCTTTCTTCCTATAGAGTTAGATCATAATTTTTTCTCTTCTCTGCTGTCATTGGTGACTTGCTTTGTGTAGCAAGGCAGTAGAGCCCGATTATCCCAGAAACTCCTGAGACTCCCTAAGGAGGCAGGAGGAGTGAACTTACCTGACTTTCATTTATACTATTGAGCAGCCCAGTTGCGCGTAATCTCCGAATGGTCCTATGCGAGTTGGACAAACATTGTCTACATATGTAAAGAGCGAGAGCAGGAAGATACATTTGGGATATACTTTGGAAGCCAAAGTCAGCCCGCCCACCTAATGCATACCTAAGTACACCCACAGCAACAACACTTAGGGTATGGGATGAGGGCCTGCGTGGAGTCTAATGGACCTCCTTCCCCTCTCCTTTCACTCCTATTCACTTCAACCCAGCCTTTCCCCCGCACTACAGCCAGGTTCCTACTGTATGTCTAATTGGAAGTTGCCTCACCAATGCAGATTTATTCCATGGGTTAGCTATCCTAATCTTTGAGCATTGTCAGAGAAATGTCCACCTTTCCTAGGTGGAGCATTATCATTACACACAACTGAAATATTGAGTACTGCAGGCTGCCGTCTGAGAGGCAGCAACCAGAGGCTTGACTCCCATTGAGCATTTTGGAAAACAAGCAGGGTCCTCTAGAGGAAGCATCTCCTTTTTAAATTCCCTTTTACTGTCCACCACTCCTTCCCCACAGTCCAGACATAAACACTTTTAGGAGCAAGTACTGGATCGAGATATCCCTGAGGCCAATTGGAGTAAAATTTGGACAGATATCCCATAGTGTAACAACTTGGTGGGGATCGGGGAAGCCCACTACAAATTACTTTTTGATTGGTACCTGTACCCCACTAAACTTAAACATCTCTTCCCTAATGCATAATTATGTTAGAGAGGATGCGGGCAACGAGGTGACTTTCGTCCTATGTGGTGGGATTGCCCGACCATGCGCCCCTTCTGGTGCCCAAATGCTAGCTCAAATTAATGAAATCCTGGGGTACTCTATTCCGGAAAGTCCAAACATTGCACTACTGGGTCTAAGAAATTATTTCCTTCGCCACCAATCTAAAAGGAACAGAGCAATACTTTAAATGTGCTGGGAAGCACACTAAAGCAGCAGCATGGAACAGGGAAAGGAGCGCCCTCAATAACACAATGGCACGCCTGGCTGTGGCAGCCACTTACGATTGAAAGAATGGGTGACATTTTTATGGATAACTATAAAAAAATTGAATTTATCTGGGGGCCCTTAGTAGCGTATTTATCCAGAGGCCTGCACCACTCACAAGAGGTCTCCATTTGTTTCAGTTTTAAAATGGGTAGGCAGGACGATGCTTAAGAGATTGTGATTGTTTCTTACAGTTAGGCTTTTTCACACACCCCCACCCACCCCAGCCATACCAATCTAATGGCCTAATGGATGATTCACCTGCACCATGTTTGTTCCTCCTGTTTGTCCCCACTCAGGGATTTTGTTTTCTGTCTTACTGGAATGATGATAGGAGTGGGAGGATATCTTTGTCATTCCTACTACTTGAACAGCAAAAGTAAATCTGTTAGCAACATGATTTGCAAATGGTCTCAGTGCCAGTCAAAAATGTATCCCTATACTAGCCAATCTAGAAGATTGTGGGACCGCAATTGTTTATATCTGCCATTGTTGAAATAATTTTGTTATGTGGTGGAAAATGTAAATAAACGGAATTTTGACAAAAAAATAAACTAAAAAAAGAATTGAAAAATAAAAATAAAAGACTAAAATCAATTTAAAATTAAAAAAATTAAATTAAAACATAATAAAAAATGAAAATTAATTGCTGATGTACTATGGGAGTATGGGAAACCCATTGGGAATCAAGGAAGTGAAGGTGAAAAATACAAAAAAATGTATGCAATGTTAAACACTGTTCATCATTATCATATTCATAAAATTCACATGTTAAAATGTTCATCGGGTAAATTATTGAACTGATATCAGGGAAAAGTAGAAAAAATCTCCTATAAATCTACCTAGAAAATAGCTTTGAAAACTGGAATAAATAAAGGGTGGGTGCACAAAATGGTCAGCCAACAACATCAAGTAAAGATGCATGGGGAACAACACATGCAAGCCTGTGGAAACGCACTGGCTGGCTATCCAAATTGGTCGCCGCCACATGCTCAAACAACAGCAAGCAAGGAGGCATGGAGAACAAAGAACCCATGCAAGCCAATGGCAAAAGCACACTGACTGGCTGCAAGAAATGGCCACCTGCTACATGGTTAAACAGCAATAGCAAGCAAGGAGGCATGGAGAAGAAAGAACCCATGCAAGCCTAGGGCAAAAGGAGACTGGCTCCACAAAATGGTCAAACAACAACAGCAAGCAAGGAAGCATGGAGAACAGAAAGTACATGCAAGCCTGTGACACAAGGACACTGACTGACCAGGAAATGGCTGCCGACGCCATTATCAAACAGCAAGCAAGGGTGCATGGAGTGCAAAGAACACATGCAAGCCTATGGCAGAAGCACACCAGCTGGCTATACAAAAAGGCCACCAGCCACATGGTCAAATCAAATCAAATCAAATCATTAACATTTATAAAGCGCGCTACTCACCCGTGCGGGTCTCAAGGCGCTAAGCAAGCAACCAACCAACAAGCAAGGAAGAACCGAAAACAAGGAACACATGTAGACCTATAGATAGTGACTATACACAATGGCTCCTGGCCACATGGCATGGAGAAAAAAGGCAAATGGTGGCCTTTGGCAAACACACTTACTTGCACTGGACAGACAAAGGAGACATGGTAACACTGAAGAAACACTACCATTAATTCAGTGATGCCAAGCACGAAAATTAACAGATCTATACCAATTCTACAACAAAACACATCCTCCTATGGCATCAAATATTACCCCACCTATACACTTACCAACCTATACACTTACCAACCATAACCCACATTCTTAATTTAATCCAAAGCCATCCCTGCCCCAAATAAGTTTATTTTAATTAAAACACATATACCACAGAAACAGTTCTTTCATGAACTGATGACCATCCTGGGCCTACAGGCTGGATTGTCGGCAGACTAGGCCATATAATAAAATAAATGAATATTACAAATGTAACTAATATGGAGAAAAGATACTAAACTGTGCAACATTTTTCCTTTTTAAAAGACGAAAAATTAAATGCATAATAAATGTGGCCCCTACTGAAACTCCAGACCACACACCACAATGAAATTTAAAAATCAAATAAAAGTACAAAGAAATACTGGTGCATGCACTGTCAAACAAACAACACTCTTCTACAATAGCTTTTGGACTTACTTGTGATATCACAAAAACAAAGCCCTCAAATCCAGTGGTATATATGCAGCAGAGAAAGAGAGTGATCCATCCACCTTGAAACCCGAGTGAAAAGTGACCAAGAGAGGGATAAAGCACCTGGAGGAGCCTGCTGGACGAGAAAAGGAAGTTGGAGCCTCTGGAACACTGCCTGTTAAAAAAAAAGGCTTATCTTGCTAAAAAAACTATTTGAACGGTCCGTTGTGGTAGAATATCTACTCAAAAATGTATTTTCAAGTACATTTAGCTGCTTCTTGAGTAGAGAATCTGCTCAAGGTGCAGCTACATTCGCCGCCTTCCCCAGCTGCACGAAAAAGGCACCTTCGCGGCCAGAGGCATCACTGGCAGTGCAAAATCTCACACACGCTGCAAGCGGCCTAAAAGTATTGTGGCACTCGCCAGTACGTACCAAAACAAATCTTGTGCCCGCCAATGGAAACAAGTTCTGTTCTGCCATGCACGAGATGGCAGAATTTATCAGGAAATTCACATTAGACATGCAGTGCGAAGTTACTGAACTTCGCCAACTTCAAGAGTAGAGTGATGTTTTTTTTCACTTCTCCCCTAGTTATCTGTCAGCCATTTCGGTCGTTTTACATTTGCCAGCCAGGGCAAATTAACTGTCCTTATTTGATCACCTGTTGTGATGAGGTTTAGAAAAGGTTTGACACGTTTCTTCCATTACAGTTTCTGATGCTGAAGTGGGACTTTAATTTGGTTCTGACATTTTTCATGTGCACACATTTCAAGCCAGTCTATATCTCTTCAATGCATATTATAACATTGAAGGCTGTCCTGTAAAGGTGGATAGTCCTCTGCATAAAGATTTGCCACACACTGTCCAAGAAGAAGACACTGACATCTCTTAGAGCTTTTTCCACCAGGGCTAAGGCTGCTAACAATGCACTGGCACATGGAGTGCTTCTCATTGATATCTACAAGTCTGGAACATATTCAAGACACCCTACTGCCTTGACAACCAGGTCTGCCAGGAAGACGATTTTCCCCACTCAATCCTGTAAGAGTGCTTGGTTTGAGTCCAGTCCACAGACCCTCCATCTGTGAATGTACTGCATAGGTACCTATTCTAAGAAGAAGAAAGCGCAGTTAGAAGTATCCATCAGGACAAGTTACTTACCTTTTAGTAATGCTGTTGCTAGTGCACACTTTGTTGTGTAGCCATTTTAAGTATAGCTCCATGCACGTTAGCTAAACATATTAGGCCGCTTTGCACTTTTCCCTACATCTATTTTATTCAGCTTTGCACTGTTATTTGTATAATAACCAGTTTTACGGTCTTGTTTTAATTTCTTCTATCAAACTGTTTAGCTTAGTTCAGCACTGTGTTCTCAAACAATGCATTCTTGATCACCCTGTGCTTCAGTCAAGGCTACAGCCTGGTACATTGCCGGTAAACGTGGTAGAAATTTAGTCTCCAACATTCGCAGAAAATACACATCCTTACGTAGGGACATTTTCTTAGAACATCTGCTGTGTTCGTTATAAAAACACTTTCTAGTCATAGTACACGTCAAGAGGGAGATTGCAGCCAGGGAACCACAACTGCATGCTGAATGCCTCATTGCAGATGCTGACGCAGATTACAGGCCTTTGCTCAGGTATAAGGGTCGATGTCCTCCTGGGGAAACCTGAAAGGCAGGCTTAGAGCTTAACATGCTGTGCTCGAAATATAACTAGAATAATCTAGCGGCACTATGGTAGCCTTATTTTTGTGTTTCACTCTCATTGTTACTATTTTAATATTACTGTGTTGTGTAGTTCTGGTTATTGCAGCTCGCGCTTTGCTATCCAAAATGCAGTGGTTTTATTAAACCAATCTTTAAAACTTACACTGCCTTTATTTTCATTTATATATGAGACCGCACTGTGTACGAGAGAACCAGTTGTGACCTGAGTGACCACGACTTCCCTGAGAAGTACCAATATGTCATGCGCTCGGCTGCCCAATCATCTCTACCATTTGAGAGAGATGAGGCACTGCTAGTTAGCCGAGCAAAACCCGGATTTGGAGTGACAAGCGTCATCCACTGTGGGTCAGACCCAGTCCCCCACACTGTGGACGATCTTGCTGCTCACAATCCAGTAGTCTCATTAGGATAATGAAAGCCTACGCGACATGGCGCTGCCAACATTTGGTCAGGCTCTAATTTTCGGGTCCACTGGAGTATCTCAGTCTCATTTTATATAATGGCACCTCAGTTCCGTACACGGAGACGTCCGTGGTACTGAGGATTTCCTCCACAGCCGTATAGGTAATCCTATTTCAGCTGGCGGTTGTTCAGGCTTGAACTTTAAAAGGAATAAACCCCATCTTGCTGTGCCTTCTCTGAACTCAGTGCTTCTATTATGGCGAGCCCCCAAGTTGTACAAATAGCTGTCAACATGAGATAACCTCTCACAGCACACTTACTAGCAAATGCCCTCACGGCCCAGGGAGGTCCCGTCACATTTGTGGTGGATGCCCATGCAGCTTATAGAACAGAGCTTTTTTATTCTTGGGTCACATTTCCAGCAGTTGATGGGAACACAAACACATTTCACACATATACAGTTGCGAACCCGCCTGGACAATACAGAGCGTACGCATATTTAGAGATACCTCTAGCTTGATGACGCCCTACCCCATACAATATTACCAGTTAGGTTAGGTCCACTGAGTAATGATGGTCCTACCTGACCTTTATTGGCCACCTATACACCACATCCTGCGGTTGCGAATTTAGCAGTAGCTGAGGTTCGTCGCTTATATATTGAATTAATAGCAATATACAGACGACTAGTGCAATTTGTGATGCAAACTTTAAATACAAACCCAGCGCGTGCTGCTCCAGCACTATCACATGCAGTAACACCAGGTATAAATCCGATGACGGTACATTCAATCATGGGTAAGGTACCGGCCAAACGAGAGGAGACTCAGTTTTGGCTAGCACAAAAAATTAACACGCTGGAAGCAGTATTTCCCCATACGGGACCTCAGGATAATCATAGAATATTAACGATGTGCTTGTGATTTGGGATGGTCCCTACAGTTGAAAACTGTAATACATGGGGCACGGTATTTGCCGCGCTCTATAAAACTGCACACGGTACACTGACACTTGCCAACTTACCAGAAGTGCTCAAACAAATTCAAGATGAATACGGGGCTTACCCGGCCCTAGATTTGGGGATGCAACTGATGGGCAACTTTGCCACAGTATCTTCAATCATTTTAAGCAATCTTAAAGGGGAAGCAGTTGTACTCGCAGTGCGCATGCGGCTCCGTGACGTTCAGCAACAAGATCAGGAACGAGAGCTGCCTAGAATAATAGCGGAAACATATTCAAGTATTGGTCGAGATAGCCTTGGGGCTATACCACAAAAACCACAATTTCAGGGTAAAATTAATAAAGATAATACTAAACAACAACCTGAGGGTAATAAGAAATGTTGGGATAAAAACAAACACCTAAAAAAGAGAGGGGAGAATCTCCACGTACCGAGACCCCACAGAATAGGTATAATCTCAGGAATAGAGATAATATAAAAACGCCTAATAGATATCAATATACTGATACACGCCAATCTCGTTCCTTTCAGGACTCATTGGAAAAGAGAAATGAGAGAGATGGGTGTTCAGAGCAAAGAACAGAGTACGTGAAACTGAAACAGGAATCACAACGCTCTTCGGAGGTTTCTGTTAAAAAGGAAGAGAAACCGGTACAACAAAAACAACAATTTAAAAAGAAAAAAAGTGGCAGCAGTCTCAGTTCGACTTGCCACACAGGAAGCGGGTCCTCTTGAAGAACAAGAATTGGGCTCTAGCATTGCTAGACAGTGCAGCAGAAGTCACAATAGTTTGCCAGAATCTTCTAGAGCATCTGGAGGTGAAAGCAACTGATGACTTTATACAAGTAGAAACTGCGGACATGTGTGTCTCCGAGCCTGATAGGGTGTACAAAGTAACACTACAATTGGAAGGAGACATTGAACGCACGATACACGCAATCTTTTGGGACCGTGTAGTTAAAGTATATGATATCTTGTTGGCTGAACAAGATTGGCCGTCTGATTTTGTCCGCACCTGCCCAAATGGAGAAGATGTTATTAAACCTTCTTTCTCGCCCCTTGTTCCGGAGGAGCTAGCTGAGTCCTATTCTATAGAATGGGCTCTAGCACAAGCACCAGCATTATACAGAAATCACATGGGGTGGGATAGGGACTCCTCCTACCATGTCATTCCCATAAAAAGTGAACCTCAGCCACAACCGCAGTATCCCATAAAAGATGAAGCAAGGGCACCGGTGAGAGAGATATTCACGCAATTAGAATACCAGGGTGTGACTGAACCTATGTCTCACCGATGAATAACCCTTTATTCCCTGTAGCTAAGCCGGACCATTCATACAGAATAGTCTTAGACTACAGACATTTAAACGGACATGCACGTACATATGGTATACAAAATTCACATAGCACAGCAGTAATGAGCCACATAGTGCGGAAAAAATATAAAACAACTTTAGGCATCTCAAATGGGTTCTTCTGCCAGAATATAGCACCTGAAAGCAGGGACTTAACAAGCTTTAGCGCATTAGGCTCTCAGAAAAAATTCTGTTTGCCTCAGGGGTATAAGAACAGCCCAGGACTGTTTGCAGCTCGTGTGACTGCTATTTTACACGAGATAGACCCAGAAGCATTGTCATATGTAGATGTTATATATCTCACGGATGGCGAGTTACTACAACATTTAAGACTGGTAGCCCACATTGTTGTAGGGTTTGCCGAACTTGGCTACAAATTTAACTTTAAAAAATAAAAAAATGCCTTCCTCAGCGTCTTGTTCCTGGGATATGAGCTGTAGCGTGAAGGGAAGAGCCTAGCGCCACAATTTTTAGAAAAATTTGCACAATTACAACCACCAAATACGATTAAACAACTTCAATCGTTCCTGGGTTTTCTAAATGTTGGCAGAACATACATTCCTGATTATGCAACGCGCATAAAACCTTTAAATGAATTAATACGTCCCGATTTTTCAAATAAATTCTGGACAATCGAACAGACACGCACTCTTCGAGAATTGCAGACAGACATGCTAGCAGGAAAATATTTACACACAAGGGACAACAAAACACATTTGGTCATCAGGGTAATAGCTGGGGCCATCGGTTTCACCTATGCGACATTTAATGAAGGTGAGACAGTCCCGACTGCATACAAATCACATTTGTATTCAGCTGCTGAACAACGCTTTGCTCCCACAGAAAAAATTCTTACTGCTGTACAGATGGCGGTTATTAAAGAAAGACCTCTTGCCCAAGGAAAACGCATTATTGTCGTTTCTCCGATCCCAGCCCTAGAGGCTGTTACAAAAGCTAGCGTCCCAAACACAAAAGCACTTCATCCACATTGGATACAATGGGCTACGTCTTTAACAGCCACTGATGTAGACTATGTTTTTGATCCAAAATTACAAACGCAAGAATTTCTACAATATGAAGTAGAATATCCAGTTCCAGCGAACACCTTGCCTATCGATCAATATCACAGAGTCATGTACACCGATGGCTCTGCGCAACCAGCAATTGGAAATACACATCAATACTCTGCTGCTTGCGCAGTCGTAAGCAGCTATATGGAGGGGGAGAAGTTCTGTCCCCTACATACCTATACACAAACATTAGGGGATTGTACAGCACAACTAGCGGAGCTAAAAGCACTATTGATGGCACTAGAACATACGGATCCAGCGCAGCCCACGCTGATTGTTTGTGACTCCTATTACTTGGTCCAGTCCTTTAATGAATATCTACATTACTGGCGCCAGAATGGTTTCAGAGATTCCAAAGGCAACACCATAAAACACAGGCTCCTGTGGGGGAAGGTAGCAGACCTGAAAGAGACGCTACCTAAAGTCCATGTTGTGCATACACTTGGACACCAGCACGTTGGAATACATGTTGTTGGAAATACATTGGCTGATGAAGCCGCAAAGTCAGCAGTAGCCACTGTAACTGCAGTGACTCGTTCGAGTTCCAACCCAGACACAGACACTTTGGCTGCCATAAAAGCTACGGTTGATGGTACACCTTATCCTAAGGGATTTCCTAATAAATATCAATACTATTTGGGAAGTATGCTGAACGCTGAAGTTAAAATTCCAGGCATAGGCGTACGTGACATCCCCAACAAAGATATAAGACCACAATTGATCAAAGCAGCGCATAAGGGTGTGGCATCTGCACATGCTGGTGTGGCGGCTACAATTTCACTCTTACCCGTTATTGGTGGCCCGGTCTCTACAAAGAGACTAAGCAGTATGTCCTTTGCTGTGACATCTGTCAACAAATTAAAGTTTCCACGGCCAAGCGCTGGTCGCAGACACCCCTCCTAATTTCCAACAGACCATTACAGTGTGTATACTTGGACCACTTCGGTCCACTAACTCCTGATAGTGCATACAAATACATATTAGTCGCTGTTGATTCATGCTCCAGATTTGTATGGGTGTGGCCACAACGCTCGGATTGTTATTCAAGATTTGCGAGTCTTTATCGGTACATATGCAGTTGCGGTGTTCAATTCGGACCAGGGCCCTGCTTTCGCTTCAAAGGCGTTCAGGGACACCATGGCTTTGTTGGGGGTGCAATTGCAGTACTCTTCTCCATTTCATCCCGAGGGAAATAGTGTAGTGGAGCGATTAAACCACAATTTAAACCAATCCTTAACAGCCAGAGGCTTAGGTATGGGTCGTAGTTGGCTAACCCACCTGTATGGACTTCAGAGAGCACTAAATAACCTGCCTAGAAGGTCCCTGGGGGGTCGTACTTCATATGAGTGCCTGTTCAGAACACAAATGTATGACCCGGAACTTGATGGTCCTGGCGTGGAGGCAGCAGAGACACCTTTTGACATAAATGATCGTGTCACTGTTTTACAGGAATTACAACAGTTCTGTGAGGATAACTCTTCTAAAAGTGCTGCCTCCACAGGAATTAAGGATGTTTCTGTAACATCTACCGGCTGGATTCCCAGGGTTGGGGATCTTGTGCGTGAAAAGGTTGCAGTGAACAAAAAATGTGGACCTTCTTATCGGGCACCAGTCCCTGTATTGGGGATACACGGTACCAGAACTGTTGTTCTACCACCGTTGCCAGGTGCCAAAGAAAATCGTTTTGTTTCAATTGACAATGTCAAATTACAGCATGTGGCCGATTCTGCACAGCCGACCAAGAGGAACATCCAGTAGTACCCGAATCCCTCTCACTACTGGAGAAAAAGTTCCGCTACAAGTTGTTTATACCAACACTGATACCTCTCCGAGCGTGGGGAGGGCGGTTGATGATGATCTTGCATTAGTACCACTAACAACAAGCAATTTAGAAACATTTGATCAAGTCACCACGACTACTGGCGAGACGGATGGTGCTGTTTACAGTGTACCACCTCGGAAAACACCAACTCCACCATTGACCACGGCTACATGATTTGCACAAAATGCCTCTGGTTACTTTGCTGAATTCAACAACGGTCTATCGGACTCACTTGCCTCTTCGACAGCTGACCTGTCAGGTGCACGTAAGCTCATACATTGGCTTAAAGAAACATATTACATTTTTCCATGGAACTATGTATGGCTTTCCTTGACTGTCCTAGACTTTTTTCTTTGGATTGGTTTTGTTATTACTTTTTCCTTGTTGATACATGGTCATTTTCGTCCCGAGAGATCAGCGGTTGAACAGGTGGAGGAGGTTTTGAAACCACATGTTTCATCACATAAGGTCTGAAGAGAGTTATCTTTTGTGAAAATTTCTGCAGTACCAATTCCTGATAGGATTGTTTGGGACAAAGTGATGTTTAATATATATGGTCCCACAGAAATCATCCAAATACCGTATGTGTTAAAATTATCTATGAATGATGTACTCATACCAGGCATTGTGTCTGATGATTGGGATGTGAAAACAGTTGATTCTATGATGACAGAATAGCAATATTATACTGTCTATGAAAACGAAGATGTTTACCAGTTTAAAGAAGATTATGGTGATATGTTTTGCTATAAATATTATGGGCACCACTTCATACATAGAGCGGGTAGTCCCAAAACGATATTTAATTTCACGCAATGGGAACATTGTCCAACTCCACCACAAGGGAGTTCAAAAATTTATACTGAAAAGTTTGTGTATTTTTCTGGGCATCGTCAAAACAATGCTGAGTCATATTATTTTAAAGGAACTCCTACTAAGGACATACATATGCTATTAACCAACACAATATTTATATATTTGGAATCCTTTGTTTCCCGGTTATCAATAGAATGTTATGAATATTGGTCCAAATATATTAATTTGAAAAGTGTTTGGGGAACAAAAAATTGGCAGACAAGTGGTACAGAAACATTGTTTAGAGCATGTCTCATCCCTTTTCAAATGATCTTTTTGAATGAAACAGTGCAACAAACAAGTTGTTTAGGCTTAGCAACAATCAGAGAATTAAACACGCCCAGTATACCTGCCCCTGCAAAATTTGACAACTGGCAAAAATAGACGAATGCTACTATAAACGAGCTCAATGAGTGGGTCCAGAATGGTACGTTTAATGCTTCACTGACACGTCCAGGCGGGTGGTTATTGTAGCCCATAGATACCAATGGGTGTCATCAACATTTTGTCACCTCCTCTGGGGGTTTCCGGACGAGTAGGCCAGACCCTCGCTATATATCACCAGAACATGCTGACATATTTACAACGTATAGTGTAGGAAAATTGTGCCAACAGTGACTAAAATCATCCTCACTAGATGCGGTTAAGGCACACCTCAATCTCTTGTCTAACAATACTGACTTACAAGATTTCTTGTCAGGCCCCAAGATACCACGTAGGAAGCGTTTCTTGTATGAAGTATACAATGAAATATGGAAACTTTCCCAGCAAGAGGCTGCAGCCCGGTTAAGGCAAATAGACCAGGAAAATTTGAAAAAGGCTTTAGCTGTTGTGGATGATGGGATTAACACCTTGTACGACCGGATATATACAATTAACAACATTGTTTTTTCTGCTACAGACATTCTACGATCTGATATGTCTTCTTTATATCATGGACAGAGTCAGACCAGGTCCATTATGCAGTTGGGTTGGACACTTCAAACATTGAAGGCGGGTCGCGTTCCGTGGCAGCACATAAGTGCCAGCGAAATATTCTTTCCTTTTGATTTACCACGACAACAACAACTAATGGCTAAAAAAGAAGCGACTTATGTCATGCTTAATATTGAAAAAATAGAAAGACTGCCTTTTACTGTGGCCGTGATCCCTTCGGCAGAGAGGTTAATACATGGGGTTATTAATCTGCTTATTTCAACATTACAATTCACTTCTTGTTTGAAACACGTTCCAGTAGGCAGATATGAAAAGCTGGGAGATAGTTGCATCCATGAGGTGTGGGAGCTTCCCTTCTCGTACAAATGCCTCAATGGCATGAAGGAGGTCTTTCTTAGCAGTAGTGAATGTGAGACTTCAGTCAGCCTTTCGATGATCTGTAAGCAGCTGTCCTTGCATGGGGCGTGTAATGCCTCAGTTGCAAACTTTGCTTGCTATCTGAAGGGAGTTCCAGTCCCCTTGATTAAACGCATGTTCCAGGTGCTTCCAAACGGCAGCTACGTCCTTCTCAATAGTGAAGACTGTTGTGGCATGCGGGCCGGTATAGTTTACGTTGTTTCGGTCTCTAAGGTTGTTACATGCTGCAGGAACGTGTTGTTTCCCCCCCACTAAATTAAGGGAGGTAGCTGAAATCTGGCCCCATATTGCTACTTCCAAGGTGAATTTTGACAAGTCGAGTAGACCCGAGGCTTTATTGTTTCAGAAGCATGTGGCCCTTACATCTGCATGCAAGACCTACGCGCTTCAAGTGGCAAGATCGTCGCAGCCAAAATGTATGAGGAATATGGGGAAGATAGGGAAGGCTGTTATTATGAGAACCTTACTGGGTCCCTGGAGCAAAACCTGGTCCATGCACTGGACAGGCTGTTAATGATGCTCTAGTGAGAGCAACTGCTCCTCTGAAGCGCCACCTTTGTGGCTTCACTCAGCAGCAAGGCTGGTTGCCCCCCTCTGCTGGGCTACTAGAGGGCAGCAAGGGGATGTCGAAGAGCACACCAACTCCTAAGCCTAATAAAGGGCCCCACACGAATGCTTTTCATAAACTAGCAGCATCCCTGGTAAACAAGCATGCCTATAGTGCACCTCAGATCCCTCTTTGAACCCAGACAATTCCAGTAACTCCTCAAGCCACAGCTCTGAGTGAGGGCACTGCCCTGACTCGAGAAAGCAGAACAGCAAAATGCATCACACTGTGCCACGTAAACAGCCGGGCCCCTTACTTTAGAGCCAGGGGATATTATCCATCTAAGGTCCTTCACATGGGTTCTACCACAGGAAGTAGAGGACTATGTGAAGGCGCACATTTGCCAATATTTTGACAAAGAAGTACGAGCCCACCTTTGCTCTGAGTGCCCCAGACCTGATTTACCAGGCAGGGTAACAGACATCCCAGGGGTGAACCCCACCATTGTTAACGAACTGGCCTCTTCCGAGTCAGGACCGACTGCTCAGGGCTTCCTTTTTGGAACCCCTTTTCTAAAAGACATATCTAAATTTGTGGCAACGTATACCAACCTAGACAAGGCCCAATGCTCTATTAAGAATATCTTTGACCACTTTATAGCAGGGCCGAACGCTTTAGGAGGCAAGCATTCTCCTGGGGATTCCACTGAGGCCCGCAAAGAGGATACTACCAGAAGGGTAGAGGTCGATACCAGGAGTACAACTCCACCTTCTATCCTTCAAGAACCCAGAACTACAGAGAGCAATTCTAAAATAGGCAATTCAGGGGCTCACAAGGATCTTTCCAAGAATTTAACTCCACAGGTGAGAATGATTCCCTTATCAGAGGTTTCATTGGGGGGTAAGGACAAATCTGTTTGTACAAAACTGTCAGAAAGTGTTGCAAGACCCGTGGGGTCTCAAATCTATACAAGGTTTCAAGCTAGAGGTCTATGAGACACCGTTACAAACAGTCCCCCTCATGCAATGTATTTTTTCCATCTAGATCAGACTTTCATTACTTGAGAAATACAAACGCTCTTACAAAAAGATGCAATAGAGATGACCCCCATTCACCCAAACAGGTTTAGCGGCTGTATATTCCTTGTCAAAAAGAAAGGAGGCAGCACAAGCCTGGTCCTAAATCTTAGAGGATTCAACCAGTGGACACTTTACTGCCATATCAAACTGGTGGGAATCAACCTGTTAAGAGACATCTTTCAGGCAGAGGACGCTATGGTTCAATTAGATCTTAAAGATGCCTATCTGGCCAGTCCTCTTTTACCTCCTCACTGACGTTTCCTCCAATTTCTTTGTTACAAATTCAAGGTCCTCCCGTCCCGACCTTCCTCCGCACCTTGGTGCTTCACAAAAGATCATGAAGCCGGTGGTACAATTTCTGAGGGCGCAAGGAGTCCGCCTCATCTTTTACCTGGATGACATCATTATGTTCCAGTGTCCCCAAAGGACTATAACCCACCCGGAATGGACGATCTTCCTCCTCCAAGATCTCAAATTCATAATCAATGTTCAGATATGGATCCTGAACCTGTCACAATATCTGGAGTTCCTGGGTATCCAGGTAAACTCTCAATCAGCTCACTTGATTCTTCCTCCACAGAAGGTGAATATCAAGAAAGAGTTGAAATCAGTGTTGTCCAGGCAGACTGCATCCTTGAGGACCCTAGCTTGCCTAGTAGACGTACTAGGATCATCCATAGAGGCGATATTTCCAGGCCCCCTCACTTATCAAGCTCTTCAACGCCTGAAGATCGGCATCTGAAAAGGCCTGACTTGCATGGAACAGGTATCCCTATCAGAAGGAGCCAAGACAGAAATTTCTTGGTGGGTAGACCATATGGAGGCTTGGAATGGCAGAGCCATTTTTGGCTTGACGCCAGAGATGATCGGACTACAGCTGCTGGGGTTAGGGAGCCTGTTGTGGTCAGGTCTCCACGCAGGGTCATTGGTCCACGACAGAATTTAATCTCCATATCAACTGCTTGGAACTCCTGGTGGGTTCATTTACAATTCAGAGTTTTTCGCCAGCGAGAGCCAAATGCTGCACTCTCCTCCACATGGACAACATTTTGGCAGTCCAATATGTGAACAAACTTGGTGGAACCAAATACAAATTTCTGATGGAGATAGCCAAGAACTTTTGACATTTTGCCTTCAGAATCACATTTCAGTGATAGAGAAATATCTCACATGCTAACACAGTATCGTGGCAGACTGGCACTCTTGCCATCTGCAGTATTTCAGTGACTGGAGGCTTCACCTAAAAGTCTTCCATGCTCTTCTCCGACGCTGGGGTCCTTGCGAGATAGATTTGTTTGCCTTTTGCCTGAATCATCAACTTCCAAAGTACTTCAGTTGGCACCCATACCCGGGTGCTCGTGCAACTGGTGCATTTCTTCAGGACTGGCAACCTGTCCAGACTTATGCCTTTTATCCATTTATGATTATACTCAGAGTGTTGGCTCAAAAGAGATAGCAGAAAGCGGAGGTGATCTTAGTGACTCTGCTGTGGAGAGCACAGGTTTGGTTTCCAACTCTGCTGGAACTAGCGTGTGCCCATCCGGTTCTACTTATGTGGCGTTGGAATCTCCTAGTAGATCCGTGAGGTCTTCTGCACCCACTGATACAAACTAGACAACTCTTATTGGTGGCCTGGAAGGTTTCAGGAAAAGATGGGAGTCTCGCATGCCTTTCTCGAGAGGATTAGGTCTACATTAGTCAAGCCTCGTCTTCAGGTACTCTTAAAAGATATGCATGAGCGTGGAGACATTGGTGTAGTTGGTTCTGTTCAAGAAGTGCAGATCCCTCTGGAACGGATTACAGTATGATCGTAAATTTCCTATCCTCATTGGCAGCTTCAGGCATGGGATATCAGTCAGTGAACAAATTTAGATCAGCCATTTTCAGCAGACCATTCCCTTATAGATGGCAGACCGGTGGGGGAACACCCCATAGTGTGCACATTTTTAAGAGGTATTCGGATATCAAAACCTCCACATCCGAAATATTCTGTTTTATGGGATGTGAACAAAATATTAAAACTTATAGATTCTGGGACAGAGAATAAAATCTTTCCAGGAAACAGTCATCAGGCAAACTGACTATGCTTTTATGCCTCCTTTCCTGTAAAAGGATGTGTGATGTGAGTGCTTTAGATCTGGCGGGTTAATTTTTCTCTCCCGAAGGGGTTTCATTTACCACCTGTAGAACCAAATGTAATTCCAGGTCAGTATCTTATCCAGCTTTTCCCAATAATCCTAAGCTTTGTGTAGTGCAACGCCTGAAAGCATTTGAGGTAAGTACCGCAGAATTCCGTTTGGACATGAAAGGACAGCTATTGATAGCTCTGCAGAAACCATTTCGCCCTGTTACCTCTGCTAATGTGGCAAGCTGAATGAGTTGGCTCCTGGCAGAGACAGCAATCCACATATCAAAATTTGGTGTTCACTCAGCTCGAGGAGCAAAGGCATAAAAAATCTTTCTCTTTAGAGTCTTGCTCAGAAGATAACCAGAAAGCGGCAGATTAGTCACCGGAAACAACTTTTAAGGCATTTTTATTATAAACCTCATATAGATGTAGCGTCTGTGGTGAAGGGCCAGCCTTAAACAAGCATAATTGGACCCTCCAGTGCCGACGTAGCATATACATTTTTCTAGCATTTGCAACAAGAATTCTCAATTCTGTTAAGGACACGGAGGCAAGGATTATCCCATCCAGATGTTTTTTAATATGATGTACAAGAGTATGTAATGGAATTTGTATTAAATGTATATACGTTGAGCCGTCCCCCCCAAACTGTGACTTTTGAAATTATCTTATTGGACCAGTGTTTACAGCTTTGTTACATTTCTTCTTATAGGAAACGATGACATATGAAGAGCATACTTCTCAACCGCTTTTCAAGTTTTGCTATTGGATCCACAAAGACGTTGGAAGTTTGAGAATCCTCTCAGTTTAATGTCAAGAGGAAGGCTATGTTCTGGGATCGATTCTTCCTATCAGTTTCCCGATGGAGGCTGTGTGTGTTTTCCCAGGTTGGAAGTTATATTGTTGGAGTCTTTGGATTAACTGTCTACCTTCTGGAGCAAAGAAAGGTGCGGTGTTATGGCAGTTTGTGAGACATATAGGGCTGCAGCTGTACAGTTAGACATGTGAATAAAGGGGGTTTGTGGGACATGTAGTGTTTGAATAAACTCTGTTTTCACTGGCTGCTGAAAATAAAGGGTGAAGAAAGAGGAGCATAATCCTTCCTTCCATTTCCTTAATAGAAATGAAAATTCTTCTTGTCAATGATATAGTGTTATGTCCTTACCTAAGTAACACTGATAGAATTTGGTTAATTCTCCCTGATGCCACTAGATGACAGTGCCTAATTGTAGACACTGAAAATGATCATTTAAATGGTACTCGAAGAAAGCAAGTCATAGAACCTGTTATACAAAAATGAAATGGTGATAGTTGCGCTGAAGCGTGTACGAGGTCAACTTTTGTTAATAAATATTCTTGCAGCAGTGGAGCTTCTGATGTCCCCACTGTGTCCAGCAGTTCTGTAAATGTGAGACTAATGCATTTTAGTACAGTCATGCGAACACCTGCACTAAAAAGTATTAGTCTAACCCCTGTTGGGTGCTATACTTGGCAGGGCTGCATAAAAGCCAACATTTTGGAAGAGGAAAGAGGGAGATTTTAGAAAAATAATCTGAAGAATAAATTTTTACTGTTTTCTTCTATGGAGCAGAGGGAATTTCAGGCGGGAGACAGCCAAAATAAACCTATTTTAGGCTTAAAAAATAGTCTCCCACCTGAATCTGGTCAATTGGTCTGTATGGGGCATCAGCACAAAAACATACTAGTCTAACCCAGAAGTCTTCAAACTTTTTAATGCCGCGCCCCCCCCCAGCTGAAAAATAAAAATCTTTGGGCCCCTTCCTCAGAATTTTGCACAATTATTGTATAAAGATGGCAATGTTTAAATATGTCTAGACCTATTTAAACATTGCAGTTAAGTACTGTTACCTTTTTAAAGATGCAAAAACATGCTTCTGCTTAAAACAAAGGCCTGTTATTTGTGTAATGCTTCTTTTGGCAAGAGTCTTGCGCCCCCTCTGTCCCGCCCCCCTAGTTTGAAGACCTCTGGTCTAACCCCTGATGCTTGGTTCATTTTTCTGTGATACACTGCGTGGAGACATTGGAATCCATTGATGAAGTGATTGCTGAACTAATGACCTATACACTAAGGGGCATATTTACAAGAAAGTGGTGCATTAATACTGATGTGCCACTTTTCTTGCGTTGCCTCTGTCCCACTGACAACAGCATCTATGTACAATACGGCGCACCATGGCGGTCGTTAGGACAATAACAGCAACATTTTTGAAGCTATTATGGTGCATTTCTACACTAGCGTCCAAAATGTTGACGCTAGAGTAGCAAAGTGCAAGGAGACCCACAGGTTTCTATGGGTGCGTGATTTTAATGCCTGCTTTGAGCAAGCGTCGGAAATTACGCCAAAAAAGGTGCACTGAAATCTTGTCGTTTTCACCGTGCCATTTTTGTGGCCTCTTAACGCCGGAGCCCCCCGCATACATTACGCCTGGCAGAGCATAATGTGGCGCAAGGGGGGCAAGATGGCGCAATGGATACGTCATTTTCTAAACATGCCGCGACAAAAAGTGCCTCCTTGTGCCACATGAGAGTAAAAAGAGTCGCCGCTGTGGCGCAGGGCCCTGTAAAGACGCCCGGGGGCGCTGCGCTGAACCTGCGCTTGTCCTCTGCGGCCCTGAGGGAGCCACGTGTTTTGCGTAAATCTGTGCCTGTCTCTCACAATGTATACATTGTTTATTTATTGCCAGTGCGACAGGCGGTGGGAGACTCGACGCCATAATAACCCGTCGGTTGGTGTCGGCGCTGCTCCGCTCCTCCGTGGGTTGTTTAAGGGTCTTTGTAGTTTATGTTTCAGCCTCGAGGCTCCGCGGGGTCACTGCAGCCTGTGGGGGTCACTCGTGGTCCTTTGTCTCTTTCGGTGACGCTCAGCTCCGTGGCTTCCTTTTCCGGGTCAGCGAGGGCAGCGGCAGCACCAGCAGCGAAAGACGTCACTTCCGGCCTCTTCTTCCGGCTCCTTCAGCTCTAGGGGTGGGAGGATCCTGTGTCTGTGCGGAGACCCCCTCAGGCCTGGGACTGAGATCTTCCCCCTCCCCGGGCTCTGTGGAGGTAGGAGCCCGACTGTCCACACCACTTCTCCCACTGTCCCACCTCTCCTCTCCCACCACCTTCTGAGGCCGGACACCCCCTCAGGCCTCGGACTGTCATATTCACCGTCCCCGAGGGATGGCACCCGTGTGTGGAGGTACGACTCTGACTGTCCCACCGCTTTTCTCCTCTCCCAGCTCTCCTCGCCCTGCCTGTCCCTCCTCTCCTCGTCCAACACTCCCTGTCCCACCTCTCCTCTCCCACTGTCTCACCTCTCCTCTCCCACCACCTTCTGAGACCAGACACCCCCTCAGGCCTCGGACTGTCTGTGAGCAGGTGTCTCTGGAGGTAGGAGTCTGACTGTCCCACTCCCCCTGTCCCGTGTCTCCTCTCCCCTACCTGTCCCTCCTCTCCCCGGCCCAGAGAGACCCCCTCTCAGCTTGGCCTCCCTGAGGAGGTTCCTGGGGGCAGAGAGTGAGGCCTCAGCTCCCTCCTGGTGGAGGGAAGGGGCTGCTGTAGTCCATGGCTTTACCGGTGTCTGCACCCCCCCCCCTCTGTGACCTACTCCTTGGATTCCCTCACTACCACCGGGCAAAAGTGCCCCTCATCTCTCTACGGCCCCTCTCTCACACACATTTTATTTGTTTTAAAGCGCAGGTGAAGGCTGGCGTTACTAATAAGAATCTATATCTAACCGAACGAACTCTTTAAATATATATATATATATATTAGGAATAGATAATGAAAGACTGGGGAGAAAAATAGCATCCTAACCTATTTTGTGCAGTTTGCAAGCAGCTCTTTGATGACAGTCTGCATCAGTCACTGTTCTATATCAGGGTTGTATCTTATGAACTGCGGTAACAAAAGAATCTCTGTGACAAAAGTAGAAATCCACTCAGCTATCCACATAATATACAGATCTGTGCTTATAGTAGTCAAAACTGCCACTAGACAAATCTCCGATCTCTCTCCAGCAGGAACATTAATCACCAGAATTATCTAGATATTTTATTGCTGCCTGAAAGCTGAATGCATAAGGAATTCTGAAGCGGATCATTTCAAATCATACGCTATTGTTGTAACCAGAGCCCACCCACCCCCACCGAATCAGCATCAGGTGCGGCCATACAAGTCTTACTGCCCATAATCTGTGGCCCTGCTGTATTCTGAAGAGCTGTGTGGGCCTCAGTCCTGCTTCAGCTGCTGCGGTATCTTTCATCCTGACCCTGCCAAGTACCACTCATCAGGGAGTCATAGGTGCAAAGTTTTCAGTTTGCTTATGTGTCACATTTCAATATTCGTATTGTGCTTACGTGTGACATTTTAACATCTTCGGAGTGACACTTTATTGTGAGGGAAACAAAGCAATTATTGTCAGGTAATTAGAATGATTCTAAAAAGTACTTCTCTTTATTCTTTGTAGTCGTCTTAATTGGAGGTTAGAACAGTTGAAACACTCTAACGGTGCTTATGCATGATTTAAAGGGAACAATAATCTGAACCAGCAGAGCATCACTCTAGTTTGTGCACGCTCACCATTTACAGAGCTGAGCTCTTTGCTAGAATAATGGTAATGCTGCTAGGAATAAAAGGCTGGAGCAGATCAGCACCAGCCTAGCTCAGCAGTGGAATTGGATGCCTGCACTAACAGGCAGGCCCACAGCTTAAGGTCACAGCGGTAGGCGAGGTTCTCTGGATATTACAACGTGGAGCCCTGTCCGCTGTCTAGATGACTGTTATACAGATACTTGTTGGAGATTGATACAATTTGAGATTCGCCTAGTTTGTTACTTTCAGCCCTCAGGAAGTTGAAGGCTTATTGCCAATACGACGAAACACGTCTTGGCTGTTTTTGCTACACACTGATGCGGTATGAACCACACGGTGGATCAAAGATGAGACTGTCATGTAAAATACATCCTTGCAGTTTCAAATATATGATGGATCTGGAATAAAGCAACAAACAGCCTTACGAATCTTGAGATTGGACAATGACTTACATTTGAACTCTGAGTGCTCAGAAGTTACTGTATTCACTGTTTATTGACCGTTGTTTTATGGGTTAGGTTTGGGGTTGCAAGGTAGCCAACCATAGCACTGGAAAACCATCATTTTTTATACTAATTGTTTCTCACATTCCCAGATACTGGTGAGCGCCCAGTTCCTGGCCCGGCTACAGTGAGTTTTTCAGTATTCACCCAAAATTGGTTAGTTTAACTTGTCTTGCATGGTACTTGGCAGACCTGGGGGTTAGACTAACACATTTTAGTGCTGGTGTCGTGCTACATTGCATTTACATACCTTCTCAACCAAGTGGCGGAGTCAACATGGCGCTGTGCTGTCATAAAACAACTTATGCACAGTGCTTACTGTGTGCTGCCATGGCGCTCTGCATCAGAATGCCTTCTAGGCAATTCACATTTTAATAGCCTGTTGGCTGGGCTGGGTGAACTCGCTCAGATGTTGCTATGGTACTCCCAGGCCAGCCCCATCGGACTCACTTCTTTGGTACAGTATTTCCGCCACAACGCCGCATGGCAAATGCTTGTCAATACATGGTATCACAATATTACTTTTTGTGGCAGAAATGTCCCCACCCCAGCTAAACCTTCTTTTAGGAGTTGAGGGCTGCATATTTTATTTACTTACTCACTGCATTTCACTTTGTTTTTTTTTCTGTCCCGCCATTTTTAAATGTCACCAGCTACCACTGGTCTGCGGAGTGACCCAGGGCTACAGTGACATATGGGAGTAAAGCCACGTTTCTCCACTGCCATGTGTCAGGTCTACAACAAGGAGGCAACAGGGGAGAGCAAGGATTAAAAACAAAAAGTACCAGGATCGAAACCTGAACCATAGAAGGGCATCAATAAAGCAATTAATCAGAACGTTGTCCATGCTCCATCGAAGGGACAAACACACCAGGAAGAATGTGAAACTGACAGGCACTGACCAATGAGATGCAAGGAAAGATGCAAACAAAAAAATCTTGCAAGCGAATCTCAAGCATAGCCTACAAATGTTGTAGAGGAGCAGCTTGAGACGAGATGGAGATGCGCAGTGATCGATGTAGGCCACAAACACCCCCTCGTGAAAAATGTCAAACACCAATAGTTGCCTCCGTACCAAAACCTAGAATGCTCTTGCCTTAACTGCCCGAGGGTCTGAGACAGATAATGAGACAGACATACTAGGCCAGATGCAAAGACAGACAGACAGACACACACACTCACTATTAAACACATTCGCTGACACAAACACTTAAAAAAAACATACACTGTACCTGGAACAGAGGATTTTGAGGCAAAAAGAGGGTGGGGAATGTAGGTTTGTTTTTGTTCAGTAACACAGGCCAACTACAAGGCTCTCTGAATAATGAAATGTTTTATTGTTCTCCAGTTATCATAAGCTCAAATTCTTTAAAAAGTATGTAAAGTTCCCGACAGGATCGGTTCTTTTATTTTCCTTAGGCTTAGGCCCAGCAGACTACTTCCTAGCGCCAGAGACCGACTAGAGCTCCACCTCCAATTAAAGGAAAAGGTAAGTGTCATTTTAACCCAGATAAAGTAAACAAACAAAAAAAAAATTCTTGGATAGCAGAGTCCTCTCAACATCTCATTTATGGCTGTTCTTCTCAGCTATATTTTTTCCAGCTATGTTCTACTTTCTATGTACTGTTTCACACTCTCTTCTCCTCTCCTATCAAAAGAATAATGCCCTTAGTTAAGCCATCAAGACTTGTTCTAAACGAAAAGGAACCCAGGTGGTATTAGGACTCAACCTGTAAGCAGGATTCTATGAATAATTGTCATTATTTTGCCCTCAGTTGCCACCCAACGGCACTGCACCAGCCTCTATGCCCGCAGATTAGCTGACCTGTTCCTTCCACAGGTTAACCCTGTCTCGCACCTGGTCAGCCATGGTCCTCCCATGAACAAAGGTGGGGTGCAGCGTTTCCAGGAGTGCAGTTTTCCATCTTTGTCGTTTGTCTGTATTTCAAGGTTTGACTCTTGGCTCTCTGGTCCTCTTTCCTTCAATAGCAGCTTCTGAGCTTTGATTCCACTTGGCTGTCATAGGTAATGTAGCTCTTCCTCATGTTCCCTGTGCAGGAGGTATCCTCCTCTGTGAGTCGACTCCTTGTTGGCAGTCCTCCGCTTCCCAGGCCTTGGGGTCAAAGATTGCCATCCTGAGAGAACCTTTTATAGGCCTTTGCTGGTTTTCGATCTCCATGTCTTTCCTCTCTGATGCTCTTTCTGTCTTCTAAGTTTTTTCCTTCTTTCCCTGCTTGTCAGTCTTTCTTTTCTTTCTGCATTTTCTTTTGTTCTTTCTTTGCATGCTCTCGTCCACTCTCAGCATGCTGAGGGAGTCATTAGGACTCTTCCTCCTTAGGTAAGTACTATCATCCACGGTGGGGTAGATGGTAGCCTTGTTTTTTTCCTAATGACCAAAACTGCGAAATCATACATTTTTCTGTTAGCTCTCTGTAACCAAAAATACAACACTGTACTTTACTCTCCAGCCTACTAACAAGACGTTATTAAAACCACATGTTGAAAAACTAGCACATACTCAATCCACAGACTGGAGGCTAGTTTAGTATTTGTTTTACTCGACACACAAAAAACAAAACATGAAACAAATAGATAAGCATTTTCATTGACACTGGGACTAATGACTACATATTTGAGACCCTGCAGGGACTACAAATAGTATACATTGCCTGGACACACATGTACTTTTCTTTCTTCAAGGTTATGTCAAATAGTTAATTGACAACAAATGACTGCCCACAGCTCAGAAACCCTCTTGGGGACACAAATGCTATTTTTTTTTCTCCAAATTATGATACTTTCATTTGTGCTCCTCAGACCCAAAACTAAGATGCTCTGCTTCACTAGCCATACTACTAGCAAGACATAATGAATCCTAAAATTCATTTTGAAACTAAACTTTAACTCAACAAGAGGCTTGGGGCCTCATTACGACCCTAGCGATCTAATAGTCTCCAGGGTTGCAGTGGCAGTCAGACTGCCGCCATATTACGACTGCGGTGGTAGCGCTGTGATTGTCATTAATCGATCTCTTGTCCTACGCCACCTAATTCTCTCACCCTTCCGTCGAAGCATCTACTGTATCTAGTGTCTCCCGTCCATCAACCACCTCTGTCCACTCGGGCGCCATAGATCGGCGTCGGACTCCCTTCACCTCTTCCCTCTGCAATGCCCTTTCTTCTGTTCACGCCCAGCACATAAGATCAATCACCCATGTCTCCACACTAGGTCCTCCTGAGTGCCCTCCAGGCCCTGGACACCCATCGCCTACCTAGGGCCAGAGCCAGGTCAACAAATCTATTCTTCACCTTTTTAGGGTAGGTCTGTTGAAGAGGCCTAACGGGCAAACCACAGGTGTGGTGTCTTTTCAAAGACAGATTAATTCTCAAAACCACCTTGTCCCAGAATCCCATGAGGCTGCAGAATGTTTGGTGGTGGATTTCGCTTTCACTCTGGCTATGCAGAGTCCACAAAGAATCAGGCAGATACTTAGGCAGTGGGACTGTCAGTGGGGGGGTCGTTTGTCCCTATGTGGATGCTGTGCTTGGAACGTTCAGCAGGCCACTTGTATCAGGAAGCCAATTAGTTTACCAACAAATTCAGAATCTTACTTTGAACTAGGTGCTATCAGAGGCATTTCATACACTCCCCAACCCACTACAATCTTCCCGAAAGCATCCAGTGAGGAACTTGAATGCCTAAAGTATGGGCACTCCAATAATCAAGCCTTTTTACAGGAATTTAGACCTAAAAGCTTCACTTAATGCATGCTGCGAGGGAGTATTGCATTGTACCACTTATTATAGAAATAAGCATTGGGAAAGCAAGAGGGTTTTGCCTTTGGGACCCATTGGCTTTGCCAGTGCCTCTTGGCAATGCTATACAGCAGTATCATTTTTTAGGAGCATACATGAATGATGATATGTGCACATACAAGTGTCTTTGCTTGCCCGCTTGTCATTACACGCCTTGTAACTGATACGGGGGCCATTTTCTTTTACCTGTCCAAGATGTCTCAAGAAAGGTAAATAATAAACAGAAATAAAATAGCACAAAAGTGATTTTTCTAGGCAGGAGCTTTAGAAGCAATTTCCCGCCCAGTCCTAGCAATTTTTTTTTTTTTTCCAGGATTGCAACAGAGAGGAAAAGCAGTGTGTGATGGAAAGCAACAGGGTGGGGAGAAGCACACACTTCAGAAAGCAACACGGAGCATGGTGTTTGGGGTAGTTTGTTTGGAAGGAGAAGCACATGAGAGAACTTGCAACATGAGGGAGGCAACAGCACAGAAATACACGAGGGTGTCTGAAAACAAAGATGTACTACAAAGCCACTAACGTGAATAGCTTGTTGAAAATCAATAGTTTCTATCCATGACCACTATATAAAAATCTCCCATACAGCCAATTTTCAGAATCCGAAGAAACTGTAGTGACATTCAGGACTACAAACAGCAAGCAGGGGAACTTGTGGAGAAATTGAGGTCTAGAGAAAGACCTGATCATATTATTACAAAGAGTTGTAAACGAGCCAAGAACCAAAACGGAGAAAGACTTTTAGATCCAATAGAAACTACACCTAAGATCAATCCTCTAACTTGTGTCACCACATATAAAGTTGTCTGATTTACATCAAGAAAATAATTAACAACAATCAGCATATTATCAACTCTGGGTCTTTGAACTTTGAGAGACATAGGTTTGTCCACAAAAGAGGCCGGATCATTTGGTCCACACCCAACCCTACACACCACCCACCAACCCTACACACCACCCACCAACCCTACACACCACCCACTAGGATAAAGACTGTATTACAACTTTGGAGTTTACAACCAGTCGTGGCGCATTTTCCTTCCAGCTCCTATAATTTGTGTCATCTGACTAGCCCCACTAAGGCCATTGATCTAGGCCTGCATAAGCAATGAGAGCTGAGAAGACACACCAATTGTCTACACTCAGTCATGTCTAATAAGATCCACTAAAGGTGGATTGAACACACCACTTTAGCATATATGACCTTGAACAAGGTAATTTAGCTGTACTTGATCATATTTGCATGGTAAAAAGAAACCTGTGTAAATAGGATATTCATAAACAGCTGAGAACATTCTCTCAACTGTTCGGTTAAACGCACTCATGAACGTCTGTATCAGTACATTGTTCAGAAGGCAAAAGGGACTATGCGAGCTTGCTAATTAATTAAACAGGGGTTTAAACATATGCTTGCCACACCTCAGACATGAGGAGGCTGTAAATACCAAAAGGATTAAGACCTCATAAACGGAGATGATGATTTGGATGGTCATAGACAAGTAGTTCCCTTGTTATGCCTCTGAAATGTTAACCCACAAACATTGGGATATATCCTGCTCTTTGGATTCTAGCATTATAAGATGGCTCCTAAGTAGGAGCGCTGAAGAAGGAAAGGTTTTCATGTTTTATGTATACGTTGGGAGATGTCACTTGGAATTTTGTCCTGAAAAAAGGTGGTACTATCTGCATACTCCACTGAAAAGAGTCGATGGATACTTTGGACTAAATCTGCTGAAGTTTGGGATGCAATAAATGATTACTACTTGAAAACAGCATGCATCTCGAATCATGATTCAAACAGACTAGTAGTGGATAAAGGCATATGTGGGTTATCTTTTGTGTTTCTCCCCTTGTATGTTTTTAATTATTTGTTTTTCAATATTTTTCATTGTTTGCACCGTATTTTGCTTATGTTTTTTATTTATGCGGGGGGGCGTGGCCTGCGGCCGATGAAGCTGCACGCTTAGCGTGGCGCTCCGGTGCTGTGAACGGGGCCCGGCTGAAATAATAGCACTTCCAAACCCCGAAAATGATCGGCAAGATAGGCCGCGGTGAGCGGAGTCCCGTCCGATAAATGCGGAGTAAACTCTGGCGAGAAAAGAATAGCGGCTGAGGAGGTGAACGGCGTCTCGCCCGACGACCTCGAGGAACCAAGATGGCGGCAGCCTCTGGACCCTGGCCCGGCTGAGTTCGGACCCCAGAGCGGAGAGACCAAAAACCTGACTGAAGCGAGGTGAGATCACCCGCGCCCCTGGAGCGACCCAACGGCTACCCCCCCCCCCACCTAAAATACGAAAGGTCGACGGGGCCCTAACCACATGGTAGTGTACACCGATCGGGACGACTAGACCTTCCCTCTGCCGGGAGTGGTGACTTGATAAACACAGCCCTGGTCCCCGGCAGATACAGCTACCCGCCTGTGCAGGCACTGAGTAACAAGGATGGGGAAGCCCAAGAAACGCGAGGGGCAGGCCCTAGAAGACACAGATGGCACCCAAACTGCAGGACGGCCCCAGAGAATAGACCCCCGAGATGGCACGGCTGACCAGGAAACAACTTTGTGTACTACGCTCCATGCCATCAGAGAATCTCGAGAAGCACTAGAGCAAAAAATAGATAACCTGACTGTAGACCTCTCCCTACTGCGAGATGATCATCGTAGGCTAACGGAGAGAGTGGGATCGAATGAAAAGGGGATTAAGCTCGTGGCCACAACCCAGAAGTCTTCTTCTAAAGAACTCTTGGAAATTACCTTTCGTGTAAAAGCGCTAGAAGCAAGAGCGGAAGACGCTGAAAACCGTGCCTGCAGGAGCAACATAAGGCTGATTGGCGTACCGGAAGGAGCGGAGACTGCGGCGGTAAATATGGAATCCTTCCTGGAACACTGGATCAAAGAAACAATACCTCCTGAAGGTCTATCAACATTTTTTGCCATAGAAAGAGCCCATAGGGTGCCTAGCAGGCCTCCTCCCCCAGAAGCAAGAGCTTGACCAATAGTGGCAAAACTCCTGCACTTTAAAGACAGGGATTACATTCTGTCACAAACGCAACTGAAAGGTGAAATAGCACTAAATAATCAGCGTGTTATGCTCTTTCTGGATTTCACCAAAGGAACTCAGGAGCAAAGGGCCTCCTTCAACAATCCCAAACGAATCCTCTGTGAAAATGGGATAAAATACGGCATGCTCTTCCCGGCCAAACTCAGAGTGGAATATGAAGGGAAAGTACATTTCTTTACATCCCCACAGGTAATCGACAAATGGGTGGAAGCCAAGAATATCACAGCCCTGGGCCCCCACCACGGAATTAGTAGCAAAACCCCCAGAAAGCGCAGCAGATCCTCCAAACGGAATAAAGAGATTGCTCCTCCAAGGCACCAAGCTCTCCAAGAAATGCGCGAGGCTTTGGACGCGGCTGCGGCACTGGGCCGGGGCTCTTTCCCCTCCTCCCAGAATTCTGGACACCCCTCGGACCACGAATCGTGCAGTGGAGACTCATTGAGCTCGTCGCGGGATACCCTCACCAGCCTACCAAAAGTGACTCTGAGATCCTCGGAAGAAATCATTTGACTCTTCATTGTTAGAATGGTTACTAAAGGAACACTGAGAAGCATCAAATAAGTATGGTCTAGATAGCAGAAGAACAACTCTCCGGAATATCCACACTCAACATGCCCTGCGCAACACCTTAATGGGTAGCTAAATATAATCTCGCTGGGTCCCGGAACCGGCCTGGAGCTCTTGGTCGCTGACATGCCACCCTCCTATAGGATTTTAAGACAAGTTATAATAGTTTGGACGGGAATAGTTCTTACCACCGGTCCTGGGGAGTGGGAGTTGGGAGTTGAGTTTACCAAGTTAGTATTAAGGGATAATCTAGCACTTACCATTTATGAAGCTGACAGCTCACACATTGAAATCACGCCGCCACAGTATAATCCTATACACAGTAATTTCCTCATCCTCCCTAGTTTCTACAAGGTTAGCAACCAAAATGGAAACCACAAAGTATAAGATAATAACCTGGAACGTTAGAGGTCTAAACAATATGTCCAAACGTTATAAAGTATACAATTACTTAAAGGGCAGGGGGATTCTCATTGCTCTACTACAGGAAACGCACCTGGTAGAACAGGAAGTTAACTCCCTTAAGAAACGGTGGAGAGGTCAAATAATCGCAACTAGTTACTCAGCTTTTGCAAGGGGAGTATTGATCTGGATCCGACCGGGGGTGCTCTTTCAGCTTCTTCACAAGCACATAGACAGGGACGGGAGATATGTAGTTGCCTCAGGGAGACTGGGAGGAAGAGATGTAACATTAAGCGGGATATATGCACCCAACCAGGACCAGGGGAAATTCCTCGATAAATTGTCCCTTGAAATAGGCCCACTCTTGACAGGTCCTAATATAATCGGAGGGGATTTCAACTGCATAGCTAACGTTTGCCTGGACAGATCACACACCCCCATTTCACAGTCCCCTACTCTAAAAATTGCTAAATCATTTGCAGAGTGGCAAAAACACTGGCACCTGGGAGACTGTTGGAGGCAGCTTAACCCTCATACTCAGGACTTTTCATATTACTCGGCGGTACACGACCTACATGTCAGACTAGACACTTTTTTAGCCTCTCCTGAAATTCAAATGGACGTAATCTCCGCTGAATATCTGTGCCGTACAATATCTGACCATAACCCTCTGATTCTATCGCTATCCTGGGGAAGGGAAAGAACGACTATTCCAACATGGCGTCTGAGGGCTGAAATGCTTGAGGATGAGGCACTCAAACATCTTTTGCATTCAACCATAGTTGATTTCTTTAAACACAACGCACAAACTGCGTCCTCCAGATCCATTGAATGGGAAACATTCAACATAGTTATAAGAGGCACCTGTATCAGTGAGAACATAGGGGCCCGGAAATCTATGGAAAACAAGCTCGGTAGCCTGGAGGATTCCCTCAGAGACCTTGAGCGCAGACGCCCTACACAACATGATCTGGCCCCCCTCCTGAAAGACCAAAAATAAAATAACAGAAGTAAACAATAGGCTATCACAATATGATTACAAGCAGCACATAATCAAACAACACTCAGAGGGGGATAAGCCTGGTGCCCTACTGGCGTGGCTGGCTAACCCACCTAAACAACAAACTGTCATAGTGGAAATAGAAGACACCCCAGGTACCAGCGTATATAGCCAAAAAGAGATTACCTCTAGCTTTAGCAACTACTATTCAACACTATATGCACCCCCCACCCCCCACGGTTGCTATATTCAAATCCCACTGCTAGGGTGAGAATAAGTAACACCATATCTGATTCATTTTTGATGGGCAGAGGAACTAGACAGGGTTGCCCACTATCCCCTCTCCTTTTTGCAATAGCAGTGGAGCCCCTGGCCCAAATGGCTAGAACCGGGCAGCACTTCCAAGGCATTTCAATCAACGACTGGACACATTATATCGCCCTTTATGCCGACGATATGGTGCTTTTTCTCCGTAACCTAGGAGATGATCTACTAAGTGTAATAACCATGCTTGAGAAATACGGAATGGCCCCCAGACTTCGGATCAACTGGAGGAAGTCCACTATATTCCCCATGTCAAGTAGCACACCATAACCGAATGAGACGAGAGGGTTACCCTGGTCTCCTAACACTTTTAAATATCTAGGAGTAAACATATACCATACTACAGAAGACCTCCTAGAAGGAAATATTCATAGAGCAATCAGAGGAGTCAGAACTAGCATGCGCTTCTGGGAGACTCTACCATTAACAGTGTCCGGCAGAATTGCCCTACTTAAAATGATAGTGCTACCCCGAATGCTATACTACTTCTCTACCATCTCATTGGTAATCCCGAAAGCAGTATTCAGAAGCACTGACTCTATGATCGTGAGCTTTATATGGGGTCCTAGCAGGCACAGAATCGCACTAAATTCATTGCAGAGACCCACTGCAGAAGGGGGCCTTGCTGCCCCAGACCTAGAAATCTATTACTGGGCAGGTCAACTACAATGGCTAGCAAAACTTATCAGCGAACCCCCAGGTGCGACAGACTTACAGATTCCACTGAACTGTCCATCTAAAAAGATACTAGGGATAGTACTGACTCCTAGGAAATCTAGATTACAATTACCAGTGGAATAGGAATCAACTAGACACTGCTGGGAGCAATTCCTAAGAAGAACCCGTACAAAAACCCCATACACACCTGAGGCTCCCCTGGGATGCTTGACTTATGCTTTGGGAGACCACACTCTTAGAGGTCCCAATAAGTTGGAAGAACACAACATCACAAAACTAGGTGATATTTACAATAACAGGAGACTCCGCACTTACTCGGAGCTCCAAGATCAATTTAATCTCCCATCAGGTTTGTTCCTTACATATAACGCAGTCACCAGACCCGCACAAAAAATTTGGGGGTCAGCAGCTTTCGAACCTCCAACTCACAGTGGCTGTAACATCCTCTGCACAATAGGAGAAAGGAAAGGAATGATCTCAGAAATATATAAATCATTACAAAGCAGTTCACACACACCCCTAAAAAAACTCAGAGACAAGTGGCAGACTGATTTAAACACAACAATTGAAGATGAGCAATGGACAAAGATCACCTCCCATACTTACTCCGTATCTAGAAACGCCAGATTCAAATTAATAAATCTTTACATTTATCATAGGGCCTACTTAACCCCGCAAATGATAACTAAAATATACAATACAAACGAAGCGAGATGCCCTAGATGTACGGAAACAGCTGCAGGTCTGGTACACATGCTGTGGAGCTGTTCACAACTCAAATCATATTGGTCAGAGATATTTACGAGAATCTCCGACAGCACTAGCAGGAAGATCACCCTGTCCCCACTAGTGGCCCTAGTAGGAGACTCCCCTCGCTTTACTGCCCACAAAATGTCCAATAAATTTATTGACTTGGCTCTGGTCCTGGCCAAAAGAGAAATCACCTCACACTGGAAAGACTCAGTAGGCCCGCAAGTTAAGAAGTGGCAAGAAGCGCTAGAAAAATGGGCAGAAGTGGAGGGTTCTGTGCTGCTAAAAGAAGCGCTACAGGGCCGGAGGCCGAGAGAGGGTGCTACACAATGGGACTCAATACTGGAAAGTTTGAAAAACTTAGACTCCCCGACACCTGGAAAGGATCAGACGACCTCAGACTCCGAACCAGAAGCACTCCCCACACCCACGACATAGAACTTTGGTAGCGATTGATACTCTGCTTAAACCATCAAGAACTGTCAGCTCAGGAATATAATGTGTTGATTTAAGTGCAATATGGGGGGTAGGGGGTTTAACAGCGAGAAATTGGGGATTTACTGTTCATGGTTAAAAATCAATAAAAGATATCTAAAAAATAAATGAAATGTTTTTTATTTATGCCAAAATAGGTGGAAAAGAATAGCAATTCTCCTAGTGAAGACACGGAGGCTTCTATTATGCATATATTCCTTTAATGCCACCCCACCCAGCACTTCAAAGAAGATAACATAAATGAAATATTCCAGAACAGAACACTAAGTGTACATATCAACTTCATGGAGACCGTATTCTGCCTCTTTTAAATGCTTTATCCAGATAAGTAGCTCAACAAGAAATCAGCCAAAAGCAACAACAGTGTAAGACGTCTACCAGCAGTTTGGCCATGTAATAGTCTTGTTCCTCTTCCATTCATCAAACAAGTAGAACACCAGTGGATCTACGCCATTCACTAAAGTAAAGTGTATTACTGCAAATTATCTGCAAACAACGAAAATTGTTATATATTGCACTAATAGACAAATTAGACAAACTACAAATGATTAGTATAGTCAAGCAAAATTTAACACACTTCAAATATTTTTCTGTTGGGTAAGACAAATATTTCTTATATAAACTGTTTAGTTGTTTTTCTTTTCTTTCTTTTTAACATCAGATAAACTATATGGGAGGGTTAGAAAGCGTGACTTTTAATGAAATTCAGATTCTCTTGGCATTTCATTAGGAGAATTACTATATCAAATGCTACCATAATGCATGTTGGTAGCCCTTGAGAACTACATCAGACTTATGTTCAATTGGTTTAAAATAATGTTTTGCAAAAGTAGTGGAGTTAAACTAATCGGCTGCTCTCTAAATATCCTCTAACCTGTTACCTTTGTAAAAGGACTGACTGCCATAGCACCTCTCATAGAATGTGCTTGAAATTACTGTAAGTTGATGCCAGCTGATTGCATAGTCCATTTAACCCATCTAGCAGTCGTGGCTCTAGTAATCGCCTTAAAAGGCTTAACAAAAGAAATCAATAGTTGGCCAGTACCACCCGGTCGAAATCCATTCATTCTTCAATCATATTCTTTCATACAGTTCACCACACAAAGTGTTTTGCATGAATCAAAGCGTGGATAAAAGATTGATTCAGACATAGTCTTGGTTCTTTTTGTAATCTCAAAGGTAACCCCAAGAGCATCATAAACTCTGTGACTTACCTCCAAGACTTTAACGTCTGACACTCTTCGACAACAAATTAAACAGAGTAAAGAGGCCAACTTCATGGAAATCTTTTGAGGTCCAAATACTGATTGCAAGGCCAAGATGAAAACATAGAGAGAACCAAATTAACATCCCATAGAGAACTATACCTAGATCTACGAGGTCTTCTTAGTCTAGTGCTTTTAAGCACCTTGCAAACCAAAACGTTCTTTCCAACCGATCTGTCATTAATGAGTCTGTGTCCCGCAGAAATTGCGTACCTATAACAGTTTAATGTCCTACAACTAGGACCTTTATCACACTGTTCTACTAAGACGTTCACAACCTCCACTGCAGGGGGCTCCACGGGATCCAAGTCCCTTTCCAAGCACCAACATACCCAAACCTTCCATATTCCTTTATACCTACGGTGAGTACACGGTGCCCATGATTCATCCAAGAGTTCTCCAACTCTACCCAAAAGATCTGACATTTCTCTGGATCACCTGACACTTTCCATGCAATAAGGTTCAAGGTCCTATTCAGAACTACAGGATGTTCTTCTCCATATGCGTTTTTAAAAGGTCTTGAACTACAGACATCAAGAAGGGGATGTCACAAGCTAGATCAAGGTACCTCAGAAACCAAATCTGAGAGATCCAAAATGGAGGTCTCAGGACAAGAGAGCACCTCTCTTGTCTGACCTTTTGAAGGACTCTCGGTATCATTGGGAAAGTAGGAAACGCATAAGTCTGGAGGAAGGCATTCACTGCCAGAGCACCTGAATCTGGGTTCCAACTGAAGTATCTCTCCAGTTGAAACGTCAGTCTGCTAGAGAAAAGATCTAATTGAAGAGGGCCCTAGACATGGGATAGACTTCTGCAAAAATCTGGATTGAGTTTCCAATGGCTGAAATCACTTACAAATCTTGAATTCCAATCTACACTGACATTTGCCCTCCCATGAAAATGTTCTGCCTTTAGTTTGATCTTGTGCTCCAAACAAACCAACTAAAGCTTTTTTTGCTAAAGAAGACAGATCTGAAGATTTTTTTCCACCTAGTCGATTGGTATATGCTACTGCAGAAACACTGTCCATCTTTAGCAGTACTACGCTGCCCTTCAAACATTTTGTGGACCTCATAAGAGCTTAGAGCCCTGTTGTCAACTCTAAACAGTTTATATGTTGTTTCTTCTCTAAATGTGACCACAAACCACCAGTGTCATGTGTGCCTAGGCGTGCACCCCAACCAGTAGATGTCGCGCCCCACTCCAAAATGAAGTCTGGAGAACAACCAAAAATTGCTCTGCGATTCCATTCTCCAGCCACCAGGAAAGTTCTATTCTGGCATCCCCATCTAGGATTACCCTGTCTCCATATCATAAGCCTTCCCGAAGAGCTTTCGCTTTTATTCTCTACATTGCTCGGTAATGTAACGGGCCTGGGAAGATGGCCTGGTTGGGTGAAGATAAAAGACCTAAGAGTCTGGATAGCTCTGTCAGTGTTATAGACTCCATTTTGATGAGTAAAACAGATTTCGTTCCGTATTCTTGTGATATTTTTTTAAAGGAAGTTGGAGAACTACATTTACAGTATCAATGGTGAAACCCAAGAACTCTAGTCCTGGACAGGGTAAGAACAGACTTACCTTTGTTTACAATAAAGCCTATATTCTGTAAAAGGGAAATAGTCATAACTGGATCCTTCAGAATCTGCGACTGGCATTGAGACATGATGAGGATGTCGTCCAGATAGATGATCATCCGTATGCCTCTCTCTCAGAGATAGGAAGCTCCTGGCCTCAGACCCTTGGTAAAAACCAAGATGCTGACGACTGGCCAAAAGGAAGTGCACGGAATTGGTAAAGGCGACTCTTCCAGATGAACTGAAGTTAAGATTGGTATTCCTTGGCCATTGGATTCGTAAAATAAGCATTCTTCAGGTCTAATTTCACGAGCCAATCCTCTTTCACCAACATATCTCTTAGAAGATGGATACCTTCCATCTTGAAGTGTCTGTAGACTAGGAATTTGTTTAGACTTAGATTTATTACAGGCCTCCTCCCCTTGTCGGGAACAACTTGTTTTCTAGGGGCACTTGTAGGATGGCTCCTTTTCATAACATAGTACCTACCTCTTCCTCTACAATAACTTCCTGTGAGGATGATAAATTCAGTTCTCTTGAGCAAAAGGACTGGAAGGGTTCTTTCCAGAAATCTATTTTGAATCCTTGAATGGTTTGTAAGACCCATGGGCCTTGTGTAACTGTTTCCTAAACATGGAAAAAGAACCTGGGATGACCTCCCATCTTTATCGGGAAAGAAGGAAAATTTGATGTACTCACCCTGGTATCCTGACGAGGTTTGACTGCATTCTTTGTTGCCTCTTCCACAGAAAGGGCGTCCTCTCTGAGAGAAGTTTCTGCCTTGGTATCCTCTGTAGACTCCTCTTGGTTGTCTATAGCTGGAAAAGTGGGACCTTTGTATGCCCTACCCGGCAGAAAGTCCCCTTCTGCCAGCCTGTCTAAAAACACCTGGACTAAACACTTTACACATGTATTTTGTGCTTTGTCTAGGGCGGTAAAGATTGCAACATACTTACAAGTTTTGATCACGTCCTCCCCATTGAAAGGACCCTTAGGATTTCCTCTGCAAGGTCCCCAAGTTTATTGACTAATAAGTCAATATTCCTTGCCAGAGGTCCTAACACATCCAGAAGACGATCCTGGACGGATTTGCGCGATCTCTCAAGGCCACACCTAGGGTCTCTAACCAGTTTTAAAAGAAATGTTATTAACTCTTGGTGAAGGTTAGGTGTAAGTAAGGTCTTATCGTGTTTGACCTGCCGATAAACTGTGTTTATCATCGTTTTGTTATTAAAGAGGTGGGGCCATGGGGGATGACGGGGAGTGCACTGTGCACTCCCCTCAGTGCGCATGTATGTTTGGCAGGCTTTCTCAGGCTGGCCAAACACACATGCGCACTGTGCTCTCTCTAGCCTGGCACTGTGTTACCGAGCTTGAGAGAGCAGGCACAGGCTCCCAGTCAGCCTGGGAGCGCCCTGGCTGGGCACTCCAGCCAATCCTAACGCTGCTCTGAGCAGCGTCAGGAGCTGCTGCAGGGCAGGCTGGGAGCCTGTGCCTGCAGTGAGGAGGGAAAAAGGAGCGGCACGGAAGCAGGTTAGTTTTTATTTTTTATTTATTAAGTGTTCTGGTTTCCAACACACCACCCCACCGGCCGCGTGCCTCCCTGCCCTTTTAGAGCACAGCGAGCCGCAACTGTTCCTAACTCTCCTCTCAAGGAGGTTACAAATCCATCTCTTGGTGAATTTTGCCATGTGTTCCTGTGGGTGCCATTCTGCACTCTTTGGGTGCTAGATATTATCGGGGAGAACACTTCTTCACCTAGTGGATCTCTAATTACATCCTTTGAGGAGGATGGGAGGTCTTCCTCCATAAGGAATTTGTCTTGATGGAATTCATCATTGTTCAAATCTAGGATATATTCATCTAAGGGGTTCTCATTAAAAGATTCAACTTCATTTGCATCGTTGGGGACATCAGAGTCCACTGTGCCATGAGGGTCACTATTCAATTTTGCGTTGCATAGTATGCCCAATCTTTGTGAGGTGCTTGGACCTCCAATTCTCCTTGAGGTGCATAAGACCTCCATTCTATGCAAGGTGCTTAGACCTACTTTTTTATTTTTTTATAGGCTTCAATCCCTTTTTCAGTGTTATCGAGATGCGTAGTTTTCCTTTACGCTTACCCGTTTGTACTTTGAGCCGTCCTCTCCAAGGTAATAGGAAGAGAATCCCCTCCATCATCATCTGAGTCACTCAAGCATGAATTGGTCTAGTGTCTCTTGAAACAGGACCGCATTTCATGTTGAATTAGTTTTCATTAATTCTGCCCTGCCAACTTTCAGATGTGTGGCCATCTATGTCTGATGTGTGGCCTCCTATGTCAGACATTTTACAGGCTCAAAACGAGTTTGGCTAGTGAAGCAGATTAGTAACAAAACAGCTTTTAGGTAGATAAATCAGAATTCAGCAAATATAGTAATTAAGGTAAATTGTTAAATGAAGTAGAAACTGCAAAAGGGTGCCCATTCTTCTTGGGAAGTCATTTGGAAGGTGGATACAGTTGCCAAACCAAGTGGAGATTGAAACTGTCAAGTTGATGCATCAAGAGTTCCATACGATCCCATATAAAACAAATGGAAGGACATAGTCCCAAAGAAAAATGGAGGTTAAAATCTCAAGCTGATAGACCGTTCCCCATTCCATTCCTCTAACCTCTAATGGTGTACTCAAGGAAGAAACTCTGGCCGCCTCTGTTAGAATGCAGCCTGTTCGTCGAACTTACTAGGTTACGGCCCAGAAGTGAAACCGCTGCTGGTTATAGGGAGCGGCTTGCTCGCCGAAGAAAAGTACTTCAGAGTAAAGAGCGATTCTGAAAGGCTACAGCTCAGAAGTTAAACCGCTGTTGATGTGGAATAGAGATGTGACCTCGTTGGTCGCCTTCAAGGAAGTGGCCTCGGAGGGTGCACCCGAAGGCCGCCTTCAAGGAAGCTGCCTTGGAGGGTGCACCCGATCTTTTGAAATAGGATTGGTTATACCGCTCTTGTAGCAAAACGGAGACCGAGGCGTCTGAGGAGTCACCTGGGCGGGAACAACAGAAGCGGGATGAATACTCCCAGTTAGGAAAACAAAAGCCCTGCAGAGGAAGGTCAATGTTCATTCATTAACAGTAACCCTAGTAAGGAAAAAGTTCCTTAAATTGGAACCTCACATAATTCACTTAAAGGTTCTAACAAGTAATGAGAAAGAGAAAGATACTTATCTGCAGGGAGCAGCATTTAAAAGAGGCAGAATACTGTTTCCATGGAATTGATATGTATACTGCGGGCCTCATTAAGAGTCTGGTGGGCAGCGGAGGCCGCCTGCCAAACTCTCTAGGACGGAAGACTGCCAGTCCGGTCGTCCGCCCAGTGGCCCTATTAAGAGTTTCCCTCTGGGCCAGCAGGCGACTCACAACAACATTGAGGTCGGCTTGTGATCAAGCTCGCGGCAATGTTGTTGTGCAACAAGAGCACCCGTCGCGCTCTTCAGGCAGTGAAAAGCGCAACGGGGCTGTCCATGGGGGCCTCTGCGCTGCCGATGCCAAGTACATAGGCAGTGCAAGGGCCCTCATGGGGCCCCCGGCACCCTGTTTCCGCCAGCCTTTGTTGAAACCGCCATGCAAAGGCTGGTTTACACGGGCGTCATAATCCCCAGGGCAGCACTGCCCTGTCGGATTAAGGCCGCCGGCACCTCCATGCTGTCAACCTGCTGCAACCTGGCGGTGCCGGCGGTCGGACCGTGGAGCTTTCGCCACGGTCAAAATGTGGAGGCCGGACCGCCACATTGGCAGTGATAGGATCTCCACGCAGCCCTGGCGGTCTCATGACCACCAGGATCGTAATAACTGCCTGAGTGTTCTGTTCTGGAATATTTTATTTATGATGTTATCTTCTTTGCATTGAGTGGCATTGAAGGAATATATGTATAATATTAGCTTCTGGTCTTGTAATTAAATTAATCAGTTGACAGCTAGATGATGAACATTTTGTCATTGTCCATCTATGGTATAACTGGATATGTTTTGGCATATGTGGTATTAACCCCTTGGGTGCCCAGGACGAGCTGGTCTCCTCCTCTGCACCGGGAGGACGAAACTAGTTGGCCGAGCACCACCCTCCCCTGGGCAGAGATGAAAGGGGAATCGCTTCCCCTTCAAACCGTGACCCCCATGTGGCATCTGATGACGTCAGCGCTTTTTCGTGCGCTGTCCTCATAGGCCTTTCCTCCGGCGCTGGAAGCTCAGCTTCCAGCGCCTGATCGAAGGAGAAATGCAAAAGCATTTCTCCTCCGATCACGTGGAGGGGGAGGAGAGGCATGAAAGGAGAGGAAAGGCATTTCCTCTCCTTTCATGTCTCTCTGAGCATTTCTGCTGCCCGACACCAGGGCAAATTTTATTTATTTTTTTATGTTTGGAGAGCGACCCCCTTGGGCAAGGGTCGCTCCGGGGGTGGGAGAGGGGGGAGGCATTATAATTAGGCCATTTTGGCTCCCCCTAGGGGCAGATCAGCCTTACGATCTTCCCCCGTGGGGGCAGAAACTATTAGACACCAGGGAATATTTTTTTTGTGAGCTATTTCAAGTAAGGGCAGCGGCCCCTTGGGCAAGGGCCACTTCTCCGGGGGGGGGGATTATTTCTAGGCCATTGGACTACACACCAGGGATAATTTATTTTGGTTTACTTTTATTTTTTTATGTTTGGGGAGCAACCCCTTAGGCAGGGGGGGGAATTATTATTAGGCCCCATTTCTGTCCCCCCTGGGGCCAGAAACCACAAGGCACCAGGGATTTTTTTTTTTAATACTAATGCATAAGGGGAGCGGCCCCTTTGGCAAGGGCCACTCCCCGGGGGGGAGGGGGCAGAATATTTTTAGGCCTTTTCTGCCACCCCCCTTTCCCCCTCTCCCCCCCCCCCCCCGGAGTCAGATCGGCGTAATATAATTAGGCCCCAGGAGATATATATATATTTTTTATTTACTTTATGTTTTTATGTAAGGGGGGCGACCCCTTAGACAAGGGTCGCTCCCCTGGGGGGGCAAATTGTATTTAGGTCATTTCTGCCACCCTTGGGGGCAGATCAGCCTATTTGTGTTAGGCCAATCTGCCCCCAAAGGGGACAGAAACCTCTAGACACCATGGATTGGTGTGTGTGAATGTGTGTGTTTTGTTTGGAGGGGGCAGCCCCTTGGGCAAGGGTCTCTCCCCATGGGGGCACATTACTGTTGGCCATAACTGCCCCCCTTGGGGGCAGATGGGCCTATTTTGGAAGGCCCTTCTGCCCCCAAATGGGGCAGAAAGCCCACCAGAGACCAGGGAAGATTTTTTTTCTTCAAAATAAGAGGTTGGGGGTATGTCCATACCCCCACCCCAAATAAATGGGGCCAAAGTTGTTCTGTCCACCAGTGGGCAGATTGGGCAGTTACCCCCGATCCACACCCCAGGGGGACAGAAAGTCTACTAGATGCCAGGGAATAAAAAAAAAAAAAGAAAATAGTGGGGTGGTGGCTACCAACCAGTATGGGCCTGGTTATGCCCCCACCCAAACTGAAGGAGCTAACAGTCTTTCAGCTCTCTCCCGCACACTAAAACATGTTATCCCATGGCAAGCAAGAGGACATTTGATTATTTTTGGTTTTTGATTCACATTTGGGCCATGAGAGCTTGGTAACTCTCAAAAACGTCCCACTTGGAATGGTGAGGGCTGCACTTTTTTTTTTTTACTTTGGGACGCTGCCATGTAGAAAAATCCACAAGACCTAGACACATCTGAAAACTAAACATCTAGTTGATTCCAGGGTGGTGTGCTTCACATGCACCCCATACCATTTCCTTACCCACAATGCCCTGCAAACCTGCAACTTTGCTGGAAAGCACAAATGTTTCCCACATTTTTGTGATGGAACCTTCCGTAATCTGCAATAATCCACAAAATTCCTACCACCCAGCATTGTCTCATCTATACCAATGAAATTTCTGCTGCACTTGCCAGCCTAAAAATGTTTTTTTTCAAACTGCCCTTTTGGACCCAATTGGTTCCCCCTCATTTTCGATGTGTTTTTGGCTCTTCCCTGTCACAAACACCTGGCCCACCTACACAAGTGAGGGATCATTTTTACTGGGAGACTGAAGGGAACATTGGGTGGTAGGAAATTTGTCCCGATGCAGTGATCCCACACAGATATGTGGGAAAAATTAGATTTTATTTTTTTAAGCTAAATTTGAGGTTTGCTGAGGATTCTGGGTAAGAAAATATTGGGGGATCCACGCAAGTCACACCTCACTTGACTCCCTCGGGTGTCTAGTTTTCAGAAATGTCTGGGTTTGGTAGGTTCCCCTTGATGGCTGCTGAGCCCAGGACCAAAAACGCCGGTGCCCCCGCAAAAACAGGTAGTTTTCTATTTGATAAATTTGATGTGTCCAGATAGTGTTTTGGGGCATTTCCTGTTGCGTGCACAAGGCCTACCCACACAAGTGAGGTACCATTTTTATCGGGAGACTTGGAGGAACGGTGGATGGAAGGAATTTTGTGGCTCCTCTCAGATTCCAGAACTTTCTGTCACCGAAATGTGAGGAAAGAGTATTTTGTTAGCCACATTTTGAGGTTTGCAAAGGATTTTGGGTAACAGAACCTGGTGAGAGCCCCACAATTCACCCCCATCTTGGATTCCCCTAGGTCTCTAGTTTTAAAAAATGCACAGGTTTGGTAGGTTTCCCTAGGTGGCGGCTGAGCTAGAGGCCATAATCCACAGGTAGGCACTTTGCAAAAAACAGCTCTGTTTTCTTTGAGAAAATGTGATGTGTCCACTTTGTGTTTTGGGGCATTTCCTGTCGTGGGCACCAGGCCTTCCCACACAAGTGAGGTACCATTTTTATCGGGAGACTTGGGGGAATGCTGGGTGGAAGGAAATTTGTGGTTCCTCTCAGATTCCAGAACTTTCTGTCACCGAAATGTGAGGACAAGTGTTTTTTTAACCACATTTTGAGGTTTGCAAAGGATTCTGGGTAAGAGAACCTGGTGAGAGCCTGACAAGTCACCCCGTCTTGGATTCCCCTAGGTCTCTAGTTTTCAAAAATGCACAGGTTTGGTAGGTTTCCCTAGGTGGCGGCTGAGCTAGAGGCCAAAATCCACAGGTAGGCACTTTGCAAAAAACAGCTCTGTTTTCTTTGAGAAAATGTGATGTGTCCACTTTGTGTTTTGGGGCATTTCCTGTCACGGGCACTAGGCCACCCACACAAGTGAGGTACCATTTTTATCGGGAGACTTGGGGGAACATAGAATAGCAAAACATGTGCTATTGCCCCTTGTCTTTCTCTACATTTTTTCCTTCCAAATATAAGACCGTGTGTAAAAAAGAGTAACCTGACCCATTTCTAGAAGTTTGGGCCAAATTCCATCTTCCTCATAATGCCGAATAAGATGGGCCATTCCACTGAATCGTACACCTTATTGGTGTTCAGTGAGGCTACCACCAATGGAGCCCCAGATCTTTTGCTGCAGCAATGTTGTTATAAATACGTCAAAGGTTAAGTTTGGTCGATCAGTGTGGCATAATCTCATTCTGGTCAGGGTGTATCAAATCCGAGATTACCCCTCTCATTCAATTTGCCAGTACTATAGCCAGTATTTTGGTATCCATATTAAGAAGAGATATCAGCCTATAGGAGTCCCACGTCTCTGCAGGTTTCCCAGCCTTGGGTATAAGGACAGTGGTTGCTGTGCACATATCGTCAGGGAGCATAATTGCCGTGGCAACATAAAAGGATGATGGACGGAGTACTGAAACTTTGCAAACACTCACTCCCAGTCACAGATCCGGGTTTAATCCATCATTATTTTGCTCACCATGCCACCCAAGTTTGGACTCAGCTATATACAAATCAGTCTTGACCCTGTTCCTCGTGGGAGCAGTCCAGCCCGAACAGCCAACCCTGGTCCTCCCTGAAGTGGAAACAAGCACCCTGGGATCGGTTTCAGGTATCACCCCTCATCAGCCTGGCTAGCTTGAATCCAGTGGCACAGTGAGCAAGGGACCCACGTCTGGGCATCCTGTGGCCTCTTAGGACAACTTTAGCAACACAAAAGGATGATGGATGGAGTGCTGAAACCTTTTAAACATTCACCCCCCAGTCACAGATCTGGGTTCAACCCATTGTTCATTTGCTCGCCGTGCCACCCCTGTTTGGACCCAGATATATGCAAATCAGCCTTGACCCTGTTCCTCATGGAAACAGTCCTGCCGGAACTACCAGACCAGGTCCTCCCTGGACTGGAAACAAGCATCCTGGGACCGGTTTCGGGGGTATCACCCCTCACCAGGCAGGCTAGCTTGAATCCAGTGGCACAGTGTTGTGTTGCTAAAGCGTGATTGCTGTGCACATATCATCATGGAGCACCCCTCTCTGCCGATAAAGCTATTGTTAATGTACTGATTTTCAGAGCAGAATGTACAGTTAAATGGGCTGCAGTTTACTTCATTACAAAGCTACCTGAAATTACCTAATACAGAGCATTTATGTGTTAGTATGGTTTGTACAGACAAGAATAATACCACTTTCTTTTACAAAATGTTTTATTTTAGCATTATTGCAAAACATTTAATTTATGCTAGTTCTATTGAAACAGAAATCTATTAATGCGTTTTTTGCTCAAACGAAAAATTTGTTTGGGGAGTATTTTTGAGAAGTGAATTTCTTTATAGGCTTATGGATTTCACTAGCATTTCGCCCCTTGTTTACGTTTATTGTGTAAATAACCACACCCCAACAATACGATGCAGTGTATGGACACATCTTATTAATGACTGCCATATGACTAGGAGCAGGGAATACTGGGCATAACATAGCAAAGACTAGCACATGATGGATATGATAAGTTTTGAAGGTTTTGTACAGTGTGGCATAAAGCAATTAAACTGCCTTTTAATGCAGAGTATAATGAATGTGATATTGCATTGTTTCCCAGTTCTTATATCCTAACCTTAAAACAGCGTCTTCCACTTGATGCTCATCGCAGTACTGCTATTTTTACTTCAGCTTTTTATCTTTTTTGGCCCAAAGTTATTTTGTCCTTTAACCAGTGCCTGTTGCCGTCTGCCCTGTTGTGATCTGTCTCAGAGCATGTCTTGGAGGGTTGCATCTTGAACCTCACATCACCCCATGCATTTTAGGTTATGTTTGGTTTGTGGTTTGAGCTGGTTGTGTTGGTGCTGCTGGGTCTGCAGGTTACTATTCAAATGTAGTATGCTGCCCTTTGGTTTGTATGGTGATCAGTGTCTGTGGTGTCATTGTGGTAAGTTGTTATACCTCTTCTCGCTCGCTGCTGCAGATTTTGTGAGTAACAATAGAGTTGGAGGTTGAGTTAGGAGAAGTCCGTAGTTAGCAATACATTTTCTAGGTTATAGTTTTAGTTGCACTGAATGCACCTGTTAGAAGGTGCTTGGTTCCCTTAAAGTACTATAAGTTTCTTTAAGTATTCTGAGTTTTGTTTGACGATCTCTAAACTCCCAGTTTCTGGTGCATTGACACATTTTTGTATTATGTTTGTTTTAATGATCTTTAAATACAAGCAGCAAACAGTATGAGGTGGATGATCTACCAAACTAATAAGTCATCAATTATAACCTAATACATACTTACAATGTGTAATAGTTCCAAATCAGTAACCCTAATTGTCTACAAGGGTACTCTATAGAAAGACACACAAGGATATATCCAAGCTCTATTGTGTTTCATGAAGGCAACTTTTCTTAGGCATACATCACATTACACAGCATTTTATATCATCTTCCCAGGTGCTCTTTATCTTTAGGGTAATTCCCTATGTGCTGCAGGTGAATTGTTTTCAGCAACACCCCAGTGAGTGTCAGCTTTCAGCCACTTGCTGAACCTTATCATCTAATCAGTGCATGGCTATTCTTATCTTACTGATATCAAGGTAAATACAGAAATTGTTGTTGTCTCTTTAAACGCCATTCAATAGATGTACTGTTTTCTCACATAGAGTACTAGTAATCAGCACAACCACAATATGGGGATAAAAAGCTGCTCTACGATTTTCCATACCTGGTACAGAATATCTCATGTAGCTACCTGGGAGCCAAGTAGACTGTGTGTCATTTTAAATCTGGCACTTCCAGAACTTGTTTTAACTTGTGCATGAGCCCTGTTCCAGTCAGCTTCCGTTTGTCCTACACATCTTACTTGCATCTGATTAGCAGATCAGGTTGCTGCCTGTCTGATCTCCGAGTCGCATGTATAATGCCAAAATCTAATGCCCCCTCCCCCATATGGGTAACAGAAGTTTGTTCAAGACTGTTGACTGTTTTGACAGAAATTTGCACATGTCAACTTAGTTGCCTAGGATAAGGCTGCAAACACCAAGAACTGCCCTCACTCTAAACTATTCATATTGAAGCAAATAAACACACTATTATAAAACACATGGCCAATCTTTGTGCATTCAACAGGAAACATTAACACACTGAAATGTGGCCGCCCCTCTAATAGCACTCTGGGATGATATATGACATTGCCTGACCACTGTCTTTGGCAGTGAACGTATTGACATCATACACTGTGACATGACACCCAATTCTCATTTCCCCTCTAGGATTTGATTTTTGTCCTAAAATGATTCCATTTTTCAGTGGATTTGTTGTGTTTTATTTTCATGGTGACGTTATTCTTTCCTAAACTATGAACACAGTGAAGTGGAATGCATTATTTAATTGTCTTGCTGTGCCATAGGACTGAAGCCACTCATTGCCACAGGCCAATAAGGTCACTACCACTATGTGTGGTTGCTTATGTTCAAATGAACGTGGACTCTGGCACACACTGGGCTGTTTCTTTTTGAAGCAGGATCAGTGCCGATTTCCATGAGAATGATTATTGTCTATAGTGGCACAGTGAGATAAAAATATGGACTCCATTGCTCATTGCTACCTATAGTAATTACCAGTGGCTGGGTTTTATTCAAGGGTTTTAGTTTTTTTACATTTCTTCTGAGGCATATTCTACACATTGCTGCCTGTAGATTTCGACATTACACGTATTTTTTTTATCCACAGTGTGGAGATTCTGGAACACATAATAAGATGAAGAGTAATGAAGAAAATATGACAATACTGGAAAGCTATCTGATACTCGAGAAGAACCATGAATAATGCTTAACAATAATTCAAAATAGAACAACTCAGGAGGAAGCAGAGAATCTTGTACATTAACAGACGAATCCTGCAAGAACATAAAGTGCAATCCGGCGGCTTCAAGAGGCTGAGGACGTCCATGGTGCCAGACTTAAAACATCTAAATAAATTAAAATCAGAAACATTAGCTGGCACTTCACATCCAGTGTTAAAACATGCCAGATACCACCCTTTATCCTAGATAATTATCAGGCAGTTACAACAATGCTTCCCTCTCTGATACGATAATATAATTGCTGTGGTGTTAGTCCATCATAAACACTGTTTTGGCTGGACCTTACAATCAGTGGAAAGAGACCATAGATATACAAAACATGAATCGTGAAGCAGACAGCTTTAGTTTCAAAGAAAGAAGTGTTCGGCTACTTGCATGCATAACGTTATTCTAGAACAGAAAGACCTGGTAATGAGTTTGATTCTTTGTGTACATATTTCATAAATTATTAGCCAAGAAAACCAGTTTAGATAAGTTGTGAGTTTTATTCTTTGCACTTATACGTGAAAGTTATTAACGCAGGTTGCAGACAGCCTGATAGAAAGACCTTACATATGTTATCAGTCTTGCAAGAATTCCAGTAACTCTTCCATATTATTATTATGAACTGATACACTGCAAATACTACACATATGTACAAATATTAAAATGTAGTTAGTGGTTCAGGAACCACAGTTGTCAGTCAGCAAACATATTAACAGAATTTATGGCAAAATCCAACCAATGTTTAGACTCTAAACTCCAAAGAAAAAACAATACAGATAGCGTAAGACAAGCTTTGGCTTCTCTTCAGTACTAAAGTAGTATCAACAAACATGCAAGGGGAAAACACATGAGTACAGAGTGACAGTGATGAGAGTGTTCATTAGCCATCACAACTAAGATTTCATTAGCAAACAAAAAACAGAAGATATAAAATAAAGTTTCTGTGTATGTGAGAACAGTTTGAATCCATCCTCATCCCTACACTGCCACCAGTAGCAACTCAACACAAAACTTATTTAGGTGTAATGAATTTAGGATGACTTTTAATGAGTCATCGGCTCTGTGGGGCAAATATCAAACACATACAGCAGAAAGCACAGATGTATGTAGTGAAAATGGAAAGAGCTTTACTTTCTCAGGAAAACTGAAGATCCATCAGCGAACACACACCAGCGAAAAAATATATCCTTGCAGTGAATGTAGCAAGTACTTTACTGATTTATCAAAACTAAAGGTTCATCAGCGAACACACACACAGGGAAATCCATACACATGCAGTGAATGTGGTAAGGGCTTTACTTATGCATCAGAGCTAACCAGCCATCTGCGACGGCATACAGGAGAAAAGCCATACACTTGCCAAGAATGTGGAAAGAGCTTTACTTGTTCATCAACTGTAAAGATCCACCAGCGAAAGCATACAGGAGAAAAACCTTACGCTTGCAGTGAATGTGGAAAGAGCTTTAGTACAGCTGCGCATTTAAAGGGGCACCAGCTAACACACACAGGGGAAAAACCATACACATGCAGTGAATGTGGAAAGAGCTTTAGAACAGCTACGCATTTAAAGGGTCACCAGCTAACACACACAGGGGAAAAACCATACACATGCAGTGAATGTGGAAAGAGCTTTACTAATGGATCACACCTATCCAGGCATCGACAAAGGCATACAGGTGAAAAAACATACACATGCAGTGAATGTGAAAAGAGCTTTAGTCAGTTATCATCTTTAAAGAACCACCAGCGTATGCACACAGGAGAAAACCTATACACTTGCAGTGAATGTGGAAAGAGCTTTAATAGATATGCAAAACTAAAACGCCACCATCTGACACACACGGGGGAAAAACCACACACATGCAGTGAATGTGAAAAGAGCTTTAGACGTTTATCAACTTTAAAGGTCCACCAGCGTATGCACACAGGGGAAAAACCATACACTTGCACTGAATGTGGAAAAAGCTTTAGTAAATCCACATCTCTAAAGAGCCACTGGTTCACACACACAGGAGAAAAACCATACACATGCAGTGAATGTGGAAAGGGCTTTACTCATGCATCACGCCTAACCATCCATCTGCGATGGCATACAGGAGAAAAACCATACACTTGCAGTGAATGTGAAAAGTCCTTTAGACTGTTACCAACTTTAAAGAACCACCAGCGTATGCACACAGGGGAAAAACCATACACATGCAGTGAATGTGAAAAGAGCTTTACTGAAGCATCAGCCCTAACTGTCCATCTGCGATGGCATACAGGAGAAAAGCCATACAATTGCAGTGAATGTGGAAAGGGCTTTACTCATGCATCACACTTAACTGTCCATCTGCGAAGGCATACTGGAGAAAAACCATACAGGTGCAGTGAATGTGGAAAGAGCTTTACTGACGCATCAGCTGTAAAGAGCCACCAGCGAATGCACAGGGGAAAAACCTTACATATGCAATGAATGTAGAAAGGGCTTTAGTTGATCTACATATGTGAAGTGCTACCACCTAACACATAAAGGAAAATCTATACAAATGCAGTGACTGTGTAAGGAGCTTTACTTGTTTATCATCTATAAAGATCCACCAGCGTATACTCACAGGAAAAACATACACATGTAGTGAACGTGGAAATGTCTTCACTGGAGCAACATTCCTAACCATCCATCTGCAAAGACATGTAGGAGAAAAACGATACTCTAGCAGCGAATGTGGAAAGAGCTTTAGTAAATCCAGAAATCCAGACATCCAAAGAGTCACCATTTAACACACACAGGAAAAACCATGCAGTGAATGTTGAAAGAGCTTCACTCAAGTATCCGACCTAACCATCTGTCTGCAATAGCATACAGAAGAATAAACATACAAATGCAGTGAGTGTTGAAAACGTTTTCGTAAATCCAAACAAATGGAAAACACACACATGCAGTGGATGTGGAAAGAGCTTTACTCAAGCATCAGTCTTAACCATCCATCTGTTAAGGCATCCAGAAAAAAACATACAAATACAACAAAGGTGGGATGGGCTTTGGTAGCTAAACAAACCTAACATCCCAGCAGCAATCACACACAGAAAAAACAACATAAAATATGTAGGATGTTTCAGTCCCACAGATGTAGTAAATGAGGGAAGAGCTTTAATGATTTATTATGCCTAGTGGTCAATCAGTGGACACACACAAGTGGAAAAAACATTCTGTTGTAATGGACGTGGTAAGATCTTCCATGCTTTTTTGCAACTACATTTGCATCTGCAAATATACACACAGGAAAACTCATGCATAATTATTGAATAGGGTGTGTTTCAATCTGTCATGAAATCACAAGTCGCTGTCAGCAACATATCCAAGAAAATAATTTTGGCTACAGTAATTGGGGGACGGTTTCATTCACTTTTGAGCATGCAGAGTTGTAAGATTTATGATAAAACAGAGACTGGACCGTGCCAATGTCAGGTAAGATTCAGTTACTGCACTTTCTAGCTTTGGAAAAACACAATATGTTGAAACTACCCTCCCACTGTGGAAGCTGCCTTGTTCATGCTATAAGAAGAGATAGCTCTTTGATCCTGTTACTCAATATTTTGGTAACCTTTGACATTGTTGACCATGGGGCACATTTTTCTATTTCTTTCATGCACATGGGGATGGTGGATGCCTTTATGAATTATGTAAAGATTAAGGTCCAGGTATATTTCGATTTATAACCTTTGTTATTTTTGTAGGATAATAATAGGTAACCATGTATTATGGTCCTACATTTCCATGGCAGAAGGCCATGTGGTTTGTAAATATCACCAGATCCCTTAGATAGGAATGTAGGGTCATGTTATAAATGTTAGCCAGTTTGTATTTTTTATATTACATGATTATTTTGTGTCAGTTGGCTTGAAAAATGTATTAATTTTCAAAAGGGAATGTTTACTAAAAGCTGTAAGTGGAGTCTGCATAATGCTGAGTTTGTTAATGCCATTCTCCACATTCATTTGTTAAAATCAGAATGGTCAGGTATTCATTTTCATGATTAGAATATTGAATCCACAAAACGCAGTAGTCAAACTTGGTTTGAGGCTACTTACTTGCTAATAAAACTTGTAATTCATAGGGACCCATGAAATGTGTCCAGAACCCCACAAGGTCATTATAGGAATATATGACAGGATGACATGCTATGTTTTTTTTCTTCTTTTAAATTATGATGTTATTTCATTGCTCTGATCTAGAAATTATGTATGCTTGTACATAGAGGAGTGCCATGTGTTAAGGACAGGATACAGCAATCTTTTTATGTATATATATTTTTATTTTATTTTTTAGTAATTATGATGTGTAGGGTGACCAGCTGACACCATCTTGCGGGAACTTTTCAAGTCTTGGACTTCTTTTATCAATCATTTTTATGAGATCTGTTAGTTTCTATTGAAAACCAACCATGATTACAATACCTGCAATGTACTAATACAGTGTTTCCTAGCCTGTGGTCCGGGGGCCCCTGGGAGTCTGCGAAGCCTCCTCAGGGTGTCCGCGACTGCTCAGAAAATTAAATAATAGTACCAGATTAGGTCCCCAACTTTCAGTAATGACTCACTGGTGGTCCCTGGATTCCAGTAATGATTCAGTGGGGGTCCCCGGGTCCCCATAATGATAAAGTGGGGGTCCACAGAAGTCAAAAGGTTGGGAACCACTGCACTAATATATTAAATAAATGAAATCCAGACCTGTCAAGCAGCATCTATGTGACATTGAATCATCTGGCCATCCTCATGGTGTCCCACTATTTATAGTTAATAGACAAAATAATTAAGAATGCATTTTTTTTTACTTTTTAAAAATGTTTGATTTCACTAACTGTTGGTCAGCTTGTCAATCTGTAAACAACAATCCAGTTTAGAACATGTTTCACTACTTTGTGCAAAGATTACACTGAAGCATAGATATTGTCTTCTATCTGCTGTATTGGACAACATTGCTTAAATAATTTCATGTTAATAAATTTTTGCCTTATTAAACAGCAGTTTTTACTTTCATGGCACTCAGTCTGTAGTGCACACTTTGGCACAACAATGCTCTCTGGGACATACATGTGTTTCTTTTATTTCTGATAAGCTCTGGGAGAGCTTATTTTTTTAGAAAAGCAGAACATGCTATGGAAAGCTGTAGATAATTTATACCACTTCCTAAGCATTTGACTTTCTTTGAAAAATGCTTAACTAAATATGAAAGTATGCATCATTCACACCGTGATGTTCCATGCTAACTTGATACAGTCTATACACTCAGTTGACATTAATTTGTAGGCACCGAATGAGGCTCCAGTATGAAGATCTTGCTTACTGTCTGACACACTGGAGAGCTTAACTTTTTCTGGATGGACCATTATAATGTACAAGTAATTTCTTTTTTTTTCATTGTATTTATTTAGTTAACAAAGCTATGTTATACGGTAAATGTTTCATGGTGATGAGTTCTTCTTTCTGAAATATGGCTTCTGAAACTAATGCTAAATGGTAAATAAAAAGTCAAAATCATCTCTCTAAATGAAACAGTGTGTATGTTGATGCCCAGAATGTAAATTGTTGTGAATGTTGAAAAGGGGCCATGACTTTGGAGTAGGGAAATCTTAAGTTATTCATCCATCAGCCAAGTTAATAAGTAGCAAATTACGCTCAGCAGCTTTGCATTTTATGATTTGTCATGCTGTAGTCTCATGTGGATTAGTTATTGGGGAATTCATTTAACCATAACCAAAGCACAAGAGGTTAAATCTGTGCAGTGGGGAGGGGTGGGAGGTTGGAAGAGAGCTGCTAGCCAAGGTGGCCACGCTGCATTAATCTTCTGCAGGCAGAGTCTAAAATCCACCTCCATCCGACAGCCAACCTCTCAAAAACACCAAACAGTGGCATACCTAAATAGTGGGTCATCTACTGATTCCAGAGAACAGTAAATCTGCTGCCTGGATTGACAGGTGGACCTGGATCCCTGCTGTCCCAATGTGACTGGTGCATGCTGACGCTGAGGCCACGGAGGGTACTTGGCATGACCGTGGAGCTGGGCAGAGTACGGGATGCCTCAAGTCAGTCCTGCCCTGGTCGCTTATACCAGCTGCGAGGTCTAATGCAGACAAGAGGACAATGCATTAACTCCATTTGGCAACAATACACCACCGCTTACTGGGAGCCCTAATTCTAGCTGCATATCACAAAACCAGATTCTGACAACAGCGGATTTGCATATGTCCTCCCTTTGCAAGTGCTAATGAGTACAATTACATATTTTACCTGTCAGAGTAACAGCACATTGCTGAGCCTGTGTCCATGGTGCTGAGGCTTGGCTCCAGTATGAGGACTGGCTGTGGGACATAGGGATCACAACACGCCTAGACAGAAGCAAGATCGAACTGCTGAACCCAATATCACCACACTCTTGGGGGTTGTGTTTAGCATCAGTATCAACTAAGAGACTCAAAGCCTGGTTACAAGTGGGTTGGTTAATTCCAACCCATATATAAACCTGTTTATGCATGGGATGGAATTCAGAGTTGAAAGCCTCTTCACACATTCAATAATTATCGGACGTGTTAAATACCTCAACTATTGTTAAATTTTTGCAGATCAAACCTGTCAAAATTTAACCGGGGAAATATATACGTTATTTATGATATCACGTCGATTTTTATGCATTAAACACAAAAATCTGCATGTTGTTCTCCACAAAATCTTAATAGGTGCTACTTAATTCACCAGACAAATAACGCACACCGTAGTATCATTTATCAGGAGCGCTAAGTAGCACCTACACTTGTCACCAGGGCCTTAGAATGTTAATATCGACCTGTACATTCACAATCATAATGGCGTTGTTCTCCATGGTCACGAACGAGCAACATCTTACTTGAACATTACAAACAGAATCTGAGGACTGGGGAGCCATAACATTCACAAACCCGCTGCTCCCAGGAAAACGACTCCCACACCCCACTAACAGCTGCGTGCAGTAGGGGGGTAGCAGATTTCCATCTGATCCAACATGGGTGAACCAGATCAGTGCCAACCCAAACTGTCCTACAAGCAAAAGATTGTGATGAAACAAGAAAACACAGATGCAGGGGTGTGGGTTACAGCCCTGGATGGCGAACTGGACACTGCTGATATTAAAACTCTACTATTGGACCTGAAAGCTGGACTATCCATCCTGGATGGAAACAACGACTCATTGACTGTACGCACAGACCAACTAAAGGAGAGAATGGACAAACAGGTAGAGAGAATTTATATGGTGGAGCGTGGGATAACTGATTGTGAGGACAAAGTGGTGGCACATGACATCCAACTAACAAAAGCTAGTAAAGAACTGGCTAAAATCAAAATTAAAAACGAAGATTTGGAAGCCCACTCAGGAAGAAACATCCCACTGTCACTGGGCATCCCCAAGACCATGAATACGTGCAAAATAGAAACTTTTGTGAAGATGATACTGGGGGAATTATTCAACAAATGTGCTTTTTTCAGAGGTCTTCATTGTGGAACATGCACATGTGCTATTTTTGTGTGCATCTTAAACTGTTGTGACGGGGACACTGCACTTCGCATGGCCCAAGAAAAGAAGGGACTCATATACCAGAACTATCCAGTATTGTTTCCTGACCTTACTCTTTCTGCCACGCCTAATCTGTTAGATTGCAACTGTGTGCATAATCACGTCAGCGAAAATGGGATAGTTTGGATATAATGTTAAATTGCAATCATTTGTTAGTTGTTTCCGATCCACCTAACTAGACTCCAGGGATGTGGGAAAGGTCATAGGGCTGCAGTAACAGAAAGCCCCCAAGCATGCACGCCTTTTTGTTCTTTCTTATGGCTTTCTTAGGTGATTAAGATAGTTCATTGCCTAATTAGAAGTGATGTGGGTCGGGGGAGTGATGACTTGGGCATTTTTTAGTTTTATTCAGTAAACTGAATGTACCATAGCAGATTGCGAAGTATGCCACTATGACCAACAGGGGATTACAACACTCGTACATAGTATCCATATTCACCCGCCAATGATAGTGTGGTGTGCAAAACAGTCCTATACAGCTGGTATAAAGCTCCTGTCAGGGACTGTTAGGGGGGCTCATCTGACAGAGACTTATAGCTGCAAATTCCTTATCTTAAAATTATTCCAACTTTCAGACAACTTTTTTCCGCATTTTGTCACCCCTTTTCAAGACTTGTTTCCCAATGTGTGTATGGATGCCCCCCAAACAACTGGTGTGGATTAACCCCTGTTGTCCGTCTGTGACAGACCCCTACCTGGTTTCTCTTTGGTGCTTTGATAAGACCATGACTCCAAGACTAGTGAGGACTCTCTCTTATGACCTCTAAAGCGCAGAGGAAGCATTCTCTGAAACTTGATGTTTCTGGTCACTCAATGCCAGTTGCCTCCACAATGTTCCTGATCATGATGAAGGACACTGAACTGTTTGCTGAGCCTTTCCGGGTGCTCATCATCGCTCTAGAAGTCATCAGGTAAGTACCATAAGAAGTCCAAAAAGTAAAAGAAGTGTAATCTCTCTTCGACTTCACTGAGCTGGTCCAAATCTTCAGATGAGAGTCGTGAACAAAATCACTGTAGGCCCCTCTCATGTGGAGACTGCCTCTGGGTCCGGTCCATGTCTTCTCGAGTTTTCTGGAGCTGGAGCGCCCCTGCCCAACTAGGTTTTTATGATACCATGCATCTCATTTTTGGGTGGGTCAACCCCTCTGGAGCACTTTTGGGACTCATTGGTTTGGTGCCAGTCAGGCCCCTTGGATCTGGTTCTGGATCCAAAACACCTCCCATCATAACATCTCAACCTTCCCCGGAACCTGCTCCAGCGATGCTGTTCCTGCGCCCGCAGACCCCATAATCATACATGACACAGAGCTAGATCGGAGTCGCCTGACGGCGACTCTGGCACCGGACGGAACTCAACCTTCTGAATCTGAGCCAGGGTGTGCTTTTTTTGGGGGGAAGGGTGTCAGGCATGGGGAGGATCCTTATGGGTACACCAACCCCCTTGATGAGGCTGGTGATAACTGGTACGAGGAACTGGCGGATACCAGTGTTCTGGACACTTAACCAAATACTGACCTGGTCTCTCCTCCTAGTGGGACTATGGAGAAAGGGGCTTCCTTTACTATGATGGTGAGAAGGGTGGCTGATGTCCTGAATCTGCGCTGCCATCTGTGGCAGTCAAGACAAACATCTTGAAGGAGATGCTTCAACTGGGAAATGGCAACTCAGAACATCTCCTACCTTTTAACAAGGCTCTCACAGATGTCCTGTTCGGAGCCTGGGCCAAGCCCTGTTTAGGGGTATCTGTGTACAGGACAGTTGCCTGCCATCACCCCGCTTCTGGGGAGCCAGCTTTCCCCATCCGGCACCCCACCCCAGGAGTTGGGTTGTCAAGGCCTCCACAATCAAGGTCATCTCTGGCACGTTCCCTACCACACCTCAAGATAGGGTATCCAAGAGGCTGGACACCTTTGGCAGGAGGATGTTCTCTTCTACCAGCCTTGCACTGTGGGCGGTGAACACTGCATTTCTTTTGGGCTGATACGCCCACATGATTTGGGATTCATTTGCAGATGTGCTACCCCTAGACCCACAAGGCCCGAGGCACACAGACTATTGCCAATGGCAGAAAGTTCACCATTTTGCTGTGGACTAGGTATGTCTGATTTGCTAGGCAGAGCGATTGTGTCATCAGTGGCACTCAAACACCATTCCTGGCTGAGGTCTACTGGCTTTTCGGGAGATGTCCGTGATGTCCAGGTATCCCTTATATACATGCTCTTCAATGGCACCTTCCTCTTCGGCAACAAGGCAGATTCAGCACTGGAGCAGTTTAAGGAAACTGGGCTACTGCCATGTCCTTGGGCCTCTCCATGCCCAATGCCTACCCCATTCTGCAATATGCCCCTTTTGTGGATGCGGTAGGGGTACCAGTCACATCCATTCCCACCCAGACACCGAGGCCAACAGGCTCCCTAGTCCTTTTATGACCTTGTGGGACACACAACCATATGTCTGCCCCCTCCATCCCCCCTCCGCTCCCCAAGCAGCAACAGCTTCCAAACTACTTTAGTTTGCCCTCGTGCCATGATGGGCAGAAAGTTGGCAGCAGGATCCAACCTCGCCTGCTCCGCTGGCAGTCTATAACATCGGACAAGTGGGTACTTCAGATTGTTCAGCAGGGTTACTCTATCTCCTTGTTAGAAGCCCAGCCACCAATGCCACCATCTTTGGAACAGCTGACAGAAGACAACCTTTACGTGCTCCTTAAGTTAAGGCTCTTTTGGCCAAAAGAGCCATCGAAAGGGTGCTGGCATCAGAAGTAGGTTGTGGTTTCTGTTTCCGCTACTTTCTGGTGCCCATGAAGGATGAAAGCTTCCACCATATTTTAGACTTGTTCCCTCTCAATTTCTTCCTGATTATGGAGAATTGCAGGCTGCTCACACAATGTTCTGTCTGTCTTAGATCCTGGAGACTGGATGATAGCTCTGGACTTGCAGAACACCAACGTTCATATTCCTGTCCTGCCTACCCAGACGATATCTGCGGTTCATCGCGGGCCACAAGCATTACAAGCGCCTCTTGGGTGCTCACCAAGTTGATGGCAGTTTTCAAGGTGTCGGAGAGGCATTTAGTCTTGAGTGGAGCTCAGGCCCCCTATACACCTTTCCACCGATCCCACTGCCCAGAGTTATCAAGAAGATCAGAAACAACTGGGACCAAGTCATTTTTGTGGCTCTGGATTGGGCACAGGGAGTATGGTATTCCAAACTCCTGATCGTGAGCAAAGCTCCTCCGATCAGGCTGCCTCTTCTGGAGAATTCACTGTTGCAGCAGCAGGGCAAGGTTTTGCAGCTGAAGGTTCACACGCTGTGCCTTCATGGATGTAGAATGAGAATCAAAGCATATCTTCACCAAACAGTACTACCTGGGCAGTCAGGTCCATAGTGATGGGCACTTTGCCCGACTGTCCTACAGGACTTCCTGATCTCAGCAGGCCCACCTCCAGGGAGGTATTGCTTGGGTATCTATTCTAAGATAAGGAATCAGCGGCTTAAGTCTGTGTCAGATGAACAAGTTACTGACTTTCAGTAATGCCTTATCTGGTAGAGACTTTATCTAGCTGCAGATTCCGTACTGATCCTCCCTGCTCAACAAATGGATTTCTCCATATAGGATAACTCAATGAGGTCGTCAGTGTTTGAACACTGGTACATCAGCAACCTTTGTGGGTCTGCTGTCCTGTCGTGGAAAGGTTTTGAAAAGTAAATGATGTCAGCGCACTGGGATGGTGCCTATATAGGCATCGCACACATCACATAATGACGATAACGCAGAGCCACTCAATGCATTTATGAGCACACAGATGTACTGCTCAAAATGTTTTCAGACCCAACCTAACATTTGGGATGTATGCTAAGGCAAGGAATCTGTAGCTAGTGTCAACCAAACAAGGCGTTACTGAAGGAAAGTAACTTGCCCAACAATGCCTTTAAGACCAGGTAGATGCTGGCGTATATTGCTAGGCATAATGTACACATATGACTTTTAAAGCCAACATTCTTAACCCCAAACATGGAGAGAAGATTTGCGTCCCAATGGAGCACTCACTGGTTTTTTGCTTCTTATGCTAGGTAAACAGGGATATTATGAATGGTACTTATTTCATACTGGAAGTGGTCCTTAAAGATCCTGAGGATCTCTACCTGGTAGTACATGGTCTAATTGAGAAAAGACCTGTTAATATTATCAATGTCTACAACCAAATACAGATTCCCTTACAATTGTTCTGAACATAGAGGACAGCTTATGCCAGAGGGTGGTTGCTGTGGGGTGGAGATTTCAACTTGGTACTGGACTTCCAGATCAACAGAACTTCAGATGCTAAATATGCTGTACCACTGGTTGCAAGGGCACTACAACAAATGAGAACACATTTCCATCTCACTGACCTCTGAAGGTGCCATGACCCACACAGAACGAAAAATACAAATATTACACAGCACGCTGATAGGGCGAGGGTGAGCGCCGAGCAGGTCACCAGTTTTCCTGATGCGTGGGCCATGGGCAGCTTCTGACATTATTAACTTAAGGTCACTCAGTCTGAGATCGCAACAGAATCACAGGCAATTGTAGAGGCCTTTCAGGGTTTTTACGAAGTGTTATTCACAACCACAAATGCACTCCACCAGCTTACTCTGGACAACTATTCAAATGAGAGAGTGCTGCTTATCTCACCAGAGAGAATATTTAGTATGCACCATTATTGAAGAAGAAATAATCTCCACAACTTGTAACATGGCGAGCGGTAAAACCTCTGGCAACGATGGTTTGCCGGTCGACTTTTACAAATATGCAACCCTTACAGTCCATATCTTACTAAAGTATACCGATAAGCGTTTGGTAAAGATCCCTCTCATTGTGACTCCTACAGACCGCGATCTCTAATCAACGCAGACAGTAAAATTCTGGCAAAAATATTGGCCAGCCTCGCACTCCCCCTTGAACTCAATATTCTACCGCTGGAACAGATGAGCTTCGTACTGGGGAGTTCCACCTCTTTTAACCTCCGTACAATTTTCCCTCTTTTACACCAACTAAATCCTGAGACGCGCTGACCCAGTACTGGTAGATGCTGTCAGAGCATTCGACAATAGAATGGCCATACTTATTTCAGACCCTTGCCCACCTGGGCATAGGTCGACCTTTTGCCTGCATTCTCCATCAACACCATGCACATAGAGGTGTTGACTTCAGAGTGCATTGCATTGTCATATAATTGTGCTCAGACGCTATTGCCCTCTAGGAAATAGACCCCAAATTAACCCTAATACCTATTTTGATAACAATTACACAAGTTGGTTCTGTATCTGGGATAAACATTAACTGGAGCAAACCACTGTGTTTCCTTAACAGAAGTCAGGCCTGGCCATCAAGAATACCCATATAATTGGTCTACAGGTTCAGGAAATACCTGGACACATATCTCCACACAGCAATTGAAGTGGTCATGAAATAGACCTATGCAAAGCCTTTGCATTTGTAACTGAGTAAGTAGATCAGTGGTTTATAGTTTCACTATGATCAGCAGGATCCCTCTATTAAAGATGGTCACCATGCGTACATTTCTCCACCTTTTCCGTAATATTCCTAAATGCCCAAACCATGCACTTTTTCCACACACCCAAGTCACCATTAACTGAACTAATCTGGGCAGGCAAACAGCCCCAAATAAAATGGGACATGCTAACTCTCCCATAACATGATGAGGAATTGAGGTTCCCAGCCCTATATTGTACTATGCCTTTCCAGGGGTGCAGTTTGTATTCTACCAGTGCAGCATGGCACTCCCCCTACACCACTTGGGTGTGGAGTCCAGTACTGCTGACCCGTCCCCGTTACCTGTGACCCTGTGTCAGAAGATACCCTGTGATCCGGAAGGGAATCAATTCTGTTGTGACACCATCCATGGGTGGCAGTGCCCGCCAAGCTATTCCAGACCCCCCGTGTACTCAGAGTTCACAGCTTATAGTGGCACCAGGGTCCAAACAAATTGTTTGAAAACTACATAAAATGTCCATGCTTGCCAAACCAAAGCACCAGTTAAAGGTAAGCAGAGGTGGCAGAGGTCTCTTGGTAAAGAGCTGATAGATGAACAATGGAAGTACTGTTTCCATCAAACACAAAACCATTCTATAAATGGCTGCCACAGAGCTATCCAGTACAAATTCTTACACGTGGCTTACTTCACCCCAGCCAGGCAGGGCATCTGCAACTGTGCGCAAAGACATCTTCTAGACCAGGGATACTCAAAGTACGGCCTCATGTGGCCCCTCTGACCTTTGCATGCGGGCCCTGGGGCAACAGGAGCACTGGGCAGCTGTTTGCTCAACTCCGCACTAACAAAAATATTAAATACACACACAATCATTTACTTCAAACTTAATTGGTGCTAAAGGAAGGAAGTAACTAGGGACTTCTGCACTTAACTTTAGAAACGCCTTCATTTTTAAAGACATCTTCCAGCATAAGTGTAAAACTAAGATAGTCTCTTCAAAATTAATTAAGTGTATTTAGTTAACATGCAGAACCTTTTCGCCTTCATACAATTTATTTTATCAGTGCATTGAGATGCATTCCTATTAAACATAAATTTGGAAACATTAAGTTCGATGGCATCTGTCGCTGTAGATACGCATGTTTTGCAATAGCTCGCCATCTGGTGTTGGGCCGGAGTGTTACAAGTTGTTTTTCTTCGAAGAAGTCTTTCGAGTCACGGGACCGAGTGACTCCTCCTTTTGTCTCCATTGCGCATGGGCGTCGACTCCATCTTCGATTGTTTTTTTTTCCGCCATCGGGTTCGGACGTGTTCCTGTCGCTCCGAGTTTCGGAACGGAAAGATAGCTAATTTCGGAAGATTTTCGTCGGTATTGTTGCGTTCGGGATCGGCGTAGTTAGATTCAACACCGCGTCGAAGGATCGAAGAGCTCCGGTGCCCTTCGGGGTAGTTTTTCGATCCCCCATCGGGGCCTGGTCGGCCCGACCGCGTGCTGAAGAACGCCGATGGAACGGACCCCGTTCCGTTTCTGCCCCAAATGCCACAATAAATACCCCTATACAGACCAACACTTGGTCTGTAACCTGTGCCTGTCACCTGAGCACAGTGAAGACACCTGCGAGGCCTGTCGTGCGTTCCGGTCCCGAAAGACACTCCGAGACCGTCGAGCCAGAAGACTTCAAATGGCGTCCGCGCCGACAGCCCACCGAGAGTTCGAGGAACAAGAAGAGGAGGAAACCTTTTCGATCCAAGAATCGGACTCCGAAGGATTCGACGATACACAAACCGTGAGTAAGACGTCGAAAACCACTCAGAAGAAGATTTACAAGGCCCAGGGGACGCCACTGCCACCAGGCCATGGCTCGACCCATAAATTCAGTGACCGACCGTCGGCACCGAAAAAGGCCCAAACAGTGCCGAGATCGTCCGACTCCGGTCGAGACACCGGCACGCAGCCTTCTCGGGACCGAGAAAGTGCTGGAGACAAGCATCGACACAGAGATACCGGTGTAGACACGGCTCGACGCCGAGACAGCGGCACCGAAGAAGATCGACGGCGAGAGGTTTCGGCCCCGAAAAAGAAAAAAGTCACCTCGGAGCCAAAAAAGGACGCAAACAGGGTTTCGGTTCCGAAACAAACTGCAACCGACCCAGCTTCAGGCTCTTATACAGAAGAGCACTCGCTAACCTCCCAAATGCAAAAGCACAGGTTTGAGGAAGAGCTACAATCAACTGATGTGGACCATACGCAAAAGCGTATTTTCATACAGCAGGGGACAGGAAAAATAAGCACCCTTCCCCCTATTAGAAGAAAGAGAAGGTTGGAGTTCCAAACTGAACAGACACCACAACCAAAAGTGGTGAAAAGAGTTACCCCACCACCCTCTCCTCCGCACGTGGTTGACGTCTCACCAGCACAAACTCCATCACACTCCCCAGCTCACACCACCATGAGCCAGGGTGACCAAGATCAAGACGCATGGGACCTATACGACGCCCCAGTGTCAGATAACAGTCCGGAGGCATACCCTACGAAGCCATCTCCACCAGAGGACAGCACCGCGTATTCTCAAGTGGTGGCTAGAGCAGCACAATTTCACAACGTAAGCCTCCACTCAGAACAGGTCGAGGATGATTTTTTATTCAACACACTCTCCTCCACCCACAGCTCATACCAAAGCCTGCCTATGCTCCCTGGTATGCTCCGGCACGCAAAAGAAATCTTTAAGGAGCCGGTCAAAAGTAGGGCAATCACACCAAGGGTGGAAAAAAAGTACAAGGCGCCTCCTACAGACCCGGTTTTCATCCCTACACAGCTGCCACCAGACTCTGTCGTTGTAGGAGCAGCTAGGAAAAGGGCCAACTCCCACACATCTGGAGATGCACCACCCCCAGATAAAGAAAGCCGCAAGTTCGATGCAGCTGGTAAGAGAGTCGCAGCACAAGCTGCAAACCAGTGGCGCATCGCGAACTCCCAGGCACTACTTGCGCGCTATGACAGAGCCCATTGGGACGAGATGCAACATCTCATTGAACATTTGCCCAAGGACTTACAAAATAGGGCAAAACAAGTGGTTGAGGAGGGACAGACCATTTCCAACAACCAGATCCGCTCCTCCATGGACGCTGCAGATACAGCTGCACGGACAATTAATACATCAGTAACTATCAGAAGGCATGCATGGCTCCGAACGTCTGGATTTAAACCAGAGATTCAACAAGCAGTTCTCAATATGCCTTTTAACGAAAAAGAACTGTTCGGTCCAGAAGTGGACACAGCGATTGAGAAACTCAAAAAAGATACGGACACTGCCAAAGCCATGGGCGCACTCTACTCCCCGCAGAGCAGAGGGAATTACAGCACATTCCGTAAAACACCCTTTAGAGGGGGGTTTCGGGGTCAGAGCACACAAGCCAGCACCTCACAAGCAACACCGTCCAGTTACCAGGGACAGTATAGAGGAGGTTTTCGGGGACAATATAGAGGAGGGCAATTCCCTAGGAATAGGGGAAGATTTCAGAGCCCCAAAACCCCTACTACTAAACAGTGACTCACATGTCACTCACCCCCTCCACACAACACCAGTGGGGGGAAGAATAAGTCAGTATTACAAAGCATGGGAAGAAATCACTACAGACACTTGGTTCTAGCAATTATCCAACATGGTTATTGCATAGAATTTCTACAATTCCCTCCAAACATACCACCAAGAGCACAAAATTTGACAAAACATCATTCCAATCTCCTGGAGATAGAAGTACAGGCACTATTGCAAAAGAATGCAATAGAATTAGTGCCAAACACACAAATAAACACAGGAGTTTATTCACTGTACTTTCTGATACCAAAGAAGGACAAAACGCTGAGACCAATCCTAGACCTCAGAGTAGTGAACACTTTCATCAAATCAGACCATTTTCACATGGTCACACTACAAGAAGTATTGCCATTGCTAAGACTACACGACTACATGGCAACTTTAGACCTCAAGGATGCTTATTTCCATATACCAATACACCCATCGCACAGGAAATACCTAAGGTTTGTATTCAAGGGAATACATTACCAATTCAAGGTACTGCCTTTCGGATTAACAACCGCACCAAGAGTCTTTACCAAATGTCTAGCGGTAGTCGCTGCACACATAAGAAGGCAGCAAATACATGTGTTCCCATATCTAGACGACTGGCTAATCAAGGCCCATTCGTTAATAGAGTGCTCAAATCACACAAATCATATCATACAAACCCTCTTCAAACTAGGGTTCACCGTCAACTTCACAAAATCCCAAATTCTGCCGCGCAAGGTACAACAATACCTAGGAGCCATAATAGACACATCAAAAGGAGTAGCCACTCCAAGTCCACAAAGAATTCGAAATTTCAACACCATCATACAACGCATGTATCCAACACAAAGGATACAAGCAAAGATGGTACTACAACTCCTAGGCATGATGTCTTCATGCATAGCCATTGTCCCAAACGCAAGACTGCACATGAGGCCCTTACAACAGTGCCTAGCATCACAGTGGTCTCAAGCACAGGGTCATCTTCTAGATCTGGTGTTAATAGACCGCCAAACTTACCTCTCGCTTCTGTGGTGGAACAACATAAATTTAAACAAAGGGCGGCCTTTCCAAGACCCAGTGCCACAATACGTAATAACAACAGATGCTTCCATGACAGGGTGGGGAGCACACCTCGATCACCACAGCATACAAGGACAATGGAACGTACATCAAACAAGACTGCATATAAATCACCTAGAACTTCTAGCAGTTTTTCAAGCACTAAAAGCTTTCCAACCAATAATAGTTCACAAATACATTCTCGTCAAAACAGACAACATGACAACAATGTATTATCTAAACAAGCAAGGGGGGACGCACTCCACGCAGTTAAGCCTGCTAGCACAAAAGATTTGGCGTTGGGCAATTCACAACCAAATTCGCCTAATAGCACAATTTATACCAGGGATCCAAAATCAACTCGCAGACAATCTCTCTCGAGATCACCAACAGGTCCACGAATGGGAAATTCACCCCCAAATTCTGAACACTTATTTCAAACTCTGGGGAACACCTCAGATAGACTTGTTTGCGACAAAGGAGAACGCAAAATGCCAAAACTTTGCATCCAGATACCCACACAAACAGTCCCAAGGCAATGCCCTATGGATGAACTGGTCAGGGATATTTGCTTACGCTTTTCCTCCTCTCCCTCTCCTTCCTTACCTGGTAAACAAACTCAGTCAAAACAAACTCAAACTCATATTAATAGCACCAACTTGGGCAAGACAACCATGGTACACAACGCTGCTAGACCTATCAGTAGTACCCTGCATCAAATTGCCCAACAGGCCAGATCTGTTGACACAACACAACCAAAAGATCAGACACCCAGATCCAGCATCGCTGAATCTAGCAATCTGGCTCCTGAAATCCTAGAATTCGGACACTTGCAACTTTCCCAAGAATGTATGGAAGTCATAAAACAAGCCAGAAGGCCATCCACCAGGCACTGCTATGCAAGTAAATGGAAGAGGTTTGTTTGCTACTGCCATATTAATCAAATACAACCATTACACACAACTCCAGAACATGTAGTGGGTTACTTGCTTCACTTACAAAAATCTAACCTGGCTTTCTCGTCCATTAAAATACACCTGGCAGCAATATCTGCATACCTGCAGACTACCTATTCAACTTCCCTATATAAGATACCAGTCATTAAAGCATTCATAGAGGGCCTTAGGAGAATTATACCACCAAGAACACCACCTGTTCCTTCATGGAACCTAAATGTTGTCCTAACTAGACTTATGGGTCCACCTTTTGAACCCATGCACTCCTGCGAAATACAGTTCCTAACTTGGAAGGTGGCATTTCTCATCGCCATTACTTCCCTAAGAAGAGTAAGCGAGATTCAGGCGTTTACAATACAGGAACCTTTTATTCAACTACACAAGAATAAGGTCGTCCTAAGGACCAATCCTAAATTTTTGCCAAAGGTTATTTCACCGTTCCATCTAAATCAATCAGTGGAACTTCCAGTGTTCTTTCCACAGCCAGATACCGTAGCTGAAAGGGCACTACATACATTAGATGTTAAAAGAGCATTAATGTATTACATTGACAGAACAAAGAACATCAGAAAGACTAAACAACTATTTATTGCATTTCAAAAACCTCATGCAGGAAACCCAATATCAAATCAAGGTATAGCCAGATGGATAGTCAAATGCATCCAAATCTGCTACCTTAAAGCTAAACGACAGCTGCCCATTACACCAAGGGCACACTCAACCAGAAAGAAAGGTGCTACCATGGCCTTTCTGGGAAACATCCCAATGCAAGAAATATGTAAGGCAGCCACATGGTCTACGCCTCACACATTCACCAAGCACTACTGTGTAGACGTGTTATCCGCACAACAAGCCACACTAGGTCAAGCCGTATTAAGAACATTATTTCAGACTACTTCCACTCCTACAGGCTGATCCACCGCTTTTTGGGGAGATAACTGCTTACTAGTCTATGCAAAACATGCGTATCTACAGCGACAGATGCCATCGAACTGAAAATGTCACTTACCCAGTGTACATCTGTTCGTGGCATCAGTCGCAGTAGATTCGCATGTGCCCACCCGCCTCCCCGGGAGCCTGTAGCAGTTTAGAAGTTACCTTCAACTATTTGTATATGTATCATCTCAACCTTAAATAGGTACATATTAGATGTATATCCTTTGCTTCCCCTACACCTACCTTGCCACCAATCCACCTAGTCACCCCACCAGACCGCCACCGCCCTGGCATCAATGCGGCCCCCAGGCACGTCACAGACCAAACTTTTTGGCCCCTGGGAAAATGTTTGCAAGTACCCATGTTCTAGACGATGCAGCCACCCGGAGATAAACTTCTTCCACTTGGCATGGAACTGTCTGAATACATTTGCAATACTCAAAGAAAATCTTTAAAGATTTATCCATCATGATAGATTTGAAGTTGGCACTGGACACTCTGCTGGTGCTTCTGGGGGATGTTAAATCTTTACCAAAACTTGTAAGTTCCTAGCCTTAGCATTACAACGAGCCAAAAAAGATGTATTTACTGTAACAAAAATAACCGAATTAGAAGACAACTCCAGCTTCCCAGCACTCGCCCTCGAGACCTTTGGCACCCAGTACGCCATTTTATGGCTAAGAGGATATGACCATAGAACAGAGATGCTGCATGAACTCTGTGATGTGCTCAGCTGGGTCCTAAGCTTCACCAGCAGTGCAGGTGTTCACTGAATATTGGTACGTAGGCCTGCCCATGTTTCTCAACGACGACACAATATAAGCCCGTGTACCATGACCAGCAGCATTTGTGTATTGGGCATAAATGTGCAAATGTAACTCTATGATTTATCTGAAAGTTACTCCCTTATGTCGCCCAATTTGTGTTATTGGACTGTTTGACGGGATGCCTGAATGGGCAGACAGCTATTCTGATATGTTTCAGGATTTTTTAAGTCTCTTTTCCTTTTTGTTGTTACCAAAAAGGCTAAAAATTGTTTTAAAATAAATAAATCTGTGCAATGATGAAGAGTTAGTGTAAATAGGCCTTGTGTGAGGGCCCCGGTGACTTATTTTGTAAAAGGATTTTAGAATGAACTCTCCGAAGCATTAAGCATTGATTGCTCAGTACAGTAAAACTATAATATGGCTACATAATTTGCCTTTTTTGCACATACTTTAGATAACCGTGCCACACAGTTTAGTCATCCATTCTTCCCAGAGCCCTAGTAGCCCTGATAATAATAATGCTCTGCAGGGTAGTTTGTGGGCTGTCATTATGTTGATGTAACCTACATTTCACAGACAAAAATGAAACATTTTATGTATTTCACAGTTCCCTGTGACATATTGAGTTTCATAGCATTGCATTTCATGCAGAGAAAGCACTCAAACGTGTGAGGCATCAGTAGTAATAAATCAATGTTAGTGAGGTATCAGTTACAATATTAACACCTGTCGCATACATAGTGAGATTGAGTATGTGCTTTAGGTGATACTTCGGAATCTTTTTGATATTTGTAGATGTTATGCATTGTAGGCTATGTTCCCTGTAGATTACTCACCGTGCAGAGTTTCTTAGGTAGTGAATACATTACACTAAGTGAAAAGTACATTACTCAGCTGCCTATTTCTTGAATCGATCGGCGCAAAAAAAAACACTTTCTCTTTTGGTGGCAGGGCTTAATAAGTGTAGGCATAGGACCATACACAGGCCTGTGATGGTTTCAGGAGCTCTTGAGGTCAGAACAGGTGCCTCTATAACCCATAGAGGACCATAAATTACAGGAACCCCTTGGTGCCCTTCAATGGCCCTGTGTTGGTTTCAGGTGCTCTCAAGCTCAGAACAGGTGTCTCTTTAAACAACAGAGGAACATACATTACAGGAACACCTAGGTGCCCTTCAATGGCCTTGTGATGGTCGCAGGTGCTCTCAAGGTCAGAACAGGTGTCTCTTTAAACAACAGAGGAACATACATTACAGGAACACCTAGGTGCCCTTCAATATCTCTGTGATGGTCGCAGGTGCTCTCAAAGTCAGAACATGTGTCCCTATAAACAATAGAGGACCATACATTACAGGAACCCCTAGGTGCCCTTCAATGGCCCTGTGATGGTCGCAGGTGCTGTCGAGGTCAGAACAGGTGTCTTTGTAAACAATAGAGGACCATACATTACAGGAACAAGTAGATGCCCTTCAATGGCCTTGTGATGGTCGCAGGTGCTCTCAAAGTCAGAACAGGTGTGTCTATAAACAATAGAGGACCATACATTACAGGAACCCCTAGTTGTTCTTCAGTGGCCCTGTGATGGTCGCAGGTGCTCTCAAGGTCAAACGAGACATCTCTGTAAACAATAGAGGACCATACATTACAGGAACGCCTAGGTGCCCTTCAATGGCCCTGTGATGGTTTCCGGTGCTCTCAAGGTCAAACGAGACATCTCTGTAAACAATAGAGGACCATACATTACAGGAACGCCTAGGTGCCCTTCAATGGCCCTGTGATGGTTTCCGGTGCTCTCAAGGTCAAACGAGACATCTCTGTAAACAATAGAGGACCATACATTACAGGAACGCCTAGGTGCCCTTCAATGGCCCTGTGATGGTTTCCGGTGCTCTCAAGGTCAAACGAGACATCTCTGTAAACAATAGAGGACCATACATTACAGGAACACCTAGGTGCCCTTCAATATCTCTGTGATGGTCGCAGGTGCTCTCAAAGTCAGAACATGTGTCCCTATAAACAATAGAGGACCATACATTACAGGAACCCCTAGGTGCCCTTCAATGGCCCTGTGATGGTCGCAGGTGCTGTCGAGGTCAGAACAGGTGTATTTGTAAACAATAGAGGACCATACATTACAGGAACAAGTAGATGCCCTTCAATGGCCTTGTGATGGTCGCAGGTGCTCTCAAAGACAGAACAGGTGTGTCTATAAACAATAGAGGACCATACATTACAGGAACCCCTAGTTGTTCTTCAGTGGCCCTGTGATGGTCGCAGGGGCTCTCAAGGTCAGAACATGTGTGTCTGTAAACAATAAAGGACCATACATTACAGGAACGCCTAGGTGCCCTTCAATGGCCCTGTGATGGTTTCCGGTGCTCTCAAGGTCAAACGAGACATCTCTGTAAACAATAGAGGACCATACATTACAGGAACGCCTAGGTGCCCTTCAATGGCCCTGTGATGGTTTCCGGTGCTCTCAAGGTCAAACGAGACATCTCTGTAAACAATAGAGGACCATACATTACAGGAACGCCTAGGTGCCCTTCAATGGCCTTGTGATGGTTTCAGGTGCTCTCAAGTTCAGAAGAGGCGTCTCTGTAAAGAGTGCAGGGCCAGGAGGAGTTTGGACACACTGGGAGGAGGCCTGGGTGGCGGGGTAAGGAGGGTCTGCACCCTGGGCCTCTGCTGCTGGTCGTGAGCCTGGAGAGCTGACCAAGTTGGGTGATCGTAGGCTGCGGCGTCTTCCAAGTAAGTGCCAACCTCTTGTCTGACAAAGCGCTTTGTGTGAAAATATTCATATTTCATTGCAAACTCCACTGTGACTGCTGGAGCTGCAAACAATGGCTGTACTCTCATGGTCAGGCAGTCCGATATGTCATTTCATAACACCCCTGTTCTCATTGGCAAAGTCAATACAACTTCAAATATTTCAGAAGGCATTCATGTAAAAAACTCTTTTCAAAGATTGCTGAGCGTTTCTTCCTGAAATAAGATAAGGATATTTTCATAATACAAATTAAGAAAATGAAGATAGCATTTTTGAATCCCTTTGCTGGTCTCCACTCTCTGTGGGTAAGTAGCATGCTCACACTCGGGCTCAGGCGCACCGTATGTTCCTGGGCACGGCCCTGCACAGGTCTCGCTTACCCCTGCCACTTTCAGTGTGTGTGTCCCAAGCAGACTCTGCCACAAGCACGGCTCATTCACTCCGTATCACCTACAGACGTACCTTGTTCTCTTGGTCAGCTTGGCTCTCATGCATGTGTTGGCATATGTGCCTACAGTACTTTTAATGTATGAACTAAATCCCACCTGTGCCTCATTTCCTTATTTATCCAGGTAAATGTGAGTGCCTTGAGGCAACTTAGTTTGATGCTCCTGCTACACAAGAACGTCTGTACATATTAAGCTCTGACAGGACTTTCACTTAGCCACCACATGCATACAATGTACGCATGCATTTGTTTTTGACTCTCTGTGAGAGTCAAGCTGACTAAGGTCACAAGATATGTCAGTAGATGACATGAGGTAAAGCAGGCTTGAGAAAGGCTGCCCAGGACCACACTGTGTCAGTGGCACAAGCTGAGCCGGGCTTATTGAGAAGGTCGCTCAGACAGCAGAGGTTACATTCTTTAACATGTTTTACACAGGCTAGACAATAGACCAAAACGTCTCTATGATTGTTTAGTCGTTCTCGCAGTGGCTGGCAGGACCACATACGTGCTACCCTGTGTGGACTACACATTAGGTGTATTCCCTTTTAATCCTGGTGGACTAAACTCCAAGGCCACTGACATATGGTCTCCCCCTGTTGAGGTTTGTCTGGGAGTGTGAAGTGTGATGAAGGTGCAGAATGCGCAATACATTTATAGTCAGTTTGATGTTAGATACATTTCTACCACTTGGAGCCTTCAGCTTAGAAACGCTCTCAATGTCTTGGCATATGGCCATTGTCTTGCGAAATACACGGTTTTTACTGCACAAATACTTCTAGTGAGCATTATTATTTTTTCCAATACACAAATGCTCATGTCTTATTTTGAGCACTCCAACATCCCAGTGAAAAAATGAGTTATGTTCTCTTTCTGTTGATGAAACAGTGCACATATTTATTTATAATTTATGTTACAGTCTCGAGAAAAATGCTCAAGCAATGAAAGAGGTGGAGTTTCAAAATTAGTGAACATCATGTTTGTGGTTTTTGCACCCAAAGCTGTGAGGTGGTTCAGCTGGCAGCATTTAGAAGTATATTTTAATGGGGGCATGGCCCCCTGTAATGACACATTAAAGAAGGGCACTTGACCAATTATTACAAAGAATGCATGCAAAGAGACGATTCATAAATTGCAATCAATATTTGCAATTGGTCTATTTTTAAATCAGGACCTTAATCTAAAAACTTTAGTGTTTTAAGAAATAACTAAAACAAGGGCCCACGTTTGTGCCTCAGTGAGCTATCAGTTTTCACTTAGTGTCCTTCATTGGTTTCAATTACTCAACTCAAATATATATATTCTTTTTAACAAAAGGAGGCAAGTTTGTGGGAATAATTCTTACCAGAAACAAATCAGCAATACATCATACTGCAACTGCAATCAGTCCACACTGGGGGGAAAAAGACAACGTTTACACACATAATTTAGTAGTTGCAAAGTTGTGTCTATTCATAATATTTACAATAATCAATGTCTATTCTTTATCAACAGTAAGCATGTTGATCTACATATGTGGCCCAGAAATAAAGATTCAATTTATAATGGCCAAGACTCTACATAGGAGGCCATAATTTTGGCGATCATGCCTGGTCCCAGTCCAATCTTGCCCAGGATTGTTCACAAGAAGGTCCAACTTACCCGTCCGAATATGGTTCGTGCCCTGTCTGTTACGAATAAATCCCACATGGTCGTGGTCAATACAGCCAGATAAGAACCGCTCTGAGTGGCCAGAATCTTCATAAAAATATTAGCATCAGTGTTCAGGCGTACAATGTGCTGGTAAGAGGAGCAGCAGGCGGGATCTTTCACTGGTTTGGGTATAAGTACAATCTCCGCTGCCGCCATAGCGGGAGTGAGGCCAGTGTCCTGAGCAAAGTAGTTGAAGAGCTCCAATGGGCAGTCTTGCAGATCAGGAAGGAACATCTGTTAGAAGGCAACAGGGAGCCCATCGGCATCTGGCACCTTCCCAAGCGGTAGGGTCTGGTCTGTTTGGTGCAACTCCTATAGAGTGATGGGACCATCAAGGAGTTCTGCATGGCGAGGTTCGATGGGATCCCAATCACAGTCCGTAAATAAGTGTTTATAAGGCTCAGTGGAATCTCATCCCAGATGTATAAGGTTTCATAGTAATCTTGGAAGGCCCTTTACTTATCGGGTTCAGTGGTCGCCCAAGTCTCCGCCCCAATCCAGAATTTGGCTCTGTGCCTTGGCTTGGCAGAGCTTACAAGCAAACTGTACCTACTTTGTCTCCCCCCCTTGTAACAGAGAGCGCTCAGCCTTGTTATTCCTATGCATCCACAGTTAGCCTCTGAGAATCGCCAGCTAGCGTTTATTGCACTTGGTGGCGGTCATATAGTACCTTCTTTCTAGGGCTTTGATCTCGACCGTCAAGTCTGATTCTATCAACTTAAACTCTTGCACTCTAGCAATACTTGAAATCACCCCTCTCCCCCCTGTATAGTTGCTTGAACTTGTCCCAAAGCGTGTGTAAAGAAGTGTCTGTTTGGAAATTGAGTGCAAAATAGTCCACAATGCTCTTGTGGATGTCAGCTACGTCTACCAAGTCTCAAAGTAGGTGCGGGGGGGAGGCGCCAGCGCAGTGGTCCCTTGGGGAGCGCATGTTGCTGGTCCACACCAGCTTTACATGGTCTGAGATAGAAATATCTGAGATGGCTACAGTGTCCAAATCTCTAAGGAGGGATTGAGTGAGGAACAGGTAATCAATGCACGAATATGAGGCATGCACATAAGAGTACAATGAATAGTCATTTACGTCTGGATGCCTATAGCGCCATGTGTTTACTAAACCCAGATCCAAGATATCTTGTTTAAGGTGAGCAGACATTGCCCCATACCCTGATAAAATGTGCTCCTATTTATGTCAGGATCAGATCCCCATCCACAATGGCATCCCCCTCCACCAAAGGCAGCTGGTCCTGCAAGACCTGCTAGCGGTAAGCATCCTGAGCCTGGTTAGGTGCATAGATATTAACTAGCATAAGGGAGTGGTGACCCAGCAGGACATGTAGTGTTAGGAAGCAACTTTCTTTGTCCTTAACTAATTTCTGGACTTTAGAACAGAAACCCGCCTTACAGAGGATGCCCACTCCCAGAGTTTTAATGGGGGCATGCACCCAAAAGCAGTAAAGGTATTTCGGGTGGCCCAACCAGTAGATATCCACCCCAAGGAGGTGAGTCTCCTGAAGGGGAATGACATCTGGATCTTGATGTAGGAGGTACCGCCAGATTTGTTTGTGCTTGCTAGGCGAGTTTAGCTCATGGATGTTTAAAGAAAGCAACTTAGTGTGTGAAACCTTCCCCACACATCAAAGGAGGTCTTAGCGCAAGCTGACATGCAGTGTGCCGCAGGGTCAGGCATTGGAAACTAGGGGCATGGGCATAAGACTGCAGGTGCAACCCCCCAAGAAGCGCTGAACCTAAAACAAAAGAAAACGTGATAGAACCAAACAATCATGGGCCAACGAGCACAAACATAGTTCTCCACGCCCCGCGGAGTTCAGCTTGTAAGCAAACATGATCCCGTCAGAGGTGTTACCCTCCGTGGTGTAGAGTGGAGTGGACAAGATGCAGGAAAGTAAGCTTGTGGCTGCAGAGCGTGAAGTCACAATATCCAGGAAAAAAGGCCCCACGACCATCAGGCCCACAACAGGTGGGATGATGGAAGGTCAGTCTGGAAGTGCACAGCCTTTGCCAGGTCCCAAGGGAGCATTAGTAGCAGCAGACGAAGAGGGGTTCCTCCCCATATTTTGGAGGTGGGTAATGATATCCTGCTTGGTCTCCTGGGATTCGGAGTCTGATTTAGAAATTGGTGGATGGGGTTATTCCGTCACAAACGTGACAGATATCCCGCCCACTGTATTACGCTCCCACTATATCCTACGGGAATATAGCTGACTGGATATCTGTCATGTTTTTGACAGAGTAACGCATCCGCCAAACTCAATCAGGCCCTCGGTTTCTTTTTGCCGCTTGTTATGGTGGTGGCACTGTACTGTGAACCAGATAGGATGCAGTCCATCTCTGGCTGCCCCGTGGGTGGCGATGACCCTCTTCCACACCAAGGGCCTGATTTAGAGTTTGGCAGTTGTGTTACTCTGTCACAAACGTGCCGGATATTCCGTCCACCTTTTCACAATTTCCGCAAGATATAATAGAATCCTAATACGGCTGATGGGGTATCAGTCATCTTTGTGATGGAGTAAGCTCATCCGCCAAACTCTAAATCAGTCCCCAAGTCCGCTTTGCCCCTGGTAGCCCGCAGAATGGATTTTGTTTCGGTGAAGAAGTGGACCTGCATCGAGATATCAGGTGTTGAGTTGGGGTGACCAGTTTCTGGGGCCACCCGGTGCTCCCTGTCAAGAGCCAGTGGTGAAGAGTCATCATCCCCCTGGATCGCGTGCAGCATGTCGGCTGTGAAAACAATGATGTGCTTCACGTGGGACGCTTCGTATACGGATGTTGTTCCTGCTACTTCTATTGCCAAGGTGTTCTTGCTTGGCTTCCAGTTTGACCTGCTGCTCCTCAAGTGTCGCCACTCTATGCCACAGCATCTCCTGGTCCTGTGTGTGCGCATCTACCGTCCTCTCCAAGTCCTCTAAACGTCCCCCAATTTCAGAGACTTCTTTGCGAATGTCCTGCAGGCACAATTTAATGTCTATCTTAATCAAGCTTATGTCATAGCGTATCTCCTTAAAGAAGCGGTCCATATATTCCTGAGGTATGGGCACTGGTGCAAAGCCACTAGGTGTTTCCGAGGACATGCTCTCCCGGGGGGTGGGGGGTCACCTTTGCCACAGGCGCTTTGCTCCAGAGCGAGGTCACAGAGGGTTCTTTAGCGGACTTGAGACGTGGCATAGTGAAGCACTCAGATTGTGCAGGTGCTGGGTCCCCTGGACAATGCCTGTGAAGTCACACCTTGCAGCCGTACAAATGGTAAGGGTAGCCGGTAACAGAAGGGCAGGGGAAAGACAGGCTTGCACCCACACTCCCATGGGCCTGATGCCTCAGTGTGCTGCACCGGTGCTTTCCAAGGAGGCCCCGAGGGGATCGCGGGTCACAAGTTGGAGCCTGCAATGGGCATCCAAAATGTGCAGCGTGGCCTGCGGTGTCCAATGACCCCTGATGACGATCCCACTGAGTCTGCCCAACAGGGCCAGGATGATGAGGCAGAGATCAAGGTGATGATCTGGCGAGGCAAGCCCCAGGCTGCGGATCTTTGTGTGGGGCTGCAGAAAAAGTCAGCAAGGGTTCCCTTCAGGGTCACAGGAGGTCTCTTCTGTAAGACAGGCACAATTCAAGCAGGAAGGAGACGGTAGCATAGGTGGGCCAGCCCCTCCATCACTGCGATACACAGGTCTGGGGTGCAAGTTATGGTTCCTCCCCAAATGAGGTCCCCAGAGAGGTCACAGTACACACTTCAGGGCCCCACTGGTCTGTCTCAGATTGTTGTTTTTCCAGCAGCACCAGACTGTAGCTTTTCTAGGTCACCCAATGCTGTCCATAAGGGCCAGCATAGCTAGGCCCAACTCAAGATGGCGGCCCGGCACATCGGTCCCTGGCCTCGGTGTGTTGATGTGTGGGAAGTCGGTCACCAATGAACTCCCCACAGAGCCCTGGGAAGTCACTCCAGCACAGCAGACGCATGTCAGCAGGGATGGAAAGGAGGCAATGGCGGGTATGCTCCACCGCAGCAATATCTCCTGTGCACGGTGTGGAAGTGTGTGGTTCTTCTTAGTAGCCCTGTAGGGTGCTCTCAATTGAATTGGGCCCCTAGAGCAGGCCCAACATACCAGCAGGCCAGGCAGTGGTCTGTGCAGGAGTTGTATTCATTCTCCAGCGGCAAGGCAGCAGGCAAGATGGCCCTCCGTGATGCCGACTCAGGCCGCAGAATATCATACATCGGGATCATGGGCCACCTCCCGGGCTTGAAGTCATTTCATCACGAACTCCACATGGGCACAGAAACGGCGCTCGGAGGTCCAGGAGCCACTATGTAGGTCCAATGGGGATCCAGAGCTGAGGCAAGATGCATCGCACCCCATTCCCGCCCCAGCCACACCCGACCATCATGCACAGTACTGTTCCAAAACCATAGCCCGGTAAATATCTCACTAGTGGTCATCTCGACACGGAACTGCACTCCGTGCATCGATCTAAGATGGCCTGCATTGCTTCTAAATGTGGCAGCCTTCTTGGAGGCTTAAAACTTTGAAAAACCATAGAGATTTTTTGGGGAAATTTTATTGGTTTTATGCAAGGTATGCAAACATCCATAACAGAGTAAAGCTCCCATTCCCCCTCACCATGATACCGATCATATTTATTCAGATAATCAGAGGAAATCAGCTCCATTGCGTCCAGTATAGTGGCCCCAGCCTATGTCCCAAACATCACCCGGTCCAACCCAAACTCCCTACCAGTATCCACATGGTGGTGAACTATAGTCATTTTATTTTATTTATTATTACAAATTGCCATTGTGGTTTTAAGCATTTTCCGTGCAGGAAACAAAACTTACAGGAAAAGGGAGAAAGAAAGAACGTCCAGGTGGTCTGTTACCATCCTTCTCATCCTTATTTTAAGCATGCACTAATTTGTCCAAGGTTCCTGTAATAGGTCTTTTACGTAATCCTCACGTTTCCTCTTTACGGAGCACTTTGTCTTCTACTTCGACCCAGTGCACCACTTCTTGCTCCCCACTCTCAAAGGCAGATGGCTTAGCTGCCTTTCACCTCATAGTTAAAGCCCTCTTAGCTAACAGTAGAACAAGGTCCACAAATTCAGTGACTAACATTCTTTTTTGGTCACAGGTGTATGTCCAGTAAGCAGCCCTCCATGCTCCTCCACGTGGTAAATTTTTCCCACTGCTTGGCCCTTACAATCTACTGTAATTTTGTATTGCAGGGCAGCTTCACACCATCTGCTTCAAATTTACTGTGTCTTCATCAAACATAGGGCAAGTAGAGGAGGCCCCTGGGTATATCCGACTGATCTTGCACGGTGTGAACTATGCCCTGTGGAACATATTAAATTGAATATATGAAAACTGTGCATTTTGGGATAGTTTTTGCAAGGATTCTAAAGCTCCTTACCACTCTGTCATTGAAGGCATGGCCCACTGATAGTCCCAGGAGTAGGGTGTCTCTGTGTGACTGGCAGCACCTTCGAGGGTATCACCGGTGTGTATACAGCTATAAGCCCTGTATAAATAATGCTCCGTCTCAGTGTAGGAAGGTAGCCTCTTTCTAGCATTGTTACCCCCACTTTTGGCCTGTTTGTGAGTAAATGTCAGGGTGTTTTTACTGTCTTACTGGGATCCTGCTAGCCAGGACCCCAGTGCTCATAGTGAAAACCCTATTGGTCAGTGTGTTTTATATGTCTCACTGGGACCCTGCTAGTCAGGGACCCTGCTAGTCAGGACCCCAGTGCTCATAGTAGTGGCCTGCATGTGTTTCCCTGTGTGGTGCCTAACTGTGTCACTGAGGCTCTGCTAACCAGAACCTCAGTGCTTATGCTCTCTCTGTCTTTAAAATTGTCACTGCAGGCTAGTGACCATTTTTACCAATTCTGATTGGCACACTGGAACACCCTTATAATTCCCTAGTATATCGTACCTAGGTACCCAGGGTATTGGGGTTCCAGGAGATCCCTATGGGCTGCAGCATTTTCTTTTGCCACCCATAGGGAGCTCAGACAATTCTTACATAGGACTGCCACTGCAGCCTGAGTGAAATAACGTCCACGTTATTTCACAACCATTTTACACTGCACTTAAGTAACTTATAAGTCACCTATATGTCTAACCCTCAGTTAGTGAAGGTTAGGTGCTAAGTTACTAAGTGTGAGGGCACCCTGCCACTAGCCAAGGAGCCCCCACATAGTTCAGGGCGATTTCCCCAGACTTTGTGAGTGCGGGGATACCATTACACACATGCACTACATATAGGTCAATACCTATATGTAGCTTCACAATGGTAACTCCAAATATGGCCATGTAACATGTCTAAGATCATGGAATTGTCCCCCCATGCCAAATCTGGTATTGGGGTGCCAATCCCATGCATCCCCGGGGCTCCAGCATGGACCCCGGGTACTGCCAAACCAGCTCTCTGGGGTTTTCACTGCAGCTACCTCTGCTGCCAACCCACAGACAGGCTTCTGCCCTCCTGGGGTCTGGGCAGCCCAGTCCCAGGAAGGCAGAACAAAGAATTTCCTCTGAGAGAGGGTGTTACACCCTCTCCCTTTGGAAATAGGTGTTAAGGGCTGGGGAGGAGTAGCCTCCCCCAGCCTCTGGAAATGCTTTGAAGGGCACAGATGGTGCCCTCCTTGCATAAGCCAGTCTACACCGGTTCAGGGGTCCCCCAGCCCCTGCTCTGGCACAAAACTGGACAAAGGAAAGGGGAGTGGACCATTCCCCTGTCCATCACCACCCCAGGGGTGGTGCCCAGAGCCCCTCCAGTGTGTCCCAGACCTCTGCCATCTTGAATGCAGTAGTGTGAGGGCACAAGGGCGGCCTCTGAGTGGCCAGTGCCAGCAGGTGACATCAGAGACCCCTCCGGATAGGTGCTTACCTGACTAGGTGGCCAATCCTCCTCTGAGGGCCATTTAGGGTCTCTCCTGTGGGCTTCTCTTCAGATAACGACTTGCAAGAATTCACCGGAGTTCCTCTGCATCTCTCTCTTCGACTTCTGCCAAGGATCGAACGCTGACTGCTCCAGGACGTCTGCAAAACTGCAACAAAGTAGCAAGAAGACTACCAGCGACATTGTATCGCCTAATCCTGCCAGCTTTCTCGACTGTTTCCTGGTGGTGCATTCTCTGGGGGCTGCCTGCCTTCACCCTGCACTGGAAGCTAAGAAGAAATCTCCAGTGGGTCGACGGAATCTTACTCCTGCTAACGCAGGCACCAAACATCTGCTTTACCGGTCCTCAGGGTCTCCTCTCATCGTGACGAGCGTGGTCCCTGGAACACAGGAGCTGGATCCAAGTGACACCGACAGTCCAGTGGTCCATCTGTCAAAATTTGGTGGAGGTAAGTCCTTGCCTCCCCACGCCAGATATTAATCCTGTGTACTGCGTGAATTGCAGCTGCTAGGGCTTCTGTGCACTTTTGCAAGGAATCCTTCATGCACAGCACAGCCCAGGTCCCCAAGACTCCATCCTGCATTGCTCAACTGGCTGAGTTGACCACCGGCTTCATAGGACCCTCCTTTGTAGTGTTGAAACGACCGCCGTGCTCAGTTTTCTTGAACCCGTGTTCAAGTACTTCTGCGGGTGCTGCCTGCTTCTGTGTGGGCTCTCTGTGTTGCTGAGCGCCCCCTCTGTCTCCTCCAAGGGGCGACCTCCTGGTCCTTCCTGGGCCCGGGCAGCACCCATTTTCTTCAACCTGGACCTTTGCAGCTAGCAAGGCTTCTTTGCGGTCTTTCTGCATGGAAACAACTCTGCATCCTCCAGCACACAGTGGGACATCTTCTGTGCAAAGGAGAAGTTCCTGGCATCTTCCGTTGTTGCAGAATCTTAAGCTTCTTCTACCCGGAGGCAGCCATTTTGCACCTTCATCCGGGGTTTAGTTGGCTCCTGCCCCCCCTGGACACTTTCGTGACTCTTGGACTTAGTCCCCTTCTTTTACAGGTCCTCAGGTCCAGGAATCCGTCTTCAGTGCTTTGCAGTCAGTTGTGGTCTTTGCAGAATCTCCTACCATGACTTTAGTGTGTTTCTGGGGAAGTAGGGTAACTTTACTCCTACTTTTAGGGTCTTGGGGTGGGGTATCTTGGACGCTCTTAGTGGTTTCCTACACTCCCAGCGACCCTCTACACACTACACTAGGCCTGGGGTCCCTAAGTGGTTCGCATTCCACTTTCATAGTATATGGTTTGTGTTGTCCCTAGGCCTATTGCATTCTATTGTATTCTACAGTGTTTGCACTACTTTTCTAACTGTTTACTTACCTGATTTTGGTTTGTGTGTATATTTTGTGTATTTTACTTACCTCCTGAGGGAGTATATCCTCTGAGATATTTCTGACACATTGTCACTAAAATAAAGTACCTTTATTTTTAGTAACTCTGATGATTGTGATTCTTATGATATAGTGCTATATGATATAAGTGGTGTAGTAGGAGCTTTGCATGTCTCCTAGTTCAGCCTAAGCTGCTCTGCTATAACTACCTCTATCAGCCTAAGCTGCTAGAACACTGCGAATCTACTAATAATACTAATTAGGCCTCAACCTAAAATACATAACTTATACTGTTCACAATAAATGTCAATACATATTCCACTGTCATAACAAGGAATCTGACAGTACCAATATTGTGGCCTCACAGTTTGTAGTAGGAGGTAACAACACTGAGGGCCAGATGTGTGAAGCACTTTTACTGGTCGCAAACGGCTTATCAGGCCGTTTGCGACTGATAAAAGCTTATTGCGAGTGGGTAACCAATTACTGACTCGTAAAATTGGGTTTGTGACTCGCAATTAGGAAGGGGCATGCCAAGGGCATCCCTTCCTAATAGGGAGTCGCAGGGGGATGTAAGAATGCTTTTTGAGAATGCAGTTGCTAAACATTTGCAATTGCAAAATATTCGCAGTCACCACGAACTTCAAGTTAGTGGTAACTCATTTGCAAATGGGAAGGGGTCCTCAAGGGACCCTTCCCCTTTGTGAATGTGGGTGAAAACATTTTTTAAGAGCGCGCAGTGGTCCCACGGACCACTGCCTACTCTTAAAAAATTAAAAGAAAACTTTTCAGTTTTCTTTTTGTAATGCATCCCGTTTTCCTACAAGGAAAACGGGCTACATTACAGAAAAAAGATTGCTTTATTTAAAAGCAATCACAGACATGATAGTCTGCTGACCCTAGGAGGCCACCATCCTTGTGATTGTAGCTATTCACAATTGGTCACAAATTGCGACCTGCCTCATGAATATTCATGAGGCAGGTCCATTTGCGACCCACTGCGAATCGCTAACAGTGTCCAACTAAGATTCGCTATTAGCAAACATTTAAACTACATACATCTGGCCCCAAAACCCTTGTCTACGACAGTAACTTATGTGATTCCATCAAACGAAATACCCGTCTGTTGGTTTTATCTTTTTTTTTTTTTATTATAAGCAACTTTATAAGTTTTGCATTGAAACATGAAAACAAAACAAAACCCAGGACTAAACCAAAAAGGGTCACATCCGCACCTCACAGGCATTGTATTGTACAATTCCAACATGGTTAACATAAGCACATATTTGATGTCAGTTATACCTCTCATCCTCTCCAGCTGGTTTGTCGCTCGTCTCAAGGACCCGGCATCAGGTAAACCTCGCTCCTGGGCCCCGATCTACCTCACTCAGTGCCCCCCGGGGCCTTCCTCCTCCCCCACTGTTCCGGGGTAGGATCTGGCTGTTGACTGCCGGACAGACAGAACGCGAGGTCCCGACTCATGACTCCACCGACACCACACCACCGGACCGCGGGGAAGGCATCGCTCTTCCGCCTCACCAAATGTGGGCCTTAACTGCTCTCCGCCATAGCTCCAGAGCATGCCCGGGGCCCGTACTGCATCTCTGGACCCCCTCGTGTGTACAGGGGCTTATAGAGGGCACACAGGACATAGGATGGACAGGTCTCTTAATGGCGGAGGACTGAGGGGTCCGGAGCACTCTTAGAGTGCGACTGCCATCGTGACGCCCGAAGCCACACCCCCACTGGTTTTATCTTAGTATAACAATCCACCCTCAAAGGCCCACTGGCTTGAACGTTTGCTCTATCACAATAAATAAGTCCAACTACCTGTTTTGTAGCTTATCATACGAAATAGATTATTTTATGTATCTGACCTACATTTTAACAATTCATAGCATTTGCCATAAATTTATCACCCTAAGAAAATTCTGAATTGAGTGCAAGCTTTCCCAAAAGGCAGCCATGAGGCAAACCGTCATAAAATTACACACACGTGAACAGAATTACAGTTGGCTAAATAATGTAGCACCCCTCTGAAGAGCGCCCAACAAGGATATTCAGAGTGAAAGCCTTTGATGCATACTGTGGTAATCTGTGAGATTCAGTGCAACAAAATACCAGTCCACAGGCATCAGCGCAGAGTAATAACAATCCATTCATAAACGTTTGTTGCATTTGACACAGGCGTTTCACAATAATTGTATCCGGCCTAGTATCAAATCACAAAACAATTATACTTAGCATATGTGGTAAGGCATGCCTGGTAAAGCCATGTGTTGTAATGTGATACATTTTTACTGGAGTAGAGACAGGGGATTGCAATGGAATCTTTCTGAATACAGCTTCTTTGAGGATGTGCACTTTCAATGCATTGTAATAAGTGTGACCCAATATAACCAATTGAATCACTTCCCAAATGTTAAGAGACATCAAAGGTGGTTGTTCTGTGGTATGGCCTGGGTTTAGTCGTTTTAGATTTCTCCTTTAGGGAGACACCTCCTTCTAATGGTGGATTTTAACACACTTGTATTCTGCACAGTTAGTTCCAGAGCTGTACACTAAGAATGTGATGCCATTGTTTTCTTTCTTTCCGTACTCGTTAGGATACCACATTTTATCCAGTTGAAACCTAAAAAGCTGTTCTGTGCGTCTGCCACTGTAAGATAAGTATAGTATTGTATTATATGAACAGCTTCCGTGCTAAAGCTCACTAAGAGGAGCGCTTTCATGCTGGGATTATTAAGGAACCGTTGTGACCGAGATGCAGTCCCGATGACGCCAATATTTATCCTGTGAATGAAGATAACCTGCAGACTTAGACCGGCTTCCTGACGCATAAGACCCCTGTATGGGGGTTAAGACTATCCCAACAGACCTAGCAAGGGGTACTCCTACAATGCTCTCTTTAGTACAGTATAAGTGACAGCAGACAGGAGTAATGCAATATTAGTAACAATTAACATGGTTGAATTGTTTAGATTTTTCATCATCCTTGCTTATGACAATTACTTGTCTTATCTGCTTAATCATCGCAGATCATGTTTTCTTTCCAAGAACATAATTGTTTCAATAAATGATTTGAAAATGCATTTTCATTTCTTTCTTGTTTATACCTTGGGATTGCACAGATAACAAACAAAAGGGTTTGGATCTCTTTCCACGAATTCCTTGGGAACTGGAGCGGTCGTGCTCGAGGTTACCAGAAACATTTGTTAGCCTAGTAAGGTTAGGGGTTCATATGCGGTACTGTGAGCTAGTCGGAACAAACCATCATTTACCGATTATATATGTGGGCTAACGACCTGATTTAGATATTGGCGGACGGGTTACTCCGTCACAACTGAGATGGCTATTCTGTACACCAAAATCAAAATCCCATAGGGCATAATGGGATTTAGATTGCGGCGGATGGGATATCCGTCACCATTGCGATGGAGTAAGGTGTCCACCAATATCGAAATCTGGCACTTAGCCCTCTATATTGTGAAGTTCTTGCTGGTCTAATACACAGTCCTACTAGATCTGTAGGAACCGTCTAACAGTTCCAGTGGATTTTCCAGATAAGTAGCAGTTCGTGCACCTGAAAGCAGGTCTCACTTTAGGAGCCTGAAATTAGTGAAAAGACAAAGGTCCATATTTATACTTTTTAGTGCCGCATTTGCACCGCTTTTTGACGCAAATGCGACGCAAACTTACAAAATACAGCTGTATTTTGTAAGTTTGCACCACTTTTGCGTCAAAAAATGATGCAAACGTGGCGCTAAAAAAGTATAAATATAGGCCTAAGTAACTTAACCTGTTCAACAGGCCTCCTCCAAAGTGAATGCCACAGCTTCACGTCATGCACTAACCCACTGGTATTCAGTCGGGTAGGTTCTATTTTCATTTCTGTTGGCATTCATGCCACTTTATTTCTTTACTAGGAAAAACTAAGAAGTGAATAACCAAGTATAAGAAATGTAGATGGTAACCCACTAAACAGATCATAAAACAGAGAACTAAAGAAGGAAGGAATACATCCAAAAATAGTCTTAAAGCCACTCAGCAAGCTAGATCCAATGGTTTTAAAAATCTGAATTATATCTGTTGTGTTTGAAGCATTAAATATTGTGTTTAGTAATACAGCAAAATGAGTCTCCAATTGAGGCTGCACAAGTTGCTGAATTTCGATGCAGATCGGGGAAACGTTTCTGCTGCAAAGCTTAAAGGCACCTTTTTGTGTCAGATTTGTAACAAGTGTATTTAATTTATCGAAGCTCGTATTTATTATATCTGCTTTTGCAATGAGAACACTTTCAAAAAGATTTATCTGGATGAGGATAAAATGTAATACCACAACATTTTATTGTGTTTTGAATATTTAAATTGTATAGGATATCCAAGGTCAACCCCCAGCCAGATTCATTTGTTCTAATTAAATATCAAATATTTCCTGGAGGTGTGCAGTGAGATAATCAATGAAACATGCTGCAACAGTTTACAAGCAATGGAAGGGCATCAAAGGGTTACACATGCTGGGCAAAGTGATAGTCACAAATGAGTGGTGTCCTAGTGGGTTAGTGCATGCTGATGTGCTATTAAAAGGAGGATTGTATTTCTCCTAGCAGTTGAACTCCAAATTGAACTTCTAGACATGTTAAAGAAAAGCTTTGAATATTTTCAACCCTAACCCAAAGATGTGTGTTTTTGACAGTGAAAGTGAAAAGCAGCGATGGGCAAGATTACTCCATGCAGGAGCCACATAAGATAGAGTGCTCTCCATCGGTTCAGTTTTATGAAGCCTTCTTTTTAGATACTGTTATCTGCCTTGAGGTTAAATTATAGTTGACAAACATGGCTGATTCGTTTAAGAGCTTCCATGACACTTAATACTTTTTTTCAGGATTTGTATTGTCCAATTTAATTTCTTTAATGCTCACATTTGAGCCTGTTCTTTTTGCAGGAGATCCAGGACTTCTTTTAAAAGACTGAAAGCAGAAGTAGTAATGGTTGACATTATATATGTTTGGAAAGTGTTTGAAAGTTATTTTCAATAACTTTAAATGTGCTTTTAGCTCCAATGCCCTCTTCACACTTCTTCAATATAATATCCTCCATCAGATGATTCTCACTCCGCAAACGCTTCACGCAATCTATCCCAGCCGGTCCCCTGCATGCCCCCATGTGGCACACCAATAGTGGATTTCGTGCATGTTTTATGGCCCTCTCCCTGTCCTCGTTGAAACATTGTGGTACACATTCTGAATAGGGCCTTAGGGTGGAAGATAGGGCTAGACATTCAATATGTACTGCTGAGCTTTTTACTGTCACTGGCCAAGAAACATCTAAGTAGGAAATTCATCCTTCTTGGTCTAGTCTTAACAAAACTATGCACAGCTATGGCATAGCTCCGACCAGTGACCCCCACTCATCATACCTGGATAAAAAACGTAGTTGAATGGGAGAGTGCGGAGGAGGTATGAATGTGCCATGTTCACAGAGATGGCCGTTTAAAGGATGATTTGCGAACCTGATCGACTATATCAGAATTCAGGCGATCCTTCTGCCTATGGGGACGAAATGGCGTGACTGAGTGAAAAATGGGAGGGGAGCCTTGGATAGAATATGTGAGCCCTGCTACATCGGATGTGATCATAAAGTGACTTTCCACATTGCCCTCAAAGCCTCTAAAACCATGACACCTAATAGCCAACATACACAAAGACCCGGGGGGAAGGGTGTTATATGTTCAGTTTTTGTCGCTTTTCGATTGATTCACTAGCACGTCCTTTGTCTTGACCCTAATGATTTGATTCTGAGAATGGAAGTAGAACATGCTCCATGATGCACAATCTCCATTCTATACCCTATGGGGTGGGCCATGCTTCTTTGAAATTATGGATACCATTGCATGTTTTTTTGCGGGATGCAATGCTCCTTGATATTTCATGACCAGCAATGTTATGACTATCTGATATGTAAACTCCAATAAAGTTGTTTTTTTTTTAAACTTCAAATGTGCTTTGCATTGTTTCTTTGTCAGTTTCTCTGTTTGTTTCAGGAGCATTTCTTTCAGAGTATGCACGCTCTTCTTTTACAGCAGCATATATTAGGGTGTCTTTTCTTTTTTACCGGGGCGCACCCTAGAAGAAGAGCATTCATATCCATATCTTTAGAAAGCTTTAACAGATGTTTTTTGCAGCACTTAAATAAGAATGAGACAGCTACCTCTGGATTAGCTTTTCCACACAGTTCATAGTTGCAGCCATGGGAGAATATATGTTATTCCGAGGATCTGGTATGTTTGCCAATCGAGCAGCATCTTTTGACATAATATTATTAACTCAATAAAACGTGTTTCCAGTGAAGCGTCCAAGTGAAATGCTGCTGTATTGTCTTGGGGTGAACTGAGAGTGTAGCTAAGGACTACCTGCAAGAGGTAACTAATGCAAAGGAAATCACATTAGCCTCTGAAAGCCTATCAGGGAACAAAGCCTCTGGATAGGATACTCTTACTGTAGAAATTGATAAGCCATTTGACACAATTGTTCCATTGCGGCTAGCAGACCTCTATCAAGAATCAATTGAAACATAAGTGCTACCACCCTCTCAATGCTAGAGAGCCTGTGATGACTGCAGTTCCGAGTGCTGGCAAAGATGCCCAGGAATGCCCATCCTGCAGACCACTATCTCTGTTGAATCTCAATTTTTAAGGCTCATGATCATGACGCGTCACCATTGTCACAAGCTCCTAAAGACTAAAGTAAATTATAAGGATAAGAAGGTAGTGACAGACACAAAACTAAATTACATTTTTAAATACAGGAGAATGGTGGAAACACTTATTAGTAGCGTGCAGCGTCGTCGCGCCTGCCGCAATGACTCTGCCATATACCATCGGCAGTGGCTGCGCCGGTCATGGACTCGGGACGACGACTCGCGCCGCAGCAGCATTCTGATCATGGCTGCTCAGACAATGCTGGATTGCACTGCACTGCAAGCTGCCAATGCACCACCACTCCGGCAGTGGCCCGGATCCCAGGTGACGTTGGTTGTGACTGTCCATTATGGCAGGACACAACAAAGCATGTTGCAAGCAGTGGCAGGCTGCGCCACTGACAAAACAGAAAGTGTCTGCTGAGGGTGGCCGGACTTGCCAATGTGTGTGTGTGTGTGTGTGTGTGTGTGAGGCAGTCTCAACAGTGATTGTGGGCTGTCTCGGAAGTAGCCATTGGCCCTTTCCACACTGACTCTTCACCATAGCTGGCCTTTGCTAAGACAGCGCGTTGGGTGTGGGGGGGAGAGAAATTTGGTGCCCTTGCTGATGGTAGTGAATTAAATGAGACCACAGGGGGGGCCTTTTGTGTTCCCTGGTCAGTACCTGTATGAGCAGCGACTGGCCCCTGATCACAAACATCCATGGGCCTCCCCAACCTACACCTAAATCACCGATAGAATGCTGCCTCACACAGATGATGGTTTTGTTTATGAGTGTCAGCAGGGGTCAGAGGGTGAAGCGACAGCAAGGAAGGGGGCTAAAGGGGTGTTAAACGCATTGTCTGCAATTAGATAATGAAGAAATAAAAAACACTTTTAACTGGCAAATCAGACAGAAATGAACAGACAAGCACATGGCTGAAGCAACATGAGAAGGGCGCAGCTGTTTGCATAACCTTAATGCATAAAGCTTCATGCACACCTCAGAAAGTTGGCACCTTTGACCTGGGCCCAGCTTGCCCATGCTAAAAGCTAGCCCTGATTGTCAAAACCAAAATAAAATGATAAAACGTTTGAAACTCGCACCCATAGTCACAGTTCTGGGTTTAATCCATTGTTATTTTGCTTGCCATGTCACCCCAGTTTAGACCGAGCCATATGCAAATCAGTCTTGACCATACTCCCTATGGAAACAGTCCAGCCCAAACTAGCAAGCCAGGTCCTCCCTGGACCAGAAACAAGCATCCTGGGACCGCAAGCTTGAATTAAGTGGCACAGCAAGCCCCACTTGGGGAGCACAAAACCAAATAAAATAATGGACAGAGTTGAAACGTTTCAAACACTCCCCCCTCTCCCTCCCCAGTCACAGATCTGGGTTTAAACCACCATTATTGTTCTTGCCATGTTGCACCAGTTTGTCATGAAGTCATGTCAGTGAATCTCATGTCACTGCCTAGTTATATTGTAGCCTGTTGGAAAGGGCCTTTCTGCAGGGTCACCCCCAAACGTTTTGCCTTCCTCTTTCTCTTTTTCTGACCTCATTTTTGATGGCTTTAGGACTCTGCTAATCAGTGCTAAAGTGCGTATGCTCTCTCCTTAAAACATGGTGACATTGGCTTATTTAATTTACTTGTAAGTCCCTAGTCAAGTGCACTACAGGTGCCCAGTGCCTGTAAATTAAATGCTACTAGTGGGCTGCAGCACGTATTGTGCCACCTACATAAGTAGCTCCCTAACCATGTCTCAGGCCTGACATTGCAGGGCCTGTATGTGCAGTTTCACTGCCACTTCGACTTGGCATTTAAAAGTACTTGCCAACCCTTAAACTCCCTTTTTTCTACATAGAAGTCACCCCTAAGATAGGCTGTAGGTAGCCCATATGGCAGAGTGCTATGTAGATAAAAGGCAGGACATGAACGTGTGTTCTATATGTCCTGGTAGTGTAAAACTCCTAAATTCGTTTTACACTGATGTGAGGCCTGCTCCTTTCATAGGATAGCATTAGGGCTACCCTCATATACTATTTGAGTGGTAGATCCTGATCTGAAAGGAGTAGCCAGGTCATATTTAGTATGGCCAGAATAGTGATACAAAATCCTGCTTCATGGTAAAGTTGGATTTTATATTACTATTTTAGAAATGCTACTTTTAGAAAGTGAGCATTTCTTTACACTTAAATCCTTCTGTGCCTTCCAATCCACATCTGGCTAGGTTTAGTTGACAGCTCCCTTGTGCGTTCACTCAGACAACCCCAAACACAGGATGCTCAGCCACACTTGCATACATCTGCATATTGAATGAGTCTTCCTGGGCTGGGAGGGTGGAGGGCCTGACACTTACATGTCAAAGGACAGTAGCCTGCCCTCACACAAAGGACTGCCACGCCCCCTACTGTGACCCTGGGTGATAGGATAGAACTGAAAGGGGACCTTGTGCACTTCTAAGCCACTCTTTGAAGTCTCCCCCACTTCAAAGGCACATTGTGTATTTAGGCAGGGTCTCTGACCCCACCAACTTAGACACTTCTTGACAAGACACTCTTGTCATGGACACTTCCTGGAGAAGAGAACCTGAACCAGAACCTGCAACCTGCCAAGAAGAATTGCCGGAAATCGGCGCAAATCCTGCCCTGCGTGAAAAATCGACATTGCATTGCCTGTGTGCGCCAGAAAAATCTATGCACACCTCCCCGTATTCCACACATCTCTTCCTCTGCGGTCCCTTGCTGAGAATTTGAACGCAAACCAGGTACTTTGTGCTTGCAAGAGACACTTGTTGCTTTTCAAGAGGATAAAGATGCTCTATACCATTTTTACAGTGATATTTCAACATATACTTATTGCATCTTAATCGTTTTGACCTGCATCTTATAAGATAAATATGATATATTTTTCTAAACACTGTGGTGTATTTTGTGGTGTTCTACTGTGTTATTACATGATTTATTGCACAAATACTTTACAGATTGCCTTCTAAGTTAAGCCTGACTGCTCAATGCCAAGCTACCAGAGGGTGGGCACAGGATAATTTGGATTGTGTGTGACTTACCCTGACTAGAGTGAGGGTCCTGCTTGGACAGGGGGTAACCTGACTGCCAACCAAAGACCCCATTTCTAACATAGCCTGACTAATCCAGCCCAGAGAGAGCTGGGCCAGCTTTCAAGCCCGCTGCAAGTAACCCGGACCGCACACTGCCAGCTTTCTATCATTGTACTAACTTACCAGCGCTCCGGCTTAACAGACGAGAAGGCGCTGTAGTAAACACATGACTTTGCATTTCAGAGCTGTGATGCAGATCACGACACTTAAATGCATGGTACTTGGCAGGGCTGGTGATGTTGATGTACACGGGTCAGTGCTGCACTCTCTGGAGACCTTGGGGACCACAGATTTAATGATTACTGACCTAATTACTTACATACTGAATGTTTTATTCTGAACCTGTTCTTGAATATTGCGTCACTGAGTGAGTCATGTGTATTACATAAGTATGTGCTTGTGATGTCACAATGTGTGCATTATTGATGCCGGCTGACCCTAGCCCACTGATGTCTGGACTGTTGTAATCCTGTGCTCTTACCTGTGCGCGGTTTTGTTGTGTTTTTACTTAAAATCAAATAAATACAAATTTAAAAATAAACAGACTTGACTCTTCTCACCCGGCCTACAGGTGTTTACTGTGTGGCTTTTGCATATTATTTCAGGACAAGACCAGTGAACTCTATCACATGTGTGAGTCTGGGGGTAGTGTTAAACAGGACACCCCAACACCCTCCACACTCTGGGATACACCAGACACCCCAACACCCTCCAAAATCGGGGTTACACCGGACACCCCAACACCCTCAACACTCTGGGTTACACCGGACACGTCAACACCCTCCAGAATCGGGGTTACACTGGAGACCCCAACACCCTCCACACTTGGCCACCCCAACACTCTCCAGACTCGGGGTTACACCGGACACCCCAACATCCTGCACACTTGGCCACCCCAACACTCTCCAGACTCGGGGTTACACCGGACACCCCAACATCCTGCACACTTGGCCACCCCAACACTCTCCAGACTCGGGGTTACACCGGACACCCCAACATCCTGCACACTTGGCCACCCCAACACTCTCCACACTCGGGGTTACACCGGCCACCCCAACACTCTCCACACTCGGGGTTACACCGGCCACCCCAACACTCTCCACACTAGGGGTTACACCGGACACCCCAACATCCTGCACACTTGGCCACCCCAACACTCTCCAGACTCGGGGTTACACTGGACACCCCAGCACCCTCCAGAATCAGGGTTACACCGGACACCCCAACACCCTCCACACTCTGCGTTACACCGGACACCCCAACGCCCTCCACACTCGGACACCCCAACACCATGCACACTCTGGGTTACACCGGACACCCCAACGCCATGCACACCCTGGGGTACACCGGACACCCTACAGAATCGGGGTTACCCCGGACACCCCAACATCCTCCACACTCGGGGTTCGGTCCCCTCTTCCTGCGGCCGCAGCCGGTTTCAGCCTCGAGGCCTCCGCGGGGTCACTGCAGCCTGTGGCTCCCTCCGTAGTCCTTTCTCCCTTTCAGTGACTCCCAGTCCCGTGATCTCCTCTTCCGGGTCAGCGAGGGCAGAGGCAGCACCAGCAGTGAATGACGTCACTTCCGGTCTCTTCTTCCGGCTCCAGCAGCTCCAGGGGTGGGAGGATCCTGTGTCTGTGCGGAGACCCCCTCAGGCCTGGGACTGAGATCTTCCCCCTCCCCGGGCTCTGTGGAGGTAGGAGTCTGACTGTCCCACTCTCCCTGTCCCAGCCCTCCTGTCCCTCCTCTCCCTATCGCTCTTCCCTGGGCCTCAGTCCTTCTTCAGTAGCTGCTGTCTCTCCCCGGACCCACATTGTGCACCGAAGCCCCCCTCGCAGAGGCCCTGAAGCTGCCTGAGGCGCAGGGGGGCCTGATCTGCCCCGGGTGGGGTTGTAGTTTCATTTCTACAGCGCTTGATCACACTGACACGTTTGAAGAGACTACCGCACACTTCCTGCGGGTGGGACATAGATGGGAAAGCAACTACGGCTGTGAAGTGGTTTGAACCACGTGAGACACCAGACTTCATCTTTTGTGTTGTTTGCCACTGCATCTGTCCTTGATTTTGAAGTCCAAATGAGTGAGTAAATAGACACAAAGCCTTGGATGCCAGTGTGTGGATGGGTTCAAAGTGTGAGTGATTTGTTGTCTATGTTGTAACTTTCTGTATTGTGCCTGTATGACAAAGACTGACCAGTCTATCTTAGAGCTAATATTTAGCTCAGTATGAATCTAAGGGCAAAGTGTGAGAAAAGCTGTGCTAGGCCTGCAGGTTTTGTCTTGGTCTGTATTGGATGTGAGCACAGGAAGTGGTCAAACATGAAACAATGCTATCCTTGCAAGGGTACATCCTTTCCTCATATACAGCATTGGTGTTCACAAACTATTTTGCATCGGACAAAAATAATGGTCTGTGGAAGCATGTGCATTAATATGCTGGGCTCCGCCCTTCTCATTTTCGAGGCTGTATTTTATCCATCAATTCTCACTCTTAATAAGTGACTGGCTGCCTCACCTTACCCTCGAGAATCATGAGACAGACAAACAATAATGGTGGGATGTCCACTGTGCATCTGTGGGCATCTTCCCTAGGGCTTGTCTGGTTTTCCAGCCCTTGATTGCCATGGGAGAGGTGCTTCAGGAGTAACCTTATCATGCTGATAAAATTCAGTTTCAAATGGTGTTGGTGTGACACAGTTAGACATTATGTCACCGGGGTACTGAGAAACATCCATTTTGCATTAGCACGCTTTAGTTGTTAATAAATAACCTGCCTACTTTGTGTTGTGACACGGCGTCCACGGCCATCAAAATGGTGCTACACGCGTCTTAGGAAAAGATAAGATAACTAGTCACTAATGAACTTGCTGGAGAGATCTGCGTTTTTCCACAGTTGCAGTTTTTAACCATAATGTAGCCTTGAGATTTCTTGTGTCTCATGCAAAGCACATTGTGTATGATGCAGATGACAGATTTGTATTTTATGTAGATTGTTAAAAGGATTACTGCTTTTGACACAGAGATCACTTTATTACTTGCAGATCTTGAACTGCAGTCCTTCGAATATAGCATAGTGAGCTATGAACCGGCACCAAGGAACCTCATGCAAACTGCAGGGTGTGGGTTTAGAACGTAATTGGCTCTTTTTCTCAATCTGGTGTTATATGATTGCTACAATCATTTCATTTGGTAGAATAAAGTCTTATTAGTACAGACAACCCCAAGCACTGCAATACATTTTATATCCTAACTTTGTGTTTCTCCCAGCCATGCTGTGTTAACATATAATCTCTACCAGTAAAGATGTGTAACTCCTACACGTTTGAAACCCTCATTGTCTCATGTAACATCGTGGACATTGAGTTACACCCTCATATGATTTATTGTCTTTGTATAGTCTATCTGTGTGATATAAAGTGCTCTGACACCCTACATTGAGATAATTAGTGCTATAAAAGAACTAATAAAAAAAAGTAAGTCCAATTTAAATTGCTATTCATACAGATCGATACATCTGGCAGCCTTACAGTGCAACAACATCTCTAATATACAAGGATTGAACAATTCAAAAACTTAAGTAGTTCAGAAGTGATAAACTGTGTGCCTTTGTTTCTCATCTTTTGCATTGGCGTCTAGGTATTAGACCCAAGAAAAGTCTCAGCTAGGATTATACTAAAAGAAAAGAAGTGCTGATAGCCTTTTACATTCAGCCTTTATTTTGGGCCCAGTTGGAATCTAAAATAAGAAACCTCCCTTGATGCCTACTCATTGCCACTCAAACTAGGTTACTCCAACTTGTAATTTTGTGTTGCCAAGGGAAGATTAAGTGATTTGCCCAGAATCACAGGATGTTTAGCCAGCCCAAGACTCAAACCTGGTTCCCTAATTCCAGAGTCTGCAGTGCTAGCCATAAGGCCACTTAACTCTCACTGTCTCGGCTGTGTGACTAAATACATAAAAAAAAAAAAAAATGTTTATGTATTTTTCAATAACAAAGCACAAACAGTAAAGGGTTGCTCAGGGTCACATGACTTATTAAGATTTAGGCCTGTTAAAAATGGTTTATTTTGCCAAGTGAAGCTACAACTTAAAACTACACAGAAAGGAGACATGCTTTTCGCTGTCACAGTAGTGGTCCACACAATGAGTACTGTAGACCTTTGGTGTCACTGAACTTAAAGCCCATGGTACACTATGGGTTCTATGTACAAGGAATTATAGGTATGTTAAATATGCTAATTGAAGGCATACCACTTTTACCAGATGAAAAGAGGCACAAAAGCCCTTTACCCATGGTCAGCTGGGGTAAAGTGCACAGATCTATATAGCTAGCAAAAACAGGGTTCAGCAAAAAGGCCAACACATTTGGGATGGCCCTGGAGAAAGGGCAACTTTGGAACACTGTTGACGGTGTTTCATGGCAGATTTTTAAATTATTGATATATACATTATTTTGATGCAATAAAATAACATCCTTTTTTTCTCTGGTAGGACATTGCTGAATCTCTTCTTGTTGACTGATTTCTTGCACAGCTTTTATGTGCTCCAGCAGTGCCTGATCTGGCTTCACTGAATGTGGATGTATTGCCAAAAGTGCAGCTGGGGGATTTCCTACAGACTTTTCTTCATGTCTTTGACTTAGCATTTCCCTTACCCTGTCTGTAATCTAGTTGATAGGTGAAATTATAATTAAATCTTAAAAGGAAAGCAACCTGCTCACTGTCTGGCATTGGTGCACTTCATACGTTGGCAAATCGCAGGCATCGGGCTCAACTAAAAATTATTTGCTGCAATCTGGATTACGAAGAATGTATGCACTTGTCAAAGTGTTCTTAGATTTTGGAATTCCCCCTCTTGTTCTTTTCCACGCACAAAGGGAAGCCAATTCCTAGTAAGTTTGCTTAATGGTTTGACTGTTCTTGAGAAATCTTGAAAAAAATGTCAACAGAAATTAGCAAATCCCCAGAATTTCTTAGTTTGCTTGAGCAGGCTAGGCTAAGTTACTCAAAGACAGCTCTTGTTTGATCCATTTCTGTGCCCTGATCTTGAGCTTGTACATATCAGAAAGACAACTGTCTCAAAAATACATTTCTCTGCCTCAATAGAAAGATCCCAGTGGGATTCTGACCCAGGGCTCCAGTGCTAGCAGTACTCTTTTCTCTTTAACTCAAGTAAGATCTGCAAAAAAAACTTCGGAATCACCATCACCTTGCAGGATGTCACATCCTAGTAGGTTGTAAAAAAAAAAGTGCTTCTCATATTTAAGAGGCTGGGTCACTAAAGCGGTTTCTGTGCGATCCTCTCTCTGACCCAATTTTACCTACAGAGAATTGAGAGATAATTTAGTAAGCTGTATTTTAGAGAAGCTCACAGTTAACTTTTGCAGGAACTTGATGGACAGTAATGCCCAAGTATCTGACTGGGTCATCGCACCAAACCAAGGGAAATCTGTCAAAGAATTGCTCGTGCCCGGAGTGAGGGGGACCATCAGGAAACTACTCTAGTTGATATGGAGTCCAGAGAATCGCCAAAACTCACTATCTCCAGGGTAGTGGAGCCTGTTGCCAAAGATGGCAGGCGCAGTGTAACAGAACTCCGGTCCGATCCAACGCAATCCTCTGTAACGGATGCCGGGGGCAGGGCGAGGAGCCCCCCAGATTGCTGACCGGTGCGTGGCCTCGGGAGAGCGCACGACATCCCACCGCCGCTGCCAACCGAGAACTAAATGGTGGACGCTCGGCGGCGCGAACGCTGAGCAGGCCAAGAAGACAAGCCTGCACTGCTGGGGTCCCCCCTGCAGACATCGACCGGGGGCAGAAGTGCCCATGGAAGGATAGCCTTGGAGGGCCCGCGTCGGCTGGGGCTTGGGTGTGGTCGGCCGCTCTGTCGATTGGACCCTGAGCAGGCTGCGCGTGGTGAGCCCGGCACATCGACGGCGTCTGGGTCTCCCCGCTGGCGGTGGCTGCTGTCGGGGAGGCCCATCACCAGTGGACCCCAAACGGCCCAGAAGAGGAGAGGGGGGGTGCATAGTCTGGCGCCCTGCCCCCTAGCGCTGAGGGTCAGGAAGAGGCCCGGGCAACTTGTACATTGGAACCTATGTGCCTTCGCCTGGCCCGGCGCGGTGGGGGTGGCCCAACCCTGGGGGTGCAGAGAGGCCCTCAAAGAAGAAGATGGAGTGATTAAGTGGACCCACAGGGGTGATACAGATGCCTTGTGGCTGATCCGAGGGGTCCACTACTGGGACTGAAGACTGAGGTTTCCGAGAGAGGGCCAGCAAGAAAGGCACAAACAGAAATAGGGGCAGAGAAGCCCGGGCCCCTGAAGATGCAACCTGGCGAGGGGGGGATTGCTGAGCACTGGACCTTTGGTGGAGCTGTTGAGTGACGGTGAGTGGAGCAGCCCACAGAACCACGCTGGGACTGAAGTGGAAGGGTCCCACTTGAAACAAATCAGCTACGCTTATCTGGACACCTGGGAGAGCGGAGGCCCAACAGTAGTGGGTTGCTGAGACGAAACCGGGCGAGGGGACTAACATTGGTGGCAAGAGGTCCCCTCTCCGGTTGCCCAGCACGGGGGCCGGCTGATTGATTGAGGGTCTGCCCGCCGAGCCCTGTTATGGGAAAACAACACCTTAAACCCCAGGTGTTGAGGCCACTCATTCCGGGCAGCGAACAGGGCGTGGGAGAGCCTCTCCTGGACCTACTGGAACAGCCCTTCCACCAGTGCAAGTCACTCTCCAAAAAATACTGGAAGCGTTTGAGGACTCCAAAATACCCTTCAACAGGAGATCGGGAAGGTGTCGACGGAAGTGGGCCGCCTGCGGGCAGACCACCAGAAACTCGCAGACCGAGTGAAGACTGCAGAGGACGAGGTGACGAGCCGACGAGCCTCGGAACCCAGCAGCGATCGCAGGAGGCGCAGTTAGCCACCTCACAGATAGGGTGAAGAGACTAGAGTACAGGGCAGAGGAGGCTGAGGGTACCGATATGGTGGCATTCCTGGAACCCTGGTTGAAAACTATCCTCGGCGAGCAAAAGTTCTTTTTCACACTAGAAAGAGCACATAGGGTCCCCTAGATCTCCGGCGCCGGGCTGTTAAACCCCCCCCCCCGCCACCAGCAGACCAGTGGTGGAAAAACTGCTGCACTACAGGGACCGGGACGTATTGTTACAAAGAGCTCGGGAGGCGGGCCCTTCTAAAATAGAGAACAGCAGGGTCAACATGTCCCCTGACTATACAGCTGCTGTACAGGCGAAGCGGACTTCCTACTTAACAGTGAAGAAGGCATTACGAGATGGAGTCCGCTACGCGCTGCTCTTCCCTTCCAAGCTGAAGATAATATGGGATGGCAAAACGCACTTTTGCCAGACACCGGAAGAAGCTTGGGATTGGCTTGAATTCTACAAACAAGGCAACCCTGATTGCCCGTGGGAGGGGGTGGGGGTGGATTGGTTGACACATCAGGTGCCGGTGGCCGTCGCCAGAAGAGGCACTACTCCAGGGATAGAGCCAGCGCTGACCGCCTGGTACAACCCACATAACTTTAAGTGAGTCAGGAACAACGTGCAGTGATCCAGACTACAGCGTCACTGACTGAGTTGCCTGCCTCAGATAGGGATAGGATCTATTCTGCCGATGCCCATGAAACAGAGGACACATCTGATGTTGACTTCGTCGTCAGTGTGAGAGAGGAGCTCCCCCAGGTAACGACCCAGACAGCGAAGACATCACCTGACATTTGATTGGGGGGGGGGGCTACCCTCACACCGCTGTCAGTGCCGGGCTGGTGAGGCGGCTTGCAGTTGGACGGGATCGACCCGGTCAAGCCTACTGGACTAAAAGAGGCTCCCGGACAGCTTACCCGCTATCCGCCCTTGGATTGCCCCAGTAGGGCGATGATGAGAGACTGTAAAAGCTTCGTTCCTCCGATTTGGGTGGTTGGCCGTTGCTGGACTGCTCTTGGTTTGGGGAGTTGGGTGTTCTATTTGGTTCCTTTTTTCTTTCTTGTTTTGATCTATTTGTGCAGCGGTGTGGGGCTGGCAGGGGATCCGGGAGAGGGGGGCGGACTCCAAGGGGAAGATCAGAGGACACTGTGCTTCACACATCAAAATGCTAAATAACAGCACTTCAATTAAATTGATGTCCTGGAATATTCGAGGGACGGGGGCAGCATTAAAGCGGCACAATATCCTGACCTATCTAAAGAGGAGGAGGGTCCAGGTGGCACTCCTACATGAGTCCCACCTCACACGGTCAGAGGGTGATAGCCTCTGCATGCGCTGGCAACTCTTTGCCACTACTTATTCAGCCTATGCATGAGACACCCTGATATGGGTGCGGTCAGGGGTGTCCTTTGAGCCCACCACAGTAGACGTGGACAGAGAAGGGCAGTATGTCTTGGTGGAGGGATGATTTAATGGTAGACCAATAGTGCTGAAGAGTGTGTATGCCGCTAACCAGGACCAGAACCTTTTTGGCAGACCTTATCAGCCCGGCTGGCGTGCCTCCTGTGTGGGCGCTATTTGCTGAGGGGAGTGGGAGTTATAACAGCGTAGTTGATCCAGACCAGGAGCGCACCTCCCCCCCACGATACCAGGAGCTGCCACACTCAGAGTATCGAAAGGCCCGGCGCAGTGGCAGACCCAACACCCTCACAGTAAGGTATACTCACACTACTCATCCCTCCACCGGGTCCACATGAGGATAGACCATATGTTCTGTTCCACGACACTCATTAGCGACGTCCTACATACTGAATACCTGGGTAGAACATTCTCTGACCACAGCCCACTTCTGCTAACACTTCAGGTACTGGGGGTGGGGGGGCGTCCCCCAATTCCAACATGGCGACTTTACCCTAGGGCCCTTGATGACAAGTTCTTTCATACTGCACTGGCGTCTAAGCTGAAGGACTATTTCTCCCTAAACAAAGGGACCGCTTCCACTAGGGGAACCGAATGGGAAGCCCTGAAAGTGGTTATGAGGGGGCATTGCATTGGGCATACAGTGGGGATTAAGAGGGACCTGGAGCAGGAACTTGCCTGCCTAGAGATAGAACTGCGTCAGTGGGAGTCAGAGTTGGGGACAGACCCCTGGGCTACTCGACAGTTGGCAGAAACGCGCAAAGCCCACACCGAAGCCTTGGAGTGCCTTCGTTGTCACGATTACAAGGTGTACTTGGGCAACCTGCACGCAGAGGAGGGCAGGGAGATTACTAGTCTGGCTGTTCAGACCTGAGAGCAGGAGCACACCAGTCACCCGCTTGACATCCAGAACCGGGGCTATGCTTTACTCACCAACAGAAATCAATGATGACTTTAAACTTTTTATTCATGTCTGTATAGCGCGCCGGAGGGAACGGATCAGGACTTTCTCCAAACCTATCTGGCGGGTCTGCACTTGGCAATGGTAGCAGAGAAAGATGGGGTGGAGTTGGGGGCACCAATATGCGACCAGGAAGCGGGAGCTGCCATCAAAGCTCAGGCAATGGGGAAAACCCCGGGAACCGATGGGCTACCGCCAGTACTCTATCAGAGATTAGCCAGAATGCTGGCACCCCGGCTGGTAGAGATGTACACAGTGGCCTAAGAGATGGGAGAAATGCCGCTATCGACTAGGGAGGCCATGGTGATTTCCCCCCTCCCGAAGGGAAAATGCACTGATATGACTGTGGCTGATTACCCCCACTGTCCATGCTGAACACCGACATCAAGCAACCACAATGCTCCCATTTGTGCAGACTCTTACACCCAGACCACAGTGGGTTTATACCCACGCCTAATACATCACATAACCTACGGAGACTCTATTCCCTCCTTTATAATGACCCACGCCCCCCAGGATTGGAGGCTATGATCGTGTCGGTGGGCCTGGAAAAGGCCTTTGACACTGTGTGCTGGGATTATTTAGAGGCAGTGATGCTGCGGATGGGGCTGGGACAGCGATGGGTACAATGGGTCAAACTGCTCTACACTTGGCCCAGGGCGAGAGTGAAGATGGGGCCCACAATTTCGAGTAGCTACGATATCTGCCAGGGAACCAGGCAGGGCTGTCCCCTATTGCTAATACTGTTCGCCCTCACGATTGAGTCTCTGGCAGCGAGCTTCCGGGCAAGGGCTATGGAGTGGGGAATGATTAGTCAGGGAGAGCCGCATATTATCTCCCTTTATGCTGACAACCCCCTTATTTATTTATGAGATGGGAATGCAGTGCTCCCGCGGGTGCTTCAGATGCTGGAGGATTTTGGCAACCTCTGAGGACTGCGCCTCAATCGGTGCAAGACATGTGTCTTCCCGATGGTGATGGGGGCACGCATCCGCTCTCCTGCCCAGATGATGTCCAGAGGGCACCCGTACTTTTAAGTATTTGGGAATTCAGATCTTCCACAACTTGAAAGACCTACGTGAAGGCAACCTGGGGGCATCATACAAGGCATTGAAATCGGCGGTAGCCTACGGGCGCTCGTTAAAACTCCCCATCATAGCTCGTATCGCCCCGTCCAAAATGGTGATGCTCCCCAGGTTCCTTTACTACTTTGCCAACTTGCTGCTGATCATCCCAGTGGCCTGGTTTTGTACCTTGGATGGGCTCCTGAGGGAGCTGGTGTGGGGCGCCAGAGGGTGGCACTGGTGATGCTCCACTTGTCACCAGAGGGCAGGGGGGCTTGGAGTGCCCGACTTTGAACCATACAATGGGGTGGCTCAGCTCCAGTGCTGGCGAGATCCACGGACTGGATTCCTCGACGATTTGCCTAGACGTGGGACATACCCAGGAGACAGGTTTACTAGCTTACCTGCAACGGGGGAGACGCCCCCCCTGCTAGAACGAACTTGCTGGTGACTATGGCACTGGAGGCGAGCCCTCAGACGAACACACACGACGAGCCCCTACACCCCTGCCCTCCCGCTGGTAGGCATCCTGCACGGGGAACCCTGCACCACCTTCACTGCTCGACATTACTACCATTGACAGAGGCAGGAATTAAAATGGTGGGGGACCTGTTTCAGGGTGAGATGTTGATCCCCTTCGGTGACCTGACGGATCAGACGGGCTTGACTGCTGGCCAGTTCTTAAACTATGAGGCTATCGTACAAGCCCTGAGAGACATTTGGGGGGGAGGGAAGTGAGGAGCCCACCATGACTGCGATCTTCGGGTCTATGATGACACTGGGGGCGGATCCCACCTAGTAGCATCATTCTACAAAGCCCTGAGTGGGATGGTGGACCACCCCTGGGAGGGACTGCGAGGTAGGTGGGACGCAGAAATATGGAGACAGCTGATGGACGCTGAATGCGCTCATGTCCTGACCTACCCATGCACAATCTCTCAAAACACCAGTTTTCAATATATCCAATATAACTTATGTCCACAGGACCTCCCTTACCCCGCACAGATTTAATCTGATTTATGGCGCAACGTCGGGGGCCTGCCGGTTGGGCGGTGATGACATTTGCCATATGACATGGGGTTGCCCAGGGCTGCAACACTTTTGGAGGGAAGCTATTGCTCGACTCAACAACACGCTGGACAGTAGATGGACAATGGCCCGGCAGTCTGCTTACTGGGACTGTTTGACAGACCCCCTCCAAACAAGGTGGGGAACAGATTTATTGGTCTGGCACTGGTTCTGGCATGCAGGAGGGTGGTGATGGCCTGGAAGTCTAGTTCAGGACCCAGGCTGAGTGCATGGGTGGCAGATGTCACACGTTGGGCAAGGGCAGAGGAGTGGGCCCTTCAGAGGGAAGAACTGAGAGGGATGAGGAACAGACCGATAGCTCCCAAATGGGTGGAAGTGGTGGGAATATGGGACACATTTGAGGCTGCCATGGACCAGCCTGCAAACGGGCCAGTTAATCAATGACAATAGGATCACAGCTGTACCAGCCCCACGTCCGAACTCCGTGCTGATGTGGACACACCTGTAGGCCAGGTAGTTTGGTTTGCGTAGCTGGACACGTTGTAATGTTTTTTGTATGTTGTGATTGTTAACCAATGCGCCTGAAGCAGTTAGGCGCCAAAGAACCTAGAGTTGACACTAGTGGTGTACTGCCCACCAACCTCCTGAACACACTGTGCAGACCGGAGAACCATTGAAAACCCATACTGTAATTGGTCCCATTATACATGGAGAAAGACCAAGTTAAGTCATTAGTGTGGGATACACTCTAAAGGATAGCAGTGATGGTTAGCTGTTTAATAATTGTCATGAACACACATGTAAATGTGTGGCTGTATCAGTGGTGTTGATTCTGTAACTAAGATGAAGTACTAATTAATACACATGTTTAATAAAAAAAACTCACTATCTCCATCATGAGTGGATTCGGATTGCAGGATTGTTCTTTAATGTACAGTATAACATCAGTGGCCTAGAGGGAGACCAGGTAACTTTCCTCCTACTAATGTTGTCAATACCACCAACCCCTCCCCCAGCTTCATGCAATGAAGGACATCCAACATAGATGGCCAAGACAATTAATCAAATGCCTTCTGGGCATCAAGCAGCCCCGCTGCAACAGAAAACTCTGGGTCCACTGGTTAAGATAAGGCAAAGAAGGTACATAACTTGTCAGATGTTGATTAGCCAGGAATCAAGCCTGACTGCTCAGGCAACACTAGACATTGCAAATGGGAGTGAATGCTTCTTGCTAATTTCTTTGCAAGTACCATAGTGTTGAGATTTAATTAACATAAAGGGTGGTTGGAGGAACAATCCTCAGAGGGCTTCCCCGGCTTCAGGAGGGCAGCAATGCCCTCTTCTTTCGGTGAGGGATGCGAACATCCTTTTCCCAGTATTCACCATAAACCTCCAGGTGTATGGCTGCTAATATTTCTGCAAACTCAGTGATTAAACTGTCCAGCACAGAGGGCTTCCCTCCTGGTTAGGAGACAGAGTAGCATCTTTAATCTCATCAGTATTGAGGGATGGATTTGAGGGATTCTCTCTCATGAGCCATGCCAGTGTAGCATCAGAAAATTATTCGGACAAAGGAGACATGTCACTAGCTTCCTTCGCCTGTTATAGTGTGGTATAAAATTGAGAGAAGGTTGGTAGGAAATCGTCCGTCATCGTCTATTTGGTACCCCCATGTGTCTTCAATACTTTCTATATATCTGGATGTCCATGTGGGATTCAACAATCAAGCAAGGGTGAGGCCAGGACATTCATCCTCTTCAAAGCTCCTAGCATGAGCAAACCTCATCTGACACCTGACCTCATGGTCGTCCTCTTTTGTAAATCAGAGCAGCTATATAAATATCTGTACTGAAATATTACTGTTGTGTGTCTGTCCATATTCCCTATTCAGATCCTTTAATTTCTGCTCAGGAGTACGTATTTTGAATATTCCTGATTGTTTAGAGGTGTGTCAATCTGTAATGTAAGTATTGAATGAATGTCTTCCATTCCACCGAGTCACTATCTTCCGAGCCTGTTTTCAGTATAAAGAACTCCACAATGCTGTACTGGATCTGTTCTTTAAAAACTCTTATCACCAAGTGCCTCAGAGGGGAACACCCATGGGTGGTCTTTGCCCATGCATCCCATAGCCAGCATTATCAATACAGGGTAATGATTGACAAAGTCCTTGGAAAGACAGTCACCTCTGTGTATCTCCCACAGGCTTGGTTGTCAACCAATAGTCAATGGGGGAGTGTGCATTATGCACCAAGGAATAAAACATATAGGGCCTCATTAAGAATTTGGCAGACGGAAAACTCTGTCCACCAAATTCCCAACAGGGTGGCCGCCGCCTACGTGGAGACCTACCCGCCGGAGGTATTATGGTTTTCCCTCTAGCTCAGCAGGCAGAAACCTCAGTTTCCGCCTGCTGGCCTAGCGAGAAACAGGCTACAGCATTGTCTCTGGTTTGTAATCGAGCCAGCGGCAATGCTGTAGCCTGCAGGGTGCACCAGCACCATTGCAACATTGCAGTGGTACTGGCCAGGGCGGCCCCTGCACCGCCTTTGCCAAGTGCACCCGTCAAATCGCTGCCCTGTCAGATTAGGACCACCACCACCTACCACCAGACCGACAGGATCCCTGATCCTGGCAGAGCTACTGTATCCTTTGCTGCACAACCGCCAGGGTTGAAATATGGTGATCGGACCACTGCATTGGTGATGGTCTGACGCCATCCGTGCAGACCGCCGTGTTTGTAATGAGGCCCATAATCTTTGATGAATGGGTGCTTGTTAAACCAAAAATCCACATCCACCTAAAAATGGCTGCACATTATACCTAGCAACCTCTGGGCAAAATAAGTGAGAAGAGCAAGGATCTATCTTGAGGTACATTTAGAATAGTGTTGAAATAATACCCCCACTCCTCCAAAAGCATGGTATAGTTGCTGAAAGATAGGCAATATTGTATAATTATTTCACAAAAAGAGAAGTGTTGGAGTTCAGCCCAAATGCGTTTTCCAGTGTAACACAGTCTGTATCAGTTATAAATTGGATTATGAGGTATCTACCCCCCCTGTTGGTGATGGTGGTTTTGTGTCTAAAGTTTACTGGGCTCTGGATCACAATTTCTGCAGCCCCGGAGTGTGTTATGAAATACAAAGTATCTGTGACTGTTGGAGTTTTTAGCAAAGTGGGACTCTGCTTGTTTGTCTAAGTGAGAGCCCTGCAAGTATGCACTATCCATCACATGTATCTTTTGATAAGCTAGTATTTTCCTGGACTTTTTGAGACCGTGAAGTCATCTAAGATTCCATGATTTTAACTTCATTATGTCTGAGATTCCATAGTGGTGTCAGAAGAGATAACGGAGAAAACATGTCAAATTTCACCAACAATGGTAACATTTAGACAGCCCCAGGATATATCATTATCAATAATGTGTACAGGATTGTACCTAAACATCCACACCTTAGAAGGTTATATACCCATTGTTCCAGGCTCCTCCAGCTATCTCTGGGCAGCACACACTATCAGAGAGATACAAGTTATCAATCAGGTCACAGCGGTACCTCTTAAAGAAAACATTTTGCCAAGGTTAGCAACAAACTTGATATTATCCGTTCAGGGTACAAGACCAGAGACATGCATAAGAGAAAATAAACTTTCAAAAACACATTTTACGCTAGACAGTCCTTTTCATCGATGGATTGAAGATTTTCTTGAGTGCCAGGGACGGGCTCTGTCAGGGTGTATTCTGCACCCTAGAGAGCGGAGTATTGCCTCAGGATCAGACGTTTTTATTGGGCTCGATTCGTAGTTTGTCAGGGTACAATACGATATACTCCTTCCCCATCTATTGTAAGCATCTTTCGCTTGCATAAAAGCCCCTAGGCTCTTGGACTGAGAGCATAAAGTCAAGAAAAAATACATGTTGGAGCCTGCGTAATTTAAGTCATGTTTCACTCATGAAATTGTCACCATGGTATTGTGGACCCTATAATTAGGAATTTAAGCTATGATGGGCCTGGGGCTGCTCCCAAAGGTGTGCTTCCTCACTATAAACATGGGAGATAGTTTGTTGCCCCAAATAAGTAATCTAGCATTTTTTCAATTTATAGTGCAATTTTGCCTATATTGAAGGATTCAGGCACTCCCAGGATGGTTTTGTTGTTGCAGCATGAATGCACATTTAGGTATTCTTTCTTGGCGTGAATGATTTTAAGCAACTTATTAAGTTGTTTTGCTCTATTTTTCTCTGTCTCGTCATTTCATCGTTGGCACCTGAGATGTGCCACTCTGCACTGGCCATCGGCTTTGCAAATTTGTATAACTGATTCTGCATGTGGTAAAATCAAGATGTAAAGAAGTTGATCTTTTTATCAATTGATTGCCAGCTGTGTTGCATACCTGACAGCAGGGATTTAAAATCAGATGCATTAGAATATGAGCCTTCCCCGATGCAATGTCCTAGTGTATCCCCCCTTTTGCTGCATTGCGTTGATATTTTGTCTCTTTTTTTTTTGGTCAGCTTTGCTCAACTTGCCACTGGAATTAAGTATTATTCAATAACATTAGGCATGGCACAGTTAGAGAAGCTAGGGCCTGGCAGTGGATCTCAACAGGCAGTTGTTACTCAGAAGCTGCTGAAGAAGTTGCTCCTGGAACTTTGAACTCAAAACACCCGATGAGTGCTTTATGGAGTCCTTCCCTAAATATTGATGCCTGCTGGTGAATCACTATTTGGTTAGTTTGTTAAATGGTCCTGATTCACATTTGGAAAGAGAACACACTTTCCTGTAATCAATTAACAAAAAACACCCAAAAAGCCAATTCTAATAATTCTAGTATTCCTTCTTTGTTCTTGATTAATGATGCAACAAAACAGCCAATGTGTTCCGTTCCTTCTGACTATGGAACTTCTTCAGGGTTGTAAACAGAATAATAACAGCATCATTTCTATGCTAAAATATTATTAAAAACAGTAAAACACAAGTAGTTCATCATATTTTCTGCAACTAAAAAAATTACAATCTTCTCACATTGGACCGCATCAAAAATGATCATGAGGAGATAAGTGCAGTACTTCTAATATCAACACAGACAACTGTTTACATAACATCAATCCCAATGTGAAATTCCATACTACAACTCATTGTCAATTTGACAGCGATGTGGGTTGCCCAACTTTTTGATTTGATTTAAAAATATTTATACCACCTTTTTGGTCGTACCCACTTCTGACTTGCTAACTGCTCTTATGACATTAATAACAGAATTATATTGAGTTTAGAAAACACACAGAGAGAATCAATTCAAACTTCTTATATAGTCATTTCAAGCCAATATTTGTTTCTATATGCTGCAGCATGGTACTGAAGCTGCAATAGATACCTACCATTGATCTGTAGTCATTCAGCCATATTGCCCACTTTGGGTACAAGAGTATCATGTACAAATATGAACAAATCATGTGTTAACATAACAATTATAATCAAATCTAATATCCGACATGTACACCCGGGTGTGGAAAAAAGGGGTACCACATTTCCATTATGTTTTACTTATGCAGGCCGATGTGCTGAAGATCGCCCACAAGCACCTCTGTTGGGTTCAGTTAGAGGTATAGGATTGTTGCAAATAAAGTCTGCTCTGCACTAGGTGGGGAAATAGTGATCACTGCTTCCCATATTGTAGCATAGTGCTGACACATGCCCCTGTGAAGACAAGAACATAGAGAGGTCATGTGATTCAGCAACCCTAGCCGTTGATCTGTTTGTGAAACAACAACAATGTCACATTTTCCCTAGACTTTACTAGCAGTGTCAAGTAGTGAAATTATTTCTTTGCCAGAGAAGGAAATTATAGCGTTTGGTGAAGAGATGTTTAGTCTCTATGATTTGTGGGTAAGTAACTTCAGGGTAGCAGGAGGCAGAGGGTGCAATCAAACACGACTGTCCATATAAGCGTGTAATGTACCTCTGAGGTTGTGTTCTTAGCATGCCTATGAGCCACCCTCACTTTACAGCCATTACATCACTGTTTTACAAACTATTATTTTGGGGTGATGGTTCTTGAATGTTTCTAAAGTTAGTGAGAAATACAGGCCCTCTCACCAGTCCCACCTCCAAACTTTACATGCTGTGGTGGTTGTGTCAATACACTTTGAGGCCTTGCTTCTGAATTTTGATTTTCATCTGAACGTCCAATGGTCTCAGACCTGTTGTGAACTTGGATGCATTGTTTGACTTGAGGCGATTGTCACTTATATTAATTCAAGCATCCCAGCCATCATCCAAACCGGTGTGGGTTTGTGTGTGTTCCAATTTGGAGTGGACCTGGACTGGCAGTTCAGAGTAGAGTGTTGCTATTGGAGCGGGACCAAGACTGATTTGCTTATGGTTGAGTCCTGTATGAGGTGGTCTGGTCGGCAAAAAATCATGGACTTTGATGTTGCTTTGGGTAATTACCTATAGGTGAGATAAATAAAGCTTTGCACTCCTCGCTTTTTTGTATTCCTCATAATGTTTCTATGTTGACAACTGCTGAGTTAGAGAAAATACAAAATGTTATTTTAGCTGGGGTGCGGAATTTAATAAAATATCAACTTGTCCATAGGAGATGTTCCTTCTTAAATCTGTAAAAAAAAAAAAAAATCTACATGTTCCTTTGGTGCCATGTAGAGCGGCAACATATTGTGGCAGCAGTCTCCTTTTATAAGAGCTCTTTTAATAGCCTCCCTAATTATGCCAGGGCTAATACTATAGTAGATTTACCAACCACAGAGGGTAACCCTACAAAGTCCCACCGGGGTTTGGGTATAAATTATTAGCAAAAAACAACAACCCCTAGGCAAAACTACATCCCACCATACAAACTACATTCCATGTACACACAACGTTACCCTTCATTACTTTCAAACATAATTTATTGCATTTATCAGACATATGTATTCCTTTATACACAGTTTGCATTTGGTTCAGTAAGGTTGTTCTTTAGCTGTAGCATTAAAATCTAGTCATTTCCTCATTCGCCTCATATTTGGACATGTATTACAACGCTTTTCATACTCCCTTCACAGGCCACTATGGGTGCTGTAGGGGATGAGCGATTCGCTTGCAGGCTCCAGCCCCATTTCACAGGGTCAAGTCCACATCTTCGCAACTCATCGGGGAGAGATCCAGCCCATCATATTAGCACTGTTGTTAACTTATCAAAATGTATTCCTTTTTTGACACAGCTTGAACACGTACGAGAACATGTCTATGTCTGTGTGACTGCGCCAGTGCCTAGAGTCTAGGTTCAGCACTACTGGAATTCCTACAGGCCGACGGCCAGGACATATTGTTTGGGGTCAAAATGACGACAGGGTTTCATGTTTATTTTGTCCTTGGGACAAGTAGACCAAACCCCCTGCAGTACAAATCCTTTGGCTGCCAGTTCACAGTACCACATTATGGAGTATTGTGTCCAAGTGCTAATGCTGTTCAAGCTTGTATTTATGGTTCATTAATGCAAAGCCTTTATTATTATGGTGAGTGAAATAAATAAATGTTGTAAGCTCACACAGTAGTACCGACAGTGGTTCTAGGAAAAAGAAACGTGTACTTACATTTGCACAGCTTTAGCAATATGAGGCCACATGTAATGCTCCCAGATGCTCTCTGATTAGATGCATACATTTTCAGATTAGTGATTATTTGCTTTAAAAACAATGTAAAACAAATGCAAACAAGAGGGCAGGGATACACAGTTTATAACTTCCCCATCATGTCATAAAAGAGAAAAAAACTGTGAAAAAAAGAGATATAAAGTGCTCGTGTTTATAGTAAAGAATGAGAAGTAATAGATATCCCCTCAAGCAAACAAATTTAGGACCCTGGGATGGGAAATGTGAGCACAAATGTGACCGTGAAGTCCTTTACATGAGACCTAGTTTCGGAGACTCACAGATGCCCTTATCCAACTAGTTCATCACATCGTTGATGAATGGGGGAAAAAGCTTTGGTGCTAGAGCACACCTAACTCCCCTCTGGATTTCAATGTGGGTGGTAAGTTGCCCTTCAGTGTCTCATCTTAACTGCGAATAATTACTACTGAGTAATCTTATTAAAATTGACAGAAGGTTAGGAAAATAAAGCATAAATCAACAAAGGCTACATACAAGTACCTCACGTCGATCAACATAGTCTTCCAATAGATGTTACAAAAACGAAAATCCTGGTTGAGTGTGCCCATAAGGTCTGAACCCTGTCTGTAATGGAGGCAAGATATCTTTGTCCAAATAGCTGTCTGCAGAATACCATCTGCAAGTTATCTCTGAGACTAATAGGTCGATAATTATTTGGGGGCCTTTCAAGAGCCATTTCTGAAGATCTGTGTGTTCACTGCAGTGCTCCAGGGCATTGGTACACTTAAAATAAAATTAGAGATGCAATTTATATAGGGTCCTCAAGCATCATGATGTAAAAGATAAAGGTCTTCTGGTACCCTACCCGGGCCACAAGCCTTCCTGCTGCATAGGTGTCTTACGAAGGACAATGTAGGTTTTTTATCAATTTCTATCCTTCGTTGGTGATCCCAAACTTCCATCAAGAAGCCATCTAAATAAACTTATGAGGTCGGCCCATCTTGTGGCTGGACAAAGTATTCAAGTTGTTTGGGCACCACAGTGACAGTCTGGTCCTCCCGAATCCTCCCAGTCTCTTTCAGCTTTTAACAGGGTGACTGTATAAGCTGTGATGGCAAGGTGGATATCCGCTCTATTATTGTTTCTCCTGGCATGAAGGAACAAACTCCTGGCTCTCCTGCAGGCCTAATTCTACCTTTTTGCTTTGGAAGATATATATATATATATATATATATATATTTTTTACCATCTTGATCTGGACTCTGGGATAATAGATATCTGATATTTTTCATAAGGGGTTTAGGCTGTTGCATTGTCATAGAAGAACCCCCAATTGCATGGAGGATAAGGATGCTTTTTATCATGTCTTTTACTAATCCTCGGACATTTAACAGAATTTCAGGGTTCCTTTGTAACCAGGCTCATTTTATGCACTTCCTATTATTAGTACAAACGATTTCTCCAGGACAAAATGAGGAGGGACTCTTTCTTTCCTTCTCTCTTTCTTGTTCATGGACCTTGGGAGTGGGGGTTTGTTCTGGCTCAGTAACCAAGGCCAGCTACAAGGCTGTCTGAGTAATTACATGTTTTATATTCAAAATATCTATGAAGTCTTTAACAATCTCACAGAATTGTTTCTTCCTTTTTCCTTAGGCTTCGGTACCGCAGGTTCCTTCCTCCTTCCAGGGACGAGCTGTGGTCTCCACCTCCAATGCCCCTAGATTAAATAAAAAGGTAAGTGTTCTTGCTACCCAAAAAAACCCTCAAAACTATCATTTTTTCCCACCTTTTTCTCTACTTTCTGTGCACACTTGTATCACTCTTTTTTTTATTTCTCCTGTCTTTTTTTTATGCTTTCTTCTGCTTCATTCTTATTGTTTGCATTCTTGCCTCGTCGCCCCCACCTTCATCACACAAATAAGGCCCAATGTTAAGCCAACAAGACTTAACAGGTGACCTTAGGACTGGCTCTGCAAGCAGGATTCTGTGCCAGATTGTCAGAGTTTCACCTCCAGTTATGCCCAGCAGGTTCCCCTTCAGCATCTATGCTTGAACTCTCCCTGATCCCTTCCTTTCCAAGACTGCCACCATCAGGCACCTGGCCATCCACAGTTCTCTATGCACAAGGGCAGGGCTTCCTTATCCATTGTTTGTCCAGATTTATGGGTCCTCCTCCTGGCTCTTTTGTCCTCCTCCCTCTGACGGGAGCTCTGGGGTCTCGATTCATCCTGGCTATCATACATGCTGGCGCGCCTCGTCGCATTCCTTGTGCAGCAGGATACCCCCCTCCAAGAGTAGATTATGCATTTGCCGCCCTCTGCATATCAGATCTTGGCGGAAATGTTCATCAGCTTGAGAGACATTTATAATCCTTCCTTGGTTTACTTTCTCCAGTTTTTTTAAGCTGTATTGCTCTTTCTATCTTGTAGTCTTTCCTTTCTTTCCCTGTCACATGTTGTCCCTCTCTTTCTAACAGTTTCTCTGTGACTTCCTTTGCAGGTCCTTGTCAGGTCTTGGGCTGTTGAGGTTGTCACTGGGACTCGACCTCCTCACGTAAGTGCCGCTATCCACAGGGAGGGTAGTCGAAAGCTACACTTTTCCAAATGACCAAAACTGCTAAATCGTGCTCGCTTCTATGAGCTGCGTGTGCACAAAAATGCTGCACTCAGCTTCTCTCTCCACGCTACAAGCAAGACTTAATGAAATGTTGAAAAGTAGCACATATTAAACCCACAGGCTACTTTTGCATTAGTTTTACTTCTGACAAAGAGAATGCATTAAACAAACCTATTGACATTTCACATTAACAGTTAAACATGTCTACTGTATATGTCAGTTCCTTGAGCACACTGTGAATGGTTTACATTGCCTGGACACACACGTACGTTTCTTTCTGCAGGGCTAGGCCAGGAGTTATCTGACGACAAATAACTGCTTTTAGCTCAAAGGATCTCTGTAGGAAACACAAGCTCAATGTTCCTAAATTTCCAAACAAAACTGTACTTTCATCTATAATTCTTCTTACACAAAATAATGATGCTTCCACTGCACTCTCCTATCAAGCCATAGTTAAAAACTAAATCAACACGGACACCACACTTAGAGGCTTCAGATCAAAAGCAAAATTAGGGGCGTATTTGTGCATCTGTTGTAAGCAACAACCATGTCTTACCCCCAGTTTGCGTGGGCAATGGTATTGTCAGCCAGGGGTAATTTGTTTCTTGATGGTGTGCTTGCAATGTTCCAGCAGGCTGCCTATATCTGGAAGCCTGAATAGTTTAGGTTTGTTTGTTTTTTTTAAACAGAATTCTATTGATATTTCAAGTAGTACAAACCCCACCAGATGGGCTCTTAGGGTGTAAGTGTGCAAACAGCAGTACACAGTACTGTAAGAAATGGGTCATTGAGTTAAGCATCCACAGTCTGTAACAGTGCCCTGCACAGTTTTTGCCATGTGGAACAACCCTACTGGGGTCAAACAGTAACAACCCCCAACCCCCACTAATGCCTGTAGGTTCCTGCCCTATTATCTCAGAATTTTGTAAGTGCCAGTCGTGCCCAGGGCCTTAGGTGAAAGTGAGGTGCTGTCAGTATGCCTGCTGCCCTGTAGTGGGTGTAAAAAAGTCTACTTGCTCCCCTCATCTGGTACATCGTGTGGTTCTGGAGAGCCAACAGCGGTTTCCACTTCTGGTTCCCTAAGACAGTCCACTCAATGGTCCCAACCTCGGGCCCTGTCCATCGACCCCCTGCCCCTCTTCACCATATCGAGCAGCACTGCACTCTTATCCCGCCCACCGGAGCAGTTCTTCCCTCCATTACTTGAATCTAGAGGCCCGGGTGGCTTTTCAGTGCGTAGTGATCTCACAGATAGCTGAAACTGGAGCCAAATCTATAAACCTTGTGGTAATCATGCGTGTAGCAGGTCTGTGAAATCCCCCCCAGGAGGCACGTCAAGGGTGCACAGGCAATCGATATCTGGGTCACTTCATTAACGCAATTTACTTCCATGTTGAGCATCTCTGACGCCTGGTCTTCACATTGAGGGCAGGCCACAACGTCAACATTGAAAAGCAGAGTAATTCTTGCCCAGAGTTACATACGTCCTGTGCAAAAATTAAAGGTTAACCAACTTAACACTGGACTTTCTGGACACTTTGTAGGTGCTTGCAAGTATATTGGCCCCAAAACTGCCACTGTAATTGGACGTGCTAAGTCTTCTTTCCATTTTTCTCGAAGCCCTGCAAAAGGTGTTGCAATATTGTGCCGTAACGCTTGGTAGATACAGGTCACCCCCTTAAAGCTGACGACGTGCTACACAGTACCTGGCAGCCCCCGTGTTGTGGGAGCTGCTCGGCGCCCACACCCCAATGAGTGCGGACTGTAGCAACTACTGCTCGATCTAATAAGAAATGACCCCTCAAGATATCAAAAGAGGTGGAGAAGTCATTGAACGTTAGGAGTGCCCCATCCCTGTAGAGGTCCCTGATCCAGTGCACCCCTTGGGAGGACCATTCCCCCAGGGCCCTCGGTGCTTTGCCCCGGGTAATATATTGCAGTCCCCTCAACTGGATACCTGGCGCGTAGAGCATGACAACATGGGTGCTTTATATGGAGCTGTGCCAGCAGTGTCTGGTGACTCGCAGTGCATAGGGACCCTCCTGAAGGGGGCCTCCTCGGATTCAGAAAATTCTGGTATAATTCTCGGGGATTTAGCAGCATCCCAACTGACGCATCCCCGTGATGTCTATGTGAATAGATCCATTGGGCAAACCTTTGCAATTGTGCTGCCAGGTAGTAGGCTTCAAAATCTGGGGCCAACAGTCCTCCCTCTGCTGTGGAGCATTGCAGTTTAGATAATTCCGCTCAACTCCTACCCATCCCACATATGAGTTCGTCCAACAATGAGTCACGTTCACGGATGGTACTTCAGGGAGTGATTATAGGCAGCGTAGAAAAGAAGTATAACAGTTGGGGGAGTGCAACCATCTTCACTACCGCAATGCGACCCACCACTGATAGTGGCAGAGTCTTCCAAAAGTCCACGCTGGAGCAGAGATTCATAGTGGTAAGAGGTAAGAAGTACCATGGTAGATTCTAACCCCAAGATATTTTAGGCATGTCCTCACCCTGGCAAGTCCACGTAGGCCCCGAAGTTGGGGCGCATCTTTGATCAACAAGAACAGGTGATATTTTTGCCAATTAATACAGAGACCAGTTGACTGACCAGAGCGTTCCAAAAGGACGATCGCGTGAGGTAGGTCCTCATTTGTATCCCACAGGAACAACAGCATGTCATCTATGTAGAGGCCCGAATAGTGTATATCCAGTCCCCTATAGGCCCCTTCAGTCATGGCGCTTCTAGCCAGCGGTTCAACAGCAATGGGGAAAGGGGACAACCTTGTTGCATACCCCTCCCCACCACATAGGCTTCTGAAATATGTCTTCCCGTCCTGACTCAGGCAGTGGGTGCAGAACACAGATGTTTAGTCCACTGGACAAACACAGGGCCCAATGGTAAAAAAAAATCCCAGCAAAGGCTGTTGAAAGCTTTTTATTGTCAATCACCACGATCTTCGCTTTATTCTTACCCATTATCTCTGCTTCCAAAATCGTGAGGAGACTTCGGATATTATGTGTCATGTTGCGCCCTGGGATGAATCCATATTGATCTGTATGGATCAGTTTGGTCTTCAATGGAAGCAGGCGAGTCGCTAATATCCTACCAAGTGCTTTGTAGTTCATGTTAAGCATGGACAATAGGCGGTATGCCCGTATGTCCTGGATGGACCATCCTGGTTTTAACAGCGGGACAACCAGGTGAGCAAGCGCCATGGTTCTCCGACTGTTGCTTAGAGGGCAACCAATCTTGGAGTCAGCTCCTCAGTATAGGCTGCATAAAACTCCACAGGCAGCCCATCTGTCCTGGGAAACATATCTTGTGCCAATATGTTTAATTGCAGCCTGCAATTCCTGAATTGTTATATTTTCACCCAGTGCTTCCGCTTCTTTGTGAGAGATCATCAACAGTGGAGCAGCATACAGCGTCCTATAGTAGTTCCCAAATCTACTGTTAATGCTGTGCGTGTAGAGACAGGTCTTGGTGTACTGCTACTCATTGCTGTCATTCTTTGTAGGCCCAGGTGCTCCCTAGTTAAACAGTTGTCAGTGGGCCACTAGGATTCAGTGAGTCTAATGAAGACATCCCCCAAACACCAGATAGGTGTAGTGATGATGGTGTCGGGCCCCCTCACCTCTCCTCCTCTGCCGCCTGTCTATGATGGGAGCTCACAGCGTCAAGTCATGGCTAGTGGCTGTGGGCCCAGGCGCTCCCTCGACTCTCTACTGTGGGTGGGCTGTGCCGTCCGTTGCTTTGCTTTCGGTCACCTTTCCCCTCGATTGCCGGGCACCATCCATCCCACCTGGTCTAGGTGTCTCCCTGGCCTCCGTGCTTGCCTAGCTCAACCAGCGCATGCAATATACGTGGCGGGAACCACACCACTCCTCATTGCCTTAGCAGCATCCTGGCTTGATTTGATCTTGAAAGGCCATCTCATGAGAAGACCCCAGTCTGGGCACCCAGTGTTGTAGAAGGTGCCCAAATAGCCAGCAACTGGTCACCTTGTATCATGAGGTTTACTGGCATGTGGTTAAGGGCTAGTGCAGGCTCATTCCATAAAGGATGTCCCTGGATTCAGGTTGGGAGCACCGCAGCTCAAGATCTATCCCATTGGTGCTTGGCCACACCCCCACGGAAGCCTGAATAGTTTCCCACCATATTCAGAATCTACTTGGGTCTAGATGTTGTAAGTCATACACTTCCCCAAGCCACCCACATCCTCACAAAAGAATCTAGTGAGGAGCTTAAATGCTCAACGTATGTCCAACTCAAAAATCAGACTTTCAGGGGAATTTGGAGTATGAAAGCATCTGTTTATGCACATAGTGAGGGAATATTGCATCAGACTATTTACTAGAAGAAAACAATTACTGGCAAAGCCAATGGATCTTGCTTTTAGGACATATAGGCTTTGCCAGTGCCCTTTGGCTATGTATTACAGCATGGCCAAATGGAGCCCCCCCACCCACCCAAAAGAGTGTGTCATTTTGTGTCATGATTCAAGTAAAATATACGTCTCACTATTAAAAGAAATCTGGGCCCTTGTCCAGAATTATGTGGATTCGAAACATGGGAGACATCCTGTTGCCTTTACCTCAAGTCCATTGTAGCCTTTAGCGCTTTTTAAAACTTTGGTGGGCGTGCTAGCCTCCATTTTTTGATGGAGTATCTTGTCTACCAAACTCTAAATATGGCCTGTAATTTTTAATCAGATTATTATTATTATTAGTCTGATTGCTGCCAACGGTTCCGGAGGAGGCCCAGCTGTGCTCTCTCAAGCTGTTGCTGATGGGAAAGATGCAGCAAACTTCACTGTTCGCTGCAGGCTTGAACCAGCTGACTCGCTGGGCAGAGCGGTTTCGCCAACTGTAGCCTTGAGGCGGCACACTTGGTTGAGGATGATTGGCTTTTTGGGGGATGTCTAATCCTCTCTTATGGACATGCCTTTTGATGGCACCTGTGTCTTTGGAGACAAGGCAGATTTGGCGCTGGATCGATTTGAGGACAGTCTGGCTACTGCCAAGTACTTGGGACTTTCTGTTGCCCCACGTCACCTTCAATCCCCCTTTCGGGGCTGCAGAAACGGCTTCCAGCTGCACCAATTCCCTACCAGTCGCCGCGCCACGCACGCTTCCCAGCCTCTGAGTGGCTGAGGGTGTGGTATCCACAGACTTTGTGGGTCAGGCCAGTGGTCTGGTCAGTCCGACATCCCCCCCCAGCATCACATTAATAATAATAATGTAAAATAGAGGCCAAAAATAGATGCCCTTGTACCACCATGGGCATCCAGTTGGCGGCAGGATTCGCCTTCACCTGCCACGGGCAATCCATAACATTGGAAAGGTGAGTTTTGCAAATAGTCCGAAGGGGCTGCTCCCTGTTGCTTCTTTGTCAGAAAGTTAGAGCTCTCTTGGCACTCTGAATGCCACAGCAGATGAACTCAAACGTTGATACCTAGTGGATCACAAATGGCGTCTGTACCCTGAGGTCATGCAGGGTCTCTTTCGATAGTAAGGAGATCCTTGTTTAAATCTGTTCGCCTCCACCGGGAACACGCAGTGTCAGCAGTTTTGCATGCTGGAGGTTCCAAAGGGGCTTTCGCTCAGTAATACTTTTCATCTCAAGTGGAGCACAGGCCTACTGTATAGTTTTTCACCTATGCCACTCCTGCCCAGAGTTCTCAACAAGATTAAGAAAAAACAGTCCCAAGTCATTCTTGTGGCTCCGGGCGGGGCACAGAGAGTCTGGCATCCCGAGCTACTGAACATGTCAATCAATCCTCTGATCAGGCTGCCCATTTGGCAGGGTCTTCTGTTGCAGCACCAGCAGGTGTTCTCCACCCGAACCTGTCTAGTCTCTGCCTTCCTGTGTGGAGAGTTAGCGGCAAACAATGACAGCTTTCAACCTTCGTCTCAAAGTCTGCAACATCATCTTGGCAGCTAGGCGTCCCTCCATCAAGATGGCATACGCCTACTGTTGGAAAGAATTTGTGGCAGATAAAGACCCCCTCTCCGCTCCCTATTCTGAAGTCCTCTTTATTCTCTCCCTTGCCCAGAAGGGCTTTGCGCTGGGCACTCTCAAAGGCTATCCTTTGGCCATTTTTGTCTTTTATGTTTGCCTGACCAGCCTTCCATTTTTCAGTCCCATATTGTAAATAGGTTTCTAAAATGTCTTGTTCATCTTCTCCCTCCTTCACCATTTATCATACCTTAATCTAGTTTTTGCATTCTTGATGTATGCTCCTTTTGAGCCTCTCCACAATTGTCTCCTTATGCTGAAAACCACATTCCTCCTGGCAATTACATCTGCCCAAGGAGTGAGTGAGCTGCAGCCATATCATCCAAGCTGCCTTGCCTCTCAATCTACTGTGACAAACTGGTGCTTTACACAAGAGCCTCCTTTCTCCCGGAAATGGTCACTCCATCTCACGTAGGCCATTCCATCACACTGCCTACTTTTACCCTCCTCCACCTCACTCTAAAGAAGAGGAGCGGTCACCGCCTGGACCCAAAAAGAGTATTGTCGTTCTATCTTGACCAGAAGGCATGGGTGGGCAACCAACTCTTCATGGGATATGTTGGTGTAGAGAAAGGTTGGGTCGTACACGGGTGGACCATCTCCAGGTGGGCTGTGCTCTGCATTAAAATCTGCCACGCACTGGTCAAGAAGCACTCTTGAAGGCTTGAGAGCTCATTCCATCGGAGCTAAAGCTGCGACCACTGCGTTAGCATGCAGAGTTCCAGCCCTGGATATCTGCCATGCTGCACATGGGCGTCTCTGCACATGTTCACCTAACACTGCTGCCTGGCCTGCAAGGTCCATAGGGATGGGCATTTTGCCCATTCGGTCATGCAAAACTTTCTGGTTTGAAATTTGTCCGCAGACCCACCGCAATGGAAGGTATTGCTTGGGAAGCTATTCTAACATAAGGAACCTGCTGCTAGTAGTCTCTCTCAGATGACCCAAGTTACTTACTTTCTGTAACCCCTTAACTGGTAGAGGCTGTGGGCCTGGTTTAGAACGAGGCGGACGGGTTACTCCATTGTAACATATCCATTAGCCCCACAGAGCTTCCTGTCCCTTGAATGGGCCTGGCAGCATTTGTTGCTGCCTGTCTAATCTCATCATCACCTGCACAACGTTGAAATCTCATGGTCATCTCAATGATTGTCAGCAGTTTGTTCATGACTGGAGTGTTGTGACTGAAATGTGAACCTGCTGATCTAACTATCGTTTCTAATGCAAACACAAAGTACTACTTCTCCCTGAATACAAACTGTTAGTGTGCCCACCTGAAGTTAATAAATTCACCATTTTCAAACACACAACCTGTTTGCATCCACACTTTATTCTCCATGTCACATTAACTTCACTCAAATGTGGCAACCCCTCAGGCTGAGCCTTGGGAGGATCTAGGCATTGCTGGGCCACTATTTGCCTGATAATGTATGTACACCATTGAATTGCTACCCAGTTCTCCTTTCCTTCTATGTTTTGGATTTTGTTTTAAGAATGATTGTATTTTTTTCTATTGTTCAAACACTCATGTTGTGTTTTGGTTTCATTGTAGTGTTAATCTTTAAACCTGATGAAGTGTAAATGTATTCAATAATTGCCTTGTTGTGCCCTAGGACGTAAGCTGTAACTCACTGACCATGCCGAACAATGTCAAAACTATTATTTTTATTTTTAAATATTTTTATTGAAATTTGCAAAACAGATCTCTGTACCATGATTTTATGATCACATTAACAGGATTTGGTTGATCTAGTGAAACCTTTACATTCAAACAACAAAAACAAAATGTACACATTTAGGTCCAGTTATATCGTCCAGTATTTTTATCTGCTGCTTCTGGCTGATAAGTCTTGTATTTTGGTGTAAGTTGGCCCCTCTTCCCTCCTGGGGTCTGCTTGTTAGTAGTGGCCGGGGGTGCCGTTCTATTAGAATATTAATGGCGTGTGTTGGAGATGTGTATGTATGTGAGTTCTGTGTAGGTGCCCTTCACTTGGTGGCTAATATGGGTATCAGCAGGTATAGGGCGTTGGTCGTGAAATTGGATGTGCCCACGACTGGTGTGTTGTGTCACGGATGGCTGCGTGGCAGTGTTGTAGGTAGGTGGGTGTTGTCTGGGTGTTTGTGTTGTTCCGCAGTTCATGGTGGTTTCTCATCATTTTTTGCCTCTAGTTTGGCTGCTAGCATTTCCCATGCTTCACAACCTGTGTGTTGTTGACCCTCCTGCGCTAGTTTCCTTAGTACCTGGTGTTATGTGCGCGACCAACGCAGTGTGAGGGTGTGCCAAGCTTTCAGATCGGGCGCGTTGGGTGCTTTTTTAAGTTCATGGCTATCAATCTTTTGTACATCACATAAGCCAGGTGTGCAAACTTATGTAGGTGTTTATGTTTTTTTTCCTTTGTCCTAAGCCGTAACAGGCAAGACTTGGGGTCCACTTCCAGTGCGAGTCCCGTCATTTCTGTGATTTCTTTTACCACACCAGTCCATTCCTTTTGTACCCGAGGGCAGTCCCAGACCATGTGGTAAAAGTGTGCCATTGGGGCATTACATCTAGGGCAAGCCGGGTCCGACCCAGGGAACATTCGTTAAATCCTGGCTGGCGCTAAGTATGTTTGATGTGTGTAGTTGAACTGTGTGTAACGGAATCTGGGATTTCTCGACACCCCGCGGGTGTGGTATAGGGCTTTCGACCAGTCTTCTTGTGAAATCGGATCCGGTAGGACAGTGTTCCACCTATCAGTTGCCCTTTCCAAATTGGGTTCAGGGGACTTACTCAAGAGTTTGCATAGATTCGACACTGCTTTTGTTTGGGTGTCGTAATTCAGCATATGATGTAGTGTGGGAGAGATCTCTGGTTGTTGATCTCCGGCCGCCCATGTTTTTTTAATTGAGTGTCATATGGCGTGGTAGGCTAAAAATTGTCCCGGGTTCACTGCTGTGAGGGCTTGTATAGATTCAAATGACATTAGTTTTCCTTCCTCAAAGCAGTCTCCCACTGATTGTATTCCCGGTTCCGACCAGACCGCGGGCGAGTGCGACCCAGCCTCGGCCCACTCAGGGAGCCGTTCCAGTGGGATGAGCGGCGAGTAGGGGAGGTCCTTGTATCCTTTTTGAACGTACCTCCCCCAGCATTAATGTGCCACTGCCATTAATGGGTTATCAATCGCGCTTTTTGGTTTTTTATTTGTTAGCCATGTGAGCAGAGGAGCCCCCTAAAGTTGAGCCGACAGCCAAGGGGACTCCGCCGACTCGGGCCTATGGATCCAGTTCAGTATCCACTGTAGCTGTGCAGCAGCATAGTAAAGTTCAAAGTTGGGAGCGCCCAGACCACCTGCGCCAATTGGATGCTGCAACGTGGAGAGTGCAACCCGCGTCCTACCCCCTCCCCATATGAGCTGCAGTAAGACCGCATTCAGATCGCGGAAAAAGCTCCTAGGGACACTGAGTGGCAGGGCCGCAAAGTAATATAGCAGCCTGGGCAGTATCCGCATATTCGCTACAGCCACCTTACCCAGTGGTGATAGTGGTAGTTTATTCCAGAAACGCAGCAACCCCTTCATGGAAGCTAGTGCTCTCCCCAAATTGCCATCCCGGAGACCCTCTGTTTTATAATATATGTGGACCCCTAATTATTTAAATGTTTCGAAGCACCATTTCAGGCGTCCCACTGGGGCGTTTTCTTGTTTCGGGAGTGGCCATCTAGTTAGTGGGAACACGCACAATTTTTCCCAGTTTACCACTAGGCCCGATATCCCTCCGTACTCGGACAGCAGTGATATTACTGAGGGCAGCACCTCACTTCCTTTCCGTACATATATTAAGGCGTTGTCTGCATATAGTGATTTAGCGTGATATAGCCCATTTCTAATTATTCCCCACCTGTCCTTCATTGCACGTATTCGCATGGCTAATGGTTCCATTGCTATGGCGAACAACAGGGGGGAAGAGGGCAGCACTGCCTTGTGCCCCTAGTGATCGGGAAGCTGTCTGATATGACCCCTCCCGTATTCACCCTGGCTTGTGGTTTGGTGTATAATCTCTGTACCCAGCGTATGTAGTTAGGGACGATTCCCATTCGCTGCATGGTGGCGAATAAGAAATCCCACTCTAGTGTGTCAAATGACTTCTCGATGTCTAGTGAGAGCACTATTTCATCGTATGCGTTCGGGAGAGTGTCTCCCATTACGCTCAGCAACCTCCGGATATTTAGAAAGGTGTTACGTTTTGGGATGAATCCGTTTTGGTCTTCATGTATCAGGGTGTGCATGAAGGGGGCTATCCTGTTAGCCAATATTTTACCTAATATTTTACAATCTAGGTTTAGAAGCGAGAGTGGACTGTAGGATTTAACGTCCGTGGGATCGCGCCCTTGTTTAGGAAGAACCACTATCATTGCCTCTCTCTGTGTTGGAGGTAATATCTTGTTGGCCCATGCCTCCTCGAACACTTTCAGCAAATAAGGCTTTAAGCGTGCCGAATAAGTGGAGTTATATTCTAGCGGGAGGCCATCTGTGCCTGGTGTTTTGTTTCTGGGCACTTGTGCCAAAGCTAAGTTTAATTCCCCCAGCGTCCGAGGAGCCTCCAGTGTCTCCCTATCTGCGTGTGAGAGCTGCGCCAGGGGTGAGCCCACCAAGAAGGACTCAAGTTGTTGGGTCGTGTAGTATTCCCTGAACGTGTCGTTTATCTCTTCCTGCGTGGTGGCCATTGTGCCTGCGCCTGTCCCTATAGCCCCAATGGGAGACCGCTGGCGGTCCTCGCGTAGGAGCCACGCCAACAACCTGCCAGATCTATCTCCTTCCGTTTGTAGTCGCATTAAATGGTATTTGTGGTCATGTCGGCAGAGTCTGGTATCGGCTTCGGCGTACTCTGTGCGCGCTTCTTTTAGCGCTGTGTAGGGTGTTTCATTTCACGCTACTGCAATTTCTATAACTCTCAATTTCTTTTCCAATTTGCTGACCTCTGCGTGTAGAGTGTGTCTCACTCCCCAAGAGGATGAGATGCAGTGGCTCCGGACTACTGCCTTGTGTGCATCCCACTCTACCGCTCTTAGGTTTGTAGATTCGTCATTTATTTCCCAGTACTGTCTCAGTGCTGTGTTCAGTGCTTCTGTGAATGCCTGATCATGGAGAGCTTCCACCTGTAGTCTCCACGTGGGGATCGCTGGGCGCTTCCTACCCCAATTCAGTGTTATTTTAAGCGGTGAGTGATCCGATAGTGTCTTGGCTAAGTATTCTGTCCTATTGACCATTGTACATATGTCCTGGGTTTCCCATATTATGTCTATTCTGGTATGTACTTTGTGTGGTATTGAGTAAAATGAGTATTTCCTCTGTTGTGGGTATTTCATGCGCCATACGTCGTGGAGTATCATGTCGCCAGCCCATGCCTGCAGTGGGCATCTGGCGTTTCCATTTACTGTCGCTTTCGAGAGGGTGTTTGACCTGTCTAATACTGCATTCGGTGTGCTATTGAAATCGCCGCCCCATATGGCCGGGGCTTAAGGGTTTACCAATAATGCCAGAGTGAGTGTACCCAGGAATTCAGCTGTCGCACTATTAGGAGCGTATATCCCAATCAGCGATAACTGTCTGCCGTCTAACTGACCTTCCACTGCCACGTATCCCCATTGGTCTATCCTGTGCGAAGTTTGGAGATATGAGACGCCTCCAGCTATCCATATCAAAACTCCTCTAGCAAAGGCCGAGTATGATGTGCCTATGATCTGTCCTCCCCACTTACCACGCAACTCCTGTAAATCAGGGTCCAGAAGGTGAGTCTCTGGTAAGATAGCAATGTGTGTGCCCTGGCGCCTGAGGCGTGCATATACCCGGGACCTTTTGCTCGGTGCCCCCAGGCCCCTCACATTCCAAGTGACTATTTCATATTGATGTATGGTGTGGTTTGCATTTTGAGCCATGTGCTAGTGTGCGGTGAAACTGCGTGTGACACACTCCAATTTGCTAAGCCCTTCCAGGCACCGCCCTGCCGAGTTTATAGTTAAGCCTACCGGCCTCAGCAGTGTTTTCTATGTTTTGAATAGACCTATAGTGTACAAGTTAACTATTTACCCCCCCCCCCACCCCAACCGGTTCCCTAACCCAACTATATACTCGTGATAAACTACACAACCCGCAGGTGTGTAAACAAACCTGTGTCCATGTGGATATCTGTGGGGGAGCTATTTTACCAACCAGGTGTGGCTCTTTTACAGGGCTCACATCCTTCCGCAGACCTGGTCTGCAAATGCAGTTGGGCACTCCCGGGGTGGTTGCCCCCCCACTCGCATATTCTGCAACTTCAAGCAGTGCGCCTAGTGGAGAGAAGAAAATGTGTTCAAAAGATACTCAACGGCAGAGGTAACATCCTCCGACGTTTAATTGCACACACAGGTGTCCTATGCCGTCCTTCAAGTTTAACAATCAGTTCAGATGGAGGAGCTGCTTACAGTCAGAGTGCATCCGCAGACCTGGGAGTGAGCTTCGGGCCCTTTAGCACGTCTGTTAATGTAGAATCTGAGCTAGCCGAGTCTGATTCCAAGCTGTCCTCGGGGAGCGCCCGGAGATCCTCGAAGGAGTTCTGTGATAGCAGGGGTGTTTCTTTCAGAACTTTCGCCCTTTCCTCTGCTGCCTGTTTTTCAGTGGGTTGTCCCTTAGTTTGGTTCTTGGTGCGCTTCCGCGAGGAGGAGATTAGCCATTCCTCACCCTCGTCCGTGCCCTCCTGGGATCGTGCTAGCTCTTTGGCGTGGAGCCACGTCCAGGCATCCTCTGGGGAGTTAAACACGTGAGTGCGATCATCTGATATCACTCTTAATTTAGCAGGAAACAGTAGGGCATACTTAATATCATGCTCACGTAACCATGTTTAATTTTGGTGTAGGAATTACGCTGTCTCTGTACCTCCTGATTGAAGTCTGGGTAAGTGTTAACAACTGAGTCCTCATATCTGAATGGGCCTTTGTTGCGGAACTGCTGCAGTATTGCATCGCAGTCTCTGTAATTTAGGAATCTGGCTATCAGCGGTCTTGGTGATTGGCCCGGGGCCGGGGGTCTCCCCGGGACTCTATGCGCCCTTTCCACGAAGAAGAACTTTGATGGGACCCCATTTAGTACTTCTTTGATTAGCCATTGTTCTAGCAATATTTCCGAGCTTTGCTTCAGTGATTTTTCAGGGAATCCTAGAAAGCATACGTTGTTGCGGCGGGATCTGCCTTCTGCCTCCTCCGCCCGTCTCTATAATATCTTCACCTCTGCATCCAGGCGTTGAATTTGTTTTTGATTATCTGAAGCCGTGGGGGTCAGCTCACTCAAGACCTCTTCCGCTGATTTCACTATCTCCGACAGTTTGCGATGGTCCACTCTAAGTAGGTTCAAGTCTTGTGATACTGTGTCTATTCTATTTTGCAATGATGATTTAGTGTCCATGATCGAATTGTGAGGAGTGGGCTTGGAGTGTGCTTTCCAGTGACTGTAAGGTTGGTATTAGCTGTTGGTCGCTAGGTGCTGGTCCATGTGTATTTCGATCTTGACTTTTCACTGATTTGGATTTCCCAGCCATTTTGCTTTACTGTTGGGCAACTTCCGAGGTGCTGCATGGCATTATTAAATATTATTTAGGCGGCAGGTTACACTAATGGTGTTCCCTCGCCCCACCGTGTGTGGCTCTTCAACTTGGTGCGCTCGAGACCTCTTATGTTCACTCCGGGCAGGCCAGGCAGCGGTGGCGCATGTCACAGGCAATTAACTGTAGGGCATACGGCGGCCTGAGGCATCTCCACTTGTGTGGCCCCCTGTGTATCTTCTGTGTGCCGATATGGCCTCCGGCTGGAGTGGGGGGGGGGTCTGCTTCCTCACTCCCCCCACCGGTTCCCCCACAGGCGCCGTGCCCCCGTCGCTGGCCCCTCCAGGAGGGGGAAGAAATTCTCAATTGGTGCTGGGCAGGGAGCCACAGCTCCAGTTTCTAGATATCCTTGATGTCACACTGCGCCCGGGCGCACAGTCACTGATGCGACGCCGCGTGCCTTCGCCCGCGCTCGGGCCGAGACTGCTCTTTTGTTGCTGGCCCTCAGTTGGAGGGCGTTGGGCGCAGCCCCCAGACTTCCGCTGGGGACCCGCCGTGTAGCAGAGGCCGGGGCAGCATGCCCAGAAACCGGGGTGCTGGAGTCGCGGCGGCGCTTCCTCTCAGCCCCGGTAGAAGGGAGGGGGGGAAAGGAGGGGGGAGAGGGCCCAAGCCAAGGCCTATCCCCCCTGAATGGGAGCCCCCCCTCCGCAGCCGCTCACTCACCGCGCTCCCGTCCTTCGCGGGCGGGGCCTCAGACCGCGCCCCGCTCTGTCGCAGCCACCATGGCCTCCCTGAGTCCTACGGGCTCCACGCGGCCACCGCCCGATCTGTGTAGCCGCGTTACCGCATGCGGTGCCGGTCGGGTCCTCCGTTGTGGGCCGGCCCCCTGAGCTCAGTCACCGCTCCCGCGGGTGCCGAGTGCCGCTCTGGGAGCGCCCTTAGGATATTATCGGTGAGCCTGAGACGGAGCTCACGATTAGGCGTCTTTCTCGGCCGCCATTTTGGCTCCTCCCTGTCAAAACTATTTTGTGGTGGCTTTTGTTCCTATCAAGAGGAACATGGACATTTTTTTTTTTAATACTGGACTGTTAACTTTTGAAGCAGGATAAAGGCTGTTTTGCATACTAATGTTTTTGTCTTTAGTGGCACAGTGAGCTAAAAACAATGATTTGAATTGCTGCCTAGAATAATTACCAGAGGCCAAGAGTAAATCGAACGTTAGATTTTTTTAATTTTTATTTTTTATTTTTGTTAAACACATAGGGCCTGATTTATATACTGGCAGAAAGAATACATCATTTCTGACAAACTGGAGGTCCGCCTACCTGATTTACTGGCAGGCGGCCCTTCAGTTTGTATACAGCGGAGACTGAGTCCCTTTTGCCTATATACCCCTCTCAAAGCCCTACAAAGAAAGGGCTGTTAGAGATTTGGCCTTGTGCTTTCCCAGTTTAGAGTACAAACAGCCACCTAAAACATGATGTTCTGTAAAAGTTGAAACTTTTTAATGACCCCCCACCCCATGCCATGGGAGAACATGCCATTTTTGAAAATAAAATTCAAATTCAAAGTATGTGATGCCTTCATGTTGATGGTACGGCAAAGGCACACTTTCAATTAATTTACAGGAACTGCCATGATGGTGGTTCCTTTAAATGCAAGAGATGTCTGCTGGAACGCCAGGCATCTCTAATTTTGGCAGGCGGAGTACCCTCACGATAGCAGGAGAAAGGTACTCTGCCATGGCAACGGTACTAACACTGTCCACTAACATTTAAATCAGGCCTATAGTGTAGAACATATTACAAGATAAGTAGTTATGATGCCTTCCACATAGTGTTCTATATGTTGCTTGTACATTTAGAGATTACAAATATTTTTGCATCCACAGACAGCAGATACGTGGGCACAAGATTGAGAGCAATGAAGAAAATGTGTTGATACTTGAAAGCTGTACGATATTCAAGAAGATCCTGAAATGACGGCAAACGGTAATTACAAATAGAAAGCACAGCAAGAATCACATACATGAAAAGACAAATCCTGCAAGAAACATCAAGTGCAATCCGGTGGCTTCAAGAGGCTGAGGACACTCATGCTGCCTGACTCAAAGCATCGAAAAAAATAACATGACGACTACACTGGTACAGTGCACACAGTATTAAAAAATGCCAGATACTACCCATCGTCTGAGATAAGCATTAGATAGGCACAACAGTGTTCCACTTACTAACATGCTAACAAACATACTGTGGTGTTAGACCGTTATAAACTGTCTTTTGGATGGACTCTACAATTTGTAGAAAAAGGTCATAGGTGTATAAAATATGAATCGTAAATTGGACATCTGAAGGTTCAACAAAAGGAGTGTGCGGCTACCTACACTGTAGCACACTATCCTAGAATATAAAGACTTAGTAACAAGGCTTCTTCTTTGTATGTTTCATAAATATTACCTGAAATTGAAGATACAGAATATAAGCTGTGAATTGTATTCTCTGCTCATACACTTTACTTTTTTTTTTAACTCAGGTTAAAGACACAACCTCTTTGCAAGCAATCCAATAACTATTCAACATTATTATTAAAAACAGAAAAGAATACATTGCTAATAGTACACATATGAAGTGAATGTTCAATTAAAGTTCGTTTTCAGCAACCACAATAGTCTGTGGGGAAAAGCATTAACAGGATTGATGCCAAAATATAACTGACCCTTTGACGGTAAACCTGAGAGAAGAAGCATGCACACAACAAACTTAAGAATAGCTTTGGTTTCTCCCCAATACTAAAGCAGCACCATCAAGCATGCATAGGGAAAAATCCATAAAGAGACAGTGAATGTGTCAAGAGTGTTCATCAACAATCACAACTAAGTGTTCACTCACAACAAAAACAGAAGAAAAACATACAGGTGCTGTGCTTGTGTGACGTTTTAATTTCTCATCATCCCCAAATTGCCATCAGCAACAACTCAATAGAAAGCATATTTATGTAAGATGAGTTTAAATGTGCCATCATCTCTACAAGGCAAATATCAAACACATACAAGAGGAAAAGCAAACACGTGCAGTGAATGTGGTAAGCACTTTACTCTCTCAGGACATCTAAATATCCATCTTCGAACACACACTGGAGAAAAGCCATACAGCTGTAATGAGTGTGGAAAAAACTTTATCTGTTCATCTACACTAAAGAGCCATGTGCGAACACACACAGGAGAAAAACCATACACCTGCTGTGAATGTGGAAAGAGCTTTGCTTTCTCAGGAAAACTTAAGCTCCATCAGCGAACCCACACCGGAGAAAAGCCTTACTGCTGTAATGAATGTGGAAAAGAATTTACTTATTTATTGTCACTAAAGACCCATCTGCTAAAACACACGGGAGAAAAACCATACATTTGCAGTGAGTGTGGAAAAAGCTATATCAAAGCAGCAAACCTAAAGGTTCATCAGCGAACACACACAGGGGAAAAACCATACATGTGCAGTGAATGTGGAAAGTGCTTTACTCAGTTACCTAATCTAAAGAAACATCAGCGAACACACACAGGGGAAAAGCCATTCACATGCAGTGAATGTGGGAGGAGTTTTACTCAAAAAGGAACCCTAATGCTTCATCAGAGAACACACACACATGAAAAACCATACACATGCAGTGAATGTGGAAAGAGGTTTCCTTTCTCCGCAGGCCTGAGATGCCACCTGCGAACACACACAGGGGAAAAACCATATTCTTGTAGTGAATGTAGCAGTAGCTTTACTGATTTATCAAAACTAAAGGTCCATCAGCGAAAACACACCGGAGAAAAACCATACTCTTGCAGTGAATGTGGGAAGAACTTTCGTCTGTCAGGAAACCTAAAGGTCCACCAGCGCACACACATAGGAGGAAAAAAACCACACACCTGCACTGAATGTGGAAAGTGCTTTACTGAGATATCTAGTCTAAAGAAACATCAGCGAACGCACACAGGGGAAAAACCATTTACATGCTGTGAATGTGGAAAAAGCTTCGCTCGAAGTGGAACCCTAGTGCTCCATCATAGAACACACACAAAGGAAAAACCATATACATGCAGCGAATGTGGAAAGAGGTTTCCTTTCCCAACAAGCTTGAAATACCATTTACGAATACACACAGGGGAAAAACCATATCCTTGTAGTGAATGTAGCAACAGCTTTAGTGAGTTATCAAAACTAAAGATCCATCAGCGAAAACACACAGGAGAAAAACCATACTCTTGCAGTGAATGTGGAAAGCGCTTTTGTCTGTCAGGAAACCTAAAGACCCATCAGCGGAAACACACAGGAGAAAAACCATACTCTTGCAGTGAATGTGGACAGAACTTTGGTCTGTCAGGAAACCTTAAGAAACACCAGCGAATACACACAAAAAATCATACACCTGCAGCAAATGTGGGAAGAGCCTTAGTAAATCAGCACATCTAAAGAGCCATCAACAAACACAGGAATTCCTTTGCACATGCAGTAAATGTAGAAATAACTTTTTTTGTTCATTTGCCTTAAAGATTTAACAGCATATGCATGCAGGAGAAAAAAAAAACACATCTCGTAAATGTGTCAATATATCCTCATATTATAAATGCCAACAGGAAGCACACAAGATAAAATATATAGGATGTGTTTCAGCCATTCAAAATTTTTTGAAGACCCCGCCTGCAATCCCGGCATGTAATCAATTGGGGAAGAGATTCCATAATTTATTGTCAATTAGTGAACACACAAAAGGGGAAATAACATTCTCCTATAATGGATGTGAGAAGAGCTTCCATTGTTTGTCATCTACCTCTCTATAAGCAAATACGCACAGTGGAAAACCCATACACCTGGATCAAATATGGGGTGAGTGTCAGTCGGTCATCAATTTATAAGTTGCTATTAGCTAATACAAACACATCCAAGAATATAATTTCAGCCGCAGTAAATGTGGAAAGAGTTTGTCACTTTTCAGCATGCAAAAGTGGAAGACTTAGTAAGAAACCATTTCTGGATCTCACTAATGTCAGCTAAGTTTTTTATTGGTGCCCTCCCTAGCCTTGGAAAAACAATAGAACACTTTGATACCACCCGCCCACGGTTGAAGATGCCTTAAGCATACTAGAAAGAGAGAGATCTCTTTGCTCCTATTGCTCAACATCTTAGTAACATTTAACATTGTTGACCATGGGGCACCTTTTCCCTCCCATCCACACACCCGCAGATGGAGGTTGCCTTCATGAATTATGTAAATGTTTAATTCCAGGTAAATTTAAATTTATAATCTTTGTTATCTTGTTTTAATTGACATTCACATGATATTGATTCATCTGTTTGGCCTCATGGTGTGCCACTATTGCTTTTTTAATAGACACAATTGTCTGTGTATTTTTGTAATTGTTTTAATATGTTTGATTTCACTTACTGTTGCTAATATTTGTCATATCTGTAAACAGCCACCCAGTTTACATTGTTTTCTGCTTTGTGAACAGATTTCACTTTAGTATAACTCAGTGGTCTCCAAACTTTTTAAAGCCGCGCCCCCCAGTTGAAAAATAAAAATCATTGGTCCCCCCTCATGATTTTTCACAATTATTTTATAAAGATGGCAATGTTTAAATATGTCCAGGTCTATTTAAACATTGCAGTTAGGTACTGTTACCTTCTTAAAAATGCAATAACATGCTTCTGCTTAAAACAAGGCCTGTTATCTGTATAATGCTTCTTTTGGCCAGAGTCTAGCGCCCCCCAACTCCCCACCCCCCCGGATCACTTGAGGCCCGCCTAAGGGGACCCACCCCCAGTTTGAAGACCTCTGGTATAGATACTGTTTTTTTTTTTTTTTTTTTTGCTTTTTTGGGCAATTCTGGTAAAAGGATTTCATTTGTATACATTTTTTCTTTTTGAAACAGCAATTTTCACTTTCATAACACTCAATCTGTAGTAAACACTCGGGCACAAGAAGGGTCTTGGAAACCTAAAAGCATTGTTTTTATTTCTGATAAACTCTGGGTGAAGCAGTACTTCATGGGTTGAACATACTGGACTGTACCAAACCTGCATGGAATGGAGACAGGAATTTAGCTTATTTTTAGGGAGTCAGAGCATGCACTTGACCAGGATAAACGCAGCACAGTGAGCTGATACTCACCCGCCAGAAGACAAACTCTTCAAACAAAGAGAGGACAACTTAAGCCGTTCTCCTGCTCTGCAGGAATGAAGGTGCGTGTCTTGCTTAAGCTGAGAGTATTTCTGGCTTTTCTTAATTGATGTGTGGTGCGTTTTCCATGGGTTAGCTGCACCAATAATGTGTTCCCTTCAATTTCAAACGTCTGTCCTGGGGGCAGCAACCTTGTAAGGAAAGGACATGGCTTTGACTAGGCCGTCTCCTTCTATGTTTCAATGGGAGCACAAAGGTCTGTCAAAATACGGATTTTTTTTCATGTCTCCTTGCTGCTTTTGCCAACAGTAATATTACTTTATTAAATTTCAAGAATAATGATCTTTTATTGATTTCTTTTTTTTCTACGATTCATTGATCCTACACCGTATTACGTTTGAGGAAGTTTGATTTTAAATTTCTCTCAATAATCTAAATTTGTGTAGAATAACTCAAATAAAAGAGAACAAACACCTTCATATCCACCACTTAAATCTAAAGTAGTTGAGACAGAAGAATCCTCACTAAATAAAATTGTGGAGGAAATCCAGGCATTTTGCAGTAATAAAGATGTCATTAGCCTAGACATTACATATTTAGAGGGATATTGATGCCCTCTCCATGATAGTCTCTGACAATGAAATTGGAATAAAAAACAATCAAATTAAAATTAATCAATTATCTTGTCTTGTTTAAAAAAGTTCTCTAACTACCAAACAACCTCTTGACCCTGAAATTTGCAACAGACTGTATAAACTCCAGATTTTTAACCTTTCAGTGTCCGCTGAGTGCCTGTAGTGCTTATGTGAAAATACTCCAATCCAAACTGTTAAACCTTAGCTTTGCAAAAAGATTTGAAGTTGAAAAGTCTCCTCCGCCACCTAGGAAAGCAAACCAGTCTAAGCCTCAACAACTTATTTACAAAGTACGTCGTCATCACCATGATAAGGAAAATTATCTAGGAAATTCTTTCTCAAATGGTGGATGGTATTAAAATCTATATATTAACCAAGACTTTGGAAATGTAATGGTAATCATTAGCAAGCAATTTACAACCCTTTGGCCTAGACTCTAGAATTAGGGTGTAAATATGGCTTGTTTGACCTTCATCCATGCAAATCTTTAATATGTATCAACAAAATCCTTCAGTAATGCCACAGACATGATTAAGATGCTTGATCAACATCATCCTATCAAGATATAGTAGATTTGTAGTTTATTTGATTCATACTGCTGGGTCCTCTGTCATACATCTATCATTTGTGGCTGGTTCCTGTGTTGCATCACCTATCCATCTTATGCTTGCCCTGCTGAGCTTCACTACTGTTGGATATGCCATTATTAATGTTTGTTTATTCTGTGATGTATGTATTATTTGTTTTTATGAGTCCTACGATACTTTTATTTCTATTTTTATCAGATACTTTTCATCTCATTCATCCTTTTGTTCTCTGATTCTTTCTCCTCCTTTCAGTTTTTTATGACTTTAAATTATCAACCTTACATTATTTCACTAAATGTCAGAGGCATCAGACATCCAATGAAGCCTAAAAAGATTAATGAGTATCTTTCTAGGCATAATGCCTATAATTGTATGATTCGGAACATGGATGTGAAAAGATTTTATCCTCCATGGTTTAAGGTTAGTTTGGAGATTTTGGGGGTTATTCCAACTTTGGAGGAGGTGGTAATCCGTCCCAAATGTGACGGATTTACCACCAGCCGTATTACGAGTTCCATAGGATATAATGGACTCGTAATACGGCTGGTGGTATATCCGTCACTTTTGGGACGGATTACCACTTCCTCCAAAGTTGGAATAACCCCCTTTGTTTCTTCTCTGGTGATAAAAAGAAAAAATGGTGTGACCCTTCCCATCTCTAAAAGACATCCTCTTCAAATTTTTCATAAACATTCCAATGCTGATGGTAGGTTTATGTAGGTTAAATTACAGATTGCTAAAATAGTTTTGCATTTAATCAATTTTTTTTATGGTTCTACGACCGATGAGCCACTTTTTTTAGACAGCTATTCTGAAATTGTTAAGCTTGTCATTGTTTCTTTAATTATACGACAAAACTTTATTTTTGGAACAGACCGGTATTGAATAGACTTTCTCTGTCTAAGTTTAAACCTTCTTGAATGTTTCTCAAAAACACAAAATGACTAGATATATTTGGTGACTTCATTTTCCCACTAGTAAAGAATTGACCTTTTTTATCAAACCCTCACTCATAATATTCCAGGATTACTTATCTAATTGTACTGTAATAGTATTTATATAGCGCTTACTACCCCTGACGAGGCATCGAAGCGCTTTTCGTCGAGTAGCACGCTACTCTGGAACCCAACAAGAATTAGTGATGGATTAGTATAGGGAAATATGAGTACAGTTTTAGTATTATTATGAGTTAATTTGAGCCGCGGATATGAGAGTTTGTTAGTTAGATTGACTGGAGTCATGGAGGGATGGAGAAGGGAGGAATCCAGAAGTGTTAATTGGGAGTATGTGGTAATAGGATTTAGGCTTGGGATGAGTAAAGGAGGATGGAGGAGGGAAGAGTCTGTGGAAGGGGTTAGGAAGATCATAATAGCAGGGTGAGATAAATGAGGGCAAATTTAGTAGGGTTGTTTGGGAGGTCATGGTAGTAAAGTGAGGTTTGGTGAGTTAGATATGGAAGCGGTGGGAAGAGCTTAGGCAGAGTTATTTAGGAGATGAAAGTAGTAGAATGGATTTGGGATTGAGTCAGAGTGGGAATGGAGGATAGATTGATAGACATGCCATATGGTGATGGGTAGATAAGTTTGATATAAGATGAGAGCAGGGATTCATAGATATCTAGTATAACAACCCACCCAGGAGCCATGCAATGACCCACAAACATGCCAAGCACAGAACAACACATATACATACATATATATATATGCACACACATATATATGCACATACATATACATATTTAAAACCATGAGTAAATATACTTAAACAGGTATAAAGAGTGTGTGTGTAGTTTATTGTTATGACATAGTAGCGATACATATTTTCTAAAGAACTATGCATAGCTAGAATATACACATAATCAGAAAAAAATATTTGTCAACATAGGCATATGCAGTCCATAGTTGTTTGAATATGGTGGTTATGAAGGAAAGAGCCAACTCTTGAGTAGTTTTCTGAAGACAAGAAAGTTATTTGTGGCTCTTATAGTTGGGGGTAATGAATTCCATAGTTTGGCTGCTTGAACGGAGAAGGATGTATCACCTGTAGTCTTTTTCTTGTATGGTGGTGTTCTAAGGTGGGGTACCAATCTTGAGCGGAGGTTTCTTTGTTGAATGTATTTGGTTATTTTGCTTCTGATAAAAAGCAGTCCTGTTCCATGTATAGCTTTGTGGGTGATACAAAGCAGCTTCAAAGTGCATCTTCTGGCAACGGGTAACCAGTGTAGTGCTCTCAAGGCAGGGGAGATGTTGGCTTGTGGCTCTACATGTAATAGTAGCTTGGCTGCAGAGTTCTGAATACGTTGTAGTTTTTTCATAATAGATAGAGATGATCCATGGTAGAAGCCATTGGCATAATCCAGTTTGGATAGTACAAGCGAGATGGTAGCTTGCACTTTGTGTGGGAATCCGAGGTGTGGGAAGATGCGTTGTACAGTCTTCAAGGTGATGAAGCTTGTTCGTGCTAATTTGTCGTCTTGGGCATTCATAGTTAACTTGGAGTCCATGGTGATTCCAAGGTTTTTAACTTCCTTGGATAATTGAGGAGGTCATCCGAGATCGTCAGGCCAGGCGCACACTGGGTCATAACTTTTCCAGTCACCACATATGTATATTTCTGTTTTGGAGATATTTAGTTTGAGATGGCTCCAGGTCATCCACTGATCAACGGCTCTGAGGCAACTGAAGATTTCTGAGTTTTCAATATGTTCGATGGCATCTGTCGCTGTAGATACACATGGTATGCATGAGCTCGCCATCTGGTGTTGGGTCGGAGTGTTACAAGTTGTTTTTCTTCGAAGAAGTGTTTTCGAGTCACGGGACCGAGTGACTCCTCCTTCTGTGCTCATTGCGCATGGGCGTCGACTCCATCTTCGATTGTTTTCTTTCCGCCATCGGGTTCGGACGTGTTCCTGTCGCTCCGAGTTTCGGAACGGAAAGATAGCTGAAAACGGAAGATTTTCGACGGTATCGTTGCGATACGGTTCGAGATAGACACATACGACGACGCGTTGAACATCAAAGCGCTTCAGTGCCCTTCGGGGTACATTTCGGCACCCCTTCGGGGCCTAGTCGGCCCGACCGCGTGGAGAACAACGCCGATGGAACGGACCCCGTTTCGATTCTGCCCCGAATGCCACAACAAATATCCTTATACGGACCTACACTCGGTCTGTAACCTGTGCCTGTCACCCGAGCACAGCGAAGAATCCTGTGAGGCCTGTCGGGCGTTCCGGTCCCGAAAAACTCTGCGCGACCGTCGAGCGAGAAGACTGCAGATGGCGTCCACGCCAAAAGATCGTCGACAGTTCGAGACAGAAGAGGAACAGGAGGAATCCTTTTCCATCCAGGATTCAGACTCCGACGAGCTAGACTCTACAAAAACTGTGAGTAAGACGTCGAGATCAGACCTTAAAAAAGGAAAGAAGGCCCAGGGGACGCCACTGCCAACCGGCCATGGCTCCACCCAAATTCTCGGTGACCAACAATCGGCACCGAAAAAGGCCCATTCAGTGTCGAGATCGTCCGACTCCGGTCGAGACACCCGCACGCAGCCTCCTCGGGACCGAGAGAGAGCTAAACAGAAGCATCGACACCGAGAGTTCGGTGTCGACACGGATCGACGCCGAGACAGTGGCGCCGAAGACCATAGAGGCCAAGAATTTTCGGCACAGAAAAAGAGGAAGGTTACCTCGGAGCCGAAAAAACAATCGACAGGGTTTTCGGAGCCGAAAAAAGCGACATCAGACCCTGTTTCTGGCTCCTATACTGAAGAGCATTCTATGTCTTCTCAAATGAAGAAACATAGATTTGAACAAGAACTGCAATCCACTGACGTGGATCACACGCAAAAGCGTATCTTTATTCAGCAGGGGACTGGGAAGATCAGTACCCTTCCACCTGTCAAACGAAAGAGAACGCTTCAGTTTACTTCTCAGCAACAAACAGCACAAAAGGTAACACCTCCTCCCTCACCTCCACCTGTAACTCCGGCTTCGCCAACTTACACCCCGTCACATTCGCCAGCTCACACCGCCATGAGCCACGATGACCAAGATCAGGATGCGTGGGACTTGTACGACGCACCAGTGTCTGATAACAGCCCAGACACATACCCAACTAGGCCATCACCACCGGAAGACAGCACAGCCTACTCACAAGTGGTGGCTAGAGCAGCACTATTCCATAATGTGGAACTCCACTCAGAACAAGTAGAGGATGATTTTTTATTTAACACCCTCTCTTCAACCCACAGCTCCTACCAAAGCCTGCCGATGCTCCCAGGCATGCTACGCCATGCAAAGGACATTTTCAAGGAGCCAGTTAAAAGTAGGGCAGTGACGCCTAGGGTGGACAAAAAGTATAAGGCGCCTCCTACGGACCCTGTATTCATCACCTCTCAGCTGCCACCAGATTCTGTGGTGGTAGGGGCTGCCAGAAAACGGGCAAATTCACACACTTCTGGGGATGCACCTCCCCCAGATAAAGAAAGCAGGAAGTTCGATGCAGCCGGGAAGAGGGTTGCTGTCCAAGCAGCAAACCAGTGGCGCATCGCAAATTCACAAGCGCTGCTAGCGCGATACGACAGAGCCCACTGGGATGAGATGCAGCATCTCATTGAACATCTCCCAAAAGATCTGCAAAAAAGAGCAAAACAGGTTGTTGAGGAGGGTCAAAACATTTCCAACAATCAAATACGCTCCTCCATGGATGCAGCAGACACAGCCGCGAGGACCATTAATACGTCGGTTACCATCCGTAGGCACGCATGGCTCAGAACGTCTGGATTCAAGCCAGAAATTCAGCAGGCAGTGCTTAACATGCCAGTCAACGAAAAACTTCTGTTCGGTCCGGAGGTCGACACAGCCATAGAAAAGCTCAAGAAGGACACTGACACTGCCAAGGCCATGGGCGCACTCTACTCCCCGCAGAGCAGAGGATCTTATAACACCTTCCGCAAAACACCTTTTAGAGGAGGGTTTCGGGGTCAGGCCACACAAGCTAGCACCTCACAGTCCGCACCGCCCACCTACCAGGGACAGTACAGGGGAGGTTTTCGGGGCCAGTATAGAGGGGGGCAATTCCCTAGGAATAGAGGAAGATTTCAAAGCCCCAAAACCACTACCAACAAGCAGTGACTCACACGTCACTCACCCCTCCCACACAACACCAGTGGGGGGGAGGATACGTCAATATTACGAAGCATGGGACAAAATAACTACAGACACATGGGTCCTAGCAATTATCCAACATGGTTATTGCATAGAATTCCTGCAATTCCCCCCAGACATACCACCAAAATCACAAAATTTATCAAAATACCATTCACAGCTTCTAGAGATAGAAGTTCAAGCACTACTGCAAAAAAATGCAATAGAATTAGTACCAAGCACACAAATAAACACAGGAGTTTATTCACTGTACTTCTTGATACCAAAAAAGGACGAAACACTGAGACCAATTCTAGACCTCAGAGTAGTAAACACATTCATCAAATCAGACCACTTTCACATGGTCACACTACAAGAAGTGTTACCATTGCTCAAAAAACACAACTACATGACAACCCTAGACCTCAAGGACGCATATTTCCATATACCAATACATCAATCACACAGGAAATATCTAAGGTTTGTATTCAAAGGAATACATTACCAATTCAAAGTATTGCCTTTTGGTTTAACAACCGCTCCAAGAGTATTCACAAAATGCCTAGCAGTAGTCGCTGCACACATCAGAAGGCAGCAAATACATGTGTTCCCGTATCTAGACGACTGGCTAATCAAAACCAGTTCGCTCACACAATGCTCAAACCACACAAATCAAGTCATACAAACCCTCTACAAACTAGGGTTCACCGTCAACTTTGCAAAATCAAACATTCTGCCAAGCAAAGTACAGCAATATCTAGGAGCCATAATAGACACGACAAAAGGAGTAGCAACGCCAACCCCACAAAGGATCCACAATTTCAACAGAGTCATTCAACACATGTCTCCAAACCAAACAATACAAGCAAGAACAATACTACAGCTCCTAGGCATGATGTCCTCATGCATAGCCATTGTCCCAAACGCAAGACTGCACATGAGGCCCTTACAACAGTGCCTAGCCTCACAGTGGTCTCAAGCACAGGGTCACCTTCTAGATCTGGTGTTGCTAGACCGCCAAACTTACCTCTCGCTTCTATGGTGGAACAGTATAAATTTAAACATAGGGCGGCCTTTCCAAGACCCAGTGCCACAGTACGTAATAACAACAGATGCTTCCATGACAGGGTGGGGAGCACATCTCAATCAACACAACATAAGAGGACAATGGAACATACATCAAACAAAACTGCATATAAATCATCTAGAATTATTAGCAGTTTTTCAAGCACTAAAAGCTTTCCAACCAATCGTAACCCACAAATACATCCTTGTCAAAACAGACAACATGACAACGATGTATTATCTCAACAAACAAGGAGGAACTCATTCAACGCAGTTAAGCTTGTTAGCTCAAAAAATATGGAAGTGGGCAATCCACCATCAAATTGGTCTAATAGCACAGTTTATTCCGGGGATCCAGAATCAGCTGGCAGACAATCTCTCTCGAGATCACCAGCAAGTCCACGAATGGGAAATCCACCCACAGATTCTGAACACCTACTTCACACTCTGGGGAACACCACAAATAGACTTATTTGCAACAAAAGAGAACGCAAAATGCCAAAACTTCGCGTCCAGATACCAACACAAGCAATCCCAAGGCAATGCCCTATGGATGAACTGGTCAGGAATATTTGCTTACGCTTTTCCTCCTCTCCCTCTCCTTCCTTACCTAGTAAACAAATTGAGTCAAAACAAACTCAAACTCATTTTAATAGCACCAACGTGGGCAAGACAACCCTGGTACACAACACTGCTAGATCTGTCTGTAGTACCACACATCAAACTACCCAACAAACCAGATCTGTTAACGCAACACAACCAACAGATCAGACACCCAGACCCAGCATCGCTGAATCTAGCAATCTGGCTCCTGAAATCCTAGAATTCGGACACTTACAACTTAGCCAAGAGTGTATGGAAGTCATAAAGCAGGCCAGAAGGCCATCCACTAGACACTGCTACGCAAGTAAGTGGAAAAGATTTGTTTGGTACTGCCATCATAATCAGATACAACCGCTAGATGCAACTCCAAAACATATAGTAAATTACTTGCTCCATTTACAAAAAGCAAAGCTAGCCTTCTCTTCTATTAAAATACACCTTGCAGCAATATCTGCATACCTGCAAACTACCTATTCAACTTCCTTGTATAGGATACCAGTTATCAAAGCATTTATAGAAGGGCTTAAAAGAATTATACCACCAAGAACACCACCTGTTCCTTCATGGAACCTAAACGTGGTTCTAACAAGACTCATGGGCCCACCTTTCGAACCCATGCACTCTTGCGGAATACAATTCCTAACCTGGAAAGTTGCCTTTCTCATCGCCATTACATCTCTAAGAAGAGTAAGTGAAATTCAAGCGTTCACAACACAAGAGCCTTTTATACAAATACATAAAAATAAGGTCGTCCTACGACCTAATCCAAAATTTTTACCAAAAGTTATTTCACCATTCCATCTAAATCAAACGGTAGAACTACCAGTATTTTTCCCACAGCCAGATTCTGTGGCTGAAAGAGCACTACATACATTAGATGTCAAAAGAGCATTAATGTACTACATTGACAGAACAAAGAACATCAGAAAAACTAAACAGCTATTTATTGCATTCCAAAAACCTCATGCAGGTAACCCAATATCAAAACAAGGTATAGCCAGATGGATAGTTAAATGCATCCAAATCTGCTACCTTAAAGCAAAAAGACAACTGCCCATTACTCCCAGGGCACATTCAACAAGGAAAAAAGGTGCTTCAATGGCCTTTTTAGGAAACATCCCAATGCAGGAAATATGTAAGGCAGCCACTTGGTCTACGCCTCACACATTCACCAAACACTACTGTATAGATGTGCTATCCGCACAACAAGCTACAGTAGGTCAAGCTGTATTAAGAACTCTATTTCAGACAACTTCTACTCCTACAGGCTAAACCACCGCTTATGGGGAACTAACTGCTTACTAGTCTATGCATACCATGTGTATCTACAGCGACAGATGCCATCGAACTGAAAATGTCACTTACCCAGTGTACATCTGTTCGTGGCATCAGTCGCTGAGATTCACATGGACCCACCCACCTCCCCGGAAGCCTGTAGCAGTTCAGAAGTTACCTTCAATTTTGTACATTTGTATATATATTACTTAATCCTTTAATAGGTACATACTTACATTTTTCATTGCGCGGGCACTATTACTATAGTACAACTCCTACCTCACCCTCTGCGGGGAAAACAATCGAAGATGGAGTCGACGCCCATGCGCAATGAGCACAGAAGGAGGAGTCACTCGGTCCCGTGACTCGAAAACACTTCTTCGAAGAAAAACAACTTGTAACACTCCGACCCAACACCAGATGGCGAGCTCATGCATACCATGTGAATCTCAGCGACTGATGCCACGAACAGATGTACACTGGGTAAGTGACATTTTCATTTTGGGTCATTCTAATTTAAGTAGTATTTGTGTGTCATCTGCATAGTTGTAGCATGTGAGATAAAAATCATTGATCAGTTCTGGTAATGATATCATGTAGATGTTGAAAAGCAAAGGTGAGATGATTGATCATTGGGGGACCCCTGCTTTTGTGAGGTAGGGTTTGGATGAGAAGGGGGGCGAATAGATGATATTCGATCTTTTTTGAAGATAGGATGTAATCCTGTCAAGAGCAGTCCCTTGTATGCCGGCTTCGTGGAGTCTTTGAATTAGGGTGTCATAGTCAACCGTATCAAAGGCAGCCGAGAAGTCCAAGAGAAGTAGTGCAGCAACTCCATTGCGGTCAACTGTGTTTTTAAGATCATCCCAGATTGCTGTGAGTGCCGATTCAGTGCCTCTTCCTGGGCGGAGTCCAGTTTGGAAGTCTGAGAGTATTGAATTGTTTTCAATGAATTGTGACATCTGGGCAAATGCTGCTCTTTCTATCAGTTTGCCCAGGAAAGGTCCAGTTGTGATTGGTCTGTAGTTGTTGGGGTCCTGGGGGTCTAGATTTGTTTTCTTTAATAACGGTCGTATGTATGCCTTTTACAGGTCTACAGGAAAAGTTCCTGTAGTTAAAGAGTTGTTGATAATTCTTCTTACAGGTGTGGCAGCAGAAGTAGATAAAAGAATGTTCTTGACGATTTGTGGTAGACAAGGGTCAGAAGGGCAACCAGAAGGCCTGCTTGCTTTGACCAAATCCATAAATTCACCTTGTGATATTTGTTGGAAGGACTGTAGAGGCTGGGTTGGTTTATTCTTAGAGGGTATTTTAGGAAAGGGGTTGGTGCTTGATAGTTTTCTTCTGTTTTAAACAGGAGGCCAATGTGTCTGCCTTGGTTGTGTAATGAGTTGCCAGTTTGTTTGTGAGATCTTGAGTAGTGGGATGACTTCCTTCCATGCATGTAGGTTTTCGAAATTCATTGAGAAATTTATAAAATTCCTTGGTTGTAGATTTAGCATTTTGAATTCTGTCTGAGTAGTACGTTTAAAAAAAAAAAAATTAAGCTTTTTTTTGATTGATGATTCGTATATTCTGTTAAGTTTCTGTAGCTGCAGTTTGTCTTGACTGTTGTTTGTTTTGAGCCAGGTCCGCTGCAACTTTCTGATTTGTTGCTTTATCTTTTTAAGTTGTGTGTTTCTCTAATGGCATTTTGAAGTTTAGGCCAATCAATCTTCTGTCCCAAGATACATGCCATTGATATTTAAGACCATGCCATGATATATTTTAATTAAAATAGACCGACTCTAGCTCCATAAACCCAGCTGAAAATGAATGTTCAAATTCCTCTCAAAGATGAATGCAAACACAAATTAATACATTATTTTAAACACTTTTTTTTTTTACCATTGATGCAGACCATATTACCTCTAATGTACCTAGGTTGGATATGTTCAAGCCTTATAATAGAGGTTTAACTATCTCTGTTGTGGTTAATGATAACAAGCTTTTCCGCTCATAAATAAGTAATTTATGAAAGGAGTCTCCTAAATAAGAAAGATTATTTATCTCCTCAAATAGTATACATATTAAACACTACTACAAAAATTAAGATACAAATATAACTCAGTGCTTGGCAAACGTACGGGTATACAAATATCAAACAATAAAGCAAACTTTTTCAAGCCAATAGATCTGGGAAACTTCTTGCTCATTGTTTGCATAATGAACATGATAAACTTCCAACACCTGCTATTTACTCCGATTTCGGGCAGGGGTTGATATCTTTCGAGAATATTTTAGCTGAATTTCCAAAATAATATTCTAAATAATATTACAAACCTGATGTGTTTGACTCTAAAATAATTGAGGAATTTTTGTTGTCATGTCATTACTCAAGACAAAAAAAGGTTCTTTAGATGTCCTCATTTCCCACTTCAAAATGCTAGCTTCCATTGCTTCACTTAATTCTGAAAAATGTCCTGGCCCAGATCCTGCTGAGTTCTATAAAACCTTCACTGCATAATTGGAATCCTATATTCTTACACGTTTCGCAGATTTTCCACAATGTGCGGCTTTTCTGAAGCCTTGATTGTAGTTTTTCATAAGACAAATAAAGATCCCACAATTGTTTCCAATTACAGACTAATATAGTTAATCAGGATTGTAAAACCCATGCCAAATTTCTTGTTGCTTCAATATCTAACGTACCTGGTCAGCTAATTCACACTGGTCACGTTGGTTTTATGAAAAAAACAAATTATCTGTGCATAACAGACTGTTTTTTCATAACCGTTCATCTGTATCTAGTACGGACCCACCATCAGGCCTACTTGCAGTAGATGCAGGTAAAAAACAGTTGATAACATCAATATTTTTATTTCATGGTATAGTGCTGTCATTTTGTCAGCCTTTTAATAACATGATCAGAGCGCATTATATTTCTCCTACAGCTAAATTCTTATTTAATGGTCATATTTCTACCTCCTATTGGCTATTGAACTTCTATTTAACCTTATTTGGAACTGTTTGCATAATAAAGGTATTAGACTTGGCAACACTACTGTTAAGACCTCAGCATGTGTGGATGATGATCTGTTATTTATTTCTGATCCAGGTATATTAATCCTGATAATACAGGACGAATTGAAAATTACTTAGTAGTTTCAGGTTATACCCTTAATGTAAATAGGATAGCATTGTTTCTATAACTGAATGATGCACATCAAATGTGATTTAACAATATAATAGAGTCTGATGTACACATAAACTGAAATATCTCGGTATCCCTTTGGCAAATAATTTACAGCATACTTAGGAACTTAAACATGAAAGTGTTATTCAGAAGTTAAAATAGGAAACTGATCTTTCTTAATCTATCTTAGTGGGGGACATTTAGTCAATTAAAATGTGAGGGTGTACCCCAGATATTATATGTACTACCTATGTTGCCTCTTTATGTCCTGTTAACCTTTTATAAAAGGTTGAAGTAAAATCTATCCAACTTATTTGGACTCCTCAGTAAGAAAGTTATTTGAAACTCCAACATGACACTAACAATGCTGATTTGAGAGTATCTAAATTTTAGTATTACCACACCACCTTTATTGAATGACAGAGTTCCTCTTTGGTTTCAAAATACTGCTTTAACATCTACCGCAATTAATCTTGAAGATCTAACTAATCATTTTTCCCTACGTTCAGTTTTAACTGTCTCCAATAGAAAATCTTTTAACAACAATCTCCAATTATTAGAGCCACAAAACTAGTTTCTTATTGTATGATGAATTATTAAACATTCAAAATAGACCTCTTTATGGTTAAATCTCTGTTAAACTTCACCATAACATAAATTAGTGCAAAAAAATATATAGATCCTAGATTTTTTTACTTGCCTGCTATACATCACGGTAATGAGGTTTTAATCATTCACTTCTTTACTTAAGTTTTTTCTACCTACCTCTGAATTCCCTAAATTTAGTAATCTAGGCATCGCCATCCTTTGTTTCATAACGCTATTCCAGTTGCTATGTTATCTAAAATAGAATTGTCTTTAAATATTTTGTATTGCTATGGTCATGTTACATTAAATGTATACAATAAAATACTATCCCAGTTTGCTTATATCAAGAAAAATCTCCTCATTGTACTGTGTATGGACTTCTGTTAGTCTGTTCAAAGCTAAACCACTGGAGAGTCCCATTTGCTATCATTATCATGTTGCTAATGGTTCTTTAAAGTATTTATTATTTTACTGCTGTCTTATGTCTGATTGTTGGTCTGGTGTATGGGGTATTACTTTTAAAATATCAATATTGCTAATAAATTGTCATATTCTATGGAAATCACTTGCCCTTTCTTCCTCTATATCCGTCACTAATCTGACATTATTTAATTTATTTGGGGATTAACTCTATTATGTCTAATTGTAAAGATGCTAATTTATTGTATACACATACCTGGTGATCATGTATGATATTTACAAGGCAAGGTAATAGAATATCTTCTCATCCTACTCTTACATTCCATAAATATGAAATTTTGTGGAGACTTCTGAACTATGTTTTTCAAAATGTATAATATTCCATAGGTATTAACCTTGTTTTTATCTAAATTATAATTTGTATTACTAATACTGTAATTTTTATAACTATCTTATTGTATTTTGATATAATATGTACACTGATGTGATGTTTTTTGCATGTTTATTTTACTGTTTAATTACAAAATCGCAATAAAATATTTTGATGGCGAAATGTATTTTTTTTTTTTTTTTACAAACGTAGTACATTATGAAAAGCTGTACATAATGTACACCACTTCTTTCCCTAAGCATAATCCTTTCTTTTAAAAAAACACTAAACTAAATTTAGAAGCAATCATCAAAAATCCCACAAACTCCTATGTTAACTTGATGCTATCTAATCGCCATTGACAACGATTTGAATGATTCACATGAGGGTCTACTATGGAGATCATGCATACAGCCTGCCACACTCGAGACCCACCGTACCATATATGGCATCAGTGAAGGCCAAGTATAATATACAAATAGTTTCTCTTTCTTTCATTGTATTTGTTTGGTTAAAAAAGCTACTTTATTCTGGGAATATGTTCATGGTAAAAAGGACTTACTGTGAAATACTTCTTTAGAAACTAATGTTAAATGAAAGTTCCTAATCATGTTAATAAATAGAACAGTATCTAAGTTGCTGCACAGCGTGTAATATGTTGTTTATGGGCGGAGGTGGGCCATGACTCTTGAGTAGCGAAGCCCCGAGTGTGTCCCCGCCCATCCAGCATCAATGGCAATAAATTGCACATTACTGTAAACAGATTTGCATTTTTATGGTTTACCATGCTGTATTTTCATGTGCAGTAGTGGTATTAGCAAAGTTATGTAACCATAATCAAAGCATAATAGTTAAGTCTGTGCACAGAGAAAGAATGACCATAAATAGGCCTCGTTTGCAGGGTCAGTTTGATTAATTTTGCACAGTGATTCTAAAATCAAATCTTTGAAACATCAGGTTTTGAAAAGTCAGAAAAGTGTTATGTTACCAGCCCTGCAGGTTTAATGACTTAAATGATCTACTCAACCTTACTGTAATGCGCTTCACCCATAAATTTGTCTCAAGTTGTACGATTATGCGCAAATATTTTATTCCACCGAGTCACCTTTTTCTTCATTATCACACATAAGAGCATTATCAAGTATGTAAGTTCAGCATGTGTGCTGTACAAAAACGCATTTATTTGATTTAACAGACTAAAAGTTTGCTCCAGGTATAATACAATTTGAGCCCACATATAGGGTACACATGGCCCTGGCTTGTCTCTTGGTTCACTAGTAGCATTGCCGTCAAAATGAGGCAGGAATGTTTCTCAGTTCATATTTAAAAATACTACCTTTTAATAAATATATTACTACAGCAAGATATGGTAGCACAGTGTTGTTTATAGAAGACATTGTCCATTGAAATGGCCACAAACCTTCCTTTTGCGTGTAGTTTTACTGATAAGACGATATAACGTACAAACAACTATGTATGAAACACAGGCTTCAGCAAATATGTATTGCTTACACATCCCCAATTAAAATATTGTGATTTGTTTTGATTCTATGAAAATCTTTGTTTCCATATCACTTCAGAATTACAAAAAAGTGTTTTCCAAATTACTGAAATAGGTTTTGCAACAGTAATACAGTTTGCTTACAAGTTTTTTTTAAATGTTGTGTGCCCAGTAGGTTTGTCACGGTACACTTACAATATCTTCTAAATTTGCAGTCCGAGAACGAAAAGTAAACACCAATCTCCAGGATAAATAAGCAGCAATTTGTTAGAAGACATAAGGTGACATTTGACCTCTGTCTTTGAAAACACAGCAACTGTGGCAAGATAAAAACAAGATTTGAAGACATCTTTATTCCTCATTCGCTTCCTGAATTAATAGAATTCTTGTTCTTTGCCAGCTTCAGCTCTCTCACTGGACCAGGCCAGTAGGCTCTAAAAATAGCTCACCCTGAATAAATCTGACTCCCTGTGGTGAGTGGGCTAGTAGATGTCACGAAACCTAGGCATTAAGCATTACTTCCTCAGTGCAATAAAACTAGTGTGGCCACATACTTTAGATAGCTGTGCCACATAATTTAGTCTTCCATTGCCCCCATAACCCAGTTGCCCCGATAATGTTAAAACTTTGCATGCAGAGTGGTCTAGGATATGTTGATAAAACTAATATTTCACAGCGGAAAAATGAAATATTTTCAATATTTCCTGGTTCCCTTTGAGTTTTAATAGCACTGCATTTTTGCAGTAAAAACACTCAAACATTTGAGATCTGTAGTGATAAAACTTTTTATTGATATAAAAGTTGAAACTAACACTTGCAGCATACGATGAAAGTGAGTATGTACTTAAGGTTATACTTTGGGATCTATTCTAAATTTGTAGATGTTATTTACATTGTAGGGATTCTTAACATGAACAAAATCAACTTACTTTAGGAAATGCAGCTTCGGGGCTTAGTGTCAAATATACAAAGCCATTTTCAGTTGTAAACCCTGTGAGTCACAAAATCACAGGATTTGCAACAGTATTTTGGGTTCCTACTATATACTAAAACCCACTTGATGATTTGGAAAAGCCTTTCCGAATTGCAAACTAGGTTTAATGACTCATTCTGAATTACAAATTGGAAGGGGCTTGTGTCTGAGTCGCAGTGAGCGGTTTCAGTGATTTGTGGCCTTAATTTGGTTGTCAACCATTGAAAAGTTATTGTCTCTTGAAAGAAGAAGTAAAGGATTGGGAAAGGAGAACCTTTCCCCATTAGACAGCTTCCCCTTTGGGAATAATGTTGGGCAAGAGGGTGACTCGGAGGCCGGGGGAGGGATACCAGTCCCACCCGTATTGGTAGAGTACCTGGTGCAGATTCCAATATCCATGGAAAACCGACTCCAGCGTTATCTTGACCAGTAGCACGGTACGCAATTACTAAAGTGCAACCGGTCCTTATACAGCCTGACCGTACCAGTTCCTCGAAGGTGGAAACACCACCAGAGGCTTCATTGAAGAAAAGGATGCTATTCTCCCCCTCAGTACAAGGACAATTTTGTTTCAAGGATGCCCCATCAACTATCTGCACAGCAAGTGACATCACATCCTTATCTCCTCCAGCATCCCAAGATGTACCTAAAGGCGGACGCAGTGCAGGCATACAGTGAGCATGCCAAAGTCCCTCCATTTGCTACCCACCCGATTCATCTATACCCTCATCTTCGGCTGCTGCTCGCCGCGCTTCACCACATAATGCTGTGGGAACATTCTCCCGTGTCCTGCAAACTGTCTTGCACTCTCCCACACCCCCTTTGCACCTTTCCCGTTTTAGCAGCATCCAACACCCACACACTCGCAACGACCAGCCACACAGCACACCATCCACACACATGCATGCTCCTATGCACCTGTTGACTCACTAAGCATGAAACCGAGACCTGGGACCTGCTAGAGACATCAACACACCTGTTCCATCTCCATCTATAAGATCACCAGGCAGATGGACAGCACAGTTGGGAATAGCCATCATTACAAGGACACACCCTCCAACAACATGCAACACCTCAATTCAAACGCCGCGCCCCAGCCAGCCTCGCCCTCAGTGGCACTCTCATCTGTCAGGACCATGAACCCACTTCACGACACTACTGCGGCACAGCCAGCCTTCGCCCTCCTTGGAGACCTGTACTTCAGCTGGCAGACCCTGCAGAGGCAGCACCCCCGCCCCGTCACCTGAAGCCCACGCTGTCCTCATCCCACAGCAACGCTGCCAGGCCAGGCCAGGCCAGCCTGCTGAAACTGGACCAGTATCATGAGGGAGACTGGAGCGCCACGCCTCTCAGCTCCGTGGCTTCCTTTTCCGGGTCAGCGAGGGCAGCGGCAGCACCAGCGGCGAAAGACGTCACTTCCGGCCTCTTCTTCCGGCTCCAGCAGCTCTAGGGGTGGGAGGATCCTGTGTCTGTGCGGAGACCCCCTCAGGCCTGGGACTGAGATCTTCCCCCTCCCCGGGCTCTGTGGAGGTAGGAGCCCGACTGTCCACACCTCTTCTCTCACTGTCCACACCTCTTCTCTCACTGTCTCACCTCTCCTCTCCCACTGTCTCACCGCTCCTCTCCCACTGTCTCACCTCTTCTCTCCCACTGTCTCACCGCTCCTCTCCCACTGTCTCACCTCTTCTCTCCCACTGTCTCACCGCTCCTCTCCCACTGTCTCACCTCTTCTCTCCCACTGTCTCACCGCTCCTCTCCCACTGTCTCACCTCTTCTCTCCCACTGTCTCACCGCTCCTCTCCCACTGTCTCACCGCTCCTCTCCCACTGTCTCACCGCTCCTCTCCCACTGTCTCACCGCTCCTCTCCCACTGTCTCACCGCTCCTCTCCCACTGTCTCACCGCTCCTCTCCCACTGTCTCACCTCTCCTCTCCCACTGTCTCACCTCTTCTCTCCCACTGTCTCACCGCTCCTCTCCCACTGTCTCACCTCTTCTCTCCCACTGTCTCACCGCTCCTCTCCCACTGTCTCACCGCTCCTCTCCCACTGTCTCACCGCTCCTCTCCCACTGTCTCACCGCTCCTCTCCCACTGTCTCACCGCTCCTCTCCCACTGTCTCACCTCTTCTCTCCCACTGTCTCACCTCTCCTCTCCCACTGTCTCACCGCTCCTCTCCCACTGTCTCACCGCTCCTCTCCCACTGTCTCACCTCTTCTCTCCCACTGTCTCACCTCTTCTCTCCCACTGTCTCACCTCTTCTCCCACTGTCTCACCTCTCCTCTCCCACTGTCTCACCTCTCCCCCCACCTTCTGAGGCCGGACGCCCCCTCAGGCCTCGGACTAGTGTATTCACCGTCCCCGGGTGAGGGGAGGGGTCTGTGAGCAGGTGTCTCTGGAGGTAGGAGTCTGACTGTCCCCCTCCCCCTGTCCCGTGTCTCCTCTCCCCTACCTGTCCCTCCACTCCTCGGCCCAGAGAGACCCCCTCTCAGCTTGGCCTCCCTGAGGAGGTTCCTGGGGGCAGAGAGTGAGGCCTCAGCTCCCCTCCTGCTGGAGGGAAGGGGCTGCTGTAGTCCATGGCTTTACCGGTGTCTGCACCCCCAGTCCCCTGTGACCTACTCCTTGGATTCCCTCACTACCACCGGGGAAAAGTGCCCCTCATCTCTCTACGGCCCCTCTCTCACATACATTTTATTTGTTTTAAAGCGCAGGTGAAGGCTGGCGTTACTAATAAGAATCTATATCTAACCGAACGAACTTTTTTTTTATAAACAATAACGAATAAACAGTGAAAGTCTGGGGAAACTAACATCCTAACCTATTATACGCAGTTTCAAGCAGTTGTATGATGACAGTCTGCATCAGTCACTGTTCTATATCAGGATTGTATCTCATGAACAATCTAAAACATTTTCCATGAAATGTGATAGATGGTCGGCAAAGTTCTGTGATATCTATATCAACAGTACAAAAATTGGTACCGCAGTAACCTTCTCATATTTGGGTATACTATTAAATAATGAGGCCAGATGGGCACATTGTATTATTGCCAGAAAGATACGGTTTAAAAAAAAAAAGCAAATATGGCTTTGATGAATTTTGCCAAGCGATTAGGGTCAAACCCCCCACCCCCTAATGAATTGCTAAGAATGTATGGCACAAATGTATATGTATAGCTGGGCGTGTAGGGATATGTCACCTGCAAGGTGCTCAAATGGTGGCAAATGATTTTCAGAAGTTTCTTCTTGCTGTTCCCAAGGAGCTGGGAATGCTGTTTCTTACAGATCTGATAAAGGTACTGCCAATTCTTGTATAGCACAAAAATTGGACATCGGAACATACTGACCTAAATGGTGTCACCCTTGGGGATTGTTTAAACACAAACTCACCTTTGCAAATCCCTTGGTTGGCTTATATTAAAAGTTTCTTTTACGATATGGGACATTTCGATTATTATGAGATGCTAGAATCCCTTGCTGCTATAAGTAGAAAAGAGTTGAAATCTGGATGCCTTATCCACCTGTCAGAACTTAGGTTGATTACAGATCTGACGAAACCTAGTGTGTCAAGGAACCAACTTATGTTGACCATGTATGATACACAGCCCTATCTTAAGTTTGTAACAAACTCCAGAAATTGGTTTGTTGTAACTCGCCTGGGTGTGGGTTCTTTTCACCGCCTGATTAGCTTCTGGACATTAATTATTGGTCTCCTACTTTGATAAACTGCCCTTGCCACTGTGTATCCCAACATTGTACCATGCATGTTGTCATATTCTGCAAATTGTATGTTAATCAGAGGAAATGCTATATTATCCCTATTTTAGGATCCCTCAACAAGCACTAGTGTCGCCCAGCATACCTGTTCTTACAAACACTCCTAAGTATGTAAGTTTGCTGTAGTCTGTCGCGTTTTTTGTGAGCAGTGTTTAATGTTAGGAAAAACTCAACTCTTGTTACCCATTTGGGATGGGAGATGAATAAGTACAAAAAAAGGATTAACTGTTTTATGTTGTGTTTTTATGTTAATATTCTGTTTTAACATTTTTTTATTGTATTGTGCTTTTATGATTTCAAATAAAGGATTGAATTGATTGAGTGAAGTGTGCTGCGTTGTCTGTGAATCAGTGTAGGGGAAGTGAGAGAGAGAAACTACACTGATGCCTGCAAGTGGATACCTACCAGTTTTGGATTAGTCACTATTGGATGTGAGCCTGGGAGGTGCCAGGCAATTATGAGATGACCACCGCGCGTGTATGTGAATCTTTCCGATAGTGCTTATCTTTTTTTTACTTTCTTGATTGTCAAGAGAGAGGTGCTGCAGGAGTGACCCCATCATGCCTACGAAATTCAGTCCCTAAGGGCTTTGGCATGATGCAGTCAGACATTATGTCACTCAGACAGTGAGAAACCTCGGTTTTGCAGCAGTCCCTCTACAACATTTAACAGATGAAAGACTGCCCACTTTGACTTTGTTGTGGTGCAGCATTCATCGCCATCAGAAACTTCCACTAAATGCTTCAGGGGTCTTAGGAAAACACATGAATGAGCATTTTCACCAGCAAATGATGCTAGTATCACTTTCAGGGACTAAATTGCTATAATGCAGTTGTTCTGAAGTTGTGTAATCAAACAGCACCACCTCCTGGAAGGTTGCAATTGATTTAATTAATTAGTGCAACTCTTTGTGAAATAACTGTTGTAGTATGAGAAAAAAACGTACTGTTTCTATTGTATTTAGAGGCCTAGATGGAGAACAGACACTAAGCAACCCTGTGCAGTGCATGTAGTGCTTGCTTAAGTCTTGTTCTGGATGGATATAGACTCCTTGTTGGATGCCTGGTCTTACAATAGTACTTTTGTGGGAGAAATGTCCCCCCTCCAGCTAAATCTTCTTTTAGGATTTGGGGGTTGCCTGTTTTGTTTGCTTACTCACTGCATTTCACCATGTCTTTTTCTGTCCCACCATTTTCCGATTTCACCAGCTACTGCTGGTCTGCAATGTGACTCAGGACTGCAGTGAGATGAGGGAGTAATGTCTCATTACTCCGCTGCCACGCCTCGTGTCTATCGCCTGTATGTGTACGAGGCCACATGCTTCTCTGCCTACAGAGAGAAAGAATATAGTACGCGTGGTCTGTATAGCTGACCATTTTGTGTTTCACTCCAACCAAGATGCTAGGCTTGCCTAGTAGTTTGCTCATAATAAAATGCTGGGTGCAACCAAAATGTAACAAGCAACGATGACTGAAGCAAGCGGGGCAAACAAAAACAGCAGGAGACGATAGAGCGCAAGTAGCAGTGATGGTAACGATCCAACGACAACAGGACGGAGCAAGGATGTTTTGGGATTTATTTTTTTAAAGACCAATATCCGAGCCTGAGCCATCGAAGCACACCAAGAAAGTAATCCATCAGTACTTTGTCCATGCTCCATTGAAGGGAAAACACAAGAGGAAGGATATGAGACAGAAAGGCGCTGAAAAACGAGAATCAAGGAAGTAGGCAAGCTAAATATCTTGCAAGCAAATCTCTGGCATAGCCCAAAAATGACATAGGGGAGCAGCTTAAGATGTGATGGAGATGCGCACTCATAGATTTAGCCCACAAACACCCTCATCAAAAATGTCAAACACCAGTATTTGCTTCCAGACCAAACCCTTGAGTGCTCCTGTGTTAACAGCCATATGGGTCTGAGATAGATGCAGAGACAGACAGACTAGGCTAGATGCAAAAACAGACAGCTAGGCACACAGACACTCGTAAACGAATTCACACGCACACTTTAACAACACTTTAAAAAACTGTGCATAGAACAGAGGATCTTGAAGCAAAAAGAGGGTGTGGAATGTGTGTTTGGTTTAGTTCAGTAACACAGACCAAGACTCTCTGAATAATTAAATGTTTTATTGTTCTCCATTTATCATATGGGATCAAATTCTTTAGTAAATCTGTAAAGGTCTCACAGGATAATTTCTTCTATTTTTCTTGCGCTTAGGCGCACCAGGCTACTTCCTCCAGAGACAAGCTGGCGCTCCACCTCCAATGTCCTCAGAAAAGGTAAGTGTCATTTGACCCAGATAAAGTAGACAGAAGATTCCTCTCAACCTTTCATTTATGGCTGTTTTCAGCTATATCTTTTCCAGCTATGTTCTCCTTTCTATGTACTGTTTATTATTCCTTCACACTCTCTTCTCTTAACCCCCCCCTTCATTTTAAGCATAAGGCCTTTTGTTAGGCCATCGAGACTTGCTTCTAAAACAAAAGAAAGCCAGGTGATTTTGGGACTCATCCTGTAAGTAGGATTCTATGCACAATTGTCATGGTTTTCCCCCAATTGTCCTCCAAGGGCTCCCCGACAGCCTCTGTGCCCAGATTCCCCCGTCACGCATCTAGACAGCCACGGTCCTTCTATGAACCATGGTGGTGGGGAATCAGTGTTTCCAGGAGGAGTGCAGGCTTCCATCTCTGTTGTCTTGGCTCTCTGGTCCTCCAACAGAGCCCCTCTGTTTCAATTCCTCCTGGCTGTCCTCCATGCTGTAGCTCCTCATTGTGTTTCCTGTACAATAGGGTATCCTCCTCCATTAATCAACTGCACCTTGGTGGTCCTCTATTTCCCAGGTCTTGGGGTGAAAGATTGTCAGCCTGAGAAAACATTTTGTAGTCTTTTGTTGGTTTTCCCTCCCCAAGTCTTTCTTCTCTATTGCTCTTTGTGTCTTCTAATTTCCCTCTTCTTTCTCTGTTTGCCAGTCTTTGTTCGCTTTCTACATATTCCTCTGTTCTTCCTTTGCACTTCCTCGTCTCAGTATGCTGAGGGCGTTGTAGGCACTGCTCCTCCTTAGGTCAAAACTCCGATCCACAGCAGAGTTGAGGATAGCTTATTTTTTTTCCTAATGACCAAACCTGCTAAATCATACATTGTTGTGTTAGCTCTCTGTAGCCGAAAATACAACACTGTACTTCGCTACCCACAGCAAGACGTAACTTAAACCACACGTTGAAAAAATAACACATACTCAATCCACAAGCTGGAGGCTAGTTTTGCACTTGTTTTACTCTTGACACACAAAAAACATGAAACAAATAAATAGGCATTTTTTTTATTAACACTGAGATTAATGACTGCATATTCCAGACACCGAGTGCACTACAGATGGTTTACACTGCCTGGACATGTATGTACTTTTGTTCCTGCAAGGCTAGGCCAAGAGTTAATTGACAAGTAATAACTGCCCACAGCTCAGAATCCCTCTGGGGGCACAAAAGCTCTTATTTCTAAAGTACCATACTTTCCTCTACAAGCCCCCTGATACTAAAAAATATGATAATCTGCTTCACTCTCCATGCTACTAGCAAGACCTATTTAAACCCCAAATTCGTATTAAAAACACATCTTCAATCAACAAAGTAAAAAGCAGAACCAGAGGTGCACTGATACATGTTTTACAAGAGACAGTGATGTCTTGCCACCAGTTCTCTTAGACAACATGTACACTCCATCAGCCAAGCTGCAGAATGTTTGGTGCTGGACTTCGCTTTCACTCTGGCAGTGCTGAGTCTGCAAGGAATCGGGCCAGATACTTAAGCAGTGGGGTTGTCCTGCAGTGCATGAGGGAAAGCAACACGCATCACAAATCAATATGTAGTATTGCATTTGAGTAGTTTGGTTGGGAGGAGGAGCACATGAGATAACTTGCAACATCAGCAGGACAACAGCATAGAAAGTTGGAGGGGGGGAACCATACAATGGAGAACGCCGAAAGACACATGGACTCTTATAATGTGCTTAAGAAAAAAAGTAGTAGTTCCCTAAAAGTGAGCCTTAGAAGGATAGAAGCCAGCCAGTCACAGATGGAGAAGAACCTACGCTCTAGGAAAGGGACAAACTCAAGACAGAAAAAGAAAAGCTAGCAAATTAGAAACCCGCAAATTAGTCAAAATGAAGCTAAACATTGTTAAGCAGCCAGTGGGCTACAAGCCCAGGTAAGTTTTTGGTAAGCCCACTATAGTTTTTGTTTCTTCTTTTTTTGGCTCAACCTTAAATACTAGTCCATCACATAAAATTGTATCTTTTTTCTTCTTTATTAACAGCACTTCAGCTGTGTAAAATTGTATTGCTATCACCATGTTAGCACACAATTTGCATTTTATTAAAAACTTAATAGAATTTTATTTGATTCAAGCTATATTTTTTTATCACATGCATTAAATAGCCTTTATACTAGTGATTTTGTTGCTATGTACAAATGTATCATGGTTACATCCACATTAATTCTATCAATATTAACATTTGCCCCCCTAGAATTTTCAACCACACCATCAACACGATACTTCATGACAGTCACATTATTGGGGACTTGTTGTTCTATATCTCTAACTACTTGCAATCTACCCTCATTGAAACCCCCATTTGTAGGAAACCACAAAGGAACAATAACCAAATTAAAATGGGCAACAATGACGTGCACAGAGCAGTCAGAAGCAGCCAGGAGAACCAGTTTGTGTGCCACTCCTGCTCAGGGGCACCTCCCTCATCATGCATGTCTTTCTGTAATTGGTGCAGTGCATGAATGGCCATTGTCCATGTCGTTGCGTGGTATAATCATACAACAGAAGGCAACAATCTTGGTGCACACCCCCCCTCCATTGCAGTCATCGAGTCCAACACGTAGTGATGTGGCATCACCATGAGGCGGGTGGCTTTCAGTTCTTCCTTTATTGAATTAAGGCAAAGCTCAATACTGTTCATCATTTAGATCATCTCCCACCGGGTTTTCTGCAACCAGCAGGCATTTGCTTTTATCTTCATGGTGAAAAACTGAAGCCTGTGCGTCCTTGAACAGTCTAAATTCTCCTGGGATGTTCTTGTACTGAGTCCAGCCAAAATAATCAACAGTTCTTTTCTCATGAGCCTGATGCAACAAAGTCTTATTCTTCCTTAGCGGGTGCTGGTAAAACTTGGACAGATCTTGTCCAGGGATGACCAGGGTTGGTGAAGAGGGAGCAGAGGCCATGCCATCCAGGGACGAGCTGAGTATATGCAAACTCTCTGCACTGCCAGTAGGTGTCCATTAGTGTGGAGGTGCCCCAATGCATGTCGGGAATGTGCAGGATTGTGCCATAGTTTTCATTTGTACCTAGCGGGATTCTTCCGTTTCCCCTGAAACAGAAAGAATACAGGGTGAGTTTCCGTACAATTAGGGATTGCCCCTTCCCTTCTAACCTTGCTCCTGTCTTTTCCTGTGTTTCTCTTGTTTCTTTTTATGGTAGTCCAGTATATGGGCTTGTATCTCCCCCCAGGGCTTGGTGTCTAGCCCAACTACAGTGTAAAAACTGCTTTGTATTTCAGTGGGCAGCCCCCTACTTGTGGATATTGTAAAAGATGATGACCTGCAGGCCCGTATCGATCAATGGCTGGTCTGTCTTCTGTCTCCACCATTCTCTCATCCTGTCTAGAAAATCTGTTATGGACTCCCCAGGTTTCATGGTTTCTGCCATTAGCCTTCCCGCATCTGAACATTCTCCACGGGTCATCCATATTTGGTGCCTGTATAAATTGAATGCGGCCCCTTCATGCCCTGTGTTTGTCAGCGTGATTGCTGAGCGAGTTCAGGTGAACACCGTGTTAGCCTACTCTCCAAAAATACAGTCTAGAAGACTTTTAACATCGCCTATTGCCAGGGTTATACCCATGGTGTTCTTCTCAAAGCATGAGATCCGTTTCCCAGCACCATCCAACAATGGCGGTGTAGTGGATCCTATGTAGTTTTATTGGGAATTAGGGGATTGCTTAGCCTTTTGACTTGCAGGCCAATGCCCCCGTCACCTAGTGACTTTTAACCTACTTAGCCTGCTCTGTTTTAGCACATTTATTTAATTAGTTCTTCCTTGATGGCTGCTATGTTTATAGTTAGGAAGATGTTTTGATTTCACATTATCCCCTTCTGTGCCCAGGACGTAACCATTACGTCCTGGGCCCAGAGCCCAGAGCGCAGAGGGAGCGCTAGCGCTCCCTCTGTGGGGTTCCCCCCCCCCCCCTTCCCCACCCTTCCCTGCCCAAGGCAGGGATGGAAGGGGAAGCCCTTCCACCCACGACCCCCCTGTGACGTCAGCGCGCGATCGCACGCTGATTGTCTCAGGGCCTCCTGCATTTCTCTTCCGATCACCTGGGGGAGGCCGAGAGAGGCTTCAAAGGGAAGGAAAGGAATTTCTTTCCCTTTGAAGTCTCTCTCTGCGTTTCAAAAGCCGGATTGCAAAGCTATCTGGCTTTTGAAACGCCCACTAGACACCAGGGATTTATTTAAAAAAATGAAACTGGCATGAGGAAGCGACCCCTTGGGCAATGGTCGCTCCCGGAGGGGGGGCATTTTTTTTTAAGGCCTTTTCTGCCCCCCTATTATTAGGCCGATCTGCCCGGGGGGGCAGAAACCTCTAGGCACCAGGGATAATTTTTTTGGTTTTCGTTTTGTTTTTTCTTTTAGAGGTGGGGAGCGACCACTTAGGCAAGGATCGCTCCCATATGGGGCAATTATATTTAAGGCCATTTCAGCACCCCCCCTTGGGGGCAGATTGGCCTATTTTTATGAGGCCAATCTGCCCCCAAGGGGGACCGAAACCACTAGACACCAGGGTGTTTTTTGTTTGTTTGTGAATTTCACGTAAGGGGAGCGACCCCTTAGGCAAGGGTCGTTCCCCTGGGTGGCAAATTTATTTTAGACCACTAGGCACCGGGGATTTTTGTTGTTGTTGTTTTACAGATGGGTCGCTCCCCTGGAGGGGCAAATTGTATTTAGGCCATTTCTGCCCGCTTTGGGGGCAGATCGGACGATTTTAGGTCAATCTGCCCCCAAGGGGGGGCAGAAACCACTAGGCACCAGGGATCTTTTTTTTTTGCGCCGTCACGCAAGGGGAGCAACCCGTAGACAAGGGTCGCTCCCCAGGGGGGTGGGGGGCCAAAAGCATATTGTTAGCAGAAACCTCTAGGCGCCAGGGCTAATTTTTGTGTGTGTGTGTTTTTTTATATATTTTTTTTTTATAGAGATGGGGGGGCGACCCATTAGGCAAAGGTCGCTCCCCTGGGGGGCAAATTGTATTTAGACCATTTCTGCCCCCCTTGGGAGCAGATCGGCGGATTTTAGGTCAATCTGCCCCCAAGGGAGGCAGAAACAACGGGGATTTCTTTTTTTGTGCCAATGTCACGCAAGGGGAGCGACCCCGTAGGCAAGGGTCGCTCCCCGGGGAGGGTTGGGGGGCAGGGGGGCAAATTTATTAGGCAAGGGTCGCTCCCCTGGGGGGCAAATTGTATTTAGACCATTTCTGCCCCCCTTGGGGGCAAATCGGCCGATTTTAGGTCAATCTGCCCCCAAGGGGGGCAGAAACAACTAGGCACCTGGGATCTTTTTTTTGCGCCAATGTCACGCAGGGGCGACCCCGTAGGCAAGGGTCGCTCCCCAGGGGGTTTGGGGGGGGGCAATTTATTTTAGGCCATTTCTGCCCCCCCCCCCCCCCCCCCCAGGGCCGGCTGAGCTAGAGGCCAAAATCCAAAGGTAGGCACTTTGCAAAAAAAACCTCTGTTTTCTGTGAAAAAATGTGATGTGTCCACGTTGTGTTTTGGGCCATTTCCTTTCGTGGGCGCTAGGCCTACCCACACAAGTGAGGTACCATTTTTATCTGGAGACTTGGGGGAACGCTGGGTTTAAGGACATTTGTGGCTCCTCTCAGATTCCAGAACTTCTGTCACCGAAATGAGAGGAAAAGTGTTTTTTTGGCCACATTTTGAGGTTCGCAAAGGATTCTGGGTAACAGAACCTGGTCAGAGCCCCACAAGTCACCCCATCTTGGATTCCCCTAGGCCTCTAGTTTTAAAAAATGCACAGGTTTGGTAGGTTTCCCTAGGTGCCGGCTGAGCTAGAGGCCAAAATCTACAGGTAGGCACTTTGCAAAAAACACCTCTGTTTTCTGTCAAAAAATGGGATGTGTCCACGTTGTGTTTTGGGGCATTTCCTGTCGCAGGCGCTAGGCCTACCCACACAAGTGAGGTACCATTTTTATCGGGAGACTTGGGGGAACATAGAATAGCAAAACAAGTGTTGTTGCCCCTTGTCTTTCTCTACATTTTTTCCTTCCAAGTATAAGAGAGTATGTAAAAAAGACGTCTATTTGAGAAATGCCCTGTAATTCACATGCTAGTATGGGCACCCCGGAATTCAGAGATGTGCAAATAACCACTGCTCCTCAACACCTTATCTTGTGCCCATTTTGGAAAAACAAAGGTTTTCTTGATAGCTATTTTTTTAACTCTTTATATTTCAGCAAATGAATTGCTGTATACCCGGTATAGAATGAAAACCCACTGCAGGGTGCAGGTCATTTATTGGCTCTTGGTACCTAGAGTTCTTGATGAACCTACAAGCCCTATATATCCCTACAACCAGAAGAGTCCAGCAGATGTAACGGTATATTGCTTTAAAAAACCTGATTGCAGTTTTTTTCACCTCAATTGCAATTTTTTTTTTCAGTTGTTATTTTCTGTAGGAAACCCTTGTAGGATCTACACAAATTACCCCTTTCTGAAATCAGAATTTTGTCCACTTTTCAGAAATGTTTCGGTTTCTGGGATCCAGCATTGGTTTCACACCCATTTCTGTCACTGACTGGAAAGAGGCTGAAAGCACACAAAATCGTAAAAATGGGGTAGGTCCCAGTAAAATGCCAAAATTGTGTTGAAAAATTGGGTTTTCTGATTCAAGTCTGCCTGTTCCTGAAAGCTGAGAAGTTGGTGATTTTAGCACCACAAACCCTTTGTTGATGCCATTTTCAGGGGAAAAACCACAAGCCCTTTTCTGCACCCCTTTTTCCCATTTTGTTTAAAAAAACTAAATTTTCACTGTATTTTGGCTAATTTCTTGGCCTCCTTCTGGGGAACCCACAAAGTCTGGGTACCTCTAGAATCCCTAGGATGTTGGAAAAACAGGACGTAAATTTGGCGTGGGTAGCTTATGTGAACAAAAGTTATGAGGGCATAAGCGCGAACTGCTCCAATTAGCCAAAAAAAGGCATGGCAGTGAAGGGGTTATCAGTGCCACTCTGTGAAGGCGTCACAATCAGCACCAAAGAAAAGTGATATATTTAGGTATTCACATCATGTCCCTTTCTCGCTTAAGTCTGACAGGAACATAATGTACTTTTGGAGGTAATTGTTTATATAATTGCCGCCCCATGCATGCTTTCTTATCTATTGTTTGGGATCATACTTGTGGCAGGGGTCCTACGAGATCTGTATAAATATATCTCATGCAGACAAGGTTATCAGAGAGATTCCTACCAGATGAAACCAATGCTATCTATGCAATAGTTGACTTGATGCAGACCTAGCCTGCGTGTCCCCACAGAGTCTAACCTAAAGGCCTCATTCCAAGGTAACGAGGGTTGGGGGCGCTTATCACGGAGACGGTACTGGCAGATGAGGTTTACACACCTAGCTTTCTTTAGGTTTGAGGTTAGGTTCTCCATGCTAGGGTATTAGGGCCTACTTTACATCTCATGTTTATTGCAAGATGGTGGGAGTCTTTGTCTTCACAACTCTCATTTTCACAATAATGATTCTTGCACTGTGCATTATCCTAATCATTGCTCATGCATTTTACATTAGATTGCAATCTTGTTACTGCATCGCTTTCATTGCCTGTGTGTGACTGAGACTTATTGCTCATGTGAGAAAAGGGTAATCTCTGTTTTACCCACTACTCCCCTGAGATGTCGCACTCTGGAGTCCATGCGCAAAGGCTGCCACAAATCACCTTTTTACTCTTTGGGTTTTTGGGGGGTGTAGGAAAGTGCCACTGTTGGCATGGTTACCCCTGACTTTTGCCTAGTGTTGATGTCAACTTTGATTGAAAGTGTGCTGGGATCCTGCTAACCACCCCCCTGCATCAGTGTACTTTTTTCCAAAAACTGTACCTTTGTTTCCACAATTGGCACAACCCTGGCACACAGTTATGTCCCTTGCAAAAGGTACCCATGGTACCAAGGCCCCTGTGGCCAGGGAAGGTCCCTAAGGATTACAGCATGTATTATGCCACCCTAGGGGACCCCTCACCAAGCACATGTACACTGCCTTGCAGATTGTGTGTGTTGGTGGGGAGAAAAAGACAAAGTCGACAAGGCACCCCTCTCAGGGTGCCATGCCCACAAACCACTGCCTGAGGCATAGGTAAGTCACCCCTCTAGCAGGCCTTACAGCCCCAAGGCAGAGTGCACTATACCACAGGCGAGGGCATGGCTGCATGAGCAGTATGCCCCTACAGCATCTAATTCCATTCTTCAACACTGTAAGTGCAGTGTAGCCATATTGAGTATATGGTCTCGGAGTTTATTTTGAACTCCACCGCCTCATAATGGCTTCACTGAACACTGGGAAGTTTGGTATCATTCTTCTTAGCACAATAAATCCACACTGATTCCAGTGTGGGATTTATTGAAAAATGCACACATAGGGCATCTTAGAGATGCCCCCTGTATGTTAGCCAAACTGCTAGTGTAGGACTGACTGGTCTGTGCCAGCCTGCCACATTCAGACAAGTTTCTGATCACATGGGGTGAGAGTCTATGTGCACTATGTGGTCAGAAACAAAGGCTGTCCTGGGTGGAGGTGCTTCACACCTCCCCCTGCAGGAACTGTAACACCTGGCGGTGAGCCTCAAAGGCTCAAGCCTCAGATTACAGTGCCCCAGGGCACTCCAGCTAATGGAGCTACCCGCCCCCCTGGACAAAGCCTCACTTTTGGTGGCAAGTCTGGCCAGAAAATTAGGGAAAACAGGGAGGAGTGACCACCCCTAAGTTGTCCAGAACTGAGGTGACCCCTCCCTGCAGAATCCCATCTTGGTTTGGAGGACAGGGACCAATAGGATTAGGTTTGTGCCCTCCCTCCCCCAAAGGGAGTGGGCACAAGGAGGGTGTAGCCACCCTCAGGGACAGTAGCCATTGGCTACTGCCCTCTGACCCCTAAAACACCCCTAAATCTAGGATTTAAGGGCCTCCCTGAACCCAAATTTTTAGATTCCTGGTGACCTGACAAGAAGAAGATGGACTGTTTAGCTGAAACCTCCAGCAGAGAAGAAGGAAGACAATTGATTTGGGCCTCAGCCCTACCGGCCTGTCTCCTGCTTCAAAGAACCTGCAAAAGAACAGCGACGCATCCAGCAGGACCAGCGACCTCTGACAAGCTCCAGAGGACTGCCCTGCACCCAAAAGGACCAAGAACTCCAGTGGACAGCAGCCCTGTCCAAGAAGAAACCAACAACGAAGGACTCTAACCTCACTCCGAATGCGTGAGCCCTAACCACTCTGCACCCGACGCCCACAGCCTGTGTCCAGGTGACCCAACCAACTAGAAAGGATCCCCAGGCGATTCTGAGCAAGTACCCACCCTGGGTTGACCTCTCCACCCTCTCCATGACGACGCCTGCGGATGGAATCCCGAGGAGCCCCCTGACCGCGAAAGCTCTGGATGAAGATATCTGAAGCCGAAGGACCCACTGCACCCGCAGCCCCCAGGCATTGCAGAAACCAACACCCGGTGCAGCCATGTTCAGCATGCGGCCCTCCTCCCGGTCCAGCCGGTGGTGTGCCCGAGACGACCCCCTGGACCTCATCTGTAGCCTCTGAGTAACCCCCGGGGTCACCTCATAGAGAATCATTGAAGACCTGACATCTTGTTTGCATCCTGTAACTGGCCGCCCCAGTGCCGCTGAGGGTTTATGTTTGGTGCCTATTTGTGCCCCCTCCTCCCCCCAGTGCTCCTCTAAACACACCAAGTCTGCCCTCTGACGTCACGGGTACTTACCTGCCTGCAGATCTGAATCCTAGTACCCCAAGTCTCCATAGGAGCCCATGTTAATTTTGCCTACAATTTGACCTCTGTACTCGGCCGGCCCCGTATTGCTGGTGGTGGGTGTTTGGGGTTAACTTGAACCCCAACCTGTGAACTCCCTAACCCACGGAGAATGGAACTGTGAGTGTTGTACTTACCTGTAAAGCAATCTAAGTTTTCTTCCCCCAGGAACTGTTTCTGAAAATTGTACTGTGTACATTTTTAAAAACTATTATTGCCAATATTGCAAGAACTGTATAACTTATCGATTTCAAACAAAGTACTGTTGATACATGTGTGAAATACAAATCTATTGAAGTACTTACCTGCTACTTGAATCTTGTGGTTCTAAAAGTAAACTAAGAAAATATATTTTTGCTTTATAAAAACCATTGGTCTCGAGTTAAGTCATTGAGTGTGTGATCTACCCTCTGATAAGCTTAACTGCTCGACCACACTAGCACAAAAGAGAGCATTAGTATTATCTACTTTAGCCTCAGTTAAGCCTCTGGGGAACCCCTGGACTCTGTGCACACTATATCTCATTTTGACATAATATATACAGAGCCATCTTTCTACAGTCAGGTACTGCTTGTGAGCCGGGAGGGTTGGGTGGACATTTGCAACCTGTTGTAGGATTTAGTTAGTCGCCTACAAACAAAAGTGCTGTCACCCTAAACCAGCAGTCTCGCCTAGAGTTAGAGTCCAACTACGACAGCAGCAGTTTGTCTCTTATCCATGTGAGCCCATGGCACATAGATGGTCCCTGACGTGCCATTCTGTAGTAGTGGACATATTCTCATTTTGGGTAGCTCGACTGAGCCTGATACAACATAGCACTGCCATCTCTACAGGCAATCCTGCATGTAATGGAAGTTCCACTTGGGATTTCCCCCTCCGTGCCAGATGCAGTCTTCTGCAACAGGTATGTCCTCTGGTCCGAAGGATCCTTTCTTTGGCCAGGGTCTCTCATACTGATCACTTCCTTTGGTCTAGTGGGCTAGTAGGTGACAAAAGGGTCGCACAAAGATCTCACCTTATTCCTGAGCTGTTATATCCCTTAGAGTTAATTTGTCTGCCTTGTGCATTCGGGAGGAGCAGCGGAGGTCTCCGTGGCTGCTCCCCTTGTGCACACACAAAGGTGCCATTTTGAGCCACGCATGCTGGGATTGCATCAGGCTACCTTGATCTTTTATCTCCTGATCAGCCCCTGCCCCACATTGACGATCTGATGAGGCTCAGATCCCAGCCACTCTGCTTCAGACTCTTCCCCGAGCTGGGCTTTGCACCTACCCTTTGTCTCCTCGGAAGGAGGCCGTGTTGGTCTACTCTCCCGTTGTGATTCCAGGGTGCGAGCTCTCTTTCTCCCTCTTTAATTCATGCCTTTCTTCTAAGTCCCACCTAGACTGTCTCCTTCCGTCTGAACTGTGCACCATTCTCCTTGCTCGGGACCTGCCCTCAAAGTTGCTCTCTGTCATCTCCTCGGCTACCTGAGCAAAGCTTTTGGCTCCCTCTTTGTCATCAGATCTCAGAAGACTGGGACCACTTTGTTCACCCCCTCTAGCAGTGTCGCTGTCCAGGACCGCTATGAGACTCTCTGTCATTAGAGTGTGTTCACTGGTGCCAGTGGGAGTGTGTGCTGTCCGTGCCGCTGAAGTTTGATGGGCTGAACATGACGGATGGGGGTCGAATTCCGGGGAGCTTAAGCGCTAGACTAGGTTGGTGCTGGGACTGCCTGGTCCTGTTTGCCTGGTAGACGGTCATGCCTAGACCTGACAGCTTGGTTGGTGGTGGCCCCTTGGGCTCCCTCAACTGTCAGATTGGTGTAGCCTAATGCGGGGATAGCAGGCATCGTGGAGAAATCCTTTTCTACATATGGCAGGGAGGTGCAGTTGTCTTGCTTGCTGATTGCGGGTTGGTGTCATCAGCGTGGGCTTCCTCAAAGATGGCCCATAATTCTAGTAATGCCTCTCTTTTATCCTTCTTTTGCCCTGTGTATTTTGTTTGTGTGTATATTCTTGTGTGTTCAGTTATGTTGGTGTCGAAGGTTCCCTCTTTTGGGGAGTGGAGGGGCGGTAGGTGTGTGTGTGTGTAGCCTTTTTGCTTCCAGGGAATCTTGAGTTATACGCATTCTAACTTTTCTGTTTTTATAGAATGTTAAGTTTTACTCTGTTAGTGGGAAAATATATACACTGGGATCACTAGATCTAATGAGCTTAAGGTTATTCACAGATGCATCACAATAAAGATTTAACAAACACAAATGCAGATGAAGGATCACAACCTAGGAAAGTGCGGTTGTTAATTCATACCCTTTGAAATTTGGCATCAAAATAGTGAGCCTTACTTTACCATCAAATTGCAATGTGTGAGATTCAGCAGTGCCTTCATAGCACATTAAATCATCAACAAATCACAACACTTAAGGCAAACACAGCCACATTCATTTACCAGTGTCACAATAGCAAAACAGCATCATTTCAACTGGCACACAAAAAAGACAAGGGGGATAGCCTGACCGAAATACCTTACCCCAGGGGAAGCTCTGCGTGGTGTTCGGGACTAAGTGAGCCTGATAATCTTGACTATATCAGCTCTGGGGTAAAGATAACAGCAATTTATATGAAGAAAGAAAGGAATAACTTCAACAATCACATGCCCTTCTTTGCCAAACACAAGCTATGCCTAATCTCCTGTACCCTATTGTTCTAGTTTCCTAACGCCTGAATTACACCCTTTGTCTCGCCCAGCAGTTCAAGCGAACACACACTTCTCACTTCTTTCAGATGCTAACAGTGTTAAGAAACCGGTAGCGCAGAGTAAATCTCTTTAGCCTAGTAAGATTGAGGTGCGGGCCCTATGTTGCACCCAGAGCCTATGCATACAATATTCACGTTTCCTAGTTTGCCACATGCCAAATGCTAGGACTAAGGCTCTGATGTAGTCTCTTTCCCTTCTGAACGCAGCTTCAGGATGGATTTAGCAGACCTTTCAATCAATTGCAGCATCTGCTCACCTTTCTTTGCAGATACGAATCCGTCCGGGCGGGGTCCTCTTCTTCTGGCTGCACTTGGGTACAATGTACCAATCAGTTCCTGACTGGCTCACCAAAATGTTCCTCCAATGTGAGTTTACTTTAAAAAACAAAAGACAAGAGGTGCCTTGCAAGGCAGGAACAATTCGTTTAATTAAACATTTCAGCCAGGAGAACAGTTACAGAACAGCAATCTGAAGACCGTCTCTCAAAGTGGAGAAGTGTGGCACAGTGGTTAGAGCGGCAGACCCTGAGGCAGAGATCTGGCTCAAGACCAGGGTTCAAGTCCCGCTTCAGCAGGTCTTGGGCTCAATTCCCTTGGACCAGATAATTCTCGCCTCGGTGCCTAATCTAATTAATGAGTCCCACTCTGCAACTCTGGGCAATAGCTTGCTTAATCTCCACAACGGCCCCAACAGTGCTTGGATGCCTGGCTTCACCCTGGGGGTGCCCAGGAGTGGGCACCTCACAGGGAAAAGCCAGGAGGGGTTCCATAGCGGTATGAGTACAGTGCCTTGAGACCCTAACAGGTGAGTAGTGCGCTATACAAGTGCAAAGTTTACAGTTTAAAGTGCAATGGGTTGAAGTTCCCTTTTATACATTTCACTGAACACCTTAAAATAATTAGACATTCTTTTCTTGTTTGAGAATGCAAGCAGTTGTCTTGGAGTCATAAATAAGGTCCTGATTACAAATCCAGGTGGACGTGGGCACAATGTGGGCCAGTGGATAACGTGTCCAGGTGTCCGGCATGAGGTACGCCTGATCACTGCATGTTACTGTGCGTGCTGTGTTCTGATTGGCTAAGTGTTCCTAACTGTATGTAGAATTTGACCGTTTTATGGTGTTTGGGAATGCATGTACCCCTCCGGCCATATGTGTTTTATTAGGGCCAATCTCTTAGGACTATTGTGGTGTTGCTTTGCCTATCTGTGGGACTGAGCTTTGTTTCCTGTTTGCACGTTTATGTGCCAGGTACATGCTGTCCCATCTGTGACCTGTCAATTAGACAGCCTCCGGCCTAGGACTCCGAGCCTGCACGTATTTGGAGAGTGGAGCTGACAGAGACTTCATGACGGGTGAACTCAAAACAGCAATGTGATTTTGTTGCTACGTAGTAATGTATCATGGCATGCATCAACTTTAATTCTTTTAATTTTCACAACACCCTCCGTTGCTTAATCTGTATGAAATACTACATCGATCAGAAAGTTTACAGTTTGCAGCAAACCTGTGCTCTAGTAGTATTTACCTGACTTTTGTATTTAGAAGTGACCACAGCCCTTAACTAAGTGTATAAGAACAATGGTTCCGTGGGGGAGAAAAACATACATTTCATATAATACCCTTTGTCATTATGAGTAGAGGAAGTGTATCGCTCTCTCTCTACGTTCCTTGAGATGAACAAAGGGTTAAGAAGATACAATGGTCTTGTGGCTCATTGCTTCAATGTATTCAGTACAGTTATATCAAATAAATGACACAGACTACTCATGGGATCCCGTTTTACATTCCTTGGGTGTATTCACTACAACTGTATCAAGGTTACACTAAAAAACATTATAACGTGAAAAAACGTGCTCATGCAGTGCATGTGGTGAAATCAAGTGATTCAGTGAGTATCAGTGAGCAGCTTTGTCTGTATGGTAGCTGAAAATGCTACCAAAAGACCTTCTGGTTTACGTACCACTCACTGGCGTGCAGGTGCTTCAACCTAGAGCTCGTCAGCCTCACAGACAAAGCTGCTCTCTGCTGATAAAGGGCTGAACCCAGAAACACGTGTCCAGAGATTTACAGAACTTGCTGCACCTACTAAGGTGAAAAACTGCAGTTTACTTTATGGATATAAAACAAACTTTGACTGCATTTACCATGATGCATTGGGGCTGATTGCATGCTGGAGTGTGAGGCAGGGTTCTCCCTTTCTGGTTTTCCTAAATATTGAATAAATATGGCTGTTGTGAGAGCGTTTTTAATGGAAGTAAATCATGCCTACTTTAGATGTGCTTTAGTTAGCATAACTAGGCCGCAGCCAGCTAGTATTGACAGCCATTCATATTTGCAGGAGAAATGCGTACGTATATTGTGTGAGCAAGGTTTTCCACGTGCATGTGGCTTTGTGTGCCTTTCCATTTGAAGAAAATCTTTGAAATTGACACCTCAATCTCAAATGCAAAAGGTAATATGTGTGTTCTCTTAAGGAACCTATGTTTAGGATGTTTCTTTGTTTTGTAACTTTCGGAAACTGCTGCAGATGTTCTGTATATGTAATTCATTAGGTGATCAAGCTATTGTATAGCATAAGATGTCAGCAAAAGCAAGGTGTAGGATGGAATGCTTGAAATAATCTCAGGCAGCGGTAATCTACCGAACCGCATCCCAGTCTATTGTTTTTCTCCCACCATGCCACTTGACATAGCTCCGTGCATATCAGTCTTGACCCTGCTACAATAGGACCAGTCAAGCCCTAACTACCAGGCCTGGTTCCCTATGAACTAGAACACACGCAACCCAGGACCAGAAGAGGAGGTGAACAGCCTCCCCCGACAACAGACTGAATTCTCTTAGCGATAAACACAAGAATAATCTCAGATTCATCTGATTTCTAGAGAGGATGGAGGGATTAAATTTCTTAAGAACCTCTGTCTACTTGACAGAGCCTGAAAATTGTTACTACTGCTTTTATGTAGAAAGAGTATATAAAGCGATAATTAGTAAGCCTTCTCCCTCTGAGGCCGGTGATGGCATGATTCCCCCTACTAACAATTTAATTTTCGTATGTAACACTGGAGCAAAAGGGGAGACACTATTTACCTATAATAATGGTATTCCCGAATGATACCCCTATGGGTCAGAAACAACGGAAAACCTTCAACCACATAAAGCAAAAACCGAGGCCCTTGGGGTTAAAATATATGCTTCTATGTCTGCCAAAGTCAAGGTGATATTCCAGGCCAAACAGAATCCTTGATATGGCTTGAGGAAAGACCTTGGCTGCAGAATGACACTGCTTGTAAAAGACGGCTGGTCTCCACTCCCACCCAGACTATGAGGCCCAAGGCGCATCAAACTTGACCCAAATGGCAGACTAACCTGGGGACGAGTGTGGTGATTGGCCCCGCCACACTCTAGGGCACAAGAACTACCAAGGACAGGCGACTCATCGAATGCCGATGATGACTCCAGGAGAGGAGACGAGAAGAGACACGCAAAAGGAATAGTTCCTACAAAGTTAAGAGACGAGAGGGAACGATCACCTGACATGATTACAGGCCAACCATACCACACCAAGAGATGACTGGTCCTGGTCATAAGTGGACACAGTTAAACAGTGTTCACAACCTGCTCATAATTCAACCGAGTTAAGTAAGGGATGTACTTGAAAGAAGAGCCCTCTTTGCTCTTAAGAAGCTGCCCAAAGCCATAGTGAACTACCAAAAGAGATGGGACTCTTGGTATTGATTGAAACAACCTCTTCTTCCCCCATCACCTGTAAGGAGCTTAGCAGAGCGAGCACTGAAAATAATTGAACTCTATCAGATTATTGTTGAGTTGCTAGTTAAATAGGTGTAGTTTAGATAGATGTATGATGGAGGAGTGTGGGCAACAGACTGTTCCACATGTTAAGGTGGTTCTATGCTCAGTAAGGACAGGAAAGGTTCTCTCCTGGATCGTCAACTGCCTTCGAAATAAAATCAAAAGCGGAGTTGTCACTCATTATATTAAACAACACTCTGGAGGTGGTATTAATCCAGGAGTCTCACTTGGTGGTAATGTAATGTCAATTTCTGGGAATAGGTCAATATGGGGAAGAAAGTGGGAAATCATCTGCAGACCTTGAATTGTCAACCATGAGGCTGTTGAGGGGGTGGGGGAGAAAGAGAATGTGGAGGGAGAGCTTTCTCTGGAGAAGGTCGGTGAGGCAATCAAATACATGAAGAAAGGGAAGACACCAGGCCCTAATGGGATTTAAGTGGAATTCTTCAAGAAGTTTTCCACTCAACTGAGCCCTCATATACAACACTTACTTAAGAAAGCTAGGAACATGGGAGCTCTGCCCCTGATCTCACTCAGGAGTTTACACTGCTGATCTTCAGAGAAGGGAAAACTCCTGGCTACTGTGCATCATAGCATCCAATTTCACACTTAAATGTAGATACAAAGATCCTGGGACTATACTGGTGGGCAGGTTTCTCCTATTCATAATGGTCAATCTGGCTTCATGTCTCGGTCTCCGACGAGGATGTCGGAGACCCAGTCTAGTACTGCCCCACGAGCGATAATCTCATTGGACGCAGAAAAGGCATTTAATGCAGTGCATTTGCCCTTTCTCTTTCTGATGTTGTGCACATTTGGATTTGATTGTGATTTTTGCGGCTGCATGGCGCTCCTATACCAAGACTGAAGACCAGTTGTTTGTGTAAAAGGCGTGACCTTGAAATACCTCCTGAGAAGCATGAGGTAGGGATTTTGGTTGTCAACTTTATTGTTTACCTTGTGTGGGGAGACACTAGCATGCTTGGTGATCTGGTTGGAATGGATTAAGGAGTTGCAAAGGTGCATCATTTTACAGGAGGAACAAAATTCTCTTTACGCTGACAACATTCTTCTATATGTAGATTGTTCCAGAGAGACAATGCCACACATTTTCTGAGTTTTTTTGTTGACTACAGCAAATACTCGAGATCTAAAATAAATTGGAGAAAATACATTGTATACAAAGCCAAAACTGGAGTTTGGCATAAAGCTCCCCTTTCGGCTCATGATGTTAGTTCCCTTTTTTCTGCGCCGTCAATTCGTTCCTGAAAAACTCTCCTTAGAGGAAAGGGAAATAGTTATTTTGGCGATTTCTCATTATGTTTTTTAGGTGCTGTTGTCGAAACGTCCCAACCAAACCAATTCGGATTCAAACCATGCAGAGACTGTGAGGGACAAATGTAAATTCCTGGCCCTCATGAAATCTGCCTGTGCTGCCTGGGTTTGGACCATGATGTTGACAAATGGGAATTATGTCGCAAGATGTGCCTGAAGGCTCTGAAAGAAAGGAAAGCCAAAATGTTTGACCAGAGCACAGGAAAAAAGCAGTGTCATAGGAACTTGTGTTTGAGATCAAGATAACCATCTCCTCCATCCTCAAAATAATGCCGGAGAAAACGGAAAAAGAAGAGAAGGCATAGATCGAAATGAAGATCTTCACAAAGCATCTCGTCTTCCCCTAGACCGGCAACTCCACCTCATCCATAGTTGGAGATAGAACGCCGTCAGGAAGATGCAGACACACCATCCCTGACTCAAATCGACATGATGTTAGCAGCATAGAAGGAACTAATGTCAACTTTGTTTCCAGTTCTACCTGTGATGCCATCTTCTAGCCCCCGGTTAGGAACCCAGTACCCCAAATTTCGGGATCCGGAGATGGACTGTTCAAACTCTCCGAGTGCCATGTTCTGTGTATTTACTAGCGACAGGATCCCCACTGGTGTGCCGCTTGGCTCCATGGGATTCCTATCCCATAACGTAGGCAGAATGCCAACACTGTTTCAGTCAACTCTGTTCACTCCTTTCCATCCTTTGCCACAGGTATCTTGAGCAAATCCTCTACCAGCTCCTGCATCTACAAGATTGGTTCTGAGAATGTCATCCCTTCCTCTTTTGGCACCCAGTACAAGGCCATTATCAGAGGAACCTAACATCTCATCTGTGCCACAGGACACTCCAGCGATTGCGCAGCCTCTGATGTCTCCTGCACTTCAACTTTTCTCTTTGCCTGTCTCAAAACCTCATTCAGATACACTTCATATAAGGCCCCATATGTCAAGAAGAGATACACAGAGACTTCTAGAAGAAGAAAGGTTTGTGACGGGTGACTTTGATCCTCAGAGATCCAGGTTACTGAAACTGATCAGTATGACCAACCACCCCTAGACCCCACTTACAAGGGCCTGAAAGATGTATGTGACTTAGATACATCTCCGTAATGGGCGCTCGTTTCTCCCTCAGGCATTCCTCCTCCAAAAGTCACCTCTTACCATTTTTTACTAAGGAAAACTGCTAACATGTTGGACATAAATCCTTCATTCCTCTATGCATTCATCTAAGCCCCTTCTACTATTCAGCGAGGCACTCACTGAGCCTATACTGGCAATTTTGGGAAAAATAGCAGCTACCTCTACTACGGTCTCTAGAGCAGCCGCAAAAAAGATACATACCAGCACCAAGAGACCCCACATTTCAAACAGCTCACCCTTCTCCCGAAAGCTTAGTAGTTCAGGCCTCATGTTCATCCAAAACTACCCCAGGACCATTTCCCTCAACTTCAGTAGATAGAAAATATAAAAATAAAGATGGGGCATATTGCAGAGAAAGTTTTCTCAGCAGGTAACATGGTACTAAAATCACTCAATGCCACTTGCTTGGTAGGCAGATATGTATATGCTGCACTGGAAACTGCCCAAGCGGTCACCCCCAACTGCTCAGAAAATCTCAAGAGGCACTTCTCAGCGAGTTAGTTGCAAATGGACAAACATCAACCAAATACATTATCCAGTCAGGCTGGATATAGCGGATTCAGTAGCCAGGGTTATGGATTTATCAGTATCCCTTCCACACAGTGCTTGGCTCAGGAACCCGGGCTTCTTGCAGGACATCCAACCAACACTAATGGACCTTTCATTTGATGGCTCTCAACTTTTTGAAACAAAGTCCAACTCTTCTCCTGAATGATTTAAGGATAGCAAGGCAACAGCTAGATCATTAGGTTTTCAATTAAGAGACTACAGACAGTACAATAAACATAGAGTTTTTAGTTTGGAATTCTGTTTTCGGAGCAGACAGCAATACATCCTGCAACAGTCAAGTCTGCCTTACCTGTAGAAAAGGGGATGTGGTCAAGGATGAAAAGAAGGTATTCTTTTCCTCCTCCTTCTCCTCCTCAGTGACAGCAGGGAAGCATCCTCAGGCCTGTTATATCAGATCATTTTCAGACAGTTGGAGGACAGGTATCCCACTTTCTTCAAAAATGGAAGTCATCACCCTTCTCTACCCTTCCAACAGAAGCTCCATCCAGTACCTCCAGGATTAGACTCCTTACGGCTCAAAAATTTGCAAATACTCCAACAGGAAGTCCATTCCTTTCTACACAGGGGTGCAGTGAGATTGATCCCAGAGCAGGAAAAGGGTCAGGGATGTTATGGCAGATATTTCCTGATTCCCAAAAAGGATGGTGAGTTACACCAATCCTAATCCTCGGGATTTTGAACTAGTTGCTCAAAAAGGGGAACTTCAAAATGTGTCCCTAGCTCAGCTCCTTCTAGCAAAGAATGTGGAAGGCTGGATGGTTTCTGTCAATCTACAGAATGCCTGTTTCCACATCCCTCTCCTGAGATCACACAGGAAGTATCTTTGCTTTACTGTAGGATCAGAACACTATCAGTTCAAAGTCCTGCCGTTTATCCTCACCTCCGCACCATGAGCCTTCACAATGGTGATGCAAGTGGGGTAGCAGCTCCCTCGGAAGGAAGTGAATTTCTATGTTCCCTTACCTGGGTGACTGGCAAATCAAACCCAAGACCCCCGATTTGCTGATTCACCACTTGCAAGAAACCACTCAACTTTTGTATGAACTCTGCTTTTTGGTCAACAAAGCCAAGTCTCACCTCATGCCCTCTCCACATACTATTGATACGGGCATTATTGGATACCACATTCATTTGAGCCCTTCAACTCAGAGGATTCAGGACGTTTCTATATGGAGCAATGATTCCAGTTCTGACTGTCTTGGTAGGTGTTCTATCCTCCTCTATTGGTGTGGTCACACATGCACTGTGTTGGAGGTCTGTTGGCATGCATAAAGATCTCAAGCAGCACGGCAGTGGATCTGCATTGGAGGAGTATAAACAACAGCCTGCATCAAGGAAAACCATTTCCCCCTCTTCCTCCAGTGGCCACAGTTATTACAGATGCCTCTACCCTAGCATGAGAGCCCTTGTGGTGGAACTGGAGATCAGAGGCTTGCATATCAATCTGTTGGAATTACAGGCGATACTTCTAGATTGCAAGGCTTTCCTTCCTTCACTTTGCTGCTGGTCAGTCAGTCCAAATCTTGACAGACGACACAACTGCGATGTGATATACCACCAAACCAGGCAGAGTGGGGTTATCTCTTCTGTGCAGAATCTCTGCAACATTTATCCTGGGCTGAGGACCACCAGATTTGTGGTTTAGCAAATCACCTGGCTGGAGATCTCAATGTACAAGAGCATCTTTCAGTTATGAGGGACTTCTCCTTTGGATCTACTTTCACTCAAGAAAACATTTGCTGTCCAAAATTATGTGCCTCTGAAGCAGGGCATCTGAGGGGACGCGTTTCACTTCAAGCGGACTGCTCCACTCTTGTATGCATTTTTGTCCCATACTTTTAATTCCTCAAATGGCCCCAAGTAATCCTTATTGCCCCGGACTGATTGAGAAGGATGTGGTATACAGACCTTGTTTATCTCTCTCTGTCCCGTCTGCTCCATCTCCCAACACGTTACACCTTCTGTCGCAGTCAGAAGGGTAGGTTCTACTACTCAACCCCCAGAGCCTCCATCTGCATGCCTAGAGACTAAGCGTGGCAACCTGTATTCTTTCTCTACCACCTGAGGTGGCGATCATTCTCACTTCTAGATGCCAGTCCAATCAATCAATCAGTCAAATAATTTCTTAAGCGCACTACCACTACTCACCCGGTAGGGTCTCATGGTGCGGTGGAGTTGGGGCCGGTTACTGCTCGAAAAGCCATGTTTGTAGGTGCTTTCTGAAGGTTAGGAGGTCCTGGGTCTTGTGTAGGTTGGTGGGGAGGGAGGAGAAGGATCTGCTGCCAGAGGTGGTGCGTTGGATGCGGGGGACTGTAGCGAGGGCGAGGTCGGCGGAGTGAAGCTCGCGAGTTGGTATGTGGAAGTTTACTTGTTCGTTGAGGTAGGCCGGTCCAGTGTCGTGGAGGGCTTTGTGAGCGTGGGCAAGGACCTTGAAAATGATCCTTTTGTTGATGGGAAGCCAGTGTAGGGATCTGAGGTAGGTGGATATGTGTTTGTGGCAAGTGAGGTTGAGTATGAGCTGTGCGGCTGCGTTCTGGATTTGCTGGAGTGTTCTTTGAAGTTTGGCTGTGGTCCTTGCATAGAGGCAGTTGCCGTAGTCCAGTCTACTGCTGATGAGGGTGTGGGTGACTGTTCTTCTTGTTTCTAAAAGTATCCATTTGAAAGTCTTGCCTAGCATGCAAAGGGTGTTGAAGCAGGAGGATGATATGGCGTTGATTTGCTGGGTCATGGAGAGGGATGAGTCCAGTATGATGCCATGGTTGCGTGCATGGGTGTTGGGGGTGGTCCGAGGATGGTGGGCCACCAGGAGTCGTTCCATGCTGTCTTGTTGGGGCCAAAGATGATGATCTTTGTTTTGTTTGAGTTCAGTTTGAGGTGGCTTGTTGTCATCCATTTAGCAATGTCGAGGAGTCCGGCGTGCAGGTTAATCTTGGCGGTGGCTGGGTTCCTGGTGAGGGAGATGATGAGCGGGGTGTCGTCAGCCTATGAAATGATGGTGATGCCGTGGGGACGGAAGATGTTGGCGAGAGTAGCCATGTAGATGTTGAAGAGGGTGGGGCTGAGGGAAGATCCTTGGTGGACCCCACAGATGATCTTGGTGGCTGAAGACCGGAAAGGAGGGAGGCAAACTCTTTGGGGAGTTCGCCTCCACCAAATATGTGCACTCTGGTAGATGTTCTAGATTTGTGAAATGATGTGCTGATAAATCCATTAAGGCCCATTAATCTGACATTCTCTCTTTTGCCTCCCACTTCAATTTGAAAAAGTAAAAGGTTACTTGTCTGCCTTAGCGGCTTTCCTACACTTACCGGCTCAACTATCACTGCTTAAATCCCCAATTGTTTTATGATTTCTAAAGGTTTTTACAAATAGTTACCCTCCTTCTCCTTTTATTATGTCTCAGTAGGACCTACATTGTATTCATGATTTTTTAATGTTCTCCCATTAAACCCCTTCACAGTTGCCCCTTGAGGCTGTTATCCTTCAAAACTATTTTTCTAATTGTGATCACATCAGCAAGGTGTGTCAACTATAAGCGCGGAGTATAAAACATCGCTTTACCACCTTCTTTCCTAACAGACTGGTATTAAGGACCAGAATTGCCTCCCTCCCTAAAGTGGTTACTCCCTTCCACATAGATCAGTCCATTACACTTTTCAACTTCTATTCTCATCCCTGTTCTACGAAGGAGGACTACATACACTTGACCCCAAAGAGTGATCTGCTTCTATATTGACAGAACCAGAGAATTCAGATCAACTCTTAATAGGATACATAGGGAAAGTGAAAGGAAAAATGATTCACAACCCAACACTCTCAAGATGTATCATCCTGTGTGTGAACATCTTCTACTCCTTGGCTTAGAAGGAGCTGCCTGAAGGGATTTGTGCCAATTCTGCTAGAGTTATATCACTTATGCCTTAGCTAGAGGTGTTCCTATAGCAGATATACACAAAGCAGCAACTTGGTCCTCTCTTCACCCACTTGCAAAATACTACTGTTGGGATTCGGAAGTGAGAAGGGATGGTCACTTCTGTAGGACTTCTTAGTTTAGTCAGCAGAGCGCCCACCTCCTAGTATGTACTGCTTGGGAGGAATCTGCAAATATATCCATCAGAACAAGTTACCTACCTTCAGTGACTCTTACTGGTGGATACAAAGTCTCCCTGCAGATTCCTCGCCAACCCACCCAACACCCTCCCAACACCCCAAGCAAGGTTTTCTATACCAAGACTCCTCCTCATTTTTACTTTCTATAGCTGTTTACAAATGCAGAACCGCAACTATCATAGCTTGCTGGTATCATCTGTTTGCCTCAAATGTGCAATAAAACATAAGTGGTAATTGATGTCAGCATGCTGACGGGGTTGCTCTATGGCTCCAATTATGTCATACAGTGCTGCTTGTGGAGCCGATTTGGAACCACCACCCCCTGCCGGCATGGGAGAGCTATCGGAGAAAAGTGTCAAGATCCAGTCTTGCTTCTGGAATATTCAAAAGGCGAAAACTCTGAATGTAGACTTTGTATTCATCAGAAAAAGCTTTACCGAAGGTAAGTAACTTGTTCATTTTTGTGCTATTTATTTGGCAGGAAGATTAGGTTGAAACTACTGCCAGCCGCCCAAGGAACACTAGAGGCCTGAAAAGAGGTGACCTGCTGTCTACTGTAGAAGGACAAAATAACAACAGACATTTCTTTGGGAAGGAGGCGTGATAAAACGTGACTATCCTGGGACAATATCCGGATCAATAAACTGGAAGATTTGATGGAAGGCAATACCATGAGAATATTTCCTATCTTACAAACAGAATACAAATTAACTAGACCGCAGATGTATAAATAAATACAGTTGGGAAACATACTCTAGGCAAAAGGCCTCCATTACGGGAAAAATTACAGACTATTGAAGGTAAAGTGCTAGGGGTGATTGGGATGGGGCTGTATCCGCAATATGCAGAGCGCTTATTAATAGTATGCCAGATGGGTTGTAGAAATTCAGGGTCAGATGGGAGACACATCTATGCACAATGGTAGCTGTTGCTCCTTCTGCTTTAAACTAAGGTCATCATAATCAACAACATTACTGGTGGCTTTATTGATTGCACTGATGTCTCTGAGGTTGTGGTAGTGCTTCATCTGGAATGTAAGCTCATACTCCGTTTCTCCATTGTTAACATCCTCAGATACAAAAGTGTCCCTGTGCCCTTGCAGGCGAATGCACTTTGATAATGTTGCCATAAAATCTGAAATTTGGTTATTATGGACTATGTTTATACACATTACTGGGGAGTGTTCGATAAAATTGTGCTTCAAAAGGAACCTAAACCCTTCTATTGTACATTGTAGACTTTTTATAGCCTTACATTTGTATTTAGAAACCCAACTATTACATTTATGAGGCCACCATACCATTTAATTAGGCACTGACTTTGCTGCCATCAACCTTTCACACATGGTTTCTCTATATGGTACACTGTGGCCCTCATTATGACTTTGGCGGGTGGCCAGTCCCACGTTGGGAAGGCCGCCAGTGGGATATTCCCTCTACGGTAGGTATTAAGAGTTTACCACTGGCCCAGTGGGAAACTCACCACAACATTGACCACAGCTCATAATAGAGCCAGCGGCAATGTTGAGGTGCGTCAGGTGTGACAGCACCCATCGTGCTTTTCACTGCCCTTTAACCGGGCAGTGAAAAGCACAACAGGGCTGCCCATTGGGGCACCTGCACTGCCCATGCCAAGTGCATGGCCAGTGCAGGAGCTCCTATGGGGCCCCCAACACCCTGTTTCTGCCAGCCTTTGCATGACGGTCGGACTGCCATGCAAAGGCTGGCAGAGACATGGGTCGCAATCCCCAATACAGCGCTGCTTGCAGCGCTGCCCTGGCGGATTAAGACTGCCGGCACTGCCAGGCCATCGACTGGCATGGCCAGCACCCGGACCATGGAATCTCCGCCCCATTTAAAATGCGGCAGTCCAATCGCCATCACAGCCCTGGCGGTCTTAAGACCGCCAGGGTCGTAACGGGGCCCCCAATCTTGATCTGTTTTCTTTTGTGTAACTCCTCACTGTAAAAACATCCTTTGACCTCCCCTGCATGCTATTAAGTTAAAAACAGTAACCATGACGTGTGGACTTTGTTTTTTTTAACAATACATTTAATCGAGTTTTTAACAATGGATACAGATAAAACATTTCCTAAATAATGGAATTGTGTATACATACTGTGCCTTCCGATGATGGTCAGCTCGGTCATCCTGAACAATCATTTCTAGATGTGTCCTGTACAGTCCAAGACCCACCCCCTCGGCCATCATAGAAGTCTACCGGTTCCATAGGCCATTATTTCAGTATACATGGTCCAGGACTGACCACAAGAGGGCTCAAGGAGGATATTCCTGTACAGGCACCAGCCCAACCATATTTTATAATGTGTGTGTAGTTACAGTCTAGCCCCATAGACATGGCGTTTATGATTCTTATAGTGGCCTGGCCCCTTCCTCCACCAAAGGGAGTTCAGCATCTTTCCATACCTTGGCAATATCCCTCTTGGCCACCACCAGGCCCAACCATAGCAAAGCCAGTTTGTTTCTGTTGCTATCTGTGTCAGTTGTAATGTGCAGGAGGACTAGCTTAGTGTAAGAGGCTGACCTGGCTTATAGTGGGTACCTGATGGTACTTACAGCTTGTGCCAGGTCCGGTTATCCCTTATTAGTAGTGTTCTAGCAGCTTAGGCTGATAGAGTTAGCTATAGCAGAGCAGCTTAGACCGAACTAGGAGACATGCAAAGCTCCTAGTATACCACTTATATCATATAGCACTATATTGTAAGAATCACAATACTCAGAGTTACTAAAAATAAAGGTACTTTATTTTAGTGACAATGTGCCAAAAATATCTCAGAGGATATACTCCCTTATGAGGTAAGTAAAATACACAAAGTATACACACAAACCAAAATCTGGTAAGTAAACAGTTAGAAAAATAGAGCAAACACTGTAGGACACAATAGAATGCAATAGGAGACAATAGGCCTAGGGGCAACACAAACCATATACTCCAAAAGTGGAATGCGAACCACGAATGGACCCCAGGCCTAGTGTATTGTGTTGAGGGTCACTGGGAGTGTAACAAAACACTAGGGGTGTCCAAGATACCCCTCCCCATACCCTGAAAAGTAAGAGTAAAGTTACCGTACTACCCCAGAAAGACAGTAAAGTTGAGATAGGGGATTCTGCAGGACAACACCTGACTGCAAAGCATTGAAGACGGATTCCTGGACCTGAGGACCTGCAAAGGAAGGGGACCAAGTCCAAAAGTCATGCAAGTGTCCGGGGGGGCAGGAGCCCACTAAACCCCGGATGAAGGTGCAAAATGGATGCCTCTGGGTGGAAGAAGCTAAAGATTCTGCAACAACGGAAGATGCCAGGAACTTCTCCTTTGCACAGGAGATGTCCCACAGCGTGCTGTAGGATGCACAGTTGTTTCAGGCAGAAAGACGGCAAACAAGTCTTGCTAGCTGCAAGAGTCGCGGTTGAACAAAATGGGTGCTGCCCAGGCCCAGGAAGGACCAGGAGGTCGGCCCTTGGAGGAGAAGACAGAGGGGGCACTCAGCAGCACAGAGAGCCCACGCAGAAACAGGCAGCACCCGCAGAAGCACTTGAACAAGCGTTCAAGAAATCCGAGCACAGCGGTCATCTCAACACTACAAAGGAGGGTCCCACGAAGTCGGTGGTCAACTCAGCGACTTGAGCAATGCAGGGTGGAGTGCTGGGGACCTGGGCTATGCTGTGCACTAAGGATTCCTTGCAAAAGTGCATAGAAGCCCTAGCAGCTGCAGATCACGCGGTACACAGAATTACTGTCTGTCGTGGGGAGGCAAGGACTTACTTCCACCAAATTTGGACAGAAGGACCACTGTACTGTCGGGGTCACTTGGATGCAGCTCCTGTGTTCCAGGGACCACGCTCGTCAAGATGAGAGGGGACCCAGAGGACCGGTGATGCAGAAGTTTGGTGCCTGTGTTAGCAGTGGGATGATTCCGTCGACCAACTGGAGATTTCTTCTTGGTTTGCAGTGCAGGGTGAAGTCAGACAGCCCTCCGAGCATGCACCACCAGGAAACAGTCGAGAAAGCCGCCGGGATTAAGCTAGGCGCTACAATGTTGTTGGTAGTAGTCTTGCTACTTTGTTGTGGTTTTGCAGGCGTCCTGGAGCAGTCAGCAGTCGATCCTTGGCAGAAGTCAAAGAGGGAGATGCAGGGGAACTCTGGTGAACTCTTGCATTCGTTATCTGACGAGAAACCCACAGGAAAGACCCTAAATAGCCCTCAGAGGAGGATTGGCCACCTAACCAGGTAAGCACCTATCAGGAGGGGTCTGTGACGTCACCTGCTGGCACTGGCCACTCAGAGGCCTCCATTGTGCCCTCACACCTCAGTATTCAAGATGGCAGAGGTCTGGGACACACTGGAGGAGCGCTGGGCACCACCCCTGGGGTGGTGATGGACAGGGGAGTGGTCACTCCCCTTTCCTTTGTCCAGTTTCGTGCCAGAGCAGGGGCTGGTGGATCCCTGACCAGGTGTAGACTGGTTTATGCAAGGAGGGCACCATCTGTGCCCTTCCAAGCATTCCCAGAAGCCAGGAGAGGCTACTCCTCTCAGGCCCTTAACACCCATTTCCAAAGGGAGAGGGTGTAACACCCTCTCTGAGGAAAGCCTTTGTTCTGCCTTCCTGAGACTGGGATGCCCAGACCCAGTCTGTGGGGTGGGAGCAGCGGTAGCAGCGGTAGCTGCAGAGAAAACCCCAGAGAGATAGTTTTGCAGTACCCGGGGTCCATAGTGGAGCCCCGGGGATGCATAGAATTGGCTCCCCAATACCAGATTTGGCATGGGGGGACAATTCCATGATCTTAGACGTGTTACATATTCGGAGTTACCATTGTGAAGCTACATATAGGTATTGACCTATATGTAGTGCACGCGTGTAATGGTGTCCCTGCACTCACAAAGTCTGGGAAAATTGCCCTGAACAATGTGGGGGCACCTTGGCTAGTGCTAGGGTGCCCTCACACTTAGTAACTTTGCACCTAACCTTCACTAAGGGGGGGTCAGTGCTCGAAGAGCCAGGTCTTGAGCTGCCTTCTGAAGGGGAGGTGGTCAGGTATGGCGCGAAGGTGGCTGGGCAGAGAGTTCCAGGTCTTCGCTGCCAGGAAAGAGAAGGATCTTCCTCCGGCGGTGGCTTTGCGGATGCGGGGTACGGCTGCCAGGGCCTGTCCGGTGGAGCGCAGAGTGCGCAGAGGGGTGTAGAAGGAGACGCGGCTGTTGATGAGTTTGGGTCCAAGGTTGTGAAGGGCTTTGTGTGCGTGGGTGAGTAGTCGGAAGGTGATCCGCTTGTTGACGGGTAGCCAATGGAGTTTTTTCAGGTGTCCGGAGATGTGGTGGTGGCGAGGGATGTCCAGGATGAGTCTTGCGGCGGCGTTCTGGATCCGTTGGAGTTTCCTCTGCAGCTTGGTGGCGATGCCGGCGTACAGGGTGTTCCCGTAGTCCAAGCGGCTGGTGACGAGGGCGTGGGTGACGGTTTTCCTGGTGTCGGTGGGGATCCAGCGGAAGATCTTGCGGAGCATGCGGAGGGTGTTGAAGCATGCCGAGGTCACAGAGTTCACCTCTCTGGTCATGGTGAGGGAAGAGTCCAGGATGAAGCCGAGGTTGCGCGCGTGGTCGGTGGGTTGGGGAGTGCTGCCTAGGGCGGGGGGCCACCAGGAGTCGTCCCATGCGGTGGGAGTGGGGCCGAGGATGAGGACCTCCGTCTTGTCTGTGTTCAGTTTCAGACGGCTGTCTGTCATCCAGTTCGCCACTTCCTTCATTCCTTTATGTAGTTTGGTCCTGGCTGATGTGGGGTTGTTAGTGAGGGATAAGATGAGCTGGGTGTCGTCGGCGTATGATATAAGGTCGAGTCCGTGTTTGCGTGCGATGTTCCCCAGTGGGGTCATGTAGACGTTGAAGAGAGTGGGGCTGAGGGAGGATCCTTGAGGTACGCCGCAGATGATCTCCGTGGCTGTGGATCTGAAGGGGGGCAGGCGGACTCTCTGAGTCCTTCCGGAGAGGAAGGAGACGATCCAATCCAGGGCCTTGCCTCTGATGCCGGCGTTGCTGAGGCGGCGTATCAGGGTGCGGTGGCAGACCGTGTCGAAGGCTGCAGAGAGGTCCAGGAGTATGAGGGCCACGGTCTCTCCCTTGTCGGTCAGGGCTCTGATGTCGTCCGTGGCTGCGATGAGGGCGGTTTCGGTGCTGTGGTTGGCCCTGAAACCGAACTGTGTAGGGTCGAGGGAGTCGTTGGTTTCCAGGGCGTTGGTGAGTTGAGCGTTGACGATTTTCTCAATCACTTTGGCGGGGAACGGCAGGAGAGAGATGGGCCGGAAGTTCTTGAGTTCGGTGGGGTCTGCTGTGGGTTTCTTTAAGAGGGCGTTGAGCTCTGCGTGTTTCCAGCTTTCCGGGAAGGTGGCGGCGGTGAGGGAGGCGTTGATGACGTCTCGGAGGTGCGGTGCGATGATGTCGTCGGCCTTGTTGTAGATGTGGTGCGGGCAGGGGTCCGATGGGGATCCGGAGTGGATCGAGTTCATTACGCGGGTGGTCTCCTCGGTGGTGGTAGGGTTCCAGGTGAGGATGGTGGTGGTGTCGGTTGAGGGTTCCGGGGGGGGGCTCGTGTCGGCGGTCGGGAAGCTGTTGTATATGTCGGTGATCTTGTGGTGGAAGAAGGTTGCGAGAGAGTCGCAGAGGTCCTGTGAGGGAGGGATGGAGTTGTTTTCTGCTTCCGGGTTGGAGAGCTCTTTGACGATGCCAAATAGTTCCTTGCTGTTGTGGGCGTTGTTGTCAAGTCTGTTCCGGTAGGCTGTTTTTCGTGCGGCGCGGAGGTGTTGGTGGTGTTGGCGGGTGGCGTCCTTGAGAGCTGACATGTTCTCTTCGGTCTGGTTAAGGCGCCACGTCTTCTCACGGGCGCGGCATTCTTTCTTGGATTTCTTGAGGTCGGGGGTGAACCAGGAGTTTTTCTTGTGGTTGTTGGTGCTGGCTCGAGTCTTCAGGGGGACCAGGAGGTTGGCGCAGTCGGAGATCCAGTTTGTGAGGTTGTTGGCGGCTACGTTGGGGTCGGTGGTGCTGGTGGGTTGGTTCTGGGAGAGGGATGATGCGAGCTGTTCCGTGGTGATACGATTCCAGTGTCTTCTTGGTGGTTGCTGGGTGTGGTGGAGCACAGTGGTCTTCTTGAAGATGAAGTGGACGCAGCTGTGGTCCGACCAGGTGAGTTCGGTGGTGTGGCTGAAGGTGATGTGTTTGCTGGAGGAGAAGATGGGGTCGAGCGTGTGTCCGGCGTAGTGGGTGGGGGTGTTGACTAGCTGATTCAGTCCCAGGTTGGCGAGGTTGTCCAGTAAGGCGGTGGTGTTGTTGTCGGTGAGGTTCTCCAGGTGAAAGTTGAGGTCTCCTAGGAGGATGTAGTCGGTGGATGAGAGTGCGTGAGGGTTGACGAAGTCTGCGATGTCTTCGCTGAACTTGGTGCGAGGTCCTGGTGGTCTGTACATGAGGGTGCCTCTGAGGGTGGTTTTGGGGTCGCTGTGGATCGTGAAGTGGAGGTGTTCGGCGTCGGGGAGTGAGTTGTCGGTGTCGGTCGAGATGCGGATGGAGTTTTTGTGTGCGATGGCGATGCCTCCTCCGATGCGGTTGGTGCAGTCTTTCCGGATGATTTTGTAGCCGTCGGGGATGGCTATGGCGATGTCGGGTGCTGAGGTGGGGTTCATCCAGGTCTCGGTGAGGAAGGCGATGTCCGGGTTTGTAGAGTTGATGAGGTTCCACAGTTCGATGGCGTGCCTGTGGATGGATCGGGTGTTGACCAGGATGCAGTGGAGGTTGTTTCCGGGGGAGTAGTTCTTGGCGGGAGCGGAGTGGGTCCGGAGGCAGGTGAGGCGGCAGTTGCTGCAGGTGAAGGGTCCGAGGGTACGTTTCGGGGTGGCGCGGTAGCAGCCCGGCGTGCGGCCGGGATCGAGGTTGGCGAGGAAGGCAGAGTCGTAGGTCAGGCGGGGGGCACGGGGGCCAGGGGTTTGGGCGCTGGGGGCGGTCCAGGCGCGGACGGGCGCAGACGGGCTTGCCTTAGGCGCGCCTTTGGCGTGCCAGCTGCGCGGCCTCGCAGCGGCCGCCATATAAGGGGTAGCCGGGGAGGCGGGGACAGCTGGGAGGTCGGAGGAGGGCGGGTAGGGGGGGAAAAAGAGCGGGAAAAGCGCCAAAGGGCCTCGGGGAGGCGAGGTGGCCCAAAAAAAGTGGAAAAGTACCTAGAAGGGGTAAAAAAAAACGGAAAAACGAGAGAGGAACGACAAAAAGCAGTGGAAGGACGGAGGGGGACGGCGGGGGCACGAGGGGCAGCAGGCAGACAGGGATAGAGAAGCAAGGGGAGCGCGATCACAACGGGGAAAGCAGGCACTCGGGGATACAGAAGGCAAGGGGAGCGCGATCACCACGGGGAAAGCAGGCACTCAGGGATACAGAAGGCAAGGGGAGCGCGGTCAGACGGGGAAAGCAGGCACTCTGGGATACAAAAAAGCAAAAAGGGGACGCGATCACACACAGGGGAAAAGGCAGACACTCTGGGGGACAGTCAGCACGACAACAGAGCAGAGGGCAGGCACAGAGGATCTGGTGGCGCCGCGAGGGCAGGGGAGCGACCTACCCTGAGGTCAAGGGTCGCTACCACTGCCTCGCAGCGGCCGCCATATAAGGGGTAGCCGGGGAGGCGGGGACAGCTAGGAGGCGGGAGGAGGGCAGGTAGGGGGGGGAAAAAGAGCGGGAAAATCAGCAAAGGGCCTCGGGGAGAGACAGTTCAGTCCTGAGAGCATCCCATCTTCAACAGCCCGTCACATATGTATTAGGCCTTATGCAGGTATTTCAGCTGTATGGCCCTAAACTGTGACGCAGTCACCGCTTCCCAGTGGGACACCCCTGCCTCCCTCCAGTCACCTAACATCAGGGGGGCCCATTTACCATTTCCACTCCTCCCACAGGTGGCCAAAAGAGACAGGTGAAAAATTTGCTAAATAGCCATAGACTGCTGAGATCTTATGACCTCAATTTCTCCATTAAAACTTTACCCTCCCTCATGCAATAGTTGGGGAACTCATCCATGTCTTTTATGTGAGGAATAAGAGCACACAGGAACTACAGAAATGAAAGGAATTGACTATAATCAAGGTTATATTCACTATTGAACTCTGTGACTGATTTCAATGTAACTCGACATGACATCCCCCAGCGTTGATATTGCGTCCCACCACCGGAGTCCCTGTAACGCAGAAATCTGCCCCAGGCAATAACGCAATATCTTGTCATACGACGCATCCAAACATCTAATAACTCCATTCCAAACCTGAAACACCACTCTCGTGGCCAGAGAGAGAGAAGGGGTCTTTTTTCCATAAAGTCGGTGGGATACTTCTGTCCTCCACATCAGCTGTTTATCAGAGGCAAAATGCTGGGTCGTCCAAGATATAAATCCATCGTTCCTTTATAATTACATGGTATGCCCTACGATATGAAGCCACTACAGCTGCTATACCTCCATCGTGGATTTGAAGCATTTTGCCAGAGCAATTCTGGGGAGGATTGGTAGTTCCCTGGAAAATCTTGCAAGGCAGCATCCATTCAAGTGAATAGGTAGCAGGGAATAATAGAGGGATAATTCTGTAGTTGGTATAATAAGCTGGGATACATTACCACCTCAAAGATTAAGGAGTACCCTAAGAAAGATAGGGAGTGCTGACCAGACCCCAATGTCTCTGGTCAGGTGATCCATCTGTGGTTGAATGTTTCTGTCACAGGCCCTCTGCACATCCTCTGTAATGTATACCAAAGGTATTTAAATCCGTCACGACCTGAAAGCCGCCCGCCCTTTCTAACAGTGAAGGGGGGCATCCTGTGAGATACACAGAGGATTTGTCTTGGTTGAAAATGATGCACAGAATTTTCCTAGGATTTGAAGGACCCGGGGTCCTGACTGCTGAGGTTCTTCAAGGAATGTCTTGATCTCATCAGCATGTAATGCTAGCCTGTCTGACAACTCTGGGGCCAATTCAAGACCCAGAACAAGTGCGTCAACACTCAGCTAATTGGCCATGCACCATGGTATCATTGCTTTTTTTTACTTTACAGTTAGTTGTTGGGTTGTCTCTCTGTTCTTATGTCGAGTCTTGTGAGGATTCGAGAACCTTGTCTCGAGACTTGACATAGGACGGGGAAAACGGTTGGATGGGCGACGGTGGCGGAGCTATGAATTGCTGTTCTGCGTATTGTGGATCATACTGAAAATAAATAATACTTACCAGAATCCAAGACTTTTCATTGGCGACGAGGGACTGCAGGACAGCTGGACCTATGTGTGCACCTTGTGAGGAGTTCATCGCGCGGCGTCTTCAACCGGCCTTCAGTGTTTCGACCCTGCTGAGGGGAGTCTTTGCAGCTCCGTTCGTCTAGGTGCCTACATCCTGTTTTTCCTCTTTTATCGATTTTTGGGCTGTTTTTGGGGCAGTTTAACACAGGAGGTTTCTGCGCGTGTCGGATCAGCGCGCGCGTCCTCCTGTTGTTATTCTCGTGTACCGCTATGCAACGAAGACGCCGAATACGCGTCTTATGTGTTACTTCGTTTCCTGGCAATGGAGACGCCAGGAAACAAGTGAATCGATTCAGCTACGCAACGAAGACGCCGAATACGCGTCTTATGAGTTACTTCGTTTCTTGGCAACGGAGACGCCAGGAAACGAGTGAATCTGACATTTATTTCAAATATTTGGAGCAGCACAGCTGAGGTATAGCTGACTAGTCCAATAATACTTCAAGTGCACTTTTACTCGCTTCCTTCATTTGTTGGGTCAAGTATTCATCAGTCATCAATGAGTGGAAAAAAGATACGTTTTCCAAGCATTTCAAACACCTTGAGCAGTGTGTCTTGAAAAATTAAGAGGACACGCATATTATTAACATTGATTGTGGTTACATTTAAAATGCAGCAATCCATTCTGCCTCCTCCTGTATTCTCTCCGGATCCTGTTTCGTCAGAAGCGGATTGGGATTCCTGGAAAGAAGGTTTCGAGGCATATTTAGATGCCATTGACGGTGACTCCTTTACTCATAGGAAAAAGTTTGCTGTTTTACGTAATTGTTTAGGTCCGGAGGGCCGCAAAATTTTAAAACATATTCCACAGATATCTGTTGCATTAGATGTGGGTGAAGGTGATGGCGGTATGGATGAATATGCTTCTGCCATTAAGTCCCTTGATAACAGATTTAGATCGTGTAAAAATGTTATTATGGAAAGACACAAATTTTATAAAAGGGTGCAAGTTCCTGGTGAACCAGTAGCTAACTATGTGGGAGCTTTAAGGATGTTAGCGGTTTCTTGTGATTACAAGGCATGTGAGGATGAAATGATTAGAGATCAACTTGTCGAGAAAACCAGTAATAAGAAAGTTCAAGAGACACTATTGTCTACACCGAATTTAACATTAGAAAAGGCTGTAGAAATAGCCACTAGAATCGAGAATACAACAACGTATATGCAACAGATGAGTATAATTAGTCAGAAAGATTCTCATCAGAAAGTAGCTATAATTAAACAGAAATCTAACAAATCTCAAGCAATTACCAGAGCTGAAACATCAGTTAGGAAGGATAATTACAAGAAAAGGGAATGTTTTAGGTGTGGTAGTTCCACCCATTTAGGTAATGCAAGTAATTGTCCTGCGGTAGGTAAAAAATGTTCAAAATGCTCCAAAGTTGGGCATTTTGCCAGAGTGTGTAGGGCTGTTAACATGTCAAGTTCCAGTTCTAGGGACTTGAGGATGACAAAATTCTTACTGTTGTATGTTATTCTAATGAGAGTGACGTTGTTATGCTTAACAACACTAAAAGGCCTACCTGTAAATTGTCAATTAATGGCCATGAAATAATTGTTGTAGCCGATTCTGGGTCACCTTATACACTTGTGAGTCAAAAGGTGTGGAAGGAATATTTCAGCCATGTTGGGCTCAGGAAGTCGAGCATCAAGCCTGTGGGATATGGTGGCAAACCAGTGGAAGTTTTGGGGGAGTGTGAAGTTGTGTTGAGTTTCCAAGGTAATGTGACTAAGGGGATAGTGTACGTGGCTAATGATGATACATGTCGTTTAGGTTGGGAAGATCAAAGAAAGTTAGGTATTTTGTTAGATCCAAATAACCCAGAACAAGTTATACTGAGCAAGAATTATAACCAAGTGTTATCTATTAGTTCTGTGTGGGTCGATGCATTTCCAGGTGTTTTTAAAGAAGGAATTGGTGTTTTCAAGGGATTTGCACACAAGATAAGGTTAAAGGAGAATGCAGTTCCCAAGGTTCATAAAGTACGTAGAGTACCTTTAGCTTTGAGAGCAGAGTTGAAAAAGGAGCTAGACAGATTATGTGATCAACGCATAATTGAGAGGGTGGATGCATCAGATTGGGTGGCCCCCATAGTAATTGCTCGTAAAGCCAATAACTCTATTCGCATGTGTGTCGATTTGCGTGACCTTAATGCACAAATTTGGGTGGATTGCCATCCATTGCCTAACATTGTTGAAATACTATCCATTTTAGATGAGGCCAGCGTGTTTAGTTTGTTGGACATGACATCGGCTTATCATCAAATTAATCTGCATCCTGAGTCAAGACATTTGACAGCTTTTGTTACTCCAGAAGGTTTGTTCCAATTTAGACGCATGCCATTTGGTTTAGCTTCAGCTTCTGCGGTATTCCAAAGGGTGGTGGATAGTTTATTTGGAAGTATGGAAGGTGTAATTGCTTTCCAGGATGACATTCTAGTCTTTGGCAAGAATCAAGCACAGCATGATGAAAGAATGGAACAGGTATTATCTTTGTTGAATAAAAAAGGGATTGTACTAGGGGCAAACAAATGTAAATTTAGTGTGTCTAGTATTGATTATCTAGGGTATAACATTTCTAAATGTGGAGTGGAACCAAAGAGAAAGCTGGTTGAAGCTATTGAAGATTTTCAGTCTCCTAGTAATAAAGACCAAGTCAGATCTTTTATGGGTCTGATTGAATTTTATTCAAGGTTCATTCCTAACTGTGCAAGCAAAATTCATAAAATTAGGTCTCTTTTAAAGAAAAATGTCAAATTTGACTGGTGTCTGGAGTGTGAACAGGAGTTTACAGCCATTAAGAAAGAAGTAGCAATGGCAGTTCCGTTGAAGTCTTTTAACACAAGGGACGAAATAGTAATAATGACGGATGCCAGTCAACTTGGATTAGGTGCTGTTTTAATGCAGAAGAGAAATGGTAGGGATGAAGTGGTAGCCTTTGCTTCGCGTAGTCTGAGAGGTGCCGAAGAAACTTACTCAACTATTGAAAGGGAAGCCCTTGCATGTTGGTGGGGCATTGTACATTTCAAACCGTATTTGTGGGGTGTGCACTTTACAGTCAGGATGGATCACAAACCCTTAGTGCAGTTGTTTTCTACCTCTGGTGCGCATCGAGCCACTCCCAGAATAGCTAAGTGGCAGTACAGATTACAAATGTATAACTTTCATGTGGAATATGTTCCGGGTGCAAGGAATACACTTGCTGATTCCCTTTCCCGTCTTCCTTGCAAGAATGGGCCAGATGAGGAGGAACCGGAAGAAGATGATGTCCTGGTATGCTCTATAGAGTTTCAATTGGGTGGTGCGGTGTCGGAAGATGAATGGAGGCAAGCGTGTGGAAATGATGATCAATTGAAGGAGGTCATGAAGGGCATAGCACAGGGATGGTCTGTATGCAAGTCTGAACAGTGTGAAGTGTACAAACATGTTTTTGGGGAGTTATCAATTATAAATAACGTGTTAATGCGTGCGGATGCAATGGTTGTACCTAAGGATTTAAGATACAAAGTATTATCCTTGGGACATGAAGGACACATAGGTATGCGGGCTATGAAAAGGAGAATAAGAGAGGATTTCTGGTGGCCTGGACTGGACAGAGATGTAGAACACTTTGTGAGAGATTGTTTGGCCTGTGCTATCAGTGACAAGTCTCAGGTTGTCCTGCCATCCCCTGTTGAAGCTTTTGAAGTGCCTGGGAAAGCCTGGAGTAAGGTTGCAATGGATTTGATTGGACCTGTCAATTTGATCAATGGGCAAGTAGAGTATGGTATAGTGTTAATAGACTTTTATAGTCGTTGGCCTGAGTTTAAGTTTGTGAAAGTACCTAATTCGCATAAGATCATTGAATTTTTGGAATCTGTATTTCTCAGAGAGGGTATTCCTGATGAGATACTTACCGACAACGGTAGTCAATTCACATCTTCTCAGTTTTCTGATTTTTTTTTAGTGCTCATGGGCATTAAACATGTTAAGACTTCACTTTATCATCCTAGGAGTAATGGTCTTGTTGAGCGCTTTAACAGAGTGATAAAAGAGAATATGCAGTTGGCCAAAGCTGGAGGGTTAAATTGTAAGGGTGAACTAAAAAAATTGTTGTGGGCTGTGCGGACCACACCCAATGCAGATACTGGTGTGTCTCCTTTTGTATTATTGAGGGGAAGAGTTCCAGGAACTAAGTTGAAAAGGAAGTGGATGGGTGAAAGTGGAGTTGATGAGGGATTGATTGAGAAAGTGAGTGGAAAAAGGATTTCTGCTCAGAATAAATACAAAGGTGATCCTAGAAAAACTGTTTGTGTGAAGTTGGGTGATTATGTCAAAATCAAGAGTGCCCGCATTGTTCAGAAAGGTGAATCAAGATTTTCTTATCCTAAGAAAGTCATAAAAATTTGTAAAAATGCTGTTAAATTGGAAGATGGTAATTGGTGGAATAAGGAGAGGTTGTCCTTGGCTCGTGATGTGGAACTTTTGAACAAATCTTTGAAGGAGTCCACCAAAGTAAATCAAGAAGCAAGAATGGACCCACGGAAGGACGAGGTTTTGGAAGGTCCTATTAAGAAGGAATGTGAGTCGATGGACATGAAAAGAAAATCCTCAACTAGGAATAAGAGGCTTCCTACGAAGTTCCGTGACTTTGTACTTTCAGTTTAACAAAATGTGTTTTGTGTTTTTGTGAAGGTTTGGATGTAACTTTGTATGTGTTAAGTGGAAGGATATGTTGGGTTGTCTCTCTGTTCTTATGTCGAGTCTTGTGAGGATTCGAGAACCTTGTCTCGAGACTCGACATAGGACGGGGAAAACGGTTGGATGGGCGACGGTGGCGGAGCTATGAATTGCTGTTCTGCGTATTGTGGATCATACTGAAAATAAATAATACTTACCAGAATCCAAGACTTTTCATTAGTCTCATGGGGCTGCCAGCCACCCAGCACAGAACGCACTCTTCGACCCACCGATTCCTCGAGAGTGGGGTGATCTGCCCTCCGTCTGGTTTGTGTTATGCAAACCTGGCGCAAGGCGTTTTGGTGGTATTTACTTTGAAGCAATTTAGGATTTTCATGGCCAAAGTGATGAAAAGTAGCTCTGTGTGCTACTTTGCTTCCAGAGGTGGTCCATGGGTGGTATAGGAGTATTTTCATGCAACCATTTTTGGGTTGTGATGCAAATAATTCTTTCAGACAGACTTACACCTGAAATTTCATATTACTGAGCATTTATGTTATGTGTTAGTATGGTTGTACAGACAAAACATCGTATTTTAGCATTGCTGCAAAGCAGTTCATTTGTGCAAGTTTTATTAAAACAAAATAGAAATCTATTTACGATGATTTGCTCAAGCATAGAATTTATTTTAGGAGTTGGTTTGAGAAGTGAATTTCTTTATAGGCCGGGTAGATTACACTAGCGTTTTCTGTAAATAACTCCACACGCCAGCAGTATGATGCATTGCATGGACACATCTTAATATTGACTGCCATATGATTTGGAGCAGGGAATACTGGGCGTATCATAAGAAAAACTGGCACGTGATGTGAGTTATAAATTTGAGGGTTTTGTACAGTGTGGCATAAAGCTATTAAACTGCCTTTTAATGCAGAGTATAATGAATATGCCATTGCGTTGTTTCCCAGTTGAGGGTTCTTGTTACCTAATCTTAAAACAGCGCCTGCCACTCAATGCTTATTGCAGTACTGCTATTTGTACTTTTGCTTTTTTGTGTTTCCATCTCAAACGTATTGTGTCCCTAAATTGCTGTCTGTTGCCATCTGCCCTGTTGGCATGTGTCTCCGCGCATGTCTTGGAGGGTTGCATCTTGAACCTCACATCAGCCCATGCATTTTAGGATATGTTTGGTTTGTGGTTGGAGATGGTTGTGTCGGTTCTGCTGGGTTTGCAGGTTACTATTCAAATGTAGTATGCTGCCTTTGGTTTGTATGGTGACCAGTGCCCGTGGTGTCATTGTGGTTAGTTGTTGAATATTTTCAGATTCATACCTTCTCTCACTAGCTGCTGCTGTTTTTGTGAGTAGCTTTAAATAAAGCTGTAGGTTGAGTTGAAAACGTACACAGTTAGCAATAGATTTTCTAGGCAATAGTTTTAGTTGCACTGAATTCACCAGTTAGAAGGTGCTGTGTTACCTTAACATGCTATAAGTTTCTTTAAGTATTCTGAGATTTGTTTGATGAATTCTAAGCTCCCAATTTCTGGTGCATTGAGAGGTTTTTTTTTGTATTACGTTTTAATGATGTGTACAAGCAACAATCATAGTATGAAGTGGTTGATCTACCAAACCAACAAAACATCAATTATAGCCTAATACATACTTACAAAGTGTAATAGGTCCAAATCAGTTACTCTTTTTCTACAAGAGTACTCTATAGAAACACTCGCAAGAATGTAACCAAGCTCTGTTGTCTTTCAGAAAAACAACTTTTCTTAGCCATACACAGCATTTTGGATCATTTTCCCAGGTGTCAGTAAGTGTAGTGTAATTTCCTGTGTGCTTCATGTAAGTCTTTTTCAGCAACACTCCAATGAGCAGCAGCTTTAAGCCCCTTGCTGACCCTCATCAGTCTAACCCATGCATGGCTCTTCTTCTCCTACCTGATAGCAGGATAAATACAGAAATTGTTATTGTCACTTTTTACTCCTTTCAATAACTTTACTGTTATCTCTCAGTAGAGTGCTAGTAACCAGCAGGACTATAATATGTGGATAATAACCTGCTCTGTGATTTCCATACCTGGTAGAGGTATATCTCATGGAACTACTTTGAAGCCAAGTATACTGTGTGTCATTTTAAATCTAGCATGTCCAGAACTTGTTTAAACTTGGTGAAGTCAGCTTCTGTTAGTCTTAAACATATTACTTGGACTTAATTAGCCAATCTGGTTGCTGCCTATCGGTCCTCAGCATTGTATGTATAATTCCAAAATCTAATGGCACTTCATACGGCTGACAGCACTTTGTTTAAGACTGTGGACTGTTTTGACAGAAATTTGCACATCATCTTAGTTGCCTAGGGTAAGGTTGCAAACACCGAGAACTGCCCTCCCTCTAAACTGTTAGTGATAAAGATCATAAATACCCCATTGTTGAAAACATGGCCAATCTCTGTGCTTCCAATGGGAAACATTACGACACTGAAATGTGGCAGCCCCTCTAATAGTGCTTTGTGGTGATATAGACCAGGTGTCTCCAACTAATCATGCACCAGCTACCAGTAGCTCACAGATCCCCAAAGAGTAGCTCACAGCCTGGAGTTCATTTAAAAAAAACACAGAGTCTAATTTTTACTTTTAAAGTTAAGGGAAGGCTGTGTTCAGCTTAATTTATTATCCTCAGGCTGCAGATAGCCGGGTCTGATAATGAGCAGTGTTGGAGTCAGATTTATGACGCAGGGCAGAGAGGTAAAAAAGGTATTGAACTCTTAAATAAAATCCTTGTCAACTCAATATTGGAGGTGAGAACCAAATGATGTTTCTCAATGCTTTTAATTCCGAGAATGTTAAAATGAATCATTAAGGTAACTTAATTTTAATTTTCTCAAACCTTTTTTCAAAGTGTTGCATTTACCAACAGCAGGCCTCTTGCTTCCAGCATCCAGTAGAACACTGTGTCATATTTATAACTGAGAAATAGTCATTTTTAAATGAGAGAAAGTTAAAGTGCAGAAAAAATTTCCACATATGAACATTTTAGCACTTAAAATTTTTCCCATTAAAAAAAAAAAAAAAACACACGGTTGTTTTATTTATGTTCTACATGTAACGGTGCCACATATGGTGAACGGTATGTCTGTGCCAAAAGTGCATACAACATAGGATCTCGGATATCCATACACTTATATCCCATTCATATGCACATGTTCATACATTCCCAAAGCTCTCACCGACACAGATGACAACCCTGTCATAGTGCCCCTAGTCAAAGTATTTGTTCAAACCACAGCATCTGGCTCTATGGAGATTAGGCATAAAGTCAATAACACTGGGCTTGAAGGTTTCTGGTAATAATGTGCAAATTATTTAGCCTTTGGTACCTCACGATGATTTTCACTGATCAGAAGTTGCTCTCACTACAGAAAGGGTTGGGGACCCCTGATATAGACATTGCATGGCCACTGTCATTGTGTTGTGTTTTAAAATGTGCTATTGTAATTCGTTGTTGGGGGTGGGCAGTGTACCTTTATGGAATGCTGGGTGCGTGGAGTTCTGATGACTTCATCAGCTCCCGAGTCAGTTGCTGTACTTGGAGCTGTGAGGACGTTGGTGTTGATGTGGAAATAAACTTCGTGTTCAGGAATATTCCTTCTCCGTTTTTCCCTTCTTTTGGATACAACATAAATTGGCAACGAGCTTCTATCAACACCATCTGGACTCGCGTAACTGTTATGATATTCATTTCTTGTCCTCACACTCGTTTACTTCATTGTTATATTAAGCGGAAATCTTTCAGCTGACAGAGTATGCTGGTGTTTTTAAATCTATTTTGAAGCAGATTACAATCTGTTTGTGTTCGTCATCCTTCTTCGTTCAGGTATTTTGTTAAAGGCCTTTGCCTGCTTGCGCCCGGCAAAGTCCTCTGGTTTCAGTTCCTGTTGCCTAGTTACACCTGATCAACAAACATTCTACTCAGAGGAACCGGTTTAACTCTTCTTTGTTGCTGTAGTTAATGCGACATTGGGTTAAGACATCAAGAATATTTTCTTTACAGAGATTGAAATCTACATATTTTTAAACAACGTGGAGCAAATTCTAGTTCCTGTAGTTTATGTTCCAGGCACGTTCTAGGTTTTGGTTTACAAACAGTGATATATAAATCCGCAAATCGGCAGAGGAATTCTGTGTGCCTCTACTGTGTCTATTCATATAAACAAAGAAAACCTGTGCTGGACTTTCTGCACCAGAAAATAAGAATCCACTATCATGCGGACAGGTGCACATTAATTCGTGCACTCTTCATTTTAAGTGCACCTTGTGGATTCGTACATATTCTGGTATTTATTTCACTGTTGCTATTGAATGGAGGATATTTCTACGCAATTGCGGATCTTTTCAGTGATTCGCACACTTCTATTCTGACTGCGAGAAAATAAGAATCCACTATCACGCGGACAGGTGCACAGTAATGCGCGCACTCTTCATTTTAAGTGCACCTTGCGGATTCGTACATATTCTGGTATTTATTTCACTGTTGCTATTGAATGGAAGATATTTCTACGCAATTGCGGATCTTTTCAGTGATTCGCACACTTCTATTCTGACTGCAAATTTACAGTGAAAGTACAAATTGTATGGACATGTGAACTTAAAATGTTATGCGCACAGTGATTCGCACATTCATCTGCTTTTCTGGATCTGCAGACCTGTGAATCTGTTTGCAATATTTCACGCATGTATCACGACTACTCTACATTGAAGGCGGTTGCAGATTTGTACAGTGATTCGCACACTTATTCAATTTTTATCTTTAGTGGTATCTTATTAGTCATATACACGTTCATATAGTGTCTATTCCTCGGTATGCAAACAGCAAATTTGCCACTTGCATTTTTGCCTGAACCCGGTATTCCCACGATAAAATGGCAACACTGGTTCAAGTCTTTTGAAAGTTACTTAGTGGCGATAGATGGGGTACATTTTTCTGCGGTTCGAAAGAAGGCGATTTTGTATAATTGCCTTGGTACAGAAGGTCAGAGAATTTTTGATCATCAACCCCAAGTGCAACCTTCATCCAGTGATGGTTGGGATGTTTTTACTGAAGCTGTAAAGAGGTTAGAAAATCATTTTAAGGATGACCTTAGTAGAATAGTTGAAAGACACAAACTTTTACTCGAAAACAATTCCAACACGAATCGATTGATAATTTTGTAGCTGAGCTTAGGGTATTAGCAGCCACTTGTGAATTTTTAGGACCCCTCGATCAGTAGCTAAGAGATCAGTTAGTGGTGAATTGTTATGATTCTAGAATCCAAGAAAATTTTTTATGTTGTAGAAATCCATCTTTGTGTGAAACACTAGAAATTGCTAGAGGCATCGAGCGTTCAGTAACAGCTTCCAGAGAGTTAAGCAAAATGAAAGTAAGTCAGGCAGAAAATGTGAACATAGTTTTACAGAAGTCTAAGACAGTTATGTCGGGCACTCCAGATTTAAAAAAAAATAATGCTAAAAGTTCACTATGCTTCTGATGTGGTTCTAAGTCACATGTTGCCAATTCCTCAAATTGTCCTGCACTGGGGAAAGTGTGCATAAAATGCAGGAAGTCTGGTCATTTTGCTCGTGTATGCAAGCAATCGCAAAAAGTAATGTTAGTTGAGCATCAGCAAGCCATTGACAAGCTGACAGATGGAGGGGAGGTGGACTTTTCAAAAAGATGTGTTTTGATTGTCGATGATATTAATTCTGATTGCAAATTTTCTAAGGATCCAGTATGTGAAGTTAAAATTGGGGAAGTCAAGCTAAGTGTCACTGTGGATTCAGGCTCACCTATATCAATTGTATCTGATACAAATTATCATTCACATTGGAGTAACCTTCCCTTATCAGCTCCTGACATAAAAACAGTAGCTTTTGATGGTCAAGAAATTGATATGATGGGGTATTTCTTAGAAAGGATTTGTTATCAGCAGAAGACTATTAGTACAAAAATATATGTAGCCAAGAGAGGGTACAATATTCTGGGGTGGAAAGATCAAGGACAATTTGGGATGGTTCTGAGACCGGGTACTGAACGACCTATCACCCTGATTGAGAAAGTGGACATAAAACTTGATACTCTTAAAGATGTCCTAGACAAGCATACTGTGATTTTTAGGGATAAGCTAGGCTCTGTAAAAGGTTATGAGCATAAAATAATTCTCAAACCTGATGCGATACCTGTGGTACACAAGGTGCGTAATGTGCCCTTGAGCATCAGAGGGAAGTTAAAGGAGCACCTACGTGAACTATGTGCTGATGGAGTCATTGAATCAACTAATTCGTCTTAATGGGTTTCTCCGATTGTGGTTGCAGTTAAGAAAACGGGGGATTTGCGATTATGTGTGGACTTGGTCTTTGAACAAAAATATTCTAGTTGATTGTTTCCCGTTGCCCAAAATACAGGAGTTATTGGCACGATTGTGGGGTATGAAAGTGTTCTCCACGATTGACCTCAAGTCCGCCTATCATCAAGTTGAGTTGAGTAGAGAGTCTCGTTCTCTTACAACATTTGACACTCCATTTGGGGCTTACAGATTTTTGCAGATGCCTTTCGGTTTAGCTTCCGCAGCATCTGTGTTTCAGAAGCTAATGTATCAACTGTTTGGGGAAGTACACGGAGTGTTGGCATATCAGGACGATATTCTGATAGTCTCAGAGTCTATTCAGGAACACATACACAAACTTGATAAAGTCCTAGAAATTCTGGAAGGTCACGGGATTACGGTGAGAAAAGAGAAATGTAAATTCATGGTTGAGACGGTTGAATATTTAGGTCACACAATTTGTGCACAGGGAATCCTACCCAAGAAGGACTTATTAGGGGCTATTGGAAATGCTCCATCTCCTAATGATAAAGACCAGTTGAGATCCTTTTTGGGTCTTTGTGAGTACTACTCGCGATTTGTTCACAATTTTGCGTATCTGACCGAGCCATTAAGGAAGTTGCTGAGGAAGGGTGAGAAATTTCAGTGGCAGGATGAGCAGGCTCAAGCCTTCTTAACTCTTAAGACTCTCATAATTGAGGCTCCTGCTCTTCATCCTTTCAATGAAGACGTACCTTCTGTCATTACTGTGGATGCGAGTGGGATTGGCCTAGGAGCTGTTTTAAGTCAAATGATAGGAGGCAAGGAATTTACCATAGCTTTTGCTTCCAGACGACTTTCTGAGGCCGAAGTGAATTATAGCACAATCGAGAGGGAGGCACTAGCTTGTGTTTGGGGTGTCAACCATTTTTCAATGTATGTTTGGGGGAGAGAATTTACTTTGGAAACAGATCACACGCCATTGGTTTATCTATGGAATGACAAAATTTTCAATAAGACTAGTCCTAGATTGACCAGGTTGTTGGCTAAACTGTATGAGTTTAATATGAAAATGAAACACATTCCTGGGGAGAACAATGGTAGAGCAGATTTTCTTTCCAGGTGTCCGGTTCACAATCCAATTGAGGGGAAGCAAATGGAGGATGAGGATGTCATGGTGGGAATGATAGACGGAGTGTTTGTTTCTGGGGAAGTCATTTCCAGGCAGGTTTGGGCGGAAGCTATGAACAAGGACAATTCTCTATTGCTTCTTAAAACATATATTTGTGAGGGTTGGCCGGCAGGGAATGGTGTTTTAGAAGTAATAAAACCTTTTTGTAAGGTTAGAGAGGAATTGAACATGGAGGACGACCTTGTCATGAGGGGGGAACGTTTGGTACCCCCTAATGAATTAAGGCACAAGTTGATACAGCTGGCTCATGATGGGCATGTTGGAATCACTGGCACAAGGAAGAGGTTGCGTTTATATTATTGGTGGCCGGGTATGGACACAGAGGTGGAATTTGCAGTTAAGAATTGTAGCATTTGCAAGGGGGCGGATAAAGGTTTGCATACTAGAGAAGTGCCTTTGTGTCCTGTACCGTTTCCTGATAAACCTTGGCAGAAATTGGGATTGGATTTAATTGGTCCAGTTGGGCGTTACAATGACGGAAAGAAATATGTGTTGGTTGCACTAGATTATCATTCCAAATGGGTTTCGTACAAGTTTTTAAGAGAACCTAATACCACCAATGTGATTGGATTTTTAAAAGAGATCTTTCATTGGGAGGGTATTCCCAGGTTTTTGGTCACAGATAACTGGGTGCAATTTGTATCGCACCAGATGGTTGAATTTCTGAGAAGACTTAATATTAAGCATCTTACAACTGCATTGTATAGTCCGCAGGGTAATGGGCTTGTTGAGAGAGTAAATAGATTACTCAAGGAAACTATTCAATTGGCCATCAGGTCAGGGAAGAGTATACAGGAGATGGTGGCAGAAAGGATATGGTGTTATCACAACACACCACATTCTTCTACTGGTGTTGCTCCTTTTGTACTTTTGAAGGGTAGACATTCTTGCAATGAACTGTCTCCAGAGTGGGTTGTACAGGAAACTTTAGGGGGTGTTGTTGCTTCTGATATCAGTCAGGTGAAAGACAAGGTGATTAAGCAACAGGTCAAGAGCAAATTGAGATATGCCGATCTGAAAAGAGTTAAGGAGGTTCAATTTGGTATAGGTGATGTAGTTAGAGTAAAAAAACCTCAGGGAAAGGGATTGTCAAGGTTTTTTCCCCACTGCCAAGGTGGTCAGAGTATCCAAACATTCTGTTATGATTGAGGGTGGCAAATGGTGGAATAAGAGGAATGTGGCGAAAGTGACAGATGTAGCCCCTGGGGTAAAACATTCAGGTGTTTGGGCTGATGTTGAGTTGAAAGATAGTGGTTATGATGGCGGTGCCTTAGATAGAGGATCAGGTGAGAATGTGGGGTGTGGTAGTTCTCCACATGAAAGAGGATGTGTGTTTTCTGGGCAATTTAGTGATCTAGGAAGAGGGTCAGGAGAAGACATACGAGAAAATAACATGCATGACGGTCGTGGAAATTTTGCCATAAGAAATACTGCGGGGTGATGGGTGAGGGTGAAGTTGAAAGGTTGGAGGAAGGTGCTAATCTGGAGGGTGTGATGGGTAGGCCCAAAAGAAATGCTGTTAGACCCAAATATTTAAATCAGTTTGTGACGTATTAGGTATGTAGGGAGGCAGTGGGATATTGCCTTTATTGCTTATGTACAACTTTCCGTTATTGCCTATGTATAACTTGTTTTTCATTTCTTAGTCTATGTATGGAATGTTTAGAATGTTTATTGGGATTTTTCATTTCCAATGTATCTTTTGTATATTTTATTGTAGCATAGTAGGGAATGTGTAACATATATGTTTGTATTTGTTCTGTTTGTTAAGGGGGAAGATGTGTTGTGTTTTAAAATGTGCTATTGTAATTCGTTGTTGGGGGTGGGCAGTGTACCTTTATGGAATGCTGGGTGCGTGGAGTTCTGATGACTTCATCAGCTCCCGAGTCAGTTGCTGTACTTGGAGCTGTGAGGACGTTGGTGTTGATGTGGAAATAAACTTCGTGTTCAGGAATATTCCTTCTCCGTTTTTCCCTTCTTTTGGATACAACACATTGTCTGTGAACGTAGAGATGCCATATACTTTAACATGCCACCCAATTCTCATTTACCTTCTAAGATTTGGTTTTGTCCTGAAAATCACTCTGTTTTTCAAACACCTTAGTTGTGTTTTATTTTTATTGTAACATTATTTGTTCCTAAACTATGGACATGATGAAGTGAAATGTAGTGATTAATTGTCTTGCTGTGCCATAGGACTTAAGCCACAACTCACTGACCAAGGCCAACGAGGTCATTACCATTATGTGTTGTTGCTTGTGTTTCTATTCAGGTGAATGTGGACTCTGGTATATATTGTTTTTTTTTTATTTTTTTTTATTTTTAGCAGGATCAATGCCAATTTCCATAAGAATGATCATTGTTTGTAGTGGCACTGTCCACTAAAAAGATGGACTGCATTGCTACCCACAGTAATTACCAGTGGCTGGAATTTATTCAAGTGTTACATTTTTTTTTTTTTTTTTAACATTTCAACAGATATATAGTGTATACTTTTCTGCGTATAGATTTGGACATTACAAGTACTTTTTTTTTTTTATCCCCGTAGAGGAGATTCCTGAACACATAAGATGCAGAGTAATGAAGAAAATATGACAATATTGGAAAGCTATCTGATACTCCAGAAGAACCAGAAATGATGCCAAACAGTAATTCGAAATAGAACAATCTCAGTAAGAGGTAGAGAATCTTGTACATGACCAGACGTATCCTTTAAGAACATCAAGTGCAATCCAGCCGCTTCAAGAAGCCGAGGATATCCATGCTGGTGGTCCCAAAGCATCCAAATAAATAAAAATCACAACAATTTCACTAGCAGAACACACCCAATATTAAAACATGGTAGATAACACCATTTTACTGAGATAATTATCAGGTAGTTACAACAGTGCTCCTCTCTCTGACATGATAATATCAATGCTGTGGTGTTAGTCCATCATAATCACTGTTTTGACTGGGCCAGTCAGTCTGTAGAAATAGACCATCGGTATACAAACCAGGAATTGTGAAGTATACATCTGAAAGTTCAAAGAACACAATGTTACTTGCAATGCAGAACATTATTCTAGAATATAACACCTTGGTAATGAGTTTTGTTCTTTGTGTATTTTAGAAATATTGTCCAAGAAACAGACTATTTAAGCTGTGAGTTTAGTTCTCTGCACACATGCTAGAAAGTTCTTAATGCAGGTTTAAGACATAGCTCCTGATAGAAAGATCATACATATGATATCAGTCTTGCAAGAATTCCAGTAACTATTCAACATTATTAAGAACAGATACACTGCAAATACTAAACATATCTAGTGAATATTAAAATATAGTAAGTGACTCAGTAGGCAAACACATTAACATGATTTATGCCAAAATATAACTGACGGGTTGACTGTAAACCCCAAATAAAAACTTACAACGTAACAGGAGCTTTGGCTTCTCCTTAGTACAAAAGTAGCAGCACCAAGCTTGCACGGGGGCGGGACCCATGAGGACAGAGTGAATGTGGCAAGAGTGTTCATCAGCCATCACAGCTAAGGGTTCATTAACAAACAAAAACAGAAGACATAGCATAAAAGTTCTGTGTTTGTGAGAAGGGTTTTAATCACTCATCACCCCTATACTGCCACCAGTAAAAAATCAACAGAAAATGTATTTAGCTGTAATGAATGAAAGATGACTTATAATGAGTCATCAGCTCTGTGGGGCAAATATCGAACACAGACAGCAGAAAACACAGACACATACAGTAAAAATGGCAAGAGCTTTAGTCTTGCAGCAAACCTAACATTCCATCAGCGAACACACACAGAAGAAAAAGCATACACCTGCAGTGAATGTGGAAAGGTCTTTACTTGTGCATCAGACCTAACCACCCATTTGCAATGGCATACAGGAGAGAAAGCATATACATGCAGTGAATGTGGAAAGAGCTTTACTCGTTTATCAACTGTAAAGATCCACCAGCGTATTCACACAGGGGAAAAACCTTATACTTGCAGTGACTGTGGAAAGAGCTTTCATACATCTACACATCGGAAGAGCCACCAGCTAACACACACAGGGGAAAAACCTTACACTTGCAGTGAATGTGGAAAGAGCTTTACTCGTTTATCAACTGTAAAGATCCACCAGCGTATTCACACAGGGGAAAAACCTTATACTTGCAGTGACTGTGGAAAGAGCCTTCGTACATCTACAAATCTGAAGAGCCACCAGCTAACACACACAGGGGAAAAACCTTACACTTGCAGTGAATGTGGAAAGAGCTTTACAGAAGCATCAGCTGTAAAGAAGCACCAGCGAATGCACTCAGGGGAAAAACCTTACTCTTGCAGTGAATGTGGAAAGAGATTTACAGAAGCATCAGCTGTAAGGAAGCACCAGCGAATGCACACAGGGGAAAAACCTTACATGTGCAGTGAATGTGGAAAAAGCTTTATGGCAGCATCAGCTGTAAAGAAGCATGAGCGCGTGCACACAGGGGAAAAACCTTACACTTGCAGTGAATGTGGAAAGAGCTTTAGTACATCTACGTACCTAAAGAGCCACCAGCTAACACACACAGGAGAAAAACCATACACATGCAGTGAATGTGGAAAGAGCTTTACTGAAGCATCAGGCCTAACCATCCATCTGCGATGGCATACAGGAGAAAAACCATACACTTGCAGTGAATGTGAAAAGAGCTTTATTTCTTTACCGACTTTAAAGAAGCACAAGCGAATGCACACAGGAGAAAAACCTTACACTTGCAGTGAATGCGGACAAAGCTTTAGTAGATCTGCGTATCTAAAGAGACACGAGCTATCGCACACAGGGGAAAAGCCATACACATGCAGTGAATGTGGAAAGAGCTTTAGTAGATCTACGTATCTGAAGAGCCACGAGCTAACACACACAGGGGAAAAACCATACACATGCAGTGAATGTGGAAAGAGCTTTACTCACGCATCACACCTAACAATCCATCTGCGAAGGCATACAGGAGAAAAACCATTCACATGCAGCGAATGTGGAAAGAGCTTTACTGAAGCATCAGGCCTAGCCGTCCATCTGCGATGGCACACAGGAGAAAAACCATACACTTGTAGCGAATGTGGAAAGAGCTTTACTCAAGCAGCACACCTAACCAGCCATCTGCAATGGCATACTGGAGAAAAGCCACACACATGCAGTGAATGTGGAAAGAGCTTTAGTAGATCTACGCATCTAAGGAGCCACCAGCTAACACACAGGAGAAAAACTACACATGCAGTGAATTTGGAATGAACTTTATTCATTTACCAAGTATAAAGGTCCACTAGCACATGCACATGGGAAAACCCATACACATGGAGTGAATCTGGAAATTTCTTCACTTGAGCATCAGTCCTAACCATCCATCTGCAAAAGCATGTAGCAGAGAAATCATACACTTGCAGTGAATGTGGAAAGAGGTTTAGTAAATCCACACTTCCAAAGAGCCACCATCAAACACACATGGGAAAAATATACATATTTAGAGAATGTGAAAAGAACTGCACTCAATCATCAAACCTAACCATCCATCTGCAATGGCATACAGAAGAAAAAATATATAAATGCAGTAAATGTTGAAAGAGCTTCAGTAAATCCATGTGCCTAAATGCTCTGCACCTTAACACACAAACAGAAAAAAACACACACAAGCAGTGAATGTTTAAAGAGCTTTACTCAAGCATCAGTCCTAACCATCCAGCCTTGAAGGCATACAGAAGAAAAAACATCCAGTTGCAGTGAAGGTAGAATGGGCTTTGCTAACTCAACATACCTAAAATGCCACCTTCAATCACTCATAGGAAAAACAACATAAAATATGTAATATGGTTCCATCATTCATAAAGTATAAGACACCTCCTGCAATCCCACAGATGCAGTAAATGAAGGAAGATCTTGCATGGTTTATTATGCATAGTGGTCAATTAGTGAACACAAAAAAAGCAAAAATAACATTTTGTTGTAATGGATATGGAAAGAGCTTTAATGTTTTTTGCAACTACATGTGCATCAGCAAATATACACAGGGAAACTCATAAATACACATCAAATAGGGTGTGTTTTGACCTGTCATGAAATGATAAAATTGATGTTGGCAACACATTGAAGAAAATAATTTTGGCTACAGTAAATGTGGCAGGGTTTCATTTACTTTTAAGCATGCAGAATTGTAAGGGTTATGAAGAAACTTGCCAGTGTCTGTGCACTTTCTAGCTTTGGGGAAACACAATATGTTGAAATAAACCTGGCACTGTGGAAATTGCCTTGTGCATGTTGTAGGGTGAGATAGTTCTTCAATCTTATTATTGAGTATATTGGTAATCTTTGACATTGTTAACTATAAGGCACATTTTTCTATTCCATCCATGCGCGTGGGGATGGTGGATGTCTTAATGAATTATGTAAACATTGAGGTACAGGTATATTTTAGTGTGTAACCTTTGCTATTCTTTGTAGGATAATAATAGGTAACCATATATTATGGTCCTGTATTTCCATCTTAAGGTTTTGATGATATCATAAATCACAAGGCCAAAGGCCATGTGGTTTGTAACTGATACCAGATCCCTTAGATGGGAATGTAGGGTCATGTCATGAATATTAGATACTTTGCATTTGTTATACTACATGATGTTTTTTGTGGCAGTCGGGTTGAAAAATGTATTGTTTCCAAATGGGAATGTTTACTAAAAACGAAGTGAAGTCTGCATAAGGGAGATATTTTTAATGCTGTTCTCCGCATTAATTCAATAGAATAAGAATGGGCAGATATAAAATTTCAAGAATAGAATATTGAACCAACAAAAGACAATAGTAAAGCTCTGTAGACTGAGTTGAGGCTGTCCACTTGCTGATAAAACCCATATTTCAGTAGGCCCATGAAATGTGTCCAGAACCCCTCAATATCAGTATAGGAGCATATGACAGGATGATATGTTATTTGCTTTTCTTCTATAAAAGTATGATGTTCTTTCATTGCTCCGATCTGGGAATGTTGTATGCTTGCAAATAGAAGAGTACAATAGAAGAGTACAATATGTTAAGGACAGGATATATATCAATCTTTTTATGTATATTATTTCTTTATTTTTTGTAATTATGATGTGTAGTGTAATCATATGACACCATCTCGCAACAACTTTTCAAGTCTTAGACTTTCTTTTAAAAGCTTTTTTTTTTTAATGGACTGTTAGTTTCTATTAAAAAAAGAACCATGATTACAATAGCTGCAATGTACTAATATAATAAATGAAATGCTGTCAAGCAGCATTCACATGGCATTGATTCATCTGGCCATCCTCATTGTGTCCCACTATTTATATTTAACAGAAGATAATAATTCAGAATGCATTTTTTAAAAACTTTTTTTCAATGTTTGATTTCACTTACTGTTGGCAATCTTGTCATATCTGAAAATAACAATCCAGTTTAGAACATTTTTCCCTACTTTGTGCAAAGATTACACTTTAGCATAGATATTGTCTACTTTCTGCTTTGTTGGGCAATACTGCTTAAAGGACTTCATGTTAATACATTTTACTCTTTTTAAACAGCAGTTTTTACTTTCATAGCATTCGATCTGTAGTGCACACTCTGACACAAAAATGCTTTTGGAGACATAAACTCATTCCTTTATTCCTGATAAACTTATGGAGAAGCAGCATTCACTTTCCAAGTTCAACAGACTGGACTGTAACAAACCCACCTCGGATGGGGGAAATAATTGTGCTTTTTTGTTTAAAAAAATAACTTGCTGTTCAAAGCTGTAGATAATTTATAGCACTTCCTAAACCTTCTGCTTTCTTAGAAAAATGCGAAACTAAGTATGGGCCCATGCATTGTTCACACTGTGAACTGCCATTCTAACTTGATACAGTCTTCTCTCAGTTGACATTGATTTCTGTGCTGCGAATGAGGGTCCAGTTAGGAGATTGTGTTAACTATCTGCCACACTGGAGAGCTTTACTCTCTCTACAGAAGGTAGCTCTGTGGAAGACCCAATATAATATACAAATTCTTTTTGTTTCATTGTATTTGTTGAATAAGAAAGCTGTTATTCAACAAATACTTCATGGTGATGAGGCCTTTTCTCTGAAATATTTCCTTTGAAACTACTGCGAAATGTTAAATAAAAAGTCCTAATCATGTAAATATGTATGTTGATGCACAGGATGTAATATGTTGTGTATGTTGGAAGGGGGTTATGCCTTTCAGGTTGGGAAATTGTCAGTTATTCATCCATCAGCAAAGTTAATAGGTAACAAATTACCCTAAGCAGCTTTCCATTGTATGATTTGTCATACTGTACTCTGGTGTGAATTAGTTATTGGCAGTGTTATGTAACCATAACCAAAGCACAAGAAGTTACATCTGTGCAATGGGGTGGGTTGCCAGAGAGCTGCTGCCCAAGGTGGCCACACTGCACTAAGCTCCTGTGGCCAGAGTCTAAAATCCACCTCCATCCTACATGCTCAAAAACACCAAACAACGGCATACCCAAGTAGCGTGCTTTCTGCTGATTCTGGAAAGCAATAAATCTGCTGCCTGGATGGATAGGTGGGCCTGGATCACCTCTGTCTCAGTGTGACTGGTGCTTGCTGATGCTGAGGCCAGGGAGGTCACTTGGCGTGACTGCAGAGCTGAGCAAAGATGGGGATCATCAAGCTAGTCCTGCCCTAGTTGCTCATGATGGCTGAGCGGTCTAATGGAATGAAGAGGACCAGGCAATAATTACATTTGGCAGCAATACACCTCCATGTGTGTTCCACCAGAGGGGCCATCATTGAGTGGCCCTCTGGCAGAGCCCTGCACTGGTGACAGCCTGATTGGGCCTGGAAGAGCTCATGGGTGGACTTCACTGACCTGGGCAGTGGCACAGATCACTATCATCTTCTGGCCAGCATCTTTGTGCCCTGTTGAAGGTGGGAGACAAAATGTATGAGAACACAGCTACGAAAAGCAAACAAGGGAGGACTAGGTTATCACTGGGTCCTATAGTGTCTAGGAAAGAATTGGCGTGACCACTCCAGAATGCTCATCGGAGCCCCACTTTATGCTGTGTGTCACAAAACCAGATTCTGACAACAGCAGAGTTGCATCTGTCCACTAGTTGCAGGTGCTAATGAGTATTGTTACATACTTTACCTGTCGGAGTAATGGTGCATTGCTGGGCCTGTGTCCACAGTGTTGAGGCTCTGTGGGCCACAGGGATTATAACTCACCTAGGTGAAAATGAGATTGAACTGCTGAACCCAATGTTGCCCCACTCTTGAGGGTTGTGTTTAGTACCAGTATCGATAAGAGACTCAAAGCCTGGTTAGGAGTGGGTCAGTTAGTTCTGACCATTTTTTAAAGTCCTGATTACACATGGGATGAAATTATGAGATGAAAGCTATTTAAGTCTTGCAGTAATTTTCAGATGTATTAAATACCTCAAGGTCCGTTACATTTCAAGCTTGCTGAAATTTAAGAGGGTAAATATGTGCGTTCATCATTAGGCTGCTTCGCATTCGGCTGGCACTGCACTGCCCAACAGGCCATGCAAGAGGGCTCCTGGCTGGCAGAGGATAGTAGGTTGCGGGCAAGACACTATGTGGGACCAGTTTTTTCCTCTGCTAAGTGTGGTTCCCTACCTAGCCCTAAGGGGCAATACTGAATCTCCAACAATATTGGAACCCATCTGTCCTATGCTGCAGCAGGTATAGATCACACACATTGATTAGGGGCACTCATCTTGCATATTTTGAATACAAGCTAGGTGTAGGGTAGGGATTAACCTCTTGGTCCTGAAAAAATCCCAAAGGTACAGTCAGGCCATAAGGCATGAAAAATGTTGACCCTACGTTTCTCATTTTGAAGCTGTTTAGGTCCATTAAACCTTGCAACAGCCTTTTTTTTTCTTTAAATCTCTGTCAAGGTGAGCACCTCATGTAAATTAATTTGGTACCCCTTAGACAGTTTTAATCAACCTAGCACCCCACCCTACACTCACTATACCCTCAAGTACACTCATCATTGTGGCAAAACATCAGAAGATCTCTGATAAAGAACCCCCCTGCAGGGCCCGTTGGACATTGCAGCACTGGCTCAACAAGGAGCAGGCCAATGATAAAGCAATATGCCCATTTGGGTGTGTGAGGGCTCTTTCTTCTGACCACTCTGATCCTTTGATCTGGTGATTCAGCCCCTTCTCTGGTTCTAACTGATAACTTCACATTTCCATAGGAACAGCATTCCTTTCTTGCATCCTTAGAATATTAACACAGACCTGCAACATTCACCATCATAATGGCGTGGCTCTCAAATATCACAAATGAGCATCATCTTACTTGACCATTGCAACCAGAATCTGAGGACTTGGGAGCCCTAACACTGACAAACCCGTTAGTCACAGGAAAATGACTACCACACCTCACTAACACCCTATGCAGTTGGGGGATAGCAGAGTTTTATCTCATCCGACACTGAAGCAAGTGGATCGCCTGAAACCAAACATGGTTAAATCAGATCAGTGCTAGTCCAAACTGTGCTACAAGCACATAGGTGTGATGAAGCATGGAAAAACAGATACGAGGTGGGGGTTACTTCCCTCAATGGCAAGATGGACACAGGCAGTATTTTTTTTTTTGTTGATAAAGAACTTTATTGTTGTTTTTTGCAAAAACAAACACAAAGTAGGTCACACTCCCGCTCCCTCAAGCATGATGCCATGCAATATCGTTAATTTGACACAGATAACACTGACTCATGCTGAGCAGTAATTATTACTAACGGTGACAGATCGCTCCACACTGTGCTCCTTACGGCCCAATCCCAGAACCCACACCCCAGGTGGCCTCCCACTTCCTTCCACACTCTCTTGTATTTGGTCGGGCACCTTCTTGCTTCATACACAGGTTTTTTCCGCTAGGCACACAAGTCTACTCCACAGTGCCGCTTGGCCATTGTTGGCACCGCCTCCGCTTTCCTGTCAGCCACAATGTCTCTTTTGGCCACCAAACAGGCCACTCCCAGGAAAATCCGATCAGCTCTGCTAGACCCCACTCCCTCCATGACCCCCAGTAAGAGCGGCAGTGGGGCCGCGGCCACCTCCACTTGCAAGACCCTCATAATTTCAGTCACCACTGCCTGCCAGTAGGAGGCAATACTTGGGCAGGTCCATACCATGTGGTAAAAGTCAGTGTCAGTGCAGCGGGGACAGTCAGCACAGGAACTGAGGCCCGCCTTATACAGTCTGATGGGCGTGAGGTATGCTGTATGTAGTTAGTATGTCTGCAAGGTGTGAAAACAGGTGGCCATGGCCATGGTCAGGGTCCTAGGGGCCATCAGCTCTTCCCTCCAGTCCTCCTCATCCATGGGGCCCAACCACTCCTCCAAACGTAGATTGGTTGTACAGTGACTGAGCTGTGTTGGTAATTAGAGAGTGGTAGATCCGCGACACCCCCCCCAACCCAGGCCCCCCATCAGTACCTTTGCCTCCATGGGACTGAACTCGGGGAGGAGCTCACCAGACTGGTTATACACACGTAACGCATGCCGGAGTTGCAGGTATTTGTGGAACTGGGTCCTAGTAAGCAAATAATGCCGCTGAAGCTCCTCAAAGGACTGCATATGCGACCCCCTCCCAGACATCCCCAAGTAGTGAGATTCCTATGAGGTCCCATTTTTTAAACCCTTCCAAGGCCGAGACCTCCGCCAACCATCTCCCGTGCCACAGCGGGGTCTGCTGGGTGAGGCGGGCCCACCAACCGGTTACTCTCTGAGCCTCACGCCAGTTCGACACAGACAGTATTAGAGCTGTACTACTGGACCTGAACACTGGCCTGTCCCTCATAGATGGAAAAACGTCTTATAGACTGTGCGCATAGACCAGCGGTCTTCAAACATTTTAATGCCACCCCACTGTGAGAAGGTAGCCTCTTTCTAGCCTTGTTACCCCCACTTTTGGCCTGTTTGTGAGTGTATGTCAGGGTGTTTGTCACTGTTTTCACTGTCTCACTGGGATCCTGATAGCCAGGCCTCAGTGCTCATAGTGAAAACACTATGTTTTCAGTATGGTTGTTATGTGTCACTGGGATCCTGCTGGTCAGGACCCCAGTGCTCATACGTTTGTGGCCTATATGTATGTGTCACTGGGACCCTGTCACACAGGGCCCCAGTGCTCATAGGTGTGCATGTATATGTTCCCTGTGTGGTGCCTAACTGTCTCACTGAGGCTCTGCTAACCAGAACCTCAGTGGTTATGCTCTCTCATTACTTTCAAATTGTCACTAACAGGCTAGTGACCAATTTTACCAATTTACATTGGCTTACTGGAACACCCTTATAATTCCCTAGTATATGGTACTGAGGTACCCAGGGTATTGGGGTTCCAGGAGATCCCTATGGGCTGCAGCATTTCTTTTGCCACCCATAGGGAGCTCTGACAATTCTTACACAGGCCTGCCACTGCAGCCTGAGTGAAATAACGTCCACGTTATTTCACAGCCATTTTACACTGCACTTAAGTAACTTATAAGTCACCTATATGTCTAACCTTTACCTGGTAAAGGTTAGGTGCAAAGTTACTTAGTGTGTGGGCACCCTGGCACTAGCCAAGGTGCCCCCACATTGTTCAGAGCCAATTCACTGAACTTTGTGAGTGCGGGGACACCATTACACGCGTGCACTACATATAGGTCACTACCTATATGTAGCTTCACAATGGTAACTCCGAAAATGGCCATGTAACATGTCTATGATCATGGAATTGCCCCCTCTATGCCATCCTGGCATAGTTGGCAGAATCCCATGATCCCAGTGGTCTGTAGCACAGACCCTGGTACTGCCAAACTGCCCTTCCTGGGGTTTCACTGCAGCTGCTGCTGCTGCCAACCCCTCAGACAGGCATCTGCCCTCCTGGGGTCCAGCCAGGCCTGGCCCAGGATGGCAGAACAAAGAACTTCCTCTGAGAGAGGGTGTGACACCCTCTCCCTTTGGAAAATGGTGTGAAGGCAGGGGAGGAGTAGCCTCCCCCAGCCTCTGGAAATGCTTTGTTGGGCACAGAGGTGCCCAATTCTGCATAAGCCAGTCTACACCGGTTCAGGGACCCCTTAGCCCTGCTCTGGTGCGAAACTGGACAAAGGAAAGGGGAGTGACCACTCCCCTGACCTGCACCTCCCCTGGGAGGTGTCCAGAGCTCCTCCAGTGTGCTCCAGACCTCTGCCATCTTGGAAACAGAGGTGCTGCTGGCACACTGGACTGCTCTGAGTGGCCAGTGCCACCAGGTGACGTCAGAGACTCCTGCTGATAGGCTCCTTCAGGTGTTAGTAGCCTATCCTCTCTCCTAGGTAGCCACACCCTCTTTTCTGGCTATTTAGGGTCTCTGTCTCTGGGGAAACTTTAGATAACGAATGCAAGAGCTCATCCGAGTTCCTCTGCATCTCTCTCTTCACCTTCTGATAAGGAAACGACTGCTGACCGCGCTGGAAGCCTGCAAACCTGCAACATAGTAGCAAAGACGACTACTGCAACTCTGTAACGCTGATCCTGCCGCCTTCTCGACTGTTTTCCTGCTTGTGCATGCTGTGGGGGTAGTCTGCCTCCTCTCTGCACCAGAAGCTCCGAAGAAATCTCCCGTGGGTCGACGGAATCTTCCCCCTGCAACCGCAGGCACCAAAAAGCTGCATTACCGGTCCCTTGGGTCTCCTCTCAGCACGACGAGCGAGGTCCCTCGAATCCAGCGACTCTGTCCAAGTGACCTCCACAGTCCAGTGACTCTTCAGCCCAAGTTTGGTGGAGGTAAGTCCTTGCCTCACCTCGCTGGGCTGCATTGCTGGGAACCGCGACTTTGCAGCTACTCCGGCCCCTGTGCACTTCCGGCGGAAATCCTTTGTGCACAGCCAAGCCTGGGTCCACGGCACTCTAACCTGCATTGCACGACTTTCTAAGTTGGTCTCCGGCGACGTGGGACTCCTTTGTGCAACTTCGGCGAGCACCGTTTCACGCATCCTCGTAGTGCCTGTTTCTGGCACTTCTCCGGGTGCTACCTGCTTCAGTGAGGCTCTTTGTCTTGCTCGATGTCCCCTCTCTCTTCAGGTCCAATTTGCGACCTCCTGGTCCCTCCTGGGCCCCAGCAGCATCCAAAAACGCCAACCGCACGATTTGCAGCTAGCAAGGCTTGTTGGCGTCCTTCCGGCGGGAAAACACTTCTGCACGACTCTCCAAGGCGAGAGGGATCCGTCCACCAAAGGGGAAGTCTCTAGCCCTTTTCGTTCCTGCAGAAACCTCAGCTTCTTCTGTCCAGTAGAAGCTTCTTTGCACCCGCAGCTGGCATTTCCTGGGCATCTGCCCATCTCCGACTTGCTTGTGACTTTTGGACTTGGTCCCCTTGTTCCACAGGTACCCTAGATTGGAAATCCACAGTTGTTGCATTGCTGGTTTGTGTCTTTCCTGCATTATTCCTCTAACACGACTATTTTGTCCTTAGGGGAACTTTAGTGCACTTTGCACTCACTTTTCAGGGTCTTGGGGAGGGTTATTTCTCTAACTCTCACTATTTTCTAATAGTCCCAGCGACCCTCTACAAGGTCACATAGGTTTGGGGTCCATTCGTGGTTCGCATTCCACTTTTGGAGTATATGGTTTGTGTTGCCCCTATCCCTATGTTTCCCCATTGCATCCTATTGTAACTATACATTGTTTGCACTGTTTTCTAAGACTATACTGCATATTTTTGCTATTGTGTATATATATCTTGTGTATATTTCCTATCCTCTCACTGAGGGTACACTCTAAGATACTTTGGCATATTGTCATAAAAATAAAGTACCTTTATTTTTAGTATAACTGTGTATTGTGTTTTCTTATGATATTGTGCATATGACACTAAGTGGTACTGTAGTAGCTTCACACGTCTCCTAGTTCAGCCTAAGCTGCTCTGCTAAGCTACCATTATCTATCAGCCTAAGCTGCTAGACACCCTATACACTTATAAGGGATAACTGGGCCTGGTGCAAGGTGCAAGTACCCCTTGGTACTCACTACAAGCCAGTCCAGCCTCCTACACCCACCCACACTCCATCAATGGAAATACAAATCATCAGGCCTCCTTCTGAATTTTTCACAGTTATTCTGTTAAATTGACAGTGTTTACATATGTCTAGATATATTTAAACATTGTAGTTAAGTCCTGTTACAGTTTTAAAAATGTAATCAAATACATGATTGCCAAATATACTATTCTGGTCAGGCAGGCATTACTAACATGTAAAAGTATCCACAGTGTGATTATTAGAAATGGGGCCGGAGTTTTGAAGAATATTTGGAACCCCCTTCCCTTTTGACACCTACTCCCAGCCAGGATATAAATGATAAAATATATTAGTGATGGCTCATTAGAAAGTAATTTACTGCTTCTTTTTTCTGCTTAAAACAAAACACTGTTATCAGCATGATGCTTATTTTGGCCAGTGCCTGGCACCCACCCCTTTGGATCATTTTAGGGCCCCCATAGGAGGCCCCATCCCCCAGTTTGAAGACTCTTGGCGAAGACCACCTAAAGGAGAGAATGGACAAACGAGCAGAGAGAATTGAAATCCAACTAACCAAACATAGTAAACAACTGGCTGATGTAGGAGGCTGGACTGGCTTGTAGTGAGTACCAAGGGGTACTCGCACCTTGCACCAGGCCCAGTTATCCCTTATTAGTGTATAGGGTGTCTAGCAGCATAGGCTGATAGATAATGGTAGCTTAGCAGAGCAGCTTAGGCTGAACTAGGAGACGAGTGAAGCTCCTACAGTACCTCAAGTGTCACTTGCACAATATCATAAGAAAACACAATACACAGTTATACTAAAAATAAAGGTACTTTATTTTTATGACAATATGCCAAAGTATCTCAGAGTGTACCCTCAGTGAGAGGATAGGAAATATACACAAGATATATGTACACAATACCAAAAATATGCAGTATAGTCTTAGAAAACAGTGCAAACAATGTATAGTTACAATAGGATGCAATGGGGACACATAGGGATAGGGGCAACACAAACCATATACTCCAAAAGTGGAATGTGAACCACGAATGGACCCCAAACCTATGTGACCTTGTAGAGGGTCGCTGGGACTATTAGAAAATAGTGAGGGTTAGAAAAATAGCCCACCCCAAGACCCTGAAAAGTGAGTGCAAAGTGCACTAAAGTTCCCCCAAGGACATAGAAGTCGTGATAGAGGAATAATGCAGGAAAGACACAAACCAACAATGCAACAACAATGGATTTCCAATCTAGGGTACCTGTGGAACAAGGGGACCAAGTCCAAAAGTCACAAGCAAGTCGGAGATGGGCAGATGCCCAGGAAATGCCAGCTGTGGGTGCAAAGAAGCTTCTACTGGACAGAAGAAGCTGAGGTTTCTGCAGGAACGAAAAGGGCTAGAGACTTCCCCTTTGGTGGACGGATCCCTCTCGCCGTGGAGAGTCGTGCAGAAGTGTTTTCCCGCCGAAAGACCGCCAACAAGCCTTGCTAGCTGCAAATCGTGCGGTAAGCGTTTTTGGATGCTGCTGTGGCCCAGTAGGGACCAGGATGTCGCAAATTGCGTCGGGAGAGAGAGGGGACGTCGAGCAAGACAAGGAGCCCTCTCAGCAGCTGGTAGCACCCGGAGAAGTGCCAGAAACAGGCACTACGAGGATGCGTGAAACAGTGCTCACCCGAAGTTACACAAAGGAGACCCACGTCGCCGGAGACCAACTTAGAAAGTCGTGCAATGCAGGTTAGAGTACCGTGGACCCAGGCTTGGCTGTGCACAAAGGATTTCCGCTGGAAGTGCACAGGGGCCGGAGTAGCTGCAAAAGTCGCGGTTCCCAGCAATGCGGTCTGGCGTGGGGAGGCAAGGACTTACCTCCACCAAACTTGGACTGAAGAGTCACTGGACTGTGGGGGTCACTTGGACACAGTTGCTGGATTCGAGGGACCTCGCTCGTCGTGCTGAGAGGAGACCCAAGGGACCGGTAATGCAGCTTTTTGGTGCCTGCGGTTGCAGGGGGAAGATTCCGTCGTCCCACTGGAGATTTCTTCGGAGCTTCTAGTGCAGAGAGGAGGCAGACTACCCCCACAGCATGCACCACCAGGAAAACAGTCGAGAAGGCGGCAGGATCAGCGTTACAGAGTTGCAGTAGACGTCTTTGCTACTATGTTGCAGTTTTGCAGGCTTCCAGCGTGGTCAGCAGTCGATTCCTTGGCAGAAGGTGAAAAGAGAGATGCAGAGGAACTCTGATGAGATCTTGCATTCGTTATCTAAAGTTTCCCCAGAGACAGAGACCCTAAATAGCCAGAGAAGAGGGTTTGGCTACCTAGGAGAGAGGATAGGCTAGCAACACCTGAAGGAGCCTATCAGAAGGAGTTTCTGACGTCACCTGGTGGCACTGGCCACTCAGAGCAGTCCAGTGTGCCAGCAGCACCTCTGTTTCCAAGATGGCAGAGGTCTGGAGCACACTGGAGGAGCTCTGGACACCTCCCAGGGGAGGTGCAGGTCAGGGAAGTGGTCACTCCCCTTTCCTTTGTCCAGTTTCGCACCAGAGCAGGGCTAAGGGGTCTCCTGAACCGATGTAGACTGGCTTATGCAGAATTGGGCACATCTGTGGCCAAGAAAGCATTTCCAGAGGCTGGGGGAGGCTACTCCTCCCCTGCCTTCACACCATTTTCCAAAGGGATAGGGTGTAACACCCTCTCTCAGAGGAAGTCCTTTGTTCTGCCTTCCTGGGACAAGCCTGGCTTGACCCCAGGAGGGCAGAAACCTGTCTGAGGGGTTGGCAGCAGCAGCAGCTGCAGTGAAACCCCAGGAAAGGCAGTTTGGCAGTACCAGGGTCTGTGCTACAGACCACTGGGATCATGGGATTGTGCCAACTATGCCAGGATGGCATAGAGGGGGCAATTCCATGATCATAGACATGTTACATGGCCATATTCGGAGTTACCATTGTGAAGCTACATATAGGTAGTGACCTATATGTAGTGCACGCGTGTAATGATTTCCCCGCACTCACAAAGTCCGGGGAATTGGCCCTGAACAATGTGGGGGCACCTTGGCTAGTGCCAGGGTGCCCTCACACTAAGTAACTTTGCACCTAACCTTTACCAGGTAAAGGTTAGACATATAGGTGACTTATAAGTTACTTAATGCAGTGTAAAATGGCTGTGAAATAACGTGGACGTTATTTCACTCAGGCTGCAGTGGCAGGCCTGTGTAAGAATTGTCAGAGCTCCCTATGGGTGGCAAAAGAAATGCTGCAGCCCATAGGGATCTCCTGGAACCCCAATACCCTGGGTACCTCAGTACCATATACTAGGGAATTATAAGGGTGTTCCAGTAAGCCAATGTAAATTGGTAAAATTGGTCACTAGCCTGTTAGTGACAATTTGAAAGAAATGAGAGAGCATAACCACTGAGGTTCTGATTAGCAGAGCCTCAGTGAGACAGTTAGTCACTACACAGGTAACACATTCAGGCACACTTATGAGCACTGGGGCCCTGGAGAACAGGGTCCCAGTGACACATACAACTAAAACAACATATATACAGTGAAAAATGGGGGTAACATGCCAGGCAAGATGGTACTTTCCTACAGCTGATATCAAAACTAAAAACAGATTTGGAATCCCCCGCAAGAAGAAACAACATGCTGATACCCAGCACCCTCAAGGCCATGAATGTAGGCAAAACAGAAACTATTGTGGAGATGGTACTGGCAGAATTATTCAACAAATATGCTTTTTTCAGAGGTCTTTATTGTGGAACATGCATATCACATGCATTGGCATCACACACTTCCAGGCGCTCCACCATGTGCCATTATTGTGCGCCTCTTAAACTGTTGTGACAGGGACCCTGCACTTCGCAGGTAACAGGAAGCCCCTAAGTATTCACGCCTTTTTGTTCTTTCATATGGCTTTCATGGGTGAGTATGATAGTTCACTGACCAATTGGATGTGGTTGTTTTGGGCGGGGGTTTGATTTGGGCATTTTTAAGTTTTATTCACTAAACCGAACATGCCATAGCAGATAGTGAATTACACCACATGACCAACATGGGATTACAGAACTCTTATGTGGTATCCATACTCACCCGCCAATGATAGTGCAGTGTATGAAACAATCCCTTGTAATTTGTATAGAGCTCCACTCACTGAATGTAAGGGGCCATATCTGATAGAGACTTCTAGCTGCAGATTCCTTGCCTTGGAATATTCCTCAGGTGTCAGACTGGATTCAGAACTTTACGAGCAACACCTCTGCTCGCCAGCAGCTGACATCGAGTGGCTCAGCATCAGCTGTAAGTCAACTGCGCAGTGCCTATTTAGGTGCCACCCTAGTACGTTGATCTCAGTTCTGTTTTTTTCCCCACGCTAGTCAGCACAGATCTGGAGAGCTACCTCTGTCTACTTTTGGACAACTTTTTTCAGCATTTTGTCAAACCTTTTTTGAGACATTGTCTCCCACTGTGTGTATGGATGTCCCCCAAAGAATTAGTGGGGTTGAAGCCCTGTAGTCTCTCTGTGACAGACTCTTCACCTGCTTTGCCTTTGGTGCTTTGATCGGACCACGACTCCAAGATTTGTGAGGCCTGCCGCCCATCAACCCTAAGGTGCTGATGGAGCATTCCTTGAAGCTCCTGGTCTCTCAACACCAGTCACTTCCATAATATTCCTGTTCACAAGGAAAGTCCAGGGACCGTTTGCAGAGCCATCCAGGCATTCATCGTTGCTATCATAGTCATCAGATAAGTCCCACAAGAACTCCAAAAAGTCAAAGAAATCGAAGCGCTCTTAGAGTTCACTTAGCTGATCCAGATCTTCAGACGAGGTGCAGGTAAGACATCACTGTAGGACCCTCTCACACTGAGCCTTCATCTGTGTCCAGTCCACATCTCCTTCAGTTTGCTGTAGCTGGAGTACCCCTGGTCAACTCTGATATTTTTATGAGGCCATGTACCTCATATCTGGGCGGGCCGACCCCTCTGGAGCACTTTCGGGCCTCATGTGTTCGGTGCCAGGTGGGCCTCCTGGATCAGGAACCACTCCAATCATAAGTCTGTACCTGGACCGTTGTACCCCCATGGCAGCAACCCCATGATCATACCTGAAACAAAGCTAAAATCAGCATTGCATGACATTAATTCCGCTGGAACTTCACCTTCCGAGATGGAGCCAGGGCCTGCTTTTGTTTGACAGGCATGGGGAGGAGTATAATTGAGGAGGATCCTTACGGTTACACCATCCCCCTTGATGAGGATAGAGATATCGTGTCTGAGGAACTGGCAGATGCCAGTAGTCAGGGCACCATCCCTGACACTGGCCTGGTCTCTCCGCCTACTGTGGTTATGGAGAAACAGGCTTCCTTGTGAAAAAGCGTTTTTTGACTTGCTGATTTATCTTTGACGCAGGTTAATGAATCTTCCTGACATTTTCCAAAAGTATTCAACACTCAATTCATTAGCTGCCTGGAAGGTTTTGGCATGATCCATCAAGTGGGGGCTGAGAAAAAGGAGGGGGGCCAAAACGTGTTTGCCCCATATTAATTCCCATAAGGTTTCTAAATAGGACTACAGCCCAAACCGCTGGGTGGAATTAAACCAAATTTGCAGAAAGGTAGCTCTCATCCCGATAGCAACCAGGAGGTGTTGGAAGCAATCTTGGAACTCGGCTTCGGAAAAGAATAATAAAAAAAAGAAAAGGGGCCAGGGTAGGAAAACCCTGATCCCTTAGCTCTGGTGTTGGGATGCGATGGATCAACAGATCCTTCAAAACATAAAAAAGACAAAGAAAAACAAGCATGGGGTCCAACGCTAGTTTTGAAAAAAGACCCCGGGCAGGCCAGGTCCCGGGGGCATTATTATAAAAAAAAAATAAGGGGGGGGGGTGCACAGGCTCTAGGAGCCCTGGGGACCACCGTCTCCCTGGTGTTAAATCTCAGGAATAGTGGGGCAGCCTGACCGCCCCCCACCCTTAGTCCCGGGGCTAAATCACTGTAATTGGAGGTGGGGGGAGACTGCGTGGGCCCTTGGGGACCTCCACCTGCCTGAGTCCAAATGAGCAGTAATGGGGGATGGGGGGCTCGTGGATCCCCCAGGCCCCAGAGACCACCCCCTCCCTGGGTCCAAAATAAGTTTTGAAAGTCGGAGTGGGGCATCGTGGCCCCCTCCTGGGCCATATATGGCCCAGGGTCCACCACCTACCAGGATCAGCCCGTGAACAACAAAGGAGGTGGTTAAACTGCCCCTCTCCTGGAGACAACGGTGGCCCTGTGGACCGGCACTGAAGGGCCTGCACTTCGGCTTTTCTCTTTGCCTGCCTAAAACCTCATTCAGATACACTGCTTATAGGGCCCCATATGTCAAAATTAGAAGCGCAGAGTCTTAGACGAAGAAAGGTTTGTGATGGGTGGATTTGATCCTCAAGATGATCCAGGTTATTGGAACAATGATAGTGATGACCATCCATCCCTAAACCCCACTTCTAAGAGCCTGAAGGATGTAAGTGACAGATACATCTCTGGAATGGGCACTAGTGTCTCCCTCAGGCATTCCGCCTCCAAAAAGTCACCTCATACCATTCTGTACTAAGGAATGTAGGAGGCTGGCCCTCTATGTAGTGTGCCAAACTAGGCACACTGTGCAGGGGGTCCAGGCAACCACATGTTGGTTTCCATAGGTAAAAATTAGGCCGCCTGATGCCCCAGTTTTTGAGGTAGCTGGTCGAGCTGTTAGACTAATCCAGGAGATGTGCTAAGTATTTGCTGTACTCACATATCCAATACTACACCACACACACTCAATGAATACCTCAAGACCAAATGTTATAAAAATACTTCAGACTTTTATATAAATTTTAAGACCAAGATCTTTAAGATACGTTAAGTACTTTCTGAGATATGACTTTTCAAAGTTTTGTTAAAGTTAGTTATTCTGTGCGTAATTACGCACCATTGGAATCAATAGGCAGTCACTTTAAAAAATGCATTAACAATCGTACAATAGGGTGGTCTCAGTAGTCGGTGGGCACACTGTGGCCGCTGCAGAGCCTTGGGCGGCTCCCGGTTCTGGTTGGGAGCAGTGTTGGAAAGTCTCTTGGCACAGGGCCACCTGGAAGGGCCACTTGGAAAAGGAGCTGATTTGCAGATTTAAAGTTGGTGCCTGGGGGTCCCCTTGGGCTATTTTCTTGCCATTCAACATGGAGGAAAATGAAATGAAGGGTCCACTTCGCCTGCAAGCCCCTAGGGGTAGTGCATGCTCAGTAAGGCCACTCCTCCTACCCTTTGTGTGGTTTCCTGCCTTTGCTCCATCCAGAAGTGGGGGTTGACAAAGGGGAAAGCCATCTGCTGCTAGCAGCAGGCCTGGGGGCTCGAGTTTCAAGGGCAGTAGCCCTTTGAAGCTCACTGCCAGGGCAGTGCACGTTCCTGAGGGAGGGGAAGTTAGCTCCTCCACCCAGGAAGGGGTTTGTTTTACAAACCAGAGAGACCGGGCTCTCCCGCAGGTTTGTATATTGGCTGTCTGGATGTGACAGGCTTGCTGGAACTAGTCAGCAACCATGCCAGGATAGTTCGTTTTTGCATGGGGCACCGCTAAGGCGACCCCTGGGTAAATTTTATAATAAATCTAGTACTGGTACCAGTTTTGATTTATCATTCTGAGTTGTTTGAACCCTGGGTTGTTTTGTATCAGAGTGGCCATTATGTAGCTGTGAAACTCTTGTTGACCAGTGCCCAGCACACCCAGCACATGTATTAAAATGGCTGCTCTGTTCACTCACTATGTCCCAGGTTTGGCAAGGACACAGTGGGAGCATATTGCTCGTGCAGTTATGCCCTCACATATAGTATGGTGCACCCTGCCTTAGACCTGGAAGGCTTGCTAGAGGGGTGTCTTACCCATAACATATGCAGTGTAAGGTGGACAGGGCACACAGGGACTGTGCCATGTCGAGTGTGTATTTTTAAGTTTGCACCAGGACACTCACCCTACTATGGCAGTGCTGGGTGCACCTGGATTCCTGGCCCTTGAGGGTGGCACAATCAGTGCTGCTTCCCTCAGGGCCTTACCCATAGTACCGCATGCCCTGGGTACCTTAGTACCTTTTACTAGGGACTTACAGTGGTAGCTAAAGGTGTATCCAATTACTTTTACAATGTTTAGGAAAAGAACGCTGGCACTGGGAACCTGGTTAGCAGGACCCTAGTGCACTCCAGTCCAAATTGCATTCAGAAACCAGGCAAAAAGGGTGGGGGCACTGCAACAAGGAGCCAGTCTCTCACAAGGAAAACTGCTGACATGTTGGAAATAAATACTTCATTCCTCTATGCATTCATCTGGGCCTCTTCTACCATTCAGTGAGGCAGTCATTGAGCCTGTCCTGGAAATTTAAGAAAAAATACAGCTACCTCTACTAGGGTCTCTAGATCACCCACAAAAAAGATACATATCAGCACCGAGAGATCGCACATTTCCACCAGCTCACCCTTTTCCTGAAAGCTTAGTGGTTCAGGCCTCTTGTTCACCCAAAACTACTCCTGAATAATTTCCCTCAACCGATAGAAAATATAAAAAGATGGAGCATATTGCAAAGGAAGTTTTCTCAGCATGTATGATGGCACTAAAATCGCTGAATTCCTCTTGCTTGCTAGGCAGATATTACATGCTGCACTGGATGCTGCCCAAGCGGTCACCTCAACCTCTCAGGAAATTCAAGAGGGCACTTCTCGGCGAGTTAGTTCCAAATGGACAAATAGCAACCAAACACATTATCCCATCAGGCCTGGATATGGCTGATTCAGTAGCCAGGGTTATGGGTTCATCAGTATCCCTTCTGCGCAACTCTTGGCTCAGGAACTCTGGCTTCTTGCAGGTCGCCCAACAAACATTAATGGACCTTCCATTTGATGGCTCTTGACTTTTTGAAACAAAGGCCAACTCTTCTCCTGAATGATTTAAGGATAGCAAAGCAACAGTTAGATAATTAGGTTTTCAATTAGGAGACTATAGACAGTACAAAAACGTAGAGTTTTTAGCTTGGAATTCTGTTTTCGGAGCAGACAGCAATACATCCTGCAACAGTCAAATCCACTTTACCTGTAGCAAAGGGGATGTGGTCAAGGACGAAAATGAGCTATTCTTTTCCTCCTCCTCCTCGGTGACAGCAGAGAAGCAGCCTCAGGTCTGTTATATCAGATCATTTTCAAACAGTTGTAGGACAGGTATCCCACTTTCTTCAAAAATGGAAGTCATCACCCTTTTCTACCCTTCCAACAAAAGCTCCATCCAGTATCTCCCAGATTAGACTCCTCACGGCTCAAACATTTGCAAATAGTCCACAGGAAGTCCATTCCTTTTCTACATAAGGGTGCAGTGAGATTGATTCCAGAGCAGGTAAAGGGACAGGGATGCTATGGCAGATATTTTCTGATTCCGAAAAAGGATGGTGAGTTACACCAACCTAGACCTCAGGATTTTGAACTGGTTGCTCAAAAGGGAGGAGTTCAAAATGCTGTCCCAGTGCGCAGCTCCTTCTAGCGAAGAATGTGGAAGGTTGGATGGTTTCTGTCAATCTACTAAATGCCTGTTTCAGAATTCCTCTCCTGAGATTACACAGACAGTATCTCCTCTTCACTGTAGTATCAGAACACTATCAGTGCAAAGTCCTGCCGTTTATCCTCACTTTCTCACCAAGAGTCTTCTCAAAGGTAGCAGCTTCCTCGGAAGGAAGTGAATTTCTATATTCTCTTACCTGGGTGACTGGCGAATCAAACCCAAGACCCCCGATTTGCTGATTCACCACTCGCAAGAAACCACTCAACTTTTGTATGAACTCTTCTTTTCAGTCAACAAAGCCAAGTCTCACCCTGTGCCCTCTCCGCATACTATTGATAGGGACATTATTGGATACCACATTGAGTTTAGCCTTCCCTCTAATTCAGAGGATTCAGGATGTTTCTGAATGGAGGGATCATTCCATTTCCGACTGTCTTGGTAGGTGTTCTGTTTTACTGTGTTGGAGGTCTGTAGGCATGCATAAAGATCTAGAGCGACACAGCAGTGGATCTGCAATGGAGGAGCATAAACGACAGCCTGCATCACGGAAAACCATTTTACCCTCTTCCTCCAGTGGTCACAGTTATTACAGATGTCTCTACCCTAGGATGGGAGCCCTTGTGGAGGAACCGGGGATTAGAGGCTTGCATATCAATCTGTTGGAATTACAGGCAATACGTCTAGATCTCAAGGCTTTCCTTCCTTCACTGTGCTGCCTGTCAATCAGGCCAAATCTTGACAGACAACACAACAGCGATGTGATACACCAACAAACCGGGAGGAGTGGGGTTGTCTCTTCGGTGCAGAATCTATGCAGCTTTTATCCTGGGCTGAGGACCACCAGATTTGTGGGGTAGCAAATCAAATGGCTGGAGTTCTCAATGTACAAGGGCATCTTTCAGTTATGAGGGACTCCTCTTTTGGATCTACTTTCACTCAAGAAAACATTTGCTGTCCAAAATTGTGTGCCTCCGAAGCAGGGCATCTAGGGGGACGTATTTCACCTCAAGTGGACTGCTCCACTCTTGTACGCATTTCCTCCCATACTTTTAATTCCTCGAGTATTGAGGAAGGTTCATTTAGAACAGCCCCAAGTAATCCGAATCGCCCCGGACTGACTGAGAAGGATGTGGTATACAGACCTTGTTTATCTCTCTGTCTCTTCTGCCCCATCTTCCAACACGTTACACCTTCTGTCATAGTCACAAGGGTAGGTTCTACACCTCAACCTCCAGAGCCTCCAACTGCATGCCTGGATACTAAGCATGGCAACCTGTATGCTTTCTCTACCACCTGAGGTGGTGGCGATCAGTCTCTCTTCTAGACGCCTGTACGCCACGCTGTGTACTCTGGTAGATGTTCTAGATTTGTAAACTGGTGTGCTGATAAATCCATTAAAGCCCATTAATCTGACATTCTATCTTTTACCTTCCACTTCAGTTTGAAAAGTAAAAGGTTACTTGTCTGCCTTAGCGGCTTTCCCACACTTACCAGATCAACCCTCACTGTTTAAATCCCCAATTGTTTTACAATTTCTAAAGGTTTTTACAAATAGTTACCCTCCTTCTCCTTTGATTATGCCTCAGTATGACCTACATTGTATTCGTAGTTTCTTAATTTTCTCCCATTAAACCCCTTCACAGTTGTCCCTTGAGGCTGTTATCCTTCAAAATCATTTTTCTGATTGCAATGACATCAGCAAGGTATGTCAACTATAAGTGCTGAGTGTAAAACATCGCTTTACCACCTTCTTTCCTCACAATCTGGTATTAAGGACCAGAAGTGCCTCCCTCCATAAAGTGGTTACTCCCTTCCACATAGATCAGTCCATTACACTTTTCATCTTCTATCCTCCTCCCTGTTCTACGAAGGAAGACTACATACACCTGACCCCAAAGAGTGATCTGCTTCTATATTGACAGAACCAGAGAATTCAGATCAACTCTTAATAGGATACATAGGGAAACTGAAAGGAAAAATGATTCACAACCCAACACTCTCAAGATGTATCATCCTGTGTGTGAACATCTTCTACTCCTTGGCTTAGAAGGAGCTGCCTGAAGGGATTTGTGCCCATTCTGCTAGAGTTATATCACTTATGCCTTAGCTAGAGGTGTTCCTATAGCAGATATATATACAAAGCAGCAACTTGGTCCTCTCTTCACCCACTTGCAAAATACTACTGTTGGGATTCGGAAGTGAGAAGGGATGGTCACTTCTGTAGGACTTCTTGGTTTAGTCAGCAGAGCGCCCACCTCCTAGTGTGTACTGCTTGGGAGGAATCTGCAAATAGATCCATCAGAACAAGTGACCTACCTTTAGTGACTCTTACTGGTGGATACAAAGTCTCCCTGCATATTCCTCGCCAACCCACCCAACACCCCAAGCAAGGTTTTCTATACCAAGACTCCTTCTCATTTTTACTTTCTATAGCTGTTTACAAATGCAGAACCGCAACTATCATAGCTTGCTGGTATCATCTGTTTGCCTCAAATGTGCAATAAAACATAAGTGGTAATTGATGTCAGCATGCTGACTGGGTTGCTCTATGGCTCCAGTTATGTCATACAGTGCTGCTTGTGGAGCTGACTTGGAACCACCATCCCCTGCCGGCATGGGAGAGCTATCGGAGAAAAGTGTCCAGATCCAGTCTTGCTTCTGGAATATTCAAAAGGCGAAAACTCTGAATGTAGACTTTGTATTCACCAGAAAAAGCTTTACTGAAGGTAAGTAACTTGTTCATTTTTGTGCTATTTATTTGGCAGGAAGATTAGGTTGAAACTACTGCCAGCCGCCCAAGGAACACTAGAGGCCTGAAAAGAGGTGACCTGCTGTCTACTGTAGAAGGACAAAATAACAACAGACACTTCTTTGGGAAGGAGGCGTGCTAAAACGTGACTATCCTGGGACAATATCCGGATCAATAAACTGGAAGATTTGATGGAAGGCAATACCATGAGAATATTTCCTATCTTACAAACAGAATACAAATTAACTAGACCGCAGATGTATAAATAAATACAGTTGGGAAACATACTCTAGGCAAAAGGCCTCCATTGCGGGAAAAATTACAGACTATGAAAGGTAAAGTGCTAGGGGTGATTGCGATGGAGCTGTATCTGCTATATGCAGAGCGCTTATTAATCGTATGCCAGATGGGTTGTAGAAATTCAGGGTCAGATGGGAGACACATATACGCACAATGGTAGCTGATGCTCCTTCTGCTTTAAACTGAGGTCATCATAATCAACAACATTACTTTATTGATTGCACTGATGTCTCTGAGGTTGTGGTAGTGCTTCATCTGGAATGTAAGCTCATACTCCGTTTCCCCATTGTTAACATCCTCAGATACAAAAGTGTCCCTGTGCCCTTGCAGGCAAATACACTTTGATAGTGTTGCCATAAAATCTGAAATTTGGTTATTATGGACTATGTTTATACACATTACTGGGGAGTGTTCGATAAAATTGTGCTTCAAAAGGAACCTAAACCCTTCTATTGTACACTGTAGACTTTTTAGAGCCTTACATTTGTATTTAGAAACCCAACTATTACATTTCTGAGGCCACCATACCATTTAATTAGGCACTGACTTTGCTGCCATCAACCCTTCACACATGGTTTCTCTATATGGTACACTGTGGCCCTCATTATGACTTTGGCGGGTGGCCAGTCCCACGTTGGGAAGACCACCAGTGGGATCTTCCCTCTACAGTAGGTATTAAGAGTTTACCACTGGCCCAGCGGGAAACTGACCACAACATTGACCACGGCTCATAATAGAGCCAGAAGCAATGTTGAGGTGCGTCAGGTGTGACAGCACCCATTGTGCTTTTCACTGTCCTTTAACCGGGCAGTGAAAAGCACAACAGGGCTGCCCATTGGGGCACCTGCACTGCCCATGCCAAGTGCATGGCCAGTGCAGGAGCTCCTATGGGGCCCCCGACACCCCGTTTCTGCCAGCCTTTGCATGACGGTCGGAACGCCATGCAAAGGCTGGCAGAGACATGTGTCGCAATCCCCAATACAGCGCTGCTTGCAGCGCTGCCCTGGTGGATTAAGACTGCCGGCACTGCCAGGCCATCGACTGGCATGGCCAGCACCCGGACCGTGGCATCTCAGCCCCATTTAAAATGCGGCAGTCCAATCGCCACCACAGCCCTGGCGGTCTTAAGACCGCCAGGGTCGTAATGAGGCCCCCAATCTTGATTCGTTTTCTTTTGTGTAACTCCTCACTGTAAAAACATCCTTTGACCTCCCCTGCATGCTATTAAGTTAAAAACAGTAACCATGACGTGTGGACTTTGTTTTTTTTAACAATACATTTAATTGAGTTTTTAACAATGGATACAGATAAAACATTTCCTAAATAATGGAATTGTGTATATATACTGTGTCTTCCGATGATTGTCAGCTTGGTCATCCTGAACAATCATCTCTAGATGTGTCCTGTACAGTCCAAGACCCACCCCCTCGGCCATCATAGAAGTCTACCGGTTCCATAGGCCATTATTTCAGTATACATGGTCCAGGACTGACCACAAGGGGGCTCAAGGAGGATATTCCTGTACAGGCACCAGCCCAACCATATTTTATAATGTGTGTGTAGTTACAGTCTAGTCCCATAGACATGGCGTTTATGATTCTTGTAGTGGTCTGGCCCCTTCCTCCACCAAAGGGAGTTCAGCATCTTTCCATACCTTGGCAATATCCCTCTTGGCCACCACCAGGCCCAACCATAGCAAAGCCAGTTTGTTTCTGTTGCTGTCTGTGTCAGTTGTAATGTGCAGGAGGACTAGCTTAGTGTAAGAGGCTGGCCTGGCTTATAGTGGGTACCTGATGGTACTTACAGCTTGTGCCAGGTCCGGTTATCCCTTATTAGTAGTGTTCTAGCAGCTTAGGCTGATAGAGTTAGCTATAGCAGAGCAGCTTAGACTGAACTAGGAGACATGCAAAGCTCCTACTATACCACTTATATCATATAGCACTATATTGTAAGAATCACAATACTGAGAATTACTAAAAATAAAGGTACTTTATTTTAGTGACAATGTGCCAAAAATATCTCAGAGGATATACTCCCTTATGAGGTAAGTAAAATACACAAAGTATACACACAAAACAAAATCTGGTAAGTAAACAGTTAGAAAAATAGAGCAAACACTGTAGGACACAATAGAATGCAATAGGAGACAATAGGCCTAGGGGCAACACAAACCATATACTCCAAAAGTGGAATGCGAACCACGAATGGACCCCAGGCCTAGTGTAGTGTGTTGAGGGTCGCTGGGAGTGTAACAAAACACTAGGGGTGTCCAAGATACCCCTCCCCAAGACCCTGAAAAGTAGGAGTAAAGTTACTGTACTACCCCAGAAAGACAGTAAAGTCGAGATAGGGGATTCTGCAAGGATAACACCTGACTGCAAAGCACTGAAGACGGATTCCTGGACCTGAGGACCTGCAAAGGAAGGGGACCAAGTCCAAGAGTCACGCAAGTCTCCGGGGGGCAGGAGCCCACTAAACCCCGGATGAAGGTGCAAAATGGCTGCCTCTGGGTGGAAGAAGCTAAAGATTCTGCAACAACGGAAGATGCCAGGAACTTCTCCTTTGCACAGGAGATGTCCCACAGCGTGCTGTAGGATGCACAGTTGTTTCCAGGCAGAAAGACGGCAAACATGCCCATGCAGAAGCAGGCAGCACCCGCAGAAGCACTTGAACAAGCGTTCAAGAAATCCGAGCACGGCGGTCATCTCAACACTACAAAGGAGGGTCCCACGAAGTCGGTGGTCAACTCAGCGACTTGAGCAATGCAGGGCGGAGTGCTGGGGACCTGGGCTAAGCTATGCACTAAGGATTCCTTGCAAAAGTGCATAGAAGCCCTAGCAGCTGCAGATCAGGCAGTACACAGAATTACTGTCTGGCGTGGGGAGGCAAGGACTTACTTCCACCAAATTTGGACAGAAGCACCACAGGACTGTCGGGGTCACTTGGATCCAGCTCCTGTGTTCCAGGGACCACGCTCGTCAAAATGCGAGGGGACCCAGAGGACCGGTGATGCAAAAGTTTGGTGCCTGTGTTAGCAGGGGGATGATTCCGTCGACCCACGGGAGATTTCTTCTTGGTTTGCAGTGCAGGGTGAAGTCAGACAGCCCTCAGAGCATGCACCACCAGGAAACAGTTGAGAAAGCCGTCAGGATTAGGCGCTACAATGTTGTTGGTAGTCGTCTTGCTACTTTGTTGCGGTTTTGCAGGCGTCCTGGAGCAGTCAGCGGTCGATCCTTGGCAGAAGTCGAAGAGGGAGATGCAGAGGAACTCTGGTGAGCTCTTGCATTCGTTATCTGACGAGAAACCCACAGGAGAGACCCTAAATAGCCCTCAGAGGAGGATTGGCCACCTAACTAGGTAAGCACCTATCAGGAGGGGTCTCTGACTTCACCTGCTGGCACTGGCCACTCAGAGGCCTCCATTGTGCCCTCACACCTCAGTATTCAAGATGGCAGAGGTCTGGGACACACTGGAGGAGCTCTGGGCACCACCCCTGGGGTGGTGATGGACAGGGGAGTGGTCACTCCCCTTTCCTTTGTCCAGTTTCGTGCCAGAACAGGGGCTGGTGGATCCCTGAACCGGTGTAGACTGGTTTATGCAAGGAGGGTACTATCTGTGCCCTTCAAAGCATTCCCAGAGGCCAGGAGAGGCTACTCCTCTCAGGCCCTTAACACCCATTTCCAAAGGAGATGGTGTAACACCCTTTCTCAGAGGAAATCCTTTGTTCTGCCTTCCTGGGACTGGGATGCCCAGACCCAGTCTGTGGGGTGGCAGCAGCAGTAGCAGCATAGAAAACCCCAGAGAGATAGTTTTGCAGTACCCGGGGTCCATAGTGGAGCCCCGGGGATGCATGGAATTGGCTCCCCAATACCAGATTTGGCATGGGGGGACAATTCCATAATCTTAGACATGTTACATATTCGGAGTTACCATTGTGAAGCTACATATAGGTATTGACCAATATGTAGTGCACGCGTGTAATGGTGTCCCTGCACTCACAAAGGGGGTCATTCTGACCCCGACGGTCATGGACCGCCGGGGCCAGGGTTGGAGGGAGCACCGCCAACAGGCTGGCGGTGCTCCACAGGGTATTCTGACCGCTGCGGTTCAGCCGCGGCCAGAAAGGGAAAACCGGCGGTCTCCTGCCGGTTTTCCGCTGCCCTGTAGAATCCTCCATGGGTATTCTGCCGCCAGGAACAGGATGGCGGTATGGGGTGTCATGGGGCACCTGGGGTCCCCTGCAGTGCCCATGCCAATGGCATGGGCACTGCAGGGGCCCCCGTAAGAGGGCCCCACTTTGTATTTCAGTGTCTGCAAAGCTGCACCCGCAGAAGCCACTGCACCCGTCGCACCTTCCCACTCCGCCGGCTCAATTCTGAGCCAGCGTCCTCGTGGGAAGGCTGTTTTGCACTGGGCTGGCGGGCGGCCTTTTGGCGGTCGCCCGCCAGCCCAGTGCAAAACCCAAAATACCCTCAGCGGTCTTTCGACCGCGGAGCGGTATTTTGGAGGGGGGAACTCTGGCGGGTGGCCTCCGCCGCCCGCCAGGGTGAGAATCACCCCCAAAGTCTGGAGAAATTGCCCTGAACAATGTGGGTGCACCTTGGCTAGTGCTAGGGTGCCCTCACGCAAAGTTATTGCACCTAACCTTCACTAAGTGAGGGTTAGACATGTAGGTGACTTATAAGTTACTTAAGTGCAGTGTAAAATGGCTGTGAAATAACGTGGACATTATTTCACTCAGGCTGCAGTGCAAGTCCTGTGTAAGAATTGTCTGAGCTCCCTGTGGGTGGCAAAATAAATGCTGCAGCCCATAGGGATCTCCTGGAACACCAATACCCTGCGTACCTAGATACCATATACTAGGGAATTATAAGGGTGTTCCAGTGTGCCAATCAGAATTGGTAAAAATGGTCACTAACCTGCAGTGACAATTTTAAAAGCAAAGAGAGCATAAGCACCGAGTTTCTGGCTAGCAGAGCCTCAGTGACACAGTTCGGCACCACACAGGGCACACATATAGGCCACAAACTATGAGCACTGGGGTCCTGGCTAGCAGGATCCCAGTGACATAGGCAAAAACAAACTGACACACAAGTAAAAATGGGGGTAACATGCCAGGCAAGATGGTAATTTCCTACACTTAGGACTTTTAGAGAGCTGCCCAGCCAATCACCCTCCCCCAGCACAGGAGCACCCCTTTCCAAAAGGAAGTCAACTTTTCACAGGTCCAAATAGTATGCATAAGGTCTCTTTTTTGAACAGAGCATGTCAGACAGTTCAGTCCTGAGAGCATCCCATCTTCAACTGCCCGTCACATATGTATTAGGCCTTATGCAGGTATTTCAGCTGTATGGCCCTAAACTGTGACGCAGTCACCGCTTCCCAGTGGGACACCCCTGCCTCCCTCCAGTCACCTAACATCAGGGGGCCCATTTACCATTTCCACTCCTCCCGCAGGTGGCCAAAAGAGACAGGTGAAAAATTTGCTAAATAGCGATAGACTGCTGAGATCTTATGACCTCAATTTCTCCATTAAAACTTTACCCTCCCTCATGCAATAGTTGGGGAACTCATCCATGTCTTTTATGTGAGGAATAAGAGCACACATGAGCTACAGAAATGAAAGGAATTGACTACAATCAAGGTTATATTCACTATTGAACTCTGTGACTGATTTCAATGTAACTCGACATGACATCCCCCAACGTTGATATTGCATCCCACCACCGGAGTCCCTGTAACGCAGAGATCTGCCCCAGGCAATAACGCAATATCTTGTCATACGACGCATCCAAACATCTAATAACTCCATTCCAAACCTGAAACACCACTCTCGTGGCCAGAGAGAGAGAAGGGGTCTTTTTCCCATAAAGTCGGTGGGATGCTTCTGTCCTCCACATCAGCTGTTTATCAGAGGCAAAATGCTGGGTCGTCCAAGATATAAATCCATCGTTCCTTTATAATTACATGGGATGCCCTACAATATGAAGCCACTACAGCTGCTATACCTCCATCGTGGATTTGAAGCATTTTGCCAGAGCAATTCTGGGGAGGATTGGTAGTTCCCTGGAAAATCTTGCAAGGCAGCATCCATTCAAGTGAATAGGTAGAAGGGAATAATAGATGGATAATTCTGTAGTTGGTATAATAAGCTGGGATACATTACCACCTCAAAGATTAAGGAGTACCCTAAGAAAGATAGGGAGTGCTGACCAGAACCCAATGTCTCTGGTCAGGTGATCCAGCTGCGGTTGAATGTTTCTGTCACAGGCCCTCTGCACATCCTCTGTAATGTATACCAAAGGTACTTAAATCCGTCAGGACCTGAAAGCCGCCCGCCCTTTCTAACAGTGAAGGGGGGCATCCTGTGAGATACACAGAGGATTTGTCTTGGTTGAAAATGATGCACAGAATTTTCCTAGGATTTGAAGGACCCGGGGTCCTGACTGCTGAGGTTCTTCAAGGAATGTCTTGATCTCATCGGCATGTAATGCTAGCCTGTCTGACAACTCTGGGGCCAATTCAAGACCCAGAACAAGTGTGTCAACACTCAGCTAATTGGCCATGCACCATGGTATCATTGCTTTTTTTTTTACTTTCCAGTTAGTCTCATGGGGCTGCCAGCCACCCAGCACAGAACGCACTCTTCGACCCACCGATTTCTCGAGAGTGGAGTGATCTGCCCTCCGTCTGGTTTGCGTTATGCAAACCTGGCGCAAGGCGCTTTGGTGGTATTTACTTTGAGGCAAATTAGGCTTTTCTTCATGGCCAAAGTAATGAAAAGTAGCTCTTTGTGCTATTTTGCTTCCAGGGGTGGTCCATGGGTGGTATAGAAGTATTTTCATGCTACCATTTTTGGGTTGTGATGCAAATAATTCTTTCAGACAGACTTACACCTGAAATTTCATGTTACTGAGCATTTATGTTATGTGTTAGTATGGTTGTACAGACAAAACATCGTATTTTAGCATTGCTGCAAAGCAGTTCATTTGTGCAAGTTTTATTAAAACAAAATAGAAATCTATTTACGATGTTTTGCTCAAGCATAGAATTTATTTTAGGAGTAGATTTGAGAAGTGAATTTCTTTATAGGCTGGGTAGATTACACTAGCATTTTCTGTAAATAACTCCACACGCCAGCAGTATGATGCATTGCATGGACACATCTTAATATTGACTGCCATATGACTAGGAGCAGGGAATACTGGGCATATCATAAGAAAAACTGGCACGTGATATGAGTTATAAATTTGAGGTTTTTGTACAGTGTGGCATAAAGCTATTAAACTGCCTTTTAATGCAGAGTATAATGAATATGCCATTGCGTTGTTTCCCAGTTGAGGGTTCTTGTTACCTGACCTTAAAACAGCGCCTGCCACTCAATGCTTATTGCAGTACTGCTATTTGTGCTTCTGTTTTTTTGTGTTTCCATCTCAAACGTATTGTGTCCCTAAATTGCTGTCTGTTGCCATCTGCCCTGTTGCCATGTGTCTCAGCGCATGTCTTGGAGGGTTGCATCTTGAACCTCACATCACCCCATGCATTTTAGGATACGTTTGGTTTGTGGTTGGAGATGGTTGTGTCGGTGCTGCTGGGTCTGCAGCTTACTATTCAAATGTAGTATGCTGCCTTTGGTTTGTATGGTGACCAGTGCCTGTGGTGTCATTGTGGTTAGTTGTTGAATATTTTCAGATTCATACCTTCTCTCACCAGCTGCTGCTGTTTTTGTGAGTAGCTTTAAATAAAGCTGTAGGTTAAGTTGAAAACGTACACAGTTAGCAATAGATTTTCTAGGCAATAGTTTTAGTTGCACTGAATGCACCAGTTAGAAGGTGCTGTGTTACCTTAACATGCTATAAGTTTCTTTAAGTATTCTGAGATTTGTTTGATGAATTCTAAGCTCCCAATTTCTGGTGCACTGAGAGTTTTTTTTTTGTATTACGTTTTAATGATGTGTACAAGCAACAATCATAGTATGAAGTGGTTGATCTACCAAACCAACAAAACATCAATTATAGCCTAATACATACTTACAAAGTGTAATAGGTCCAAATCAGTTACACATTTTCTACAAGAGTAATCTATAGAAACTCTCGCAAGAATTTAACCAAGCTCTGTTGTCTTTCAGAAAAACAACTTTTCTTAGCCATACACAGCATTTTGGATAATTTTCCCAGGTTCTCAGTAAGTGTAGTGTAATTTCCTGTGTGCTTCATGTAAGTCTTTTTCAGCAACACTCTAATGAGCAGCAGCTTTAAGCCCCTTGCTGAGCCTGATCAGTCTAACCCGTGCATGGCTCTTCTTCTCCTACCTGATAGCAGGATAAATACAGAAATTGTTATTGTCACTTTTTACTCCTTTCAATAACTTTACTGTTATCTCTCAGTAGAGTGCTAGTAGTCTGCAGGACTATAATATGTGGATAATAACCTGCTCTGTGATTTCAATCCCTGGTAGAGGTATATCTCATGGAACTACTTGGAAGCCAAGTATACTGTGTGTCATTTTAAATCTAGCATGTCCAGAACTTGTTTAAACTTGGGGAAGTCAGCTTCTATTAGTCTTAAACATCTTACTTGGACTTAGGCAGCAACCAGATTGGCTAATTAGCTGTCCTCAGCATCGTATGTATAATTCCAAAATCTAATGGCACTTCATACGGCTGACAGCACTTTGTTTAAGACTGTGGACTGTTTTGACAGAAATTTGCACGTCATCTTAGTTGCCTAGGGTAAGGTTGCAAACACCGAGAACTGCCCTCCCTCTAAACTGTTAGTGATAAAGATCATAAATACCCCATTGTTGAACACATGGCCAATCTCTGTGCTTCCAATGGGAAACATTACGGCACTGAAATGTGGCAGCCCCTCTAATAGTGCTTTGTGGTGATATAGACCAGGTGTCTCCAACCAGTCATGCACGAGCTACCAGTAGCTCACAGATCCCCAAAGAGTAGCTCACAGCCTGGAGTTCATTTAAAAAAAAGCACAGGATGTAATTTTAACTTTTAAAGTTAAGGGAAAGCTGTGTTTAGCTTAAATTATTATCCTCAGGCTGCAGATAGCAGGGTCTGATAATGAGCAGTGTTGGAGTCAGATTTCTGACGCAGGGCAGAGAGGTAAAAAAGGTATTGAACTCTTAAATAAAATCCTTGTCAACTCAATATTGGAGGTGAGAACCAAATGATGTTTCTCAATGCTTTTAATTCCGAGAATGTTAAAATGAATCATTAAGGTAACTTCATTTTAATTTTCTCAAACCTTTTTTCAAAGTGTTGCATTTACAAACAGCAGGCCTCTTGCTTCCAGCATCCAGTAGAACACTGTGTCATATTTATAACTGAGAAATAGTCATTTTTAAATGAGAGAAAGTTAAAGTGCAGAAAAATGTTCCACATATGAACATTTTTGCACTTTACATTTTTCCCATTAAAAACAAAAAACGGTTGTTTTATTTGTGTTCTACATGTAACGGTGCCACATATGGTGAAAGGTATGCCTGTGCCAAAAGTGCATACAACATAGGATCTCGGATATCCATACACTTATATCCCATTCATATGCACATGTTCATACATTCCCAAAGCTCTCACCGACACACATGACAGCCCTGTCATAGTGCCCCTGGGCAAAGTATTTGTTCAAACCACAGCATCTGGCTCTATGGAGATTAGGCATAAAGTCAATAAAGCTGGGCTTGGAGGTTTCTGGTAATAATGTGCAAATTATTTAGCCTTTGGTACCTCACAATGATTTTCACTGATCAGAAGTAGCTCTCACTACAGAAAGGGTTGGGGACCCCTCATATAGACATTGCCTGGCCACTGTCATTGTCGGTGAACGTAGAGACGTCATATACTTTAACATGCCACCCAATTCTCATTTATCCTCTAAGATTTGGTTTTGTCCTGGAAATCACTCTGTTTTTCAAACACCTTTGTTGTGTTTTATTTTTATTGTAACATTATTCGTTCCTAAACTATGAACATGGTAAAGTGAAATGTACTGATTAATTGTCTTGAGGCGCCATAGGACGTAAGCCACAACTCACTGGCCAAGGCCAATACCATTATGTGCTGTTGCTTGTGTTACTATTCAGATGAATATGGACTCTGGTACATATTGGGTTGTTTTGGGGATTTTTTTGGAGCATATCCAATGCCATTTTCCATAAGAATAATTATTGTCTGTAGTGGCACAGTCAGCTAAAACAATGGACTGCATTGCTACCAACAGTAATTACCAGTGGCTGGAATTTATTCAAGTGTTACTTTTTAAAAAAAAAAATTTATGTTTCAACAGAGATATAGCGTATAATTTCCCGCGTACAGATTTGGACATTACAAGTATTTTTTTTGTATCCCCATAGAGGAGATTCCTGAACACATAATAAGATGCAGAATAATGAAGAAAATATGACAATATTGGAAAGCTATCTGATACTTAAGAAGAACCAGAAATGATGCCAAACAGTAATTCGAAATAGAACAACCTCAGTAAGAGGTAGAGAATCTTGTACATGACCAGACGTATCCTGCAAGAACATCAAGTGCAATCCGTCCGCTTCAAGAAGCTGAGGATATCCATGCTAGTGGTCTCAATGCATCGAAATAAATAAAAATCACAACAATTTCACTAGCAGAACACACCCAATATTAAAACATGGTAGATAACACCATTTTTCTTAGATAATTATCAGGTAGTTACAACAGTGCTCCTCTCTCTAACATGATAATATCAATGCTGGGGTGTTAGTCCAGCATAAACACTGTTTTTGACCATCAGTCTGTAGAAATAGACCATAGGTATACAAACCAGGAATTGTGAAGTATACATCTGAAAGTTCAAAGATTTTATTTTACATGCAGTGAAGAACATTATTCTAGAATATAACACCTTGGGAATGAGTTTTGTTCTTTGTGTATTTTATAAATATTGTCCAAGAAACAGATTATTTAGATAAGCTGTGAGTTTAGTTCTCTGCACACATGCTAGAAAGTTCTTAATGCAGGTTTAAGACACAGCCCCTGATAGAAAGATCATACATATGTTATCAGTCTTGCAAGAATTCCTGTAACTATTCAACATTATACATAACAGATACATTGCAAATACTAAACATATCTAGTGAATATTAAAATTCAGTAAGTGACTCAGTCGGCAAACACATTAACATGATTTATGCCAAAATATAACCGACGGTTTGACTCTAAACCCCAAATAAAAACTTACAACGTAACAGGAGCTTAGGCTTCTCCTTAGTACTAAAGTAGCATCACCAAGCTTGCATGGGGGGGCGGGACCCATGAGGACAGAGTGAATGTGGCAAGAGTGTTCATCAGCCTTCACAGCTAAGAGTTCATTAACAAACAAAAACAGAAGAAATAGCATAAAGGTTCTGTGTTTGTGAGAAGGGTTTTAATCACTCATCACCCCTACACTGCCACCAGTAACAATTCAACAGAAAATGTATTTAGCTGTAATGAATGAAAGATGACGTATAATGAGTCATCAGCTCTGTGGGGAAAATATCGAACACAGACAGCAGAAAACACAGACTCATACAGTAAAAATAGCAAGAGCTTTAGTCTTTCAGCAAACCTAACGTTCCATCAGCGAACACACACGGAAGAAAAAGCATACACCTGCAGTGAATGTGGAAACGTCTTTACTTGTGCATCAGACCTAACCACCCATTTGCAATGGCATACAGGAGAGAAAACATATACTTGCAGTGAATGTGGAAAGAGCTTTACTCGTTTATCATCTGTAAAGATACACCAGCGTGTTCACACAGGGGAAAAACCTTATAATTGCAGTGACTGTGGAAAGAGCTTTCGTACATCTACACATCTGAAGAACCACCAGCTAACACACACAGGGGAAAAACCTTACACTTGCAGTGAATGTGGAAAGAGCTTTACAGAAGCATCAGCTGTAAAGAAGCACCAGCGAATGCACACAGAGGAAAAACCTTACACTTGCAGTGAATGCGGAAAAAGCTTTAGTAGATCTGCATATTTAAAGAGACACAAGCTATCACACACAGGTGAAAAGCCATACACATGCAGTGAATGTGGAAAGAGCTTTAGTAGATCTTCGTATCTGAAGTGCCATGAGCTAACACACACAGGGGAAAAACCATACACATGTAGTGAATGTAGAAAGAGCTTTACTCACGCATCAAACCTAACCGTTCATCTGCGAAGGCATACAGGAGAAAAACCATTCACATGCAGTGAATGTGGAAAGAGCTTTACTGAAGCATCAGGCCTAGCCGTCCATCTGCGATGGCACACAGGAGAAAAACCATACACTTGTAGCGAATGTGGAAAGAGTTTTACTCAAGCAGCACACCTAACCAGCCATCTGCAATGGCATACAGGAGAAAAGCCACACACATGCAGTGAATGTGGAAAGAGCTTTACTAGATCTACGCATCTAAGGAGCCACCAGCTAAAACACAGGAGAAAAACTACACATGCAGTGAATTTGGAATGAACTTTATTCATTTACCAAGTATAAAGGTCCACTAGCACATGCACATGGGAAAAACCATACACATGGAGTGAATCTGGAAATTTCTTCACTTGGGCATCAGTCCTAACCATCCATCTGCAAAAGCATGTAGCAGAGAAACCATATACTTGCAGTGATTGTGGAAAGAGCTTTAGTAAATCCACACCTCCAAACAGTCACCATCAAACACACATGGGGAAAACATACATATTTATAGAATGTGAAAAGAACTGCACTCAATCATCAAACCTAACCATCCATCTGCAATGGCATACAGAAGAAAAAATAAATAAATGCAGTAAATGTTGAAAGAGCTTCAGTAAATCCATGTGTCTAAATGCTCTGTCCCTTAACACACAAACAGAAAAAAACACACACAAGCAGTGAATGTTTAAAGAGCTTTACTCAAGCATCAGTCCTAACCATCCAGCTTTGAAGGCATACAGAAGAAAAAACATACAGTTGCAGTGAAGGTAGAATGGGCTTTCCTAGCTCAGCATACCTAAAATGCCACCTTCAATCACACACAGGAACAGGAAAAACAACATAAAATCTGTAATATGGTTCCATCATTCATAAAATATAAGACACCTCCTGCAATCCCACAGATGCAGTAAATGTGGGAAGATCTTGCATGGTTTATTATGCATAGTGGTCAATTAGTGAACACACAAAAGCAAAAATAACATTTTGTTGTAATGGTTGTGGAAAGAGCTTTAATGCTTTTTTGCAACTACATGTGCATCAGCAAATATACACAGGAAAACCCATAAATACACATCAAATAGGGTGTATTTCGACCTGTCATGAAATGATAAAATTGCTGTTGGCAACACATCGAAGAAAATAATTCTGGCTACAGTAAATGTGGCAGGGTTTCATTTACTTTTAAGCATGCAGAATTGTAAGGGTTATGAAGAAACTTGCCAGTGTCTGTGCACTTTCTAGCTTTGGGGAAACACAATAATATGTTGAAATAAACCTGGCACTGTGGAAATTGCCTTGTGCATGTTGTAGGGTGAGATAGCTCTTCAATCTTATTATTGAGTATATTGGTAATCCTTGACATTGTTAACTATAAGGCACATGTTTCTATTCCATCCATGCGCGTGGGGATGGTGGATGTCTTAATGAATTATGTAAACATTGAGGTACAGGTATATTTTAGTGTGTAACCTTTGCTATTCTTTGTAGGATAATAATAGGTAACCATGTATTATGGTCCTGTATTTCCATCTTAATGTTTTGATGATATCATAAATCACAAGGCCAAAGGCCATGTGGTTTGTAACTAATACCAGATCCCTTAGATGGGAATGTAGGGTCATGTCATGAATATTAGATACTTTGCATTTGTTATATTACATGATGTTTTTTGTGGCAGTCGGGTTGAAAAATGTATTGTTTTCAAATGAGAATGTTTACTAAAAACGAAGTGAAGTCTGCATAAGGGAGATATTTTTAATGCTGTTCTCTGCATTAATTCAATAGAATAAGAATGGTCAGATATTAAATTTCAAGAATAGAATATTGAACCAACAAAAGACAATAGTAAAGCTCTGTAGACTGAGTTGAGGCTGTCCACTTGCAGATAAAACCCATATTTCAGTAGGCCCATGAAATGTGTCCAGAACCCCTCAATATCAGTATAGGAGCATATGACAGGATGATATGTTATTTGCTTTTCTTCTATAAAAGTATGATGTTCTTTCATTGCTCCGATCTGGGAATGTTGTATGCTTGCAAATAGAAGAGTACAATAGAAGAGTACAATATGTTAAGGACAGGATATATATCAATCTTTTTATGTATATTATTTCTTTATTTTTTGTAATTATGATGTGTAGTGTAATCATATGACACCATCTCGCAACAACTTTTCAAGTCTTAGACTTTCTTTTAAAAGCTTTTTTTTTTAATGGACTGTTAGTTTCTATTAAAAAAAGAACCATGATTACAATACCTGCAATGTACTAATATAATAAATGAAATGCTGTCAAGCAGCATTCACATGGCATTGATTCATCTGGCCATCCTCATTGTGTCCCACTATTTATATTTAACAGAAGATAATAATTCAGAATGCATTTTTGTAAACTTTTTTTTCAATGTTTGATTTCACTTTAGCATAGATATTGTCTACTTTCTGCTTTGTTGGGCAATACTGCTTAAAGGACTTCATGTTAATACATTTTACTCTTTTTAAACAGCAGTTTTTACTTTCATAGCATTCGATCTGTAGTGCACACTCTGACACAAAAATGCTTTTGGAGACATAAACTCATTCCTTTATTCCTGATAAACTTACGGAGAAGCAGCATTCACTTTCCAAGTTCAACAGACTGGACTGTAACAAACCCACCTCGGATGGGGGAAATAATTGTGCTTTTTTGTTTAAAAAAATAACTTGCTGTTCAAAGCTGTAGATCAGTGGTTCCCAACCTGTGGGCCGGGGACCCCTGGAGGTCCGCGAAGCCTCCTTAGGGGGTCCGCGGCTGCTTAAAACATTTAATAATATTAGGTCCCAGCTATCAGTAATGACTCCTTGGGGGTCCCCGGGCTCCAGTATTGATAAAATGGGGGTCCACAGAAGTCAAAAGGTTGGGAACCACTGCTGTAGATAATTTATAGCACTTCCTAAACCTTCTCCTTTCTTTGAAAAATGCTAAACTAAGTATGGGCCCATGCATTGTTCACACCGTGAACTTCCATTCTAACTTGATACAGTCTTCTCTCAGTTGACATTGATTTCTGTGCTGCGAATGAGGGTCCAGTTAGGAGATCGTGTTAACTATCTGCCACACTGGAGAGTTTTACTCTCTCTACAGAAGGTAGCTCTGTGGAAGACCCAATATAATATGCAAATTATTTTTGTTTCATTGTATTTGTTGAATAAGAAAGCTGTTATTCAACAAATACTTCATGGTGATGAGGCCTTTTCTCTGAAATATTGCCTTTGAAACTACTGCTAAATGTTAAATAAAAAGTCCTAATCATGTAAATATGTATGTTGATGCACAGGATGTAATATGTTGTGTATGTTGGAAGGGGGTTATGCCTTTCGGGTTGGGAAATTGTCAGTTATTCATCCATCAGCAAAGTTAATAGGTAACAAATTACCCTCAGCAGCTTTCCATTGTATGATTTGTCATGCTGTACTCTCGTGTGAATTAGTTATTGGCAGTGTTATGTAACCATAACCAAAGCACAAGAAGTTACATCTGTGCAATGGGGTGGGTTGCCAGAGAGCTGCTGCCCAAGGTGACCACACTGCACTAAGCTCCTGTGGCCAGAGTCTAAAATCCACCTCCATCCTACATGCTCAAAAACACCAAACAACGGCATACCCAAGTAGCGTGCTTTCTGCTGATTCTGGAAAGCAATAAATCTGCTGCCTGGATGGACAGGTGGGCCTGGATCACCTCTGTCTCAGTGTGACTGGTGCTGATGCTGAGGCCAGGGAGGTTACTTGGCGTGACCGCAGAGCTGAGCAAAGATGGGGATCATCAAGCTAGTCCTGCCCTAGTTGCTCATGATGGCTGAGCGGTCTAATGGAATGAAGAGGGCCAGGCAATAATTACATTTGGCAGCAGTACACCTCCATGTGTGTTCCAGCAGAGGGGCCATCATTGAGTGGCCCTCTGGCAGAGCCCTGCAATGGTGACAGCCTGATTGGGCCTGGAAGAGCTCATGGGTGGACTTCACTGACCTGGGCAGTGGCACAGATCACCATCATCTTCTGGCCAGCATCTTTGTGCCCTGTTGAAGGTGGGAGACAAAATGTATGAGAACACAGCTACGAAAAGCAAACACAGGAGGACTAGGTTATCACTGGGTCCTATAGTGTCTAGGAAAGAATTGGCGTGACCACTCCAGAATGCTCATTGGGGCCCCACTTTATGCTGCGTGTCACAAAACCAGATTCTGACAACAGCAGAGTTGCATATGTCCACTACTTGCAAGTGCTAATGAGTATCGTTACATACTTAACCTGTCGGAGTAATGGTGCATTGCTGGGCCTGTGTCCACAGTGTTGAGGCTCTGTGGGCCACAGGGATTATACCTCACCTAGGTGAAAATGAGATTGAACTGCTGAACCCAATGTTGCCCCGCTCTTGAGGGTTGTGTTTAGTACCAGTATCAACCAAGAGACTCAAAGCCTGGTTATGAATGGATCAGTTAGTTCTGACCATTTTCTAAAGTCCTGATTACACATGGGATGAAATTATGAGATGAAAGCTATTCAAGTCTTGCAGTAATTTTCAGATGTGTTAAATACCTCAAGGTCCGTTACATTTCAAGCTTGCTGAAATTTGAGAGGGTAAATATGTGCGTTCATCATTAGGCTGCTTCGCATTCGTCTGGCACTGCAATGCCCAACAGGCCCTGCAAGAGGGCTCCTGGCTGGCAGAGGATAGTAGGTTGCGGGCAAGACACTATGTGGGACCAGTTTTTTCCTCTGCTAAGTGTGGTTCCCTACCTAGCCCTAAGGGGCAATACTGAATCTCCAGCAATATTGGAACCCATCTGTCCTGTGCTGCAGCAGGTATAGATCACACACATTGATTAGGGGAATTCATCTTGCAGATTTTGAATCCAAACTAGGTGTAGGGTAGGGATTAACCTCTTGGTCCTGAAAAAATCCCAAAGGTCCAGTCAGGGCATAAGGCATAAAAAATGTTGACCCTACGTTTCTCATTTTGAAGCTGTTGAGGTCCATTAAACCTTGCAACAGCCTTTTTTTTTTCTTTAAATCTCTGTTAAGGTGAGCACCTCATGTAAATTAATTTGGTACCCCTTAGACAGTTTTAATCAACCTAGCACCCAACCCTACACTCACTATACCCTCAAGTACACTCATCATTGTGGCAAAGGATCAGAAGATCTCTGATAAAGAGCCCCCCTGCGGGGCCCGTTGGACATTGCAGCACTGGCCCAACAAGGAGCAGGCCAATGATAAAGCAATATGCCACTTTGGGTGTGTGAGGGCTCTTTCTTCTGACCACTCTGATCCTTTGATCTGGTGATTCAGCCCCTTCTCTGGTTCTAACTGATAACTTCACATTTCCATAGGAACAGCATTCCTTTCTTGCATCCTTAGAATATTAACACAGACCTGCACATTCACCATCATAATGGCGTGGCTCTCAAATATCACAAATGAGCATCATCTTACTTGACCATTGCAACCAGAATCTGAGGACTTGGGAGCCCTAACACTGATGAACCCGTTAGTCACAGGAAAATGACTACCACACCTCACTAACACCCTATGCAGTTGGGGGGATAGCAGAGTTTTATCTCATCCGACACTGAAACAAGTGAATCGCCTGAAACCAAACATGGTTAAATCAGATCAGTGCTAGTACAAATTGTGCTTCAAGCACACAGGTGTGATGAAGCATGGAAAAACAGATACGAGGTGGGTGTTACATCCCTCAATGGCAAGCTGGACACAGCCAGTATTTTTTTTTTTTATAAAGAACTTTATTGTTGTTTTTTGCAAAAACGAACACAAAGTAGGTCACACTCCCACTCCCTCAAGCATGATGCCATGCAATATCGTTCATTTGACACAGATAACACTGACTCATGCTGAGCAGTAATTATTACTAACTGTGACAGATCGCCCCACACTGAGCTCCTTACGGCCCAATCCCGGAACCCACAACCCAGGAGGCCTCCCACTTCCCCCACACTCTTGTATTTGGTCGGGCACCCTCTTGCTTCATACACAGGTTTTTTCCGCTAGGCACACAAGTCTACTCCACAGTGCCACTTGGTCATTGTTGGCACCGCCTCCGCTTTCCTGTCAGCCACAATGTCTCTTTTGGCCACCAAACAGGCCACTCCCAGGAAAATCCGATCAGCTCTGCTAGACCCCACTCCCTCCATGACCCCCAGTAAGAGCAGCAATGGGGCCGCGGCCACATCCACTTGCAAGACCCTTGTAATTTCAGTCACCACTGCCTGCCAGTAGGAGGCACTACTCGGGCAGGTCCATACCATGTGGTAAAAGTCAGCGTCAGGGTCAGTGCAGCGGGGACAGTCAGCACAGGAACGGAGGCCCGCCTTATACAGTCTGATGGGCGTGAGGTATGCCGTATGTAGGTAGTATGTCTGCAAGGCGCGAAAACAGATGGCCATGGTCAGGGCCCTAGGGGCCATCAGCTCTTTCCTCCAGTCCTCCTCATCCATGGGGCCCAACCACTCCTCCGACTTAGATTGTCCAGTGACAGAGCTGTGTTGGTAATTAGAGAGTGGTAGATCTGCGACAACCCCCCCAACCCAGGCCCGCCATCAGTACCTTTGCCTCCATGGGACTGAACTCGGGGAGGGGCTCGCCAGCCCGGATATACACACGTAACGCATGCCGGAGTTGTTGGTATTTGTGGAACTGGGTCCTATTAAGCAAATAATGCCGCTGAAGCTCCTCAAAGGACCGCATATGAGACCCCTCCCAGACATCCCCAGGTAGTGAGATTCCTATAAGGTCCCATTTTTTAAACCCTTCCAGGGCCGAGACCTCCGCCAACCATCTCCTGTGCCACAGCGGGGTCTGCTGGGTGAGGCGGGCCCACCAACCGGTTACTCTCTGAGCCTCACGCCAGCCCGACACAGACAGTATTAGAGCTGTACTACTGGACCTGAACACTGGCCTGTCCCTCATAGATGGAAAAACGTCTTATAGACTGTGCGCATAGACCAGCGGTCTTCAAACATTTTAATGCCACCCCACCCACACTCCATCAATGGAAATACAGATCATCAGGCCTCCTGAATTTTTCACAGTTATTCTGTTAAATTGACAGCGTTTAAATATGTCTAGATGTATTTAAACATTGTAGTTAAGTTCTGTTACAGTTTTAAAAATGCAATCAAATACATGATTGCCAAATATACTATTCAGGTCAGGCAGGCATTACTAACATGTAAAAGTTGCCACAGTGTGATTATTAGAAATGGGGACAGAGTTTTGAAGAATATTTGGAACCCCCTTCCCTTTTGACACCTACTCCCAGACAGGATATAAATGATAAAATATGTTAGTGATGGCTCATTCGAAAGTAGTTTACTGCTGCTTTTTTCTGCTTAAAACAAAACACTGTTATCAGCATGATGCTTATTTTGGCCAATGCCTGGCACCCACCCCTTGGGATCACTTTAGGGCTCCCATAGGGGGCCCCATCCCCCAGTTTGAAGACTCTTGGCGAAGACCATCTAAAGGAGAGAATGGACAAACGAGCAGAGAGAATTGACATCCAACTAACCAAACATAGTAAACAACTGGCTGAAATCAAAACTAAAAACAGATTTGGAAGCCCACGCAAGAAGAAAGAACCTGCTGACACTCTGCATCCTCAAGGCCATGAATGCAGGCAAAACAGAAACTATTGTGGAGATGATACTGGCAGAATTATTCAACAAATATGCTTTTTTTCAGAGGTCTTTATTGTGGAACATACATATCACATGCGTTGGCATCACACGCCTCCAGGCGCTCCACCATGTGCCATTATTGTGCGCCTCTTAAACTGTTGTGACAGGGACCCTGCACTCCACATTGCCCAATAAAGGAAGCATCTCCTTTAGCAGAACTGCTCAGAATTGTTGTTTTTTGATTTCACTCTTGCTGCAATGCCTAATATGAGATTGCAACTGTGTGTATGATCATGTGGCAGAGACAATGGGATAGTTTCCATATAATGTTACATTGCATTAATATGTTAGTTGTTTCGGATCCACTTTGATAGACTCTAGGGCTGTAAGAAAGGGTGTAGGGCTGCGATAACAGGATGCCCCTAAGCATACACGCCTTTTTGTTCTTTCATATGGCTTTCATGGGTGAGTGTGATAGTTCACTGACCAATTGGATGTGGCTGTTTTGGGCGGGGGTTTGATTTGGTCATTTTTAAGTTTTATTCACTAAACTGAACATGCCATAGCAGATTGTGAATTACACCACATGACCAACATGGGATTGCAGAACTCTTATGTGGTATCCATACTCACCCGCCAATGATAGTGCAGTGTATGAAACAATCCCTTGCAATTTGTTATAGAGCTCCACTCATGGAATGTAAGGGGCCATTTCTGATAGAGACTTCCAGCTGCAGATTCCTTGCCTTGGAATATTCCTCAGGTGTCAGACTGGATTCAGAACTTTATGAGCAACACCTCTGCTCGCCAGCAGCTGACATCGAGTGGCTCAGCATCAGCTGTAAGTCAACTGCGCAGTGCCTATTTAGGTGCCACCCTAGTACGTTGATCTCAGTTCTGTCTACTTTTGGACAACTTTTTTTAGCATTTTGTCAAACCTTTTTTGAGACATTGTCTCCCACTGTGTGTATGGATGTCCCCCAAAGAATTAGTGGGGTTGAAGCCCTGTAGTCTCTCTGTGACAGACTCTTCACCTGCTTTGCCTTTGGTGCTTTGATCGGACCATGACTCCAAGACTTATGAGGCCTGCCGCCCATCAACCCTAAGGTGCTGATGGAGCATTCCTTGAAGCTCCTGGTCTCTCAACACCAGTCACTTCCACAATGTTCCCGTTCACAAGGAAAGTCCAGGGACCGTTTGCAGAGCCATCCAGGCATTCATCGTTGCTATCATAGTCATCAGATAAGTCCCACAAGAACTCCAAAAAGTCAAAGAAATCGAAGCGCTCTTAGAGTTCACTGAGCTGATCCAGATCTTCAGACGAGGTGCAGGTAAGACATCACTGTAGGCCCCACTCTCACACTGAGCCTTCATCTATGTCCAGTCCACATCTCCTTCAGTTTGCTGTAGGTGGAGTACCCCTGGTCAACTCTGATATTTTTATGAAGCCATGTACCTCATATCTGGGTGGGCCGACCCCTCTGGAGCACTTTCGGGCCTCATGTGTTCGGTGCCAGGTGGGCCTCCTGGATCAGGAACCACTCCAATCATAAGTCCGTACATGAACCGTTGTACCCCCATGGCAGCAACCCCATGATCATACCTGAAACAAAGCTAAAATCAGCATTGCATGACATTAATTCCGCTGGAACTTCACCTTCCGAGATGGAGCCAGGGCCTGCTTTTGTTTGACAGGCATGGGGAGGAGTATAATTGAGGAGGATCCTTACGGTTACACCACCCCCCTTGATGAGGATAGAGATATCGTGTCTGAGGAACTGGCAGATGCCAGTAGTCAGGGCACCATCCCTGACACTGGCCTGGTCTCTCCGCCTACTGTGGTTATGGAGAAACAGGCTTCTTTTGCTGTGGTGGTGAAAAGGGTGAATGAGGTCCTGGGCCTATGCTGCCTTCAGTGGCAATCAAGACGAACGTCTTGACGGAGAAGCTTCAACTTGGAATTAGCCCTTCAGAACCTCCCCTCCCTTTTAATGAAGCCCTCACTGATGTCCTGCTCAGAGCCTGGGCGAAGCCCTGCAATGGGGCAAATGTTCACAGGGCAGTTGCCTGCCATCACTTTACTCGTAGGGACCCAGCTTTCCCCACCCAGCACCCCATTCTGAAGAGTCTGATTGTCCAGGGCTCCACAACCAAGGTCAACCCTGGCACGTTCCCTGCCACACCTCCAGATGGGGAATCCAAGAGTCTGGACATCTTTGGCTAGAGGATATTCTCTTCCTTCAGCCTTGCACTGTGGTTGGTGAACACCGGGTGCCTTGTGGGCTACTACACCCACATGGTTTGGGATTTGATTGCTCATGTGCTGCACATGGTCTAGGACAAGGACTGATGCTAGGCAAAGCGATTGTGGCAGTAGCACTTAGGTGCCTCTACTATCAGAGGTGCACTGGCTTTTCAGGGGATGTCCAGGTATCTCTTATAGACATGCCCTTCGATGGCAACCTCCTCTTGGGTGACAAGGCAGATTCAGCACTGTAGCACTTCAAGGACAGCAGGTTCAGCCAGGTCCTTGGGCCTCTCCATGCCTCAAGCCAATCACATTCTGCCTTTTACAGCTACATTAAAGGGGCTACTAGCCACCATAGTCTGTGTATATATGTATAATATATATAATTGTGTGGGTGTGGGTGTGTGTATATGTATATCTATCTATAACATACATATATCTCCTAGTGAAAAAGCATTTTTTGACTTGCTGATTTATCTTTGACGCGGGTTAATGAATCTTCCTGACATTTTCCAAAAGTATTCAACACTCACTTCATTAGCTGCCTGGATTAATTCCGATATGGTTTCTAAATAGGACTACAGCCCAAACCACTGGGTGGAATTAAACCATATTTGGCAGAAAGGTAGCTCTCATCCCGATAGCAACCAGGAGGTGTTGGGAGCCATCTTGGAACTCGGCTTCGGAAAAGAATAATAAAAAAAAGAAAAGGGGCCAGGGTAGGAAAACCCTGATCTCTTAGCTCTGGTGTTGGGATGCGATGGATCAACAGATCCTTCAAAACATAAAAAAGACAAAGAAAAACAAGCATGGGGTCCAACGCTAGTTTTGAAAAAAGACCCCGGGCAGGCCAGGTCCCGGGGGCATTATTATAAAAATAAAAAAAAGGGGGGTGCACAGGGTCCCCCCTCCTGAGGCTCTAGGAGCCCTGGGGACCACCGTCTCCCTGGTGTTAAATCTCAGGAATAGTGGGGCAGCCTGACCGCCCCCCCCACCCCACCCTTAGTCCCGGGGCTAAATCACTGTAATTGGAGGTGGGGGGAGACTGCGAGGGCCCTTGGGGACCTCCACCTGCCTGAGTCCAAATGAGCAGTAATGGGGGTGGGGGGCTCGTAGATCCCCCAGGCCCCAGAGACCACCCCTCGCTGGGTCCAAAATAAGTTTTGAAAGTCGGAGTGGGGCATCGTGGCCACCTCCTGGGCCATATATGGCCCAGGGTCCACCACCTACCAGGATCAGCCCGTGAACAACAAAGGAGGTGGTTAAACTGCCCCTCTCCTGGAGACAACGGTGGCCCTGTGGACCGGCACTGAAGTGCCTGCACTTCGGCTTTTCTCTTTGCCTGCCTCAAAAACTCATTCAAATACACTGCTTATAGGGCCCCATATGTCAAAATTAGAAGCGCAGAGACTTAGACGAAGAAAGGTTTGTGATGGGTGAATTTGATCCTCAAGATGATCCAAGTTATTGGAACAATGATAATGATGACCATCCATCCCTAAACCCCACTTATAAGAGCCTGAAAGATGTAAGTGACTAAGATACATCTCTGGAATGGGCGCTAGTATCTCCCTCAGGCATTCCGCCTCCAAAAAGTCACCTCATACCATTCTGTACTAAGGAATGTAGGAGGCTGGCTCTCTATGTAGTGTGCAAAACTAGGCACACTGTGCAGGGGGTCCAGGCAACCACATGTTGGTTTCCAGAGGTAAAAATTAGACCACCTGATGCCCCAGTTTGTAAGGTAGCTGGTCGAGCTGTTAGACTAATCCAGGAGATGTGCTAAGTATTTGCTGTACTCACATATCCAATCATGCACCACACACACTCAATGAATAACTCAAGACCAAATATTATAAAAAATACTTTAGACTTTTATATAAATTTTAAGACCAAGATCTTTAAGATACGTTAAGTACTTTCTGAGATATGACTGTTCAAAGTTTTGTTAAAGTTAGCTATTCTGTGCGTAATTACGCACCATTGGAATCAATAGGCAGTCACTTTCAAAAATGCATTAACAATCGTACAATAGAGTTACCAGTCTCTTCTTTTGCAGGGTGGTCTCAGTAGTCGGTGGGCACACTGTGCCCGCTGCAGAGCCTCGGGCGGCTCCCGGTTCCGGTCGGGAGCAGTGTTGGAAAGTCTCTTGGCACAGGGCCACCTGGAAGGGCCACTTGGAAAAGGAGCTGATTTGCAGATTTAAAGTTGGTGCCTGGGGGTCCCCTTGGGCTATTTTCTTGCCATTCAACATGGAGGAAAATGAAATGAAGGGTCCACTTCGCCTTCAAGCCCCTAGGGGTAGTGCATGCTCAGTAAGGCCACTCCTCCTACCCTTTGTGTGGTTTCCTGCCTTTGCTCCATCCAGAAGTGGGGGTTGACAAAGGGGAAAGCCATCTGCTGCTAGCAGTAGGCCTGGGGGGCTCGAGTTTCAAGGGCGGTAGCCCTTTGAAGCTCACTGCCAGGGTAGTGCACGTTCCTGAGGGAGGGGACGTTAGCTCCCCCACCCAGGAAGGGCTTTTTTTTTTTACAAACCAGAGAGACCGGGCTCTCCCGCAGGTTTGTATATTGGCTGCGTGGATGTGACAGGCTTGCTGGAACTAGTCAGCAACCATGCCAGGATAGTTTGTTTTTGCATGGGGCACCGCTAAGGTGACCCCTGGGTACATTTTATAATAAATCTAGTACTGGTACCAGTTTTGATTTATCATTCTGAGTTGTTTGAACCCTGGGTTGTTTTGTATCAGAGTGGCCAATATGTAGCTGTGAAACTCTTGTTGACCAGTGCCCAGCACACCCAGCACATGTATTAAAATGGCTGCTCTGTCCACTCACTATGTCCCAGGTTTGTCAAGGACACAGTGGGAGCATATTGCTCGTGCAATTATGCCCTCACATATAGTATGGTGCACCCTGCCTTAGTGCTGGAAGGCTTGCTAGAGGGGTGTCTTACCCATAACATATGCAGTGTAGGGTGGACATGGCACCTAGGGACTGTGTCATGTCGAGTGTGTATTTTTAAGTTTGCACCAGGACACTCACCCTACTATGGCAGTGCTGGGTGCACCTGGATTCCTGGCCCTTGAGGGTGGCACAATCAGTGCTGCTTCCCTCAGGGGCTTACCCATAGTACTGCATGCCCTGGGTACCTTAGTACCTTTTACTAGGGACTTACAGTGGTAGCTAAAGGTGTATCCAATTACTTTTACAATGTTTTAGGGAAAGAACACTGGCACTGGGAACCTGGTTAGCAGGACCCTAGTGCACTCCAGTCCAAATTGCATTCAGAAACCAGGCAAAAAGGGTGGGGGGCATTGCAGCAAGGAGCCAGTCTCTCACAAGGAAAACTGCTGACATGTTGGAAATAAATCTTTCATTCCTCTATGCATTCATCTGAGCCTCTTCTACCATTCAGTGAGGCAGTCATTGAGCCTGTCCTGGAAATTTCAGAAAAAATACAGCTACCTCTACTACGGTCTCTAGATCACCCACAAAAAAGATACATATCAGCACCGAGAGATCGCACATTTCCACCAGCTCACCCTTTTCCTGAAAGCTTAGTGGTTCAGGCCTCATGTTCATCCAAAACTACCCCTGAATAATTTCCCTCAACCGATAGAAAATATAAAAAGATGGAGCATATTGCAAAGGAAGTTTTCTCAGCATGTATTATGGCACTAAAATCGCTCAATTCCTCTTGCTTGCTAGGCAGATATTACATGCTGCACTGGATGCTGCCCAAGCGGTCACCCCAACCTCTCAGGAAATTCAAGGGGGCACTTCTCGGCGAGTTAGTTCCAAATGGACAAATAGCAACCAAACACATTATCCCATCAGGCCTGGATATGGCTGATTCAGTAGCCAGGGTTATGGGTTCCCTTCTGCGCAACTCTTGGCTCAGGAACTCTGGCTTCTTGCAGGATGCCCAACAAACATTAATCCACCTACCATTTGATGGCTCTTGACTTTTTGAAACAAAAGCCAATTCTTCTCCTGAATGATTTAGGGATAGCAAAGCAACAGTTAGATCATTAGGTTTTCAATTAGGAGACTATAGACTGTACAAAAACGTAGAGTTTTTAGCTTGGAATTCTGTTTTCGGAGCAGACAGCAATACATCCTGCAACAGTCAAATCCACTTTACCTGTAGCAAAGGGGATGTGGTCAAGGATGAAAATTAGCTATTCTTTTCCTCCTCCTCCTCGGTGACAGCAGAGAAGCAGGCTCAGGTCTGTTACATCAGATCATTTTCAAACAGTTGGAGGACAGGTATCCCACTTTCTTAAAAAATGGAAGTCACCACCCTTTTCTACCCTTCCAACAAAAGCTCCATCCAGTATCTCCCAGATTAGACTCCTCACGGCTCAAACATTTGCAAATAGACCACAGGAAGTCCATTCCTTTTCTACATAAGGGTGCAGTGAGATTGATTACAGAGCAGGTAAACGGACAGGGATGCTATGGCAGATATTTTCTGATTCCAAAAAAGGATGGTGAGTTACACCAACCTAGACCTCAGGATTTTGAACTGGTTGCTCAAAAAGGAGGAGTTCAAAATGCTGTCCCAGTGCGCAGCTCCTTCTAGCGAAGAATGTGGAAGGTTGGATGGTTTCTGTCAATCTACTAAATGCCTGTTTCAAAATTCCTCTCCTGAGATTACACAGACAGTATCTCCTCTTCACTGTAGTATCAGAACACTATCAGTTCAAAGTCCTGCCGTTTATCCTCACTTTCTCACCAAGAGTCTTCTCAAAGGTAGCAGCTTCCTCGGAAGGAAGTGAATTTCTATATTCTCTTACCTGGGTGACTGGCGAATCAAACCCAAGACCCCCGATTTGCTGATTCACCACTTGCAAAAAACCACTCAACTTTTGTATGAACTCTGCTTTTCGGTCAACAAAGCCAAGTCTCACCCTATGCCCTCTTCGCATACTATTGATAGGGGCATTATTGGATACCACATTGAGTTTAGCCTTCCCTCTAATTCAGAGGATTCAGGATGTTTCTGAATGGAGGGATCATTCCATTTCCGACTGTCTTGGTAGGTGTTCTGTTTTACTGTGTTGGAGGTCTGTAGGCATGCATAAAGATCTCGAGCGACACAGCAGTGGATCTGCAATGGAGGAACATAAACAAAGCCTGCATCACGGAAAACCATTTTACCCTCTTCCTCCAGTGGCCACAGTTATTACAGATGTCTCTACCCTAGGATGGGAGCCCTTGTGGAGGAACTGGAGATTAGAGGCCTACATATCAATCTGTTGGAATTACAGGTGATACTTCTAGATCTCAAGGCTTTCCTTCCTTCACTGTGCTGCCTGTCAATCAGGCCAAATCTTGACAGACAACACAACAGCGATGTGATACACCAACAAACTGGGAGGAGTGGGGTTGTCTCTTTGGTGCAGAATCTATGCAGCTTTTATCCTGGGCTGAGGACCACCAGATTTGTGGGGTAGCAAATCAAATGGCTGGAGTTCTCAATGTACAAGGGCATCTTTCAGTTATGAGGGACTCCTCTTTTGGATCTACTTTCACTCAAGAAAACATTTGCTGTCCAAAATTGTGTGCCTCCGAAGCAGGGCATCTAGGGGGACGTGTTTCACCTCAAGTGGACTGCTCCACTCTTGTACGCATTTTCTCCCATACTTTTAATTCCTCGAGTATTGAGGAAGGTTCATTTAGAACAGCCCCAAGTAATCCGAATCGCCCCGGACTGACTGAGAAGGATGTGGTACACAGACCTTGTTTATCTCTCTGTCCCTTCTGTCCCATCTTCCAACACGTTACACCTTCTGTCATAGTCACAAGGGTAGGTTCTACACCTCAACCTCCAGAGCCTCCAACTGCATGCCTGGATACTAAGCATGGCAACCTGTATGCTTTCTCTACCACCTGAGGTGGTGGCGATCAGTCTCTCTTCTAGACGACTGTCTGCCACTCTGTGTACTCTGGTAGATGTTCTAGATTTGTAAACTGGTGTGCTGATAAATCCATTAAAGCCTATTAATCTGACATTCTATCTTTTGACTTCCACTTCAGTTTGAAAAGTAAAAGGTTGCTTGTTTGCCTTAGCGGCTTTACCACACTTACCAGATCAACCCTCACTGTTTAAATCCCCAATTGTTTTACAATTTCTAAAGGTTTTTACAAATAGTTACCCTCCTTCTCCTTTTATTATGCCTCAGTATGACCTACATTGTATTCGTAGTTTCTTAATTTTCTCCCATAAAACCCCTTCACAGTTGTCCCTTGAGGCTGTTATCCTTCAAAATTATTTTTCTGATTGCAATGACATCAGCAAGGTATGTCAACTATAAGTGCTGAGTGTAAAACATCCCTTTACCACCTTCTTTCCTAACAATCTGGTATTAAGGACCAGAAGTGCCTCCCTCCCTAAAGTGGTTACTCCCTTTCACATAGATCAGTCTATTACACTTTTCATCTTCTATCCTCCTCTCTGTTCTACGAAGGAAGACTACATGCACTTGACCCCAAAGAGTGACCTGCTTCTATATTGACAGAACCAGAGAATTCAGATCAACTCTTAATCGAATACATAGGGAAAGTGACAGGATAAAGGATTCACAACCCAACACTCTCAAGATGGATCATACAGTGTGTCAACATCTTCTACTCCATAGCTTAGAAGGAGCCACCTGAAGGGATTTGTGCCCATTCTGCCAGAGCTATATCACCTACTTCTGCCCTAGCTAGAGGTGTTTCTATAGCAGATACATACAAAGCAGCAACTTGGTCCTCTCTTCACCCATTTGCAAAATACTACTGTTGGGATTTGGAAGTGTGAAGGGACAGTCACTTCGCTCGCTCAGTGTTCTAGCACTTCTTGGTTTAGTCAGCAGTGCTCCCACCTCCTAGTGTGGTACGGCTTGGGAAGAATCTGCAGATAGACCCATCAGAAGAACAGTTACCTACCTTCGGTGACTCTTGCTGGTGGATACAAAGGCCCATATTTATACTTTTTGACGCAAACCAGCGCTGGTTTGAGTAAAAAAATTTACCGCCGGCGAACACCATTCAAACGTGCTAGGTGGGCACCTTATTTATGGATTGACGTTAGCAGGCGATGCGGCGTGGTTAGAGTAAAAAAAATAATTACTATAACCGGGCAGCACAGGCGTACGGAAGAATGGGGGTTGTGCGTCAAAAAATGGTGCAAGTCAGGTTAGAGTAAAATATCATGGCTCTAACCGGACTTGCACCATATTTTGATGCACAACCCCCATTGAAAGGACTCCTGTCTTAGCAAATATGCCCGGTCCAATCGCCACCGCAGCCCTTAAAACTGCTGTAAAGAGACCCTCAATCTTGATCCGTTTTCTTTTGTGTAACTCTTCACTGTAAAAACATCTTTTGACATTCTCCCCTGCATGTTCTTAAGTTAAAAACTGTAACAATGAAGTGTGGACTTTGTTTTTTAACAATACATTTAATTGGGTTTTTAACAATAGATACAGATAAAACATTTCTTATATAATCTGTCATTGTGTATACATAATATGTCTTCAAATGATGGCCAGCTCGGTCAGCCTAAACAATCCTCTCTAGATGTGTCCTGTACATTCCAAGACCCACCCCCTCGGCCATCATAGAAGTCTACCAGTTCCATAGGCCATTATTTCACCATACATGGTCCAGGTCTGCCCACAAGAGGGCTCAAGGAGGATATCCCTGTACAGGCACCAGCCCAACCATATTTTATAATGTGTGTAGACACAGTCTAGCCCCATAGACATGGTGTTTATGATTCATGCAGTGGTCTGGCCCCTTCTTCCACCAAAGGGAGTTCTGCATTTGTACATACATTGGCGATATTCCTCTTGGCCACCACCAGGCCCCACCATAGGAAAACCAGTGTGTATCCGTTACTGTCTGTGTCAGTTGTAATGTGCAGGAGGACTAGCTTTGGACCTTTAGAGAGCTGCCCAGCCAATCATCCTCCCCCAGCACAGAAGCACCCCTTCCCAAAAGGGAGCCAACTTTTCACAGGTCTAAATAGTATGCATAAGGTCTCCTTTTTGAATAGAGCATCCAAACAGTTCATTTGTGAGAACAAACCCGTCTTCAACAGCACGTCACATGTGTATTAGGCCCTATGCCGGTATTTCAGCTGTATGGCTCTATACTGTGACACAGTCACCGCTTCCCAGTGGGACACCCCTGCTTTCCAGTCATCTAACATCAGAGGGCCCATTTACCATTTTCACTCCTCCTGCAGTTGGCAAAAAGAGGCAGATGAAAAATTTGCTAAAGAGCTATAGACTGCTGAGATCTTATGACCTCAATTTCTCCATTAAAACTTTAACCACCCTCATGCAATAGTTGGGGAACTCATCCATGTCTGTTATGTGAGGAATGAAAGGAATTGACTACAATCAAGGTTATATTCACTCATTGAACTCTGACTGATTTCAATGTAACTCAACATAACATCCCCCAACTTTGATATTGCATCCCACCACCGGAGTCCCTGTAACGCAGAGAGCTTCCCCAGCCAATAACCCAATACCTTGTCATACGACGTATCCAAAGATCTAATATCTCCATTCCAAACCTGAAACACCATTCTCACGACTAGAGAGAGAGAGAAGAAGGGGTCTTTTTCCCATAAAGTAGGTGGGATACTTCTGTCCTCCACATCAACTGTTTGTCAGAGGCAAAATGCTGGGCTGCCCGAGATATCAAACTACCATTCATTTATAATTAAATGGGATGCCCTATGATATGAAGCCACTATAGCCGCTATACCTCCCTCGTACATGGATTTGAAGCATTTTGACAGAGCAATTCTGGGGAGGGTTGGTAGTTCCCTGGAAAATCTTGCAAGGCAGCGTCCATTCAAGTGAATAGGTAGCAGGGAATAATAGATGGATAATTCTGTAGTTGGTATAATAAGTGGTGATACATTACCATCTCAAAAAAAAGCGGAGTATCCTAAGAAGGACACGGAGTGCTGACCAGAACCCAAGGGCCCTGGTCAGGTGATCCAGCTGTGGTTGAATGTTTCTGTCACAGGCCCTCTGCACATCCTCTGTAATGTATACCAAAGGTATTTAAATCTGTCAAGACCTGAAAGCCGCCCGCCCTTTCTAACAGTGAAGGGGGGCATCCTGTGAGATACACAGAGGATTTGTCTTGATTGAAGATGACGCACAGAATTTTCCTAGGATTTCGAGGACCCGCGGTCCTGACTGCTGAGGTTCTTCAAGGAATGTCAGGATCTCATCAGCATGTAATGCTTGCCTGTCTGACAACTCCGAGGCCCATTCAAGACCCAGAACAAGTGCGTCAACACTCGGCTAATTAGCCATGCAGCGTGATATCATTGTTCTTTTTTCTTTCCACTTAGTCACATGGGTTCACCAGCCACCCTGCGCAGCACGCACTCTTCGACCCATCGATTCATCGAGAGTGGGGCTGTCTACCCTCCGTCTGGTTTGTGTTATGCAAACCTGGCGCACGGCATTTTGGTGATATTTACTTTCTAAGGCAAATTAGGATTTTCATTGAACTTTGGCCAAAGTGATGACAAGTAGCTCTCTCTGCTACATTGCTTCAGGAGGATGTCCCAGGGTGGTATATGAGTGTTTCCATGCAACCATTTTTGGGGTGTGATGCAAATAATTCTTTATTAGCGGATTCAGACAGAATTACTTTTATGTTATGTGTTAGTTTGGTTTGTACAGACAAGAATAATGCCACTTTCTCTTACAAAATATCGTATTTTAGCATTGCTGCAAAGCATTTAATTTGTGCCAGTTTTATTAAAACAAACTAGAAATCTATTAACAATTTTTTCCTCAAGCATAGAATTTATTTTAGGAGTAGATTTGAGAAGTGAATTTCTTTGTAGGCCGGGTACATTTCACTAGCATGTTCTGTAAATAACTCCACACGCCAGCACTATGATGCATTGCATGGACCCATCTTAATATTGACTGCCATATGATTAGGAGCAGGGGATACTGGGCGTATCATAAGAACAACTGGCACGTGATGTGAGTGATAAGTTTGAGGGTTTTGTACAGTGTGGCTTAAAGCTATTAAACTGCCTTTTAATGCAGAGTATAATGAATGTACCATTGCCTTGTTTCCCAGTTAAGGGTTCTTGTTACCTACTCTTAAAACAGCGTCTGCCACTCAATCCTCATTGCAGTACTGCTATTTTTACTTTAGCTTTTTTGTGTTTCCTTCTCAAATTTATTGTGTCTCTAATCATTGCCTGTTGCCGTCTGCCCTGTTGTGATTTATCTCAGAGCATGTCTTGGAGGGTTGCATCTTGAACCTCACATCAGCCCATGCATTTTAGGTTACGTTTGGTTTGTGGTTGGAGATGGTTGTGTTGGTGCTGCTGGGTCTGCAGGTTACTATTCAAATGTAGTATGCTGCCCTTTGGTTTGTATGGTGATCAGTGCCTGTGGTGTCATTGTGGTTAGTTGTTGATTTTTTTCAGATTCATACCTTCTCTCACCAGCTTCTGCTGTTTTTGTGAGTAGCTTTAAATAGAGTTGTAGGTTGAGTTGGAAACGTGCACAGTTAGCAGTAGATTTTCTAGGCAATTAGTTGCACTGAATGCACCAGTTAGAAGGTGCTGTGTTCCCTTAACGGACTATAAGTTTCTTTAAGTATTCTGAGATTTGTTTGATGAATTCTAAGCTCCCAATTTCTGGTGCATTGACAGGTTTGTTTGTATTACATTTTAATGATGTGTACAAGCAACAAACATAGTAGGAAGTGGTTGATCTACCAAACCAACAAAACATCAATTATAGCCTAATACATACTTACAAAGTGTCCAAATCAGTTACACTAATTTTCTACAAGAGTACTCTATAGAAAGGCTCGCAAGAATATAACCAAGTTCTGTTGTCTTTCAGGAAAACAACTTTTCTTAGGCATACATCACGTTACACAGCATTTTGTATCATTTTCCCAGGTGTCAGTAAGTGTAGTGTAATTTCCTGTGTGCTTCATGTAAGGCTTTTTCAGCAACACTCCAATGAGCAGCAGCTTTAAGCCCCTTGCTGACCCTCATCAGTCTAACCCGTGCATGGCTCTTCTTCTCCTACCTGACAGCAGGATAAGTACACAAATTGTTGTTGTCACTTTTCACTCCTTTCAATAACTTTACTGTTATCTCTCAGTAGAGTGCTAGTAATCAGCAGGACTACAATATGTGAATAATATGTGGGTAATAAAATAGGGGTGGGACACGGGAGGGATGTTAAGGATTAGTAGTCATTTCGGGATTCATTGTGTAGGACCCTTAAGGTCAGATATCCTGCAGACGTAGGTCAATTGAACTGCTACATGTATTTCTGTGAGATGTTTTATATACGTGCCTACTGCCTGATTGAAAATTAAAATCACAATAAAATATGTTTAAAAAAAAAATAATATGTGGATAATAGCCTGCTCTGTGATTTCCATCCCTGGTAGAGGTATATCTCATCTAACTGCTTGGAAGCCAAGTATACTGTGTGTCATTTTAAATCTGGCACTTCCAGAACTTGTTTAAACTTGGGGAAGTCAGCTTCCGTTAGTCTTACACATCTAACTTGGGTTTAGTTAGCCGATCTGGTTGCTGCCTATCTGTCCTCAGCATCGTATGTATAATTCCAAAATCTAATGGCACTCCATATGGCTGACAGCACTTTGTTTAAGACTGTCGACTGTTTCAACAGAAATTTGCCACCTTAGTTGCTTAGGGTAAGGTTGCAAACACCAAGAACTGCGCTCCCTCTAAACTGTTTGTGTTGAAGATAATAAATACCCCATTGTTGAACACATGGCCAATCTCTGTGAATCCAGCGGGAAACGTTAAGACATTGAAATGTGGCAGGCCCTCTAATAGTGCTTTGTGGTGATATAGACCAGGTATCTCCAACCTGTCGAGCGCGAGCTACCAGTAGCTCACAGATCCCCTAAGTGTAGCTCACAGCCTTCAGTTCATTTTAAATAAGCACAGGGTCTTGTTTCTACTTTTAAAGTTAAGGGAAGGCTGTGTTTAGTTCACATTATTATCATCCGGTTGCAGATAGCAGGGCCTCATAAGGAGTAGTGTTGGAGTCAGATTTATGACCCACGGCAGAGAGGTAAAAAAGGTATTGAACTCTTAAATAAAATCCTTGTCAACTCTGTATTGGAGGTGAGAACAAAATGATGTTTCTCAATGCTTTTAAATCCGAGAATGTTCAAATGAATCATTAAGGTAACTTCATTATCTCAAATCTTTTTTCAAAGTGTTGCATTTACAAACAGCAGGCCTCTTGCTTCCAGCATCCAGTAGAACACTGTCATATTTGTAACTGAGAAATAGTAATTTTTAAATGAGAGAAAGTTAAAGTGCAGAAAGATGTTCCACGTTATGAACATTTTTGCACTTTAAATTTTTCCCATTTAAAAAAACGGTTGTTTTATTTGTGTTCTACATGTAATGGTGCCACATATGGCGGAAGGTATGTCTGTGCCAAAAGTGCATACAACATAGGCTCTTGGATATCCATACACTTATATCCCATTCATATGCACATGTTCATACATTCCCAAAGCTCTCACTGACTCGCATGACAGCCCTGTCATGGTGCCCCTAGTCAAAGTATTTGTTCAAACCACAGCATCTGGCGCTATGGAGATAAGGCTTAAAGTCAATAAAGCTGGGTTGGAGGTGTCTGGTAATAATGTGCAAAATATTAAGCCTTTGGTACCTACGATGATTTTCACTGATCAGAAGCAGCTCTCACTACAGAAAGGGTTTGGGACCCTTGATTTAGACATTGACTGGCCACTGTCCTTGTTGGTGAATGTAGAGACATCATATACTTTAACATGCCACCCAAGTCTCATTTCCACTCTAAGATTTGGTTTTGTCCTGAAAATCATTCTGTTTTTTAAACAGCTATGTTGTGTTTTATTTTCATTGTAACGTTATTCGTTCCTAAGCTATGAACATGATAAAGTGAAATTTAATGATTCATTGTCTTGCCATAGAACTTAAGCCACAACTCACTGACCAAGGCCAATGAGGTCATTACCATTATGTGGTGCTGCTTGTGTTACTATTCAGATGAATATGGACTCTGGTACATATTGGGTTGTTTTGGGGTTTTTGTTTGGAGCAGGATCAATGCCAATTTCCATAAGAATAATTATTGTCTGTAGTGGCACAGTCAGCTAAAAAGATGGACTGTATTGCTACCTACAGTAATTACCAGTGGCTGGAATTTATTCAAGTTACATTTTTTTTTTTTACACTTCAACAGAGATATAGCGTATACTTTCCTGCATATAGATTTGGACATAACAAGTATTTTTTTTTTATCCCCGTAGAGATTCCTGAACGCATAATAAGATGCAGAGTAATTAAGAAAATATGACAATATTGGAAAGCTATCTGATACTCAAGAAGAACCAGAAATGATGCCAAACAGTAATTCGAAATAGAACAACCTCAGTAAGAGGTAGAGAATCTTGTACATGACCAGACGTATCCTGCAAGAACATCAAGTGCAATCCAGCCGCTTCAAGAAGCCGAGGATATCCATGCTGGTGGTCCCAAAGCATCCAAATAAATAAAAATCACAACAATTTCACTAGCAGAACACACCCAATATTAAAACATGTTACGTACCACAATTTTTCTTATGTTATTATCAGGTAGTTACAACAGTGCTTCTCTCTCTAACAAGATAGTATCAATGCTGTGGTCTTAATCCACCATAAATACTGTTTTGACTGGGCCAGTCAGTCTGTAGAAATAGACCATAGGTATACAAAACAGGAATTGTGAAGTATACATCTGAAAGTTCAAAGAAAAAAATGTTACTTGCAATGCAGAACATTATTCTAGAATATAACACCTTGGTAATAAGTTTTGTTCCTTGTGTATTTCTTGAATATTGTCCTAGAAACAGACTATTTAGATAAGCTGTGAGTTTTGTTCTTTGCACACGTACTAGAAAGTTCTTAACACAGGTTTAAGAGACAGCTCCTGATAGAAAGATCATACATATGTATCAGTCTTGCAAGAATTCCAGTAACTATTCAACATTATTAAGAACAGATACACTGCAAATACTAAACATATCTAGTGAATATTAAAATATAGTTAGTGATTCATGAACCACGGTTGTCAGTCAGGAAACACATTAACATGATTTATACCAAAATATAACCGATGGTTTGACTCTAAACCCCAAAGAAAAACATACAACGTAATAGGAGCTTTGGCTTCTCCTTAGTATTAAAGTAGCATCACCAATCATGCACAGGGGGGACCCATGAGACAGAGTGAATGTGGCAAGAGTGTTCATCAGCCATCGCAACTAAGGGTTCATTAACAAACAAAAACAGAAGCAATAACATAAAGGTTCTGTGTTTGTGAGAATGGTTTTAATCACTTATTATCCCTACACTGCCACCAGTAACAATTCAACAGAAAACGTATTTAGATGTAATGAGTGAAAGATGACTTATAATGAGTCATCAGCTCTGTGGGGCAAATATCGAACACATACAGCAGAAAACACAGACACATACAGTAAAAATGGAAAGAGCTTTATTCTGTCAGCAAACCTAAAGTTCCACCAGCGAACACACACGGGCGAAAAAGCATACACCTGCAGTGAATGTGGAAAGATCTCTACTTGTGCATCAGACTTAACCATCCATTTGCAATGGCATACAGGAGAGAAAGCATATACATGCAGTGAATGTGGAAAGAGCTTTACTCGTTTATCAACTGTAAAGATCCACCAGCGTATTCACACAGGGGAAAAACCTTATACTTGCAGTGACTGTGGAAAGAGCTTTCATACATCTACAAATCTGAAGAGCCACCAGCTAACACACACAGGGGAAAAACCTTACACTTGCAGTGAATGTGGAAAGAGCTTTACTCGTTTATCAACTGTAAAGATCCACCAGCGTATTTACACAGGGGAAAAACCTTATACTTGCAGTGACTGTGGAAAGAGCCTTCGTACATCTACAAATCTGAAGAGCCACCAGCTAACACACACAGGGGAAAAACCTTACACTTGCAGTGAATGTGGAAAGAGCTTTACAGAAGCATCAGCTGTAAAGAAGCACCAGCAAATGCACTCAGGGGAAAAACCTTACTCTTGCAGTGAATGTGGAAAGAGATTTACAGAAGCATCAGCTGTAAGGAAGCACCAGCGAATGCACACAGGGGAAAAACCTTACATGTGCAGTGAATGTGGAAAAAGCTTTATGGCAGCATCAGCTGTAAAGAAGCATGAGCGCGTGCACACAGGGGAAAAACCTTACACTTGCAGTGAATGTGGAAAGAGCTTTAGTACATCTACATACCTAAAGAGCCACCAGCTAACACACACAGGAGAAAAACCATACACATGCAGTGAATGTGGAAAGAGCTTTGCTGAAGCATCAGGCCTAACCATCCATCTGCGATGGCATACAGGAGAAAAACCATACACTTGCAGTGAATGTGAAAAGAGCTTTATTTCTTTATCAACTTTAAAGAAGCACCAGCGAATGCACACAGGGGACAAACATTACACTTGCAGTGAATGTGGAAAGAGCTTTAGTAGATCTACGTATCTAAAGAGGCATGAGCTAACACACACAGGGGAAAAGCCATACACATGCAGTGAATGTGGAAAGACCTTTAGTAGATCTACGTATCTAAAGAGCCATGAGCTAACACACACAGGGCAAGAACCATACACATGTAGTGAATGTGGAAAGAGCTTTACTCGTGCATCACACCTAACCATTCATCTGCGAAGGCATACAGGAGAAAAACCATTCACATGCAGTGAATGTGGAAAGAGCTTTATTGAAGCATCAGGCCTAGCCATCCATCTGCGATGCCATACAGGAGAAAAACCATACACTTGCAGTGAATGTGGAAAGAGCTTTACTCAAGCAGCACACCTAACCATCCACCTGCGAAGGCATACAGGAGAAAAGCCATTCACATGCAGTGAATGTGGAAAGAGCTTTACTAAAGCATCAAGCCTAGCTATCCATTTGCGATGGCACAAAGGAGAAAAACCATACACTTGCAGCGAATGTGGAAAGAGATTTACTCAAGCATCACAACTAACCAGCCATCTGCAATGCCATACAGGAGAAAAGCCACACACATGCAATGAATGTGGAAAGAGCTTTCGTAGATCTACGCATCTAAGGAGCCATAAGCTAATACACACAAGAAGAACTTCACATGCAGTGAACTTGGAATGAACTTTATTGATTTTTAACTATAAAGGTCTACCAGCGCATGCACATGCGGAAAACCATACACATGGAGTGAATGTGGAAATTTCTTCATGTGAGCATCAGTCCTAACCATTCATCTGCAAAAGCATGTAGCAGAGAAACCATACACTTGCAGTGATTGTGGAAAGAGCTTTAGTAAATCCACACCTCCAAACAGCCACCATCTAACACACATGGGAACAAATATACATATTTAGAGAATGTGAAAAGAGATGCACTCAGTCAGCACACCTAACCATCTGTCTGCAATGGCATACAGAAGGAAAACATATAAATGCAGTAAATGTTGAAAGAGCTTTAGTAAATCCATGCGTCTAATGGTCAGCAGCTAACACAGAAACAGAAAAAAAAACACACACAAGCAGTGAATGTGGAAAGAGGTTGACTCAAGCATTAGTCCTAACCATCCAGCTTCGAAGGTGTACAGAAGGAAAGACATACAGTTGCAGTGAAGGTAGAATGGGTTTGCTAGCTCAACATACCTAAAATGCCACCTTCAATCACACATAGGAAAAAGAACATAAAATATGTAATATTTTTCCATCATTCATAAACTGTAAGAAACCTCCTGCAAACCCACAGATATAGTAAATAAAGGAAGATCTTGCATGGTTTATTATGCATAGTGGTCGATTAGTGAACATACAAAAGCAAATATAACATTCTGTTGTAATGGATGTGAGAAGAGCTTTAATGCTTTTTTGCAACTACATGTGCATCAGCAAATATACACACAGGAAAACTCATAAATACACATCAAATAGGGTGTGTTTTGACCTGTCATGAAATTATAAAATCACTGTTGGCAACACATTGAAGAAAATACTTTTGGCTACAGTAAATGTGGCAGGGTTTCATTTTTCAGCATACAGAGTTGTAAGGGTTATGAAGAAACTGCCCAGTGTCCATGCACTTTCTAGCTTTGGGAAAACACAATAATATGTTGAAATAAACCTGCCACTGTGGAATTTGCCTTGTGCATGTTGTAGGGCAAGATAGCGCTTCAATCTTATTATTGAATACATTGGTAACCTTTAACACTGTTGACTATAGGATGCATTTTTCTATTCCATCCATGCACGTGGGGATGGTGAATGCCTTAATGAATTATGTAAGCATTAGGGTACAGGTATATTTTAGTGTATAACCTTTGCTATTTTTTTGGGATTAATAATAGGTACCCATGTACTATGGCCCTGTATTTCCATCATAACGTTTTGATGATGTCATAAACCACATATCATATATCATATATATCATATCACAAACCACAAGACCAAAGGCCCTGTGATTTGTAAATATCACCAGATCCCTTAGATGGGAATGTAGGGTCATGTCATGAATATTAGCTACTTAATATTTGTTATATTACATGATGTTTTTTGTGGCAGTCGGGTTGAAAAATGTATTGTTTTCAAATGGGAATGTTTACTTACAAACTAAATGAAGTTTGCATAAGGGAGAGATTTTTAATGCTGTTCTCCGCATTTATTCAATAAAGAATGGGCAGGTATTACATTTCAAGATTAGAATATAGAATCAACAAAAGACGATAGTAAAGCTCTGTAGACTGAGTTGAAGCTGTCCACTTGCTGATGAAACTCATCTTTCTTTGGGACCCATGAAATGTGTCCAGAACTCCAGGAGGTCAGTATAGGAGCATATGACAGGATTATCTGCTATGTGTTTTTCTTCTATAAAAGTATGATGTTCTTTTATTGTTCTGATCTGGGAATTATGTATGCTTGCAAATAGAAGAGTACAATGTGTTAAGGAAAGGATATATCAATCTTTTTATGAATATTATTTCTTTATTTTTAGTAATTATGATTTGTAGTGTGACCAGATGACACCATCTCGCAAGAACATTTGAAGTATTAAACTTTCTTTTAAAAAACATTTTCATAACATCTGTTAGTTTCTATTGAATAAAATCAAGACCTGCCATGCAGCATTCATGTGACATTGATTCATCTGATCATCCTCATTGTGTACCACTATTTATATCTGACAGAATGTAGTAATTTAGAATGCATTTTTTAAACTTTTTAAAAATGTTTGATTTCACTTACTGTTGGCAGTCTTGTCATATCTAAATAACAATCAGGTTTAGAACATTGTTCCCTACTTTGTGCAAAGATTACACTTTAGAATAGATATTGTCTACTTTCCGCTTTGTTGGGTATTACTGCTTAAAGGATTTCATGTTAATATATTTTACTCTTATTAAACAGCAATTTTTACTTTCATAGCACTCGATCTTTAGTGCACACTCTGACACAAAAATGCTTTTGGGGACATAAACGTATTCCTTTATTCCTGATAAATTCCGGGAGAAGCAGTGTTGACTTCCCACGTTCAGCAGACTGGACTGTAACAAACCCATGTGGGATGGGGGAAGTAATTTGCACTTATTTTTTATTTTTTTTAAAGAACTTCCTATGCAAACCTGTAGATAATTTATAGCACTTTCTAAGCCTTCTCCTTTCTTTAAAAAATGCTAAACTAAGTATTGACCATGCATTGTTCACACCATGAACTTCCATGCTAACTTGATAAAGTCTTCTCTCAGTTGACATTGATATCTGTGCTCCGAATGAGTGTCCAGATAGGAAATATTGTTAACTGCCTGCCACACTGGAGAGCTTTACTCTCTCTACAGAAGGTGGTCTTGTGGAAGACCCAATATAATGTACAAATGCTTTCTTTTTGTTTCATTGTATTTATTGATTAAGAAAACTGTTATACAGCAAATATTTCATGGTGATGAGGCCTTTTCTCTGAAATATTGCCTTTGAAACTAATGCTAAATGTTAAATAAAAAGTCCTAATCATGTAAATATGCATGTTGATGCACAGGATGTAATATGTTGGAAGGGGGGTATGCCTTTCGTGTAGGGAAATCTTCAGTTAGTCATCCATCAGCAAAGTTAATAGGTAACAAATTACCCTCAGGAGCTTTGCTTTGTATGATTTGTCATGCTGTACTCTCGTGTGGATTAGTTATTGGCAGTGTTATTTAACCATACTCAAAGCACAAGGAGTTAAATCTGTGCAATGGGGGGTGGGTAAGGGTGTTCTGGGTTGGTGCCAGTGAGCTACTGCCCAAGGTGACCACACTGCACTAAGCTCCTGCGGCCAGAGTCTAAAATCCACCTCCATCCTACATGCTCAAAAACACCAAACAATGGCATACCTAAATAGCGTTCTGTCTGCTGATTCTGGAATGCATTAACGCCCTCATTACAACTGTGGCGGTAAATGCCTCCTACCGCTGTGCTGTCAGCCGCCAACATACCATGACCGCGGCGGTATTCCGCTACGGGTATTATGACCCACTCTAAGAAATCCGCCTCTATACAGACACCCACACAAGTCCGCCAGACCAAAGGTCACTGATGAACTGGCGATAGCAAAACCCACACTGTTACGCCAACAGGAATACGCCCACAGTATCACGACCCATTGTGGCGGTCTTTCAACCGCGGTAAACCATTGGCAGTACACACCGCCGCCCTCAAAATACACACACACTTACAAAACTACACCACATTGGACAATTCAAACTACACACCCCTGACACACATACACACACCACACCCATACACCCACACCCACACCACTATGAAACACACACACACACACATTACCCACAACCCCTTACAGCGGAAAAAAAGATAGCAAGCAGAGAGAGACAAGCCAGGAGCACCCAAACAAATCAGAGGCACAATACATCATCACCCATACGCCATCCACGCACCTCACAACACCCCACACAGCACCCCACACATCCTCACACATACCACTCACACTACATCCATGGCACCCCAAATGCACCCCAGGTTTTCAGAGGAGGAGCTAAGGATCATGGTGGAGGAAATCATCCGGGTAGAGCCACAGCTATTCGGATCACAGGTGCAGCAGATGTCCATTGCAAGGAAGATGGAGCTATGGCGGAGGATCGTTGACAGGGTCAACGCCATGGGACAGCACCCAAGAACTAGGGATGACATCAGGAAGAGGTGGAACGACCTATGGGGGAAGGTGCGTTCCGTGGTTGCAAGACACCAGGTAGCCGTACAGAGGACTGGCGGTGGACCCCCACAACTAACAACATGGGAGGAGCAAGTCTTGGCAATAATGCATCCTGAGGGCCTCGCAGGAGTAGCAGGAGGACTGGACTCTGGTAAGTCACATATTTACTACTTTATCCCCCCACCCTACCTGCATGCATCACAAACTCCTACCCCTGCACTCACTTCCATCACTCCACCACCTCACACATACCCCACTATCACAACCCACCCATCCCAATACCAAGCCCTGCATGTAACACCAATGCATGGACCCCCATCACAGACCTGCATGGACACCCATCACCACAGCATGCTCAGTAGAGAGACTCACCCAGCCCACAAAATAACCACAAACACAAGGCAAAGCTGACAGGGAAATCACAACCATACAGGGAAATATACCCATGCACAAGATGTCACACGCAGATACACTAAAACTGCATTTGCATCCCCACAGGACCCCTACTCAACGTCACCGGAGAGGAGGTGCCAGCTACATCCAGTCCCCCCCAGAAGAGGCCCACAGTGACGACAGCAGCTCTGCTCGCCTGGATCAGGATGATCAACCTGACCCATCAGGGACCTCTGGACAGTCCGTCACCCTGCCACAGTCCCAACCCACCACAGAGCCTTCCCCCTCAGGAAACCCCAGCACCCACCCAGCGGGCCCATGCCACTGTCCCCAGGACACGTCAGTCAGCAGTGTGTCCACCACTACAGGGACCCCAGGCAACCCCACAAACCCACGACGATCAGGGAACTGGGGTCAGTGGCAGTGGGCACACGGTTCAGGGGACAGAGGCACAGGACAACAGGGAAGCTGGGAGGACTGCTGTGCGACGGGGGAGGACAGGCCCAGGGAACCCACTCTCCAGGAGGCACTCACCAACATCCTGGGAGCATACCACCATTCCCAGGAGATGATGGGCCAGATACTGGCCAAGTTGCAGGAGACCCAGCGGCTGCAGGAGGGACAGTACCCTGGGATCAGGGAGGACCTCAAACAGATCTACTCCATCCTGGTCACCATTGCAGGGGTGCTGGCTGACATGGGCAACACCATGAGGGAGACAGTGGCACACCAACGGGCCCCTCACACTAGCCAAACCGATGAACAGCCTTCCACCTCCACCGGCGCTAGTGGATAGGAGGCCCCGCCACAGGAACAACAGGCCACCAGCACCTCACCCCTGCAGAAGGAAAACCACCCTGCAAATGGTCCCTGCGATCCAGGCAGAAGCGGGAGACCATTGCCAAGACCCCACCAGGAAATAAGACTCTCCTGATTGTCACCATTCTGTCTCACTATCTCTCCCTGTCCACCTTGAACTGCCATTACTCCCCTTCCTATGCCCCATTGGACAATGCACCTGTGATACCAAGGGACTGGACTTTACCTTGGACTTTCCTCCACCATCAGTCCAGCCCATTGCACATGTCCCTCTACTTATGAGCACGTAAATTAACACCCTTGGAACAAATACACATCTGGAGTCTGTCACATAATTCAGCTATGTATTAGTTCACCATTATCAAAGCATTGCAAGTCATATGTACAGTTAAATATACTTTGGAATGACCTTTGATGGGCAGCAGTACACAGAGGAGGAGCCAGAGTGGGCCACAGAGATCTGAAACTAGAGATGCCAAAGGGTACAGTAAGTGGCCATAGACAAAGGGAAATCAGGCTGCCACGTAAAATTTCCAACAGAAAAGTGAATATTTAAGTGAAGTAACAGTGTCTTACCTGTGTGTCACTGGAAGTACTGCTGTATTATATTGCTTCTGTTGTCAACATCTTCTTCCTCTGCCTCCTCTTCCTCACTGTCCACAGGCTCCACCACTGCCACAAGACCATCTCCAGGCACATCCTCCTGCAGAAAAGGCACCTGGCGTCGCAAGGCCAGGTTGTGCAACATGCAACATACAACGATGATCTGGCACACCTTCTTGGGTGAGTAGTACAGGGATCCACCAGCCAGATGGAGGCACCGGAACCTGGCCTTCAGGAGGCTGAAGGTCCTTTCAATAATCCCCCTCGTACACCCATGTGCCTCATTATAATGTTCCTCTGCCCTTGTCCTGGCATTCCTCACTGGGGTCAGTAGCCATGAGAGGTTGGGGTAACCAGAGTCACCTGCAAATATCGAGGGACAACTGTTAGACACACACTAACCCTTAGGGACAACCCCATACCCAGACACCTACTTATACTGTGTGGCGACCTAGGGCTCACCTATTAGCCACACTTGGTGCCTCTGGAGTTGGCCCATCACATATGGGATGCTGCTATTCCTCAAGATAAAGACGTCATGCACAGAGCCAGGATATTTGGCATTCACATGGGAGATGTACTGGTCCACCAAACATACCATCTGCACATTCATAGAGTGATAGCTTTTTCTATTCCTGAAAACTTGTTCATTTCTCTGGGGGGCAGGGGGTGGGGTGCCACACGTGTACCATCAATGGCACCAATGATGTTGGGGATATGTCCCAGGGCATAAAAGTCACCTTTCATTGTGGCCAAATCCTCCACCTGGGGAAATACGATGTAGCTGCGCATGTGTTTCAGCAGGGCTGACAACACTCTGGTCAACACGTTGGAGAACATTGGCTGAGACATCCCTGATGCCATGACCACTGTTGTTTGGAAGGAACCACTTGCCAGGAAATGGAGCACTGACAGGACCTGCACCAGAGGGGGGATACCTGTGGGCTGGCGGATAGCTGACATCAGGTCTGGCTCCAATTGGACAAACAGTTCTTGGATTGTGGCACAATCAAGTCTGTAGGTTATGATAATGTGTCTGTCCTCTATTGTCGCAAGGTCCACCAGGGGTCTGTACACCGGAGGATGCCGCCACCTCATATTCAGCCTCAGCTGTTGAAGCCTATGGAAGAAAACGGTGAGCAGAGGGTCATATTCACACATCTATTGCACTAATGATAATTTCTTTCCTTTACAGAACCAGTATGTGAATCCGACAATCTGTTGCTGTGCCAATGTCTGCTGTGACACAGTTAGGTGCTATGCCCTGTGCCCCCCTGAAATGGCGGCTGCCAGACCTGTGAGGAGGGACAAGTGGAAATGAGGTAATTCTGTTGTTGTGCACCATTGCGGTAGGCGGTCAAAGACCGCCTCGCAACTTCACATTGTTTATCATTGGGCCCCATGTGTTCCAGGAGCCAATGGCAATGTACGCCGCGGTGACGGTACGCACTGCTGCGGACGTGACTGACATTTTCTATCTGTTCACTCACTTGCTACCTGACCTCCAACAGGAGAGGACCTACAGTGCAAGTGCTGCTGGGACCTGTGTCTGGAAGCGACAATGGCTCATGTGTCTGGGGAAAGGGCCCCTGCCTTCACTGCGGAGGAGTTGGAGAAAGTGGTGGATGGGGTCCTACCCCAGTACACGTTACTCTATGGTCCTCCAGACAAACAGGTGAGTACACTGTGAGCATGATGCGTGGGCCATGAATGTATGGAGTGCTGTGTGTGTAAGCCACATGTGGGGGGGCAGAGGCGTCGTGGCCAGAGTGCTGCATGTAAGGTGGTCAATGTATGTGCATCAGGGGATGGGATGGATCTGGTGGGCCATGAGTGTGATGGTCCGGACGGTTGACTTATTCACTTTTCTGCTGTCTTTTCCATGCAGGTCAGTGCCCACCAGAAAAAAGGTATTTGGCGTGCCATCGCCAAGGAGGTGTGGACCCTGGGGGTCTTTGAAAGGTGGAGCACCCACTGCCACAAAAGGTGGGAGGACCTGCTCCTCTGGACAAAGAAGACAGCGGAGGACCAGCTGGGGCTGGCCTCCCAACGAGGAACGGGTGCCCGTCGCACCATGACCCCCCTGATGTTCTGCAACCTGGCGGTGGCCTATCCGGAGTTGGATGGGTGCTTGAAGGCATCACAGCAGCCACTAGGGGGTGAGTACAGATTCTGAATCCTTACTTTGCACGCGTTAAGAGTTACCTGGGTGGGGGATGTGGGTTATGGGTGCTCCTAGGCCAGGGCGAAGATGGCAGGGAAGGTCCCTTGTTGAGCAGGCTCTGAAGCACTCCTACCCCAATAGTGTTAGTGGGCATCTACTACTGGGCAGGGTCCTGTGGGTTTCAGGTGTGCAGCTAATGGCGGTATGCATTATACCCCATGGACTGGTGAGTATCTAAGTAACTGGTACTGCATGGCCTAGTGCACAGGGCTGCTCCCTGTGTGTTGTGTACGCCAATGGTAGTGGTGTTGCTGGCATTGATCAAGTGTATCCTCTGTTTCTCCCCCCCTTTTTGTTTTGTCACCCTGTCCTTGTGTGCATTAGCATAATCTGGCAGAGGAGCAGAGGCACCGGCGACGGAGGGAGCTGCATCCCACATGGGCCTGGAGGCCGAATCCACAGACGGTGAGGGCACCAGTGGGACGGAGGGCGAGGGGAGCACCACGACGGGGACAGGAGGGGAGACAACGACAGCGACTCCTCTTCTGATGGAAGCTCCCTGGCGGTGGCAGACACCTCTGTGCCCACCCCAACATCAGGTACAGCCGCCACTCCCCTACCAGCACCGCCCTCCTTGCAGCAGCTCAGCGTGTTTCCCGTGCCCGCTCACCCAGGAGGGTTGGCATCTCCTTCATCCCAGGCACCTCAGGCCCTGCCCCAGTCAGCCCTGCTTCCCTCAGTGAGGAGGCTATTGACCTCCTCACTGTTGGGCAGTCAACCATTCTGAATGCCATCCAGGGTGTCGAGAGGGATTTGCAACAAACAAATGCATACCTGGAGGGCATTCACTCTGGTGTGGCGGCCCAACAGAGAGCATTTCAGCATTTCAGGCTCTGGCCTAAACCCTGATGGCAGCCCTTGTGCCTGTCTCTAGCCTCCCCCATCCAACTTCCTCTACCCAGACCCAATCACCTCGACCCCAGCCTATCCCAAGCACACCTTCTGACCAGCATTCACCCAAAGCAACGCCCAGAAGTGGCTCAGAAAAACACAAGTACCACACTTCATCTCACAGGAACTCACACAAGCACCATCCCCATGCAGATGCACCAACATCCACTGCCTCCACTGTGTCCCCCTCCTCCTCATCGTCCACCTCCCTCCCAGTAGCGTCTCCACTCACACCTGCATGCACTACATCCTCATCCGCTACCTCCATCACCAGCACGCCCATCACAACACACCCCTCACGAGCAGTCACCACCTCCACATCCAGGCACACGTCACCTGTGTCCTCTACCACTGTGTCTGTGACCCGTCCTCCCAAAGTACACAAACTCAATCACTCACCCACCTACCCAACAGGCATCCACCTCACAACAGCATCCAGCCCATGCATCTGCACCCAAACTCAGCAAACAGACACCTCCTACAACCACTCCCTCTTCCTCCACTTCCAAACCCTCTCCCTCTTCCCGCCCCAGTGTCTCTAAGACGATTTTTCTGGCAAACATTGACCTCTTCCCTACCCCTCCCCGCCCACGTCCTTCCCGTCAGGCTAGGGGGTCCAGAACCCAGGCAAGCACCTCAGCCACTAAGTCGACATCCGCCGTGGTACCTGCAACTCACAGAGGCTCAAAGGGGGCACCCGTCAGCCCAGCCAGTGTGTCACCAACCCCTGCAAAGAACAAAACCATTCCACCACCTGCCAAGGTGAAGAAGGGGACAGCATGCAGCAAGGGCAAGGAGCACAAACCACCCAGCAAGGCCTCCTCAAAAACTCCAGCTGCCAGACCCAAGGTCACACCACCATCTGCCAAGGTGAGGAAGGGGCAGAAAACACCAGGCAAGGCACTTCAGCCATCGGAGGCTGCAGGTGAAGGCCTGGTGGCTACCAGTACAACCACCAGCCCCGCCACCTGCACTGCGGCCAGCACCGCTACCTGCACCACTGCTAGCACCGCCGCAAGCACCGCCACCTGCACCGCTGTCAGTAGGACCACTACCAGCAACAGCAGCCCCAGTGGCAACCGTCCGAGGCTGCAGGAGAAGGGCTGGAGCCTCCCACCACCACTGGCAGCACCCCCACCGGCACTACCATCAGTTTGCAGCCTTAGCTGTCGCAGGATGGAGTCTAGCCCTGCCTCCATGGACTATCATGCAACCTGTTCCCTGAAAATCTCGTGCCTCAGACACCCAGGTGAGGGAATGTGAACTGCCACACCCCAAGTGTTGCTTCAATGGGCACAAGGCCCCCTCCAGAACCAGTGGAGAAATGCATCCACTTACCCTATCCTTGGCAGGATGAAGCAGACTGGGCACAATGCTCCCTCCAGAACCAGTGTAGAAATGCATCCACTCACTCTATCCTTGGCAGGATGAAGCAGACTGGGCACAAGGCCCCCTCCAGAACCAGTGGAGAAAGGCATCCACCCACCCTATCCTTGGCAGGATGAAGCAGACTGGGCACAAGCCCCCCTCCAGAACCACGAGGCACTCTCCAACATCATGGGAGCTTACCATCATTCCCAGGAGACAATAGCAACTGTACTGGCCAAGTTTCAGGAGACCCAGCGGCTGCAGGAGGAACACTACCTTGGTATCAGGGAGGACTTGAAGTCCATTAACAACACCCTGGTCACCATTGCAGGGGTGCTGGCAGACCTTGTCAACACCAGGAGGGACACAGTGGCACAACAAGGGGCCCCTGACACTAGCCTGGACGATGAACAGACCTCCGCCGGCGCTAGTGGACAGGAGGCACCGCCACAGGAACAACAGGACACCAGCACCCCACCACCTGCAGATGGAGAACCACCCTGCAAACGTTCCCTGAGATCCAGGAACAAGACGGACAACATTGCCAAGACCCCCGCCAGGAAATGAGATCCCCCTGAATGTCACCCTTCTATCCCACTATGTCACCCTGTCCATCCTTAAACTGCCATTGCTCCACTTCCTATGCCCCTTTGGACAATGCACCTGTGAAACAAATAGACTGGACTCTGCCATGGACATTCCTCCACCACCCCCCCAGCCCATTTTACAAACCCCCTCCACTTATTAGCACACGAATAAACACACTTCAATCACAAAACAATCTGGAGTCAGTCTGTGCTTTCACAAACGTTTAATTGCAATAACTATGGAATATAGCAATGTCAATTTACTTGTTCACATACCAATGTAACACAGCTGTAGGCCAGCAGTAAACATAGCAGAGGGCACAAAGTGGGATCCACATCTGTGAAATGGAAAGTCAAAGTGACAAGTCAGGGTCCATACACTAAATAAAAATGACACACTTATGCTAGTTTCAACAATAGAATGAGATGTGGGAAGCAGTGGCATCTTCTTACCTGTGTCTCACTGTAAGTATTGCATGATGATGTTGTTTTGGTTGTCGATATCCTCTTCTTCTGCCTCCTCTTCTTCACTATCCACAGGCTCCACAGCTGCCACAAGACCACCATCTGGCCCATCCTCCTGCAGAAAAGGCACCTGGCGTAGCAAAGCCAGGTTGTGCAGCATACAGCAGGCCACGATTATCTGGCACACCTTCTTCGGAGAGTAGTATAGGGAACCACCTGTCAGATGGAGGTACCGGAATCTGGCCTTCAGGAGGCCGAAGGTGCATTCAATCACCCTCCTAGTTCGCCCATGTGCCTCATTGTAGCGTTCCTCTGCCCTTGACCTGGGATTCCGCACTGGGGTCAGTAGCCATGATAGGTTGGGGTAACCAGAGTCACCTGCAAATGTCGAGGGACAACTGTTAGACACACACTAACCCTTAGGGACAGCCCCATATCCAGACACCTATGTCAACTGTATTGGGACCTTGGCCTCACCTATTACCCACACACGGTGCCTCTGGAGTTGGCCCATCACATAAGGGATGCTGCTATTCCCCAAAATGTAAGCGTCATGCACAGAGCCAAACACACCATCTGCACATTCATAGAATGGTAGCTCTTCCGGTTTCTGTACACCTGTTCATTCCTGCGGGGGGTACAAATGCCACATGTGTACCATCAATGGCACCAATGATGTTGGAGATATATGTCCCAGGGCATAGAAGTCACCTTTCACTGTGGGCAAATCCTCCACCTGAGGGAAAACGATGTAGCTGTGCATGTGTTTCAGCAGGGCAGACAACACTCTGGACAGCACGTTAGAGAACATTGGCTGGGACATCCCTGATGCCATGGCCACTGTTGTTTGAAAAGAGCCACTGGCCAGGAAATGGAGTACAGACAGGACCTGCAGTAGAGGGGGGATTCCTGTGGGATGGCGGATAGCTGACATCAGGTCCGGCTCCAACTGGGCACACAGTTCCTGGATTTTTGCACGATCAAGTCTGTATGTGACTAGGATGTGTCTCTCTTCCATTGTTGACAGGTCCACCAGGGGTCTGTACACCGGAGAATGCCGCCATCTCATCACCTGCCGCAGCGGACGTGCCCTATGGAGTAGAACAGCGAGCAGAGAGTCATCCAACACTGAGGTATCACAATGTCTTATTTTCAGAAATGTTATTAATCCGCAATGTGCCGGTATCTGTCTATATTCCCGGCCTAGATAGGTGTGACGCAGTTAACATCCATCCCATGTGGCCTCCTGAAATGGCGGCTGCCTGACCTGCAAGGTGGGACAAGGGGATATGAGTTACCTGCGCTAGCGTTGTACACCGTCGCGGTGGTCGGTCGAAGACCGCAGCGCAATTCTGCATTGGTTAACATTGGGCCCTATGGGTGCCAGGAGCCAATGATGATGTACGCCAGCGGTGACGGTACGCGCCGCTGCGGACGTGACCGCCATTTTCTGTCTGTTCACTCACTTGATACCTGACCTTCAACAGGAGAGGACCTATACTGCAAGTGCTGCTGTGACCTCAGTCTGGAAGCGACAATGGTTTATGTGTCTGGGGAAAGGGCCCCTGCCTTCACTTTGGAGGAGTTGGAGAAACTAGTGAATGGGGTCCTCCCCCACTCCACGCAACTGTACGGTCCTCCATACAAACAGGTGAGTACACTGTGAGCATGCTGCATGGGCAATGCCTGTTTGGAGTGGTGTGGATGGAAGTTACATGGGGGGGGCTGAGGCCTGCATGTGCGGATGGGGAGTGTATGTGCATCAGGGCAAGGGTGGGAACTGGGGGGCAATGAGTATGACAGTCTGGATGGGTAAGTAATTTCCTTTCCCCCTGTACCATTCCTCTAGGTCAGCGTGCACCAGAAGAAGGGTATTTGGCGTGCCATCGCCAAGGACGTCTACTACAGACGGAGCACCCACTGCCGTAAAAGTTGGGAGGACCTGCGCCGCTGGAGCAAGAAGACGGCAGAGGCTCAGCTGGGGATGGCCTCCCTGGGGATGGCCTCCCAACGTGGGAGGGGTGCCTGTCGCACCATGACCCCCCTGATGTTCCAGATCCTGCCGGTGGCCTATCCAGAGTTGGATGGGTGCTTGAGGGCATCACAGCAGCCACAAGGGGGTGAGTACACTCTCATTCAGCTGAGTCTGCGCGCATAACAAGGTGTCTGGTTGGGGGAGGTGCGCAGTGGGTTCCCCCAGGCCATGGCGAAGTTGGTAGGCAAGGTCCCTTGTGAGGCAGGCTTTGTGGCACCCCAACCCCACCAGTGGTAAGAGCCATCTACACCTAGTCAGGCTCCTGTGACTTCCAGGTATCCAGCAATTGGTCTTAGGCCTCGTACCCCATGGTCAGGTGAAATTTCTAGGAACTGTTAGTGCATGGCATAGTGGCGAGGGCTGCTCCCTGTGTGTTGTGTCCGCCAACGGTAGTGGTGTTGCATGCACTGAACATGTCCTTCTTCTGTCCACCCCCCTTTTTTGTGGTCTCCCTGTTCTTGTGTGCAATAGCATCATCAGGCGGAGGAGCATTGGCACCGGAGCAGGAGGGAGCTGCAGCCCACTTGGCCCTGGAGGGCGAAACAACAGAGTCTGAAGCCACCAGTGGGAGGGAGGGTGAGGGGAGCTCCACGGCGGGGACAGGACCAGACAGCAGTGACAGCGACGACTCCTCTGATGGGAGCTCCCTTGCGGTGGCGGGCACCTCTGTGCCCACCGCATCAACAAGTACAGTTGCCACCCCCCCTACCAACACCGCCCTCCCAGCAGCCCCTCAGCGTGTGTCCTGTGCCCGCTCACCCAGGAGAGTGGGCATCTCCTTCGCCCCAGGCACCTCAGGCCCTGCCCCAGTCAGCCCTGCTGCCCACAGTGAGGAGGCTATTGACCTCCTGAGATCCCTCACTGTTGGGCAATCTACCATTGTGAATGCCATCCAGGGTGTTGAGTGGCATTTGCAACAAACAAATGCATACCTGGAGGGCATTCATTCTGGGCAGGCAGCCCAACAGAGAGCATTTCAGGCTCTGGCCTCAGCACTGATGGCAGCCATTGTCCCTGTGTCCAGCCTCCCCCCTCCAACTTCCTCCACCCAGACCCAATCCCCTGTACCTCAGCCTATCCCAAGCACACCATCAGACCAGCACGGACACTCATCAACACACAAGAGTGGCTCAGGCAAACATAAGCACCACACGTCCCACAGGCACTCACACAAGCACCATCCCCATGCAGACACAGCAACATCCACTTCCTCCATGTCCCCCTCCTCCACGTCCTCCTCCTCCCTCCCTGTCTCGTCTCCACTCACACCTGCATGCGATACATCCTCAGCCACTACCTCTAACACCAGCACGCCCATCACCACACACCGCTCACGTGCACTCACCACCCCCACTACCATTCACACATCCCCAGTGTCCTCTCCCAGTGTGTCAGTGAGACCTCCTCCCAAAGTACACAAACGCAGGCACACACCCACCCAACAGCCATCCACCTCACAACAGCCTCCGGCCCATGCACCTTCACCCAAATTCAGCAGATGTACACCTCCTACAACCACTACCTCTACCTCCACTCCCAAACCCCCTCCATCTTCCCATCCCAGTGTGTCTAAAAAACTCTTCCTGGCTAACATTGACCTCTTCCCTACACCTCCCCCGTCCTTCCCCTATGGCCAGGCTTTCAAGGGCCCAGCCCAGCACCTCAGCCACCAAATCCCCAGCCACAGTGGTGCCAGCAACTGTGGGGTCATGGAGTGCGCCACACAGCAGGGCTGCCAGTGTGCCACGTAGTAAGGGCAATGACATTCCGCCACCTGCCAAGGTGAAAAAGGTGTCCACATCCCGGAGGGAAAAGCCGAAAGTACCTACCACCAAGGGCTCAGCAAAAATCAAAGGTGATAGTGGCAAGACAACTGCAGCACCATCAAAGCTGGGGAAGGGCCAAAAGCTGAAGAGCAGGTCAGTAGAGGGCATGGTGGCACCGACTGAGGGACCAGTGTCACACTTTCTGTCCACAACCACGCCAACCTGTACAGCGGCGAACACCGCTAGCTGCCCCGCCAAGACAACCGCCACCTGCACCACCACCTGCACCGCCCCTGGCATGCCTACAGCCTCAGCGACAGTCCCCAGCGGGCAGCCGTCCGAGGCTGCAGGAAACTCCTGCTGTGCCCCTCTGCAGGTGCTGACCAATGCACAGCTGCAAGCACCGCCGTAACAGACACCGCCGCAAGTACCGCCACCAGCCCCGCGGCATCCTCGGACACTGGCACCACTGCTGACATGGCTACCATCCCCAGTGGTCAGTCGTCAGAGGCTGGAGGAGAGTTCCTGGACCCTGGGCAACTTCCATGAGGCATTTCTTCCATCACTGTTTACACCTGCAGGTGGAAGGCGCAGCTGCAGCAGTGTGGGGTATGTCGCTGCCTCCATGGCGTATCATGCTACCTGAACCTCGCAAATCTCATGGCACGCACACCTAGGTGAGGGAATTGTACCGGCCACACTGCACGTGGAGCACTCTGGGCACCAGGCCCCCTCCAGAACCAGTGGAGAGATACATCCACTACCTCAGTCCTTGGCAGGATTAAGCACTTTGGGCACCAGGCCCCCTCCAGAACCAGTGGAGTATCACATCCACTACCTCAGTCCTTGGCAGGATGAAGCACTCTGGGCACCAGGCCCCATCCAGAACCAGTGGAGTATTGTCAGAGTCACCAGATCCTCGGGGTCTGTGCACGTTCCCAACACTTCCACCACAAGACAGCTCCAATACTCTGAATAGAATGTCACAGAGTCTAAGAGAGTCCAAGTGGGGAAAAGGGGATGTTAGGGTTTGTACACAGCAAAGAGCATGTCCCCTCTCACTGCACTAGTGAGTTCTGTAATAGCTCCCTTTTAAACTTACTATTGAAAGCCTTTCTTGTTATCTCACCTTCCCCCCCCCCTAGGCTTCTGTGTATGTTGTTTAATGTGCTGTTTTGTTTACACATTGGGCCTTGCTTTTACCAAGGCTTCTTTAAAACACTCCTCCCTAGGCCATGTGTTAATCCAACTCATTTGTATAATAACTGAAACTCTGCACACCTTTCAAGAACATGTGCAGCATGTGAGGACCACACCCAGCTCTTCAAACCACACCCAGCTCTGCACACCTTCCAAGAACATGTGCAGCATGTGAGGACCACACCCAGCCCTTCAAACCACACCCAGCCCTGTCTATAAAAGGCATCCCCCGAGCCTCACCCAGTGCTTGTGCTCGTCTACCTCCCGCTTACCTGAGAACAGATCCCTCGGCGCTGGCACTCCTGCTCTTTACAGACTTTCATTGACTTCAATGGGCGCAGCTTCTGGCTCCTCCTTCTTACGGTTTCCGGTTCCTCCTTGCTTCAGCCTCTCTCCTATGAGTAACCTGCAAAAGAGAAAGAAGACAAGGTTAGACTGATCAGTATCTCTTGCCAGCAACAAGTAAGTGCAAAACCTTTTATTACCTGAAAGAACTTTGACAACAATTTCTGGATTTGTGTATAGACAATTTGAAACGAAATACCTTCCACGAACATTGTGATTCAAACTCTTTGTTACAAGAATATTTTGCAGAACTTTGTGAAGCAAACATTGTTTTTTCTCATGGAACTTTTAAGAATCGAACAGTGGAAACCATTAACAGCAAGGCAAACAGTAAATCAAGGACTTGCACAAATTACATGCTGTATTTTGATGTAAAAGTACAGTATTTGTTTTATAAAAGATTCTGGAAATATGGGAAAAGTGAGTCTGCTATTGGGAATTTAGGCTTTAGTTATATTATGATGAATGTTTGATATTGGTAATTCTGATAACGGTATTTGTTTAATGTTTTAGAAGCTTTACAGTAATAGAAAACACATCCCAGAGCAGTAACACATTCCAAACCTGGAAACTAGAGACCAGGATCCAAGAGGTACTTTTAGAAGAGAATTTCTAATAAATAAAGGGATAGTCAGGAACCCATTTAGGAATAGGTTGCACTTATCTGTTCTTTGTTTATGTTTCATTAGGAACCAGTTTCTACAGAAGTCAGAAAGGGCCGCAGATTTGTGCAGCACTTCAACAGTGGAAACGCAAGAACGGTGTTGTCTCTCTTTTTTATTTTATCCACTTCCCCCCTTCCCTTGAGCTTCTGTTCTTAGTGCACTGTTTTAAAAACTAGTGTGCTGGAACAAGCAGTTTCAGGGTGGGGTCGGATTGTCTTCAACCTCCATCAGAACTGAACAAGAACTCAGGTGAGCTGGACTTTGACAGAAGCACAAGACTTAAAAAATTTCAGTTCTGGTGGACGATGAATACCGGGGAAGAAATAGAGGGCATTGACGTCACGGATATGGCGCAGGCCCTAAATGAGGACTTGGCTCATAATGAATCAGTGTCTGGCATCTTGCAACATATGCAAGAGGAAATAGAGAGATTAAAGATGGAGAATACCTCTTTAAAACAGGATTTAAGCAGGTATAAATTTAGGGGATCTCAGTGGAACACAGCTTCTACGCCTTTGTTTAAAACCTCCTCAGAGACAGGGGCGCCATCAAAACATACAACTTTGCCTTCCCCAGTTGAGGTTACTGTTAATGTTCCTAATGTTGTGCCCTGAGCAGCACCTGAACGTTTTCATGGAGATAGTAACAAATTCCATGTTTTTATCAATCAATGTCAATTACACTTCATTTGTAAGCCACAACAGTTCCCTACTGATGATTCGAAAGTGGCATTCGTCTTGTCTTATTTGGGTGGCACAGCAGCCAATTGGTCAATTCCTTTCGTGGATAGAGATGATCCCATCCTCCATAATTGGAATCAATTTAAACGTACCATGACCAGCCTTTTTGCAAAACACACTTTCATGCAGGCAAGTGATAATGAGCTTTTAAATCTTAAACAAGGTAACAAGGATTTATTGACCTATCTCACTAGTTTTAATCGTTTACTCACCGAGACACAGTGGCCAGAAGAAAAGCGTGTCTCCCTTTTTTATAAAGGTTTGAGAGACGAGTTAAAAGACGCGCTGGCTCATATCGTTGATTTGCCAAAAGACTATTCGGACTTTGTAGATTTAGTTGTGAAATTAGAACATAGACTAGGAGAAAGAAAGGGAGATAAATACAAACTGGAATCACGGTTAACTTTTATTAGACACGAGAAGAAAGACACAGATAATAAACTCCCTGAACCAGAGCCTATGCAAATAGGGACACTCAGAGGTCCACTCACATCAGAGGAAAAAGAAAGAAGGAGAAAATTTCAATTATGTTTATATTGTGGCAGGGCAGGTCACTTTGCCAGAGAATGTCCAGTAAAGCCTAAAACTCCACGAAAGGGTGCTGTTTCCTCCACCTCCTCAACTGAATCGGGAAACGATTAAGCTCGACAAGGGGAGAGGTTACTTGTTCGAGAAAACATCTTAATCAAACCTCTAATGCTGCAGCCTTCAGGGTACCGCACATACCTAGACATTTCATAATTCAGGTCGTTTTAATTGTTACTACCCAAGTGAGGCATTCTCTCCCTGTCCTACTGGACTCAGGCGCGACAGGATATTTTGTGGATAATAAGTTAGCTGAAATCTTAGGACTTCCTATGTGCCTAAAGCCTTGTCCAGAAGCAGTATGTGCAGTGGATGGGTCAGAATTGACCTCTGGATTAATCACAAAACAAACAAGTCCACTTGTTATGATCTGTCAGAACGGGCACACAGAGGTGATTAGCTTTGATCTGATAGATACTCCTAATTTTGGTTTGATTCTCGGGGTACCCTGGTTAACAACTCATAACCCAAAAATTGATTGGGTGAATAGAACTGTTACTTTGGATTCCTCTTTCTGTAGAACCAATTGCTATCAAGAAGCAGGTACAGAACAGAGCACAGTATTACACTGTGCTAGTGTTACACAAGATGAACCAAGTCTCCCTCCTGAATATTCTGATTTTAAAGACGTCTTTGATCCAGTAAAGGCTAGTGTGCTGCCCCCACATCGGTCTTATGACTGCCGTATAGATCTTATCCCAGGGGCCCCTTTACCTAATAACAGAGTATATGCTTTGACTGACGAAGAAACCAAATACTTAAGAACCTACCTAGATGACCTACTACAGTCTGGGTTCATCCGTCATTCCACATCTCCGGTGTCATCTCCACTCTTTTTTATCCCGAAGCCGGATAAATCCCTACGCGCGTGTATCGATTATAGAGGACTAAATAAGGCTACAATAAAGAATAAATATCCTCTTCCTCTAATACCTGTGTTGTTGGATCAATTAAGACATTCTACTGTATACACTAAACTAGATCTGCGGGGAGCTTACCACCTGGTCCGAGTAAAAGAGGGGGATGAGTGGAAGACAGCTTTCAAGACAAAGTTTGGTTTATTTGAGTACACAGTAATGCCCTTTGGGTTATGTAATGCCCCTGCGGCCTTTCAGTTCTTTATAAATGAGGTCCTACACGAATTCCTGGACGTTTGTGTCATAGTATACATAGACGACATCCTCATTTACTCTAAGAACTCAGAAGAACATACCCAACATGTTCGTGCAGTATTATCAAAGTTAAAAGAAAATCATCTTTTTGCTAAGTTAGAAAAGTGTACTTTTAATGTCAACAAGGTGGACTTTTTAGGATACTGCCTGTCACCTCAAGGAATAACTATGGATGTAAAGAAAATCAGTGCTATTGCTGATTGGCCAGAACCATCCTCTGTAAAAGATATTCAGAAATTTCTGGGTTTCGCCAATTTTTATAGGAGGTTTATTGCACATTTTGCAGACATTGCGGCCCCAATAACTACCTTGTTGCGGAAAGGGCAACGATTTCTTTGGACTGATGAGGCGGCACACGCCTTTCAACTCCTAAAACAAAAGTTCACTTCAGCCCCAATTCTGAAACATCCTGATCCTGACTTGCCCTTTTTTGTTGAAGCGGATGCTTCACAAGTAGCTTTAGGAGGAGTTCTCTCTCAACGAGATGCAGTAGATGGCCAGTTACATCCTATAGCCTTCTATTCCAAAAAGTTATTGCCAGCTGAACAAAATTACACTGTGGCTGAAAGGGAACTACTAGCTATCAAAGTAGCCTTTTCAGAATGGAGGCACCATTTAATGGGAGCCAAGTACCCAGTTACAATCTTTTCTGACCATAAGAACCTACAGTTTTTTGGATCACTTAAAGCACTAACACCACATCAGATGCGCTGGTTAATTTTTTTTAGCACATTTGACTTTGTTATAACCTATAGACCAGGTGCACAACAAATTCAATCTGATGTGTTATCTAGATACGGACATACCTCAGACATGAAACAAGATAAAATAGGAGAACCCATTATTCCTCCCCAAAAGTTGTTGGCACCAGTACAACAGAAGGATTTCATCACAGATCTATATAATGCAAATAGCATCTCAGGATTGGTTAAAGGATTCCCATAACACAATACAACGAGGTTTATTGTATCACGACAACATGCTGTTAGTGCCCACCTCTGAATTACAAACACAGGTGATAATTTGGCATCACGCCTCACCGTTGGCAGGTCATCCTGGTTGGGTAAAAACCCTGGAAAATGTGCAAAAACACTTTTGGTGGGACACTATAAGAAAGGACATTAAGCAATTTGTCACTACCTGTCCAATTTGTGCAAGACATAAATCTTCTCATAAGGCTCCTGACGGCTTGTTAATACCAATGCCAACACCCAAACAACCTTGGCACACTGTGAGCGTAGACTTTATTGTAGGTTTACCACCTGTAAAATCCTTCACAACAGTGTTGGTTATAGTGGATTTTTTATCTAAAATGGCACATTTTGTACCATTACGGAAATTACCCACGGCGGCAGAATTTGCCGATATTTTTATATGGGAAATTGTGCGTTTACATGGTTTGCCAAGCAAAGTGGTGTCAGACCGAGGGAGCCAGTTCAACTCCAGATTTTGGAAAAAATTATGTGAAAAACTGAAAATAGATGTGGCCTTATCCACTGCTTTCCACCCAGAGACAGATGGACAGACTGAACGACTGAACCAAACCTTACTTCAAACGCTACGTTGTTTATTGGCTGATTATTCTAGTGAATGGTTGGAAGCTCTCCCTGTAGCAGAGTTTGTTTATAATAATACTGAGCATTCAGCTCTACTTTGCTCACCATTCTATTTCTTGCAGGGGTATCATCCAAGAGCTATACCCATTTTGTTAGAAGATTCCCTGTTGCCTACAGTAACGGATAGACTAACGAGGTTAGGTGACATACAAGACAAAGCCAGGAAACATTTATTAAAGTACAAGGAAAGCATGAAAAGACAAGCAGACAAACACAGGTCTGAGGCCCCAATGTATAAAATTGGTGACAAGGTATGGCTCTCCACAAAGAACCTAAACATAGAGGGATCCCGAAAGCTGCAACCACGTTTCATTGGACCCTTTAGTATAACGGCCATAGTAAACCCGGTAACAGTAAAATTAGATTTACCAAAAGAATATCCAGTACATTCTACATTCCATGTGTCCTTGCTTAAGCCGTACAACTCAAAAACCCGACCTGAACCACCACCTCCACCCATACCAATTAAGGGAAATCTGGAATATGAAGTGAAAAGCATAAAAGACTCAAAAAGAATTAGTGGACGTCTGTTTTATTTAGTAGAATGGAAAGGATATGATGAATCTGAGAATTCATGGGAACCAGCATCATATGTACATGCCCCACAGCTGATTAGACGGTTTTATTTAAAAAATCAAGGAAAACCCCGTCCTGTAGGAGGGCCTTTGAGGGGGGCAACTGTTAGGGTTTGTACACAGCAAAGAGCATGTCCCCTCTCACTGCACTAGTGGGTTCTGTAATAGCTCCCTTTTAAACTTACTATTGAAAGCCTTTCTTGTTATCTCACCTTCCCCCCCCCCTAGGCTTCTGTGTATGTTGTTTAATGTGCTGTTTTGTTTACACATTGGGCCTTGCTTTTACCAAGGCTTCTTTAAAACACTCCTCCCTAGGCCATGTGTTAATCCAACTCATTTGCATAATAACTGAAACTCTGCACACCTTTCAAGAACATGTGCAGCATGTGAGGACCACACCCAGCTCTTCAAACCACACCCAGCTCTGCACACCTTCCAAGAACATGTGCAGCATGTGAGGACCACACCCAGCCCTTCAAACCACACCCAGCCCTGTCTATAAAAGGCATCCCCCGAGCCTCACCCAGTGCTTGTGCTCGTCTACCTCCCGCTTACCTGAGAACAGATCCCTCAGCGCTGGCACTCCTGCTCTTTACAGACTTTCATTGACTTCAATGGGCGCAGCTTCTGGCTCTTCCTTCTTCCGGTTTCCGGTTCCTCCTTGCTTCAGCCTCTCTCCTATGAGTAACCTGCAAAAGAGAAAGAAGACAAGGTTAGACTGATCAGTATCTCTTGCCAGTAACAAGTAAGTGCAAAACCTTTTATTACCTGAAAGAACTTTGACAACAATTTCTGGATTTGTGTATAGACAATTTGAAACGAAATACCTTCCACGAACATTGTGATTCAAACTCTTTGTTACAAGAATATTTTGCAGAACTTTGTGAAGCAAACATTGTTTTTTCTCATGGAACTTTTAAGAATCGAACAGTGGAAACCATTAACAGCAAGGCAAACAGTAAATCAAGGACTTGCGCAAATTACATGCTGTATTTTGATGTAAAAGTACAGTATTTGTTTTATCAAAGATTCTGGAAATATGGGAAAAGTGAGTCTGCTATTGGGAATTTAGGCTTTAGTTATATTATGATGAATGTTTGATATTGGTAATTCTGATAACGGTATTTGTTTAATGTTTTAGAAGCTTTACAGTAATAGAAAACACATCCCAGAGCAGTAACACATTCCAAACCTGGAAACTAGAGACCAGGATCCAAGAGGTACTTTTAGAAGAGAATTTCTAATAAATAAAGGGATAGTCAGGAACCCATTTAGGAATAGGTTGCACTTATCTGTTCTTTGTTTATGTTTCATTAGGCACCAGTTTCTACAGAAGTCAGAAAGGGCCGCAGATTTGTGCAGCACTTCAACAGTGGAAACGCAAGAACGGTGTTGTCTCTCTTTTTTATTTTATCCACTTCCCCCCTTCCCTTGAGCTTCTGTTCTTAGTGCACTGTTTTAAAAACTAGTGTGCTGGAACAAGCAGTTTCAGGGTGGGGTCGGATTGTCTTCAACCTCCATCAGAACTGAACAAGAACTCAGGTGAGCTGGGCTTTGACAGGGGATTAGGTAGGGAACAGCTGGGAAGGAGACCTGTGGGAAGCAAAAGGTTAAAACACACAATATCAAGATTATATCCTATTAATCAGTGCTAGGCTATGACTCTAAGCATTGTCATACTGAAAACATGGACAACTTAAGCATGGAATTAAATAACTAGGCTTCAAGATAACTGGATACCTGAGAGGGAACCAAGAAAGGTTAAATACAAATTTCAAATTCAAGTATAGTCTATTGCATGAGGATCAGGAAATAATCTGAATGGTTTCTATACCACCATATGAATCGTGCTTGAGGGACTTATTATGCACATGCAATATCACATCTAGAATTCTAGCACTAGTTTTCTTTAATTGCAGGAACATGAATTGCGCACATTGCAGATTTTCACAAAGGTTGTAAATACCATGGAATGATTGTGCACAATGAATAACATAAGTTAGACTCGAGAAATGAATTGCGCGTCTTGCCGATTCGAAGGCCACCAAGTAAATGCCATGAAGTGGTAGTGCACAATGAACATCGTGATTTTAAACACAAGAAATGAATCCCGTGTATTGCCGATTCAAGCACCACCAAGTAAATGCCATGAAATGGTAACGCACGATGAATAGCATGGGTTCAACACAAGAAATGAATTGCGCGTTCTGTTGATTCGAATGTCAGCCCATAAATGTCATGAAATGGTAACACACAATGAACATCATGAATTAGACACAAGAAATGAATCGTGCGTCTTGCCGATTCGAAGGCCACCATGTGAAGCCAAGGAATCGTGGCGCACACTGAATATCATGAATTAAGCACAAGAAAAGGAATTGCCCATCTTGCCGATTCGAAGGCTACCACGTGAATGCCTGGAAATGGTAGCGTACAAGGAATAACATGAATTTAAGCACAGGAAAGGAATCGCGCCTCTTGCCGATTTGAATGCCACCATATGAATGTCAGGAAATGGTAGCGTACAATGAATAACATGAATTAAACAAAGAAAATGAATTGCGCGTCTTGCCGATTCGAATACCACCACATGAATGTCAAGAAATGGTAGAGTACAATGAATAACATGAATTACACACAAGAAATTAATTGCGCGTCTTGCCGATTCGAATACCACCACAGGAATGCCAAGAAATGGTAGCATACAGTGAAGAACATGAATTAAACACAGGAAATGAATTGCGCGTCTTGCCGATTCAAAAGTTGCCTAGTAAATGCCATAAAATGGTAGCACACAATGAATAGCATGAATTATGCACGAGTGAAGAATCGCGCGTCTTGTCGATTCAAGTGTTAGCATGGAAATGCAATCAAACTTCGAGCGCACATTCACACGCAAGAAAGCCAATTGTTTTATCATGCAAATTAGGCCCAAGAACTCGAAAGCCTTCGAGAACGGGATCGGAGGCCCAGCCCCAACTCCGTCTTACCGCCCTGATCTAGAATCCCCACAAAGTGAAAAGGGCAAGGCCTGGAAGATCAAAGTAGGCCTCAGGAACAGGAGCTCAGGAAGTTGCTGCTGCTCTGCACCAGGACCTCTGAAGAGTGAGCACGTGGAGCTGGGCTGGCTCCCTTTTATAGAGTCTTAGCCCAGCCCACAACCACACCCAGGCATGCTGCAGGGAAATCTTCTAGAAGGCCCTGGAAAGGGACCACACCCTGACACATTCTGAAAGCCTGCAGCAGTGCATTGCATATGAACAGTATTTATATGCACGCTGAACATAAGTCTTCAGGATTAAACTCTGCAATGCAAAAGGTTAAACAACAGCATATCAGCACAATGCATGAATTATGTTCTAGTCGCCTGTAGAGCACGCACTGGCTAGGGCCTGGTTTGTCTGGATTGAAACGATGAAAACGCCTCACAAGTACTGGAGCATGAATATCAGATGCGGAAACCCATGAGTTACTTTCAGGGCCATAACCTTCCCATGAGATTAAGTACCATAGATTACGCCCTCTCAGTTTGAAATCCAACACTTTCTTGACTTCGTATTCTATTTCCCCCTGTACTAGAACTGGAGCTGGATGAGGGTGGACCTTCTGGACTGCCTTTTTCAAGAGGGAAGTGTGGAATACTGGATGAATCCGTGAAGATCTTGGCAATTGTAGTTTATAGGTCACGGGATTGATTTGCTGAAGGACAGTGTAAGGACCTTTGAACAGTGGCCGACACTCCGGTGCAATGCACCGGAGGATTATTATTATTTTTTTTTTCACGTTGGAGACACGGAAAACTTCTGCATCTCCCTCCCGCCCCCCTCCTGCCCCTTTTGCTGACGTCACATTTTTTCCCCACCGGAGCAGAAGCAGATCAGGTAAGCGTCCTCTTCTACTCCGGTGGGGAAAAAAAAAAAAAACGCCTCCCCAGATGCCAGGGAGGCATTGATGGAAAGGGGAGGCTCTCCCCTTTCCATCAATGCCTCCCTGGCACCGTTTCCTAGCCATGGATCACAGCGCGGCTGTGATCCATGGCCAGGAAACGCCCCTAGACACCAGGGATCTTCTTTGGGGGGGTCAACCCCCTTGTAAAAGGGCTGCCCCCGTGGGGGTGTTATTTTTTAAACATAACTGTTTTGGGGGGTGATTGGGGGGCGTGGCCAACATGGCGACTGGAGCGGCAGCATAAACTGCAGCTCCAATCCCTGGCCCTTTCAAATATCCTGACAGCGGCGCCTGTACCCCCTTTTAAAGGTGACAGGCGTCGCCTACTCAGCCGCCCGGGACCCGCACTGGTAGCTGCGGCTACACATTGGACGACGCGGGCGCTCTGTGTGCTGTGAGCGGACCGCATTGTTGCCGAGCCCGCGGCTGCGGCCTGCGCGGTCGCTGCCTGGAGCCGCGGGCCACCTCCTGGGGCTAGGCACCGGGTTGCTGGACCGCACCTGGTCCGGAGATTGCAACGGGGGAGTTCCAGCCCCGTGAATAGCGCCGTAGGCAGGCGCTCTACTTCTCCTTGACTTCTGGGGCAGCGGCACCGCTGCGAGGCTGGGCCTGTCCCGGTGCCGCACCCCACCCGGCGATGCCTGCTGGAGCGAACTCGTGCCTTCTCTGACCTCCGGTCGGGGTCTCCGATGCTGGTGTCCGGGCCCCGGCTCCCCCGCTCACTGGGAGTGGGCGGGTCCGATGCCCTCCTGTGTCCTGAGGCTCGGAGGAGCTATGACCTGCCTGGATGAGGACTGTTAGAGCAGAGGCCTCGAGGATGACGTGCAGCCTGACAGCTGGGCCTTAGTTGCTGCCAATGAGACCTCAGGCCTGGGGCCTCATTCAGAACTCGTTTTAACTTCACCATAGGAGAAGAGAAGAAAAAGGAGTGAAGGAGGAAGACAGGAAGGAAGAAGGAAAGAAGAAAGAAAAGAAGAGTGAGGTGAGCCTTTCTGCGACATTAATCGAGTCGCAGAGTGTGAATGGGACGACCACCTCCCTCTAGACTAATTTACACGGAGCAGTTTGAGGCTCTAACAAGGCACATGAGGTACTGCCCCTGACCCTCCGGGCCCTACATATAATCTCCCATCAGGGTAACCAGCCCCAAGCCGCGCAAGCAACTGCCAATATACTAGGCCATTACCCATCACCTTTCACTGGCCTGCTAACGCTCTGTCTGGCTTCAGCGCCCATGCTGAACTAAGCTGAGGTGCGCCTCCTGACTCGGCCGTATACAACACTTCCCACATCTCTGCTGCTCCGGCGCCCCTGCGTGGTTGCTGGGCTTCGCCGCTTTATGTGGACATAGGAGTATAATACGCTTGGTCCCTCTGCTGACAGGAATCTGGAGGTGCGGCATGCACACGGCGCAGCGCTAAAGTACTCTGCCAACCACCAGGAACTAGTTTGATCCCTTTACTACCACAAATCTGTACACTTGGCCCGGAAGCGGTTGCGGCATTTCCCAAACTTCGCGCAACACTCAACTGACCCTAGCATGTCGCTTCTGGCCTTCAATAGTTACCCATAGCCCTCTGGAACCGGGATCTCACAACGCCGCAGCTCACTTGTCTGCCGCCCTGCCCACATCGTCTCTAGCCGGTCCTTCTCCGTTAGTGACCACCTGGAACCGTACTCGTCAAATGGTCAAACCAAAAACCCCACGTGCACCTCTGAGTAGAATGGACTCCGGCACCCTCCCCTCCTCTGAGGCCCATGTCACCATGCAACTGGCTTTGCAGAAGATGGAACTTACCTTACAATCACACACGTCACAGTTTGAAAAGATATTGCAAGCCATCCTAGACACCAAGTCCACCCTGGAAGCCAAAATAGGCTCAGTGACAGAAGATGTCAACATACTGCGCACCGACCAACACGCACTGGCTGACAGGGTGTCTGAACTGGAAAAAGACTCCGTATCCCTCCCCCGGTCTGTGAAAGACCTCCAATCGCAACTGTCTCATTTAACAACTGAGGTGGACTTCTTAAAACGTAGAGCTGAAGATGCAGAGGGAAGGTCCCGTCGCAACAACATCCGCTTGGTGGGGTTCCCTGAGCGTGTCGAAGGCCCCAGCACAGAATTATTCATAGAGCAATGGCTCACGGAAACAATTCTTAAAGACAATATCCCAAAGTTTTTCTCCGTTGAGCGTGCCCACAGGGTCCCTGGCAGACCCCCCCCCCACCTAGTGTGCAGCCTCGCCCGTTGATCGCAAGACTCCTTAATTACCGCGATAGAGACCTGATCCTACAGTTATTCCGCAAATCAGGGCTGTTACGCTTTGAAAACGCAGAGATCACAGCTTACCCAGACTTTACAGCAGAAGTTCAGAGGAAGCGGAGTTCTTTTTATCGTGTTAAAGAATGCCTTCGCAAACACAACATCAAGTATGCGTTGCTGTTCCCAGCCAGACTCCGTGTACAAGATGACACACGGGTACTTTTCTTCACTACACCAGAAGACGCCTGGACCTGGCTACACGCCAAAGGTCTTGCCGATCCGATAGACACAAGCACTCCGGGTGAAAATTGGTCCTCTCCCAAGACAAGGCGTAGGCAACACAAAAAACAAGGCAGTAAACCCTCACCTGAACAGTCACAAACGGAACGCTCCTTTCTCCTGCAAGCCACATCTAGATTTGTTAACACATCGCCAACAGCCTTGTCCACTCAAACTGATGGGGAACCAGACCACGACGTAAACTCCGATTCTGCGGAATCTGCACGTGGACCTACCCTCACGCCGCGCACAGAAGACGATTTTTGCTGAGTCAATTGAGCACCATCTATCCCCCCCCCCTTTTTTTTTTTCCCCATCACCCAGCTCCGGTCCTCATATACAATAACATGGCCTGCATCCCCCCCAGCTGATCAGAAATGGCCTGGCGGCACCACTGGTCCCTCATTGCAACACGTTGCGTGCTTGCGGTCCTGGGCGGCTGACCCAGCACTGAGAGTAACTTGGGCAGGGTAATCCCATGACTTTGAACTAACGTCCTTCGGCACCCCCCTGCTCCATATGGACTGTTCTCCCAAGCCGGCAATCACCAGAATTTCTTTCGACTCTTCATTATCTCAGTTGATGTTATACACTGTGCTTGGGTGCATTTTTTTCAATGGTTTTGTCACATGTTATTTAATCGGAAACACACTCGCAATTGCATATGTCACATTTACCTTACCAATAGGTTTATACTTAACAACACTAAGGACATTAACTGGCTAGCCTTGGAGGGTAACCGACACAATACTTCCACAATGGGGGCGGGGGACACATACCTCTCCGGATTAGCTAAATCCATAATTGCCTCATGACCTCTCAAACTCAACAAGGTATCTTGAAACATAAGATACTCACATGGAATATCAAAAGTATGGCAACACCGCGTAAGCGGCAAAGGATTCATACATTTCTTAAGAGACATCAGGTACACATAGCCCTACTACAAGAGACACACCTCTCTAAATCCACGTTGGAAAGCACACGCTTAAAATGGAAAGGACAACTCCACGGCACCACTTCCTCGTCTTTTGCTCGAGGGGTGGTGATTTGGATTGCTCCTGGGGTCCCACTCATCACATCTCGTACACTATGCGACCCAAACAGTAGATACGTGATACTAGAAGGCATCCTTGATGGGTCCCCCTCAGCGCTAGTAGCGCTATACTCCCCAAATTCAAATCAACGCAACTTCCTGAGCACGCTCACCACTGGTAATCTTAGCGACCCCACATTAGAGTGCATATGGGGGGGGGGGGGGGCGACTTTAACAGCGTCCTAGACACTCAAATAGACCGCTTATTTCCCCCACTCGTTACGGCTCCATCCAATCGTGCCTCACAAGTACTAGCAAACTGGGCCTCCAATAATGGTTTGAGAGACATTTGGAGGGTCGGCCATCCCACCCACCATGAATATTCTTATTATTCCTCTGTGCACAAGTTACGTACCAGAATAGACATGATTTTTGTATCCGCAGCCGTAATCCAGAAAGTGTGCACGACTGAGTACCTGGCACGCACCATATCAGATCATAACCCGCTCTGCGCAATAGTAGACACCAGACTATGTAAGCATGATTACAGACACTACATGACACAACAACACGCTGAGGGGGATAGATCAGGTAGACTGTTAGCATGGCTGACTCGCCAACCCTCGCAACCCTCGCCCATTGGTGCGATACGTTTGAACTTCGACGACATTATCAACACTCAAGTAGGAATTAACGAAGCCTTCTCTATATACTACCGTGCCCTATATACACCTCCTTCCCCCCCATCGGAGCAGCAATTAGTTGACATGTTATCACTTGTTTCCCACAACCAACACATTATTGACAATGCAGGCACATTAGACGGTCCCATTACTGTAGAAGAACTGTGCTCAGCTCTGTCACAAATGGCACGCAGCAAAACCCCTGGTTCGGATGGCCTACCGGTAGAGTATTTTAACTCCCATGCTACTCACCTCCTGTAACCACTCATAGAGGTATTCAACGAAGCGCGCAATAAACTACAATTGCCAGACTCCATGCGCGAAGCTCTGATAGTCGTCCTTCCAAAGGCGGGCCATGACCCTCTTTACATTAAATCATAAAGGCCGCTCTCTCTACTAAACACAGACTGCAAACTACTTGGAAAAATATTGGCAAACAGGCTACTCCCCTACCTACCAAACTTAATACACTCTGATCAATCTGGCTTTATTCCAGGGAGAAGCACCTTTTTAAATATTAGAAGACTGATCCACATAATGCATAACAACACAGAATCAGAAGCGGTGGCCCTCTCCCTAGACATTGAAAAAGCGTTTGATACGTTGAGCTGGGACTATCTTATACGCACACTCAATGCGTTTGGTTTCGGCCCCGGTTTCATCGGATGGATCAAAACGCTCTACTCCAAACCCACCGCTCGAGTCAAAAATGGATGAGCTATCTCCGAAGCATTCCCCATAGGCAGAGGTACCAGACAAGGTTGTCCATTATCCCCCTTATTATTCGCTATAGCCATGGAATCATTAGCAATTAAGCTACGTAGCTACGCACACATATGGGGCATCACTGAATCCAATACATATCATATTATAGCCTTATACGCAGATGATGCCCTGTTATATCTGCGTAATCACTCCACCTCCATGGCAGGGGTGTTGCTAATACTGGACTCCTTCGCACTCGCCTCTGGTCTATGTGTTAACTGGTCCAAGTCAAGTATTTTCCCTCTCACTCCCATACCAATCGAACTTCACATGGTACTACCGCAATATCAACTGCCATGGTCACACACTACCTTTAAATATCTTGGGATACAAATTTACCACTCCATTGCCGATCTGAAAGAGGGCAACGTTGACAGGGCACTCAGTTCCACCCGCAGCTCATTGTCGTTCTGGAGCTCACTTGGGTCGGGTAGCAATAGCCAAAATGCTCATCCTTCCCGAGTTCTTATATTATTTTACCGCCCTTCCATTATGCCTACCACGTTCGTTCTTTCACAAACTGCACTCATTACTAACTGACCTGCTCTGGGGCAAAGATAGACGCAGAGTAGCGTTATCTATAACACAATATCCGCAAGAAGCAGGCGGACTGGGCATGCCTAACTTCGAAATATACTATGCAGCTGCCCAGCTGTTGTGGCTATCCACATGGCTCAGGGAAACTCCTCCTCCCGAATGCATAATGCTGCGGGCATATACAGCTCCGCAAACGATACTGACCTCACTATTATCCGGCCCTAACCGCCTACCGTCAAAACCCATACTGTTGGAAGCAGCTAGATTCTGCTGACGTAGATATGTTCAAAGTAAGGCCCCCTCACCTCCTTACTCCCCTCTGTTACTGCTGTTTCAATTACCAGGCACCCAAACACTCTCTTTACACCACGATACACGCAACATAAGTACACTGAATGTGGGCGATTACTACTCTAGCTCCACAATGCCCACCTTCGCAGAACTAGTGGCCGCTGGGGTTATGCACACTGGAGCCTTTTTGACATATAGGGCCTGATTCTAACTTTGGAGGACGGTGTTAAACCGTCCCAAAAGTGGCGGATATACCACCTACCGTATTACGAGTTCCATAGGATATAATGGACTCGTAATACGGTAGGTGGTATATCCGCCACTTTTGGGACGGTTTAACACCGTCCTCCAAAGTTAGAATCAGGCCCATAGTGCCACTAAACGACTACTCAATAACTTTTGGGGTTCTGGCAACAACGAGCCACGCAAATCACAATTACTCACCACTATCCTTACTATAGGAAGCACAAAAGGCATCATAACTAAACCATATAAAGTGCTGCTAGCTGAAGTCTGCTCTGCCCTGCCGCTTGCTAAAGCACGCTGGGACTCCGTCCTTCCTTCACCACTACCACAAAAAAACTTGGGTTGCAGCTCTCACAATGATCAAGTCAATATCCCGCAATCCCAGATTGCGTTATACCCAATTCAACTATATTCACCACTCATACCTATCCCCGGCCCACATCCAAAGAATATACCCGAACACAAACCCGGTATGTCCCAGATGCGCTACTCCAGCAGCAGACTTTTACCACATGGTTTGGAGCTGCCACTCAATAAACTCGGCCTGGCACCGCATCACGGATATTACAGCAGACATCTCGTCCCACACTCTGTTACCCACCCCGGACTCTTGCCTACTTGGCATACGACACCGTGCCAAAGGCGATAAACATCTACACAGATTTATCGACTTAGCATTTGTTTTCTTCAAGCGCCTGATTGCTACGCACTGGAAGGCCCCACATGTTCCCTCCCACTGTGCCTGGCTCCGCGACTTACATAGTCTCTCACAAGCCGAAGCTCAGACCTTACGTTTACTACAACATAAAGGCCTACTACAAGATGGTGCCGAAGTCTGGGATACTTTTGTGGTAGCAATAGAAGCTAGGGATGATACATACCCCCCCTAAACTAGCAACTGTATATGTATTATCTCTCTGTTCAATATCTACACCACGCTACTCCCAGTTGCCCCCCCATCATTCACTCTCTGTATTAACACCCCCACCTCCCTCCTCAGTGTAACAACGCAACGTTTCAGGGTGCTTCTCCTACAGCTATGCTCTTATGTAACCCACGCCTAGCCTTGCTTACTACACTACTGGCTCCGCGCCCCTTTCTGCCCCACAATTCATACCTCAACTATGTCCTCACGGCTCCCACACACAGTAGTTGTATCTTTCTCCTTCCCCTCTTACCCTCCAATTGGTGTAGCCAGCACCATGTGTGATATCAGCATTCATTATTCGGTCTTCAGTTGTGACTTTAATCACTTGTTGCACAGTTTCAAGTTGTATTTCAGCACTTCATTACGCAATCGTGCTGTACAAGCTTATAAATGTGCGTAAACAGATCGTAAAATTATTAATAGCGAAATGTACTGTTGTGTGTGCATAGTAATTAATAAACAGATTTTTTTTAAAAAACTGTTTTGGGGGGCGATTGCGCCCCCAGATTTAAAAAAAATTGGAAAAAAATAATAAATAAAAACAAAATGGTGGGGTCGGCCCTCCAAGCACAGGCCGACCCCTGGGGGGTCCAAAAAAGAATCTAGTTTCCCCTGGGGGGGGCCCAATCACCCCCCCCAGGGAAAAGTAGATTCTATTAAAAAAAAAATGAAATTGTTGGTGGTCAGCCCTTAGGGTGACCCTCTATGGGGCCATTTTTTTTTTTTATACATGAGTGCTTTGCCAAGGGAAAGCACACATGTATGAAAAAAAAAGTTATGTAGAGTTAGTGTCTTGCTTTCTCTCTCTCTCTCTCTCTCTCTCTCTCTCTATATATATATATATATATATATATATATATATATATTTATTTTTTTGTGTGTTGTTTTCCGGGAGCCACAATTGGCCCCCCAGGGAAACCACACACATACATAAAAGTCATATATATGTATATATATAGATATTTATAAATATATAATGCCAAACAATTTCACCGCACTCCACGAGGACCGTGGTCAAGACTCCTTGGTGAGTCGAAACGCGTTGGTGGTTGTTGACTGCAATAAAACAAACGTTTATTTGTACCTCATGGAGTGCGGTGAAATTTTTCGGCATTACATAATTTCGAGATTGGTCTTCTCTGTCACAGGGCACGCGCAGTGGAGTGTGCTGCCCAGCAACCCTTCGACCACTTTGTTTCTAAACATATATATATATATATATATATATTTATTTATATATGTATATATATATATATATATATATATATATATATATATATATATATATATATATATGCAACACAAATTGGTTAAAAGATTGTTGCACGGCGCACTCCACTGCCGGTGCTCGGTGATGGAGGAGAGCAATCTCGAAAATATTTTGTGAACAAGAATCTCACCGCACTCAAATTGACATGTCTTATTGCAAGTATAAAAAATGAAAGAAAAGAGGGACTCATTTACCGTGATCAAGACTCCTTGAGAGTCGAAACGCGTAGGTGGCTGTTGCTTGCAATAAAACATGTCAATTTGAACCTCGTGGAGTGCGGTGAGATTCTTGTTCACAAAATACATATATATATGCATGCATGTATGTCTTTTCTGTAGTGGCAGTTGCCATAAAGTAGCGCAGATGGTTTATTGTCCTGCTGCAACGGATATACATTTATATGTATTTAGCTGAGTGGATTAGTAAAGTCAAGCGTTACCTGCGCTTTAAAACAAATGTTATGCCAGGGGGACTATGGAGATATGAGTGGCACTTTTGCTGGGTGGTACTGAGGGAATTAGAAGAGGAGGTAATGGGAGGCAGAGCACCAAAAATGACTGTTGCACTGGGTGCCACTAGCGCTGAAGGTTGTGATGATGGGTATGTGGTAAGGTGGAGTAATACATTCTTTTTTGTTTGTTTCAGTGTTTTCAGAGAATCTGCAGAATTGGAGAAGAAGCGAAGGTAAGGTGACGACATTTCCTATTGTACACAACAAACATACCCACGAGCAATTTTGTGACTATCTGCCTTCTACGTAGGCTAGTAATTTAGAGGGACAGTTTAGCCAGTAGCAGATATGGCATCTCGCTGGATGACTGCTGATCAAGCCCTAACTCGGGTTATGGAGGACAATTCTGATGTAGGCTCAGAGACTGAGACAGCAGATACTGAGACAGCATCTGAGGGAGAGGACAATGGGGCAGAATCTGGGAGTGATTTTTCAGTCGGTGGAGTCCCATCCGACGACACCTCTTCCAGTGAGTCTGAAGGAGACAATGACAACAGCCGTGCTTGCCCTTCGCAAGCACATTCTGGGCAGCGGGACCACATTGGGTTAGAGGAACCCAGAGAGCACGTGCTTGCGGCCGCAAGCACAGAGAGAGTGCTCTCTTGGCAGCCCGCCTGTTTAGTTCAGCCCCAAATTCCACCTTTTACTGGTGACGCTGGATGTAAAGTCGATACAGCTAACTTTTTGCCAGTCGACTACATCCATCTATTTTTTGGATGCTGACTTCCTTCTGAAAATTGTGCAGCAAACAAATTTGCGTGCAGACCAATTTCTGAGGGAGTGTGGAGGCACTCTAGGGCCCCGTTCTAGGGCACGCCAGTGGACTCTCACTTCGCTTGCGGAGTTTAAGATATTTTTGGGCCTTACGCTCAAAATGGGGTTAGTGCAGAAACCCACCTTGCAGTCCTACTGGACGACTCGCACGGTTTGGGTAACTCCCATCTTCGCACCATACATGAGCAGAGAATGTTTTTTGCTACTGCAGCGCATGCTACATTTCAATGACAATTCTGCTTCATTGCCCCGGGACCATCCAGACCATGACATGTTGTTCAAAATTCGGCCTGTCGTCGAACATTTGTCTGCCAGGTTTTCAGAGATCTATACTCCTGGAAAGAATATAGCAGTCGATGAGTCATTGATCCTGTACAAAGGACGGCTGCTTTTCAGACAGTACATTGCGAGCAAAAGAGCTCGCTATGGCATAAAGCTGTACATGCTGTGTGAGAGCTCTTCTGGCTATGTGTACAGCTTGAGAGTATACAGGGAAGGATTCTACCCTAAACCCTGTAGGTTGCCCTCCCGCGTTAGGGGTCACAGGTAAGATTGTATGGGAACTTGTCCAGCCACTTCTTGACAAAGGTTATAACCTTTATGTGGACAATTTCTATACAGGAGTAGAGCTGTTCAGTGAGCTCTACAAAGCCAGCACTGTGGCCTGCGGTACAGTTCGTTGTAACCGTAAAGGATTCTCGCAGGAGCTTGTTTGCAAGAAGCTCCAGAAATCAGAGAGTACTGCATTGCGTTCTAACGAACTGCTCGCAGTCAATTTCTTAGATAAGCGTGATGTATACGTGCTCACTACAATTCATGATGAGAGCACTTCTCCCATCACTGTTTGGGGTCAGATGGCCGAAGTCCACAAGCCCATCTGTATACTTGATTACAATAAGTACATGGAGTAGTGGACAAGAACGACCAGGTTCTTCAACCATACAGTGCGTGTCGTAAAACTCGCACTTGGTACAAGAAACGGTTTACCCACCTGATTCAGATGGCAACATATAATGCGTATGTTGTTTTCCGTCAGACAACCACAGGAAGACTCATGACTTTCCTTGACTTCCAGTTGTCTGTAATTGAAAGCCTCACTGCTGTTCTGTTACAGAAGCAGCAGCAGCCTCCACCTCATATGTTCTGGAGGATGTGGCAAGGCTGCAGGAGCGACACTTTGCTGATCGCATTCCTAAAACACCCAAAAAGGATCGTCTGTGTCGTCGCTGTAAAGTGTGCTCGAAGCATGGAAAGCGGCAGGAGAGTTGGTATTACTGTCCCCAGTGTCCATCACAACTAGGCCTCTGTATCCCTACTTGCTTTACATTGTATCATACTAAAGCAAAGTTCTGGGAAATCGACTGAGGTTGAGCTGCCGTTGGGTAATCCTTTCAGTGGCAGTGCATGGATACCGAACGTCCATGGGCCGCTGCTTCGTTAGGCAAGGAGCCACAGAATTTTACTTCATCTACTTCATCATGGACTTCCTTTTGGACTGCTGGAGAGCTAAATCCACCGTCAGAACGTGGTCGGTGTTCTGTCCAATTAACATGCATTATATTCCCCCTACTGCATATACTAGTGGACAGAACATATGCCACATTGTCACGGAGTACCCTTTCTTCACCAGCATGTCTACCTTACTTTCAACGGTAGATATGCTCTCTCAGTTCGAGGAATCACTTTGTATGGCATACTTGGAAAGCCCCAACTTGCATCCACAAACTAGTATAGGTTCACTTGGCAATTATACAGGATTAGCCAGGACTCTGATGAGAACAGAGACATGAATGGGTAAGGAAAACCTATGATAGGTGTGCCTTCACAGGATAATTGCACAGCTAGATGGCAGATAGTAAAGGTAGTACAGATGTACATCATCTACACCTATGGATTCAAACCCATTGGTGCCATCCCAGCACTGAAGGAGAATGACTTGTAGAGGTCAGTGTTTGACCTGATTTTCATGTTCATCCTCCATCAGAACTTAGTAGATGTTCAGTTTGCTATATAAGTGCACTACAGTCACATCACTGCACATAATGTTGGCTGGGACATATGCCCTGTTCTCATGGACTCCCCTGTGTACCAAACATTACCCTTTTCATAGCCTACGACCTTCTCTTTAGGGAACATCAAGAGTAATCCCCAGCATGTCTCCCTTAGTTTCAAAGGTAGATATGATCACTAAGTTCGAGGAATCGCTCTGTACGGCATACTCGGACACCCCCAACTTGCATCCACAAACTGGAAGTAGTTGGATTTAGCATAGAGTGCGTTAAAGGCGCATGAAAAACATGTCTACCTGAGCCTCAGGTGGCTGTCACAGGAGTCATTAGTAAAGGTTCGTTACCCATGCATTTGGTAATGTTAAGGAAGAAGGAGGAGGTTACTTGACAGGTGGTAACGTAGTCAAATTTATTCCGTTCTGTGGCGTGTGAATGTGATGGGCCCTTGTCTGGCAGCGGTAAGTTAATGTGAGTGCAGTGATTGGTTGGATTGGGCCCGTGGCTGGCGATATGAAAGGGTTGTTTGTTGTGCGTGAATGGCGTGTGAATGGACCATAAAAAGGTTGGTGCCTGGACGCTGTTTTATGGACCACCTTCAGAAGGCTTGGTTTCAATATTCAGATACTTTGATAAGTATTCATGCTTTGAAACCATAATTTCTGGAGGTGCTAAAACCAACCAGTGTGAGTGGTGAGTTAAATTTAGCAAACTAGTACCAGGTGAATCCAAGGGTGCAGGACTTGCGTGGCTCTCACCAGTTTTCCTTTACCCAGAATCCCCTTGAAATCACAAAATGTGCTTAAAAACACATTTGCCTTGCATTCCAATGAGCAGAAGTCCAGGGATCTGCAGGGAGCCACAAGTTCCACTAAGTCGCCAGTGAAAAACTACCTCACTTTAGTGAGTGAGCAAGTGACCACAGCACGGAAGTACCCAAAACGGATTGTGGAGACATTAAAATCAGTTACCACAAAACAGCCTTGTTTTTTAAGACAGTCACCTAAGCATTTGGTCCTGGGCACGGCAGCCATATAGGGAAACCTACCAAATGCAGACATTTCTGAAAACTAGACACCCAAGGCAGCCCACGTAAATGTGGCGTGTTTGGATTTAACAAAGTTTTCTTACCCAGAATACCCTGCAAAAGTGAAACGTTGATTAAAACAACTATTTTTCCTTTCTTTTTTATCGCAGAAACTACAGGAATGTGCAGGGATCCTCCAAATTCCTACCACCCAGTGTTTCCCCACTTGTCCTGATAAAAACACAACCCCGTTTGTGTGCCTGCGCCTAGTGCCTGCTTCAGGAATGGATCACTCCAGGATTAACAGTAGCCCTCATGCAAGGACTACCATTGACCCTTGTGTGATCCATTCCTGTCATGGGCACTAAACCTACCCACGCAAGTGAGGTACCATTTTTATCGGGACACTTGGGGGAATGCTGGGTGGAAGGAAATTTGTGGCTCCTCTCAGATTCCAGAACACTCGGTCACCGAAATGTGAGGAAAAAGTGTTTTTTAGCCAAATTTTGAGGTTTGCAAAGGATTCTGGGTAACAGAACCTGGTGAAAACCCCACAAATCACCCCATCTTGGATTCCCCTAGGTCTGACGTTTTCAAAAATGCACAGGTTTGGTAGGATTCCCTAGGTGCCGGCTGAGCTAGAGGGAAAAATCCACAGGTAGGCACTTTGCAAAAAACACCTCTGTTTTATTTGAGAAAATGTGATATGTCCACTTGTTGTTTTGGGGCATTTCCTGTCGCGGGCACTAGGCCTACCCACACAAGTGAGGTTCCATTTTTATCGGGACACTTGGGGGAACGCTGGGTGCAAGGAAGTTTCTGGCTCCTCTCAGATTCCAGAACTCTCTGTCAACGAAATGTAAGGGAAAAAGTGTTTTTTTAGCCAAATTTTGAGGTTTGCAAAGGATTCTGGGTAACAGAACCTGGTGAGAGCCCCACCAGTCACCCCACCTTGGATTCCCCTAGCTCTCTAGTTTTAAAAAATGCACAGGTTTGGTAGGTTTCCCTAGGTGCCGGCTGAGCTAGACGCCAAAATCCACAGGTAGGCACTTTGTAAAAAAAAAAACTCTGTTTTCTTTGAGAAAATGTGATATGGCCACTATGTGTTTTGGGGGGATTTCCTGTCACGGGCACTAGGCCTACCCACACAAGTGAGGAACCATTTTTATCGGGACACTTGGGGGAACGCTGGGTGCAAGGAAATTTGTGGCTCCTCTCAGATTCCAGAACTCTGTCACCGAAATGTGACGAAAAAGTGTTTTTTTAGCCACATTTTGAGGTTTGCAAAGGATTCTGGATAACAGAACCTGGTGAGAGCCCCACAAGTCACCCCATCTTGGATTCCCATAGGTCTCTAGTTTCTAAAAATGCAGAGGTTTGGTAGGTTCCCCTAGGTGCCGGCTGAGCTAGACGCCAAAATCCACAGGTAGGCACTTTGTAAAAAACACCTCTCTTTTCTTTGAGAAAATGTGATATGTCTACTTTGTGTTTTAGGGCATTTCCTGTTGCGGGCACTAGACCTACCCACACAAGTGAGGTACCATTTTTATCGGGACACTTGGGGGAATGCTGGGTGCAAGGAAATTTGTAGCTCCTCTCAGATTCCACAACTCTCTGTCACCGAAATGTGAGGAAAAAGTGTTTTTTTAGCCAAATTTTATGGTTTGCAGAGGATTCTGGGTAACAGAACCTGGTGAGAGCCCCCAAGTCACCCCACCTTGGATTCCCCTAGGTCTCTAATTGCACAGGTTTGGTAGGTTTCCCTAGGTGCCGGCTGAGCTAGACGCCAAAATCCACAGGTAGGCACTTTGCAAAAAAAAACCTCTGTTTTCTTTGAGAAAATGTGATATGTCCGCTTTGTGTTTTGGGGCATTTCCTGTCACGGGCACTAGGCCAACTCACAGAAGTGATGAACCATTTTTATCAGGACACTTGGAGGAACGCTGGGTGGAAGGAAATTTGTGGCTCCTCTCAGATTCCAGAACTCTCTGTCACCGAAATGTGAGGAAAAAGTGTTTTTTTAGCCACATTTTGAGGTTTGCAAAGGATTCTGGGTAACAGAACCTGGTGAGAGCCCCACAAGTCACACCATCTTGGATTCCTCTAGGTCTCTAGTTTTAACAAATGCACAGGGTTGGTAGGTTTCCCTAGGTGCCGGCTGAGCTAGAGGCCAAAATCCACAGGTAGGCACTGTGCAAAAACCACCTCTGTTTTCTTTGAGAAAATGTGATATGTCCACTTTGTGCTTTGGGGCATTTCCTGTTGTGGGCACTAGGCCTACCCACACAAGTGAGGTACCATTGTTATCGGGACACGTGGGGGAACGCTTGGTGGAAGGAAATTTGTGGCTCCTCTCAGATTCCAGAACTCTCTGTCACCAAAATGTGATGAAAAAGTGTTTTTTTAGCATAATTTTGAGGTTTGCAAAGGATTCTGGGTAACAAAACCTGGTTAGAGCCCCAAAAGTCACCTCATCTTGGATTCCCCTAGGTCTCTAGTTTTCGAAAAAGCACTTGTTTGGTACTTTTCCGTAGGTGTGGGCTGAGCAAGAGGCCAAAATCCACAAGTAGGCACTTTAGAAAAAACACCTCTGTTTCCTTTGAGAAAATGTGAATTGTCCACTTTGTGCTTTGGGGCATTTCCTGTTGTTGTCACGACTTACGTGCTGCTTGCGCCAGGAAACCGCAGATCTGGTGGCGTGGGTCTTGAAGGTTCGGCTTTGGCCCAGAAAGGGGCGACTCTTTCTAGTAGCCACGGTGCTGTCGGCGATGTAACTGCCAAGAACAGACCGTGCCCTTTAGAAATAGTGCCAGAGGGAAAAAAAACCAACAATGGGAAAAAACCTCCAAACAGTGGATTCCTGAAACAAGAACAAAACGAGGAATCAAAAGAAACAAAAATGCAGGTAAATGCAAAAATGGAAAAGATTCAGAACCGAAGGCCAAGAATCAGGAGCGAAGACACAATCAGAGCAGATAGTGTTGCAGCGCAAGGAAAGGGAGAAAACAGAGCCCTTATATACCAAGAAACAGGAAGTGACCAACAGGAAGTAAAAAGACACCATCTTAGATAGGGAAGAAGTACATAGAATAGAATAGAACAGAAACCATAGAAAATAGGGAACAATGAATTCTGGGAAGAATGAGGAAACCTGGGAAGGGGGAAAGACATAAAGAAAGGACAGAAAATGCCCCAGAAAATATAGAGGAAAAAGAAGAAGGAAAAGAAGAAAAAGAAACAGGGTCAGGGGAAAACGGGGAAGCAACAGAAGGCAGAGCGAGGCCCCAAGTAAAATCTGGGGCCTCGCGCTGTGCAGAGAAGGCTCGGGGCGCGCCGCGTCCTGAGAACGCGCTGTGCGGCGCGAGCCGAATGTTCGGCTCGCGCCGTGCCACGCGGCGCGACAGTAGGTCCCCCCCGAAGGTCCAGGTTTGAAGGGAAACAAACAATGAAAACGAGAAATCAAAAGAGGGGCGTGGACAGAAGATGCATCTTCCCATGAGCATTCACTAAGAGGATAACTCTTCCAGTGAATCAAATACTGAAGACGTCGGTGAAAAAGGCGAGAGTCACAAATCTCCTGAACCTCATATTCAGGGACATCATTCACCAACACAGGAGGAGGACAAGGAAACTGACGAGAGAAAGGATCAGGGACATAAGGTTTGAGCTGGGATACATGAAAGACCGGATGAATTTTCCAAGTATGAGGCAAGCGAAGACGAACAGTGACAGGATTGATCAACTGAAGAATACGAAAAGGTCCATAATAGCGAGGCGTGAACTTATTGAGAGAAAGGCGAGAGGGCAAGAATTTAGAAGAAAGCCAGACTTTATCATGAGGGTGATAATCTGGAGTGGGTCCACGTTTCTTATCAGCGATCTTCTTCATATATCTCTTGGTGTTCAATAAATTAGATCTAATTAGTTTATGGATTTGCAGGAGACGTTTGGAAAAAGATGTAATTGCAGGCAGAGGAGAGGTAGTTTGAGGAGAAGTAGGAAAAGAGGTAGGATGATAGCCATAGGAACAGAAAAAAAGGAGTGACCTTGGAGGCACTATGGACAGTATTGTTGTAGGAATATTCAGCAATAGGAAGATATGTGTTCCAGTTGCTTTGGGTGGAATTACAAAAACAGCGAAGGTATTGTTCTAATCCTTGGTTCAATCGTTCGGTCTGTCCATTGGTCTGAGGATGGAAACCGGATGACAGAGCTATATTGATATTCAGTGTCTTGCAAAAATATTTCCAAAACCGAGAAATATACTGAGGTCCCCTGTCAGACACAATGGTATGTGGAAGTCCATGGAGACGGAAAATATGGTCAATAAATATCTGGCTCAATTCTTGGGATGTAGGTAACTTCTTTAGGGCAGTGAAGTGAGCCATCTTAGTGAAAGAATCAACAGTGACCATGATAACCTGGTTTCCAGCTGATGATGGAAGTGAACACATGAAATCAGTGGAAATAGTATGCCATGGAGTTGGTGGAACTGGCAAAGGCTGTAGTAATCCTGCAGGTCTGCTATGGGGAATCTTGACTTGAGCACATACAGGGCAAGCCTGAACGTATCTTTCGACATCTGATTTCCAGGTAGGCCACCAGAAAGATCGCGAAAGAAGTTCTTGTGTGGCCTTAATACCTCTATGACCAGCAATCGGTGAATCATGGCACATCTGTAATGCCTTGTCTCGAACTCTGTTAGTAGGGAGGAATAACAGATTTTGATGATAATAGTATCCTTCCTTCTTGCATAAAAAGGTTCGTAATTTCTCTATTTCGCTATTAGACAGGCTGGAGTACTCCAGTTGTACCTCCTTCAGAAAAGATTGAGCAACTCCAATGATTTTACTAGGCTCCAGTAGAAATTGAGACTGGGAAGGAGTACAATCTGGATAACGGCGAGACAGAGCATCAGCCAGAATGTTTTGAGATCCAGGTATATAGGTGATGTAAAAGTCATACTGGCTGAAGAAAAAGGCCCAACGGGCCTGGCGACTATTTTGGCATACAAAATTACGGAGACATTGCAGATTACGATGATCTGTTCGCACCTCGAATGGCTCCTTGGAACCCATCAGAAACTGTCTCCATTCGATGCAGGCTGTTTTCAGAGCTAGCAACTCTCTTTCTAGCACTGAGTAATGTTGTTCTGCTGAAGAGAGAATATGGGACAGATAGAAAACAGGATGTTCAAGACCATCATCCTCTTGAAGTTGAAGTAAGACAGCTCCAATAGCTCTTTCGGAAGCATCAGTAACTACAATAAACTGTTTATTGGTATCTGGGTGTCTTAAGATGGGAGCTTGAGTGAATGCCTTTTTTAAATCTTGAAAAGCTGTTTCAGCCGCCTTAGTCCAGACAAACCCCTGTTTAAGATTTTCCTTCTTTAGAGTATGGGTTATATGGCTGGTCTGTTTAGCAAAGTCTTGAATGAACTGCCGGTAAAAGTTTGCTAATCCTAGGAAACATTGTGTTTCTTTAATAGACGAGGGAGAAGGCCAATCGAGAATTGCTTGTACCTTTTCTTGGTCCATAGCTATGCCGGTGGGACTTAAATGATAACCCAGATATTTGACTTCCGTCTTATCGAACTCACATTTCTCTGGTTTACAGGATAGTTGATGTGCTCGGAGTCTTTGAAGGACTTGTTTCACATGAGAAGAATGGAGTGCGGGATGTCTGGAAAAAATAAGGATGTCGTCTAAGTAAATTACGACTGTCTGGTTCAAGAGATCGGAAAATATTGAGTCCATAAATCTTTGAAATATTGCAGGGGCGTTCGTAAGACCAAAAGGCATGACTCTATACTCAAAATGACCAAACGGTGTCCTGAATGCTGTTTTCCACTCATCTCCTTCTTTTATACGTAAAAGGTGGTAAGCTCCCCGAAGATCCAACTTGGTAAAACGTTGAGCCCCTCTGACTGCCTCTAAAATATCCTTGATGAGGGGCAAAGGATAACGATCCTTGATAGTTATTTTGTTTCGGCCTCGAAAATCTAGGCAAGGACGAAGGTCTTTGGTCTTCTTAGGTACAAAAAAGAGAGGAGCCCCTGCCGGAGAAGACGATGGAACAATGAGTGCACTCTGTACGTTTTCCTCCAGATACTCCTTAAGAACTTCCTTTTCAGGTTCCGTGAGAGAACCTCCAAACAGTGGATTCCTGAAACAAGAACAAAACCAGGAATCAAAAGAAACAAAAATGCAGGTAAATGCAAAAATGGAAAAGATTCAGAACCAAAGGCCAAGAATCAGGAGCGAAGACACAATCAGAGCAGATAGTGTTGCAGCGCAAGGAAAGGGAGAAAACAGAGCCCTTATATACCAAGAAACAGGAAGTGACCAACAGGAAGTAAAAAGACACCATCTTAGATAGGGAAGAAGTACATAGAATAGAATAGAACAGAAACCATAGAAAATAGGGAACAATGAATTCTGGGAAGAATGAGGAAACCTGGGAAGGGGGAAAGACATAAAGAAAGGACAGAAAATGCCCCAGAAAATATAGAGGAAAAAGAAGAAGGAAAAGAAGAAAAAGAAACAGGTAAGGAGGGGTCAGGGGAAAACGGGGAAGCAACAGAAGGCAGAGCGAGGCCCCAAGTAAAATCTGGGGCCTCGCGCTTTGCAGAGAAGGCTCGGGGCGCGCCGCGTCCTGAGAACGCGCTGTGCGGCGCGAGCCGAATGTTCGGCTCGCGCCGTGCCACGCGGCGTGACAGTCGTGGGCACTAGGCCTACCACACAAGTGAGGTACCATTTTTATCGGGCCACGTGGGGGAACGCTTGGTGGAAGGACATTTGTGGCTCCTCTCAGATTCCAGAACTCTCTGTCACTGAAAAGTGATGAAAAAGTGTTTTTTTAACATAAGGTTGAGGTTTGCAAAGGATTCTGGGTCAGAGAACCTAGTGAGAGCGGCACAAGTCACCCCATCTTGGATTCCCCTAGGACTCTAGTTTTAGAAAATGCACATGTTTGGTAGGTTTCCCTAGGTTCCTGCTGAGATAGAGGCCAAAATCCACAGGTAGGCCCTTTGCAAAAAACACCTCTGTTTTCTTTGAGAAAATGTGATATGTCCACTTTGTGTTTTGGGGCATTTCCTGTCGTGGGCACTAAGCCTTCCCACACAAGTGAGGGACCATTTTTATCGGGACAGTTGGGGGAATGCTGGGTGGAAGGAAATTTGGGCTTCTCTCAGATTCCAGAACTCTCTGTCACCGAAATGTGAGGAAAAAGTGTTTTTTTTAGCCAAATTTCGAGGATTGCAAAGGATTCTGGGTAACAGAACCTGGTGAGAGCCCCACAAGTCACACCATCTTGGATTCCCCTATGTCTCTAGTTTTAACAAATGCACAGGGTTGGTAGGTTTCCCTAGGTGCCGGCTGAGCTAGAGGCCAAAATCCACAGGTAGGCATTGTAGTGCTTTCCTCTTATCTAGTTTCTAAGCACTAACATAACACAACAGAAATGCACTTCTGAGGTCAAAGAAGACTTTTATTGTTGTTAATTCTTCCCCAACCACAATATTTATGAATGACGAATTAGTAGCTTTCAAGTCTGCGTTAATCAAACAAAATATATCAGTTTGCAATATACACAGCAGGTTATATTTATAAGATATTGAATGCAAAGCAAAACAAATACTTCACCGTGTTGGAACTATCTACAGCTTCATCTTTCTAAGGTCTGCAAGCTGATGACCCCTGTCAGCCGAGAGAAAGAGAGATTCATCTACCCACACGGGATTGCTGGCAGCCTGCGCCAAGCTCCAGCACGAGGTCCGGCAGATTCGAATCTGACCCTCTGCAGCCTGTGTCATTCGTTACAAAGGTGTGCCCCCTCCTCTCAGACCTGGGAAACTGAGCAAGCCTTTTGGAGACTGGCCAGGTCTCCAAGACTACTCCTGTTCCCAAGCTCAAGCAGAGAGAACAACACCCATGTACTCTCTCTTATCATGTCTAGTCTACTGTGAGAAAAACATCTTGGTTCTCTGGTGCAAAAACACAGCTTGGAAAAATACAGCTTGGATTCTCAACTGCAATGTCTAACTCCACGTTAAAGGCAATAGGCAGCTAACCTAAATATCAAATGCAATGTCATGTTAAAGCCAACAAGCATCTAAGCTGAATACAAAATGCAATGTCTTATATCATGTCAAAGCCCATAGGCAGCTGAGCTGAATATAAAATGCAATGTATAATATCATGTCAAAGCCAATAGGCAGTTAAGCTGAATACAAAATGCAATATATAATATCATGTCAAAGCCAATAGGCAGAATATCTAATAGCATGTCAAAGTCAATAGGCAGCTAAACTGAATACATCATGTCAAAGCCAATAGGAATGCAATGTCAAAGCCAATAGGCGGCTAGACTGGATACAGCATGTCAAAACCAATAGGCAGAATACAGAATGTAATGGCTAATGCAATGTCAAAGCCCATAGGCGGCTAAACTGAATACAGAAAGTAATGGCTAATGCCATGTCAAAGCCAATAGGCAGAATACAGAATGTAATGACTAATGCAATGTCAAAGCCCATAGGCGGCTAAACTGAACAAAACATACCATGTGCTACTGGTGAACATTGAGCAACTAATATGCGCAGTGGTGAAACACAAAGTCATTGGTCAAAACAAACTCCATCAAATGGCAGTACATTCCGCCCTTTGACCAATGAATTTTTGTTTCACATATCTCCTGTTTCAAACAAAAACAAAAAACAAAAAACATCAGCACAGAAAAAAAAAACAGTATGATCAAAGCAATCCCTGTAAAGCAATAGAAGTGAATTAACACATTGATTTCATAACCTTTCACATCAGATACATCTACATAGAAAAGACTGGGCAATTTTTATACTCTGAGTGAGTCTCTAATTCAACAGTGTTAGCAATTTGATGTGGCATGAGTTCTGCTCATGTAAAGGTGCACGGTCCACCTGAAAGGTTTTCTGGAAGATAAGCAAAAGTCAGAGTTCCATACGAGAGGGAAAACAAAAACACAGCTTAGTTCCAGTGGAAGAATGCAATCAAACAAGTTGAACTTGAACTGTAGGCGCAGTTTGCGCAAAATGGATCCATGGTGCTGGCACTTTACTCAGCCAGGTTCAGGTTGGGGATTCGGTCCCTTCCCCGACCCCACACGCACACACCGGAAGGGGGACCACACAGCACACTCAGGGACAGTGGCGAAACGTGGTAGGATCTGCAAAAGAAACAAGTATGACTTTTCTTGCAAATAACATTTTTCATTTAAACTGCACCCTTCCTCTTTCTTTCCCTGTTTTATAATCAGCAGGACGTTTTTGAGGCCCTTTGTTATATTTTCTGCAGGTTCTGGAGGATCACTTGGGGCTTCAGCCCACACATCAGCACTGAGGTTTTTATCTGCTGCGCAACAGCTTCCCTTTTCTTGCACTGTCAGAAGGGCTGGAGCAGACTCATTCTTTACCAAACCTCCATTCACTGCACTTTTGTCAATTTGGGCCATTCTGTCTCCAATTTGTATGAATTAATCAGATTCTTTTCTAGGTATCAGCATAATTTCGATTTTTCCTTGGTAATCTGCAGCAATCACTCTCCCTAAAACCTGATCAATTTGCCATTTCTGTCCTGGTAACTTTCCTCTCCCCAACTGCTCTGTGACTGCTTGCATGACAGATTGCTTTTGTGCGTGCTGCACAGTTTTTATCAAAACTAGGGGAATGTGCATCTCTCTCATCTCTGCCCACCTGTAAGTGGCTTTTTCTCTCAGCTGTTCACATTTCTGGGGCACCCACTTAGCCATCCCCACTAAGGCAGAATTCTGGGTGAACACTTCTCTCTCTGAATTTTTCTCATTAACATCTGCAAGGTAATTGAACCAGTTAGGTACTAAAACATTAGCAATGAACCAAAAATCAGCGTAAAAATGACACATCTCACGTAGCTCTTGCTTTAAAATCTGACACACATTATACAACGCTGTTCCTTCTACTGTGCCAGAAAACAACATTTCAGTCAATGAATCATTAGCAAAACAAACATGCTTTTTATCTTCAGTGGACACGAATTCAAATGGTGCACACAATTTCATTGGTAACTCTTTTATCTGTGGTACTCTAGCCCTGTCTTGCAAGTACCAGATCCAGTGTATGATCCTAGCTAGGGGCACTATTTTCTTTCCTTGTTCCTGAATTACATGTACATAAGTATTTCCTTCTTGCACTGCGCAGAAACCTAAAGTCTGCATTATTTCATTTGCCAAATCACAAGCGCGCAGCTGCATATAATTTTTCACAGTGACCATATACAAAAGTGTTAGGATTTCACTCAAATGAGGGCTATTCTTTTTCCAAAAATCAAACAAGCTAATGAAACTCGGTGTCTCTTTCTCTAAAATCTTTCGTTTTACTTGTGCATTTTGCAACGGTAACTCGTAAATCACATTCTGAGCTCTCTCGTCCTTGTTATCAGTTAAGGAATGCATTTTGTCTGCCAAAAACCCTGGCTCACACGAAAACTCAGTGCAGCTCAGAGCTGTCTTATCCCCCTCATTACTGGAATGGGACAAGAAAGATTCTTCAAAAACAGCCTTTTTATAACTTTCAGTCGGGCTAATTTGCTCACGTAAATTCCTATTTTCATGTTCCAACTTCCTACATTTCTCCTGCATTTCTCTGTAAGCAGATAAAGGTATCCAGACCTTCCTGTCATCATTACTTCCAAAAGACACGTTTTCTACATATGTACAACAGGAATTATTTCTCAAAGCATTATCAGGCCTTTTAGCTACACATGCATTTTCTTCTGTAATTCCCCAAACAGAAAACAATTCACAGTTTTTCGTAGCACCATCAGGCAGTTTATCAACACATGAATTCTCAGACATGGTCTGCCGTGCTACTGTGATTCCCCAAACAGAAAACAATTTCTGTAATTCTCCAAACAACAAAAAAACAATTACACTTTTAAAGTGTGCACTTAGAAATCTACCAACTCGTCAACACCCTCTTAATCACCTCTTAATGACCGACCCCACGACTCCTGGTACCAATTGTAGTGCTTTCCTCTTATCTAGTTTCTAAGCACTAACATAACACAACAGAAATGCACTTCTGAGGTCAAAGAAGACTTTTATTGTTGTTAATTCTTCCCCAACCACAATATTTATGAATGACGAATTAGTACCTTTCAAGTCCGCGTTAATCAAACAAAATATATCAGTTTGCAATATACACAGCAGGTTATATTTATAAGATATTGAATGCAAAGCAAAACAAATACTTCACCGTGTGGGAACTATCTACAGCTTCATCTTTCTAAGGTCTGCAAGCTGATGACCCCTGTCAGCCGCGAGAAAGAGAGATTCATCTACCCACACGGGATTGCTGGCAGCCTGCGCCAAGCTCCAGCACGAGGTCCGGCAGATTCGAATCTGACCCTCTGCAGCCTGTGTCATTCGTTACAAAGGTGTGCCCCCTCCTCTCAGACCTGGGAAACTGAGCAAGCCTTTTGGAGACTGGCCAGGTCTCCAAGACTACTCCTGTTCCCAAGCTCAAGCAGAGAGAACAACACCCATGTACTCTCTCTTATCATGTCTAGTCTACTGTGAGAAAAACATCTTGGTTCTCTGGTGCAAAAACACAGCTTGGAAAAATACAGCTTGGATTCTCAACTGCAATGTCTAACTCCACGTTAAAGGCAATAGGCAGCTAACCTAAATATCAAATGCAATGTCATGTTAAAGCCAACAAGCATCTAAGCTGAATACAAAATGCAATGTCTTATATCATGTCAAAGCCCATAGGCAGCTGAGCTGAATACAAAATGCAATGTATAATATCATGTCAAAGCCAATAGGCAGCGGAGCTGAATATAAAATGCAATGTATAATATCATGTCAAAGCCAATAGGCAGTAAAGCTGAATACAAAATGCAATATATAATATCATGTCAAAGCCAATAGGCAGAATATCTAATAGCATGTCAAAGTCAATAGGCAGCTAAACTGAATACATCATGTCAAAGCCAATAGGAATGCAATGTCAAAGCCAATAGGCGGCTAGACTGGATACAGCATGTCAAAGCCAATAGGCAGAATACAGAATGTAATGGCTAATGCAATGTCAAAGCCCATAGGCGGCTAAACTGAATACAGAAAGTAATGGCTAATGCCATGTCAAAGCCAATAGGCAGAATACAGAATGTAATGACTAATGCAATGTCAAAGCCCATAGGCGGCTAAACTGAACAAAACATACCATGTGCTACTGGTGAACATTGAGCAACTAATATGCGCAGTGGTGAAACACAAAGTCATTGGTCAAAACAAACTCCATCAAATGGCAGTACAGGCACTGTGCAAAAACCACCTCTGTTTTCTTTGAGAAAATGTGATATGTCCACTTTGTGCTTTGGGGCATTTCCTGTTGTGGGCACTAGGCCTACCCACACAAGTGAGGTACCATTGTTATCGGGACACGTGGGGGAACGCTTGGTGGAAGGAAATTTGTGGCTCCTCTCAGATTCCAGAACTCTCTGTCACCAGAATGTGAGGAAAAAGTGTTTTTTTAGCATAATTTTGAGGTTTGCAAAGGATTCTGGGAAACAGAACCTGGTGATAGCCCCACAAGTCTCCCCATCCTGGATTCCCCTAGGTCTCTAGTTTTCACAAATGAACAGGTTTGGTAGGTTTCCCTAGGTGCCGGCTGAGATAGAGGCCAAAATTCACAGGTAGACCCTTTGCAAAAAACACCTCTGTTTTCTTTGAGAAAATGTGATATGTCCACTATGTGCTTTGGGGCATTTCCTGTCGTGGGCACTAGGCATACCCACACAAGTGAGGTACCATTTTTATCGGGACATGTGGGGGAACGCTTGGTGGAAGGAAATTTGTGGCTCCTCTCAGATTCCAGAACTCTGTCACTGAAATGTGATGAAAAAGTGTTTTTTTTAACCAAATGTTGTGGTTTGCAAAGGATTCTGGGTAACAGAACCTGGTGAGAGCCCCACAATTCACCCCATCTTGGATTCCCCTAGATCTCTAGTTTTTAAAGATGCACAGGTTTGGTAGGTTTCCCTAGGTGCTGGCTGAGCTAGACGCCAAAATCCACGGGTAAGCACTTTACAAAAAAAACCTCTGTTTTCTTTGAGAAAATGTGATATGTCCACTTTCTGTTTTGGGGGCATTTCCTGTCACGGGCACTAGGCCTACCCACACAAGTGAGGAACCATTGTTATCGGGACACTTGGGGAAACGCTGGGTGGAAGGAAATTTGTGGCTCCTCTCAGATTCCAGAACTCTCTGTTACCGAAATGTAAGGAAAAAGTGTTTTTTTAGCCAAATGTTGAGGTTTGCAAAGGATTCTGGGTAACAGAACCTGGTGAGAGCCCCACAAGTCACCCCATCTTGGATTCCCCTAGGTCTCTAGTTTTAACAAATGCACACGATTGGTAGGTTTCCCTAGGTGCCGGCTGAGCTAGAGGCCAAAATCCACAGGTAGGCACATTGCAAAAACCACCTCTGTTTTCTTTGAGAAAATGTGATATGTCCACTTTGTGCTTTGGGGCATTTCCTGTCGCGGGCACTAGGCCTACCCACACTAGTGAGGTACCATTGTTATCGGGACACGTGGGGGAACGCTTGGTGGAAGATAATTTGTGGCTCCTCTCAGATTCCAGAACTCTCTGTCACCAAAATGTGAGGAAAAAGTGTTTATTTTAGCATAATTTTGAGGTTTGAAAAGGATTCTGGGAAACAGAACCTGGTGATAGCCCCACAAGTCACCCCATCCTGGATTCCCCTAGGTCTCTAGTTTTTAAAAATGCACAGGTTTGGTAGTTTTCCCTAGGTGCCAGCTGAGATAGAGGCCAAAATCCACAGGTAGGCCCTTTGCAAAAAACACCTCTGTTTTCTTTGAGAAAATGTGAAATGTCCACTTTGTGCTTTGGGGCATTTCCTGTCGTGGGCACTAGGCCTACCCACACAAGTGAGGTACCATTTTTATCGGGACACGTGGGGAATTGCTTGGTGGAAGGAAATTTGTGGCTCCTCTCAGATTCCAGAACTCTCTGTCACTGAAATGTGATGAAAAAGTGTTTTTTTAACATAAGTTGGAGGTTTGCAAAGGATTCTGGGTCAGAGAACCTGGTGAGCGCCCCACAAGTCACCCCATCTTGGATTCCCCTAGGTCTCTAGTTTTTAAAAATGCACAGGTTTGGTAGGTTTCCCTAGGTTCTGGCTGAGCTAGACGCCAAAATCCACAGGTAGGCACTTTGTAAAAAACACCTCTGTTTTCTTTGAGAAAATGTGATATGTCCACTTCGTGTTTTGGGGCATTTCCTGTTGCGGGCACTAGGCCTACCCACACAAGTGAGGAACCCTTTTTATCAGGACACTTCGGGGAACGCTGGGTGCAAGGAAATTCGTGGCTCCTCTCAGATTCCAGAACTCTCTGTCACCAAAATGTGAGGAAAAAGTGTTTTTTTAGCCAAATGTTGTGGTTTGCAAAGGATTCTGGGTAACAGAACCTGGTGAGAGCCCCACAATTCACCCCATCTTAGATTCCCCTAGGTCTCTAGTTTTTAAAAATGCACAGGTTTGATAGGTTTCCCTAGGTGCAGGCTGAGCTAGACGCCAAAATCCACAGGTAGGCACTTTGTAAAAAAAAACCTCTGTTGTCTTTGAGAAAATGTGATATGTCCACTTTGTGTTTTGGGGCATTTCCTGTCATGGGCACTAGGCCTACCCACACAAGTGAGGAACCCTTTTTATCAGGACACTTGGGGGAACGCTGGGTGGACGGAAATTTGTGGCTCCTCTCAGATTCCAGAACTCTCTGTCACTGAAATCTAAGGAAAAGTGTTTTTTTATCCAAATTTTGATGTTTGCAAAGGATTCTGGGTAACAGAACCTGGTGAGAGCCCCACAGGTCACCCCATCTTGGATTCCCCTAGGTCTCTAGTTTTAACAAATGCACAGGTTTGGTAGGTTTCCCTAGGTGCCGGCTGAGCTAGAGGCCAAAATCCACAGGTAGGCACTTTGCAAAAACCACCTCTGTTTTTTTTGAGAAAATGTGATTTGTCCACTTTGTGCTTTGGGGCATTTCCTGGCGCGGGCACTAGGCCTTCCCACACAAGTGAGGTACCATTGTTATCGGGACACGTGGGGGAACGCTTGGTGGAAGGAAATTTGTGGCTCCTCTCAGATTCCAGAACTCTCTGTCACCAAAATGTGAGGAAAAAGTGTTTTTTTAGCATAATTTTGAGGTTTGCAAAGGATTCTGGGAAACAGAACCTGGTGATAGCCCCACAAGTCACCCCATCCTGGATTCCTCTTGGGCTCTAGTTTTTAGAAATGCACAGGTTTGGTAGGTTTCCCTAGGTGCAGGCTGAGCTAGTCGCCAAAATCCACAGGTAGGCACTTTGTAAAGAAAATCTCTGTTGTCTTTGAGAAAATGTGATATGTCCACTTTGTGTTTTGGGGCATTTCCTGTCATGGGCACTAGGCCTACCCACACAAGTGAGGAACCCTTTTTATCAGGACACTTGGGGGAACGCTGGGTGGAAGGAAATGTGTGGCTCCTCTCAGATTCCAGAACTCTCTTTCACTGAACTCTAAAGAAAAAGTGTTTTTTTATCCAAATTTTGAGGTTTGCAAAGGATTCTAGGTAACAGAACCTGGTGAGAGCCCCACAGGTCACCCCATCTTGGATTCCCCTAGGTCTCTAGTCTTAACAAATGCACAGGTTTGGTAGGTTTCCCTAGGTGCCGGCTGAGCTAGAGGCCAAAATCCACAGGTAGGCACTTTGCAAAAACTACCTCTGTTTTTTTTGAGAAAATGTGATTTGTCCACTTTGTGCTTTGGGGCATTTCCTGTCGCGGGCACTAGGCCTTCCCACACAAGTGAGGTACCATTGTTATCGGGACACGTGGGGGAACGCTTGGTGGAAGGAAATTTGTGGCTCCTCTCAGATTCCAGAACTGTCACCAAAATGTGAGGAAAAAGTGTTTTTTTAGCATAATTTTGAGGTTTGCAAAGGATTCAGGGAAACAGAACCTGGTGATAGCCCCACAAGTCACCCCATCCTGGATTCCCCTTGGTCTCTAGTTTTCAAAACTGCACAGGTTTGGTAGGTTTCCATAGGTACCGGCTGAGATAGAGGCCAAAATCCACAGGTAGGCACTTTGCAAAAACTACCTCTGTTTTTTTTGAGAAAATGTGATTTGTCCACTTTGTGCTTTGGGGCATTTCCTGTCGGTGAGCACTAGGCCTACCCACACAAGTGAGATACCATTTTTATCGGGACACGTGGGGGAACGCTTTGTGGAAGGAAATTTGTGGCTCCTCTCAGATTCCAGAACTCTCTGTCACTGAAATGTGATGAAAAAGTGTTTTTTTAACATAAGTTGGAGGTTTGCAAAGGACTCTGGGTCAGAGAACCTGGTGAGAGCCCCACAAGTCACCCCATCTTAGATTCCCCTAGGTCTCTAGTTTTTAAAAATGCACAGGCTTGGTAGGTTTCCCTAGTTGCCAGCTGAGCTAGACGCCAAAATCCACAGGTAGGCACTTTGTAAAAAACACCTCTGATTTCTTTGAGAAAATGTGATATGTCCACTTTGTGTTTTGGGGCATTTCCTGTTGCGGGCACTAGGCCTACCCACACAAGTCAGGTACCATTTTTATTGGGACACTTCGGAGAATGCTGGGTGCAAGGAAATTCGTGGCTCCTCTCAGATTCCAGAACTCTCTGTCACCAAAATGTGAGGAAAAAGTGTTTTTTTAGCCACATTTTGTGGTTTGCAAAGGATTCTGGGTAACAGAACCTTGTGAGAGCCCCACAATTCACCCTATCTTGGATTCCCCTAAGTCTCTAGTTTTAAAAAATGCACAGGTTTGGTAGGTTTCCCTAGGTGCAGGCTGAGCTAGACGCCAAAATCCACAGATAGGCACTTTGTAAAAAAAACCTCTGTTGTCTTTGAGACAATCTGATATGTCCACTTTGTGTTATGGGGCATTTCCTGTCACGGGCACTAGGCCTACCCACACAAGTGAGGAACCATTTTTATCGGGACACTTGGGGGAACGCTGGGTGGAAGGAAATTTGTGGCTCCTCTCAGATTCCAGAACTCTCTGTCACTGAAATCTAAGGAAAAAGTGTTTTTTTAGCCACATTTTGAGGTTTGCAAAGGATTCTGGGTAACAGAACCTGGTGAGAGCCCCACAAGTCACCCCATCTTAGATTCCCCTAGGTCTCTAGTTTTAACAAATGCACAGGTTTGGTAGGTTTCCTTAGGTGCCGGCTGAGCTAGAGGCCAAAATCCACAGGTAGGCACTTTGCAAAAACCACCTCTGTTTTCTTTGTGAAAATGTGATTTGTCCAGTTTGTGCTTTGGGGCATTTCCTGTCGCGGGCACTAGGCCTACCCACACAAGTGAGGTACCATTGTTATCGGGACACGTGGGGGAACGCTTGGTGGAATGAAATTTGTGGCTCCTCTCAGATTCCAGAACTCTCTGTCACCAACATGTGAGGAAAAAGTGTTTTTTTAGCATAATTTTGAGGTTTGCAAAGGATTCTGGGTAACAGAACCTGGTGAGAGCCCCACAAGTCACCCCACCTTGGATTCCCCTAGGTCTCTAGTTTTAAAAAATGCACAGGTTTGGTACGTTTCCCTAGGTGCCGGATGAGCTAGACGCCAAAATCCACAGGTAGGCACTTTGTAAAAAAGAAAACTCTGTTTCTTTGAGAAAATGTGATATGGCCACTTTGTGTTTTGGGGGGATTTCCTGTCACGGGCACTAGGCCTACCCACACAAGTGAGGAACCATTTTTATCGGGACACTTGGGGGAACGCTGGGTGCAAGGTAATTTGTGGCTCCTCTCAGATTCCAGAACTCGGTCACCGAAATGTGAGGAAAAAGTGTTTTTTTAGCCACATTTTGAGGTTTGCAAAGGATTCTGGATAACAGAACCTGGTGAGAGCCCCACAAGTCACCCCATCTTGGATTCCCATAGGTCTCTAGTTTCTAAAAATGCAGAGGTTTGGTAGGTTTCCCTAGGTGCCGGCTGAGCTAGACGCCAAAATCCACAGGTAGGCACTTTGTAAAAAACACCTCTCTTTTCTTTGAGAAAATGTGATATGTCTACTTTGTGTTTTAGGGCATTTCCTGTTGTGGGCACTAGGCCTACCCACACAAGTGAGGTACCATTTTTATCGGGACACTTGGGGGAACGCTGGGTGGAAGGAAATTTGTGGCTCCTCTCAGATTCCAGAACTCTCTGTCACTGAAATCTAAGGAAAAAGTGTTTTTTTAGCCACATTTTGAGGTTTGCAAAGGATTCTGGGTAACAGAACCTGGTGAGAGCCCCACAAGTCACCCCATCTTAGATTCCCCTAGGTCTCTAGTTTTAACAAATGCACAGGTTTGGTAGGTTTCCTTAGGTGCCGGCTGAGCTAGAGGCCAAAATCCACAGGTAGGCACTTTGCAAAAACCACCTCTGTTTTCTTTGTGAAAATGTGATTTGTCCAGTTTGTGCTTTGGGGCATTTCCTGTCGCGGGCACTAGGCCTACCCACACAAGTGAGGTACCATTGTTATCGGGACACGTGGGGGAACGCTTGGTGGAATGAAATTTGTGGCTCCTCTCAGATTCCAGAACTCTCTGTCACCAACATGTGAGGAAAAAGTGTTTTTTTAGCATAATTTTGAGGTTTGCAAAGGATTCTGGGTAACAGAACCTGGTGAGAGCCCCACAAGTCACCCCACCTTGGATTCCCCTAGGTCTCTAGTTTTAAAAAATGCACAGGTTTGGTACGTTTCCCTAGGTGCCGGATGAGCTAGACGCCAAAATCCACAGGTAGGCACTTTGTAAAAAAGAAAACTCTGTTTCTTTGAGAAAATGTGATATGGCCACTTTGTGTTTTGGGGGGATTTCCTGTCACGGGCACTAGGCCTACCCACACAAGTGAGGAACCATTTTTATCGGGACACTTGGGGGAACGCTGGGTGCAAGGTAATTTGTGGCTCCTCTCAGATTCCAGAACTCGGTCACCGAAATGTGAGGAAAAAGTGTTTTTTTAGCCACATTTTGAGGTTTGCAAAGGATTCTGGATAACAGAACCTGGTGAGAGCCCCACAAGTCACCCCATCTTGGATTCCCATAGGTCTCTAGTTTCTAAAAATGCAGAGGTTTGGTAGGTTTCCCTAGGTGCCGGCTGAGCTAGACGCCAAAATCCACAGGTAGGCACTTTGTAAAAAACACCTCTCTTTTCTTTGAGAAAATGTGATATGTCTACTTTGTGTTTTAGGGCATTTCCTGTTGTGGGCACTAGGCCTACCCACACAAGTGAGGTACCATTTTTATCGGGACACTTGGGGGAACGCTGGGTGCAAGGAAATTTGTGGCTCCTCTCAGATTCCACAACTCTCTGTCACCGAAATGTGAGGAAAAAGTGTTTTTTTAGCCAAATTTTATGGTTTGCAGAGGATTCTGGGTAACAGAACCTGGTGAGAGCCCCCAAGTCACCCCACCTTGGATTCCCCTAGGTCTCTAAATGCACAGGTTTGGTAGGTTTCCCTAGGTGCCGGCTGAGCTAGACGCCAAAATCCACAGGTAGGCACTTTGTAAAAAAAAAAACTCTGTTGTCTTTGAGAAAATGTGATATGTCCACTTTGTGTTTTTGGGGCATTTCCTGTCACGGGCACTAGGCCTACCCACACAAGTGAGGAACCATTTTTATCGGGACACTTGGGGGAACGCTGGGTGGAAGGAAATTTGTGGCTCCTCTCAGATTCCAAAACTCTCTGTCACCGAAATGTAAGGAAAAAGTGTTTTTTTAGCAATATTTTGAGGTTTGCAAAGGATTCTAGGTAACAGAACCTGGTGAGAGCCCCACAAGTCACCCCATCTTGGATTCCCATAGGTCTCTAGTTTCTAAAAATGCAGAGGTTTGGTAGGTTTCCCCAGGTGCCGGCTGAGCTAGACGCCAAAATCCACAGGAAGGCACTTTGTAAAAAACACCTCTCTTTTCTTTGAGAAAATGTGACATGTCTACTTTGTGTTTTAGGGCATTTCCTGTTGCGGGCACTAGGCCTACCCACACAAGTGAGGTACCATTTTTATCGGGACACTTGGGGGACAATTGGGGGAAGGAAATTTGTGGCTCCTCTCAGATTCCACAACTCTCTGTCACCGAAATGTGAGGAAAAAGTGTTTTTTTAGCCAAATTTTATGGTTTGCAGAGGATTCTGGGTAACAGAACCTGGTGAGAGCCCCCAAGTCACCCCACCTTGGATTCCCCTAGGTCTCTAAATGCACAGGTTTGGTAGGTTTCCCTAGGTGCAGGCTGAGCTAGATGCCAAAATCCACAGGTAGGCACTTTGTAAAAAAAAACAAAACTCTGTTGTCTTTGAGAAAATGTGATATGTCCAATTTGTGTTTTGGGGTATTTCCTGTCGTGGACACTAGGCCTACCCACACAAGTGAGGTACCATTTTTATCGGGACAGTTGGGGGAATGCTGGGTGGAAGGAAATTTGTGGCTTCTCTCCGATTCCAGAGCTCTCTGTCACCAAAATGTAAGGAAAAATAGTTTTTTTAGCCAAATTTTGAGGTTTGCAAAAGATTCTGGGTCATAGAACCTGGCGAGAGCCCCACAAGTCACCCCATCTTGGATTCCCATAGGTCTCTAGTTTCTAAAAATGCAGAGGTTTGGTAGGTTTCCCTAGGTGCCGGCTGAGCTAGACGCCAAAATCCACAGGTAGGCATTTTGTAAAAAACACCTCTCTTTTCTTTGAGAAAATGTGATATGTCTACTTTGTGTTTTAGGGCATTTCCTGTTGCGGGCACTAGGCCTACCCACACAAGTGAGGTACCATTTTTATCGGGACACTTGGGGGAATGCTGGGTGCAAGGAAATTTGTGGCTCCTCTCAGATTCCACAACTCTCTGTCACCGAAATGTGAGGAAAAAGTGTTTTTTTAGCCAAATTTTATGGTTTGCAGAGGATTCTGGGTAACAGAACCTGGTGAGAGCCCCCAAGTCACCCCACCTTGGATTCCCCTAGGTCTCTAAATGCACAGGTTTGGTAGGTTTCCCTAGGTGCCGGCTGAGCTAGACGCCAAAATCCACAGGTAGGCACTTTGCAAAAAAAATCCTCTGTTTTCTTTGAGAAAATGTGATATGTCCGCTTTGTGTTTTGGGACATTTCCTGTCACGGGCACTAGGCCAACCCACAGAAGTGATGAACCATTTTTTTCAGGACACTTGGAGGAACGCTGGGAGGAAGGAAATTTGTGGCTCCTCTCAGATTCCAGAACTCTCTGTCACCGAAATGTGAGGAAAAAGTGTTTTTTCAGCCACATTTTGAGATTTGCAAAGGATTCTGGGTAACAAAACCTGGTGAGAGCCCCACAAGTCACCTCATCTTGGATTCCCCTAGGTCTCTAGTTTTCGAAAAAGCACTTGTTTGGTACTTTTCCGTAGGTGCCGGCTGAGCAAGAGGCCAAAATCCACAGGTAGGCACTTTGCAAAAAACACCTCTGTTTTCTTTGAGAAAATGTGAATTGTCCACTTTGTGCTTTGGGGCATTTCCTGTCGTGGGTACTAGGCCTACCCACACAAGTGAGGTACCATTTTTATCGGGCCACGTGGGGGAACGCTTGGTGGAAGGAAATTTGTGGCTCCTCTCAGATTCCAGAACTCTCTGTCACTGAAAAGTGATGAAAAAGTGTTTTTTTAACATAAGGTTGAGGTTTGCAAAGGATTCTGGGTCAGACAACCTAGTGAGAGCCCCACAAGTCACCCCATCTTGGATTCCCCTAGGACTCTAGTTTTAAAAAATGCACATGTTTGGTAGGTTTCCCTAGGTGCCGGCTGAGATAGAGGCCAAAATCCACAGGTAGGCACTGTGCAAAAACCACCTGTTTTCTTTGAGAAAATGTGATATGTCCACTTTGTGCTTTGGGGCATTTCCTGTTGTGGGCACTAGGCCTACCCACACAAGTGAGGTACCATTGTTATCCGGACACGTGGGGGAACGCTTGGTGGAAGGAAATTTGTGGCTCCTCTCAGATTCCAGAACTCTCTCTCACCAAAATGTGAGGAAAAAGTGTTTTTTTAGCATAATTTTGAGGTTTGCAAAGGATTCTGGGTAACAAAACCTGGTGAGAGCCCCAAAAGTCACCTCATCTTGGATTCCCCTAGGTCTCTAGTTTTCGAAAAAGCACTTGTTTGGTACTTTTCCGTAGGTGCGGGCTGAGCAAGAGGCCAAAATCCACAGGTAGGCACTTTGGAAAAAACACCTCTGTTTTCTTTGAGAAAATGTGAATTGTCCACTTTGTGCTTTGGGGCATTTCCTGTCGTGGGCACTAGGCCTACCCACACAAGTGAGGTACCATTTTTATCGGGCCATGTGGGGGAATGCTTGGTGGAAGGAAATTTGTGGCTCCTCTCAGATTCCAGAACTCTCTGTCACTGAAAAGTGATGAAAAAGTGTTTTTTTAACATAAGGTTGAGGTTTGCAAAGGATTCTGGGTCAGAGAACCTAGTGAGAGCCGCACAAGTCACCCCATCTTGGATTCCCCTAGGACTCTAGTTTTAGAAAATGCACATGTTTGGTAGGTTTCCCTAGGTGCCGGCTGAGATAGAGGCCAAAATCCACAGGTAGGCCCTTTGCAAAAAACACCTCTGTTTTCTTTGAGAAAATGTGATATGTCCACTTTGTGTTTTGGGGGCATTTCCTGTCACGGGCACTAGGCCTACCCACACAAGTGAGGAACCATTGTTATCGGGACACTTGGGAAACGCTGGGTGGAAGGAAATTTGTGGCTCCTCTCAGATTCCAGAACTCTCTGTTACCGAAATGTAAGGAAAAAGTGTTTTTTTAGCCAAATTTTGAGCTTTGCAAAGGATTCTGGGTAACAGAACCTGGTGAGAGCCCCACAAGTCACCCCATCTTGGATTCCCCTAGGTCTCTAGTTTTAACAAAAGCACACGGTTGGTAGGTTTCCCTAGGTGCTGGCTGAGCTAGAGTCCAAAATCCACAGGTAGGCACTTTGCAAAAACCACCTCTTTTTTCTTTGAGAAAATGTGATATGTCCACTTTGTGCTTTGGGGCATTTCCTGTCGCGGGCACTAGGCCTACCCACACTAGTGAGGTACCATTGTTATCGGGACACGTGGGGGAACGCTTGGTGGAAGATAATTTGTGGCTCCTCTCAGATTCCAGAACTCTCTGTCACCAAAATGTGAGGGAAAAGTGTTTTTTTAGCATAATTTTGAGGTTTGCAAAGGATTCTGGGAAACAGAACCTGGTGATAGCCCCACAAGTCTCCCCATCCTGGATTCCCCTAGGTCTCTAGTTTTCAAAAATGCACAGGTTTGGTAGGTTTCCCTAGGTGCCGGCTGAGATAGAGGCCAAAATTCACAGGTAGACCCTTTGCAAAAAACACCTCTGTTTTCTTTGAGAAAATGTGATATGTCCACTTTGTGCTTTGGGGCATTTCCTGTCGTGGGCACTAGGCATACCCACACAAGTGAGGTACCATTTTTATCGGGACATGTGGGGGAACGCTTGGTGGAAGGAAATTTGTGGCTCCTCTCAGATTCCAGAACTCTCTGTCACTGAAATGTGATGAAAAAGTGTTTTTTTTAGCCAAATTTTGTGGTTTGCAAAGGATTCTGGGTAACAGAACCTGGTGAGAGCCCCACAATTCACCCCATCTTGGATTCCCCTAGGTCTCTAGTTTTTAAAGATGCACAGGTTTGGTAGGTTTCCCTAGGTGCTGGCTGAGCTAGACGCCAAAATCCACAGGTAGGCACTTTACAAAAAAAACCTCTGTTTTCTTTGAGAAAATGTGATATGTCCACTTTGTGTTTTGGGGGCATTTCCTGTCACGGGCACTAGGCCTACCCACACAAGTGAGGAACCATTGTTATCGGGACACTTGGGAAACGCTGGGTGGAAGGAAATTTGTGGCTCCTCTCAGATTCCAGAACTCTCTGTTACCGAAATGTAAGGAAAAAGTGTTTTTTTAGCCAAATTTTGAGGTTTGCAAAGGATTCTGGGTAACAGAACCTGGTGAGAGCCCCACAAGTCACCCCATCTTGGATTCCCCTAGGTCTCTAGTTTTAACCAATGCACACGGTTGGTAGGTTTCCCTAGGTGCCGGCTGAGCTAGAGGCCAAAATCCACAGGTAGGCACTTTGCAAAAACCACCTCTTTTTTCTTTGAGAAAATGTGATATGTCCACTTTGTGCTTTGGGGCATTTCCTGTAGCGGGCACTAGGCCTACCCACACTAGTGAGGTACCATTGTTATCGGGACACGTGGGGGAACGCTTGGTGGAAGATAATTTGTGGCTCCTCTCAGATTCCAGAACTCTCTGTCACCAAAATGTGAGGAAAAAGTGTTTTTTTAGCATAATTTTGAGGTTTGAAAAGGATTCTGGGAAATAGAACCTGGTGATAGCCCCACAAGTCACCCCATCCTGGATTCCCCTAGGTCTCTAGTTTTTAAAAATGCACAGGTTTGGTAGTTTTCCCTAGGTGCCAGCTGAGATAGAGGCCAAAATCCACAGGTAGGCCCTTTGCAAAAAACACCTCTGTTTTCTTTGAGAAAATGTGATATGTCCACTTTGTGCTTTGGGGCATTTCCTGTCAATGGCACTAGGCCTACCCACACTAGTGAGGTACCATTTCTATCGGGACACGTGGGGAATCGCTTGGTGGAAGGAAATTTGTGGCTCCTCTCAGATTCCAGAACTCTCTGTCACTGAAATGTGATGAAAAAGTGTTTTTTTAACATAAGTTGGAGGTTTGCAAAGGATTCTGGGTCAGAGAACCTGGTGAGAGCCCCACAAGTCATCCCATCTTGGATTCCCCTAGGTCTCTAGTTTTTAAAAATGCACAGGTTTGGTAGGTTTCCCTAGGTTCTGGCTGAGCTAGACGCCAAAATCCACAGGTAGGCACTTTGTAAAAAACACCTCTGTTTTCTTTGAGAAAATGTGATATGTCCACTTCGTGTTTTGGGGCATTTCCTGTTGCGGGCACTAGGCCTACCCACACAAGTGAGGTACCATTTTTATCGAGACACTTCGGGGAACGCTGGGTGCAAGGAAATTCGTGGCTCCTCTCAGATTCCAGAACTCTTTGTCACCAAAATGTGAGGAAAAAGTGTTTTTTTAGCCAAATTTTGTGGTTTGCAAAGGATTCTGGGTAACAGAACCTGGTGAGAGCCCCACAATTCACCCCATCTTGGATTCCCCTAGTTCTCTAGTTTTTAAAAATGCACACGTTTGATAGGTTTCCCTATGTGCAGGCTGAGCTAGACGCCAAAATCCACAGGTAGGCACTTTGTAAAAAAAACCTCTGTTGTCTTTGAGAAAATGTGATATGTCCACTTTGTGTTTTGGGGCATTTCCTGTCACGGGCACTAGGCCTACCCACACAAGTGAGGAACCCTTTTTATCAGGACACTTGGGGGAATGCTGGGTGGAAGGAAATTTGTGGCTCCTCTCAGATGCCAGAACTCTCTGTCACTGAAATCTAAGGAAAAAGTGTTTTTTTATCCAAATTTTGAGGTTTGCAAAGGATTCTGGGTAACAGAACCTGGTGAGAGCCCCACAGGTCACCCCATCTTGGATTCCCCTAGGTCTCTAGTTTTAACAAATGCACAGGTTTGGTAGGTTTCCCTAGGTGCCGGCTGAGCTAGAGGCCAAAATCCACAGGTAGGCACTTTGCAAAAACCACCTCTGTTTTTTTTGAGAAAATGTGATTTGTCCACTTTGTGCTTTGGGGCATTTCCTGGCGTGGGCACTAGGCCTTCCCACACAAGTGAGGTACCATTGTTATCGGGACACGTGGGGGAACGCTTGGTGGAAGGAAATTTGTGGCTCCTCTCAGATTCCAGAACTCTCTGTCACCAAAATGTGAGGAAAAAGTGTTTTTTTAGCATAATTTTGAGATTTGCAAAGGATTCTGGGAAACAGAACCTGGTGATAGCCCCACAAGTCACCCCATCCTGGATTCCCCTTGCTCTCTAGTTTTTAAAAATGCACAGGTTTGGTAGGTTTCCCTAGGTGCAGGCTGAGCTAGTCGCCAAAATCCACAGGTAGGCACTTTGTAAAGAAAACCTCTGTTGTCTTTGAGAAAATGTGATATGTCCACTTTGTGTTTTGGGGCATTTCCTGTCACGGGCACTAGGCCTACCCACACAAGTGAGGAACCCTTTTTATCAGGACACTTGGGGGAACGCTGGGTGGAAGGAAATTTGTGGCTCCTCTCAGATTCCAGAACTCTCTTTCACTGAAATCTAAAGAAAAAGTGTTTTTTTATCCAAATTTTGAGGTTTGCAAAGGATTCTGGGTAACAGAACCTGGTGAGAGCCCCACAGGTCACCCCATCTTGGATTCCCCTAAGTCTCTAGTTTTAACAAATGCACAGTTTTGGTAGGTTTCCCTAGGTGCCGGCTGAACTAGAGGCCAAAATCCACAGGTAGGCACTTTGCAAAAACTACCTCTGTTTTTTTTGAGAAAATGTGATTTGTCCACTTTGTGCTTTGGGGCATTTCCTGTCGCGGGCACTAGGCCTTCCCACACAAGTGAGGTACCATTGTTATCGGGACACGTGGGGGAACGCTTGGTGGAAGGAAATTTGTGGCTCCTCTCAGATTCCAGAACTGTCACCAAAATGTGAGGAAAAAGTATTTTTTTAGCATAATTTTGAGGTTTGCAAAGGATTCTGGGAAACAGAACCTGGTGATAGCCCCACAAGTCACCCCATCCTGGATTCCCCTTGGTCTCTAGTTTTCAAAACTGCACAGGTTTGGTAGGTTTCCATAGGTACCGGCTGAGATAGAGGCCAAATTGCACAGGTAGGCCCTTTGCAAAAAACGCCTCTGTTTTCTTTGAGAAAATGTGATATGTCCACTTTGTGCTTTGGGGCATTTCCTGTCGTGGGCACTAGGCCTACCCACACAAGTGAGATACCATTTTTATCGGGACACGTGGGGGAACGCTTGGTGGAAGGAAATTTGTGGCTCCTCTCAGATTCCAGAACTCTCTGTTACTGAAATGTGATTAAAAAGTGTTTTTTTAACATAAGTTGGAGGTTTGCAAAGGACTCTGGGTCAGAGAACCTGGTGAGAGCCCCACAAGTCACCCCATCTTAGATTCCCCTAGGTCTCTAGTTTTTAAAAATGCACAGGTTTGGTAGGTTTCCCTAGTTGCCAGCTGAGCTAGACGCCAAAATCCACAGGTAGGCACTTTGTAAAAAACACCTCTGATTTCTTTGAGAAAATGTGATATGTCCACTTTGTGTTTTGGGGCATTTCCTGTTGCGGGCACTAGGCCTACCCACACAAGTGAGGTACCATTTTTATTGGGACACTTCGGAGAATGCTGGGTGCAAGGAAATTCGTGGCTCCTCTCAGATTCCAGAACTCTCTGTCACCAAAATGTGAGGAAAAAGTGTTTTTTTAGCCACATTTTGTGGTTTGCAAAGGATTCTGGGTAACAGAACCTTGTGAGAGCCCCACAATTCACCCTATCTTGGATTCCCCTAAGTCTCTAGTTTTGAAAAATGCACAGGTTTGGTAGGTTTCCCTAGGTGCAGGCTGAGCTAGACGCCAAAATCCACAGATAGGCACTTTGTAAAAAAAACCTCTGTTGTCTTTGAGACAATCTGATATGTCCACTTTGTGTTTTGGGGCATTTCCTGTCACGGGCACTAGGCCTACCCGCACAAGAGAGGAACCATTTTTATCGGGACACTTGGGGGAACGCTGGTGGAAGGAAATTTGTGGCTCCTCTCAGATTCCAGAACTCTCTGTCACTGAAATCTAAGGAAAAAGTGTTTTTTTAGCCACATTTTGAGGTTTGCAAAGGATTCTGGGTAACAGAACCTGGTGAGAGCCCCACAAGTCACCCCATCTTAGATTCCCCTAGGTCTCTAGTTTTAACAAATGCACAGGTTTGGTAGGTTTCCCTAGGTGCCGGCTGAGCTAGAGGCCAAAATCCACAGGTAGGCACTTTGCAAAAACCACCTCTGTTTTCTTTGTGAAAATGTGATTTGTCCAGTTTGTGCTTTGGGGCATTTCCTGTTGCGGGCACTAGGCCTACCCATACAAGTGAGGTACCATTGTTATCGGGACACGTGGGGGAACGCTTGGCGGAATGAAATTTGTGGCTCCTCTCAGATTCCAGAACTCTCTGTCACCAAAATGTGAGGAAAAAGTGTTTTTTTAGCATAATTTTGAGGTTTGCAAAGGATTCTGGGAAACAGAACCTGGTGATAGCCCCACAAGTCACCCCATCCTGGATTCCCCTAGGTCTCTAGTTTTCAAAAATGCACAGGTTTGGTAGGTTTCCATAGATACCGGCTGAGATAGAGGCCAAAATGCACAGAAAGGCTCTTTGCAAAAAACACCTGTTTCCTTTGAGAAAATGTGATATGTCCACTTTGTGTTTTGGGGCATTTCCTGTCGTGGGCACTAGGCCTACCCACACAAGTGAGGTACCATTTTTATCGGGACACGTGGGGGAACGCTTGGTGGAAGAAAATTTGTGGCTCCTCTCAGATTCTAGAACTCTCTGTCACTGAAATGTGATGAAAAAGTGTTTTTTTAACATAGGTTGGAGGTTTGCAAAGGATTCTGGGTCAGAGAACCTGGTGAGACCCCCACAAGTCACCCCATCTTGGATTCCCCTAGGTCTCTAGTTTTTCAAAATGCACAGGTTTGGTAGGTTTCCCTAGGTTCCAGCTGAGCTAGACTCCGAAACCCACAGGTAGGCACTTTGTAAAAAACACCTCTATTTTCTTTGAGAAAATGTGATATGTCCACTTTGTGTTTTGGGGCATTTCCTGTTGAGGGCACTAGGCCTACCCACACAAGTGAGGTACCATTTTTATCGAGACACTTCGGGGAACGCTGGGTGCAAGGAAATTCGTGACTCCACTCAGATTCCAGAACTCTCTGTCACCAAAATGTGAGGAAAAAGTGGGTTTTTTAGCCAAATTTTGTGGTTTGCAAAGGATTCTGGGTAACAAAACCTGGTGAGAGCCCCACAAGTCACCCCATCTTAGATTCCCCTAGGTCTCTAGTTTTAACAAATGCACAGGTTTGGTAGGTTTCCCTAGGTGCCGGCTGAGCTAGAGGCCAAAATCCACAGGTAGGCACTTTGCAAAAACCACCTCTGTTTTCTTTGTGAAAATGTGATTTGTCCAGTTTGTGCTTTGGGGCATTTCCTGTTGCGGGCACTAGGCCTACCCATACAAGTGAGGTACCATTGTTATCGGGACACGTGGGGGAACGCTTGGTGGAATGAAATTTGTGGCTCCTCTCAGATTCCAGAACTCTCTGTCACCAAAATGTGAGGAAAAAGTGTTTTTTTAGCATAATTTTGAGGTTTGCAAAGGATTCTGGGAAACAGAACCTGGTGATAGCCCCACAAGTCACCCCATCCTGGATTCCCCTAGGTCTCTAGTTTTCAAAAATGCACAGGTTTGGTAGGTTTCCATAGATACCGGCTGAGATAGAGGCCAAAATGCACAGAAAGGCTCTTTGCAAAAAACACCTGTTTCCTTTGAGAAAATGTGATATGTCCACTTTGTGTTTTGGGGCATTTCCTGTCGTGGGCACTAGGCCTACCCACACAAGTGAGGTACCATTTTTATCGGGACACGTGGGGGAACGCTTGGTGGAAGAAAATTTGTGGCTCCTCTCAGATTCTAGAACTCTCTGTCACTGAAATGTGATGAAAAAGTGTTTTTTTAACATAGGTTGGAGGTTTGCAAAGGATTCTGGGTCAGAGAACCTGGTGAGACCCCCACAAGTCACCCCATCTTGGATTCCCCTAGGTCTCTAGTTTTTCAAAATGCACAGGTTTGGTAGGTTTCCCTAGGTTCCAGCTGAGCTAGACTCCGAAACCCACAGGTAGGCACTTTGTAAAAAACACCTCTATTTTCTTTGAGAAAATGTGATATGTCCACTTTGTGTTTTGGGGCATTTCCTGTTGAGGGCACTAGGCCTACCCACACAAGTGAGGTACCATTTTTATCGAGACACTTCGGGGAACGCTGGGTGCAAGGAAATTCGTGACTCCACTCAGATTCCAGAACTCTCTGTCACCAAAATGTGAGGAAAAAGTGGGTTTTTTAGCCAAATTTTGTGGTTTGCAAAGGATTCTGGGTAACAGAACCTGGTGAGAGCTCCACAATTCACCCCATCCTGGATTCCTCTAGGTCTCTAGTTTTTAAAAATGCACAGGTTTGGTAGGTTTCCCTAGGTGCAGGCTGAGCTAGACGCCAAAATCCACAGATAGGCACTTTGTAAAAAAAACCTCTGTTGTCTTTGAGACAATCTGATATGTCCACTTTGTGTTTTGGGGCATTTCCTGTCACGGGCACTAGGCCTACCCACACAAGTGAGGAACCATTTTTATCGGGACACTTGGGGGAACGCTGGGTGGAAGGAAATTTGTGGCTCCTCTCAGATTCCAGAACTCTCTGTCACTGAAATCTAAGGAAAAAGTGTTTTTTTAGCCACATTTTGAGGTTTGCAAAGGATTCTGGGTAACAGAACCTGGTGAGAGCCCCACAAGTCACCCCATCTTAGATTCCCCTAGGTCTCTAGTTTTAACAAATGCACAGGTTTGGTAGGTTTCCTTAGGTGCTGGCTGAGCTAGAGGCCAAAATCCACAGGTAGGCACTTTGCAAAAACCACCTCTGTTTTCTTTGTGAAAATGTGATTTTTCCAGTTTGTGCTTTGGGGCATTTCCTGTCGCGGGCACTAGGCCTACCCACACAAGTGAGGTACCATTGTTATCGGGACACGTGGGGGAACGCTTGGTGGAATGAAATTTGTGGCTCCTCTCAGATTCCAGAACTCTCTGTCACCAACATGTGAGGAAAAAGTGTTTTTTTAGCATAATTTTGAGGTTTGCAAAGGATTCTGGGTAACAGAACCTGGTGAGAGCCCCACAAGTCACCCCACCTTGGATTCCCCTAGGTCTCTAGTTTTAAAAAATGCACAGGTTTGGTACGTTTCCCTAGGCGCCGGCTGAGCTAGACGCCAAAATCCACAGGTAGGCACTTTGTAAAAAAGAAAACTCTGTTTCTTTGAGAAAATGTGATATGGCCACTTTGTGTTTTGGGGGGATTTCCTGTCACGGGCACTAGGCCTACCCACACAAGTGAGGAACCATTTTTATCGGGACACTTGGGGGAACGCTGGGTGCAAGGTAATTTGTGGCTCCTCTCAGATTCCAGAACTCGGTCACCGAAATGTGAGGAAAAAGTGTTTTTTTAGCCACATTTTGAGGTTTGCAAAGGATTCTGGATAACAGAACCTGGTGAGAGCCCCACAAGTCACCCCATCTTGGATTCCCATAGGTCTCTAGTTTCTAAAAATGCAGAGGTTTGGTAGGTTTCCCTAGGTGCCGGCTGAGCTAGACGCCAAAATCCACAGGTAGGCACTTTGTAAAAAACACCTCTCTTTTCTTTGAGAAAATGTGATATGTCTACTTTGTGTTTTAGGGCATTTCCTGTTGTGGGCACTAGGCCTACCCACACAAGTGAGGTACCATTTTTATCGGGACACTTGGGGGAACGCTGGGTGCAAGGAAATTTGTGGCTCCTCTCAGATTCCACAACTCTCTGTCACCGAAATGTGAGGAAAAAGTGTTTTTTTAGCCAAATTTTATGGTTTGCAGAGGATTCTGGGTAACAGAACCTGGTGAGAGCCCCCAAGTCACCCCACCTTGGATTCCCCTAGGTCTCTAAATGCACAGGTTTGGTAGGTTTCCCTAGGTGCCGGCTGAGCTAGACGCCAAAATCCACAGGTAGGCACTTTGTAAAAAAAAAAACTCTGTTGTCTTTGAGAAAATGTGATATGTCCACTTTGTGTTTTTGGGGCATTTCCTGTCACGGGCACTAGGCCTACCCACACAAGTGAGGAACCATTTTTATCGGGACACTTGGGGGAACGCTGGGTGGAAGGAAATTTGTGGCTCCTCTCAGATTCCAAAACTCTCTGTCACCGAAATGTAAGGAAAAAGTGTTTTTTTAGCAATATTTTGAGGTTTGCAAAGGATTCTAGGTAACAGAACCTGGTGAGAGCCCCACAAGTCACCCCATCTTGGATTCCCATAGGTCTCTAGTTTCTAAAAATGCAGAGGTTTGGTAGGTTTCCCCAGGTGCCGGCTGAGCTAGACGCCAAAATCCACAGGTAGGCACTTTGTAAAAAACACCTCTCTTTTCTTTGAGAAAATGTGACATGTCTACTTTGTGTTTTAGGGCATTTCCTGTTGCGGGCACTAGGCCTACCCACACAAGTGAGGTACCATTTTTATCGGGACACTTGGGGGACAATTGGGGGAAGGAAATTTGTGGCTCCTCTCAGATTCCACAACTCTCTGTCACCGAAATGTGAGGAAAAAGTGTTTTTTTAGCCAAATTTTATGGTTTGCAGAGGATTCTGGGTAACAGAACCTGGTGAGAGCCCCCAAGTCACCCCACCTTGGATTCCCCTAGGTCTCTAAATGCACAGGTTTGGTAGGTTTCCCTAGGTGCAGGCTGAGCTAGATGCCAAAATCCACAGGTAGGCACTTTGTAAAAAAAAAAAAAACTCTGTTGTCTTTGAGAAAATGTGATATGTCCACTTTGTGTTTTTGGGGCATTTCCTGTCACGGGCACTAGGCCTACCCACACAAGTGAGGAACCATTTTTATCGGGACACTTGGGGGAACGCTGGGTGGAAGGAAATTTGTGGCTCCTCTCAGATTCCAAAACTCTCTGTCACCGAAATGTAAGGAAAAAGTGTTTTTTTAGCAAAATTTTGAGGTTTGCAAAGGATTCTAGGTAACAGAACCTGGTGAGAGCCCCACAAGTCACCCCATCTTGGATTCCCCTAGGTCTCTAGTTTTAACAAATGCACAGCTTTGGTAGGTTTCCCTAGGTGCCGGCTGAGCTAGAGGCCAAAATCCACAGGTAGGCACTTTGCAAAAACCACCTCTGTTTTCTTTGAGAAAATGTGATATGTCCAATTTGTGTTTTGGGGTATTTCCTGTCGTGGACACTAGGCCTACCCACACAAGTGAGGTACCATTTTTATCGGGACAGTTGGGGGAATGCTGGGTGGAAGGAAATTTGTGGCTTCTCTCCGATTCCAGAGCTCTCTGTCACCAAAATGTAAGGAAAAATAGTTTTTTTAGCCAAATTTTGAGGTTTGCAAAAGATTCTGGGTCATAGAACCTGGCGAGAGCCCCACAAGTCACCCCATCTTGGATTCCCATAGGTCTCTAGTTTCTAAAAATGCAGAGGTTTGGTAGGTTTCCCTAGGTGCCGGCTGAGCTAGACGCCAAAATCCACAGGTAGGCACTTTGTAAAAAACACCTCTCTTTTCTTTGAGAAAATGTGATATGTCTACTTTGTGTTTTAGGGCATTTCCTGTTGCGGGCACTAGGCCTACCCACACAAGTGAGGTACCATTTTTATCGGGACACTTGGGGGAACGCTGGGTGCAAGGAAATTTGTGGCTCCTCTCAGATTCCACAACTCTCTGTCACCGAAATGTGAGGAAAAAGTGTTTTTTTAGCCAAATTTTATGGTTTGCAGAGGATTCTGGGTAACAGAACCTGGTGAGAGCCCCCAAGTCACCCCACCTTGGATTCCCCTAGGTCTCTAAATGCACAGGTTTGGTAGGTTTCCCTAGGTGCCGGCTGAGCTAGACGCCAAAATCCACAGGTAGGCACTTTGTAAAAAAAAAAAACTCTGTTGTCTTTGAGAAAATGTGATATGTCCACTTTGTGTTTTTGGGGCATTTCCTGTCACGGGCACTAGGCCTACCCACACAAGTGAGGAACCATTTTTATCGGGACACTTGGGGGAACGCTGGGTGGAAGGAAATTTGTGGCTCCTCTCAGATTCAAAACTCTCTGTCACTGAAATGTAAGGAAAAAGTGTTTTTTAGCAAAATTTTGAGGTTTGCAAAGGATTCTGGGAAACAGAACCTGGTGATAGCCCCACAAGTCTCCCCATCCTGGATTCCCCTTGGTCTCTAGTTTTCAAAAATGTACAGGTTTGGTAGGTTTCCCTAGGTGCTGGCTGAGATAGAGGCCAAAATCCACAGGTAGGCCGTTTGCAAAAAACACCTCTGTTTTCTTTGAGAAAATGTGATATGTCCACTTTGTGTTTTGGGGCATTTCCTGTCGTGGACACTAGGCCTACCCACACAAGTGAGGTACCATTTTTATCGGGACAGTTGGGGGAATGCTGGGTGGAAGGAAATTTGTGGCTTCTCTCAGATTCCAGAGCTCTCTGTCACCAAAATGTAAGGAAAAATAGTTTTTTTAGCCAAATTTTGAGGTTTGCAAAAGATTCTGGGTCATAGAACCTGGTGAGAGCCCCACAAGTCACCCCATCTTGGACTCCCCTAGGTCTGAAGTTTTTAAAAATGCACAGGTTTGGTAGGTTTCCCTAAGTGCCAGCTGAGATGGAGGCCAAAATCCACAGGTAGGCACTTTGCAAAAAAAATCCTCTGTTTTCTTTGAGAAAATGTGATATGTCCGCTTTGTGTTTTGGGACATTTCCTGTCACGGGCACTAGGCCAACCCACAGAAGTGATGAACCATTTTTTTCAGGACACTTGGAGGAACGCTGGGTGGAAGGAAATTTGTGGCTCCTCTCAGATTCCAGAACTCTCTGTCACCGAAATGTGAGGAAAAAGTGTTTTTTCAGCCACATTTTGAGATTTGCAAAGGATTCTGGGTAACAAAACCTGGTGAGAGCCCCACAAGTCACCTCATCTTGGATTCCCCTAGGTCTCTAGTTTTCGAAAAAGCACTTGTTTGGTACTTTTCCGTAGGTGCCGGCTGAGCAAGAGGCCAAAATCCACAGGTAGGCACTTTGCAAAAAACACCTCTGTTTTCTTTGAGAAAATGTGAATTGTCCACTTTGTGCTTTGGGGCATTTCCTGTCGTGGGTACTAGGCCTACCCACACAAGTGAGGTACCATTTTTATCGGGCCACGTGGGGGAACGCTTGGTGGAAGGAAATTTGTGGCTCCTCTCAGATTCCAGAACTCTCTGTCACTGAAAAGTGATGAAAAAGTATTTTTTTAACATAAGGTTGAGGTTTGCAAAGGATTCTGGGTCAGACAACCTAGTGAGAGCCCCACAAGTCACCCCATCTTGGATTCCCCTAGGACTCTAGTTTTAAAAAATGCACATGTTTGGTAGGTTTTCCTAGGTGCCGGCTGAGATAGAGGCCAAAATCCACAGGTAGGCACTGTGCAAAAACCACCTGTTTTCTTTGAGAAAATGTGATATGTCCACTTTGTGCTTTGGGGCATTTCCTGTCGTGGGCACTAGGCATACCCACACAAGTGAGGTACCATTTTTATCGGGACATGTGGGGGAACGCTTGGTGGAAGGAAATTTGTGGCTCCTCTCAGATTCCAGAACTCTCTGTCACTGAAATGTGATGAAAAAGTGTTTTTTTTAGCCAAATGTTGTGGTTTGCAAAGGATTCTGGGTAACAGAACCTGGTGAGAGCCCCACAATTCACCCCATCTTGGATTCCCCTAGGTCTCTAGTTTTTAAAGATGCACAGGTTTGGTAGGTTTCCCTAGGTGCTGGCTGAGCTAGACGCCAAAATCCACAGGTAGGCACTTTACAAAAAAAACCTCTGTTTTCTTTGAGAAAATGTGATATGTCCACTTTGTGTTTTGGGGGCATTTCCTGTCACGGGCACTAGGCCTACCCACACAAGTGAGGAACCATTGTTATCGGGACACTTGGGAAACGCTGGGTGGAAGGAAATTTGTGGCTCCTCTCAGATTCCAGAACTCTCTGTTACCGAAATGTAAGGAAAAAGTGTTTTTTTAGCCAAATTTTGAGGTTTGCAAAGGATTCTGGGTAACAGAACCTGGTGAGAGCCCCACAAGTCACCCCATCTTGGATTCCCCTAGGTCTCTAGTTTTAACCAATGCACACGGTTGGTAGGTTTCCCTAGGTGCCGGCTGAGCTAGAGGCCAAAATCCACAGGTAGGCACTTTGCAAAAACCACCTCTTTTTTCTTTGAGAAAATGTGATATGTCCACTTTGTGCTTTGGGGCATTTCCTGTAGCGGGCACTAGGCCTACCCACACTAGTGAGGTACCATTGTTATCGGGACACGTGGGGGAACGCTTGGTGGAAGATAATTTGTGGCTCCTCTCAGATTCCAGAACTCTCTGTCACCAAAATGTGAGGAAAAAGTGTTTTTTTAGCATAATTTTGAGGTTTGCAAAGGATTCTGGGTAACAAAACCTGGTGAGAGCCCCAAAAGTCACCTCATCTTGGATTCCCCTAGGTCTCTAGTTTTCGAAAAAGCACTTGTTTGGTACTTTTCCGTAGGTGCGGGCTGAGCAAGAGGCCAAAATCCACAGGTAGGCACTTTGGAAAAAACACCTCTGTTTTCTTCGAGAAAATGTGAATTGTTCACTTTGTGCTTTGGGGCATTTCCTGTTGTGGGCACTAGGCCTACCCACACAAGTGAGGTACCATTTTTATCGGGCCACGTGGGGGAATGCTTGGTGGAAGGAAATTTGTGGCTCCTCTCAGATTCCAGAACTCTCTGTCACTGAAAAGTGATGAAAAAGTGTTTTTTTAACATAAGGTTGAGGTTTGCAAAGGATTCTGGGTCAGAGAACCTAGTGAGAGCCGCACAAGTCACCCCATCTTGGATTCCCCTAGGACTCTAGTTTTAGAAAATGCACATGTTTGGTAGGTTTCCCTAGGTGCCGGCTGAGATAGAGGCCAAAATCCACAGGTAGGCCCTTTGCAAAAAACACCTCTGTTTTCTTTGAGAAAATGTGATATGTCCACTTTGTGTTTTGGGGGCATTTCCTGTCACGGGCACTAGGCCTACCCACACAAGTGAGGAACCATTGTTATCGGGACACTTGGGAAACGCTGGGTGGAAGGAAATTTGTGGCTCCTCTCAGATTCCAGAACTCTCTGTTACCGAAATGTAAGGAAAAAGTGTTTTTTTAGCCAAATTTTGAGCTTTGCAAAGGATTCTGGGTAACAGAACCTGGTGAGAGCCCCACAAGTCACCCCATCTTGGATTCCCCTAGGTCTCTAGTTTTAACAAATGCACACGGTTGGTAGGTTTCCCTAGGTGCCGGCTGAGCTAGAGTCCAAAATCCACAGGTAGGCACTTTGCAAAAACCACCTCTTTTTTCTTTGAGAAAATGTGATATGTCCACTTTGTGCTTTGGGGCATTTCCTGTCGCGGGCACTAGGCCTACCCACACTAGTGAGGTACCATTGTTATCGGGACACGTGGGGGAACGCTTGGTGGAAGATAATTTGTGGCTCCTCTCAGATTCCAGAACTCTCTGTCACCAAAATGTGAGGGAAAAGTGTTTTTTTAGCATAATTTTGAGGTTTGCAAAGGATTCTGGGAAACAGAACCTGGTGATAGCCCCACAAGTCTCCCCATCCTGGATTCCCCTAGGTCTCTAGTTTTCAAAAATGCACAGGTTTGGTAGGTTTCCCTAGGTGCCGGCTGAGATAGAGGCCAAAATTCACAGGTAGACCCTTTGCAAAAAACACCTCTGTTTTCTTTGAGAAAATGTGATATGTCCACTTTGTGCTTTGGGGTATTTCCTGTCGTGGGCACTAGGCATACCCACACAAGTGAGGTACCATTTTTATCGGGACATGTGGGGGAACGCTTGGTGGAAGGAAATTTGTGGCTCCTCTCAGATTCCAGAACTCTCTGTCACTGAAATGTGATGAAAAAGTGTTTTTTTTAGCCAAATGTTGTGGTTTGCAAAGGATTCTGGGTAACAGAACCTGGTGAGAGCCCCACAATTCACCCCATCTTGGATTCCCCTAGGTCTCTAGTTTTTAAAGATGCACAGGTTTGGTAGGTTTCCCTAGGTGCTGGCTGAGCTAGACGCCAAAATCCACAGGTAGGCACTTTACAAAAAAAACCTCTGTTTTCTTTGAGAAAATGTGATATGTCCACTTTGTGTTTTGGGGGCATTTCCTGTCACGGGCACTAGGCCTACCCACACAAGTGAGGAACCATTGTTATCGGGACACTTGGGAAACGCTGGGTGGAAGGAAATTTGTGGCTCCTCTCAGATTCCAGAACTCTCTGTTACCGAAATGTAAGGAAAAAGTGTTTTTTTAGCCAAATTTTGAGGTTTGCAAAGGATTCTGGGTAACAGAACCTGGTGAGAGCCCCACAAGTCACCCCATCTTGGATTCCCCTAGGTCTCTAGTTTTAACCAATGCACACGGTTGGTAGGTTTCCCTAGGTGCCGGCTGAGCTAGAGGCCAAAATCCACAGGTAGGCACTTTGCAAAAACCACCTCTTTTTTCTTTGAGAAAATGTGATATGTCCACTTTGTGCTTTGGGGCATTTCCTGTAGCGGGCACTAGGCCTACCCACACTAGTGAGGTACCATTGTTATCGGGACACGTGGGGGAACGCTTGGTGGAAGATAATTTGTGGCTCCTCTCAGATTCCAGAACTCTCTGTCACCAAAATGTGAGGAAAAAGTGTTTTTTTAGCATAATTTTGAGGTTTGAAAAGGATTCTGGGAAATAGAACCTGGTGATAGCCCCACAAGTCACCCCATCCTGGATTCCCCTAGGTCTCTAGTTTTTAAAAATGCACAGGTTTGGTAGTTTTCCCTAGGTGCCAGCTGAGATAGAGGCCAAAATCCACAGGTAGGCCCTTTGCAAAAAACACCTCTGTTTTCTTTGAGAAAATGTGATATGTCCACTTTGTGCTTTGGGGCATTTCCTGTCAATGGCACTAGGCCTACCCACACTAGTGAGGTACCATTTCTATCGGGACACGTGGGGAATCGCTTGGTGGAAGGAAATTTGTGGCTCCTCTCAGATTCCAGAACTCTCTGTCACTGAAATGTGATGAAAAAGTGTTTTTTTAACATAAGTTGGAGGTTTGCAAAGGATTCTGGGTCAGAGAACCTGGTGAGAGCCCCACAAGTCATCCCATCTTGGATTCCCCTAGGTCTCTAGTTTTTAAAAATGCACAGGTTTGGTAGGTTTCCCTAGGTTCTGGCTGAGCTAGACGCCAAAATCCACAGGTAGGCACTTTGTAAAAAACACCTCTGTTTTCTTTGAGAAAATGTGATATGTCCACTTCGTGTTTTGGGGCATTTCCTGTTGCGGGCACTAGGCCTACCCACACAAGTGAGGTACCATTTTTATCGAGACACTTCGGGGAACGCTGGGTGCAAGGAAATTCGTGGCTCCTCTCAGATTCCAGAACTCTTTGTCACCAAAATGTGAGGAAAAAGTGTTTTTTTAGCCAAATTTTGTGGTTTGCAAAGGATTCTGGGTAACAGAACCTGGTGAGAGCCCCACAATTCACCCCATCTTGGATTCCCCTAGTTCTCTAGTTTTTAAAAATGCACACGTTTGATAGGTTTCCCTATGTGCAGGCTGAGCTAGACGCCAAAATCCACAGGTAGGCACTTTGTAAAAAAAACCTCTGTTGTCTTTGAGAAAATATGATATGTCCACTTTGTGTTTTGGGGCATTTCCTGTCACGGGCACTAGGCCTACCCACACAAGTGAGGAACCCTTTTTATCAGGACACTTGGGGGAATGCTGGGTGGAAGGAAATTTGTGGCTCCTCTCAGATGCCAGAACTCTCTGTCACTGAAATCTAAGGAAAAAGTGTTTTTTTATCCAAATTTTGAGGTTTGCAAAGGATTCTGGGTAACAGAACCTGGTGAGAGCCCCACAGGTCACCCCATCTTGGATTCCCCTAGGTCTCTAGTTTTAACAAATGCACAGGTTTGGTAGGTTTCCCTAGGTGCCGGCTGAGCTAGAGGCCAAAATCCACAGGTAGGCACTTTGCAAAAACCACCTCTGTTTTTTTTGAGAAAATGTGATTTGTCCACTTTGTGCTTTGGGGCATTTCATGGCGTGGGCACTAGGCCTTCCCACACAAGTGAGGTACCATTGTTATCGGGACACGTGGGGGAACGCTTGGTGGAAGGAAATTTGTGGCTCCTCTCAGATTCCAGAACTCTCTGTCACCAAAATGTGAGGAAAAAGTGTTTTTTTAGCATAAATTTGAGATTTGCAAAGGATTCTGGGAAACAGAACCTGGTGATAGCCCCACAAGTCACCCCATCCTGGATACCCCTTGCTCTCTAGTTTTTAAAAATGCACAGGTTTGGTAGGTTTCCCTAGGTGCAGGCTGAGCTAGTCGCCAAAATCCACAGGTAGGCACTTTGTAAAGAAAACCTCTGTTGTCTTTGAGAAAATGTGATATGTCCACTTTGTGTTTTGGGGCATTTCCTGTCACGGGCACTAGGCCTACCCACACAAGTGAGGAACCCTTTTTATCAGGACACTTGGGGGAACGCTGGGTGGAAGGAAATTTGTGGCTCCTCTCAGATTCCAGAACTCTCTTTCACTGAAATCTAAAGAAAAAGTGTTTTTTTATCCAAATTTTGAGGTTTGCAAAGGATTCTGGGTAACAGAACCTGGTGAGAGCCCCACAGGTCACCCCATCTTGGATTCTCCTAAGTCTCTAGTTTTAACAAATGCACAGTTTTGGTAGGTTTCCCTAGGTGCCGGCTGAACTAGAGGCCAAAATCCACAGGTAGGCACTTTGCAAAAACTACCTCTGTTTTTTTTGAGAAAATGTGATTTGTCCACTTTGTGCTTTGGGGCATTTCCTGTCGCGGGCACTAGGCCTTCCCACACAAGTGAGGTACCATTGTTATCGGGACACGTGGGGGAACGCTTGGTGGAAGGAAATTTGTGGCTCCTCTCAGATTCCAGAACTGTCACCAAAATGTGAGGAAAAAGTATTTTTTTAGCATAATTTTGAGGTTTGCAAAGGATTCTGGGAAACAGAACCTGGTGATAGCCCCACAAGTCACCCCATCCTGGATTCCCCTTGGTCTCTAGTTTTCAAAACTGCACAGGTTTGGTAGGTTTCCATAGGTACCGGCTGTGATAGAGGCCAAATTGCACAGGTAGGCCCTTTGCAAAAAACGCCTCTGTTTTCTTTGAGAAAATGTGATATGTCCACTTTGTGCTTTGGGGCATTTCCTGTCGTGGGCACTAGGCCTACCCACACAAGTGAGATACCATTTTTATCGGGACACGTGGGGGAACGCTTGGTGGAAGGAAATTTGTGGCTCCTCTCAGATTCCAGAACTCTCTGTTACTGAAATGTGATTAAAAAGTGTTTTTTTAACATAAGTTGGAGGTTTGCAAAGGACTCTGGGTCAGAGAACCTGGTGAGAGCCCCACAAGTCACCCCATCTTAGATTCCCCTAGGTCTCTAGTTTTTAAAAATGCACAGGTTTGGTAGGTTTCCCTAGTTGCCAGCTGAGCTAGACGCCAAAATCCACAGGTAGGCACTTTGTAAAAAACACCTCTGATTTCTTTGAGAAAATGTGATATGTCCACTTTGTGTTTTGGGGCATTTCCTGTTGCGGGCACTAGGCCTACCCACACAAGTGAGGTACCACTTTTATTGGGACACTTCGGAGAATGCTGGGTGCAAGGAAATTCGTGGCTCCTCTCAGATTCCAGAACTCTCTGTCACCAAAATGTGAGGAAAAAGTGTTTTTTTAGCCACATTTTGTGGTTTGCAAAGGATTCTGGGTAACAGAACCTTGTGAGAGCCCCACAATTCACCCTATCTTGGATTCCCCTAAGTCTCTAGTTTTGAAAAATGCACAGGTTTGGTAGGTTTCCCTAGGTGCAGGCTGAGCTAGACGCCAAAATCCACAGATAGGCACTTTGTAAAAAAAACCTCTGTTGTCTTTGAGACAATCTGATATGTCCACTTTGTGTTTTGGGGCATTTCCTGTCACGGGCACTAGGCCTACCCACACAAGAGAGGAACCATTTTTATCGGGACACTTGGGGGAACGCTGGTGGAAGGAAATCTGTGGCTCCTCTCAGATTCCAGAACTCTCTGTCACTGAAATCTAAGGAAAAAGTGTTTTTTTAGCCACATTTTGAGGTTTGCAAAGGATTCTGGGTAACAGAACCTGGTGAGAGCCCCACAAGTCACCCCATCTTAGATTCCCCTAGGTCTCTAGTTTTAACAAATGCACAGGTTTGGTAGGTTTCCCTAGGTGCCGGCTGAGCTAGAGGCCAAAATCCACAGGTAGGCACTTTGCAAAAACCACCTCTGTTTTCTTTGTGAAAATGTGATTTGTCCAGTTTGTGCTTTGGGGCATTTCCTGTCGCGGGCACTAGGCCTACCCATACAAGTGAGGTACCATTGTTATCGGGACACGTGGGGGAACGCTTGGTGGAATGAAATTTGTGGCTCCTCTCAGATTCCAGAACTCTCTGTCACCAAAATGTGAGGAAAAAGTGTTTTTTTAGCATAATTTTGAGGTTTGCAAAGGATTCTGGGAAACAGAACCTGGTGATAGCCCCACAAGTCACCCCATCCTGGATTCCCCTAGGTCTCTAGTTTTCAAAAATGCACAGGTTTGGTAGGTTTCCATAGGTACCGGCTGTGATAGAGGCCAAATTGCACAGGTAGGCCCTTTGCAAAAAACGCCTCTGTTTTCTTTGAGAAAATGTGATATGTCCACTTTGTGCTTTGGGGCATTTCCTGTCGTGGGCACTAGGCCTACCCACACAAGTGAGATACCATTTTTATCGGGACACGTGGGGGAACGCTTGGTGGAAGGAAATTTGTGGCTCCTCTCAGATTCCAGAACTCTCTGTTACTGAAATGTGATTAAAAAGTGTTTTTTTAACATAAGTTGGAGGTTTGCAAAGGACTCTGGGTCAGAGAACCTGGTGAGAGCCCCACAAGTCACCCCATCTTAGATTCCCCTAGGTCTCTAGTTTTTAAAAATGCACAGGTTTGGTAGGTTTCCCTAGTTGCCAGCTGAGCTAGACGCCAAAATCCACAGGTAGGCACTTTGTAAAAAACACCTCTGATTTCTTTGAGAAAATGTGATATGTCCACTTTGTGTTTTGGGGCATTTCCTGTTGCGGGCACTAGGCCTACCCACACAAGTGAGGTACCACTTTTATTGGGACACTTCGGAGAATGCTGGGTGCAAGGAAATTCGTGGCTCCTCTCAGATTCCAGAACTCTCTGTCACCAAAATGTGAGGAAAAAGTGTTTTTTTAGCCACATTTTGTGGTTTGCAAAGGATTCTGGGTAACAGAACCTTGTGAGAGCCCCACAATTCACCCTATCTTGGATTCCCCTAAGTCTCTAGTTTTGAAAAATGCACAGGTTTGGTAGGTTTCCCTAGGTGCAGGCTGAGCTAGACGCCAAAATCCACAGATAGGCACTTTGTAAAAAAAACCTCTGTTGTCTTTGAGACAATCTGATATGTCCACTTTGTGTTTTGGGGCATTTCCTGTCACGGGCACTAGGCCTACCCACACAAGAGAGGAACCATTTTTATCGGGACACTTGGGGGAACGCTGGTGGAAGGAAATTTGTGGCTCCTCTCAGATTCCAGAACTCTCTGTCACTGAAATCTAAGGAAAAAGTGTTTTTTTAGCCACATTTTGAGGTTTGCAAAGGATTCTGGGTAACAGAACCTGGTGAGAGCCCCACAAGTCACCCCATCTTAGATTCCCCTAGGTCTCTAGTTTTAACAAATGCACAGGTTTGGTAGGTTTCCCTAGGTGCCGGCTGAGCTAGAGGCCAAAATCCACAGGTAGGCACTTTGCAAAAACCACCTCTGTTTTCTTTGTGAAAATGTGATTTGTCCAGTTTGTGCTTTGGGGCATTTCCTGTCGCGGGCACTAGGCCTACCCATACAAGTGAGGTACCATTGTTATCGGGACACGTGGGGGAACGCTTGGTGGAATGAAATTTGTGGCTCCTCTCAGATTCCAGAACTCTCTGTCACCAAAATGTGAGGAAAAAGTGTTTTTTTAGCATAATTTTGAGGTTTGCAAAGGATTCTGGGAAACAGAACCTGGTGATAGCCCCACAAGTCACCCCATCCTGGATTCCCCTAGGTCTCTAGTTTTCAAAAATGCACAGGTTTGGTAGGTTTCCATAGATACCGGCTGAGATAGAGGCCAAAATGCACAGAAAGGCTCTTTGCAAAAAACACCTGTTTCCTTTGAGAAAATGTGATATGTCCACTTTGTGTTTTGGGGCATTTCCTGTCGTGGGCACTAGGCCTACCCACACAAGTGAGGTACCATTTTTATCGGGACACGTGGGGGAACGCTTGGTGGAAGAAAATTTGTGGCTCCTCTCAGATTCTAGAACTCTCTGTCACTGAAATGTGATGAAAAAGTGTTTTTTTAACATAGGTTGGAGGTTTGCAAAGGATTCTGGGTCAGAGAACCTGGTGAGACCCCCACAAGTCACCCCATCTTGGATTCCCCTAGGTCTCTAGTTTTCAAAATGCACAGGTTTGGTAGGTTTCCCTAGGTTCCAGCTGAGCTAGACTCCGAAACCCACAGGTAGGCACTTTGTAAAAAACACCTCTATTTTCTTTGAGAAAATGTGATATGTCCACTTTGTGTTTTGGGGCATTTCCTGTTGAGGGCACTAGGCCTACCCACACAAGTGAGGTACCATTTTTATCGAGACACTTTGGGGAACGCTGGGTGCAAGGAAATTCGTGACTCCACTCAGATTCCAGAACTCTCTGTCACCAAAATGTGAGGAAAAAGTGGGTTTTTTAGCCAAATTTTGTGGTTTGCAAAGGATTCTGGGTAACAGAACCTGGTGAGAGCCCCACAATTCACCCCATCCTGGATTCCCCTAGGTCTCTAGTTTTTAAAAATGCACAGGTTTGGTAGGTTTCCCTAGGTGCCGGCTGAGCTAGACGCCAAAATCCACAGGTATGCACTTTGTAAAAAAAACCTCTGTTGTCTTTGAGAAAATGTGAAAAGTCCAGTTTGTGTTTTGGGGCATTTCCTGTCACAGGCACTAGGCCTACCCACATAAGTGAGGAACCATTTTTATCGGGACACTTGGGGGAACGCTGGGTGGAAGGACATTTGTAGCTCCTCTCAGATTCCAGAACTCTCTGTCACCGAAATGTGAGGAAAAAGTGTTTTTTTAGCATAATTTTGAGGTTTGCAAAGGATTCTGGGAAACAGAACCTGGTGATAGCCCCACAAGTCACCCCATCCTGGATTCCCCTAGGTCTCTAGTTTTCAAAAATGCACAGGTTTGGTAGGTTTCCATAGATACCGGCTGAGATAGAGGCCAAAATGCACAGAAAGGCTCTTTGCAAAAAACACCTGTTTCCTTTGAGAAAATGTGATATGTCCACTTTGTGTTTTGGGGCATTTCCTGTCGTGGGCACTAGGCCTACCCACACAAGTGAGGTACCATTTTTATCGGGACACGTGGGGGAACGCTTGGTGGAAGAAAATTTGTGGCTCCTCTCAGATTCTAGAACTCTCTGTCACTGAAATGTGATGAAAAAGTGTTTTTTTAACATAGGTTGGAGGTTTGCAAAGGATTCTGGGTCAGAGAACCTGGTGAGACCCCCACAAGTCACCCCATCTTGGATTCCCCTAGGTCTCTAGTTTTCAAAATGCACAGGTTTGGTAGGTTTCCCTAGGTTCCAGCTGAGCTAGACTCCGAAACCCACAGGTAGGCACTTTGTAAAAAACACCTCTATTTTCTTTGAGAAAATGTGATATGTCCACTTTGTGTTTTGGGGCATTTCCTGTTGAGGGCACTAGGCCTACCCACACAAGTGAGGTACCATTTTTATCGAGACACTTCGGGGAACGCTGGGTGCAAGGAAATTCGTGACTCCACTCAGATTCCAGAACTCTCTGTCACCAAAATGTGAGGAAAAAGTGGGTTTTTTAGCCAAATTTTGTGGTTTGCAAAGGATTCTGGGTAACAGAACCTGGTGAGAGCCCCACAATTCACCCCATCCTGGATTCCCCTAGGTCTCTAGTTTTTAAAAATGCACAGGTTTGGTAGGTTTCCCTAGGTGCCGGCTGAGCTAGACGCCAAAATCCACAGGTATGCACTTTGTAAAAAAAACCTCTGTTGTCTTTGAGAAAATGTGAAAAGTCCAGTTTGTGTTTTGGGGCATTTCCTGTCACAGGCACTAGGCCTACCCACATAAGTGAGGAACCATTTTTATCGGGACACTTGGGGGAACGCTGGGTGGAAGGACATTTGTAGCTCCTCTCAGATTCCAGAACTCTCTGTCACCGAAATGTGAGGAAAAAGTGTTTTTTTAGCCAAATTTTGAGGTTTACAAAGGATTCTGGGTAACAGAACCTGGTGAGAGCCCCACAAGTCACCCCATCTTGGATTCCCCTAGGTCTCTAGTTTTAACAAATGCAGAGGTTTGGTAGGTTTCCCTAGGTGCCGGCTGTGCTAGACGCCAAAATCCACAGGTAGGCACTTTGCAAAAACCACCTCTGTTTTCTTTGTGAAAATGTGATTTGTCCAGTTTGTGCTTTGGGGGATTTCCTGTCGCGGGCACTAGGCCTACCCACACAAGTGAGGTACCATTGTTATCGGGACACGTGGGGGAATGCTTGGTGGAATGAAATTTGTGGCTCCTCTCAGATTCCAGAACTCTCTGTCACCAAAATGTGAGGAAAAAGTGTTTTTTTAGCATAATTTTGAGGTTTGCAAAGGATTCTGGGAAACAAAACCTGGTGATAGCCCCACAAGTCACCCCATCCTGGATTCCCCTAGGTCTCTAGTTTTCAAAAATGCACAGGTTTGGTAGGTTTCCATAGGTACCGGCTGAGATAGAGGCCAAAATGCACAGAAAGGCTCTTTGCAAAAAACACCTGTTTCCTTTGAGAAAATGTGATATGTCCACTTTGTGTTTTGGGGCATTTACTGTCGTGGGCACTAGGCCTACCCACACAAGTGAGGTACCATTTTTATCGGGACACGTGGGGGAACGCTTGGTGGAAGGAAATTTGTGGCTCCTCTCAGATTCTAGAACTCTCTGTCACTGAAATGTGATGAAAAAGTGTTTTTTTAACATAGGTTGGAGGTTTGCAAAGGATTCTGGGTCAGAGAACCTGGTGAGACCCCCACAAGTCACCCGATCTTGGATTCCCCTAGGTCTCTAGTTTTTCAAAATGCACAGGTTTGGTAGGTTTCCCTAGGTTCCAGCTGAGCTAGACTCCGAAATCCACAGGTAGGCACTTTGTAAAAAACACATCTATTTTCTTTGAGAAAATGTGATATGTCCACTTTGTGTTTTGGGGCATTTCCTGTTGAGGGCACTGTGCCTACCCACACAAGTGAGGTACCATTTTTATCGAGACACTTCGGGGAACGCTGGGTGCAAGGAAATTCGTGGCTCCACTCAGATTCCAGAACTCTCTGTCACCAAAATGTGAGGAAAAAGTGGGTTTTTTAGCCAAATTTTGTGGTTTGCAAAGGATTCTGGGTAACAGAACCTGGTGAGAGCCCCACAATTCACCCCATCCTGGATTCCCCTAGGTCTCTAGTTTTTAAAAATGCACAGGTTTGGTAGGTTTCCCTAGGTGCCGGCTGAGCTAGACGCCAAAATCCACAGGTATGCACTTTGTAAAAAAAACCTCTGTTATCTTTGAGAAAATGTGAAAAGTCCAGTTTGTGTTTTGGGGCATTTCCTGTCACAGGCACTAGGCCTACCCACATAATTGAGGAACCATTTTTATCGGGACACTTGGGGGAACGCTGGGTGGAAGGACATTTGTAGCTCCTCTCAGATTCCAGAACTCTCTGTCACCGAAATGTGAGGAAAAAGTGTTTTTTTAGCCAAATTTTGAGGTTTACGAAGGATTCTGGGTAACAGAACCTGGTGAGAGCCCCACAAGTCACCCCATCCTGGATTCCCCTAGGTCTCTAGTTTTCAAAAATGCACAGGTTTGGTAGGTTTCCATAGGTACCGGCTGAGATAGAGGCCAAAATGCACAGAAAGGCTCTTTGCAAAAAACACCTGTTTCCTTTGAGAAAATGTGATATGTCCACTTTGTGTTTTGGGGCATTTCCTGTCGTGGGCACTAGGCCTACCCACACAAGTGAGGTACCATTTTTATCGGGACACGTGGGGGAACGCTTGGTGGAAGGAAATTTGTGGCTCCTCTCAGATTCTAGAACTCTCTGTCACTGAAATGTGATGAAAAAGTGTTTTTTTAACATAGGTTGGAGGTTTGCAAAGGATTCTGGGTAACAGAACCTGGTGAGACCCCCACAAGTCACCCCACCTTGGATTCCCCTAGGTCTCTAAATGCACAGGTTTGGTAGGTTTCCCTAGGTGCCGGCTGAGCTAGACGCCAAAATCCACAGGTAGGCACTTTGTAAAAAAAAAAACCTCTGTTGTCTTTGAGAAAATGTGATATGTCCACTTTGTGTTTTTGGGGCATTTCCTGTCACGGGCACTAGGCCTACCCACACAAGTGAGGAACCATTTTTATCGGGACACTTGGGGGAACGCTGGGTGGAAGGAAATTTGTGGCTCCTCTCAGATTCCAAAACTCTCTGTCACCGAAATGTAAGGAAAAAGTGTTTTTTTAGCAAAATTTTGAGGTTTGCAAAGGATTCTAGGTAACAGAACCTGGTGAGAGCCCCACAAGTCACCCCACCTTGGATTCCCCTAGGTCTCTAGTTTTAACAAATGCACAGCTTTGGTAGGTTTCCCTAGGTGCCGGCTGAGCTAGAGGCCAAAATCCACAGGTAGGCACTTTGCAAAAACCACCTCTGTTTTCTTTGAGAAAATGTGATATGTCCACTTTGTGTTTTGGGGCATTTCCTGTCGTGGACACTAGGCCTACCCACACAAGTGCAGTACCATTTTTATCGGGACAGTTGGGGGAATGCTGGGTGGAAGGAAATTTGTGGCTTCTCTCAGATTCCAGAGCTCTCTGTCACCAAAATGTAAGGAAAAATAGTTTTTTTAGCCAAATTTTGAGGTTTGCAAAAGATTCTGGGTCATAGAACCCGGAGAGAGCCCCACAAGTCACCCCATCTTGGACTCCCCTAGGTCTGAAGTTTTTAAAAATGCACAGGTTTGGTAGGTTTCCCTAGGTGCCGGCTGAGATAGAGGCCAAAATCCACAGGTACGCCCTTTGCAAAAAACACCTCTGTTTTCTTTGAGAAAATGTGATATGTCCACTTTGTGTTTTGGGGCATTTCCTGTCACGGGCACTAGGCCAACCCACAGAAGTGATGAACCATTTTTATCAGGACACTTGGAGGAACGCTGGGTGGAAGGAAATTTGTGGCTCCTCTCAGATTCCAGAACTCTCTGTCACCGAAATGTGAGGAAAAAGTGTTTTTTTAGCCACATTTTGAGGTTTGCAAAGGATTCTGGGTAACAAAACCTGGTGAGAGCCCCAAAAGTCACCTCATCTTGGATTCCCCTAGGTCTCTAGTTTTCGAAAAAGCACTTGTTTGGTACTTTTCCGTAGGTGCCGGCTGAGCAAGAGGCCAAAATCCACAGGTTGGCAGTTTGCAAAAAACACCTCTGTTTTCTTTGAGAAAATGTGAATTGTCCACTTTGTGCTTTGGGGCATTTCCTGTCGTGGGCACTAGGCCTACCCACACAAGTGAGGTACCATTTTTATCAGGCCACGTGGGGGAACGCCTGGTGGAAGGAAATTTGTGGCTCCTCTCAGATTCCAGAACTCTCTGTCACTGAAAAGTGATGAAAAAGTGTTTTTTTAACATAAGGTTGAGGTTTGCAAAGGATTCTGGGTCAGAGAACCTAGGGAGAGCCCCACAAGTCACCCCATCTTGGATTCCCCTAGGACTCTAGTTTTAAAAAATGCACATGTTTGGTAGGTTTCCCTAGGTGCCGGCTGAGATAGAGGCCAAAATCCACAGGTAGGCCCTTTGCAAAAAACACCTCTGTTTTCTTTGAGAAAATGTGATATGTCCACTTTGTGTTTTGGGGCATTTCCTGTCGTGGGCACTAGGCCTTCCCACACAAGTGAGGTACCATTTTTATCGGGACAGTTGGGGGAATGCTGGGTGGAAGGAAATTTGTGGCTTCTCTCAGATTCCAGAGCTCTCTGTCACCGAAATGTGAGGAAAAATAGTTTTTTTAGCCAAATTTTGAGGTTTGCAAAAGATTCTGGGTCATAGAACCTGGTGAGAGCCCCACAAGTCACTCCAATGTAGATTCCCCTAGGTCTCTAGTTTTTAAAAATGCACAGGTTTGGTAGGTTTCCCTAAGTGCCAGCTGAGGTAGAGGCCAAAATCCACAGGTAGGCACTTTGCAAAAAAAACCTCTGTTTTCTTTGAGAAAATGTGATATGTCCACTTTGTGCTTTGGATTCTGGGTAACAGAACCTGGTGAGAGCCCCACAAGTCACACCATCTTGGATTCCCCTAGGTCTCTAGTTTTAACAAATGCACAGGGTTGGTAGGTTTCCCTAGGTGCCGGCTGAGCTAGAGGCCAAAATCCACAGGTAGACCCTTTGCAAAAAACACCTCTGTTTTCTTTGAGAAAATGTGATATGTCCACTTTGTGCTTTGGGGCATTTCCTGTCGTGGGCACTAGGCATACCCACACAAGTGAGGTACCATTTTTATCGGGACATGTGGGGGAATGCTTGGTGGAAGGAAATTTGTGGCTCCTCTCATTTTCCAGAACTCTCTGTCACTGAAATCTAAGGAAAAAGTGTTTTTTTAGCCACATTTTGAGGTTTGCAAAGGATTCTGGGTAACAGAACCTGGTGAGAGCCCCACAAGTCACACCATCTTAGATTCCCCTAGGTCTCTAGTTTTAACAAATGCACAGGTTTGGTAGGTTTCCCTAGGTGCCGGCTGAGCTAGAGGCCAAAATCCACAGGTAGGCACTTTGCAAAAACCACCTCTGTTTTCTTTGTGAAAATGTGATTTGTCCAGTTTGTGCTTTGGGGGATTTCCTGTCGCGGGCACTAGGCCTACCCACACAAGTGAGGTACCATTGTTATCGGGACACGTGGGGGAACGCTTGGTGGAATGAAATTTGTGGCTCCTCTCAGATTCCAGAACTCTCTGTCACCAAAATGTGAGGAAAAAGTGTTTTTTTAGCATAATTTTGAGGTTTGCAAAGGATTCTGGGAAACAAAACCTGGTGATAGCCCCACAAGTCACCCCATCCTGGATTCCCCTAGGTCTCTAGTTTTCAAAAATGCACAGGTTTGGTAGGTTTCCATAGGTACCGGCTGAGATAGAGGCCAAAATGCACAGAAAGGCTCTTTGCAAAAAACACCTGTTTCCTTTGAGAAAATGTGATATGTCCACTTTGTGTTTTGGGGCATTTCCTGTCGTGGGCACTAGGCCTACCCACACAAGTGAGGTACCATTTTTATCGGGACACGTGGGGGAACGCTTGGTGGAAGGAAATTTGTGGCTCCTCTCAGATTCTAGAACTCTCTGTCACTGAAATGTGATGAAAAAGTGTTTTTTTAACATAGGTTGGAGGTTTGCAAAGGATTCTGGGTCAGAGAACCTGGTGAGACCCCCACAAGTCACCCGATCTTGGATTCCCCTAGGTCTCTAGTTTTTCAAAATGCACAGGTTTGGTAGGTTTCCCTAGGTTCTAGCTGAGCTAGACTCCGAAATCCACAGGTAGGCACTTTGTAAAAAACACATCTATTTTCTTTGAGAAAATGTGATATGTCCACTTTGTGTTTTGGGGCATTTCCTGTTGAGGGCACTGTGCCTACCCACACAAGTGAGGTACCATTTTTATCGAGACACTTCGGGGAACGCTGGGTGCAAGGAAATTCGTGGCTCCACTCAGATTCCAGAACTCTCTGTCACCAAAATGTGAGGAAAAAGTGGGTTTTTTAGCCAAATTTTGTGGTTTGCAAAGGATTCTGGGTAACAGAACCTGGTGAGAGCCCCACAATTCACCCCATCCTGGATTCCCCTAGGTCTCTAGTTTTTAAAAATGCACAGGTTTGGTAGGTTTCCCTAGGTGCCGGCTGAGCTAGACGCCAAAATCCACAGGTATGCACTTTGTAAAAAAAACCTCTGTTGTCTTTGAGAAAATGTGAAAAGTCCAGTTTGTGTTTTGGGGCATTTCCTGTCACAGGCACTAGGCCTACCCACATAAGTGAGGAACCATTTTTATCGGGACACTTGGGGGAACGCTGGGTGGAAGGACATTTGTAGCTCCTCTCAGATTCCAGAACTCTCTGTCACCGAAATGTGAGGAAAAAGTGTTTTTTTAGCCAAATTTTGAGGTTTACAAAGGATTCTGGGTAACAGAACCTGGTGAGAGCCCCACAAGTCACCCCATCTTGGATTCCCCTAGGTCTCTAGTTTTAACAAATGCAGAGGTTTGGTAGGTTTCCATAGGTACCGGCTGAGATAGAGGCCAAAATGCACAGAAAGGCTCTTTGCAAAAAACACCTGTTTCCTTTGAGAAAATGTGATATGTCCACTTTGTGTTTTGGGGCATTTCCTGTCGTGGGCACTAGGCCTACCCACACAAGTGAGGTACCATTTTTATCGGGACACGTGGGGGAACGCTTGGTGGAAGGAAATTTGTGGCTCCTCTCAGATTCTAGAACTCTCTGTGACTGAAATGTGATGAAAAAGTGTTTTTTTAACATAGGTTGGAGGTTTGCAAAGGATTCTGGGTCAGAGAACCTGGTGAGACCCCCACAAGTCACCCGATCTTGGATTCCCCTAGGTCTCTAGTTTTTCAAAATGCACAGGTTTGGTAGGTTTCCCTAGGTTCCAGCTGAGCTAGACTCCGAAATCCACAGGTAGGCACTTTGTAAAAAACACATCTATTTTCTTTGAGAAAATGTGATATGTCCACTTTGTGTTTTGGGGCATTTCCTGTTGAGGGCACTGTGCCTACCCACACAAGTGAGGTACCATTTTTATCGAGACACTTCGGGGAACGCTGGGTGCAAGGAAATTCGTGGCTCCACTCAGATTCCAGAACTCTCTGTCACCAAAATGTGAGGAAAAAGTGGGTTTTTTAGCCAAATTTTGTGGTTTGCAAAGGATTCTGGGTAACAGAACCTGGTGAGAGCCCCACAATTCACCCCATCCTGGATTCCCCTAGGTCTCTAGTTTTTAAAAATGCACAGGTTTGGTAGGTTTCCCTAGGTGCCGGCTGAGCTAGACGCCAAAATCCACAGGTATGCACTTTGTAAAAAAAACCTCTGATATCTTTGAGAAAATGTGAATTGTCCACTTTGTGCTTTGGGGCATTTCCTGTCGTGGGCACTAGGCCTACCCACACAAGTGAGGTACCATTTTTATCAGGCCACGTGGGGGAACGCCTGGTGGAAGGAAATTTGTGGCTCCTCTCAGATTCCAGAACTCTCTGTCACTGAAAAGTGATGAAAAAGTGTTTTTTTAACATAAGGTTGAGGTTTGCAAAGGATTCTGGGTCAGAGAACCTAGGGAGAGCCCCACAAGTCACCCCATCTTGGATTCCCCTAGGACTCTAGTTTTAAAAAATGCACATGTTTGGTAGGTTTCCCTAGGTGCCGGCTGAGATAGAGGCCAAAATCCACAGGTAGGCCCTTTGCAAAAAACACCTCTGTTTTCTTTGAGAAAATGTGATATGTCCACTTTGTGTTTTGGGGCATTTAGTGTCGTGGGCACTAGGCCTTCCCACACAAGTGAGGTACCATTTTTATCGGGACAGTTGGGGGAATGCTGGGTGGAAGGAAATTTGTGGCTTCTCTCAGATTCCAGAGCTCTCTGTCACCGAAATGTGAGGAAAAATAGTTTTTTTAGCCAAATTTTGAGGTTTGCAAAAGATTCTGGGTCATAGAACCTGGTGAGAGCCCCACAAGTCACTCCAATGTAGATTCCCCTAGGTCTCTAGTTTTTAAAAATGCACAGGTTTAGTAGGTTTCCCTAAGTGCCAGCTGAGGTAGAGGCCAAAATCCACAGGTAGGCACTTTGCAAAAAAAACCTCTGTTTTCTTTGAGAAAATGTGATATGTCCACTTTGTGCTTTGGATTCTGGGTAACAGAACCTGGTGAGAGCCCCACAAGTCACACCATCTTGGATTCCCCTAGGTCTCTAGTTTTAACAAATGCACAGGGTTGGTAGGTTTCCCTAGGTGCCGGCTGAGCTAGAGGCCAAAATCCACAGGTAGACCCTTTGCAAAAAACACCTCTGTTTTCTTTGAGAAAATGTGATATGTCCACTTTGTGCTTTGGGGCATTTCCTGTCGTGGGCACTAGGCATACCCACACAAGTGAGGTACCATTTTTATCGGGACATGTGGGGGAATGCTTGGTGGAAGGAAATTTGTGGCTCCTCTCATTTTCCAGAACTCTCTGTCACTGAAATGTGATGAAAAAGTGTTTTTTTTAGCCAAATTTTGTGGTTTGCAAAGGATTCTGGGAAACAGAACCTGGTGATAGCCCCACAAGTCACCCCATCCTGGATTCCCCTAGGTCTCTAGTTTTCAAAAATGCACAGGTTTGGTAGGTTTCCATAGGTACCGGCTGTGATAGAGGCCAAATTGCACAGGTAGGCCCTTTGCAAAAAACGCCTCTGTTTTCTTTGAGAAAATGTGATATGTCCACTTTGTGCTTTGGGGCATTTCCTGTCGTGGGCACTAGGCCTACCCACACAAGTGAGATACCATTTTTATCGGGACACGTGGGGGAACGCTTGGTGGAAGGAAATTTGTGGCTCCTCTCAGATTCCAGAACTCTCTGTTACTGAAATGTGATTAAAAAGTGTTTTTTTAACATAAGTTGGAGGTTTGCAAAGGACTCTGGGTCAGAGAACCTGGTGAGAGCCCCACAAGTCACCCCATCTTAGATTCCCCTAGGTCTCTAGTTTTTAAAAATGCACAGGTTTGGTAGGTTTCCCTAGTTGCCAGCTGAGCTAGACGCCAAAATCCACAGGTAGGCACTTTGTAAAAAACACCTCTGATTTCTTTGAGAAAATGTGATATGTCCACTTTGTGTTTTGGGGCATTTCCTGTTGCGGGCACTAGGCCTACCCACACAAGTGAGGTACCACTTTTATTGGGACACTTCGGAGAATGCTGGGTGCAAGGAAATTCGTGGCTCCTCTCAGATTCCAGAACTCTCTGTCACCAAAATGTGAGGAAAAAGTGTTTTTTTAGCCACATTTTGTGGTTTGCAAAGGATTCTGGGTAACAGAACCTTGTGAGAGCCCCACAATTCACCCTATCTTGGATTCCCCTAAGTCTCTAGTTTTGAAAAATGCACAGGTTTGGTAGGTTTCCCTAGGTGCAGGCTGAGCTAGACGCCAAAATCCACAGATAGGCACTTTGTAAAAAAAACCTCTGTTGTCTTTGAGACAATCTGATATGTCCACTTTGTGTTTTGGGGCATTTCCTGTCACGGGCACTAGGCCTACCCACACAAGAGAGGAACCATTTTTATCGGGACACTTGGGGGAACGCTGGTGGAAGGAAATTTGTGGCTCCTCTCAGATTCCAGAACTCTCTGTCACTGAAATCTAAGGAAAAAGTGTTTTTTTAGCCACATTTTGAGGTTTGCAAAGGATTCTGGGTAACAGAACCTGGTGAGAGCCCCACAAGTCACCCCATCTTAGATTCCCCTAGGTCTCTAGTTTTAACAAATGCACAGGTTTGGTAGGTTTCCCTAGGTGCCGGCTGAGCTAGAGGCCAAAATCCACAGGTAGGCACTTTGCAAAAACCACCTCTGTTTTCTTTGTGAAAATGTGATTTGTCCAGTTTGTGCTTTGGGGCATTTCCTGTCGCGGGCACTAGGCCTACCCATACAAGTGAGGTACCATTGTTATCGGGACACGTGGGGGAACGCTTGGTGGAATGAAATTTGTGGCTCCTCTCAGATTCCAGAACTCTCTGTCACCAAAATGTGAGGAAAAAGTGTTTTTTTAGCATAATTTTGAGGTTTGCAAAGGATTCTGGGAAACAGAACCTGGTGATAGCCCCACAAGTCACCCCATCCTGGATTCCCCTAGGTCTCTAGTTTTCAAAAATGCACAGGTTTGGTAGGTTTCCATAGATACCGGCTGAGATAGAGGCCAAAATGCACAGAAAGGCTCTTTGCAAAAAACACCTGTTTCCTTTGAGAAAATGTGATATGTCCACTTTGTGTTTTGGGGCATTTCCTGTCGTGGGCACTAGGCCTACCCACACAAGTGAGGTACCATTTTTATCGGGACACGTGGGGGAACGCTTGGTGGAAGAAAATTTGTGGCTCCTCTCAGATTCTAGAACTCTCTGTCACTGAAATGTGATGAAAAAGTGTTTTTTTAACATAGGTTGGAGGTTTGCAAAGGATTCTGGGTCAGAGAACCTGGTGAGACCCCCACAAGTCACCCCATCTTGGATTCCCCTAGGTCTCTAGTTTTCAAAATGCACAGGTTTGGTAGGTTTCCCTAGGTTCCAGCTGAGCTAGACTCCGAAACCCACAGGTAGGCACTTTGTAAAAAACACCTCTATTTTCTTTGAGAAAATGTGATATGTCCACTTTGTGTTTTGGGGCATTTCCTGTTGAGGGCACTAGGCCTACCCACACAAGTGAGGTACCATTTTTATCGAGACACTTTGGGGAACGCTGGGTGCAAGGAAATTCGTGACTCCACTCAGATTCCAGAACTCTCTGTCACCAAAATGTGAGGAAAAAGTGGGTTTTTTAGCCAAATTTTGTGGTTTGCAAAGGATTCTGGGTAACAGAACCTGGTGAGAGCCCCACAATTCACCCCATCCTGGATTCCCCTAGGTCTCTAGTTTTTAAAAATGCACAGGTTTGGTAGGTTTCCCTAGGTGCCGGCTGAGCTAGACGCCAAAATCCACAGGTATGCACTTTGTAAAAAAAACCTCTGTTGTCTTTGAGAAAATGTGAAAAGTCCAGTTTGTGTTTTGGGGCATTTCCTGTCACAGGCACTAGGCCTACCCACATAAGTGAGGAACCATTTTTATCGGGACACTTGGGGGAACGCTGGGTGGAAGGACATTTGTAGCTCCTCTCAGATTCCAGAACTCTCTGTCACCGAAATGTGAGGAAAAAGTGTTTTTTTAGCATAATTTTGAGGTTTGCAAAGGATTCTGGGAAACAGAACCTGGTGATAGCCCCACAAGTCACCCCATCCTGGATTCCCCTAGGTCTCTAGTTTTCAAAAATGCACAGGTTTGGTAGGTTTCCATAGATACCGGCTGAGATAGAGGCCAAAATGCACAGAAAGGCTCTTTGCAAAAAACACCTGTTTCCTTTGAGAAAATGTGATATGTCCACTTTGTGTTTTGGGGCATTTCCTGTCGTGGGCACTAGGCCTACCCACACAAGTGAGGTACCATTTTTATCGGGACACGTGGGGGAACGCTTGGTGGAAGAAAATTTGTGGCTCCTCTCAGATTCTAGAACTCTCTGTCACTGAAATGTGATGAAAAAGTGTTTTTTTAACATAGGTTGGAGGTTTGCAAAGGATTCTGGGTCAGAGAACCTGGTGAGACCCCCACAAGTCACCCCATCTTGGATTCCCCTAGGTCTCTAGTTTTCAAAATGCACAGGTTTGGTAGGTTTCCCTAGGTTCCAGCTGAGCTAGACTCCGAAACCCACAGGTAGGCACTTTGTAAAAAACACCTCTATTTTCTTTGAGAAAATGTGATATGTCCACTTTGTGTTTTGGGGCATTTCCTGTTGAGGGCACTAGGCCTACCCACACAAGTGAGGTACCATTTTTATCGAGACACTTCGGGGAACGCTGGGTGCAAGGAAATTCGTGACTCCACTCAGATTCCAGAACTCTCTGTCACCAAAATGTGAGGAAAAAGTGGGTTTTTTAGCCAAATTTTGTGGTTTGCAAAGGATTCTGGGTAACAGAACCTGGTGAGAGCCCCACAATTCACCCCATCCTGGATTCCCCTAGGTCTCTAGTTTTTAAAATGCACAGGTTTGGTAGGTTTCCCTAGGTGCCGGCTGAGCTAGACGCCAAAATCCACAGGTATGCACTTTGTAAAAAAAACCTCTGTTGTCTTGAGAAAATGTGAAAAGTCCAGTTTGTGTTTTGGGGCATTTCCTGTCACAGGCACTAGGCCTACCCACATAAGTGAGGAACCATTTTTATCGGGAACACTTGGGGGAACGCTGGGTGGAAGGACATTTGTAGCTCCTCTCAGATTCCAGAACTCTCTGTCACCGAAATGTGAGGAAAAAGTGTTTTTTTAGCCAAATTTTGAGGTTACAAAGGATTCTGGGTAACAGAACCTGGTGAGAGCCCCACAAGTCACCCCATCTTGGATTCCCCTAGGTCTCTAGTTTTAACAAATGCAGAGGTTTGGTAGGTTTCCCTAGGTGCCGGCTGTGCTAGACGCCAAAATCCACAGGTAGGCACTTTGCAAAAACCACCTCTGTTTTCTTTGTGAAAATGTGATTTGTCCAGTTTGTGCTTTGGGGGATTTCCTGTCGCGGGCACTAGGCCTACCCACACAAGTGAGGTACCATTGTTATCGGGACACGTGGGGGAATGCTTGGTGGAATGAAATTTGTGGCTCCTCTCAGATTCCAGAACTCTCTGTCACCAAAATGTGAGGAAAAAGTGTTTTTTTAGCATAATTTTGAGGTTTGCAAAGGATTCTGGGAAACAAAACCTGGTGATAGCCCCACAAGTCACCCCATCCTGGATTCCCTAGGTCTCTAGTTTTCAAAAATGCACAGGTTTGGTAGGTTTCCATAGGTACCGCTGAGATAGAGGCCAAAATGCACAGAAAGGCTCTTTGCAAAAAACACCTGTTTCCTTTGAGAAAATGTGATATGTCCACTTTGTGTTTTGGGCATTTACTGTCGTGGGCACTAGGCCTACCCACACAAGTGAGGTACCATTTTTATCGGGACACGTGGGGGAACGCTTGGTGGAAGGAAATTTGTGGCTCCTCTCAGATTCTAGAACTCTCTGTCACTGAAATGTGATGAAAAAGTGTTTTTTTAACATAGGTTGGAGGTTTGCAAAGGATTCTGGGTCAGAGAACCTGGTGAGACCCCCACAAGTCACCCGATCTTGGATTCCCCTAGGTCTCTAGTTTTTCAAAATGCACAGGTTTGGTAGGTTTCCCTAGGTTCCAGCTGAGCTAGACTCCGAATCCACAGGTAGGCACTTTGTAAAAAACACATCTATTTTCTTTGAGAAAATGTGATATGTCCACTTTGTGTTTGGGGCATTTCCTGTTGAGGGCACTGTGCCTACCCACACAAGTGAGGTACCATTTTTATCGAGACACTTCGGGGAACGCTGGGTGCAAGGAAATTCGTGGCTCCACTCAGATTCCAGAACTCTCTGTCACCAAAATGTGAGGAAAAAGTGGGTTTTTTAGCCAAATTTTGTGGTTTGCAAAGGATTCTGGGTAACAGAACCTGGTGAGAGCCCCACAATTCACCCCATCCTGGATTCCCCTAGGTCTCTAGTTTTAAAAATGCACAGGTTTGGTAGGTTTCCCTAGGTGCCGGCTGAGCTAGACGCCAAAATCCACAGGTATGCACTTTGTAAAAAAAACCTCTGTTATCTTTGAGAAAATGTGAAAAGTCCAGTTTGTGTTTTGGGGCATTTCCTGTCACAGGCACTAGGCCTACCCACATAATTGAGAAACCATTTTTATCGGGACACTTGGGGGAACGCTGGGTGGAAGGACATTTGTAGCTCCTCTCAGATTCCAGAACTCTCTGTCACCGAAATGTGAGGAAAAAGTGTTTTTTTAGCCAAATTTTGAGGTTTACGAAGGATTCTGGGTAACAGAACCTGGTGAGAGCCCCACAAGTCACCCCATCCTGGATTCCCCTAGGTCTCTAGTTTTCAAAAATGCACAGGTTTGGTAGGTTTCCATAGGTACCGGCTGAGATAGAGGCCAAAATGCACAGAAAGGCTCTTTGCAAAAAACACCTGTTTCCTTTGAGAAAATGTGATATGTCCACTTTGTGTTTTGGGGCATTCCTGTCGTGGGCACTAGGCCTACCCACACAAGTGAGGTACCATTTTTATCGGGACACGTGGGGGAACGCTTGGTGGAAGGAAATTTGTGGCTCCTCTCAGATTCTAGAACTCTCTGTCACTGAAATGTGATGAAAAAGTGTTTTTTTAACATAGGTTGGAGGTTTGCAAAGGATTCTGGGTAACAGAACCTGGTGAGACCCCACAAGTCACCCCCACCTTGGATTCCCCTAGGTCTCTAAATGCACAGGTTTGGTAGGTTTCCCTAGGTGCCGGCTGAGCTAGACGCCAAAATCCACAGGTAGGCACTTTGTAAAAAAAAAAAACCTCTGTTGTCTTTGAGAAAATGTGATATGTCCACTTTGTGTTTTTGGGGCATTTCCTGTCACGGGCACTAGGCCTACCCACACAAGTGAGGAACCATTTTTATCGGGACACTTGGGGGAACGCTGGGTGGAAGGAAATTTGTGGCTCCTCTCAGATTCCAAAACTCTCTGTCACCGAAATGTAAGGAAAAAGTGTTTTTTTAGCAAAATTTTGAGGTTTGCAAAGGATTCTAGGTAACAGAACCTGGTGAGAGCCCCACAAGTCACCCCACCTTGGATTCCCCTAGGTCTCTAGTTTTAACAAATGCACAGCTTTGGTAGGTTTCCCTAGGTGCCGGCTGAGCTAGAGGCCAAAATCCACAGGTAGGCACTTTGCAAAAACCACCTCTGTTTTCTTTGAGAAAATGTGATATGTCCACTTTGTGTTTTGGGGCATTTCCTGTCGTGGACACTAGGCCTACCCACACAAGTGCAGTACCATTTTTATCGGGACAGTTGGGGGAATGCTGGGTGGAAGGAAATTTGTGGCTTCTCTCAGATTCCAGAGCTCTCTGTCACCAAAATGTAAGGAAAAATAGTTTTTTTAGCCAAATTTTGAGGTTTGCAAAAGATTCTGGGTCATAGAACCCGGAGAGAGCCCCACAAGTCACCCCATCTTGGACTCCCCTAGGTCTGAAGTTTTTAAAAATGCACAGGTTTGGTAGGTTTCCCTAGGTGCCGGCTGAGATAGAGGCCAAAATCCACAGGTACGCCCTTTGCAAAAACACCTCTGTTTTCTTTGAGAAAATGTGATATGTCCACTTTGTGTTTTGGGGCATTTCCTGTCACGGGCACTAGGCCAACCCACAGAAGTGATGAACCATTTTTATCAGGACACTTGGAGGAACGCTGGGTGGAAGGAAATTTGTGGCTCCTCTCAGATTCCAGAACTCTCTGTCACCGAAATGTGAGGAAAAAGTGTTTTTTTAGCCACATTTTGAGGTTTGCAAAGGATTCTGGGTAACAAAACCTGGTGAGAGCCCCAAAAGTCACCTCATCTTGGATTCCCCTAGGTCTCTAGTTTTCGAAAAAGCACTTGTTTGGTACTTTTCCGTAGGTGCCGGCTGAGCAAGAGGCCAAAATCCACAGGTTGGCAGTTTGCAAAAAACACCTCTGTTTTCTTTGAGAAAATGTGAATTGTCCACTTTGTGCTTTGGGGCATTTCCTGTCGTGGGCACTAGGCCTACCCACACAAGTGAGGTACCATTTTTATCAGGCCACGTGGGGGAACGCCTGGTGGAAGGAAATTTGTGGCTCCTCTCAGATTCCAGAACTCTCTGTCACTGAAAAGTGATGAAAAAGTGTTTTTTTAACATAAGGTTGAGGTTTGCAAAGGATTCTGGGTCAGAGAACCTAGGGAGAGCCCCACAAGTCACCCCATCTTGGATTCCCCTAGGACTCTAGTTTTAAAAAATGCACATGTTTGGTAGGTTTCCCTAGGTGCCGGCTGAGATAGAGGCCAAAATCCACAGGTAGGCCCTTTGCAAAAAACACCTCTGTTTTCTTTGAGAAAATGTGATATGTCCACTTTGTGTTTTGGGGCATTTCCTGTCGTGGGCACTAGGCCTTCCCACACAAGTGAGGTACCATTTTTATCGGGACAGTTGGGGGAATGCTGGGTGGAAGGAAATTTGTGGCTTCTCTCAGATTCCAGAGCTCTCTGTCACCGAAATGTGAGGAAAAATAGTTTTTTTAGCCAAATTTTGAGGTTTGCAAAAGATTCTGGGTCATAGAACCTGGTGAGAGCCCCACAAGTCACTCCAATGTAGATTCCCCTAGGTCTCTAGTTTTTAAAAATGCACAGGTTTGGTAGGTTTCCCTAAGTGCCAGCTGAGGTAGAGGCCAAAATCCACAGGTAGGCACTTTGCAAAAAAAACCTCTGTTTTCTTTGAGAAAATGTGATATGTCCACTTTGTGCTTTGGATTCTGGGTAACAGAACCTGGTGAGAGCCCCACAAGTCACACCATCTTGGATTCCCCTAGGTCTCTAGTTTTAACAAATGCACAGGGTTGGTAGGTTTCCCTAGGTGCCGGCTGAGCCAGAGGCCAAAATCCACAGGTAGACCCTTTGCAAAAAACACCTCTGTTTTCTTTGAGAAAATGTGATATGTCCACTTTGTGCTTTGGGGCATTTCCTGTCGTGGGCACTAGGCATACCCACACAAGTGAGGTACCATTTTTATCGGGACATGTGGGGGAATGCTTGGTGGAAGGAAATTTGTGGCTCCTCTCATTTTCCAGAACTCTCTGTCACTGAAATCTAAGGAAAAAGTGTTTTTTTAGCCACATTTTGAGGTTTGCAAAGGATTCTGGGTAACAGAACCTGGTGAGAGCCCCACAAGTCACACCATCTTAGATTCCCCTAGGTCTCTAGTTTTAACAAATGCACAGGTTTGGTAGGTTTCCCTAGGTGCCGGCTGAGCTAGAGGCCAAAATCCACAGGTAGGCACTTTGCAAAAACCACCTCTGTTTTCTTTGTGAAAATGTGATTTGTCCAGTTTGTGCTTTGGGGGATTTCCTGTCGCGGGCACTAGGCCTACCCACACAAGTGAGGTACCATTGTTATCGGGACACGTGGGGGAACGCTTGGTGGAATGAAATTTGTGGCTCCTCTCAGATTCCAGAACTCTCTGTCACCAAAATGTGAGGAAAAAGTGTTTTTTTAGCATAATTTTGAGGTTTGCAAAGGATTCTGGGAAACAAAACCTGGTGATAGCCCCACAAGTCACCCCATCCTGGATTCCCCTAGGTCTCTAGTTTTCAAAAATGCACAGGTTTGGTAGGTTTCCATAGGTACCGGCTGAGATAGAGGCCAAAATGCACAGAAAGGCTCTTTGCAAAAAACACCTGTTTCCTTTGAGAAAATGTGATATGTCCACTTTGTGTTTTGGGGCATTTCCTGTCGTGGGCACTAGGCCTACCCACACAAGTGAGGTACCATTTTTATCGGGACACGTGGGGGAACGCTTGGTGGAAGGAAATTTGTGGCTCCTCTCAGATTCTAGAACTCTCTGTCACTGAAATGTGATGAAAAAGTGTTTTTTTAACATAGGTTGGAGGTTTGCAAAGGATTCTGGGTCAGAGAACCTGGTGAGACCCCCACAAGTCACCCGATCTTGGATTCCCCTAGGTCTCTAGTTTTTCAAAATGCACAGGTTTGGTAGGTTTCCCTAGGTTCTAGCTGAGCTAGACTCCGAAATCCACAGGTAGGCACTTTGTAAAAAACACATCTATTTTCTTTGAGAAAATGTGATATGTCCACTTTGTGTTTTGGGGCATTTCCTGTTGAGGGCACTGTGCCTACCCACACAAGTGAGGTACCATTTTTATCGAGACACTTCGGGGAACGCTGGGTGCAAGGAAATTCGTGGCTCCACTCAGATTCCAGAACTCTCTGTCACCAAAATGTGAGGAAAAAGTGGGTTTTTTAGCCAAATTTTGTGGTTTGCAAAGGATTCTGGGTAACAGAACCTGGTGAGAGCCCCACAATTCACCCCATCCTGGATTCCCCTAGGTCTCTAGTTTTTAAAAATGCACAGGTTTGGTAGGTTTCCCTAGGTGCCGGCTGAGCTAGACGCCAAAATCCACAGGTATGCACTTTGTAAAAAAAACCTCTGTTGTCTTTGAGAAAATGTGAAAAGTCCAGTTTGTGTTTTGGGGCATTTCCTGTCACAGGCACTAGGCCTACCCACATAAGTGAGGAACCATTTTTATCGGGACACTTGGGGGAACGCTGGGTGGAAGGACATTTGTAGCTCCTCTCAGATTCCAGAACTCTCTGTCACCGAAATGTGAGGAAAAAGTGTTTTTTTAGCCAAATTTTGAGGTTTACAAAGGATTCTGGGTAACAGAACCTGGTGAGAGCCCCACAAGTCACCCCATCTTGGATTCCCCTAGGTCTCTAGTTTTAACAAATGCAGAGGTTTGGTAGGTTTCCATAGGTACCGGCTGAGATAGAGGCCAAAATGCACAGAAAGGCTCTTTGCAAAAAACACCTGTTTCCTTTGAGAAAATGTGATATGTCCACTTTGTGTTTTGGGGCATTTCCTGTCGTGGGCACTAGGCCTACCCACACAAGTGAGGTACCATTTTTATCGGGACACGTGGGGGAACGCTTGGTGGAAGGAAATTTGTGGCTCCTCTCAGATTCTAGAACTCTCTGTGACTGAAATGTGATGAAAAAGTGTTTTTTTAACATAGGTTGGAGGTTTGCAAAGGATTCTGGGTCAGAGAACCTGGTGAGACCCCCACAAGTCACCCGATCTTGGATTCCCCTAGGTCTCTAGTTTTTCAAAATGCACAGGTTTGGTAGGTTTCCCTAGGTTCCAGCTGAGCTAGACTCCGAAATCCACAGGTAGGCACTTTGTAAAAAACACATCTATTTTCTTTGAGAAAATGTGATATGTCCACTTTGTGTTTTGGGGCATTTCCTGTTGAGGGCACTGTGCCTACCCACACAAGTGAGGTACCATTTTTATCGAGACACTTCGGGGAACGCTGGGTGCAAGGAAATTCGTGGCTCCACTCAGATTCCAGAACTCTCTGTCACCAAAATGTGAGGAAAAAGTGGGTTTTTTAGCCAAATTTTGTGGTTTGCAAAGGATTCTGGGTAACAGAACCTGGTGAGAGCCCCACAATTCACCCCATCCTGGATTCCCCTAGGTCTCTAGTTTTTAAAAATGCACAGGTTTGGTAGGTTTCCCTAGGTGCCGGCTGAGCTAGACGCCAAAATCCACAGGTATGCACTTTGTAAAAAAAACCTCTGATATCTTTGAGAAAATGTGAATTGTCCACTTTGTGCTTTGGGGCATTTCCTGTCGTGGGCACTAGGCCTACCCACACAAGTGAGGTACCATTTTTATCAGGCCACGTGGGGGAACGCCTGGTGGAAGGAAATTTGTGGCTCCTCTCAGATTCCAGAACTCTCTGTCACTGAAAAGTGATGAAAAAGTGTTTTTTTAACATAAGGTTGAGGTTTGCAAAGGATTCTGGGTCAGAGAACCTAGGGAGAGCCCCACAAGTCACCCCATCTTGGATTCCCCTAGGACTCTAGTTTTAAAAAATGCACATGTTTGGTAGGTTTCCCTAGGTGCTGGCTGAGATAGAGGCCAAAATCCACAGGTAGGCCCTTTGCAAAAAACACCTCTGTTTTCTTTGAGAAAATGTGATATGTCCACTTTGTGTTTTGGGGCATTTAGTGTCGTGGGCACTAGGCCTTCCCACACAAGTGAGGTACCATTTTTATCGGGACAGTTGGGGGAATGCTGGGTGGAAGGAAATTTGTGGCTTCTCTCAGATTCCATAGCTCTCTGTCACCGAAATGTGAGGAAAAATAGTTTTTTTAGCCAAATTTTGAGGTTTGCAAAAGATTCTGGGTCATAGAACCTGGTGAGAGCCCCACAAGTCACTCCAATGTAGATTCCCCTAGGTCTCTAGTTTTTAAAAATGCACAGGTTTAGTAGGTTTCCCTAAGTGCCAGCTGAGGTAGAGGCCAAAATCCACAGGTAGGCACTTTGCAAAAAAAACCTCTGTTTTCTTTGAGAAAATGTGATATGTCCACTTTGTGCTTTGGATTCTGGGTAACAGAACCTGGTGAGAGCCCCACAAGTCACACCATCTTGGATTCCCCTAGGTCTCTAGTTTTAACAAATGCACAGGGTTGGTAGGTTTCCCTAGGTGCCGGCTGAGCTAGAGGCCAAAATCCACAGGTAGACCCTTTGCAAAAAACACCTCTGTTTTCTTTGAGAAAATGTGATATGTCCACTTTGTGCTTTGGGGCATTTCCTGTCGTGGGCACTAGGCATACCCACACAAGTGAGGTACCATTTTTATCGGGACATGTGGGGGAATGCTTGGTGGAAGGAAATTTGTGGCTCCTCTCATTTTCCAGAACTCTCTGTCACTGAAATGTGATGAAAAAGTGTTTTTTTTAGCCAAATTTTGTGGTTTGCAAAGGATTCTGGGTAACAGAACCTGGTGAGAGCCCCACAAGTCACCCCATCCTGGATTCCCCTAGGTCTCTAGTTTTAAAAAATGCACAGGTTTGGTAGTTTTCCCTAGGTGCCGGGTGAGATAGAGGCCAAAATCCACAGTTAGGCCCTTTGCAAAAAACACCTCTGTTTTCTTTGAGAAAATGTGATATGTCCACTTTGTGCTTTGGGGCATTTCCTGTCAATGGCACTAGGCCTACCCACACAAGTGAGGTACAATTTTTATCGGGACACGTGGGGAAACGCTTGGTGGAAGGAAATTTGTGGCTCCTCTCAGATTCCAGAACTCTCTGTCACTGAAATGTGATGAAAAGGTGTTTTTTTAACATAAGTTGGAGGTTTGCAAAGGATTCTGGGTCAGAGAACCTGGTGAGAGCCCCACAAGTCATCCCATCTTGGATTCCCCTAGGTCTCTAGTTTTTAAAAATGCACAGGTTTGGTAGGTTTCCCTAGGTTCTGGCTGAGCTAGACGCCAAAATCCACAGGTAGGCACTTTGTAAAAAACACCTCTGTTTTCTTTGAGAAAATGTGATATGTCCACTTCGTGTTTTGGGGCATTTCCTGTTGCGGGCACTAGGCCTACCCACACAAGTGAGGTACCATTTTTATCGAGACACTTCGGGGAACGCTGGGTGCAAGGAAATTCGTGGCTCCTCTCAGATTCCAGAACTCTCTGTCACCAAAATGTGAGGAAAAAGTGTTTTTTTAGCCAAATGTTGTGGTTTGCAAAGGATTCTGGGTAACAGAACCTGGTGAGAGCCCCACAATTCACCCCATCTTAGATTCCCCTAGGTCTCTAGTTTTTAAAAATGCACAGGTTTGATAGGTTTCCCTAGGTGCAGGCTGAGCTAGACGCCAAAATCCACAGGTAGGCACTTTGTAAAAAAAAACCTCTGTTGTCTTTGAGAAAATGTGATATGTCCACTTTGTGTTTTGGGGCATTTCCTGTCATGGGCACTAGGCCTACCCACACAAGTGAGGAACCCTTTTTATCAGGACACTTGGGGGAACGCTGGGTGGACGGAAATTTGTGGCTCCTCTCAGATTCCAGAACTCTCTGTCACTGAAATCTAAGGAAAAGTGTTTTTTTATCCAAATTTTGATGTTTGCAAAGGATTCTGGGTAACAGAACCTGGTGAGAGCCCCACAGGTCACCCCATCTTGGATTCCCCTAGGTCTCTAGTTTTAACAAATGCACAGGTTTGGTAGGTTTCCCTAGGTGCCGGCTGAGCTAGAGGCCAAAATCCACAGGTAGGCACTTTGTAAAAAACACCTCTGTTTTCTTTGAGAAAATGTGATATGTCCACTTCGTGTTTTGGGGCATTTCCTGTTGCGGGCACTAGGCCTACCCACACAAGTGAGGTACCATTTTTATCGAGACACTTCGGGGAACGCTGGGTGCAAGGAAATTCGTGGCTCCTCTCAGATTCCAGAACTCTCTGTCACCAAAATGTGAGGAAAAAGTGTTTTTTTAGCCAAATTTTGTGGTTTGCAAAGGATTCTGGGTAACAGAACCTGGTGAGAGCCCCACAATTCACCCCATCTTGGATTCCCCTAGTTCTCCAGTTTTTAAAAATGCACAGGTTTGATAGGTTTCCCTATGTGCAGGCTGAGCTAGACGCCAAAATCCACAGGTAGGCACTTTGTAAAAAAAACCTCTGTTGTCTTTGAGAAAATGTGATATGTCCACTTTGTGTTTTGGGGCATTTCCTGTCACGGGCACTAGGCCTACCCACACAAGTGAGGAACCCTTTTTATGAGGACACTTGGGGGAATGCTGGGTGGAAGGAAATTTGTGGCTCCTCTCAGATGCCAGAACTCTCTGTCACTGAAATCTAAGGAAAAAGTGTTTTTTTATCCAAATTTTGAGGTTTGCAAAGGATTCTGGGTAACAGAACCTGGTGAGAGCCCCACAGGTCACCCCATCTTGGATTCCCCTAGGTCTCTAGTTTTAACAAATGCACAGGTTTGGTAGGTTTCCCTAGGTGACGGCTGAGCTAGAGGCCAAAATCCACAGGTAGGCACTTTGCAAAAACCACCTCTGTTTTCTTTGTGAAAATGTGATTTGTCCACTTTGTGCTTTGGGGCATTTCCTGGCGTGGGCACTAGGCCTTCCCACACAAGTGAGGTACCATTGTTATCGGGACACGTGGGGGAACGCTTGGTGGAAGGAAATTTGTGGCTCCTCTCAGATTCCAGAACTCTCTGTCACCAAAATGTGAGGAAAAAGTGCTTTTTTAGCATAATTTTGAGGTTTGCAAAGGATTCCGGGAAACAGAACCTGGTGATAGCCCCACAAGTCACCCCATCCTGGATTCCCCTAGGTCTCTAGTTTTCAAAAATGCACAGGTTTGGTAGGTTTCCATAGGTACCGGCTGAGATAGAGGCCAAAATGCACAGAAAGGCTCTTTGCAAAAAACACCTGTTTCCTTTGAGAAAATGTGATATGTCCACTTTGTGTTTTGGGGCATTTCCTGTCGTGGGCACTAGGCCTACCCACACAAGTGAGGTACCATTTTTATCGGGACACGTGGGGGAACGCTTGGTGGAAGGAAATTTGTGGCTCCTCTCAGATTCTAGAACTCTCTGTCTCTGAAATGTGATGAAAAAGTGTTTTTTTAACATAGGTTGGAGGTTTGCAAAGGATTCTGGGTCAGAGAACCTGGTGAGAGCCCCACAAGTCACCCCATCTTGGATTCCCCTAGGTCTCTAGTTTTTCAAAATGCACAGGTTTGGTAGGTTTCCCTAGGTTCCAGCTGAGCTAGACTCCGAAATCCACAGGTAGGCACTTTGTAAAAAACACCTCTATTTTCTTTGAGAAAATGTGATATGTCCACTTTGTGTTTTGGGGGCATTTCCTGTTGAGGGCACTAGGCCTACCCACACAAGTGAGGTACCATTTTTATCGAGACACTTCGGGGAACGCTGGGTGCAAGGAAATTCGTGGCTCCACTCAGATTCCAGAACTCTCTGTCACCAAAATGTGAGGAAAAAGTGGGTTTTTTAGCCAAATTTTGTGGTTTGCAAAGGATTCTGGGTAACAGAACCTGGTGAGAGCCCCACAATTCACCCCATCTTGGATTCCCCTAGGTCACTAGTTTTTAAAAATGCACAGGTTTGGTAGGTTTCCCTAGGTGCCGGCTGAGCTAGACGCCAAAATCCACAGGTATGCACTTTGTAAAAAAAACCTCTGTTGTCTTTGAGAAAATGTGAAAAGTCCAGTTTGTGTTTTGGGGCATTTCCTGTCACAGGCACTAGGCCTACCCACATAAGTGAGGAACCATTTTTATCGGGACACTTGGGGGAACACTGGGTGGAAGGACATTTGTAGCTCCTCTCAGATTCCAGAACTCTCTGTCACCGAAATGTAAGGAAAAAGTGTTTTTTTAGCCAAATTTTGAGGTTTACAAAGGATTCTGGGTAACAGAACCTGGTGAGAGCCCCACAAGTCACCCCATCTTGGATTCCCCTAGGTCTCTAGTTTTAACAAATGCAGAGGTTTGGTAGGTTTCCCTAGGTGCCGGCTGAGCTAGATGCCAAAATCCACAGGTAGGCACTTTGTAAAAAACACCTCTCCTTTCTTTGAGAAAATGTGATATGTCTACTTTGTGTTTTAGGGCATTTCCTGTTGCGGGCACTAGGCCTACCCACACAAGTGAGGTACCATTTTTATCGGGACACTTGGGGGAACGCTGGGTGCAAGGAAATTTGTGGCTCCTCTCAGATTCCACAACTCTCTGTCACCGAAATGTGAGGAAAAAGTGTTTTTTTAGCCAAATTTTATGGTTTGCAGAGGATTCTGGGTAACAGAACCTGGTGAGAGCCCCCAAGTCCCCCCCCCCTTGGATTCCCCTAGGTCTCTAAATGCACAGGTTTGGTAGGTTTCCCTAGGTGCCGGCTGAGCTAGACGCCAAAATCCACAGGTAGGCACTTTGTAAAAAAAAACCTCTGTTGTCTTTGAGAAAATGTGATATGTCCACTTTGTGTTTTTGTGGCATTTCATGTCACGGGCACTAGGCCTACCCACACAAGTGAGGAACCATTTTTATCGGGACACTTGGGGGAACGCTGGGTGGAAGGAAATTTGTGGCTCCTCTCAGATTCCAGAACTCTCTGTCACCGAAATGTAAGGAAAAAGTGTTTTTTTAGCCAAATTTTGAGGTTTGCAAAGGATTCTAGGTAACAGAACCTGGTGAGAGCCCCACAAGTCACCCCATCTTGGATTCCCCTAGGTCTCTAGTTTTAACAAATGCACAGCTTTGGTAGGTTTCCCTAGGTGCCGGCTGAGCTAGAGGCCAAAATCCACAGGTAGGCACTTTGCAAAAACCACCTCTGTTTTCTTTGAGAAAATGTGATATGTCCACTTTGTGTTTTGGGGCATTTCCTGTCGTGGACACTAGGCCTACCCACACAAGTGAGGTACCATTTTTATCGGGACAGTTGGGGGAATGCTGGGTGGAAGGAAATTTGTGGCTTCTCTCAGATTCCAGAGCTCTCTGTCACCAAAATGTAAGGAAAAATAGTTTTTTTAGCCAAATTTTGAGGTTTGCAAAAGATTCTGGGTCATAGAACCTGGAGAGAGCCCCACAAGTCACCCCATCTTGGATTCCCCTAGATCTCTAGTTTTCGAAAAAGCACTTGTTTGGTACTTTTCCGTAGGTGCCGGCTGAGCAAGAGGCCAAAATCCACAGGTAGGCAGTTTGCAAAAAACACCTCTGTTTTCTTTGAGAAAATGTGAATTGTCCACTTTGTGCTTTCGGGCATTTCCTGTCGTGGGCACTAGGCCTACCCACACAAGTGAGGTACCATTTTTATCGGGCCACGTGGGGGAACGCCTGGTGGAAGGAAATTTGTGGCTCCTCTCAGATTCCAGAACTCTCTGTCACTGAAAAGTGATGAAAAAGTGTTTTTTTAACATAAGGTTGAGGTTTGCAAAGGATTCTGGGTCAGAGAACCTAGGGAGAGCCCCACAAGTCACCCCATCTTGGATTCCCCTAGGACTCTAGTTTTAAAAAATGCACATGTTTGGTAGGTTTCCCTAGGTGCCGGCTGAGATAGAGGCCAAAATCCACAGGTAGGCCCTTTGCAAAAAACACCTCTGTTTTCTTTGAGAAAATGTGATATGTCCACTTTGTGTTTTGGGGCATTTCCTGTCGTGGGCACTAGGCCTTCCCACACAAGTGAGGTACCATTTTTATCGGGACAGTTGGGGGAATGCTGGGTGGAAGGAAATTTGTGGCTTCTCTCAGATTCCAGAGCTCTCTGTCACCGAAATGTGAGGAAAAATAGTTTTTTTAGCCAAATTGTGAGGTTTCCAAAAGATTCTGGGTCATAGAACCTCGTGAGAGCCCCACAAGTCACTCCAATGTAGATTCCCCTAGGTCTCTAGTTTTTAAAAATGCACAGGTTTGGTAGGTTTCCCTAGGTGCCGGCTGAGCTAGAGGCCAAAATCCACAGGTAGGCACTGTGCAAAAACCACCTCTGTTTTCTTTGAGAAAATGTGATATGTCCACTTTGTGCTTTGGGGCATTTCCTGTTGTGGGCACTAGGCCTACCCACACAAGTGAGGTACCATTGTTATCGGGACACGTGGGGGAACGCTTGGTGGAAGGAAATTTGTGGCTCCTCTCAGATTCCAGAACTCTCTGTCACCAAAATGTGAGGAAAAAGTGTTTTTTTAGCATAATTTTGAGGTTTGCAAAGGATTCTGGGTAACAAAACCTGGTGAGAGCCCCAAAAGTCACCTCATCTTGGATTCCCCTAGGTCTCTAGTTTTCGAAAAAGCACTTGTTTGGTACTTTTCCGTAGGTGCAGGCTGAGCAAGAGGCCAAAATCCACATGTAGGCACTTTGGAAAAAACACCTCTGTTTTCTTTGAGAAAATGTGAATTGTCCACTTTGTGCTTTGGGGCATTTCCTGTCGTGGGCACTAGGCCTACCCACACAAGTGAGGTACCATTTTTATCGGGCCACGTGGGGGAACGCTTGGTGGAAGGAAATTTGTGGCTCCTCTCAGATTCCAGAACTCTCTGTCACTGAAAAGTCATGAAAAAGTGTTTTTTTAACATAAGGTTGAGGTTTGCAAAGGATTCTGGGTCAGAGAACCTAGTGAGAGCCGCACAAGTCACCCCATCTTGGATTCCCCTAGGACTCTAGTTTTAGAAAATGCACATGTTTGGTAGGTTTCCCTAGGTGCCGGCTGAGATAGAGGCCAAAATCCACAGGTAGGCCCTTTGCAAAAAACACCTCTGTTTTCTTTGAGAAAAGTGATATGTCCACTTTGTGTTTTGGGGCATTTCCTGTCGTGGGCACTAAGCCTTCCCACACAAGTGAGGTACCATTTTTATCGGGACAGTTGGGGGAATGCTGGGTGGAAGGAAATTTGTGGCTTCTCTCAGATTCCAGAACTCTCTGTCACCGAAATGTGAGGAAAAAGTGTTTTTTTTAGCCAAATTTTGAGGATTGCAAAGGATTCTGGGTAACAGAACCTGGTGAGAGCCCCACAAGTCACACCATCTTGGATTCCCCTAGGTCTCTAGTTTTAACAAATGCGCAGGGTTGGTAGGTTTCCCTAGGTGCCGGCTGAGCTAGAGGCCAAAATCCACAGTTAGGCACTGTGCAAAAACCACCTCTGTTTTCTTAGAGAAAATGTGATATGTCCACTTTGTGCTTTGCTGCATTTCCTGTTGTGGGCACTAGGCCTACCCACACAAGTGAGGTACCATTGTTATCGGGACACGTGGGGGAACGCTTGGTGGAAGGAAATTTGTGGCTCCTCTCAGATTCCAGAACTCTCTGTCACTGAAATGTGATGAAAAAGTGTTTTTTTTAGCCAAATTTTGTGGTTTGCAAAGGATTCTGGGTAACAGAACCTGGTGAGAGCCCCACAATTCACCCCATCTTGGATTCCCCTAGGTCTCTAGTTTTTAAAGATGCACAGGTTTGGTAGGTTTCCCTAGGTGCTGGCTGAGCTAGACGCCAAAATCCACAGGTAAGCACTTTACAAAAAAAACCTCTGTTTTCTTTGAGAAAATGTGATATGTCCACTTTGTGTTTTGGGGGCATTTCCTGTCACGGGCACTAGGCCTTCCCACACAAGTGAGGTACCATTGTTATCGGGACACGTGGGGGAACGCTTGGTGGAAGGAAATTTGTGGCTCCTCTCAGATTCCAGAACTCTCTTTCACTGAAATCTAAAGAAAAAGTGTTTTTTTATCCAAATTTTGAGGTTTGCAAAGGATTCTGGGTAACAGAACCTGGTGAGAGCCCCACAGGTCACCCCATCTTGGATTCCCCTAGGTCTCTAGTTTTAACAAATGCACAGTTTTGGTAGGTTTCCCTAGGTGCCGGCTGAGCTAGAGGCCACAATCCACAGGTAGGCACTTTGCAAAAACTACCTCTGTTTTTTTTGAGAAAATGTGATTTGTCCACTTTGTGCTTTGGGGCATTTCCTGTCGCGGGCACTAGGCCTTCCCACACAAGTGAGGTACCATTGTTATCGGGACACGTGGGGGAACGCTTGGTGGAAGGAAATTTGTGGCTCCTCTCAGATTCCAGAACTGTCACCAAAATGTGAGGAAAAGGTGTTTTTTTAGCATAATTTTGAGGTTTGCAAAGGATTCCGGGAAACAGAACCTGGTGATAGCCCCACAAGTCACCCCATCCTGGATTCCCCTTGGTCTCTAGTTTTCAAAACTGCACAGGTTTGGTAGGTTTCCATAGGTACCGGCTGAGACAGAGGCCAAATTGCACAGGTAGGCCCTTTGCAAAAAACGCCTCTGTTTTCTTTGAGAAAATGTGATATGTCCACTTTGTGCTTTGGGGCATTTCCTGTCGTGGGCACTAGGCCTACCCACACAAGTGAGATACCATTTTTATCGGGACACGTGGGGGAACGCTTGGTGGAAGGAAATTTGTGGCTCCTCTCAGATTCCAGAACTCTCTGTCACTGAAATGTGATGAAAAAGTGTTTTTTTAACATAAGTTGGAGGTTTGCAAAGGACTCTGGGTCAGAGAACCTGGTGAGAGCCCCACAAGTCACCCCATCTTAGATTCCCCTAGGTCTCTAGTTTTTAAAAATGCACAGGTTTGGTAGGTTTCCCTAGTTGCCAGCTGAGCTAGACGCCAAAATCCACAGGTAGGCACTTTGTAAAAAACACCTCTGATTTCTTTGAGAAAATGTGATATGTCCACTTTGTGTTTTGGGGCATTTCCTGTTGCGGGCACTAGGCCTACCCACACAAGTGAGGTACCATTTTTATTGGGACACTTCGGAGAACGCTGGGTGCAAGGAAATTCGTGGCTCCTCTCAGATTCCAGAACCCTCTGTCACCAAAATGTGAGGAAAAAGTGTTTTTTTAGCCACATTTTGTGGTTTGCAAAGGATTCTGGGTAACAGAACCTTGTGAGAGCCCCACAATTCACCCTATCTTGGATTCCCCTAAGTCTCTAGTTTTAAAAAATGCACAGGTTTGGTAGGTTTCCCTAGGTGCAGGCTGAGCTAGACGCCAAAATCCACAGATAGGCACTTTGTAAAAAAAACCTCTGTTGTCTTTGAAACAATCTGATATGTCCACTTTGTGTTTTGGGGCATTTCCTGTCACGGGCACTAGGCCTACCCACACAAGTGAGGAACCATTTTTATCGGGACACTTGGGGGAACGCTGGGTGGAAGGTAATTTGTGGCTCCTCTTAGATTCCAGAACTCTGTCACTGAAATCTAAGGAAAAAGTGTTTTTTTAGCCACATTTTGAGGTTTGCAAAGGATTCTGGGTAACAGAACCTGGTGAGAGCCCCACAAGTCCCCCCCATCTTAGATTCCCCTAGGTCTCTAGTTTTAACAAATGCACAGGTTTGGTAGGTTTCCCTAGGTGCCGGCTGAGCTAGAGGCCAAAATCCACAGGTAGGCACTTTGCAAAAACCACCTCGGTTTTCTTTGTGAAAATGTGATTTGTCCAGTTTGTGCTTTGGGGCATTTCCTGTCGCCGGCACTAGGCCTACCCACACAAGTGAGGTACCATTGTTTTCGGGACACGTGGGGGAACGCTTGGTGGAATGAAATTTGTGGCTCCTCTCAGATTCCAGAACTCTCTGTCACCAAAATGTGAGGAAAAAGTGTTTTTTTAGCATAATTTTGAGGTTTGCAAAGGATTCTGGGAAACAGAACCTGGTGATAGCCCCACAAGTCACTCCATCCTGGATTCCCCTAGGTCTCTAGTTTTCAAAAATGCACAGGTTTGGTAGGTTTCCATAGATACCGGCTGAGATAGAGGCCAAAATGCACAGAAAGGCCCTTTGCAAAAAACACCTGTTTCCCTTGAGAAAATGTGATATGTCCACTTTGTGTTTTGGGGCATTTCCTGTCGTGGGCACTAGGCCTACCCACACAAGTGAGATACCATTTTTATCGGGACACGTGGGGGAACGCTTGGTGGAAGGAAATTTGTGGCTCCTCTCAGATTCCAGAACTCTCTGTCACTGAAATGTGATGAAAAAGTGTTTTTTTAACATAAGTTGGAGGTTTGCAAAGGACTCTGGGTCAGAGAACCTGGTGAGAGCCCCACAAGTCACCCCATCTTAGATTCCCCTAGGTCTCTAGTTTTTAAAAATGCACAGGTTTGGTAGGTTTCCCTAGTTGCCAGCTGAGCTAGACGCCAAAATCCACAGGTAGGCACTTTGTAAAAAACACCTCTGATTTCTTTGAGAAAATGTGATATGTCCACTTTGTGTTTTGGGGCATTTCCTGTTGCGGGCACTAGGCCTACCCACACAAGTGAGGTACCATTTTTATTGGGACACTTCGGAGAACGCTGGGTGCAAGGAAATTCGTGGCTCCTCTCAGATTCCAGAACCCTCTGTCACCAAAATGTGAGGAAAAAGTGTTTTTTTAGCCACATTTTGTGGTTTGCAAAGGATTCTGGGTAACAGAACCTTGTGAGAGCCCCACAATTCACCCTATCTTGGATTCCCCTAAGTCTCTAGTTTTAAAAAATGCACAGGTTTGGTAGGTTTCCCTAGGTGCAGGCTGAGCTAGACGCCAAAATCCACAGATAGGCACTTTGTAAAAAAAACCTCTGTTGTCTTTGAAACAATCTGATATGTCCACTTTGTGTTTTGGGGCATTTCCTGTCACGGGCACTAGGCCTACCCACACAAGTGAGGAACCATTTTTATCGGGACACTTGGGGGAACGCTGGGTAGAAGGAAATTTGTGGCTCCTCTTAGATTCCAGAACTCTCTGTCACTGAAATCTAAGGAAAAAGTGTTTTTTTAGCCACATTTTGAGGTTTGCAAAGGATTCTGGGTAACAGAACCTGGTGAGAGCCCCACAAGTCCCCCCCATCTTAGATTCCCCTAGGTCTCTAGTTTTAACAAATGCACAGGTTTGGTAGGTTTCCCTAGGTGCCGGCTGAGCTAGAGGCCAAAATCCACAGGTAGGCACTTTGCAAAAACCACCTCGGTTTTCTTTGTGAAAATGTGATTTGTCCAGTTTGTGCTTTGGGGCATTTCCTGTCGCGGGCACTAGGCCTACCCACACAAGTGAGGTACCATTGTTATCGGGACACGTGGGGGAACGCTTGGTGGAATGAAATTTGTGGCTCCTCTCAGATTCCAGAACTCTCTGTCACCAAAATGTGAGGAAAAAGTGTTTTTTTAGCATAATTTTGAGGTTTGCAAAGGATTCTGGGAAACAGAACCTGGTGATAGCCCCACAAGTCACTCCATCCTGGATTCCCCTAGGTCTCTAGTTTTAAAAAATGCACAGGTTTGGTAGGTTTCCATAGGTACCGGCTGAGATAGAGGCCAAAATGCACAGAAAGGCCCTTTGCAAAAAACACCTGTTTCCCTTGAGAAAATGTGATATGTCCACTTTGTGTTTTGGGGCATTTCCTGTCGTGGGCACTAGGCCTACCCACACAAGTGAGGTACCATTTTTATCAGGATACGTGGGGGAACGCTTGGTGGAAGGAAATTTGTGGCTCCTCTCAGATTCTAGATCTCTCTGTCACTGAAATGTGATGAAAAAGTGTTTTTTTAACATAGGTTGGAGGTTTGCAAAGGATTCTGGGTCAGAGAACCTGGTGAGAGCCCCACAAGTCACCCCATCTTGGATTCCCCTAGGTCTCTAGTTTTTCGAAATGCACAGGTTTGGTAGGTTTCCCTAGATTCCAGCTGAGCTAGACTCCGAAATCCCCAGGTAGGCACTTTGTAAAAAACACCTCTATTTTCTTTGAGAAAATGTGATATGTCCACTTTGTGTTTTGGGGCATTTCCTGTTGAGGGCACTAGGCCTACCCACACAAGTGAGGTACCATTTTTATCGAGACACTTCGGGGAACGCTGGGTGCAAGGAAATTTGTGGCTCCTCTCAGATTCCAGAACTCTCTGTCACCAAAATGTGAGGAAAAAGTGGGTTTTTTAGCCAAATTTTGAGGTTCTGGCAAAGGATTCTGGGTAACAGAACTTGATGAGAGCCCCACAATTCACCCCATCTTGGATTCTCGTAGGTCTCTAGTTTTTGAAAATGAACAGGTTTGGTAGGTTTCCATAGGTGCCGGCTGACCAAGACGCCAAAATCCACAGGAAGGCACTTTGTAAAGAAACCTCTGTTGTCTTTGAGAAAATGTGATATATCCACTTTGTGTTTTGGGGCATTTCCTGTCATAGGCACTAGGCCTACCAACATAAGTGAGGAACCATTTTTATCGGGACACTTGGGGAACGCTCGGTGGAAGGAAATTTGTGGCTCCTCGCAGATTCCACAACTCTCTGTCACCGAAATGTAAGGAAAAAGTGTTTTTTTAGCCAAATTTTGAGGTTTGCCAACGATTCTGGGTAACAGAACCTGGTGAGAGCCCCACAAGTCACCCCATCAAGGATTCCCCTAGGTCTCTATTTTAACAAATGCACAGGTTTGGTAGGTTTCCCTAGGTGCCGGCTGAGCTAGAGGCCAAAATCCACAGATAGGCACTTTGCAAAAAACACCTCTTTTTTCTTTGAGAAAATGTGATTTGTCCACTTTGTGATTTGGGGCATTTCCTGTCGCGGGCACTAGGCCTAACCACACAAGTGAGGTCCCATTTATATCGGGACACGTGGGGGAACGCTTGGTGGAAGGACATTTTTGGCTCCTCTCAGATTCCAGAACTCTCTGTCACCAAAATGTGAGGAAAAAGTGTTTTTTTTAGCATAATTTTGAGGTTTGAAAAGGATTCTGGGAAACAGAACCTGGTGATAGCCCCACAAGTCACCCCATCCTGGATTCCCCTAGGTCTCTAGTTTTTGAAAATGAACAGGTTTGGTAGGTTTCCATAGGTGCCGGCTGACCAAGACGCCAAAATCCACAGAAAGGCACTTTGTAAAGAAACCTCTGTTGTCTTTGAGAAAATGTGATATATCCACTTTGTGTTTTGGGGCATTTCCTGTCATAGGCACTAGGCCTACCAACACAAGTGAGGAAACATTTATATCGGGACACGTGGGGGAACGCTTGGTGGAAGGAAATTTTTGGCTCCTCTCAGATTCCAGAACTCTCTGTCACCAAAATGTGAGGAAAATTTGTTTTTTAGCCAAATTTTGAGGTTTGCAAAGGATTCTGGGTAACAGAACTTGATGAGAGCCCCACAATTCACCCCATCTTGGATTCCCGTAGGTGTCTAGTTTTTGAAAATGAACAGGTTTGGTAGGTTTCCATAGGTGTCGGCTGACCAAGACGCCAAAATCCACAGGAAGGCACTTTGTAAAGAAACCTCTGTTGTCTTTGAGAAAATGTGATATATCCACTTTGTGTTTTGGGGCATTTCCTGTCATAGGCACTAGGCCTACCAACACAAGTGAGGAACCATTTTTATCGGGACACTTGGGGAACGCTCAGTGGAAGGAAATTTGTGGCTCCTCACAGATTCCACAACTCTCTGTCACCGAAATGTAAGGAAAAAGTGTTTTTTTAGCCAAATTTTGAGGTTTGCAAACGATTCTGGGTAACAGAACCTGGTGAGAGCCCCACAATTCACCCCATCTTGGATTCCCCTAGGTCTCTAGTTTTGCAAATGCACAGGTTTGGTAGGTTTCCCTAGGTGCCGGCTGAGCTAGATGCCAAAACCCACAGGTAGGCACTTTGTAAAAAAAACCTCTGTTGTCTTTGAGAAAATGTGATATGTCCACTTTGTCTTTTGGGGACATTTCCTGTCACGGGCACTAGGCCTCACAGGCACTAGGCCTACCCACACAAGTGAGGAACCATTTATATCGGGACACGTGGGGAACGCTTGGTGGAAGGAAATGTTTGCCTCCTCCCATATTCCAGAACTCTCTCTCACCAAAATGTGAGGAAAAAGTGTTTTTTTTGCATAATTTTGAGGTTTGCAAAGGATTCTGGGAAACAGAACCTGGTGATAGCCCCACAAGTCACCCCATCCTGGATTCCCCTTGGTCTCTAGTTGTAAAAAATGCACAGGTTTGGTAGGTTTCCCTAGGTGCCGGCTGAGATAGAGGCCAAAATCCACAGGTAGGCCCTTTGCAAAAAACACCTGTTTTGTTTGAGAAAATGTGATATGTCCACTTTGTGTTTTGGGGCATTTCCTGTCATTGGCACTAGGCCTACCCACACAAGTGATGTACCATTTGTATCGGGACAGTTGGGGGAATGCTGGGTGGAAGGAAATTTGTGGCTCCTCTCAGATTCCAGAACTCTCTGTCACCGAAATGTGAGGCAAAAGTGTTTTTTCAGCCAAATTTAGAGGTTTGCAAAGGATTCGGGCTAACAGAACCTGGTGAGAGCCCCACAAGTCACCTCATCTTGGATTCCTCCAACGTCTCTAGTTTTCAAAAAAGCACTGGTTTGGTACGTTTCTGTAGGTGCCGGCTGAGCAACAGGCCAAAATCAACAGGTAGGCACTATGCAAAAAACACCTCTGTTTTCTTTGAGAAAATGTGATATGTCCACTTTGTGTTTTGGGGCATTTCCTGTCGCGGGCACTAGGCCTACCCACACAAGTGAGGAACCATTTTTATCGGGACACTTGGGGGAACGAAGGGTGCAAGGAAATTTGTGGCTCCTCTCAGATTCCAGAACTCCCTGCCACCGAAATGTGAGGAAAAAGGGTTTTTTTTTGCCAAATTTTGTGGTTTGCAAAGGATTATGGGTAACAGAACCTGGTGAGAGCCCCACAATTCACCCCATCTTGGATTTCCCTAGGTCTCTATTTTAACAAATGCACAGGTTTGGTAGGTTTCCCTAGGTGCCGGCTGATCTAGAGGCCAAAATCCACAGATAGGCACTTTGCAAAAACCACCTCTGTTTTCTTTGAGAAAATGTGATTTGTCCACTTTCTGCTTTGGGGCATTTCCTGTCGCGGGCACTAGGCCTAACCACACAAGTGAGGTCCCATTTATATCGGGACACGTGGGGGAACGCTTGGTGGAAGGAATTTTTTGGCTCCTCTCAGATTCCAGAACTCTCTGTCACCAAATTGTGAGGAAAAAGTGTATTTTTAGCATAATTTTGAGGTTTACAGAGGATTCTGGGATACAGAACCTAGTGATAACCCCACAAGTCACCCCATCCTAGATTCCCCTTGGTCTCTAGTTTTTAAAAATGCACAGGTTTGGTACGTTTCCCTTTGTGCCAGCTGAGATAGAGGCCAAAATCCACAGGTAGGCCCTTTGCGAAAAACACCTCTGTTTTCTTTGAGAAAATGTGATATGTCCACTTTGTGTTTTGGGGCATTTTCTGTCGTGGGCAGTAGGCCTACCAACACAAGTGAGGTACCATTGTAATCGGGACACGTGGGAGAACGCTTGGTGGAAGGAAATTTGTGGCTCCTCTCAGATTCCAGAACTGTCTGTCACCAAAATGTGAGGAAAAAGTGTTTTTTTAGCATAATTTTGAGGTTTGGAAAGGATTCTGGGAAACAGAACCTGGTGATAGCCCCACAAGTCACCCCATCCTGGATTCCCCTTGGTCTCTAGTTTTCAAAAATGCACAGGTTTGGTAGGTTTCCCTAGGTGCCAGCTGAGATAGAGGCCAAAATCCACAGGTAGGCCCTTTGCAAAAAACACCTCTGTTTTCTTTGAGAAAATGTGATATGTCCACTTTGTGTTTTGGGGCATTTCCTGTCGTGGGCACTAGGCCTACCAACACAAGTGAGGTACCATTTTTATCGGGACAGTTGGGTGAATGCTGGGTGGAAGGAAATTTGTGGCTTCTCTCAGATTCCAGAACTCTCTGTCATCGAAATGTGAGGAAAAGGTGTTTTTGTAGCCAAATTTTGAGGTTTGCAAAGGATTCTGGGTCAGAGAACCTGGTGAGAGCCCCACAAGTCACCCCATCTTAGATTCCCCTCGGTCTCTAGTTTTTAAAAATGCACAGGTTTGGTAGGTTTCCCAAAGTGCCAGCTGAGCTAGAGGCCAAAATCCACAGGTAGGCACTTTGCAAAAAAAAAAAACTGTTTTCTTTGAGAAAATCTGATATGTCCACTTTGTGTTTTGGGGCTTTTCCTGTCCCGGGCACTAGGCCAACCCACAGAAGTGAGGAACCATTTTTATCGGGACACTTGGGGGAACGCTGGGTGGAAGGATATATGTGGCTCCTCTGAGATTCCAGAACTCTCTGTCACCGAAATGTGAGGAAAAAGTGTTTTTTTAGCTAAATTTTGAGGTTTGCAAAGGATTCTGGGTAACAGAACCTGGTGAGAGACCCACAAGTCACCGCATTGTGGATTCCCCTAGGTCTCCAGTTTTAAAAAAAGCACTAGTTTGGTACTTTTCTGTAGGTGCCGGGTGAGCAAGAGGCCAAAATCCACAGGTAGGCACTTTGTAAAAAAAACCTCTGTTGTCTTTGAGAAAATGTGATATGTCCACTTTGTCTTTTGGGGACATTTCCTGTCACGGGCACTAGGCCTACCCACACAAGTGAGGAACCATTTTTATCGGGACACTTGGGGGAACTCTAGGTGGAAGGAAATGTGTGGCTCCTCTCAGATTCCAGAACTCTCTGTCACCGAAATGTAAGGAAAAAGTGTTTTTTAGCCAAATTTTGAGGTTTGCAAAGGATTCTAGGTAACAGAACCTGGTGAGAGCCCCACAAGTCACCCCATCTTGGATTCCCCTATGTCTCTAGTTTTAACAAATGCACAGGTTTGGTAGGTTTCCCTATATGCTGGCTGAGCTAGAGGCCAAAATCCACAGGTACGCACTTTGCAAAAACCACCTCTGTTTTCTTTGAGAAAATGTGACATGTCCACTTTGTGCTTTGGGGCATTTCCTGTCGCGGGCACTAGGCCTACCCACACTAGTGAGGTACCATTTATATCGGGACACGTGGGGAACGCTTGATGGAAGGAAATGTTTGCCTCCTCCCATATTCCAGAACTCTCTCTCACCAAAATGTGAGGAAAAAGTGTTTTTTTTGCATAATTTTGAGGTTTGCAAAGGATTCTGGGAAACAGAACCTGGTGATAGCCCCACAAGTCACCCCATCCATGATTCCCCTTGGTCTCTAGTTGTAAAAAATGCACAGGTTTGGTAGGTTTCCCTAGGTGCCGGCTGAGATAGAGGCCAAAATCCACAGGTAGGCCCTTTGCAAAAAACACCTGTTTTGTTTGAGAAAATGTGATATGTCCACTTTGTGTTTTGGGGCATTTCCTGTCATTGGCACTAGGCCGACCCACACAAGTGATGTACCATTTGTATCGGGACAGTTGGGGGAATGCTGGGTGGAAGGAAATTTGTGGCTCCTCTCAGATTCCAGAACTCTCTGTCACCGAAATGTGAGGCAAAAGTGTTTTTTTAGCCAAATTTAGAGGTTTGCAAAGGATTCTGGCTAACAGAACCTGGTGAGAGCCCCACAAGTCACCTCATCTTGGATTCCCCCAACGTCTCTAGTTTTCAAAAAAGCACTGGTTTGGTACGTTTCTGTAGGTGCCGGCTGAGCAACAGGCCAAAATCCACAGGTAGGCACTTTGCAAAAAACACCTCTGTTTTCTTTGAGAAAATGTGATATGTCCACTTTGTGTTTTGGGGCATTTCCTGTCGCGGGCACTAGGCCTACCCACACAAGTGAGGAACCATTGTTATCGGGACACTTGGGGAAACGCTGGGTGGATGGAAATTTGTGGCTCCTCTCAGATTCCTGAACTCCCTGCCACCAAAATGTGAGGAAAAAGTGTTTTTTTAGCCAAATTTTGTGGTTTGCAAAGGATTCTGGGTAACAGAACCTGGTGAGAGCACCACAATTCACCCATCTTGGATTCCCCTAGGTCTCTATTTTAACAAATGCACAGGTTTGGTAGGTTTCCCTAGGTGCCGGCTGAGCTAGAGGCCAAAATCCACAGATAGGCACTTTGCAAAAACCACCTCTTTTATCTTTGAGAAAATGTGATTTGTCCACTTTGTGCTTTGGGGCATTTCCTGTCGCGGGCACTAGGCCTAACCACACAAGTGAGGTCCCATTTATATCGGGACACGTGGGGGAACGCTTGGTGGAAGGAAATTTTTGGCTCCTTTCAGATTCCAGAACTCTCTGTCACCAAAATGTGAGGAAAAAGTGATTTTTTAGCATAATTTTGAGGTTTACAGAGGATTCTGGGAAACAGAACCTGGTGATAACCCCACAAGTCACCCCATCCTAGATTCCCCTTGGTCTCTAGTTTTTAAAAATGTACAGGTTTGGTACGTTTCCCTTGGTGCCGGCTGAGATAGAGGCCAAAATCCGCAGGTAGGCCCTTTGCGAAAAACACCACTGTTTTCATTGAGAAAATGTGATATGTCCACTTTGTGTTTTTGGGCATTTCCTGTAGTGGGCACTAGGCCTACCCACACAAGGGAGGTACCATTTTTATCGGGACAGTTGGGGGCATGCTGGGTGGAAGGAACTGTGTGGCTCCTCTCAGATTCCAGAACTCTCTGTCACCGAAATGTGAGTAAAAAGTGTTTTTTTAGATACATTTTGAGGTTTGCAAGTGATTCTGGGTAACAGAAACTGGTGAGAGCCCCACAAGTCACCCTATCTTGGATTCCCCTAGGTCTCTAGTTTTCAAAAAAGCACTGGTTTGGTACGTTTCTGTAGGTGCCGGCTGAGCAACAGGCCAAAATCCACAGGTAGGCACTTTGCAAAAAACCATCTCTGTTTTCTTTGAGAAAATGTGATATGTTCACTTTGTGTTTTGGGGCATTTCCTGTCGCGGGCACTAGGCCTACCCACACAAGTGAGGAACCATTTTTATCGGGACACTTGGGGGAACGAAGGGTGCAAGGAAATTTGTGGCTCCTCTCAGATTCCAGAACTCCCTGCCACCGAAATGTGAGGAAAAAGTGTTTTTTTTAGCCAAATTTTGTGGTTTTCAAAAGATTCTGGGTAACAGAACCTGGTGAGAGCCCCACAATTCACCCCATCTTGGATTCCCCTAGGTCTCTAGTTTTGCAAATGGACAGGTTTGGTAGGTTTCCCTAGGTGCCGGCTGAGCTAGATGCCAAAACCCACAGGTAGGCACTTTGTAAAAAAAACCTCTGTTGTCTTTGAGAAAATGTGATATGTCCACTTTGTCTTTTGGGGACATTTCCTGTCACGGGCACTAGGCCTACCCACACAAGTGAGGAACCATTTTTATCGTGACACTTGGGGGAACGCTGGGTGGAAGGAAATTTGTGGCTCCTCTCAGATTCCAGAACTCTCTGTCACCGAAATGTAAGGAAAAAGTGTTTTTTTAGCCAAATTTTGAGGTTTGCAAAGGATTCTGGGTAACAGAACCTGGTGAGAGCCCCACAAGTCACCCCATCTTGGATTCCCCTATGTCTCTAGTTTTAACAAATGCACAGGTTTGGTAGGTTTCCCTATATGCTGGCTGAGCTAGAGGCCAAAATCCACAGGTACGCACTTTGCAAAAACCACCTCTGTTTTCTTTGAGAAAATGTGACATGTCCACTTTGTGCTTTGGGGCATTTCCTGTCGCGGGCACTAGGCCTACCCACACTAGTGAGGTACCATTTATATCGGGACACGTGGGGAACGCTTGGTGGAAGGAAATGTTTGCCTCCTCCCATATTCCAGAACTCTCTCTCACCAAAATGTGAGGAAAAAGTGTTTTTTTTGCATAATTTTGAGGTTTGCAAAGGATTCTGGGAAACAGAACCTGGTGATAGCCCCACAAGTCACCCCATCCTGGATTCCCCTTGGTCTCTAGTTGTAAAAAATGCACAGGTTTGGTAGGTTTCCCTAGGTGCCGGCTGAGATAGAGGCCAAAATCCACAGGTAGGCCCTTTGCAAAAAACACCTGTTTTGTTTGAGAAAATGTGATATGTCCACTTTGTGTTTTGGGGCATTTCCTGTCATTGGCACTAGGCCTACCCACACAAGTGATGTACCATTTGTATCGGGACAGTTGGGGGAATGCTGGGTGGAAGGAAATTTGTGGCTCCTCTCAGATTCCAGAACTCTCTGTCACCGAAATGTGAGGCAAAAGTGTTTTTTTAGCCAAATTTTGTGGTTTGCAAAGGATTCTGGGTAACAGAACCTGGTGAGAGCACCACAAGTCACCTCATCTTGGATTCCCCCAACGTCTCTAGTTTTCAAAAAAGCACTGGCTTGGTACGTTTCTGTAGGTGCCGGCTGAGCAACAGGCCAAAATCCACAGGTAGGCACTTTGCAAAAAACACCTCTGTTTTCTTTGAGAAAATGTGATATGTCCACTTTGTGTTTTGGGGCATTTCCTGTAGCGGGCACTAGGCCTACCCACACAAGTGAGGAACCATTGTTATCGGGACACTTGGGGGAACGCTGGGTGCAAGGAAATTTGTGGCTCCTCTCAGATTCCTGAACTCCCTGCCACCGAAATGTGAGGAAAAAGTGTTTTTTTTAGCCAAATTTTGTGGTTTGCAAAGGATTCTGGGTAACAGAACCTGGTGAGAGCACCACAATTCACCCCATCTTGGATTCCCCTAGGTCTCTATTTTAACAAATGCACAGGTTTGGTAGGTTTCCCTAGGTGCCGGCTGAGCTAGAGGCCAAAATCCACAGATAGGCACTTTGCAAAAACCACCTCTTTTTTCTTTGAGAAAATGTGATTTGTCCACTTTGTGCTTTGGGGCATTTCCTGTCGCGGGCACTAGGCCTAACCACACAAGTGAGGTCCCATTTATATCGGGACACGTGGGGGAACGCTTGGTGGAAGGAAATTTTTGGCTCCTCTCAGATTCCAGAACTCTCTGTCACCAAAATGTGAGGAAAAAGTGATTTTTTAGCATAATTTTGAGGTTTACAGAGGATTCTGGGAAACAGAACCTGGTGATAACCCCACAAGTCACCCCATCCTAGATTCCCCTTGGTCTCTAGTTTTTAAAAATGCACCGGTTTGGTACGTTTCCCTTGGTGCCGGCTGAGATAGAGGCCAAAATCCGCAGGTAGGCCCTTTGCAAAAAACACCTCTGTTTTCATTGAGAAAATGTGATATGTCCACTTTGTGTTTTTGGGCATTTCCTGTAGTGGGCACTAGGCCTACCCACACAAGGGAGGTACCATTTTTATCGGGACAGTTGGGGGCATGCTGGGTGGAAGGAACTGTGTGGCTCCTCTCAGATTCCAGAACTCTCTGTCACCGAAATGTGAGTAAAAAGTGTTTTTTTAGATAAATTTTGAGGTTTGCAAGTGATTCTGGGTAACAGAACCTGGTGAGAGCCCCACAAGTCACCCTATCTTGGATTCCCCTAGGTCTCTAGTTTTCAAAAAAGCACTGGTTTGGTACGTTTCTGTAGGTGCCGGCTGAGCAACAGGCCAAAATCCACAGTTAGGCACTTTGCAAAAAACATCTCTGTTTTCTTTGAGAAAATGTGATATGTTCAGTTTGTGTTTTGGGGCATTTCCTGTCATTGGCACTAGGCCTACCCACACAAGTGATGTACCATTTGTATCGGGACAGTTGGGGGAATGCTGGGTGGAAGGAAATTTGTGACTCCTCTCAGATTCCAGAACTCTCTGTCACCGAAATGTGAGGCAAAAGTGTTTTTTTAGCCAAATTTTGTGGTTTGCAAAGGATTCTGGGTAACAGAACCTGGTGAGAGCACCACAAGTCACCTCATCTTGGATTCCCCCAACGTCTCTAGTTTTCAAAAAAGCACTGGTTTGGTACGTTTCTGTAGGTGCCGGCTGAGCAACAGGCCAAAATCCACAGGTAGGCACTTTGCAAAAAACACCTCTGTTTTCTTTGAGAAAATGTGATATGTCCACTTTGTGTTTTGGGGCATTTCCTGTCGCGGGCACTAGGCCTACCCACACAAGTGAGGAACCATTGTTATTGGGACACTTGGGGGAACGCTGGGTGCAAGGAAATTTGTGGCTCCTCTCAGATTCCTGAACTCCCTGCCACCGAAATGTGAGGAAAACGTGTTTTTTTTAGCCAAATTTTGTGGTTTGCAAAGGATTCTGGGTAACAGAACCTGGTGAGAGCACCACAATTCACCCCATCTTGGATTCCCCTAGGTCTCTATTTTAACAAATGCACAGGTTTGGTAGGTTTCCCTAGGTGCCGGCTGAGCTAGAGGCCAAAATCCACAGATAGGCACTTTGCAAAAACCACCTCTTTTTTCTTTGAGAAAATGTGATTTGTCCACTTTGTGCTTTGGGGCATTTCCTGTCGCGGGCACTAGGCGTAACCACACAAGTGAGGTCCCATTTATATCGGGACACGTGGGGGAACGCTTGGTGGAAGGAAATTTTTGGCTCCTCTCAGATTCCAGAACACTCTGTCACCAAAATGTGAGGAAAAAGTGATTTTTTAGCATAATTTTGAGGTTTACAGAGGATTCTGGGAAACAGAACCTGGTGATAACCCCACAAGTCACCCCATCCTAGATTCCCCTTGGTCTCTAGTTTATAAAAATGCACCGGTTTGGTACGTTTCCCTTGGTGCCGGCTGAGATAGAGGCCAAAATCCGCAGGTAGGCCCTTTGCAAAAAACACCTCTGTTTTCATTGAGAAAATGTGATATGTCCACTTTGTGTTTTTGGGCATTTCCTGTAGTGGGCACTAGGCCTACCCACACAAGGGAGGTACCATTTTTATCGGGACAGTTGGGGGCATGCTGGGTGGAAGGAACTGTGTGGCTCCTCTCAGATTCCAGAACTCTCTGTCACCGAAATGTGAGTAAAAAGTGTTTTTTTAGATAAATTTTGAGGTTTGCAAGTGATTCTGGGTAACAGAACCTGGTGAGAGCCCCACAAGTCACCCTATCTTGGATTCCCCTAGGTCTCTAGTTTTCAAAAAAGCACTGGTTTGGTACGTTTCTGTAGGTGCCGGCTGAGCAACAGGCCAAAATCCACAGGTAGGCACTTTGCAAAAAACATCTCTGTTTTCTTTGAGAAAATGTGATATGTTCAGTTTGTGTTTTGGGGCATTTCCTGTCGCGGGCACTAGGCCTACCCACACAAGTGAGGAACCATTTTTATCGGGACACTTGGGGGAACGCTGGGTGGAAGGAAATTTGTGGCTCCTTTCAGATTCCAGAACTCTCTGTCACCGAAATGTAAGGAAAAAGTGTTTTTTAGCCAAATTTTGTGGTTTTCAAAGGATTCTGGGTAACAGAACCTGGTGAGAGCCCCACAATTCACCCCATCTTGGATTCCCCTAGGTCTCTATTTTAATAAAATGCACAGGTTTGGTAGGTTTCCCTAGGTGCCGGCTGAGCTAGAGGCCAACATCCACAGATAGGCACTTTGCAAAAACCACCTCTGTTTTCTTTGAGAAAATGTGATTTGTCCACTTTGTGCTTTGGGGCATTTCCTGTCGCGGGCACTAGGCCTAACCACACAAGTGAGGTCCTATTTATATCGGGACACGTGGGGGAACGCTTGGTGGAAGGAAATTTTTGGCTCCTCTCAGATTCCAGAACTCTCCGTCACCAAATTGTGAGGAAAAAGCGTATTTTTAGCATAATTTTGAGGTTTACAGAGGATTCTGGGAAACAGAACCTGGTGAGAGCCCCACAAGTCACCCTATCTTGGATTCCCCTAGGTCTCTAGTTTTCAAAAAAGCACTGGTTTGGTACGTTTCTGTAGGTGCCGGCTGAGCAACAGGCCAAAATCCACAGGTAGGCACTTTGCAAAAAACATCTCTGTTTTCTTTGAGAAAATGTGATATGTCCACATTGTGTTTTGGGGCATTTCCTGTCGCGGGCACTAGGCCTACCCACACAAGTGAGGAACCATTTTTATCGGGACACTTGGGGGAACGAAGGGTGCAAGGAAATTTGTGGCTCCTCTCAGATTCCAGAACTCCCTGCCACCGAAATGTGAGGAAAAAGTGTTTTTTTTAGCCACATTTTGTGGTTTGCAAAGGATTCTGGGTAACAGAACCTGGTGATAGCCCCACAAGTCACCCCATCCTGGATTCCTCTTGGTCTCTAGTTTTCAAAAATGCACAGGTTTGGTAGGTTTCCCTAGGTGCCAGCTGAGATAGAGGCCAAAATCCACAGGTAGGCCCTTTGCAAAAAACACCTCTGTTTTCTTTGAGAAAATGTGATATGTCCACTTTGTGTTTTGGGGCATTTCCTGTCGTGGGCACTAGGCCTACCAACACAAGTGAGGTACCATTTTTATCGGGACAGTTGGGTGAATGCTGGGTGGAAGGAAATTTGTGGCTTCTCTCAGATTCCAGAACTCTCTGTCATCGAAATGTGAGGAAAAGGTGTTTTTTTAGCCAAATTTTGAGGTTTGCAAAGGATTCTGGGTCAGAGAACCTGGTGAGAGCCCCACAAGTCACCCCATCTTAGATTCCCCTCGGTCTCTAGTTTTTAAAAATGCACAGGTTTGGTAGGTTTCCCAAAGTGCCAGCTGAGCTAGAGGCCTAAATCCACAGGTAAGCACTTTGCAAAAAAAAAAAACTGTTTTCTTTGAGAAAATGTGATATGTCCACTTTGTGTTTTGGGGCTTTTCCTGTCACGGGCACTAGGCCAACCCACAGAAGTGAGGAACCATTTTTATCGGGACACTTGGAGGAACGCTGGGTGGAAGGAAATTTGTGGCTCCTCTGAGATTCCAGAACTCTCTGTCACCGAAATGTGAGGAAAAAGTGTTTTTTTAGCTAAATTTTGAGGTTTGCAAAGGATTCTGGGTAACAGAACCTGGTGAGAGACCCACAAGTCACTGCATTGTGGATTCCCCTAGGTCTCTAGTTTTTAAAAATGCACAGGTTTGGTAGGTTTCCCTAGTTGCCGGCTGAGCTAGAGGCCAAAATCCACATGTAAGCACTTTGCAAAAAAAACCTCTGTTTTCTTTGAGAAAATGTGATATGTCCACTTTGTGTTTTGGGGCATTTCCTGTCACGGGCACTAGGCCAACCCACACAAGTGAGGAACCATTTTTATCAGGACACTTGGGGGAACGCTGGGTGGAAGGAAATTTGTGGCTCCTCTCAGATTGCAGAACTCTCTGTCACCGAAATGTAAGGAAAAAGTGTTTTTTAGCCAAATTTTGAAGTTTGCAAAGGATTCTGGGTAACAGAACCTGGTGAGAGCCGCACAATTCACCCCATCTTGGATTCCCCTAGGTCTCTAGTTTTTACAAATGCGCAGGTTTGGTAGGTTTCCCTAGGTGCCGGCTGAGCTAGATGCCAAAACCCACAGGTAGGCACTTTGTAAAAAAAACCTCTGTTGTCTTTGAGAAAATGTGATATGTCCACATTGTCTTTTGGGGACATTTCCTGTCACGGGCACTAGGCCTACCCACACAAGTGAGGAACCATTTTTATCGGGACACTTGGGGGAACGCTGGGTGGAAGGAAATTTGTGGCTCCTCTGAGATTCCAGAACTCTCTGTCACCGAAATGTGAGGAAAAAGTGTTTTTTTAGCTAAATTTTGAGGTTTGCAAAGGATTCTGGGTAACAGAACCTGGTGAGAGACCCACAAGTCACTGCATTGTGGATTCCCCTAGGTCTCTAGTTTTTAAAAATGCACAGGTTTGGTAGGTTTCCCTAGTTGCCGGCTGAGCTAGAGGCCAAAATCCACATGTAAGCACTTTGCAAAAAAAACCTCTGTTTTCTTTGAGAAAATGTGATATGTCCACTTTGTGTTTTGGGGCATTTCCTGTCACGGGCACTAGGCCAACCCACACAAGTGAGGAACCATTTTTATCAGGACACTTGGGGGAACGCTGGGTGGAAGGAAATTTGTGGCTCCTCTCAGATTCCAGAACTCTCTGTCACCGAAATGTAAGGAAAAAGTGTTTTTTTAGCCAAATTTTGAGGTTTGCAAAGGATTCTGGGTCACAGAACCTGGTGAGAGCCCCACAAGTCACCCCATCTTGGATTCCCCTATGTCTCTAGTTTTAACAAATGCACAGGTTTGGTAGGTTTCCCTATATGCTGGCTGAGCTAGAGGCCAAAATCCACAGGTACGCACTTTGCAAAAACCACCTCTTTTTTCTTTGAAAAAATGTGACATGTCCACTTTGTGCTTTGGGGCATTTCCTGTCGCGGGCACTAGGCCTACCCACACTAGTGAGGTACCATTTATATCGGGGCACGTGGGGGAACGCTTGGTGGAAGGAAATGTTTGCCTCCTCCCAGATTCCAGAACACTCTGTCACCAAAATGTGAGGAAAAAGTGATTTTTTAGCATAATTTTGAGGTTTACAGAGGATTCTGGGAAACAGAACCTGGTGATAACCCCACAAGTCACCCCATCCTAGATTCCCCTTGGTCTCTAGTTGTAAAAAATGCACAGGTTTGGTAGGTTTCCCTAGGTGCCGGCTGAGCTAGACGCCAAAATCCACAGGTATGCACTTTGCAAAAAACACCTGTTTTGTTTGAGAAAATGTGATATGTCCACTTTGTGTTTTGGGGCATTTCCTGTCATTGGCACTAGGCCTACCCACACAAGTGATGTACCATTTGTATCGGGACAGTTGGGGGAATGCTGGGTGGAAGGAAATTTGTGGCTCCTCTCAGATTCCAGAACTCTCTGTCACCGAAATGTGAGGCAAAAGTGTTTTTTTAGCCAAATTTAGAGGTTTGCAAAGGATTCTGGCTAACAGAACCTGGTGAGAGCCCCACAAGTCACCTCATCTTGGATTCCCCCAACGTCTCTAGTTTTCAAAAAAGCACTGGTTTGGTACGTTTCTGTAGGTGCCGGCTGAGCAACAGGCCAAAATCCACAGGTAGGCACTTTGCAAAAAACACCTCTGTTTTCTTTGAGAAAATGTGATACGTCCACTTTGTGTTTTGGGGCATTTCCTGTCGCGGGCACTAGGCCTACCCACACAAGTGAGGAACCATTGTTATCGGGACACTTGGGGGAACGCTGGGTGCAAGGAAATTTGTGGCTCCTCTCAGATTCCTGAACTCCCTGCCACCGAAATGTGAGGAAAAAGTGTTTTTTTTAGCCAAATTTTGTGGTTTGCAAAGGATTCTGGGTAACAGAACCTGGTGAGAGCACCACAATTCAACCCATCTTGGATTCCCCTAGGTCTCTATTTTAACAAATGCACAGGTTTGGTAGGTTTCCCTAGGTGCCGGCTGAGCTAGAGGCCAAAATCCACAGATAGGCACTTTGCAAAAACCACCTCTTTTATCTTTGAGAAAATGTGATTTGTCAACTTTGTGCTTTGGGGCATTTCCTGTCGCGGGCACTAGGCCTAACCACACAAGTGAGGTCCCATTTATATCGGGACACGTGGGGGAACGCTTGGTGGAAGGACATTTTTGGCTCCTTTCAGATTCCAGAACTCTCTGTCACCAAAATGTGAGGAAAAAGTGATTTTTTAGCATAATTTTGAGGTTTACAGAGGATTCTGGGAAACAGAACCTGGTGATAACCCCACAAGTCACCCCATCCTAGATTCCCCTTGGTCTCTAGTTTTTAAAAATGCACAGGTTTGGTACGTTTCCCTTGGTGCCGGCTGAGATAGAGGCCAAAATCCGCAGGTAGGCCCTTTGCGAAAAACACCTCTGTTTTCATTGAGAAAATGTGATATGTCCACTTTGTGTTTTTGGGCATTTCCTGTAGTGGGCACTAGGCCTACCCACACAAGGGAGGTACCATTTATATCGGGACAGTTGGGGGCATGCTGGGTGGAAGGAACTGTGTGGCTCCTCTCAGATTCCAGAACTCTCTGTCACCGAAATGTGAGTAAAAAGTGTTTTTTTAGATAAATTTTGAGGTTTGCAAGTGATTCTGGGTAACAGAAACTGGTGAGAGCCCCACAAGTCACCCTATCTTGGATTCCCCTAGGTCTCTAGTTTTCAAAAAAGCACTGGTTTGGTACGTTTCTGTAGGTGCCGGCTGAGCAACAGGCCAAAATCCACAGGTAGGCACTTTGCAAAAAACCATCTCTGTTTTCTTTGAGAAAATGTGATATGTTCACTTTGTGTTTTGGGGCATTTCCTGTCGCGGGCACTAGGCCTACCCACACAAGTGAGGAACCATTTTTATCGGGACACTTGGGGGAACGAAGGGTGCAAGGAAATTTGTGGCTCCTCTCAGATTCCAGAACTCCCTGCCACCGAAATGTGAGGAAAAAGTGTTTTTTTTTAGCCAAATTTTGAGATTTGCAAAGGATTCTGGGTAACAGAACCTGGTGATAGCCCCACAAGTCACCCCATCTTGGATTCCCCTATGTCTCTAGTTTTAACAAATGCACAGGTTTGGTAGGTTTCCCTAGGTGCCGGCTGAGCTAGAGGCCAAAATCCACAGATAGGCACTTTGCAAAAACCACCTCTGTTTTCTTTGAGAAAATGTGATTTGTCCACTTTGTGCTTTGGGGCATTTTCTGTCGCGGGCACTAGGCCTAACCACACAAGTGAGGTCCCATTTATATTGTGACACTTGGGGGAACTCTGTGTGCAAGGAAATTTGTGGCTCCTCTCAGATTCCAGAACTGTCTGTCACCAAAATTTGAGGAAAAAGTGTTTTTTTAGCATAATTTTGAGGTTTGCAAAGGATTCTGGGAAACAGAACCTGGTGATAGCCCCACAAGTCACCCCATCCTGGATTCCCCTTGGTCCCTAGTTTTCAAAAATGCACAGGTTTGGTAGGTTTCCCTAGGTGCCAGCTGAGATAGAGACCAAAATCCACAGGTAGGCCCTTTGCAAAAAACACCTCTGTTTTGTTTGAGAAAATGTGATATGTCCACTTTGTGTTTTGGGGCATTTCCTGTTGTGGGCACTAGGCCTACCAACACAAGTGAGGTACCATTTTTATCGGGACAGTTGGGTGAATGCTGGGTGGAAGGAAATTTGTGGCTTCTCTCAGGTTCCAGAACTCTCTGTCATCGAAATGTGAGGAAAATGTGTTTTTTTAGCCAAATTTTGAGGTTTGCAAAGGATTCTGGGTCAGAGAACCTGTTGAGAGCCCCACAAGTCACCCCATCTTAGATTCCCCTCGGTCACTCGTTTTTAAAAATGCACAGGTTTGGTAGGTTTCCCTAAGTGCCAGCTGAGCTAGAGGCCAAAATCCACAGGTACGCACTTTGCAAAAACCACCTCTGTTTTCTTTGAGAAAATGTGACATGTCCACTTTGTGCTTTGGGGCATTTCCTGTCGCGGGCAGTAGGCCTACCCACACTAGTGAGGTACCATTTATATCGGGACACGTGGGGAACGCTTGGTGGAAGGAAATGTTTGCCTCCTCCCATATTCCAGAACTCTCTCTCACCAAAATGTGAGGAAAAAGTGTTTTTTTTGCATAATTTTGAGGTTTGCAAAGGATTCTGGGAAACAGAACCTGGTGAGAGCACCACAATTCACCCCATCTTGGATTCCCCTAGGTCTCTATTTTAACAAATGCACAGGTTTGGTAGGTTTCCCTAGGTGCCGGCTGAGCTAGAGGCCAAAATCCACAGATAGGCACTTTGCAAAAACCACCTCTTTTATCTTTGAGAAAATGTGATTTGTCCACTTTGTGCTTTGGGGCATTTCCTGTCGCGGGCACTAGGCCTAACCACACAAGTGAGGTCCCATTTATATCGGGACACGTGGGGGAACGCTTGGTGGAAGGAAATTTTTGGCTCCTTTCAGATTCCAGAACTCTCTGTCACCAAAATGTGAGGAAAAAGTGATTTTTTAGCATAATTTTGAGGTTTACAGAGGATTCTGGGAAACAGAACCTGGTGATAACCCCACAAGTCACCCCATCCTAGATTCCCCTTGGTCTCTAGTTTTTAAAAATGCACAGGTTTGGTACGTTTCCCTTGGTGCCGGCTGAGATAGAGGCCAAAATCCGCAGGTAGGCCCTTTGCGAAAAACACCTCTGTTTTCATTGAGAAAATGTGATATGTCCACTTTGTGTTTTTGGGCATTTCCTGTAGTGGGCACTACGCCTACCCACACAAGGGAGGTACCATTTTTATCGGGACAGTTGGGGGCATGCTGGGTGGAAGGAACTGTGTGGCTCCTCTCAGATTCCAGAACTCTCTGTCACCGAAATGTGAGTAAAAAGTGTTTTTTTAGATACATTTTGAGGTTTGCAAGTGATTCTGGGTAACAGAAACTGGTGAGAGCCCCACAAGTCACCCTATCTTGGATTCCCCTAGGTCTCTAGTTTTCAAAAAAGCACTGGTTTGGTACGTTTCTGTAGGTGCCGGCTGAGCAACAGGCCAAAATCCACAGGTAGGCACTTTGCAAAAAACCATCTCTGTTTTCTTTGAGAAAATGTGATATGTTCACTTTGTGTTTTGGGGCATTTCCTGTCGCGGGCACTAGGCCTACCCACACAAGTGAGGAACCATTTTTATCGGGACACTTGGGGGAACGAAGGGTGCAAGGAAATTTGTGGCTCCTCTCAGATTCCAGAACTCTCTGTCACGAAATGTAAGGAAAAAGTGTTTTTTTAGCCAAATTTTGAGGTTTGCAAAGGATTCTGGGTAACAGAACCTGGTGAGAGCCCCACAAGTCACCCCATCTTGGATTCCCCTATGTCTCTAGTTTTAACAAATGCACAGGTTTGGTAGGTTTCCCTATATGCTGGCTGAGCTAGAGGCCAAAATCCACAGGTACGCACTTTGCAAAAACCACCTCTGTTTTCTTTGAGAAAATGTGACATGTCCACTTTGTGCTTTGGGGCATTTCCTTTCGCGGGCACTAGGCCTACCCACACTAGTGAGGTACCATTTATATCGGGACACGTGGGGAACGCTTGGTGGAAGGAAATGTTTGCCTCCTCCCATATTCCAGAACTCTCTCTCACCAAAATGTGAGGAAAAAGTGGTTTTTTTGCATAATTTTGAGGTTTGCAAAGGATTCTGGGAAACAGAACCTGGTGAGAGCACCACAATTCACCCCATCTTGGATTCCCCTAGGTCTCTATTTTAACAAATGCACAGGTTTGGTAGGTTTCTCTAGGTGCCGGCTGAGCTAGAGGCCAAAATCCACAGATAGGCACTTTGCAAAAACCACCTCTTTTATCTTTGAGAAAATGTGATTTGTCCACTTTGTGCTTTGGGGCATTTCCTGTCGCGGGCACTAGGCCTAACCACACAAGTGAGGTCCCATTTATATCGGGACACGTGGGGGAACGCTTGGTGGAAGGAAATTTTTGGCTCCTTTCAGATTCCAGAACTCTCTGTCACCAAAATGTGAGGAAAAAGTGATTTTTTAGCATAATTTTGAGGTTTACAGAGGATTCTGGGAAACAGAACCTGGTGATAACCCCACAAGTCACCCCATCCTAGATTCCCCTTGGTCTCTAGTTTTTAAAAATGCACAGGTTTGGTACGTTTCCCTTGGTGCCGGCTGAGATAGAGGCCAAAATCCGCAGGTAGGCCCTTTGCGAAAAACACCTCTGTTTTCATTGAGAAAATGTGATATGTCCACTTTGTGTTTTTGGGCATTTCCTGTAGTGGGCACTAGGCCTACCCACACAAGGGAGGTACCATTTTTATCGGGACAGTTGGGGGCATGCTGGGTGGAAGGAACTGTGTGGCTCCTCTCAGATTCCAGAACTCTCTGTCACCGAAATGTGAGTAAAAAGTGTTTTTTTAGATAAATTTTGAGGTTTGCAAGTGATTCTGGGTAACAGAAACTGGTGAGAGCCCCACAAGTCACCCTATCTTGGATTCCCCTAGGTCTCTAGTTTTCAAAAAAGCACTGGTTTGGTACGTTTCTGTAGGTGCCGGCTGAGCAACAGGCCAAAATCCACAGGTAGGCACTTTGCAAAAAAACATCTCTGTTTTCTTTGAGAAAATGTGATATGTCCACTTTGTCTTTTGGGGACATTTCCTGTCACGGGCACTAGGCCTACCCACACAAGTGAGGAACAATTTTTATCGGGACACTTGGGGGAACGCTGGGTGGAAGGAAATTTGTGGCTCCTCTCAGATTCCAGAACTCTCTGTCACGAAATGTAAGGAAAAAGTGTTTTTTTAGCCAAATTTTGAGGTTTGCAAAGGATTCTGGGTAACAGAACCTGGTGAGAGCCCCACAAGTCACCCCATCTTGGATTCCCCTATGTCTCTAGTTTTAACAAATGCACAGGTTTGGTAGGTTTCCCTATATGCTGGCTGAGCTAGAGGCCAAAATCCACAGGTACGCACTTTGCAAAAACCACCTCTGTTTTCTTTGAGAAAATGTGACATGTCCACTTTGTGCGTTGGGGCATTTCCTGTCGCGGGCACTAGGCCTACCCACACTAGTGAGGTACCATTTATATCGGGACACGTGGGGAACGCTTGGTGGAAGGAAATGTTTGCCTCCTCCCATATTCCAGAACTCTCTCTCACCAAAATGTGAGGAAAAAGTGTTTTTTTTGCATAATTTTGAGGTTTGCAAAGGATTCTGGGAAACAGAACCTGGTGATAGCCCCACAAGTCACCCCATCTTGGATTCCCCTTGGTCTCTAGTTGTAAAAAATGCACAGGTTTGGTAGGTTTCCCTAGGTGCCGGCTGAGATAGAGGCCAAAATCCACAGGTAGGCCCTTTGCAAAAAACACCTGTTTTGTTTGAGAAAATGTGATATGTCCACTTTGTGTTTTGGGGCATTTCCTGTCATTGGCACTAGGCCTACCCACACAAGTGATGTACCATTTGTATCGGGACAGTTGGGGGAATGCTGGGTGGAAGGAAATTTGTGGCTCCTCTCAGATTCCTGAACTCCCTGCCACCGAAATGTGAGGAAAAAGTGTTTTTTTTAGCCAAATTTTGTGGTTTGCAAAGGATTCTGGGTAACAGAACCTGGTGAGAGCACCACAATTCACCCCATCTTGGATTCCCCTAGGTCTCTATTTTAACAAATGCACAGGTTTGGTAGGTTTCCCTAGGTGCCGGCTGAGCTAGAGGCCAAAATCCACAGATAGGCACTTTGCAAAAACCACCTCTTTTATCTTTGAGAAAATGTGATTTGTCCACTTTGTGCTTTGGGGCATTTCCTGTTGCGGGCACTAGGCCCAACCACACAAGTGAGGTCCCATTTATATCGGGACACGTGGGGGAACGCTTGGTGGAAGGAAATTTTTGGCTCCTTTCAGATTCCAGAACTCTCTGTCACCAAAAAAATGTGAGGAAAAAGTGATTTTTTAGCATAATTTTGAGGTTTACAGAGGATTCTGGAAACAGAACCTGGTGATAACCCCGCAAGTCACCCCATCCTAGATTCCCCTTGGTCTCTAGTTTTTAAAAATGCACAGGTTTGGTACGTTTCCTTGGTGCCGGCTGAGATAGAGGCCAAAATCCGCAGGTAGGCCCTTTGCGAAAAACACCTCTGTTTTCATTGAGAAAATGTGATATGTCCACTTTGTGTTTTTGGGCATTTCCTGTAGTGGGCACTAGGCCTACCCACACAAGGGAGGTACCATTTTTATCGGGACAGTTGGGGGCATGCTGGGTGGAAGGAACTGTGTGGCTCCTCTCAGATTCCAGAACTCTCTGTCACCGAAATGTGAGTAAAAAGTGTTTTTTTAGATAAATTTTGAGGTTTGCAAGTGATTCTGGGTAACAGAAACTGGTGAGAGCCCCACAAGTCACCCTATCTTGGATTCCCCTAGGTCTCTAGTTTTCAAAAAAGCACTGGTTTGGTACGTTTCTGTAGGTGCCGGCTGAGCAACAGGCCAAAATCCACAGGTAGGCACTTTGCAAAAAAACATCTCTGTTTTCTTTGAGAAAATGTGATATGTTCACTTTGTGTTTTGGGCATTTCCTGTCGCGGGCACTAGGCCTACCCACACAAGTGAGGAACCATTTTTATCGGGACACTTGGGGGAACGAAGGGTGCAAGGAAATTTGTGGCTCCTCTCAGATTCCAGAACTCCCTGCCACCGAAATGTGAGGAAAAAGTGTTTTTTTTTAGCCAAATTTTGTGGTTTTCAAAGGATTCTGGGTAACAGAACCTGGTGAGAGCCCCACAATTCACCCCATCTTGGATTCCCCTAGGTCTCTAGTTTTGCAAATGCACAGGTTTGGTAGGTTTCCCTAGGTGCCGGCTGAGCTAGATGCCAAAACCCACAGGTAGGCACTTTGTAAAAAAAACCTCTGTTGTCTTTGAGAAAATGTGATATGTCCACTTTGTCTTTTGGGGACATTTCCTGTCACGGGCACTAGGCCTACCCACACAAGTGAGGAACCATTTTTATCGGGACACTTGGGGGAACGCTGGGTGGAAGGAAATTTGTGGCTCCTCTCAGATTCCAGAACTCTCTGTCACGAAATGTAAGGAAAAAGTGTTTTTTTAGCCAAATTTTGAGGTTTGCAAAGGATTCTGGGTAACAGAACCTGGTGAGAGCCCCACAAGTCACCCCATCTTGGATTCCCCTATGTCTCTAGTTTTAACAAATGCACAGGTTTGGTAGGTTTCCCTATATGCTGGCTGAGCTAGAGGCCAAAATCCACAGGTACGCACTTTGCAAAAACCACCTCTGTTTTCTTTGAGAAAATGTGACATGTCCACTTTGTGCTTTGGGGCATTTCCTGTCGCGGGCACTAGGCCTACCCACACTAGTGAGGTACCATTTATATCGGGACACGTGGGGAACGCTTGGTGGAAGGAAATGTTTGCCTCCTCCCATATTCCAGAACTCTCTCTCACCAAAATGTGAGGAAAAAGTGTTTTTTTTTGCATAATTTTGAGGTTTGCAAAGGATTCTGGGAAACAGAACCTGGTGAGAGCACCACAATTCACCCCATCTTGGATTCCCCTAGGTCTCTATTTTAACAAATGCACAGGTTTGGTAGGTTTCCCTAGGTGCCGGCTGAGCTAGAGGCCAAAATCCACAGATAGGCACTTTGCAAAAACCACCTCTTTTATCTTTGAGAAAATGTGATTTGTCCACTTTGTGCTTTGGGGCATTTCCTGTCGCGGGCACTAGGCCTAACCACACAAGTGAGGTCCCATTTATATCGGGACACGTGGGGGAACGCTTGGTGGAAGGAAATTTTTGGCTCCTTTCAGATTCCAGAACTCTCTGTCACCAAAATGTGAGGAAAAAGTGATTTTTTAGCATAATTTTGAGGTTTACAGAGGATTCTGGGAAACAGAACCTGGTGATAACCCCACAAGTCACCCCATCCTAGATTCCCCTTGGTCTCTAGTTTTTAAAAATGCACAGGTTTGGTACGTTTCCCTTGGTGCCGGCTGAGATAGAGGCCAAAATCCGCAGGTAGGCCCTTTGCGAAAAACACCTCTGTTTTCATTGAGAAAATGTGATATGTCCACTTTGTGTTTTTGGGCATTTCCTCTAGTGGGCACTAGGCCTACCCACACAAGGGAGGTACCATTTTTATCGGGACAGTTGGGGGCATGCTGGGTGGAAGGAACTGTGTGGCTCCTCTCAGATTCCAGAACTCTCTGTCACCGAAATGTGAGTAAAAAGTGTTTTTTTAGATAAATTTTGAGGTTTGCAAGTGATTCTGGGTAACAGAAACTGGTGAGAGCCCCACAAGTCACCCTATCTTGGATTCTCCTAGGTCTCTAGTTTTCAAAAAAGCACTGGTTTGGTACGTTTCTGTAGGTGCCGGCTGAGCAACAGGCCAAAATCCACAGGTAGGCACTTTGCAAAAAACCATCTCTGTTTTCTTTGAGAAAATGTGATATGTTCACTTTGTGTTTTGGGGCATTTCCTTTCGCGGGCACTAGGCCTACCCACACAAGTGAGGAACCATTTTTATCGGGACACTTGGGGGAACGAAGGGTGCAAGGAAATTTGTGGCTCCTCTCAGATTCCAGAACTCCCTGCCACCGAAATGTGAGGAAAAAGTGTTTTTTTTAGCCAAATTTTGAGGTTTTCAAAGGATTCTGGGTAACAGAACCTGGTGAGAGCCCCACAATTCACCCCATCTTGGATTCCCCTAGGTCTCTAGTTTTGCAAATGCACAGGTTTGGTAGGTTTCCCTAGGTGCCGGCTGAGCTAGATGCCAAAACCCACAGGTAGGCACTTTGTAAAAAAACCCTCTGTTGTCTTTGAGAAAATGTGATATGTCCACTTTGTCTTTTGGGGACATTTCCTGTCACGGGCACTAGGCCTACCCACACAAGTGAGGAACAATTTTTATCGGGACACTTGGGGGAACGCTGGGTGGAAGGAAATTTGTGGCTCCTCTCAGATTCCAGAACTCTCTGTCACGAAATGTAAGGAAAAAGTGTTTTTTTAGCCAAATTTTGAGGTTTGCAAAGGATTCTGGGTAACAGAACCTGGTGAGAGCCCCACAAGTCACCCCATCTTGGATTCCCCTATGTCTCTAGTTTTAACAAATGCACAGGTTTGGTAGGTTTCCCTATATGCTGGCTGAGCTAGAGGCCAAAATCCACAGGTACGCACTTTGCATAAACCACCTCTGTTTTCTTTGAGAAAATGTGACATGTCCACTTTGTGCTTTGGGGCATTTCCTGTTGCGGGCACTAGGCCTACCCACACTAGTGAGGTACCATTTATATCGGGACACGTGGGGAACGCTTGGTGGAAGGAAATGTTTGCCTCCTCCCATATTCCAGAACTCTCTCTCACCAAAATGTGAGGAAAAAGTGGTTTTTTTGCATAATTTTGAGGTTTGCAAAGGATTCTGGGAAACAGAACCTGGTGAGAGCCCCACAAGTCACCCTATCTTGGATTCCCCTAGGTCTCTAGTTTTCAAAAAAGCACTGGTTTGGTACGTTTCTGTAGGTGCCGGCTGAGCAACAGGCCAAAATCCACAGGTAGGCACTTTGCAAAAAACCATCTCTGTTTTCTTTGAGAAAATGTGATATGTTCACTTTGTGTTTTGGGGCATTTCCTGTCGCGGGCACTAGGCCTACCCACACAAGTGAGGAACCATTTTTATCGGGACACTTGGGGGAACGAAGGGTGCAAGGAAATTTGTGGCTCCTCTCAGATTCCAGAACTCCCTGCCACCGAAATGTGAGGAAAAAGTGGTTTTTTTAGCCAAATTTTGTGGTTTTCAATGGATTCTGGGTAACAGAACCTGGTGAGAGCCCCACAATTCACCCCATCTTGGATTCCCCTAGGTCTCTAGTTTTGCAAATGCACAGGTTTGGTAGGTTTCCCTAGGTGCCGGCTGAGCTAGATGCCAAAACCCACAGGTAGGCACTTTGTAAAAAAACCCTCTGTTGTCTTTGAGAAAATGTGATATGTCCACTTTGTCTTTTGGGGACATTTCCTGTCACGGGCACTAGGCCTACCCACACAAGTGAGGAACAATTTTTATCGGGACACTTGGGGGAACACTGGGTGGAAGGAAATTTGTGGCTCCTCTCAGATTCCAGAACTCTCTGTCACGAAATGTAAGGAAAAAGTGTTTTTTTAGCCAAATTTTGAGGTTTGCAAAGGATTCTGGGTAACAGAACCTGGTGAGAGCCCCACAAGTCACCCCATCTTGGATTCCCCTATGTCTCTAGTTTTAACAAATGCACAGGTTTGGTAGGTTTCCCTATATGCTGGCTGAGCTAGAGGCCAAAATCCACAGGTACGCACTTTGCAAAAACCACCTCTGTTTTCTTTGAGAAAATGTGACATGTCCACTTTGTGCTTTGGGGCATTTCCTGTCGCGGGCACTAGGCCTACCCACACTAGTGAGGTACCATTTATATCGGGACACGTGGGGAACGCTTGGTGGAAGGAAATGTTTGCCTCCTCCCATATTCCAGAACTCTCTCTCACCAAAATGTGAGGAAAAAGTGTTTTTTTTGCATAATTTTGAGGTTTGCAAAGGATTCTGGGAAACAGAACCTGGTGATAGCCCCACAAGTCACCCCATCCTGGATTCCCCTTGGTCTCTAGTTGTAAAAAATGCACAGGTTTGGTAGGTTTCCCTAGGTGCCGGCTGAGATAGAGGCCAAAATCCACAGGTAGGCCCTTTGCAAAAAACACCTGTTTTGTTTGAGAAAATGTGATATGTCCACTTTGTGTTTTGGGGCATTTCCTGTCATTGGCACTAGGCCTACCCACACAAGTGATGTACCATTTGTATCGGGACAGTTGGGGGAATGCTGGGTGGAAGGAAATTTGTGGCTCCTCTCAGATTCCAGAACTCTCTGTCACCGAAATGTGAGGCAAAAGTGTTTTTTTAGCCAAATTTAGAGGTTTGCAAAGGATTCTGGCTAACAGAACCTGGTGAGAGCCCCACAAGTCACCTCATCTTGGATTCCCCCAACGTCTCTAGTTTTCAAAAAAGCACTGGTTTGGTACGTTTCTGTAGGTGCCGGCTGAGCAACAGGCCAAAATCCACAGGTAGGCACTTTGCAAAAAAACATCTCTGTTTTCTTTGAGAAAATGTGATATGTTCACTTTGTGTTTTGGGGCATTTCCTGTCGCGGGCACTAGGCCTACCCACACAAGTGAGGAACCATTTTTATCGGGACACTTGGGGGAACGAAGGGTGCAAGGAAATTTGTGGCTCCTCTCAGATTCCAGAACTCCCTGCCACCGAAATGTGAGGAAAAAGTGTTTTTTTTAGCCAAATTTTGTGGTTTTCAAAGGATTCTGGGTAACAGAACCTGGTGAGAGCCCCACAATTCACCCCATCTTGGATTCCCCTAGGTCTCTAGTTTTGCAAATGCACAGGTTTGGTAGGTTTCCCTAGGTGCCGGCTGAGCTAGATGCCAAAACCCACAGGTAGGCACTTTGTAAAAAAAACTCTGTTGTCTTTGAGAAAATGTGATATGTCCACTTTGTCTTTTGGGGACATTTCCTGTCACGGGCACTAGGCCTACCCACACAAGTGAGGAACCATTTTTATCGGGACACTTGGGGGAACGCTGGGTGGAAGGAAATTTGTGGCTCCTCTCAGATTCCAGAACTCTCTGTCACCGAAATGTAAGGAAAAAGTGTTTTTTTAGCCAAATTTTGAGGTTTGCAAAGGATTCTGGGTAACAGAACCTGGTGAGAGCCCCACAAGTCACCCCATCTTGGATTCCCCTATGTCTCTAGTTTTAACAAATGCACAGGTTTGGTAGGTTTCCCTATATGCTGGCTGAGCTAGAGGCCAAAATCCACAGGTACGCACTTTGCAAAAACCACCTCTGTTTTCTTTGAGAAAATGTGACATGTCCACTTTGTGCTTTGGGGCATTTCCTGTCGCGGGCACTAGGCCTACCCACACTAGTGAGGTACCATTTATATCGGGACACGTGGGGAACGCTTGGTGGAAGGAAATGTTTGCCTCCTCCCATATTCCAGAACTCTCTCTCACCAAAATGTGAGGAAAAAGTGTTTTTTTTGCATAATTTTGAGGTTTGCAAAGGATTCTGGGAAACAGAACCTGGTGATAGCCCCACAAGTCACCCCATCCTAGATTCCCCTTGGTCTCTAGTTGTAAAAAATGCACAGGTTTGGTAGGTTTCCCTAGGTGCCGGCTGAGATAGAGGCCAAAATCCACAGGTAGGCCCTTTGCAAAAAACACCTGTTTTGTTTGAGAAAATGTGATATGTCCACTTTGTGTTTTGGGGCATTTCCTGTCATTGGCACTAGGCCTACCCACACAAGTGATGTACCATTTGTATCGGGACAGTTGGGGGAATGCTGGGTGGAAGGAAATTTGTGGCTCCTCTCAGATTCCAGAACTCTCTGTCACCGAAATGTGAGGCAAAAGTGTTTTTTTAGCCAAATTTTGTGGTTTGCAAAGGATTCTGGGTAACAGAACCTGGTGAGAGCATCACAAGTCACCTCATCTTGGATTCCCCCAACGTCTCTAGTTTTCAAAAAAGCACTGGTTTGGTACGTTTCTGTAGGTGCCGGCTGAGCAACAGGCCAAAATCCACAGGTAGGCACTTTGCAAAAAACACCTCTGTTTTCTTTGAGAAAATGTGATATGTCCACTTTGTGTTTTGGGGCATTTCCTGTCGCGGGCACTAGGCCTACCCACACAAGTGAGGAACCATTGTTATCGGGACACTTGGGGGAACACTGGGTGCAAGGAAATTTGTGGCTCCTCTCAGATTCCTGAACTCCCTGCCACCGAAATGTGAGGAAAAAGTGTTTTTTTTAGCCAAATTTTGTGGTTTGCAAAGGATTCTGGGTAACAGAACCTGGTGAGAGCACCACAATTCACCCCATCTTGGATTCCCCTAGGTCTCTATTTTAACAAATGCACAGGTTTGGTAGGTTTCCCTAGGTGCCGGCTGAGCTAGAGGCCAAAATCCACAGATAGGCACTTTGCAAAAACCACCTCTTTTTTCTTTGAGAAAATGTGATTTGTCCACTTTGTGCTTTGGGGCATTTCCTGTCGCGGGCACTAGGCCTAACCACACAAGTGAGGTCCCATTTATATCGGGACACGTGGGGGAACGCTTGGTGGAAGGAAATTTTTGGCTCCTCTCAGATTCCAGAACTCTGTCACCAAAATGTGAGGAAAAAGTGATTTTTTAGCATAATTTTGAGGTTTACAGAGGATTCTGGGAAACAGAACCTGGTGATAACCCCACAAGTCACCCCATCCTAGATTCCCCTTGGTCTCTAGTTTTTAAAAATGCACCGGTTTGGTACGTTTCCCTTGGTGCCGGCTGAGATAGAGGCCAAAATCCGCAGGTAGGCCCTTTGCAAAAAACACCTCTGTTTTCATTGAGAAAATGTGATATGTCCACTTTGTGTTTTTGGGCATTTCCTGTAGTGGGCACTAGGCCTACCCACACAAGGGAGGTACCATTTTTATCGGGACAGTTGGGGGCATGCTGGGTGGAAGGAACTGTGTGGCTCCTCTCAGATTCCAGAACTCTCTGTCACCGAAATGTGAGTAAAAAGTGTTTTTTTAGATAAATTTTGAGGTTTGCAAGTGATTCTGGGTAACAGAACCTGGTGAGAGCCCCACAAGTCACCCTATCTTGGATTCCCCTAGGTCTCTAGTTTTCAAAAAAGCACTGGTTTGGTACGTTTCTGTAGGTGCCGGCTGAGCAACAGGCCAAAATCCAGAGGTAGGCACTTTGCAAAAAACATCTCTGTTTTCTTTGAGAAAATGTGATATGTTCACTTTGTGTTTTGGGGCATTTCCTGTCGCGGGCACTAGGCCTACCCACACAAGTGAGGAACCATTTTTATCGGGTACTTGGGGGAACGCTGGGTGGAAGGAAATTTGTGGCTCCTTTCAGATTCCAGAACTCTCTGTCACCGAAATGTAAGGAAAAAGTGTTTTTTTAGCCAAATTTTGAGGTTTTCAAAGGATTCTGGGTAACAGAACCTGGTGAGAGCCCCACAATTCACCCCATCTTGGATTCCCCTAGGTCTCTATTTTAATAAAATGCACAGGTTTGGTAGGTTTCCCTAGGTGCCGGCTGAGCTAGAGGCCAACATCCACAGATAGGCACTTTGCAAAAACCACCTCTGTTTTCTTTGAGAAAATGTGATTTGTCCACTTTGTGCTTTGGGGCATTTCCTGTCGCGGGCACTAGGCCTAACCACACAAGTGAGGTCCTATTTATATCGGGACACATGGGGGAACGCTTGGTGGAAGGAAATTTTTGGCTCCTCTCAGATTCCAGAACTCTCTGTCACCAAATTGTGAGGAAAAAGTGTATTTTTAGCATAATTTTGAGGTTTACAGAGGATTCTAGGAAACAGAACCTGGTGATAACCCCACAAGTCACCCCATCCTAGATTACCCTTGGTCTCTAGTTTTTAAAAAGGCACAGGTTTGGTACGTTTGCCTTGGTGCCGGCTGAGATAGAGGCCAAAATCCGCAGGTAGGCCCTTTGCGAAAAACACCTCTGTTTTCTTTGAGAAAATGTGATATGTCCACTTTGTGTTTTGGGGCATTACCTGTCGTGGGCACTAGGCCTACCCACACAAGTGAGGTCCAATTTTTATTGGGACAGTTGGGGGCATGCTGAGTGGAAGGAACTGTGTGGCTCCTCTCAGATTCCAGAACTCTCTGTCACCGAAATGTGAGTAAAAAGTGTTTTTTTAGCCAAATTTTGAGGTTTGCAAGTGATTCTGGGTAACAGAACCTGGTGAGAGCCCCACAAGTCACCCTATCTTGGATTCCCCTAGGTCTCTAGTTTTCAAAAAAGCACTGGTTTGGTACGTTTCTATAGGTGCCGGCTGAGCAACAGGCCAAAATCCACAGGTAGGCACTTTGCAAAAAACATCTCTGTTTTCTTTGAGAAAATGTGATATGTCCACTTTGTGTTTTGGGGCATTTCCTGTCGCGGGCACTAGGCCTACCCACACAAGTGAGGAACCATTTTTATCGGGACACTTTGGGGAACGAAGGGTGCAAGGAAATTTGTGGCTCCTCTCAGATTCCAGAACTCCCTGCCACCGAAATGTGAGGAAAAAGTGTTTTTTTTAGCCAAATGTTGTGGTTTGCAAAGGATTCTGGGTAACAGAACCTGGTGAGAGCCCCACAATTCACCCCATCTTGGATTCCCCTAGGTCTCTATTTTAACAAATGCACAGGTTTGGTAGGTTTCCCTAGGTGCCGGCTGAGCTATGGGCCAAAATCGACAGATAGGCACTTTGCAAAAACCACCTCTGTTTTCTTTTAGAAAATGTGATTTGTCTACCTTGTGCTTTGGGGCATTTCCTGTCGCGGGCACTAGGCCTAACCACACAAGTGAGGTCCCATTTATATCGGGACACGTGGGGGAACGCTTGATGGAAGGACATTTTTGGCTCCTCTCAGATTCCAGAACTCTCTGTCACCAAATTGTGAGGAAAAAGCGTATTTTTAGCATAATTTTGAGGTTTACAGAGGATTCTGGGAAACAGAACCTGGTGATAACCCCACAAGTCACCCCATCCTAGATTCCCCTTGGTCTCTAGTTTTTAAAAAAGCACAGGTTTGGTATGTTTCCCTTTGTGCCGGCTGAGATAGAGGCCAAAATCCGCAGGTAGGCCCTTTGCGAAAAACACCTCTGTTTTCTTTGAGAAAATGTGATATGTCCACTTTGTGTTTTGGGGCATTTCCTGTCGTGGGCACTAGGCCTACCCACACAAGTGAGGTCCAATTTTTATCGGGACAGTTGGGGGCATGCTGAGTGGAAGGAACTGTGTGGCTCCTCTCAGATTCCAGAACTCTCAGTCACCGAAATGTGAGTAAAAAGTGTTTTTTTAGCCAAATTTTGAGGTTTGCAAGTGATTCTGGGTAACAGACACTGGTGAGAGCCCCACAAGTCACCCTATCTTGGATTCCCCTAGGTCTCTAGTTTTCAAGAAAGCACTGGTTTGGTACGTTTCTGTAGGTGCCGGCTGAGCAACAGGCCAAAATCCACAGGTAGGCACATTGCAAAAAACATCTCTGTTTTCTTTGAGAAAATGTGATATGTCCACATTGTGTTTTGGGGCATTTCCTGTCGCGGGCACTAGGCCTACCCACACAAGTGAGGAACCATTTTTATCGGGACACTTGGGGGAACGAAGGGTGCAAGGAAATTTGTGGCTCCTCTCAGATTCCAGAACTCCCTGCCACCGAAATGTGAGGAAAAAGTGTTTTTTTAGCTAAATTTTGAGGTTTGCAAAGGATTCTGGGTAACAGAACCTGGTGAGAGACCCACAAGTCACCGCATTGTGGATTCCCCTAGCTCTCTAGTTTTCAAAAAAGCACTTGTTTGGTACTTTTCTGTAGGTGCCGGGTGAGCAAGAGGCCAAAATCCACAGGTAGGCACTTTGCAAAAAACACCTCTGTTTCTTTAAGAAAATGTGATATGTCCACTTTGTGCTTTGGGGCATTTCCTGTCGTGGGCACTAGGCCTACCCACACAAGTGAGGTACCATTTTTATTGGGACACGTGGGGGAACACTTGGTGGAAGGAAATTTGTGGCTCCTCTCAGATTCCAGAACTCTCTGACACTGAAATGTAAGGAAAAAGTGTTTTTTTTAGCCACATTTTGAGGTTTGCAAAGGATTCTGGGTAACAGAACCTGGTGAGAGCCCCACAATTCACCTCATCTTGGATTCCCTAGGTCTCTAGTTTTTAAAAATGCACAGGTTTGGTAGGTTTCCCTAGTTGCCGGCTGAGCTAGAGGCCAAAATCCACAGGTAAGCACTTTGCAAAAAAACCCTCTGTTTTCTTTGAGAAAATGTGATATGTCCACTTTGTGTTTTGGGGCATTTCCTGTCACGGGCCCTAGGCCAACCCACACAAGTGAGGAACCATTTTTATCAGGACACTTGGGGGAACGCTGGGTGGAAGGAAATTTGTGGCTCCTCTCAGATTGCAGAACTCTCTGTCACCGAAATGTAAGGAAAAAGTGTTTTTTAGCCAAATTTTGAAGTTTGCAAAGGATTCTGGGTAACAGAACCTGGTGAGAGCCGCACAATTCACCCCATCTTGGATTCCCCTAGGTCTCTAGTTTTTACAAATGCACAGGTTTGGTAGGTTTCCCTAGGTGCCGGCTGAGCTAGATGCCAAAACCCACAGGTAGGCACTTTGTAAAAAAAAACCTCTGTTGTCTTTGAGAAAATGTGACATGTCCACTTTGTGCTTTGGGGCATTTCCTGTCACGGGCACTAGGCCTACCCACACTAGTGAGGTACCATTTATATCGGGACACGTGGGGGAACGCTTGGTGGAAGGAAATGTTTGCCTCCTCCCAGATTCCAGAACACTCTGTCACCAAAATGTGAGGAAAAAGTGATTTTTTAGCATAATTTTGAGGTTTACAGAGGATTCTGGGAAACAGAACCTGGTGATAACCCCACAAGTCACCCCATCCTAGATTCCCCTTGGTCTCTAGTTTTTAAAAATGCACAGGTTTGGTATGTGTCCCTTGGTGCCGGCTGAGCAACAGGCCAAAATCCACAGGTAGGCACTTTGCAAAAAACATCTCTGTTTTCTTTGAGAAAATGTGATATGTCCACTTTGTGTTTTGGGGCATTTCCTGTCGCGGGCACTAGGCCTACCCACACAAGTGAGGAACCATTTTTATCGGGACACTTGGGGGAACGAAGGGTGCAAGGAAATTTGTGGCTCCTCTCAGATTCCAGAACTCCCTGCCACCGAAATGTGAGGAAAAAGTGTTTTTTTAATCTAAATTTTGTGGTTTGCAAAGGATTCTGGGGAAGAGAACCTGGTGAGAGCCCCACAATTCACCCCATCTTGGATTCCCCTAGGTCTCTATTTTAACAAATGCACAGGTTTGGTAGGTTTCCCTAGGTGCCGGCTGAGCTAGAGGCCAAAATCCACAGAGAGGCACTTTGCAAAAACCACCTCTGTTTTCTTTGAGAAAATGTGATTTGTCCACTTTGTGCTTTGGGGCATTTCCTGTCGCGGGCACTAGGCCTAACCACACAAGTGAGGTCCCATTTATATCGGGACACGTGGGGGAACGCTTGGTGGAAGGAAATTTTTGGCTCCTCTCAGATTCCAGAACTGTCTGTCACCAAAATGTGAGGAAAAAGTGTTTTTTTAGCATAATTTTGAGGTTTGCAAAGGATTCTGGGAAACAGAACCTAGTGATAGCCCCACAAGTCACCCCATCCTGGATTCCCCTTGGTCTCTAGTTTTCAAAAATGCACAGGTTTGGTAGGTTTCCCTAGGTGCCAGCTGAGATAGAGGCCAAAATCCACAGGTAGGCCCTTTGCAAAAAACAACTCTGTTTTCTTTGAGAAAATGTGATATGTCCACTTTGTGTTTTGGGGCATTTCCTGTCGTGGGCACTAGGCCTACCAACACAAGTGAGGTACCATTTTTATCGGGACAGTTGGGTGAATGCTGGGTGGAAGGAAATTTGTGGCTTCTCTCAGATTCCAGAACTCTCTGTCATCGAAATGTGAGGAAAAGGTGTTTTTTTAGCCAAATTTTGAGGTTTGCAAAGGATTCTGGGTCAGAGAACCTGGTGAGAGCCCCACAAGTCACCCCATCTTAGATTCCCCTCGGTCTCTAGTTTTTAAAAATGCACAGGTTTGGTAGGTTTCCCAAAGTGCCAGCTGAGCTAGAGGCCAAAATCCACAGGTCGGCACATTGCAAAAAACACCTCTGTTTTCTTTCAGAAAATGTGATATGTCCACTTTGTGCTTTGGGGCATTTCCTGTCGTGGGCACTAGGTCTACCCACACAAGTGAGGTACCATTTTTATCGGGACGCGTGGGGGAACACTTGGTGGAAAGAAATTTGTGGCTCCTCTCAGATTCCAGAACTCTCTGACACTGAAATGTAAGGAAAAAGTGTTTTTTTTAGCCAAATTTTGAGGTTTGCAAAGGATTCTGGGTAACAGAACCTGGTGAGAGCCCCACAATTCACCCCATCTTGGATTCCCCTAGGTCTCTAGTTTTTAAAAATGCACAGGTTTGGTAGGTTTCCCTAGGTGCCGGCTGAGCTAGATGCCAAAACCCACAGGTAGGCACTTTGTAAGCACTTTGCAAAAAAAAAAACTCTGTTTTCTTTGAGAAAATGTGATATGTCCACTTTGTGTTTTGGGGCATTTCCTGTCACGGGCACTAGGCCAACCCACACAAGTGAGGAACCATTTTTATCAGGACACTTGGGGGAACGCTGGGTGGAAGGAAATTTGTGGCTCCTCTCAGATTCCAGAACTCTCTGTCACCGAAATGTAAGGAAAAAGTGTTTTTTTAGCCAAATTTTGAGGTTTGCAAAGGATTCTGGGTAACAGAACCTGGTGAGAGCCCCACAATTCACCCCATCTTGGATTCCCCTAGGTCTCTAGTTTTTAAAAATGCACAGGTTTGGTAGGTTTCCCTAGGTGCCGGCTGAGCTAGATGCCAAAACCCACAGGTAGGCACTTTGTAAAAAAAACCTCTGTTGTCTTTGAGAAAATGTGATATGTCCAATTTGTGTTTTGGGGACATTTCCTGTCACGGGCACTAGGCCTACCCACACAAGTGAGGAACTATTTTTATCGGGACTCTTGGGGGGACGCTGGGTGGAAGGACATTTGTGGCTCCTCTCAGATTCCAGAACTCTGTCACCGAAATGTAAGGAAAAAGTTTTTTTTTAGCCAAATTTTGAGGTTTGCAAAGGATTCTGAATAACAGAACCTGGTGAGAGCCCTACAAGTCACCCCATCTTGGATTCCCCTATGTCTCTAGTTTTAACAAATGCACAGGTTTGGTAGGTTTCCCTATATGCTGGCTGAACTAGAGGCCAAAATCCACAGGTACGCACTTTGCAAAAACCACCTCTGTTTTCTTTGAGAAAATGTGACATGTCCAATTTGTGCTTTGGGGTATTTCCTGTCGCAGGCACTAGGCCTACCCATACTAGTGAGGTACCATTTATATTGGGACACGTGGGGAACGCTTGGTGGAAGGAAATGTTTGCCTCCTCCCATATTCCAGAACTCTCTCTCACCAAAATGTGAGGAAAAAGTGTTTTTTTTGCATAATTTTGAGGTTTGCAAAGGATTCTGGGAAACAGAACCTGGTGATAGCCCCACAAGTCACCCCATCCTGGATTCCCCTTGGTCTCTAGTTGTAATAAATGCACAGGTTTGGTAGGTTTCCCTAGGTGCCGGCTGAGCTAGAGGCCAAAATCCACAGGTAGGCCCTTTGCAAAAAACACCTGTTTTGTTTGAGAAAATGTGATATGTCCACTTTGTGTTTTGGGGCATTTCCTGTCATTGGCACTAGGCCTACCCACACAAGTGATGTACCATTTGTATCGGGACAGTTGGGGGAATGCTGGGTGGAAGGAACTGTGTGGCTCCTCTCAGATTCCAGAACTCTCTGTCACCGAAATGTGAGTAAAAAGTGTTTTTTTAGCCACATTTTGAGGTTTGCAAGTGATTCTGGGTAACAGAACCTGGTGAGAGCCCCACAAGTCACCCTATCTTGGATTCCCCTAGGTCTCTAGTTTTAAAAAATGCACAGGTTTGGTAGGTTTCCCTAGGTGCCGGCTGAGCTAGAGGCCAAAATCCACAGGTAGGCACTTTGCAAAAAACACCTCTGTTTTCTGTGTAAAAATGTGATGTGTCCACGTTGTGTTTTGGGGCTTTTCGTGTCGCGGGCACTAGGCCTACCCACACAAGTGAGGTATAATTTTTATCGGGAGATGTGGGGGAACGCTGGGTGGAAGGAAATTTGTGGCTCCTCTCAGATTCCAGAACTCTCTGTCACCGAAATGTGAGGAAAAAGTGTTTTTTTAGCCAAATTTAGAGGTTTGCAAAGGATTCTGGCTAACAGAACCTGGTGAGAGCCCCACAAGTTACCTCATCTTGGATTCCCCCAACGTCTCTAGTTTTCAAAAAAGCACTGGTTTGGTACGTTTCTGTAGGTGCCGGCTGAGCGACAGGCCAAAATCCACAGGTAGGCACTTTGCAAAAAACACCTCTGTTTTCTTTGAGAAAATGTGATATGTCCACTTTGTGTTTTGGGGCATTTCCTGTCGCGGGTACGAGGCCTACCCACACAAGTGAGGAACCATTGTTATCGGGACACTTGGGGGAACGCTGGGTGCAAGGAAATTTGTGGCTCCTCTCAGATTCCTGAACTCCCTGCCACCGAAATGTGAGGAAAAAGTGTTTTTTTTAGCCAAATTTTGTGGTTTGCAAAGGATTCTGGGTAACAGAACCTGGTGAGAGCCCCACAATTCACCCCATCTTGGATTCCCCTAGGTCTCTATTTTAACAAATGCACAGGTTTGGTAGGTTTCCCTAGGTGCCGGCTGAGCTAGAGGCCAAAATCCACAGATAGGCACTTTGCAAAAACCACCTCTTTTTTCTTTGAGAAAATGTGATTTGTCCACTTTGTGCTTTGGGGCATTTCCTGTCGCGGGCACTAGGCCTAACCACACAAGTGAGGTCCCATTTATACCGGGACACATGGGGGAACGCTTGGTGGAAGGACATTTTTGGCTCCTCTCAGATTCCAGATCTCTCTGTCACCAAATTGTGAGGAAAAAGTGTATTTTTAGCATAATTTTGAGGTTTACAGAGGATTCTGGGAAACAGAACCTGGTGATAACCCCACAAGTCACCCCATCTTAGATTCCCCTTGGTCTCTAGTTTTTAAAAATGCACAGGTGTGGTACGTTTCCCTTTGTGCCGGCTGAGATAGAGGCCAAAATCCGCAGGTAGGCCCTTTGCGAAAATCACCTCTGTTTTCTTTGAGAAAATGGGATATGTCCACTTTGTGTTTTGGGGCATTTCCTGTCGTGGGCACTAGGCCTACCCACACAAGTGAGGTCCAATTTTTATCGGGACAGTTGGTGAAATGCTGGGTGGAAGGAACTGTGTGGCTCCTCTCAGATTCCAGAACTCTCTGTCACCGAAATGTGAGTAAAAAGTGTTTTTTTAGCCAAATTTTGAGGTTTGCAAGTGATTCTGGGTAACAGAACCTGGTGAGAGCCCCACAATTCACCCCATCTTGGATTCCCCTAGGTCTCTCGTTTTTAAAAATGCACAGGTTTGGTAGGTTTCCCTAGGTGCCGGCTGAGCTAGATGCCAAAACCCACAGGTAGGCACTTTGTAAGCACTTTGCAAAAAAAAAACCTCTGTTTTCTTTGAGAAAATGTGATATGTCCACTTTGTGTTTTGGGGCATTTCCTGTCACGGGCACTAGGCCAACCCACACAAGTGAGGAACCATTTTTATCAGGACACTTGGGGGAACGCTGGGTGGAAGGAAATTTGTGGCTCCTCTCAGATTCCAGAACTCTCTGTCACCGAAATGTAAGGAAAAAGGGTTTTTTTAGCCAAATTTTGAGGTTTGCAAAGGATTCTGGGTAACAGAACCTGGTGAGAGCCCCACAATTCACCCCATCTTGGATTCCCCTAGGTCTCTAGTTTTTAAAAATGCACAGGTTTGGTAGGTTTCCCTAGGTGCCGGCTGAGCTAGATGCCAAAACCCACAGGTAGGCACTTTGTAAAAAAAACCTCTGTTGTCTTTGAGAAAATGTGATATGTCCACTTTGTGTTTTGGGGACATTTCCTGTCACGGGCACTAGGCCTACCCACACAAGTGAGGAACTATTTTTATCGGGACTCTTGGGGGGACACTGGGTGGAAGGACATTTGTGGCTCCTCTCATATTCCAGAACTCTGTCACCGAAATGTAAGGAAAAACTGTTTTTTTAGCCAAATTTTGAGGTTTGCAAAGGATTCTGAGTAACAGAACCTGGTGAGAGCCCTACAAGTCACCCCATCTTGGATTCCCCTATGTCTCTAGTTTTAACAAATGCACAGGTTTGGTAGGTTTCCCTATATGCTGGCTGAACTAGAGGCCAAAATCCACAGGTACGCACTTTGCAAAAACCACCTCTGTTTTCTTTGAGAAAATGTGACATGTCCACTTTGTGCTTTGGGGTATTTCCTGTCGCAGGCACTAGGCCTACCCACACTAGTGAGGTACCATTTATATTGGGACACGTGGGGAACGCTTGGTGGAAGGAAATGTTTGCCTCCTCCCATATTCCAGAACTCTCTGTCACCAAAATGTGAGGAAAAAGTGTTTTTTTTGCATAATTTTGAGGTTTGCAAAGGATTCTGGGAAACAGAACCTGGTGATAGCCCCACAAGTCACCCCATCCTGGATTCCCCTTGGTCTCTAGTTGTAATAAATGCACAGGTTTGGTAGGTTTCCCTAGGTGCCGGCTGAGCTAGAGGCCAAAATCCACAGGTAGGCCCTTTGCAAAAAACACCTGTTTTGTTTGAGAAAATGTGATATGTCCACTTTGTGTTTTGGGGCATTTCCTGTCATTGGCACTAGGCCTACCCACACAAGTGATGTACCATTTGTATCGGGACAGTTGGGGGAATGCTGGGTGGAAGGAACTGTGTGGCTCCTCTCATATTCCAGAACTCTCTGTCACCGAAATGTGAGTAAAAAGTGTTTTTTTAGCCACATTTTGAGGTTTGCAAGTGATTCTGGGTAACAGAACCTGGTGAGAGCCCCACAAGTCACCCTATCTTGGATTCCCCTAGGTCTCTAGTTTTAAAAAATGCACAGGTTTGGTAGGTTTCCCTAGGTGCCGGCTGAGCTAGAGGCCAAAATCCACAGGTAGGCACTTTGCAAAAAACACCTCTGTTTTCTGTGTAAAAATGTGATGTGTCCACGTTGTGTTTTGGGGCTTTTCGTGTCGCGGGCACTAGGCCTACCCACACAAGTGAGGTATAATTTTTATCGGGAGATGTGGGGGAACGCTGGGTGGAAGGAAATTTGTGGCTCCTCTCAGATTCCAGAACTCTCTGTCACCGAAATGTGAGGAAAAAGTGTTTTTTTAGCCAAATTTAGAGGTTTGCAAAGGATTCTGGCTAACAGAACCTGGTGAGAGCCCCACAAGTCACCTCATCTTGGATTCCCCCAACGTCTCTAGTTTTCAAAAAAGCACTGGTTTGGTACGTTTCTGTAGGTGCCGGCTGAGCGACAGGCCAAAATCCACAGGTAGGCACTTTGCAAAAAACACCTCTGTTTTCTTTGAGAAAATGTGATATGTCCACTTTGTGTTTTGGGGCATTTCCTGTCGCGGGTACTAAGCCTACCCACACAAGTGAGGAACCATTGTTATCGGGAAACTTGGGGGAACGCTGGGTGCAAGGAAATTTGTGGCTCCTCTCAGATTCCTGAACTCCCTGCCACCGAAATGTGAGGAAAAAGTGTTTTTTTTAGCCAAATTTTGTGGTTTGCAAAGGATTCTGGGTAGCAGAACCTGGTGAGAGCCCCACAATTCACCCCATCTTGGATTCCCCTAGGTCTCCATTTTAACAAATGCACAGGTTTGGTAGGTTTCCCTAGGTGCCGGCTGAGCTAGAGGCCAAAATCCACAGATAGGCACTTTGCAAAAACCACCTCTTTTTTCTTTGAGAAAATGTGATTTGTCCACTTTGTGCTTTGGGGCATTTCCTGTCGCGGGCACTAGGCCTAACCACACAAGTGAGGTCCCATTTATACCGGGACACATGGGGGAACGCTTGGTGGAAGGACATTTTTGGCTCCTCTCAGATTCCAGATCTCTCTGTCACCAAATTGTGAGGAAAAAGTGTATTTTTAGCATAATTTTGAGGTTTACAGAGGATTCTGGGAAACAGAACCTGGTGATAACCCCACAAGTCACCCCATCCTAGATTCCCCTTGGTCTCTAGTTTTTAAAAATGCACAGGTGTGGTACGTTTCCCTTTGTGCCGGCTGAGATAGAGGCCAAAATCCGCAGGTAGGCCCTTTGCGAAAATCACTTCTGTTTTCTTTGGAAAATGGGATATGTCCACTTTGTGTTTTGGGGCATTTCCTGTCGTGGGCACTAGACTTACCCACACAAGTGAGGTCCAATTTTTATCGGGACAGTTGGTGGCATGCTGGGTGGAAGGAACTGTGTGGCTCCTCTCAGATTCCAGAACTCTCTGTCACCGAAATGTGAGTAAAAAGTGTTTTTTTAGCCAAATTTTGAGGTTTGCCAGTGATTCTGGGTAACAGAACCTGGTGAGAGCCCCACAAGTCACCCTATCTTGGATTCCCCTAAGTCTCTAGTTTTCAAAAAAGCACTTATTTAGTATGTTTCTGTAGGTGCCGGCTGAGCAACAGGCCAAAATCCACAGATAGGCACTTTGCAAAAAACACCTGTTATCTTTGAGAAAATGTGATATGTCCACTTTGTGTTTTGGGGCATTTCCTGTTGTGGGCACTAGGCCTACCCACACAAGTGAGGTCCAATTTTTATCGGGACACTTGGGGAAACGCTGGGTGCAAGGAAATTTGTGGCTACTCTCAGATTCCAGAACTCCCTGCCACCGAAATGTGAGGAAAAAGTGTTTTTTTAGCCAAATTTTGTGGTTTGCAAAGGATTCTGGGTAACAGAACCTGGTGATAGCTCCACAAGTCACACCATCCTGGCTTCCCCTCGGTCTCTAGTTTTAAAAAATGCACAGGTTTGGCAGGTTTCCCTAGGTGCCAGCTGAGATAGAGGCCAAAATCCACCGGTAGGCCCTTTGCAAAAAACACCTCTGTTTTCTTTGAGAAAATGTGATATGTCCACTTTGTGTTTTGGGGCATTTCCTGTCGTGGGCAGTAGGCCTACCAACACAAGTGAGGTACCATTGTTATCGGGAAACGTGGGAGAACGCTTGGTGGAAGGAAATTTGTGGCTCCTCTCAGATTCCAGAACTGTCTGTCACCAAAATGTGAGGAAAAAGTGTTTTTTTAGCATAATTTTGAGGTTTGCAAATGATTCTGGGAAACAGAACCTGGTGATAGCCCCACAAGTCACCCCATCCTGGATTCCCCTTGGTCTCTAGTTTTCAAAAATGCACAGGTTTGGTAGGTTTCCCTAGGTGCCAGCTGAGATAGAGGCCAAAATCCACAGGTAGGCCCTTTGCAAAAAACACCTCTGTTTTCTTTGAGAAAATGTGATATGTCCACTTTGTGTTTTGGGGCATTTCCTGTCGTGGGAAGTAGGCCTACCAACACAAGTGAGGTACCATTTTTATCGGGAAAGTTGGGTGAATGCTGGGTGGAAGGAAATTTGTGGCTTCTCTCAGATTCCAGAACTCTCTGTCATCGAAATGTGAGGAAAAGGTGTTTTTTTAGCCAAATTTTGAGGTTTGCAAAGGATTCTGGGTCAGAGAACCTGGTGAGAGCCCCACAAGTCACCCCATCTTAGATTCCCCTCGGTCTCTTGTTTTTAAAAATGCACAGGTTTGGTAGGTTTCCCGAAGTGCCAGCTGAGCTAGAGGCCAAAATCCACAGGAAGGCACTTTGCAAAAAAAACCTGTTTTCTTTGAGAAAATGTGATATGTCCACTTTGTGTTTTGGGGCTTTTCCTGTCACGGGCACTAGGCCAACCCACAGAAGTGAGGAACCATTTTTATCGGGACACTTGGGGAACGCTGGTTGGAAGGAAATTTGTGGCTCCTCTGAGATTCCAGAACTCTCTGTCACCGAAATGTGAGGAAAAAGTGTTTTTTTAGCTAAATTTTGAGGTTTGCAAAGGATTCTGGGTAACAGAACCTGGTGAGAGACCCACAAGTCACCGCATTGTGGATTCCCCTAGCTCTCTAGTTTTCAAAAAAGCACTTGTTTGGTACTTTTCCGTAGGTGCCGGCTGAGCAAGAGGCCAAAATCCACAGGTAGGCACTTTGCAAAAAACACCTCTGTTTTCTTTGAGAAAATGTGATATGTCCACTTTGTGCTTTGGGGCATTTCCTGTCGTGGGCACTAGGCCTACCCACACAAGTGAGGTACCATTTTTATCGGGACACGTGGGGGAACACTTGGTGGAAGGAAATTTGTGGCTCCTCTCAGATTCCGGAACTCTCTGACACTGAAATGTAAGGAAAAAGTGTTTTTTTTAGCCAAATTTTGAGGTTTGCAAAGGATTCTGGGTAACAGAACCTGGTGACAGCCCCACAATTCACCCCATCTTGGATTCCCTAGGTCTCTAGCTTTTAAAAATGCACAGGTTTGGTAGGTTTCCCTAGGTGCCCGCTGAGCTAGATGCCAAAATCCACAGGTAAGCACTTTGCAAAAAAAAAACCTCTGTTTTCTTTGAGAAAATGTGATATGTCCACTTTGTGTTTTGGGGCATTTCCTGTCACGGGCACTAGGCCAACCCACACAAGTGAGGAACCATTTTTATCAGGACACTTGTGGGAACGCTGGGTGGAAGGAAATTTGTGGCTCCTCTCAGATTCCAGAACTCTCTGTCACCGAAATGTAAGGAAAAAGTGTTTTTTTAGCCAAATTTTGAGGTTTGCAAAGGATTCTGGGTAACAGAACCTGGTGAGAGCCCCACAATTCACCCCATCTTGGATTCCCCTAGGTCTCTAGTTTTTAAAAATGCACAGGTTTGGTAGGTTTCCCTAGGTGCCGGCTGAGCTAGATGCCAAAACCCACAGGTAGGCACTTTTTAAAAAAAACCTCTGTTGTCTTTGAGAAAATGTGATATGTCCACTTTGTGTTTTGGGGACATTTCCTGTCACAGGCACTAGGCCTACCCACACCTGTGAGGAACTATTTTTATCGGGACTCTTGGGGGGACGCTGGGTGGAAGGACATTTGTGGCTCCTCTCAGATTCCAGAACTCTGTCACCGAAATGTAAGGAAAAAGTGTTTTTTTAGCCAAATTGTGAGGTTTGCAAAGGATTCTGGGTAACAGAACCTGGTGAGAGCCCCACAAGTCACCCCATCTTGGATTCCCCTAGGTCTCTAGTTTTAACAAATGCACAGGTGTGGTAGGTTTCCCTAAGTGCCGGCTGAGCTAGAGGCCAAAATCCACAGGTAGGCACTTTGCAAAAACCACCTCTGTTTTCTTTGAGAAAATGTGATATGTCCACTTTGTTCTTTGGGGCATTTCCTGTCACGGGTACTAGTCCTACCCACACAAGTGAGGAACCATTTTTATCGGGACACTTGGGGGAACGCTGGGTAGAAGGAAATTTGTGGCTCCTCTCAGATTCCAGAACTCTCTGTCACCGAAATGTAAGGAAAAAGTGTTTTTTTAGCCAAATTTTGAGGTTTGCAAAGGATTCTGGGTAACAGAACCAGGTGAGAGCCCCACAAGTCACCCCATCTTAGATTCCCCTATGTCTCTAGTTTTAACAAATGCACAGGTTTGGTAGGTTTCCCTTTATGCTGGCTGAGCTAGAGGCCAAAATCCACAGGTACGCACTTTGCAAAAACCACCTCTGTTTTCTTTGAGAAAATGTGACATGTCCACTTTGTGCTTTGGGGCATTTCCTGTCGCGGGCACTAGGCCTACCCACACTAGTGAGGTACCATTTATATCGGGACACGTGGGGGAACGCTTGGTGGAAGGAAATGTTTGCCTCCTCCAAGATTCCAGAACTCTCTGTCACCAAAATGTGAGGAAAAAGTGTTTTATTTTGCATAATTTTGAGGTTTGCAAAGGATTCTGGGAAACAGAACCTGGTGATAGCCCCACAAGTCACCCCATCCTGGATTCCCCTTGGTCTCTAGTTGTAAAAAATGCACAGGTTTGGTAGGTTTCCCTAGGTGCCGGCTGAGATAGAGGCCAAAATCCACAGGTAGGCCCTTTGCAAAAAACAGCTGTTTTGTTTGAGAAAATGTGATATGTCCACTTTGTGTTTTGGGGCATTTCCTGTCATTGGCACTAGGCCTACCCACACAAGTGATGTACCATTTGTATTGGGACAGTTGGGGGAATGCCGGGTGGAAGGAACTGTGTGGCTCCTCTCAGATTCCAGAACTCTCTGTCACCGAAATGTGAGTAAAAAGTGTTTTTTTAGCCGCATTTAGAGGTTTGCAAGTGATTCTGGGTAACAGAACCTGGTGAGAGCCCCACAAGTCACCCCATCCTAGATTCCCCTCGGTCTCTAGTTTTTAAAAATGCACAGGTTTGGTACGTTTCCCTTGGTGCCGGCTGAGATAGAGGCCAAAATCCGCAGGTAGGCCCTTTGCGAAAAACACCTCTGTTTTCTTTGCGAAAATGTGATATGTCCACTTTGTGTTTTGGGGCATTTCCTGTCGTGGGCAGTAGGCCTACCAACACAAGTGAGGTACCATTGTTATCGGGACACGTGGGAGAACGCTTGGTGGAAGGAAATTTGTGGCTCCTCTCAGATTCCAGAACTGTCTGTCACAAAAATGTGAGGAAAAGGTATTTTTTTAGCATAATTTTGAGGTTTGCAAAGGATTCTGGGAAACAGAACCTGGTGATAGCCCCACAAGTCACCCCATCCTGGATTCCCCTTGGTCTCTAGTTTTCAAAAATGCACAGGTTTGGTAGGTTTCCCTAGGTGTCAGCTGAGATAGAGGCCAAAATCCACAGGTAGGCCCTTTGCAAAAAACACCTCTGTTTTCTTTGAGAAAATGTGATATGTCCACTTTGTGTTTTGGGGCATTTCCTGTCGTGGGCACTAGGCCTACCAACACAAGTGAGGTACCATTTTTATCGGGACAGTTGGGTGAATGCTGGGTGGAAAGAAATTTGTGGCTTCTCTCAGATTCCAGAACTCTCTGTCATCGAAATGTGAGGAAAAGGTGTTTTTTTAGCCAAATTTTGAGGTTTGCAAAGGATTCTGGGTCAGAGAACCTGGTGATAGCCCCACAAGTCACACCATCCTGGCTTCCCCTCGGTCTCTAGTTTTAAAAAATGCACAGGTTTGGTAGGTTTCCCTAGGTGCCAGCTGAGATAGAGGCCAAAATCCACAGGTAGGCCCTTTGCAAAAAACACCTCTGTTTTCTTTGAGAAAATGTGATATGTCCACTTTGTGTTTTGGGGCATTTCCTGTCGTGGGCAGTAGGCCTACCAACACAAGTGAGGTACCATTTTTATCGGGACAGTTGGGGGCATGCTGGGTGGAAGGAACTGTGTGGCTCCTCTCAGATTCCAGAACTCTCTGTCACCGAAATGTGAGTAAAAAGTGTTTTTTTAGCCAAATTTTGAGGTTTGCAAGTGATTCTGGGTAACAGAACCTGGTGAGAGCCCCACAAGTCACCCTATCTTGGATTCCCCTAGGTCTCTAGTTTTCAAAAAAGCACTGGTTTGGTACGTTTCTGTAGGTGCCGGCTGAGCAACAGGCCAAAATCCACAGGTAGGCACTTTGCAAAAAACATCTCTGTTTTCTTTGAGAAAATGTGATATGTCCACTTTGTGCTTTGGGACATTTCCTGTTGCGGGCACTAGGCATACCCACACAGGTGAGGTACCATTTTTATCGGGACACGTGGGGGAACTCTTGGTGGAAAGAAATTTGTGGCGCTCCTCTCAGATTCCAGAACTCTGTGTCACCGAAATGTGAGGAAAAAGTGTTTTTTTTGCCAAATTTTGAGGTTTGCTAAGAATTCTGGGTAACAGAAGCTGGTGAGAGCCCCACAATTCACCCCATCTTGGATTTCCCTAGGTCTCTAGTTTTTAAAAATGCACATGTTTGGTAGGTTTCCCTAAGTGGCAGCTGAGCTAGAGGCCAAAATCCACAGGTAGGCACTTTGCAAAAAAAAAACTGTTTTCGTTGAGAAAATGTGATATGTCCACTTTGTGTTTTGGGGCATTTCCTGTCACAGGCACTAGGCCTACCCACACAAGTGAGGAACCATTTTTATCGGGACACTTGGGGGAACGCTGGGTGGAAGGAAATTTGTGGCTCCTCTGAGATTCCAGAACTCTCTGTCACCGAAATGTGAGGAAAAGGTGTTTTTTTAGCTAAATTTTGAGGTTTGCAAAGGATTCTGGGTAACAGAACCTGGTGAGAGACCCACAAGTCACCTCATCGTGGATTCCCCTAGGTCTCTAGTTTTCAAAAAAGCACTTGTTTGGTACTTTTCCATAGGTGCAGGCTGAGCAAGAGGCCAAAATCCACAGGTAGGCACTTTGCAAAAAACACCTCTGTTTTCTTTGAGAAAATGTGATATGTCCACTTTGTGCTTTGGGGCATTTCCTGTCACGGGCACTAGGCCTACCCACACAAGTGAGGAACCATTTTTATCGGGACCCTTGGGGGAACGCTGGGTGGAAGGAAATTTGTAGCTCCTCTCAGATTCCAGAACTCTCTGTCACCGAAATGTGAGGAAAAAGTAATTTTTTAGCCAAATTTTGAGGTTTGCTAAGAATTCTGGGTAACAGAATCTGGTGAGAGCCCCACAATTCACCCTATCTTGGATTCCCTAGGTCTCTAGTTTTTAAAAATGCACAGGTTTGGTAGGTTTCCCTAGGTGCCGGCTGAGCTAGAGGCCAAAATCCATAGGTAAGCACTTTGCAAAAAAAACCTCTGTTTTCTTTGAGAAAATGTGATATGTCCACTTTGTGTTTTGGGGCATTTCCTGTCACGGGCACTAGGCCAACCCACACAAGTGAGGAACCATTTTTATCAGGACACTTGGGGGAACGCTGGGTGGAAGATAATTTGTGGCTTCTCTCAGATTCCAGAACTCTCTGTCACCGAAATGTGAGGAAAAAGTGTTTTTTCAGGCAACTTTTGAGGTTTCCAAAGGATTCTGGGTAACAGAACCTAGTGACAGTCCCACAAGTCACCCCATCTAAGACTCCCCTAGGTCTCTAGTTTTAAAAAATGCACAGGTTTGGTAGGTTTCCCTAGGTGCCGGATGAGCTAGAGGCCAAAATCCACAGGTAGGCACTTTGCAAAAACGACCTCTGTTTTCTTTGAGAAAATGTGATATGTCCACTTTGGGGCATTTCCTGTTGCGGGCACTAGGCATACCCACACAGGTGAGGTACCATTTATATCGGGACACGTGGGGGAACTCTTGGTGGAAGGAAATTTGTGTCGCTCCTCTCAAATTCCAGAACTCTCTGTCACCGAAATGTGAGGAAAACGTGTTTTTTAGCCAAATTTTGAGGTTTGCAAAGGATTCTGGGTAACAGAACCTAAAGAGAGCCCCACAATTCACCCCATCTTGGATTCTCCTAGGTCTCTAGTTTTAACAAATATACAGGTTTGGTAGGTTTCCCTAGGTGCCGGCTGAGCTAGAGGCCAAAATCCACAGGTAGGCACTTTGCAAAAACCACCTCTGTTTTCTTTGAGAAAATGTGATATGTCCACTTTGTGTTTTGGGGCATTTCCTGTCACAGGCACTAGGCCTACCCACACAAGTGAGGAACCATTTTTATCAGGACACTTGGGGGAACGCTGGGTGGAAGGACATTTGTGGCTCCTCTCAGGTTCCAGAACTCTCTGTCAGCAAAATGTGAGGAAAAAGTGTTTTTTTAGCCAAATTTTGAGGTTTGCAAAGGATTCTGGGTAACAGAACCTGGTGAGAGCCCCACAAGTCACCCCATCAAGGATTCCCCTAGGTCTCTATTTTAACAAATGCACAGGTTTGGTAGGTTTCCCTAGGTGCCGGCTGAGCTAGAGGCCAAAATCCACAGATAGGCACTTTGCAAAAACCACCTCGGTTTTCTTTGAGAAAATGTGATATGTCCACTTTGGGGCATTTCCTGTTGCGGGCACTAGGCCTAACCACACAAGTGAGGTCCCATTTATATCGGGACACGTGGGGGAACGCTTGGTGGAAGGACATTTTTGGCTCCTCTCAGATTCCAGAACTCTCTGTCACCGAAATGTGAGTAAAAAGTGTTTTTTGAGCCAAATTTGGAGGTTTGCAAGTGATTCTGGGTAACAGAACCTGGTGAGAGCCCCACAAGTCACCCTATCTTGGATTCCCCTAGGTCTCTAGTTTTAAAAAATGCACAGGTTTGGTAGGTTTCTCTAGGTGCCGGCTGAGCTAGAGGCCAAAATCCACAGGTAGGCACTTTGCAAAAAACACCTCTGTTTTCTGTGTAAAAATGTGATGTGTCCACGTTGTGTTTTGGGGCTTTTCGTGTCGCGGGCACTAGGCCTACCCACACAAGTGAGGTACAATTTTTATCGGGAGACGTGGGGGAACGCTGGGTGGAAGGAAATTTGTGGCTCCTCTCAGATTCCAGAACTCTCTGTCACCAAAATGTGAGGAAAAAGTGATTTTTTAGCATAATTTTGAGGTTTACAGAGGATTCTGGGAAACAGAACCTGGTGATAACCCCACAATTCACCCCATCCTAGATTCCCCTTGGTCTCTAGTTTTTAAAAATGCACAGGTTTGGTACGTTTCCCTTGGTGCCGGCTGAGATAGAGGCCAAAATACGCAGGTAGGCCCTTTGCGAAAAACACCTCTGTTTTCTTTGAGAAAATGTGATATGTCCACTTTGTGTTTTGGGGCATTTACTGTCGTGGGCACTAGGCCTACCCACAGAAGGGAGGTACCATTTTTATCGGGACAGTTGGGGGCATGCTGGGTGGAAGGAACTGTGTGGCTCCTCTCAGATTCCAGAACTCTCTGTCACCGAAATGTGAGTAAAAAGTGTTTTTTTAGCCAAATTTTGAGGTTTGCAAGTGATTCTGGGTAACAGAACCTGGTGAGAGCCCCACAGGTCACCCTATCTTGGATTCCCCTAGGTCTCTAGTTTTCAAAAAAGCACTGGTTTGGTACGTTTCTGTAGGTGCCGGCTGAGCAACAGGCCAAAATCCACAGGTAGGCACTTTGCAAAAAACACCTCTGTTTTCTTTGAGAAAATGTGATATGTCCACTTTGTGTTTTGGGGCATTTCCTGTTGTGGGCACTAGGCCTACCCACAGAAGGGAGGTACCATTTTTATCGGGACAGTTGGGTGAATGCGGGATGGAAGTAAATTTGTGGCTTCTCTCAGATTCCAGAACTCTCTGTCATTGAAATGTGAGGAAAAGGTGTTTTTTTAACCAAATTTTGAGGTTTGCAAAGGATTCTGGGTAACAGAACCTGGTGAGAGCCCCACAATTCACCCCATCTTAGATTCCCCTCGGTCTCTAGTTTTTAAAAATGCACAGGTTTGGTAGGTTTCCCTAAGTGGCAGCTGAGCTAGAGGCCAAAATCCACAGGTAGGCACTTTGCAAAAAAAAAACTGTTTTCGTTGAGAAAATGTGATATGTCCACTTTGTGTTTTGGGGCATTTCCTGTCACAGGCACTAGGCCTACCCACACAAGTGAGGAACCATTTTTATCGGGACACTTGGGGGAACGCTGGGTGGAAGGAAATTTGTGGCTCCTCTGAGATTCCAGAACTCTCTGTCACCGAAATGTGAGGAAAAGGTGTATTTTTAGCTAAATTTTGAGGTTTGCAAAGGATTCTGGGTAACAGAACCTGGTGAGAGACCCACAAGTCACCTCATCGTGGATTCCCCTAGGTCTCTAGTTTTCAAAAAAGCACTTGTTTGGTACTTTTCCGTAGGTGCAGGCTGAGCAAGAGGCCAAAATCCACAGGTAGGCACTTTGCAAAAAACACCTCTGTTTTCTTTGAGAAAATGTGATATGTCCACTTTGTGCTTTGGGGCATTTCCTGTCACGGGCACTAGGCCTACCCACACAAGTGAGGAACCATTTTTATCGGGACCCTTGGGGGAACGCTGGGTGGAAGGAAATTTGTAGCTCCTCTCAGATTCCAGAACTCTCTGTCACCGAAATGTGAGGAAAAAGTAATTTTTTAGCCAAATTTTGAGGTTTGCTAAGAATTCTGGGTAACAGAATCTGGTGAGAGCCCCACAATTCACCCTATCTTGGATTCCCTAGGTCTCTAGTTTTTAAAAATGAACAGGTTTGGTAGGTTTCCCTAGGTGCCGGCTGAGCTAGAGGCCAAAATCCATAGGTAAGCACTTTGCAAAAAAAACCTCTGTTTTCTTTGAGAAAATGTGATATGTCCACTTTGTGTTTTGGGGCATTTCCTGTCACGGGCAATAGGCCAACCCACACAAGTGAGGAACCATTTTTATCAGGACACTTGGGGGAACGCTGGGTGGAAGGAAATTTGTGGCTTCTCTCAGATTCCAGAACTCTCTGTCACCGAAATGTGAGGAAAAAGTGTTTTTTCAGGCAACTTTTGAGGTTTCCAAAGGATTCTGGGTAACAGAACCTAGTGACAGTCCCACAAGTCACCCCATCTAAGACTCCCCTAGGTCTCTAGTTTTAAAAAATGCACAGGTTTGGTAGGTTTCCCTAGGTGCCGGATGAGCTAGAGGCCAAAATCCACAGGTAGGCACTTTGCAAAAACGACCTCTGTTTTCTTTGAGAAAATGTGATATGTCCACTTTGTGCTTTGGGGCATTTCCTGTTGCGGGCACTAGGCATACCCACACAGGTGAGGTACCATTTTTATCGGGACACGTGGGGGAACTCTTGGTGGAAGGAAATTTGTGGCGCTCCTCTCAAATTCCAGAACTCTCTGTCACCGAAATGTGAGGAAAACGTGTTTTTTAGCCAAATTTTGAGGTTTGCAAAGGATTCTGTGTAACAGAACCTAAAGAGAGCCCCACAATTCACCCCATCTTGGATTCTCCTAGGTCTCTATTTTTAACAAATATACAGGTTTGGTAGGTTTCCCTAGGTGCCGGCTGAGCTAGAGGCCAAAATCCACAGGTAGGCACTTTGCAAAAACCACCTCTGTTTTCTTTGAGAAAATGTGATATGTCCACTTTGTGTTTTGGGGCATTTCCTGTCACAGGCACTAGGCCTACCCACACAAGTGAGGAACCATTTTTATCAGGACACTTGGGGGAACGCTGGGTGGAAGGACATTTGTGGCTCCTCTCAGATTCCAGAACTCTCTGTCACCGAAATGTAAGGAAAAAGTGTTTTTTTAGCCAAATTTTGAGGTTTACAAAGGATTCTGGGTAACAGAACCTGGTGAGAGCCCCACAAGTCACCCCATCTTGGATTCCCCTAGGTCTCTAGTTTTAACAAATGCACAGGTTTGGTAGGTTTCCATAGGTGCCGGCTGAGCTAGAGGCCAAAATCCACAGATAGGCACTTTGCAAAAACCACCTCTGTTTTCTTTGAGAAAATGTGATATGTCCACTTTGTGCTTTGGGGCATTTCCTGTCGCGGGCACTAGGCCTACCCACACAAGTGAGGTACCATTTTTATCGGGACACTTGGGGGAACGCTGGGTGGAAGGAAATTTGTGGCTTCTCTCAGATTCCAGAACTCTCTGTCAGCAAAATGTGAGGAAAAAGTGTTTTTTTAGCTACATTTTGAGATTTGCAAAGGATTCTGGGTAACAGAACCTGATGAGAGCCCCACAATTCACCCCATCTTGGATTCCCGTAGGTCTCTAGTTTTTAAAAATGCACAGGTTTGGTAGGTTTCCATAGGTGCCGGCTGACCAAGATGCCAAAATCCACAGGAAGGCACTTTGTAAAGAAACCTCTGTTGTCTTTGAGAAAATGTGATATATCCACTTTGTGTTTTGGGGCATTTCCTGTCATGGACACTAGGCCTACCAACACAAGTGAGGAACCATTTTTTATCGGGACACTTGGGGAACGCTCTGTGGAAGGAAATTTGTGGCTCCTCACAGATTCCACAACTCTCTGTCACCGAAATGTAAGGAAAAAGTGTATTTTTAGCCAAATTTTGAGGTTTGCAAACGATTCTGGGTAACAGAACCTGGTGAGAGCCCCACAAGTCACCCCATCAAGGATTCCCCTAGGTCTCTATTTTAACAAATGCACAGGTTTGGTAGGTTTTCCTAGGTTTCGGCTGAGCTAGAGGCCAAAATCCACAGATAGGCACTTTGCAAAAACCACCTCTGTTTTCTTTCAGAAAATGTGATATGTCCACTTTGTGCTTTGGGGCATTTCCTGTCGCGGGCACTAGGCCTAACCACACAAGTGAGGTCCCATTTATATCGGGACACGTGGGGGAACGCTTGGTGGAAGGAAATTTTTGGCTCCTCTCAGATTCCAGAACTCTCTGTCACCAAAATGTGAGGAAAAAGTGTTTTTTTAGCATACTTTTGAGGTTTACAGAGGATTCTGGGAAACAGAACCTGGTAATAACCCCACAAGTCACCCCATCCTAGATTCCCCTTGGTCTCTAGTTTTCAAAAATGCACAGGTTTGGTATGTTTCCCTTGGTGCCGGCTGAGATAGAGGCCAAAATCCGCAGGTAGGCCCTTTGCGAAAAACACCTCTGTTTTCGTTGAGAAAATGTGATATGTCCACTTTGTGTTTTGGGGCATTTCCTGTTGTGGGCACTAGGCCTACCCACACAAGTGAGGTACCATTTTTATCGGGACAGTTGGGGGCATGCTGGGTGGAAGGAACTGTGTGGCTCCTCTCAGGTTCCAGAACTCTCTGTCACCGAAATGTGAGTAAAAAGTGTTTTTTTAGCCAAATTTGGAGGTTTGCAAGTGATTCTGGGTAACAGAACCTGGTGAGAGCACCACAAGTCACCCTATCTTGGATTCCCCTAGGTCTCTAGTTTAAAAAAATGCACAGGTTTGGTAGGTTTCTCTAGGTGCCGGCTGAGCTAGAGGCCAAAATCCACAGGTAGGCACTTTGCAAAAAACACCTCTGTTTTCTGTGTAAAAATGTGATGTGTCCACGTTGTGTTTTGGGGCTTTTCGTGTCGCGGGCACTAGGCCTACCCACACAAGTGAGGTACAATTTTTATCGGGAGAGTGGGGGAACGCTGGGTGGAAGGAAATTTGTGGCTCCTCTCAGATTCCAGAACTCTCTGTCACCGAAATGTGAGGAAAAAGTGTTTTTTTAGCCAAATTTAGAGGCTTGCAAAGGATTCTGGCTAACAGAACCTGGTGAGAGCCCCACAAGTCACCTCATCTTGGATTCCAATAAGGTCTCTAGTTTTCAAAAAAGCACTGGTTTGGTACGTTTCTGTAGGTGCCGGCTGAGCAACAGGCCAAAATCCACAGGAAGGCACTTTGCAAAAAACACCTCTGTTTTCTTTGAGAAAATGTGATATGTCCACTTTGTGTTTTGGGGCATTTCCTGTTGCCGGCACTAGGCCTACCCACACAAGCGAGGAACCATTTTTATCGGGACACTTGGGGGAACGCTGGGTGCAAGGAAATTTGTGGCTCCTCTCAGATTCCAGAACTCCCTGCCACCGAAATGAGGAAAAAGTGTTTTTTTAGCCACATTTTGTGGTTTGCAAAGGATTCTGGGGAACGGAACCTGGTGAGAGCCCCACAATTCACCCCATCTTGGATTCCCCTAGGTCTCTATTTTAACAAATTCACAGGTTTGGTAGGTTTCCCTTGGTGCCGGCTGAGCTAGAAGCCAAAATCCACAGATAGGCACTTTGCAAAAACCACCTCTGTTTTCTTTGAGAAAATGTGATTTGTTCACTTTGTGCTTTGGGGCATTTCCTGTCGCGGGCACTAGGCCTAACGACACAAGTGAGGTCCCATTTATATCGGGACACGTGGGGGAGCGCTTGGTGGAAGGACATTTTTGGCTCCTCTCAGATTCCAGAACTCTCTGTCACCAAAATGTGAGGAAAAAGTGTTTTTTTTAGCCACATTTTGTGGTTTGCAAAGGATTCTGGGTAACAGAACCTGGTGATAGCCCCACAAGTCAACCCATCCTGGATTCCCCTCGGTCTCTAGTTTTCAAAGATGCACAGGTTTGGTAGGTTTCCCTAGGTGCCAGCTGATATAGAGGCCAAAATCCACAGGTAGGCCCTTTGCAAAAAACACCTCTGTTTTCTTTGAGAAAATGTGATATGTCCACTTTGTGTTTTGGGGCATTTCCTGTCGTGGGCACTAGGCCTACCAACACAAGTGAGGTACCATTGTTATCGGGACACGTGCGAGAACGCTTGGTGGAAGGAAATTTGTGGCTCCTCTCAGATTCCAGAACTGTCTGTCACCAAAATGTGAGGAAAAAGTGTTTTTTTAGCATAATTTTGAGGTTTGCAAAGGATTCTGGGAAACAGAACCTGGTGATAGCCCCACAAGTCACCCCATCCTGGATTCCCCTTGGTCTCTAGTTTTCAAAAATGCACAGGTTTGGTAGGTTTCCCTAGGTGCCAGCTGAGATAGAGGCCAAAATCCACAGGTAGGCCCTTTGCAAAAAACACCTCTGTTTTCTTTGAGAAAATGTGATATGTCCACTTTGTGTTTTGGGGCATTTCCTGTCGTGGACACTAGGCCTACCAACACAAGTGAGGTACCATTGTTATCGGAACAGTTGGGTGAATGCTGGGTGGAAGGAAATTTGTGGCTTCTCTCAGATTCCAGAACTCTCTGTCATCAAAATGTGAGGAAAAAGTGTTTTTTTAGCCAAATTTTGAGGTTTGCAAAGGATTCTGGGTCAGAGAACCTGGTGAGAGCCCCACAAGTCACCCTATCTTGGATTCCCCTAGGTCTCTAGTTTTAAAAAATGCACAGGTTTGGTAGGTTTCCCTAAGTGCCAGCTGAGCTAGAGGCCAAAATCCACAGGTAGGCACTTTGCAAAAAACACCTCTGATTTCGGTGTAAAAATGTGATGTGTCCACGTTGTGTTTTGGGGCATTTCCTGTCACAGGCACTAGGCCTACCCACACTAGTGAGGTACAATTTTTATCGGGAGACGTGGGGGAACGCTGGGTGGAAGGAAATTTGTGGCTCCTCTCAGATTCCAGAACTCTCTGTCACCGAAATGTGAGGAAAAAGTGTTTTTTTAGCCAAATTTAGAGGTTTGCAAAGGATTCTGGCTAACAGAACCTGGTGAGAGCCCCACAAGTCACCTCATCTTGGATTCCCCCAAGGTCTCTAGTTTTCAAAAAAGCACTGGTTTGGTACGTTTCTGTAGGTGCCGGCTGAGCAACAGGCCAAAATCCACAGGAAGGCACTTTGCAAAAAACACCTCTGTTTTCTTTGAGAAAATGTGATATGTCCACTTTGTGTTTTGGGGCATTTCCTGTTGCGGGCACTAGGCCTACCCACACAAGTGAGGAACCATTTTTATCGGGACACTTGGGGGAACGCTGGGTGCAAGGAAATTTGTGGCTCCTCTCAGATTCCAGAACTCCCTGCCACCGAAATGTGAGGAAAAAGTGTTTTTTTTAGCCACATTTTGTGGTTTGCAAAGGATTCTGGGTAACGGAACCTGGTGAGAGCCCCACAATTCACCCCATCTTGGATTCCCTTAGGTCTCTATTTTAACAAATTCACAGGTTTGGTAGGTTTCCCTAGGTGCCGGCTGAGCTAGAAGCCAAAATCCACAGATAGGCACTTTGCAAAAACCACCTCTGTTTTCTTTGAGAAAATGTGATTTGTCCACTTTGTGCTTTGGGGCATTTCCTGTCGCGGGCACTAGGCCTAACCACACAAGTGAGGTCCCATTTATATCGGGACACGTGGGGGAGCGCTTGGTGGAAGGACATTTTTGGCTCCTCTCAGATTCCAGAACTCTCTGTCACAAAAAATGTGAGGAAAAAGTGTTTTTTTTAGCCACATTTTGTGGTTTGCAAAGGATTCTGGGTAACAGAACCTGGTGATAGCCCCACAAGTCAACCCATCCTGGATTCCCCTCGGTCTCTAGTTTTCAAAGATGCACAGGTTTGGCAGGTTTCCCTAGGTGCCAGCTGATATAGAGGCCAAAATCCACAGGTAGGCCCTTTGCAAAAAACACCTCTGTTTTCTTTGAGAAAATGTGATATGTCCACTTTGTGTTTTGGGGCATTTCCTGTCGTGGGTACTATGCCTACCAACACAAGTGAGGTACCATTGTTATCGGGACACGTGGGAGAACGCTTGGTGGAAGGAAATTTGTGGCTCCTCTCAGATTCCAGAACTGTCTGTCACCAAAATGTGAGGAAAAAGTGTTTTTTTAGCATAATTATGAGGTTTGCAAAGGATTCTGGGAAACAGAACCTGGTGACAGCCCCACAAGTCACCCCATCCTGGATTCCCCTTGGTCTCTAGTTTTCAAAAATGCACAGGTTTGGTAGGTTTCCCTAGGTGCCAGCTGAGATAGAGGCCAAAATCCACAGGTAGGCCCTTTGCAAAAAACACCTCTGTTTTCTTTGAGAAAATGTGATATGTCCACTTTGTGTTTTGGGGCATTTCCTGTCGTGGGCACTAGGCCTACCAACACAAGTGAGGTACCATTGTTATCGGAACAGTTGGGTGAATGCTGGGTGGAAGGAAATTTGTGGCTTCTCTCAGATTCCAGAACTCTCCGTCATCGAAATGTGAGGAAAAGGTATTTTATTAGCCAAATTTTGAGGTTTGCAAAGGATTCTGGGTCAGAGAACCTGGTGAGAGCCCCACAAGTCACCCCATCTTAGATTCCCCTCGGTCTCTAGTTTTTAAAAATGCACAGGTTTGGTAGGTTTCCCTAAGTGCCAGCTGAGCTAGAGGCCAAAATCCACAGGTAGGCACTTTGAAAATAAAAACCTGTTTTCTTTGAGAAAATGTGATATGTCCACTTTGTGTTTTGGGGCATTTCCTGTCACAGGCACTAGGCCTACCCACACAAGTGAGGAACCATTTTTATCGGGACACTTGGGGGAACGCTGGGTGGAAGGAAATTTGTGGCTCCTCTCAGATTCCAGAACTCTCTGACACCGAAATGTGAGGAAAAAGTTTTTTTTTAGCCAAATTTAGAGGTTTGCAAAGGATTCTGGCTAACAGAACCTGGTGAGAGCCCCACAAGTCACCTCATCTTGGATTCCCCCAAGGTCTCTAGTTTTCAAAAAAGCACTGGTTTGGTACGTTTCTGTAGGTGCCGGATGAGCAACAGGCCAAAATCCACAGGAAGGCACTTTGCAAAAAACACCTCTGTTTTCTTTGAGAAAATGTGATATGTCCACTTTGTGTTTTGGGGCATTTCCTGTTGCGGGCACTAGGCCTACCCACACAAGTGAGGAACCATTTTTATCGGGACACTTGGGGGAACGAAGGGTGCAAGGAAATTTGTGGCTCCTGTCAGATTCCAGAACTCGCTGCCACCGAAATGTGAGGAAAAAGTGTTTTTTTAGCCAAATTTTGTGGTTTGCAAAGGATTCTGGGTAACGGAACCTGGTGAGAGCCCCACAATTCACCCCATCTTGGATTCCCCTAGGTCTCTATTTTAACAAATTCACAGGTTTGGTAGGTTTCCCTAGGTGCCGGCTGAGCTAGAAGCCAAAATCCACAGATAGGCATTTTGCAAAAACCACCTCTGTTTTCTTTGAGAAAATGTGATTTGTCCACTTTGTGCTTTGGGGCATTTCCTGTCGCGGGCACTAGGCCTAACCACACAAGTGAGGTCCCATTTATATCGGGACACGTGAGGGAGCGCTTGGTGAAAGGACATTTTTGGCTCCTCTCAGATTCCAGAACTCTCTGTCACCAAAATGTGAGGAAAAGGTGTTTTTTTTAGCCACATTTTGTGGTTTGCAAAGGATCCTGGGTAACAGAACCTGGTGATAGCCCCACAAGTCAACCCATCCTGGATTCCCCTCGGTCTCTAGTTTTCAAACATGCACAGGTTTGGTAGGTTTCCCTAGGTGCCAGCTGATATAGAGGCCAAAATCTACAGGTAGGCCCTTTGCAAAAAACACCTCTGTTTTCTTTGAGAAAATGTGATATGTCCACTTTGTGTTTTGGGGCATTTCCTGTCGTGGGCACTAGGCCTACCAACACAAGTGAGGTACCATATTTATCGGGACACGTGGGAGAACGGTTGGTGGAAGGAAATTTGTGGCTCCTCTCAGATTCCAGAACTGTCTGTCACCAAAATGTGAGGAAAAAGTGTTTTTTTAGCATAATTTTGAGGTTTGCAAAGGATTCTGGGAAACAGAACCTGGTGATAGCACCACAAGTCACCCCATCCTGGATTCCCCTTGGTCTCTAGTTTTCAAAAATGCACAGGTTTGGTAGGTTTCTCTAGGTGCCAGCTGAGATAGAGGCCAAAATCCACAGGTAGGCCCTTTGCAAAAAACACCTCTGTTTTCTTTGAGAAAATGTGATATGTCCACTTTGTGTTTTGGGGCATTTCCTGTCGTGGGCACTAGGCCTACCAACACAAGTGAGGTACCATTGTTATCGGAACAGTTGGGTGAATGCTGGGTGGAAGGAAATTTGTGGCTTCTCTCAGATTCCAGAACTCTCTGTCATCGAAATGTGAGGAAAACGTGTTTTTTTTAGCCAAATTTTGAGGTTTGCAAAGGATTCTGGGTCAGAGAATCTGGTGAGAGCCCCACAAGTCACCCCATCGTAGATTCCCCTCGGTCTCTAGTTTTTAAAAATGCACAGGTTTGGTAGGTTTCCCTAAGTGCCAGCTGAGCTAGAGGTCAAAATCCAGAGGTAGGCACTTTGCAAAAAAAAAACTGTTTTCTTTGAGAAAATGTGATATATCCACTTTGTGTTTTGGGGCATTTCCTGTCACAGGCACTAGGCCTACCCACACAAGTGAGGAACCATTTTTATCGGGACACTTGGGGGAGCGCTGGGTGGAAGGAAATTTGTGGCTCCTCTGAGATTCCAGAACTCTCTGTCACCGAAATGTGAGGAAAAAGTGTTTTTTTAGCTAAATTTTGAGATTTGCAAAGGATTCTGGGTAACAGAACCTGGTGAGAGACCCACAAGTCACCTCATCCTAGATTCCCCTTGGTCTCTAGTTTTTAAAAATGCACAGGTTTGGTACGTTTCCCTTGGTGCCGGCTGAGATAGAGGCCAAAATCCGCAGGTAGGCCCTTTGCGAAAAACACCTCTGTTTTCTTTGAGAAAATGTGATATGTCCACTTTGTGTTTTGGGGCATTTCCTGTCGTGGGCACTAGGCCTACCCACAGAAGGGAGGTACCATTTTTATCGGGACAGTTGGGGGCATGCTGGGTGGAAGGAACTGTGTGGATCCTCTCAGATTCCAGAACTCTCTGTCACCGAAATGTGAGTAAAAAGTGTTTTTTTAGCCAAATTTTTAGGTTTGCAAGTGATTCTGGGTAACAGAACCTGGTGAGAGCCCCACAAGTCACCCTATCTTGGATTCCCCTACGTCTCTAGTTTTCAAAAAAGCACTGGTTTGGTACGTTTCTGTAGGTGCCGGCTGAGCAACAGGCCAAAATCCACAGGTAGGCACTTTGCAAAAAACACCTCTGTTTTCTTTGAGAAAATGTGATATGTCCACTTTGTGTTTTGGGGCATTTCCTGTCGCGGGCACTAGGCCTACCCACACACGTGAGGAACCATTTTTATCGGGACACTTGGGGGAACGAAGGGTGCAAGGAAATTTGTGGCTCCTCTCAGATTCCAGAACTCCCTGCCTCTGAAATGTGAGGAAAAAGTGTTTTTTTTAGCCAAATTTTGTGGTTTGCAAAGGATTCTGGGTAACAGAACCTGGTGAGAGACCCACAATTCACCCCATCTTGGATTCCCCTAGGTCTCTATTTTAACAAATGCACAGGTTTGGTAGGTTTCCCTAGGTGCCGGCTGAGCTAGAGGCCAAAATCCACAGATAGGCACTTTGCAAAAACCACCTCTGTTTTCTTTGAGAAAATGTGATTTGTCCACTTTGTGCTTTGGGGCATTTCCTGTCGCGGGCACTAGGCCTAACCACACAAGTGAGGTCCCATTTATATTGGGACACTTGGGGGAACTCTGGGTGCAAGGAAATTTGTGGCTCCTCTCAGATTCCAGAACTCCCTGCCACCGAAATGTGAGGAAAAAGTGTTTTTTGTAGACACATTTTGTGGTTTGCAAAGGATTCTGGGTAACAGAACCTGGTGATAGCCCCACAAGTCACCCCATCCTGGATTCCCCTCGGTCTCTAGTTTTAAAAAATGCACAGGTTTGGTAGGTTTCCCTAGGTGCCGGCTGAGCTAGACGCCAAAATCCACAGGTAGGCACTTTGTAAAAAAAACCTCTGTTGTCTTTGAGAAAATGTGATATGTCCAGTTTGTGTTTTGGGGCATTTCCTGTCACAGGCACTAGGCCTACCCGCAGAAGTGAGGAACCATTTTTATCGGGACACTTGGGGGAACGCTGGGTGGAAGGACATTTGTGGCTCCTCTCAGATTCCAGAACTCTCTGTCACCGAAATGTAAGGAAAAAGTGTTTTTTTAGCCAAATTTTGAGGTTTGCAAAGGATTCTGGGTAACAGAACCTGGTGAGAGCCCCACAAGTCACCCCATCTTGGATTCCCCTAGGTCTCTAGTTTTAACAAATGCACAGGTTTGGTAGGTTTCCCTAGGTGCCGGCTGAGCTAGAGGCCAAAATCCACAGATAGACACTTTGCAAAAACCAACTCTGTTTTCTTTGAGAAAATGTGATATGTCCACTTTGTGCTTTGGGGCATTTCCTGTCGCGGGCACTAGGCCTAACCACACAAGTGAGGTCCCATTTATATCGGGACACGTGGGGGAACGCTTGGTGGAAGGACATTTTTGGCTCCTCTCAGATTCCAGAACTCTCTGTCACCAAAATGTGAGGAAAAAGTGTTTTTTTAGCTAAATTTTGAGGTTTGCAAAGGATTCTGGGTAACAGAACCTGATGAGAGCCCCACAATTCACCCCATCTTGGATTCCCGTAGGTCTCTAGTTTTTAAAAATGCACAGGTTTGGTAGGTTTCCCTAGGTGCCGGCTGAGCTAGACGCCAAAATCCACAAGTAGGCACTTTGTAAAAAAACCTCTGTTGTCTTTGAGAAAATGTGATATATCCACTTTGTGTTTTGGGGCATTTCCTGTCATGGGCACTAGGCCTACCCACACAAGTGAGGAACCATTTTTATCGGGACACTTGGGGAACGCTCGGTGGAAGCAAATCTGTGGCTCTTCAGAGATTCCACAACTCTCTGTCACCGAAATGTAAGGAAAAAGTGTTTTTTTAGCCAAATTTTGAGGTTTGCAATCGATTCTGGGTAACAGAACCTGGTGAGAGACCCACAATTCACCCCATCTTGGATTCCCCTAGGTGTCTCGTTTTAACAAATATACAGGTTTGGTAGGTTTCCCTAGGTGCCGGCTGAGCTAGAGGCCAAAATCCACAGGTAGGCACTTTGCAAAAACCACCTCTGTTTTCTTTGAGAAAATGTGATATGTCCACTTTGTGCTTTGGGGCATTTCCTGTCACGGGTACTAGTCCTACCCACACAAGTGAGGAACCATTTTTATCGGGACACTTGGGGGAACGCTGGGTCAAAGGAAATTTGTAGCTCCTCTCAGATTCCAGAACTCCTGTCACCGAAATGTGAGGAAAACTTGTTTTTTTTAAGCCAAATTTTGAGGTTTGCTAAGAATTCTGGGTAACAGAACCTGGTGAGAGCCCCACAATTCACCCCATCTTGGATTCCCGTAGATCTCTAGTTTTTAAAAATGCACAGGTTTGGTAGGTTTCCATAGGTGCCGGCTGACCAAGACGCCAAAATCCACAGGAAGGCAGTTTGTAAAGAAACCTCTGTTGTCTTTGAGAAAATGTGATATATCCACTTTGTGTTTTGGGGCATTTCCTGTCATGGGCACTAGGCCTACCAACACAAGTGAGGAACCATTTTTATAGGGACACTTGGGGAACGCTCGGTGGAAGGAAATTTGTGGCTCCTCACAGATTCCACAACTCTCGGTCACTGAAATGTAAGGAAAAAGTGTTTTTTTATCCAAATTTTGAGGTTTGCTAAGAATTCTGGGTAACAGAACCTGGTGAGAGCCCCACAATTCACCCCATCTTGGATTCCCCTAGGTCTCTCGTTTTTAAAAATGTACAGGTTTGGTAGGTTTCCCTAGTTCCCGGCTGAGCTAGACGCCAAAATCCACAGGTAAGCACTTTGCAAAAAAAAACCTCTGTTTTCTTTGAGAAAATGTGATATGTCCACTTTGTGTTTTGGGGCATTTCCTGTCACGGGCACTAGGCCAACCCACACAAGTGAGGAACCATTTTTATCGGGACACTTGGGGGAGCGCTGGGTGGAAGGAAACTTGTGGCTCCTCTCAGATTCCAGAACTCTCTGTCACCGAAATGTGAGGAAAAAGTGTTTTTTCAGCCAACTTTTGAGGTTTCCAAAGGATTCTGGATAACAGAACCTAGTGACAGCCCCACAAGTCACCCCATCTAAGACTCCCCTAGGTCTCTAGTTTTAAAAAATGCACAGGTGTGGTAGGTTTCCCTAGGTGCCGGATGAGCTAGAGGCCAAAATCCAAAAGTAGGCACTTTGCAAAAACTACCTCTGTTTTCTTTGAGAAAATGTGATATGTCCACTTTGTGCTTTGGGGCATTTCCTGGTGCGGGCACTAGGCATACCCACACAGGTGAGGTACCATTTTTATCGGGACATGTGGGGGAACTCTTGGTGGAAGGAAATTTGTGGCGCTCCTCTCAGATTCCAGAACTCTCTGTCACCGAAATGTGAGGAAAACTTGTTTTATTTTAGCCAAATTTTGAGGTTTGCAAAGGATTCTGGGTAACAGAACCTGATGAGAGCCCCACAATTCACCACATCTTGGATTCCCGTAGGTCTCTAGTTTTTAAAAATGCACAGGTTTGGTAGGTTTCCATAGGTGCCGGCTGACCAAGACGCCAAAATCCACAGGAAGGCAGTTTGTAAAGAAACCTCTGTTGTCTTTGAGAAAATGTGATATATCCACTTTGGGTTTTGGGGCATTTCCTGTCATGGGCACTAGGCCTACCAACACAAGTGAGGAACCATTTTTATCGGGACACTTGGGGAACGCTCGGTGGAAGGAAATTTGTGGCTCCTCACAGATTCCACAACTCTCGGTCACCGAAATGTAAGGAAAAAGTGTTTTTTTGGCCAAATTTTGAGGTTTGCAAACGATTCTGGGTAACAGAACCTGGTGAGAGCCCCACAATTCACCCCATCTTGGATTCCCCTAGGTCTCTATTTTAACAAATGCACAGGTTTGGTAGGTTTCCCTAGGTGCCGGCTGAGCTAGAGGCCAAAATCCACAGGTAGGCACTTTGCAAAAACCACCTCTGTTTTCTTTGAGAAAATGTGATATGTCCACTTTGTGTTTTGGGACATTTCCTGTCGTGGGCACTAGGCCTACCAACACAAGTGAGGTACCATTTTTATCGGGACAGTTGGGTGAATGCTGGGTGGAAGGAAATTTGTGGCTTCTCTCAGATTCCAGAACTCTCTGTCATCGAAATGTGAGGAAAAGGTGTTTTTGTAGCCAGATTTTGAGGTTTGCAAAGGATTCTGGGTCAGAGAACCTGGTGAGAGCCCCACAAGTCACCCCATCTTAGATTCCCCTCGGTCTCTAGTTTTTAAAAATGCACAGGTTTGGTAGGTTTCCCTAAGTGCCAGCTGAGCTAGAGGCCAAAATCCACAGGTAGGCACTTTGCAAAAAAAAAACTGTTTTCTTTGAGAAAATGTGATATGTCCACTTTGTGTTTTGGGGCATTTCCTGTTGCGGGCACTAGGCCTACCCACACAAGTGAGGAACCATTTTTATCGGGACACTTGGGGGAACGCTGGGTGCAAGGAAATTTGTGGCTCCTCTCAGATTCCAGAACTCCCTGCCACCGAAATGTGAGGAAAAAGTGTTTTTTTTTTCCAAATTTTGTGGTTTGCAAAGGATTCTGGGTAACAGAACCTGGTGAGAGCCCCACAATTCACCCCATCTTGGATTCCCCTAGGTCTCTATTTTAACAAATTCACAGGTTTGGTAGGTTTCCCTAGGTGCCGGCTGAGCTAGAAGCCAAAATCCACAGATAGGCACTTTGCAAAAACCACCTCTGTTTTCTTTGAGAAAATGTGATTTGTCCACTTTGTGCTTTGGGGCATTTCCTGTCGCAGGCACTAGGCCTAACCACACAAGTGAGGTCCCATTTATATCGGGACGCGTGGGGGAACGCTTGGTGGAAGGACATTTTTGGCTCCTCTCAGATTCCAGAACTCTCTGTAACCAAAATGTGAGGAAAAAGTGTTTTTTTAGCATAATTTTGAGGTTTACAGAGGATTCTGGGAAACAGAACCTGGTGATAACCCCACAAGTCACCCCATCCTAGATTCCCCTTGGTCTCTAGTTTTTAAAAATGCACAGGTTTGGTATGTTTCCCTTGGTGCCGGCTGAGATAGAGGCCAAAATCCGCAGGTAGGCTCTTTGCGAAAAACACCTCTGTTTTCTTTGAGAAAATGTGATATGTCCACTTTGTGTTTTGGGGCATTTCCTGTCGTGGGCACTAGGCCTACCCACAGAAGGGAGGTACCATTTTTATCGGGACAGTTGGGAGCATGCTGGGTGGAAGGAACTGTGTGGCTCCTCTCAGATTCCAGAACTCTCTGTCACCGAAATGTGAGTAAAAAGTGGTTTTTTAGCCAAATTTTGAGGTTTGCAAGTGATTCTGGGTAACAGAACCTGGTGAGAGCCCCACAAGTCACCCTATCTTGGATTCCCCTAGGTCTCTAGTTTTCAAAAAAAGCACTGGTTTGGTACGTTTCTGTAGGTGCCGGCTGAGCAACAGGCCAAAATCCACAGGTAGGCACTTTGCAAAAAACACCTCTGTTTTCTTTGAGAAAATGTGATATGTCCACTTTGTGCTTTGGGGCATTTCCTGTCGCGGGCACTAGGCCTACCCACACAAGTAAGGAACCATTTTTATCAGGACACTTGGGGGAACGAAGGGTGCAAGGAAATTTGTGGCTCCTCTCAGATTCCAGAACTCCCTGCCACCGAAATGTGAGGAAAAAGTGGTTTTTTTAGCCAAATTTTGTGGTTTGCAAAGGATTCTGGGTAACAGAACCTGGTGAGAGCCCCACAATTCACTCCATCTTGGATTCCCCTAGGTCTCTATTTTAACAAGTGCACAGGTTTAGTAGGTTTCCCTAGGTGCCGGCTGAGCTAGAGGCCAAAATCCACAGATAGGCACTTTGCAAAAACCACCTCTGTTTTCTTTGAGAAAATGTGATTTGTCCACTTTGTGCTTTGGGGCATTTTCTGTCGCGGGCACTAGGCCTAACCACACAAGTGAGGTCCCATTTATATTGGGACACTTGGGGGAACTCTGGGTGCAAGGAAATTTGTGGCTCCTCTCAGATTCCAGAACTCCCTGCCACTGAAATGTGAGGAAAAAGTGTTTTTTTTAGCCACATTTTGTGGTTTGCAAAGGATTCTGGGTAACAGAACCTGGTGATAGCCCCACAAGTCACCCCATCCTGGATTCCCCTAGGTCTCTATTTTAAGAAATGCACAGGTTTGGTAGGTTTCCCTAGGTGCCGGCTGAGCTAGAGGCCAAAATCCACAGATAGGCACTTTGCAAAAACCACCTCTGTTTTCTTTGAGAAAATGTGATTTGTCCACTTTGTGCTTTGGGGCATTTTCTGTCGCGGGCACTAGGCCTAACCACACAAGTGAGGTCCCATTTATATTGTGACACTTGGGGGAACTCTGTGTGCAAGGAAATTTGTGGCTCCTCTCAGATTCCAGAACTGTCTGTCACCAAAATTTGAGGAAAAAGTGTTTTTTTAGCATAATTTTGAGGTTTGCAAAGGATTCTGGGAAACAGAACCTGGTGATAGCCCCACAAGTCACCCCATCCTGGATTCCCCTTGGTCCCTAGTTTTCAAAAATGCACAGGTTTGGTAGGTTTCCCTAGGTGCCAGCTGAGATAGAGGCCAAAATCCACAGGTAGGCCCTTTGCAAAAAACACCTCTGTTTTGTTTGAGAAAATGTGATATGTCCACTTTGTGTTTTGGGGCATTTCCTGTTGTGGGCACTAGGCCTACCAACACAAGTGAGGTACAATTTTTATCGGGACAGTTGGGTGAATGCTGGGTGGAAGGAAATTTGTGGCTTCTCTCAGGTTCCAGAACTCTCTGTCATCGAAATGTGAGGAAAATGTGTTTTTTTAGCCAAATTTTGAGGTTTGCAAAGGATTCTGGGTCAGAGAACCTGTTGAGAGCCCCACAAGTCACCCCATCTTAGATTCCCCTCGGTCACTCGTTTTTAAAAATGCACAGGTTTGGTAGGTTTCCCTAAGTGCCAGCTGAGCTAGAGGCCAAAATCCACAGATAGGCACTTTGCAAAAACCACCTCTGTTTTCTTTGAGAAAATGTGATATGTCCACTTTGTGCTTTGGGGCATTTCCTGTCGCGGGCACTAAGCCTACCCACACAAGTGAGGAACCATTTTTATCGGGACACTTGGGAAACGCTCGGTGGAAGGAAATTTTTGGCTCCTCAGAGATTCCACAACTCTCTGTCACCGAAATGTAAGGAAAAAGTGTTTTTTTAGCCAAATTTTGAGGTTTGCAATCGATTCTGGGTAACAGAACCTGGTGAGAGCCCCACAAGTCACCCCATCTTGGATTCCCCAAGGTCTCTATTTTAACAAATGCACAGGTTTGGTAGGTTTCCCTAGGTGCCGGCTGAGCTAGAGGCCAAAATCCACAGGTAGGCACTTTGCAAAAACCACCTCTGTTTTCTTTGAGAAAATGTGATATGTCCACTTTGTGTTTTGGGGCATTTCCTGTCGCGGGCACTATGCCTAACCACACAAGTGAGGTACCATTTATATCGGGACACGTGGGGGAACGCTTGGTGGAAGGAAATTTGTGGCTCCTCTCAGATTCCAGAACTCTCTGTCACCAAAATGTGAGGAAAAAGTGTTTTTTTAGCATAATTTTGAAGGTTACAGAGGATTCTGGGAAACAGAACCTGGTGATAACCGCACAAGTCACCCCATCCTAGATTCCCCTTGGTCTCTAGTTTTCAAAAATGCACAGGTTTGGTAGGTTTCCCTAGTTGCCGGCTGAGCTAGACGCCAAAATCCACAGTTAAGCACTTTGCAAAAAAAACCTCTGTTTTCTTTGAGAAAATGTGATATGTCTGTCCACTTTGTGTTTTGGGGCATTTCCTGTCACGGGCACTAGGCCAACCCATACAAGTGAGGAACCATTTTTATCAGGACACTTGGGGGAACGCTGGGTGGAAGGAAATTTGTGGCTCCTCTCAGATTCCAGAATCTCTGTCACCGAAATGTGAGGAAAAAGTGTTTTTTCAGCCGACTTTTGAGGTTTCCAAAGGATTCTGGATAACAGAACCTAGTGACAGCCCCACAAGTCACCCCATCTAAGACTCCCCTAGGTCTCTAGTTTTAAAAAATGCACAGGTTTGGTAGGTTTCCCTAGGTGCCGGATGAGCTAGAGGCCAAAATCCAAAGGTAGGCACTTTGCAAAAACTACCTCTGTTTTCTTTGAGAAAATGTGATATGTCCACTTTGTGCTTTCGGGCATTTCCTGTTGCGGGCACTAGGCATACCCAAACAGGTGAGGTACCATTCTTATCGGGACATGTGGGGGAACTCTTGGTGGAAGGAAATTTGTGGCGCTCCTCTCAGATTCCAGAACTCTCTGTCACCGAAATGTGAGGAAAACGTGTTTTTTTAGCCAAATTTTGAGGTTTGCAAAGGATTCTGGGTAACAAAACCTGGTGAGAGCCCCACAATTCACCCCATCTTGGATTCCCCTAGGTCTCTAGTTTTAACAAATATACAGGTTTGGTAGGTTTCCCTAGGTGCCGGCTGAGCTAGAGGCCAAAATCCACAGGTAGGCACTTTGCAAAAACCACCTCTGTTTTCTTTGAGAAAATGTGATATGTCCACTTTGTGTTTTGAGGCATTTCCTGTCACAGGCACTAGGCCTACCCACACAAGTGAGGAACCATTTTTATCGGGACACTTGGGGGAACGCTGGGTGGAAGGACATTTGTGGCTCCTCTCAGATTCCAGAACTCTCTGTCACCGAAATGTAAGGAAAAAGTGTTTTTTTAGCCAAAGTTTGAGGTTTACAAAGGATTCTGGGTAACAGAACCTGGTGAGAGCCCCACAAGTCACCCCATCTTGGATTCCCCTAGGTCTCTAGTTTTTAAAAATGCACAGGTTTGGTAGGTTTCCCTAGGTGCCGGCTGAGCTAGACGCCAAAATCCACAGGTAGGCACTTTATTAAAAAAACCTCTGTTGTCTTTGAGAAAATGTGATATGTCCAGTTTGTGTTTTGGGGCATTTCCTGTCACAGGCACTAGGCCTACCCGCAGAAGTGAGGAACCATTTTTATCGGGACACTTGGGGGAACGCTGGGTGGAAGGACATTTGTGTCTCTCAGATTCCAGAACTCTCTGTCACCGAAATGTAAGGAAAAAGTGTTTTTTTAGCCAAATTTTGAGGTTTGCAAAGGATTCTGGGTAACAGAACCTGGTGAGAGCCCCACAAGTCACCCCATCTTGGATTCCCCTAGGTCTCTAGTTTTAACAAATGTACAGGTTTGGTAGGTTTCCCTAGGTGCCGGCTGAGCTAGAGGCCAAAATCCACAGATAGGCACTTTGCAAAAACCAACTCTGTTTTCTTTGAGAAAATGTGATATGTCCACTTTGTGCTTTGGGGCATTTCCTGTCGCGGGCACTAGGCCTAACCACACAAGTGAGGTCCCATTTATATCGGGACACGTGGGGGAACGCTTGGTGGAAGGAAATTTTTGGCTCCTCTCAGATTCCAGAACTCTCTGTCACCAAAATGTGAGGAAAAAGTGTTTTTTTAGCTAAATTTTGAGGTTTGCAAAGGATTCTGGGTAACAGAACCTGATGAGAGCCCCACAATTAACCCCATCTTGGATTCCGGTAGGTCTCTAGTTTTTAAAAATGCACAGGTTTGGTAGGTTTCCCTAGGTGCCGGCTGAGCTAGACGCCAAAATCCACAAGTAGGCACTTTGCAAAAACTACCTCTGTTTTCTTTGAGAAAATGTGATATGTCCACTTTGTGCTTTGGGGCATTTCCTGGTGCGGGCACTAGGCATACCCACACAGGTGAGGTACCATTTTTATCGGGACATGTGGGGGAACTCTTGGTGGAAGGAAATTTGTGGCGCTCCTCTCAGATTCCAGAACTCTCTGTCACCGAAATGTGAGGAAAACTTGTTTTTTTTTAGCCAAATTTTGAGGTTTGCAAAGGATTCTGGATAACAGAACCTAGTGACAGCCCCACAAGTCACCCCATCTAAGACTCCCCTAGGTCTCTAGTTTTAAAAAATGCACAGGTGTGGTAGGTTTCCCTAGGTGCCGGATGAGCTAGAGGCCAAAATCCAAAAGTAGGCACTTTGCAAAAACTACCTCTGTTTTCTTTGAGAAAATGTGATATGTCCACTTTGTGCTTTGGGGCATTTCCTGGTGCGGGCACTAGGCATACCCACACAGGTGAGGTACCATTTTTATCGGGACATGTGGGGGAACTCTTGGTGGAAGGAAATTTGTGGCGCTCCTCTCAGATTCCAGAACTCTCTGTCACCGAAATGTGAGGAAAACTTGTTTTTTTTTAGCCAAATTTTGAGGTTTGCAAAGGATTCTGGGTAACAGAACCTGATGAGAGCCCCACAATTCCCCCCATCTTGGATTCCCGTAGGTCTCTAGTTTTTAAAAATGCACAGGTTTGGTAGGTTTCCATAGGTGCCGGCTGACCAAGACGCCAAAATCCACAGGAAGGCAGTTTGTAAAGAAACCTCTGTTGTCTTTGAGAAAATGTGATATATCCACTTTGTGTTTTGGGGCATTTCCTGTCATGGGCACTAGGCCTACCAACACAAGTGAGGAACCATTTTTATCGGGACAGTTGGGTGAATGCTGGGTGGAAGGAAATTTGTGGCTTCTCTCAGATTCCAGAACTCTCTGTCATCGAAATGTGAGGAAAAGGTGTTTTTGTAGCCAGATTTTGAGGTTTGCAAAGGATTCTGGGTCAGAGAACCTGGTGAGAGCCCCACAAGTCACCCCATCTTAGATTCCCCTCGGTCTCTAGTTTTTAAAAATGCACAGGTTTGGTAGGTTTCCCTAAGTGCCAGCTGAGCTAGAGGCCAAAATCCACAGGTAGGCACTTTGCAAAAAAAAAACTGTTTTCTTTGAGAAAATGTGATATGTCCACTTTGTGTTTTGGGGCATTTCCTGTCGTGGGCACTAGGCCTACCAACACAAGTGAGGTACCATTTTTATCGGGACAGTTGGGTGAATGCTGGGTGGAAGGAAATTTGTGGCTTCTCTCAGATTCCAGAACTCTCTGTCATCGAAATGTGAGGAAAAGGTGTTTTTGTAGCCAGATTTTGAGGTTTGCAAAGGATTCTGGGTCAGAGAACCTGGTGAGAGCCCCACAAGTCACCCCATCTTAGATTCCCCTCGGTCTCTAGTTTTTAAAAATGCACAGGTTTGGTAGGTTTCCCTAAGTGCCAGCTGAGCTAGAGGCCAAAATCCACAGGTAGGCACTTTGCAAAAAAAAAACTGTTTTCTTTGAGAAAATGTGATATGTCCACTTTGTGTTTTGGGGCATTTCCTGTTGCGGGCACTAGGCCTACCCACACAAGTGAGGAACCATTTTGATCGGGACACTTGGGGGAACGCTGGGTGCAAGGAAATTTGTGGCTCCTCTCAGATTCCAGAACTCCCTGCCACCGAAATGTGAGGAAAAAGTGTTTTTTTTAAGCCAAATGTTGTGGTTTGCAAAGGATTCTGGGTAACAGAACCTGGTGAGAGCCCCACAATTCACCCCATCTTGGATTCCCCTAGGTCTCTATTTTAACAAATTCACAGGTTTGGTAGGTTTCCCTAGGTGCCGGCTGAGCTAGAAGCCAAAATCCACAGATAGGCACTTTGCAAAAACCACCTCTGTTTTCTTTGAGAAAATGTGATTTGTCCACTTTGTGCTTTGGGGCATTTCCTGTCGCGGGCACTAGGCCTAACCACACAAGTGAGGTCCCATTTATATCGGGACGCGTGGGGGAACGCTTGGTGGAAGGACATTTTTGGCTCCTCTCAGATTCCAGAACTCTCTGTAACCAAAATGTGAGGAAAAAGTGTTTTTTTTTAGCATAATTTTGAGGTTTACAGAGGATTCTGGGAAACAGAACCTGGTGATAACCCCACAAGTCACCCCATCCTAGATTCCCCTTGGTCTCTAGTTTTTAAAAATGCACAGGTTTGGTATGTTTCCCTTGGTGCCGGCTGAGATAGAGGCCAAAATCCGCAGGTAGGCTCTTTGCGAAAAACACCTCTGTTTTCTTTGAGAAAATGTGATATGTCCACTTTGTGTTTTGGGGCATTTCCTGTCGTGGGCACTAGGCCTACCCACAGAAGGGAGGTACCATTTTTATCGGGACAGTTGGGAGCATGCTGGGTGGAAGGAACTGTGTGGCTCCTCTCAGATTCCAGAACTCTCTGTCACCGAAATGTGAGTAAAAAGTGTTTTTTTAGCCAAATTTTGAGGTTTCTCAAGTGATTCTGGGTAACAGAACCTGGTGAGAGCCCCACAAGTCACCCTATCTTGGATTCCCCTAGGTCTCTAGTTTTCAAAAAAGCACTGTTTTGGTACGTTTCTGTAGGTGCCGGCTGAGCAACAGGCCAAAATCCACAGGTAGGCACTTTGCAAAAAACACCTCTGTTTTCTTTGAGAAAATGTGATATGTCCACTTTGTGCTTTGGGGCATTTCCTGTCGCGGGCACTAGGCCTACCCACACAAGTAAGGAACCATTTTTATCAGGACACTTGGGGGAACGAAGGGTGCAAGGAAATTTGTGGCTCCTCTCAGATTCCAGAACTCCCTGCCACCGAAATGTGAGGAAAAAGTGTTTTTTTTAGCCAAATTTTGTGGTTTGCAAAGGATTCTGGGTAACAGAACCTGGTGAGAGCCCCACAATTCACCCCATCTTGGATTCCCCTAGGTCTCTATTTTAACAAGTGCACAGGTTTAGTAGGTTTCCCTTGGTGCCGGCTGAGCTAGAGGCCAAAATCCACAGATAGGCACTTTGCAAAAACCACCTCTGTTTTCTTTGAGAAAATGTGATTTGTCCACTTTGTGCTTTGGGGCATTTTCTGTCGCGGGCACTAGGCCTAACCACACAAGTGAGGTCCCATTTATATTGGGACACTTGGGGGAACTCTGGGTGCAAGGAAATTTGTGGCTCCTCTCAGATTCCAGAACTCCCTGCCACTGAAATGTGAGGAAAAAGTGTTTTTTTTAGCCACATTTTGTGGTTTGCAAAGGATTCTGGGTAACAGAACCTGGTGATAGCCCCACAAGTCACCCCATCCTGGATTCCCCTAGGTCTCTATTTTAAGAAATGCACAGGTTTGGTAGGTTTCCCTAGGTGCCGGCTGAGCTAGAGGCCAAAATCCACAGATAGGCACTTTGCAAAAACCACCTCTGTTTTCTTTGAGAAAATGTGATTTGTCCACTTTGTGCTTTGGGGCATTTTCTGTCGCGGGCACTAGGCCTAACCACACAAGTGAGGTCCCATTTATATTGTGACACTTGGGGGAACTCTGTGTGAAAGGAAATTTGTGGCTCCTCTCAGATTCCAGAACTGTCTGTCACCAAAATTTGAGGAAAAAGTGTTTTTTTAGCATAATTTTGAGGTTTGCAAAGGATTCTGGGAAACAGAACCTGGTGATAGCCCCACAAGTCACCCCATCCTGGATTCCCCTTGGTCCCTAGTTTTCAAAAATGCACAGGTTTGGTAGGTTTCCCTAGGTGCCAGCTGAGATAGAGGCCAAAATCCACAGGTAGGCCCTTTGCAAAAAACACCTCTGTTTTGTTTGAGAAAATGTGATATGTCCACTTTGTGTTTTGGGGCATTTCCTGTTGTGGGCACTAGGCCTACCAACACAAGTGAGGTACCATTTTTATCGGGACAGTTGGGTGAATGCTGGGTGGAAGGAAATTTGTGGCTTCTCTCAGGTTCCAGAACTCTCTGTCATCGAAATGTGAGGAAAATGTGTTTTTTTAGCCAAATTTTGAGGTTTGCAAAGGATTCTGGGTCAGAGAACCTGTTGAGAGCCCCACAAGTCACCCCATCTTAGATTCCCCTCGGTCACTCGTTTTTAAAAATGCACAGGTTTGGTAGGTTTCCCTAAGTGCCAGCTGAGCTAGAGGCCAAAATCCACAGATAGGCACTTTGCAAAAACCACCTCTGTTTTCTTTGAGAAAATGTGATATGTCCACTTTGTGCTTTGGGGCATTTCCTGTCGCGGGCACTAGGCCTACCCACACAAGTGAGGAACCATTTTTATCGGGACAGTTGGGAGCATGCTGGGTGGAAGGAACTGTGTGGCTCCTCTCAGATTCCAGAACTCTCTGTCACCGAAATGTGAGTAAAAAGTGGTTTTTTAGCCAAATTTTGAGGTTTGCAAGTGATTCTGGGTAACAGAACCTGGTGAGAGCCCCACAAGTCACCCTATCTTGGATTCCCCTAGGTCTCTAGTTTTCAAAAAAGCACTGGTTTGGTACGTTTCTGTAGGTGCCGGCTGAGCAACAGGCCAAAATCCACAAGTAGGCACTTTGCAAAAACTACCTCTGTTTTCTTTGAGAAAATGTGATATGTCCACTTTGTGCTTTGGGGCATTTCCTGGTGCGGGCACTAGGCATACCCACACAGGTTAGGTACCATTTTTATCGGGACATGTGGGGGAACTCTTGGTGGAAGGAAATTTGTGGCGCTCCTCTCAGATTCCAGAACTCTCTGTCACCGAAATGTGAGGAAAACTTGTTTTTTTAGCCACATTTTGAGGTTTGCAAAGGATTCTGGATAACAGAACCTAGTGACAGCCCCACAAGTCACCCCATCTAAGACTCCCCTAGGTCTCTAGTTTTAAAAAATGCACAGGTGTGGTAGGTTTCCCTAGGTGCCGGATGAGCTAGAGGCCAAAATCCAAAAGTAGGCACTTTGCAAAAACTACCTCTGTTTTCTTTGAGAAAATGTGATATGTCCACTTTGTGCTTTGGGGCATTTCCTGGTGCGGGCACTAGGCATACCCACACAGGTGAGGTACCATTTTTATCGGGACATGTGGGGGAACTCTTGGTGGAAGGAAATTTGTGGCGCTCCTCTCAGATTCCAGAACTCTCTGTCACCGAAATGTGAGGAAAACTTGTTTTTTTTTAGCCAAATTTTGAGGTTTGCAAAGGATTCTGGGTAACAGAACCTGATGAGAGCCCCACAATTCACCCCATCTTGGATTCCCGTAGGTCTCTAGTTTTTAAAAATGCACAGGTTTGGTAGGTTTCCATAGGTGCCGGCTGACCAAGACGCCAAAATCCACAGGAAGGCAGTTTGTAAAGAAACCTCTGTTGTCTTTGAGAAAATGTGATATATCCACTTTGTGTTTTGGGGCATTTCCTGTCATGGGCACTAGGCCTACCAACACAAGTGAGGAACCATTTTTATCGGGACACTTGGGGAACGCTCGGTGGAAGGAAATTTGTGGCTCCTCACAGATTCCACAACTCTCGGTCACCGAAATGTAAGGAAAAAGTGTTTTTTTGGCCAAATTTTGAGGTTTGCAAACGATTCTGGGTAACAGAACCTGGTGAGAGCCCCACAATTCACCCCATCTTGGATTCCCCTAGGTCTCTATTTTAACAAATGCACAGCTTTGGTAGGTTTCCCTAGGTGCCGGCTGAGCTAGAGGCCAAAATCCACAGGTAGGCACTTTGCAAAAACCACCTCTGTTTTCTTTGAGAAAATGTGATATGCCCACTTTGTGTTTTGGGGCATTTCCTGTCGTGGGCACTAGGCCTACCAACACAAGTGAGGTACCATTTTTATCGGGACAGTTGGGTGAATGCTGGGTGGAAGGAAATTTGTGGCTTCTCTCAGATTCCAGAACTCTCTGTCATCGAAATGTGAGGAAAAGGTGTTTTTGTAGCCAGATTTTGAGGTTTGCAAAGGATTCTGGGTCAGAGAACCTGGTGAGAGCCCCACAAGTCACCCCATCTTAGATTCCCCTCGGTCTCTAGTTTTTAAAAATGCACAGGTTTGGTAGGTTTCCCTAAGTGCCAGCTGAGCTAGAGGCCAAAATCCACAGGTAGGCACTTTGCAAAAAAAAAACTGTTTTCTTTGAGAAAATGTGATATGTCCACTTTGTGTTTTGGGGCATTTCCTGTCGTGGGCACTAGGCCTACCAACACAAGTGAGGTACCATTTTTATCGGGACAGTTGGGTGAATGCTGGGTGGAAGGAAATTTGTGGCTTCTCTCAGATTCCAGAACTCTTTGTCATCGAAATGTGAGGAAAAGGTGTTTTTGTAGCCAGATTTTGAGGTTTGCAAAGGATTCTGGGTCAGAGAACCTGGTGAGAGCCCCACAAGTCACCCCATCTTAGATTCCCCTCGGTCTCTAGTTTTTAAAAATGCACAGGTTTGGTAGGTTTCCCTAAGTGCCAGCTGAGCTAGAGGCCAAAATCCACAGGTAGGCACTTTGCAAAAAAAAAACTGTTTTCTTTGAGAAAATGTGATATGTCCACTTTGTGTTTTGGGGCATTTCCTGTTGCGGGCACTAGGCCTACCCACACAAGTGAGGAACCATTTTGATCGGGACACTTGGGGGAACGCTGGGTGCAAGGAAATTTGTGGCTCCTCTCAGATTCCAGAACTCCCTGCCACCGAAATGTGAGGAAAAAGTGTTTTTTTTAAGCCAAATGTTGTGGTTTGCAAAGGATTCTGGGTAACAGAACCTGGTGAGAGCCCCACAATTCACCCCATCTTGGATTCCCCTAGGTCTCTATTTTAACAAATTCACAGGTTTGGTAGGTTTCCCTAGGTGCCGGCTGAGCTAGAAGCCAAAATCCACAGATAGGCACTTTGCAAAAACCACCTCTGTTTTCTTTGAGAAAATGTGATTTGTCCACTTTGTGCTTTGGGGCATTTCCTGTCGCGGGCACTAGGCCTAACCACACAAGTGAGGTCCCATTTATATCGGGACGCGTGGGGGAACGCTTGGTGGAAGGACATTTTTGGCTCCTCTCAGATTCCAGAACTCTCTGTAACCAAAATGTGAGGAAAAAGTGTTTTTTTTAGCATAATTTTGAGGTTTACAGAGGATTCTGGGAAACAGAACCTGGTGATAACCCCACAAGTCACCCCATCCTAGATTCCCCTTGGTCTCTAGTTTTTAAAAATGCACAGGTTTGGTATATTTCCCTTGGTGCCGGCTGAGATAGAGGCCAAAATCCGCAGGTAGGCTCTTTGCGAAAAACACCTCTGTTTTCTTTGAGAAAATGTGATATGTCCACTTTGTGTTTTGGGGCATTTCCTGTCGTGGGCACTAGGCCTACCCACAGAAGGGAGGTACCATTTTTATCGGGACAGTTGGGAGCATGCTGGGTGGAAGGAACTGTGTGGCTCCTCTCAGATTCCAGAACTCTCTGTCACCGAAATGTGAGTAAAAAGTGGTTTTTTAGCCAAATTTTGAGGTTTGCAAGTGATTCTGGGTAACAGAACCTGGTGAGAGCCCCACAAGTCACCCTATCTTGGATTCCCCTAGGTCTCTAGTTTTCAAAAAAGCACTGGTTTGGTACGTTTCTGTAGGTGCCGGCTGAGCAACAGGCCAAAATCCACAGGTAGGCACTTTGCAAAAAACACCTCTGTTTTCTTTGTGAAAATGTGATATGTCCACTTTGTGCTTTGGGGCATTTCCTGTCGCGGGCACTAGGCCTACCCACACAAGTAAGGAACCATTTTTATCAGGACACTTGGGGGAACGAAGGGTGCAAGGAAATTTGTGGCTCCTCTCAGATTCCAGAACTCCCTGCCACCGAAATGTGAGGAAAAAGTGTTTTTTTTAGCCAAATTTTGTGGTTTGCAAAGGATTCTGGGTAACAGAACCTGGTGAGAGCCCCACAATTCACCCCATCTTGGATTCCCCTAGGTCTCTATTTTAACAAGTGCACAGGTTTAGTAGGTTTCCCTAGGTGCCGGCTGAGCTAGAGGCCAAAATCCACAGATAGGCACTTTGCAAAAACCACCTCTGTTTTCTTTGAGAAAATGTGATTTGTCCACTTTGTGCTTTGGGGCATTTTCTGTCGCGGGCACTAGGCCTAACCACACAAGTGAGGTCCCATTTATATTGGGACACTTGGGGGAACTCTGGGTGCAAGGAAATTTGTGGCTCCTCTCAGATTCCAGAACTCCCTGCCACTGAAATGTGAGGAAAAAGTGTTTTTTTTAGCCACATTTTGTGGTTTGCAAAGGATTCTGGGTAACAGAACCTGGTGATAGCCCCACAAGTCACCCCATCCTGGATTCCCCTAGGTCTCTATTTTAAGAAATGCACAGGTTTGGTAGGTTTCCCTAGGTGCCGGCTGAGCTAGAGGCCAAAATCCACAGATAGGCACTTTGCAAAAACCACCTCTGTTTTCTTTGAGAAAATGTGATTTGTCCACTTTGTGCTTTGGGGCATTTTCTGTCGCGGGCACTAGGCCTAACCACACAAGTGAGGTCCCATTTATATTGTGACACTTGGGGGAACTCTGTGTGAAAGGAAATTTGTGGCTCCTCTCAGATTCCAGAACTCCCTGCCACCGAAATGTGAGGAAAAAGTGTTTTTTTTAAGCCAAATTTTGTGGTTTGCAAAGGATTCTGGGTAACAGAACCTGGTGAGAGCCCCACAATTCACCCCATCTTGGATTCCCCTAGGTCTCTATTTTAACAAATTCACAGGTTTGGTAGGTTTCCCTAGGTGCCGGCTGAGCTAGAAGCCAAAATCCACAGATAGGCACTTTGCAAAAACCACCTCTGTTTTCTTTGAGAAAATGTGATTTGTCCACTTTGTGCTTTGGGGCATTTCCTGTCGCGGGCACTAGGCCTAACCACACAAGTGAGGTCCCATTTATATCGGGACGCGTGGGGGAACGCTTGGTGGAAGGACATTTTTGGCTCCTCTCAGATTCCAGAACTCTCTGTAACCAAAATGTGAGGAAAAAGTGTTTTTTTTAGCATAATTTTGAGGTTTACAAAGGATTCTGGGAAACAGAACCTGGTGATAACCCCACAAGTCACCCCATCCTAGATTCCCCTTGGTCTCTAGTTTTTAAAAATGCACAGGTTTGGTATGTTTCCCTTGGTGCCGGCTGAGATAGAGGCCAAAATCCGCAGGTAGGCTCTTTGCGAAAAACACCTCTGTTTTCTTTGAGAAAATGTGATATGTCCACTTTGTGTTTTGGGGCATTTCCTGTCGTGGGCACTAGGCCTACCCACAGAAGGGAGGTACCATTTTTATCGGGACAGTTGGGAGCATGCTGGGTGGAAGGAACTGTGTGGCTCCTCTCAGATTCCAGAACTCTCTGTCACCGAAATGTGAGTAAAAAGTGTTTTTTTAGCCAAATTTTGAGGTTTGCAAGTGATTCTGGGTAACAGAACCTGGTGAGAGCCCCACAAGTCACCCTATCTTGGATTCCCCTAGGTCTCTAGTTTTCAAAAAAGCACTGGTTTGGTACGTTTCTGTAGGTGCCGGCTGAGCAACAGGCCAAAATCCACAGGTAGGCACTTTGCAAAAAACACCTCTGTTTTCTTTGAGAAAATGTGATATGTCCACTTTGTGCTTTGGGGCATTTCCTGTCGCGGGCACTAGGCCTACCCACACAAGTAAGGAACCATTTTTATCAGGACACTTGGGGGAACGAAGGGTGCAAGGAAATGTGTGGCTCCTCTCAGATTCCAGAACTCCCTGCCACCGAAATGTGAGGAAAAAGTGTTTTTTTTAGCCAAATTTTGTGGTTTGCAAAGGATTCTGGGTAACAGAACCTGGTGAGAGCCCCACAATTCACCCCATCTTGGATTCCCCTAGGTCTCTATTTTAACAAGTGCACAGGTTTAGTAGGTTTCCCTAGGTGCCGGCTGAGCTAGAGGCCAAAATCCACAGATAGGCACTTTGCAAAAACCACCTCTGTTTTCTTTGAGAAAATGTGATTTGTCCACTTTGTGCTTTGGGGCATTTTCTGTCGCGGGCACTAGGCCTAACCACACAAGTGAGGTCCCATTTATATTGGGACACTTGGGGGAACTCTGGGTGCAAGGAAATTTGTGGCTCCTCTCAGATTCCAGAACTCCCTGCCACTGAAATGTGAGGAAAAAGTGTTTTTTTTAGCCACATTTTGTGGTTTGCAAAGGATTCTGGGTAACAGAACCTGGTGATAGCCCCACAAGTCACCCCATCCTGGATTCCCCTAGGTCTCTATTTTAAGAAATGCACAGGTTTGGTAGGTTTCCCTAGGTGCCGGCTGAGCTAGAGGCCAAAATCCACAGATAGGCACTTTGCAAAAACCACCTCTGTTTTCTTTGAGAAAATGTGATTTGTCAACTTTGTGCTTTGGGGCATTTTCTGTCGCGGGCACTAGGCCTAACCACACAAGTGAGGTCCCATTTATATTGTGACACTTGGGGGAACTCTGTGTGAAAGGAAATTTGTGGCTCCTCTCAGATTCCAGAACTCCCTGCCACCGAAATGTGAGGAAAAAGTGTTTTTTTTAAGCCAAATTTTGTGGTTTGCAAAGGATTCTGGGTAACAGAACCTGGTGAGAGCCCCACAATTCACCCCATCTTGGATTCCCCTAGGTCTCTATTTTAACAAATTCACAGGTTTGGTAGGTTTCCCTAGGTGCCGGCTGAGCTAGAAGCCAAAATCCACAGATAGGCACTTTGCAAAAACCACCTCTGTTTTCTTTGAGAAAATGTGATTTGTCCACTTTGTGCTTTGGGGCATTTCCTGTCGCGGGCACTAGGCCTAACCACACAAGTGAGGTCCCATTTATATCGGGACGCGTGGGGGAACGCTTGGTGGAAGGACATTTTTGGCTCCTCTCAGATTCCAGAACTCTCTGTAACCAAAATGTGAGGAAAAAGTGTTTTTTTTAGCATAATTTTGAGGTTTACAGAGGATTCTGGGAAACAGAACCTGGTGATAACCCCACAAGTCACCCCATCCTAGATTCCCCTTGGTCTCTAGTTTTTAAAAATGCACAGGTTTGGTATGTTTCCCTTGGTGCCGGCTGAGATAGAGGCCAAAATCCGCAGGTAGGCTCTTTGCGAAAAACACCTCTGTTTTCTTTGAGAAAATGTGATATGTCCACTTTGTGTTTTGGGGCATTTCCTGTCGTGGGCACTAGGCCTACCCACAGAAGGGAGGTACCATTTTTATCGGGACAGTTGGGAGCATGCTGGGTGGAAGGAACTGTGTGGCTCCTCTCAGATTCCAGAACTCTCTGTCACCGAAATGTGAGTAAAAAGTGGTTTTTTAGCCAAATTTTGAGGTTTGCAAGTGATTCTGGGTAACAGAACCTGGTGAGAGCCCCACAAGTCACCCTATCTTGGATTCCCCTAGGTCTCTAGTTTTCAAAAAAGCACTGGTTTGGTACGTTTCTGTAGGTGCCGGCTGAGCAACAGGCCAAAATCCACAGGTAGGCACTTTGCAAAAAACACCTCTGTTTTCTTTGAGAAAATGTGATATGTCCACTTTGTGCTTTGGGGCATTTCCTGTCGCGGGCACTAGGCCTACCCACACAAGTAAGGAACCATTTTTATCAGGACACTTGGGGGAACGAAGGGTGCAAGGAAATTTGTGGCTCCTCTCAGATTCCAGAACTCCCTGCCACCGAAATGTGAGGAAAAAGTGGTTTTTTTAGCCAAATTTTGTGGTTTGCAAAGGATTCTGGGTAACAGAACCTGGTGAGAGCCCCACAATTCACCCCATCTTGGATTCCCCTAGGTCTCTATTTTAACAAGTGCACAGGTTTAGTAGGTTTCCCTAGGTGCCGGCTGAGCTAGAGGCCAAAATCCACAGATAGGCACTTTGCAAAAACCACCTCTGTTTTCTTTGAGAAAATGTGATTTGTCCACTTTGTGCTTTGGGGCATTTTCTGTCGCGGGCACTAGGCCTAACCACACAAGTGAGGTCCCATTTATATTGGGACACTTGGGGGAACTCTGTGTGAAAGGAAATTTGTGGCTCCTCTCAGATTCCAGAACTGTCTGTCACCAAAATTTGAGGAAAAAGTGTTTTTTTAGCATAATTTTGAGGTTTGCAAAGGATTCTGGGAAACAGAACCTGGTGATAGCCCCACAAGTCACCCCATCCTGGATTCCCCTTGGTCCCTAGTTTTCAAAAATGCACAGCTTTGGTAGGTTTCCCTAGGTGCCGGCTGAGATAGAGGCCAAAATCCACAGGTAGGCACTTTGCAAAAACCACCTCTGTTTTGTTTGAGAAAATGTGATATGTCCACTTTGTGTTTTGGGGCATTTCCTGTTGTGGGCACTAGGCCTACCAACACAAGTGAGGTACCATTTTTATCGGGACAGTTGGGTGAATGCTGGGTGGAAGGAAATTTGTGGCTTCTCTCAGGTTCCAGAACTCTCTGTCATCGAAATGTGAGGAAAATGTGTTTTTTTAGCCAAATTTTGAGGATTGCAAAGGATTCTGGGTCAGAGAACCTGTTGAGAGCCCCACAAGTCACCCCATCTTAGATTCCCCTCGGTCACTCGTTTTTAAAAATGCACAGGTTTGGTAGGTTTCCCTAAGTGCCAGCTGAGCTAGAGGCCAAAATCCACAGATAGGCACTTTGCAAAAACCTCCCCTGTTTTCTTTGAGAAAATGTGATATGTCCACTTTGTGCTTTGGGGCATTTCCTGTCGCGGGCACTAGGCCTACCCACACAAGTGAGGAACCATTTTTATCGGGACAGTTGGGAGCATGCTGGGTGGAAGGAACTGTGTGGCTCCTCTCAGATTCCAGAACTCTCTGTCACCGAAATGTGAGTAAAAAGTGTTTTTTTAGCCAAATTTTGAGGTTTGCAAGTGATTCTGGGTAACAGAACCTGGTGAGAGCCCCACAAGTCACCCTATCTTGGATTCCCCTAGGTCTCTATTTTAAGAAATGCACAGGTTTGGTAGGTTTCCCTAGGTGCCGGCTGAGCTAGAGGCCAAAATCCACAGATAGGCACTTTGCAAAAACCACCTCTGTTTTCTTTGAGAAAATGTGATTTGTCCACTTTGTGCTTTGGGGCATTTTCTGTCGCGGGCACTAGGCCTAACCACACAAGTGAGGTCCCATTTTTATTGGGACACTTGGGGGAACTCTGTGTGCAAGGAAATTTGTGGCTCCTCTCAGATTCCAGAACTGTCTGTCACCAAAATTTGAGGAAAAAGTGTTTTTTTAGCATAATTTTGAGGTTTGCAAAGGATTCTGGGAAACAGAACCTGGTGATAGCCCCACAAGTCACCCCATCCTGGATTCCCCTTGGTCCCTAGTTTTCAAAAATGCACAGGTTTGGTAGGTTTCCCTAGGTGCCAGCTGAGATAGAGGCCAAAATCCACAGGTAGGCCCTTTGCAAAAAACACCTCTGTTTTGTTTGAGAAAATGTGATATGTCCACTTTGTGTTTTGGGGCATTTCCTGTTGTGGGCACTAGGCCTACCAACACAAGTGAGGTACCATTTTTATCGGGACAGTTGGGTGAATGCTGGGTGGAAGGAAATTTGTGGCTTCTCTCAGGTTCCAGAACTCTCTGTCATCGAAATGTGAGGAAAATGTGTTTTTTTAGCCAAATTTTGAGGATTGCAAAGGATTCTGGGTCAGAGAACCTGTTGAGAGCCCCACAAGTCACCCCATCTTAGATTCCCCTCGGTCACTCGTTTTTAAAAATGCACAGGTTTGGTAGGTTTCCCTAAGTGCCAGCTGAGCTAGAGGCCAAAATCCACAGATAGGCACTTTGCAAAAACCACCTCTGTTTTCTTTGAGAAAATGTGATATGTCCACTTTGTGCTTTGGGGCATTTCCTGTCGCGGGCACTAGGCCTACCCACACAAGTGAGGAACCATTTTTATCGGGACAGTTGGGAGCATGCTGGGTGGAAGGAACTGTGTGGCTCCTCTCAGATTCCAGAACTCTCTGTCACCGAAATGTGAGTAAAAAGTGGTTTTTTAGCCAAATTTTGAGGTTTGCAAGTGATTCTGGGTAACAGAACCTGGTGAGAGCCCCACAAGTCACCCTATCTTGGATTCCCCTAGGTCTCTAGTTTTCAAAAAAGCACTGGTTTGTTACGTTTCTGTAGGTGCCGGCTGAGCAACAGGCCAAAATCCACAAGTAGGCACTTTGCAAAAACTACCTCTGTTTTCTTTGAGAAAATGTGATATGTCCACTTTGTGCTTTGGGGCATTTCCTGGTGCGGGCACTAGGCATACCCACACAGGTTAGGTACCATTTTTATCGGGACATGTGGGGGAACTCTTGGTGGAAGGAAATTTGTGGCGCTCCTCTCAGATTCCAGAACTCTCTGTCACCGAAATGTGAGGAAAACTTGTTTTTTTTAGCCAAATTTTGAGGTTTGCAAAGGATTCTGGATAACAGAACCTAGTGACAGCCCCACAAGTCACCCCATCTAAGACTCCCCTAGGTCTCTAGTTTTAAAAAATGCACAGGTGTGGTAGGTTTCCCTAGGTGCCGGATGAGCTAGAGGCCAAAATCCAAAAGTAGGCACTTTGCAAAAACTACCTCTGTTTTCTTTGAGAAAATGTGATATGTCCACTTTGTGCTTTGGGGCATTTCCTGGTGCGGGCACTAGGCATACCCACACAGGTGAGGTACCATTTTTATCGGGACATGTGGGGGAACTCTTGGTGGAAGGAAATTTGTGGCGCTCCTCTCAGATTCCAGAACTCTCTGTCACCGAAATGTGAGGAAAACTTGTTTTATTTTAGCCAAATTTTGAGGTTTGCAAAGGATTCTGGGTAACAGAACCTGATGAGAGCCCCACAATTCACCCCATCTTGGATTCCCGTAGGTCTCTAGTTTTTAAAAATGCACAGGTTTGGTAGGTTTCCATAGGTGCCGGCTGACCAAGACGCCAAAATCCACAGGAAGGCAGTTTGTAAAGAAACCTCTGTTGTCTTTGAGAAAATGTGATATATCCACTTTGTGTTTTGGGGCATTTCCTGTCATGGGCACTAGGCCTACCAACACAAGTGAGGAACCATTTTTATCGGGACACTTGGGGAACGCTCGGTGGAAGGAAATTTGTGGCTCCTCACAGATTCCACAACTCTCGGTCACCGAAATGTAAGGAAAAAGTGTTTTTTTGGCCAAATTTTGAGGTTTGCAAACGATTCTGGGTAACAGAACCTGGTGAGAGCCCCACAATTCACCCCATCTTGGATTCCCCTAGGTCTCTATTTTAACAAATGCACAGCTTTGGTAGGTTTCCCTAGGTGCCGGCTGAGCTAGAGGCCAAAATCCACAGGTAGGCACTTTGCAAAAACCACCTCTGTTTTCTTTGAGAAAATGTGATATGTCCACTTTGTGTTTTGGGGCATTTCCTGTCGTGGGCACTAGGCCTACCAACACAAGTGAGGTACCATTTTTATCGGGACAGTTGGGTGAATGCTGGGTGGAAGGAAATTTGTGGCTTCTCTCAGATTCCAGAACTCTCTGTCATCGAAATGTGAGGAAAAGGTGTTTTTGTAGCCAGATTTTGAGGTTTGCAAAGGATTCTGGGTCAGAGAACCTGGTGAGAGCCCCACAAGTCACCCCATCTTAGATTCCCCTCGGTCTCTAGTTTTTAAAAATGCACAGGTTTGGTAGGTTTCCCTAAGTGCCAGCTGAGCTAGAGGCCAAAATCCACAGGTAGGCACTTTGCAAAAAAAAAACTGTTTTCTTTGAGAAAATGTGAGGAAAAAGTGTTTTTTTTAAGCCATATTTTGTGGTTTGCAAAGGATTCTGGGTAACAGAACCTGGTGAGAGCCCCACAATTCACCCCATCTTGGATTCCCCTAGGTCTCTATTTTAACAAATTCACAGGTTTGGTAGGTTTCCCTAGGTGCCGGCTGAGCTAGAAGCCAAAATCCACAGATAGGCACTTTGCAAAAACCACCTCTGTTTTCTTTGAGAAAATGTGATTTGTCCACTTTGTGCTTTGGGGCATTTCCTGTCGCGGGCACTAGGCCTAACCACACAAGTGAGGTCCCATTTATATCGGGACGCGTGGGAGCATGCTGGGTGGAAGGAACTGTGTGGCTCCTCTCAGATTCCAGAACTCTCTGTCACCGAAATGTGAGTAAAAAGTGGTTTTTTAGCCAAATTTTGAGGTTTACAGAGGATTCTGGGAAACAGAACCTGGTGATAACCCCACAAGTCACCCCATCCTAGATTCCCCTTGGTCTCTAGTTTTTAAAAATGCACAGGTTTGGTATGTTTCCCTTGGTGCCGGCTGAGATAGAGGCCAAAATCCGCAGGTAGGCTCTTTGCGAAAAACACCTCTGTTTTCTTTGAGAAAATGTGATATGTCCACTTTGTGTTTTGGGGCATTTCCTGTCGCGGGCACTAGGCCTACCCACACAAGTGAGGAACCATTTTTATCGGGACAGTTGGGAGCATGCTGGGTGGAAGGAACTGTGTGGCTCCTCTCAGATTCCAGAACTCTCTGTCACCGAAATGTGAGGAAAACTTGTTTTTTTTAGCCAAATTTTGAGGTTTGCAAAGGATTCTGGATAACAGAACCTAGTGACAGCCCCACAAGTCACCCCATCTAAGACTCCCCTAGGTCTCTAGTTTTAAAAAATGCACAGGTGTGGTAGGTTTCCCTAGGTGCCGGATGAGCTAGAGGCCAAAATCCAAAAGTAGGCACTTTGCAAAAACTACCTCTGTTTTCTTTGAGAAAATGTGATATGTCCACTTTGTGCTTTGGGGCATTTCCTGGTGCGGGCACTAGGCATACCAACACAGGTGAGGTACCATTTTTATCGGGACATGTGGGGGAACTCTTGGTGGAAGGAAATTTGTGGCGCTCCTCTCAGATTCCAGAACTCTCTGTCACCGAAATGTGAGGAAAACTTGTTTTTTTTTAGCCAAATTTTGAGGTTTGCAAAGGATTCTGGGTAACAGAACCTGATGAGAGCCCCACAATTCACCCCATCTTGGATTCCCGTAGGTCTCTAGTTTTTAAAAATGCACAGGTTTGGTAGGTTTCCATAGGTGCCGGCTGACCAAGACGCCAAAATCCACAGGAAGGCAGTTTGTAAAGAAACCTCTGTTGTCTTTGAGAAAATGTGATATATCCACTTTGTGTTTTGGGGCATTTCCTGTCATGGGCACTAGGCCTACCAACACAAGTGAGGAACCATTTTTATCGGGACACTTGGGGAACGCTCGGTGGAAGGAAATTTGTGGCTCCTCACAGATTCCACAACTCTCGGTCACCGAAATGTAAGGAAAAAGTGTTTTTTTGGCCAAATTTTGAGGTTTGCAAACGATTCTGGGTAACAGAACCTGGTGAGAGCCCCACAATTCACCCCATCTTGGATTCCCCTAGGTCTCTATTTTAACAAATGCACAGCTTTGGTAGGTTTTCCTAGGTGCCGGCTGAGCTAGAGGCCAAAATCCACAGGTAGGCACTTTGCAAAAACCACCTCTGTTTTCTTTGAGAAAATGTGATATGTCCACTTTGTGTTTTGGGGCATTTCCTGTCGTGGGCACTAGGCCTACCAACACAAGTGAGGTACCATTTTTATCGGGACAGTTGGGTGAATGCTGGGTGGAAGGAAATTTGTGGCTTCTCTCAGATTCCAGAACTCTCTGTCATCGAAATGTGAGGAAAAGGTGTTTTTGTAGCCAGATTTTGAGGTTTGCAAAGGATTCTGGGTCAGAGAACCTGGTGAGAGCCCCACAAGTCACCCCATCTTAGATTCCCCTCGGTCTCTAGTTTTTAAAATGCACAGGTTTGGTAGGTTTCCCTAAGTGCCAGCTGAGCTAGAGGCCAAAATCCACAGGTAGGCACTTTGCAAAAAAAAAACTGTTTTCTTTGAGAAAATGTGATATGTCCACTTTGTGTTTTGGGGCATTTCCTGTCGTGGGCACTAGGCCTACCAACACAAGTGAGGTACCATTTTTATCGGGGACAGTTGGGTGAATGCTGGGTGGAAGGAAATTTGTGGCTTCTCTCAGATTCCAGAACTCTCTGTCATCGAAATGTGAGGAAAAGGTGTTTTTGTAGCCAGATTTTGAGGTTTGCAAAGGATTCTGGGTCAGAGAACCTGGTGAGAGCCCCACAAGTCACCCCATCTTAGATTCCCCTCGGTCTCTAGTTTTTAAAAATGCACAGGTTTGGTAGGTTTCCCTAAGTGCCAGCTGAGCTAGAGGCCAAAATCCACAGGTAGGCACTTTGCAAAAAAAAAAACTGTTTTCTTTGAGAAAATGTGATATGTCCACTTTGTGTTTTGGGGCATTTCCTGTTGCGGGCACTAGGCCTACCCACACAAGTGAGGAACCATTTTTATCGGGACACTTGGGGGAACGCTGGGTGCAAGGAAATTTGTGGCTCCTCTCAGATTCCAGAACTCCCTGCCACCGAAATGTGAGGAAAAAGTGTTTTTTTTAAGCCAAATTTTGTGGTTTGCAAAGGATTCTGGGTAACTGAACCTGGTGAGAGCCCCACAATTCACCCCATCTTGGATTCCCCTAGGTCTCTATTTTAACAAATTCACAGGTTTGGTAGGGTTCCCTAGGTGCCGGCTGAGCTAGAAGCCAAAATCCACAGATAGGCACTTTGCAAAAACCACCTCTGTTTTCTTTGAGAAAATGTGATTTGTCCACTTTGTGCTTTGGGGCATTTCCTGTCGCGGGCACTAGGCCTAACCACACAAGTGAGGTCCCATTTATATCGGGACGCGTGGGGGAACGCTTGGTGGAAGGACATTTTTGGCTCCTCTCAGATTCCAGAACTCTCTGTAACCAAAATGTGAGGAAAAAGTGTTTTTTTTAGCATAATTTTGAGGTTTACAGAGGATTCTGGGAAACAGAACCTGGTGATAACCCCACAAGTCACCCCATCCTAGATTCCCCTTGGTCTCTAGTTTTTAAAAATGCACAGGTTTGGTATGTTTCCTTTGGTGCCGGCTGAGATAGAGGCCAAAATCCGCAGGTAGGCCCTTTGCAAAAAACACCTCTGTTTTGTTTGAGAAAATGTGATATGTCCACTTTGTGCTTTGGGGCATTTCCTGGTGCGGGCACTAGGCATACCCACACAAGTTAGGTACCATTTTTATCGGGACATGTGGGGGAACTCTTGGTGGAAGGAAATTTGTGGCGCTCCTCTCAGATTCCAGAACTCTCTGTCACCGAAATGTGAGGAAAACTTGTTTTTTTTAGCCAAATTTTGAGGTTTGCAAAGGATTCTGGGATAACAGAACCTAGTGACAGCCCCACAAGTCACCCCATCTAAGACTCCCCTAGGTCTCTAGTTTTAACAAATGCACAGCTTTGGTAGGTTTCCCTAGGTGCCGGCTGAGCTAGAGGCCAAAATCCACAGGTAGGCACTTTGCAAAAACCACCTCTGTTTTCTTTGAGAAAATGTGATATGTCCACTTTGTGTTTTGGGGCATTTCCTGTCGTGGGCACTAGGCCTACCAACACAAGTGAGGTACCATTTTTATCGGGACAGTTGGGTGAATGCTGGGTGGAAGGAAATTTGTGGCTTCTCTCAGATTCCAGAACTCTCTGTCATCGAAATGTGAGGAAAAGGTGTTTTTGTAGCCAGATTTTGAGGTTTGCAAAGGATTCTGGGTCAGAGAACCTGGTGAGAGCCCCACAAGTCACCCCATCTTAGATTCCCCTCGGTCTCTAGTTTTTAAAAATGCACAGGTTTGGTAGGTTTCCCTAAGTGCCAGCTGAGCTAGAGGCCAAAATCCACAGGTAGGCACTTTGCAAAAAAAAAACTGTTTTCTTTGAGAAAATGTGATATGTCCACTTTGTGTTTTGGGGCATTTCCTGTCATGGGCACTAGGCCTACCAACACAAGTGAGGTACCATTTTTATCGGGACAGTTGGGTGAATGCTGGGTGGAAGGAAATTTGTGGCTTCTCTCAGATTCCAGAACTCTCTGTCATCGAAATGTGAGGAAAAGGTGTTTTTGTAGCCAGATTTTGAGGTTTGCAAAGGATTCTGGGTCAGAGAACCTGGTGAGAGCCCCACAAGTCACCCCATCTTAGATTCCCCTCGGTCTCTAGTTTTTAAAAATGCACAGGTTTGGTAGGTTTCCCTAAGTGCCAGCTGAGCTAGAGGCCAAAATCCACAGGTAGGCACTTTGCAAAAAAAAAAACTGTTTTCTTTGAGAAAATGTGATATGTCCACTTTGTGTTTTGGGGCATTTCCTGTTGCGGGCACTAGGCCTACCCACACAAGTGAGGAACCATTTTTATCGGGACACTTGGGGGAACGCTGGGTGCAAGGAAATTTGTGGCTCCTCTCAGATTCCAGAACTCCCTGCCACCGAAATGTGAGGAAAAAGTGTTTTTTTTAAGCCAAATTTTGTGGTTTGCAAAGGATTCTGGGTAACAGAACCTGGTGAGAGCCCCACAATTCACCCCATCTTGGATTCCCCTAGGTCTCTATTTTAACAAATTCACAGGTTTGGTAGGTTTCCCTAGGTGCCGGCTGAGCTAGAAGCCAAAATCCACAGATAGGCACTTTGCAAAAACCACCTCTGTTTTCTTTGAGAAAATGTGATTTGTCCACTTTGTGCTTTGGGGCATTTCCTGTCGCGGGCACTAGGCCTAACCACACAAGTGAGGTCCCATTTATATCGGGACGCGTGGGGGAACGCTTGGTGGAAGGACATTTTTGGCTCCTCTCAGATTCCAGAACTCTCTGTAACCAAAATGTGAGGAAAAAGTGTTTTTTTTAGCATAATTTTGAGGTTTACAGAGGATTCTGGGAAACAGAACCTGGTGATAACCCCACAAGTCACCCCATCCTAGATTCCCCTTGGTCTCTAGTTTTTAAAAATGCACAGGTTTGGTATGTTTCCCTTGGTGCCGGCTGAGATAGAGGCCAAAATCCGCAGGTAGGCTCTTTGCGAAAAACACCTCTGTTTTCTTTGAGAAAATGTGATATGTCCACTTTGTGTTTTGGGGCATTTCCTGTCGTGGGCACTAGGCCTACCCACAGAAGGGAGGTACCATTTTTATCGGGACAGTTGGGAGCATGCTGGGTGGAAGGAACTGTGTGGCTCCTCTCAGATTCCAGAACTCTCTGTCACCGAAATGTGAGTAAAAAGTGGTTTTTTAGCCAAATTTTGAGGTTTGCAAGTGATTCTGGGTAACAGAACCTGGTGAGAGCCCCACAAGTCACCCTATCTTGGATTCCCCTAGGTCTCTAGTTTTCAAAAAGCACTGGTTTGGTACGTTTCTGTAGGTGCCGGCTGAGCAACAGGCCAAAATCCACAGGTAGGCACTTTGCAAAAAACACCTCTGTTTTCTTTGAGAAAATGTGATATGTCCACTTTGTGTTTTGGGGCATTTCCTGTCGTGGGCACTAGGCCTACCAACACAAGTGAGGTACCATTTTTATCGGGACAGTTGGGTGAATGCTGGGTGGAAGGAAATTTGTGGCTTCTCTCAGATTCCAGAACTCTCTGTCATCGAAATGTGAGGAAAAGGTGTTTTTGTAGCCAGATTTTGAGGTTTGCAAAGGATTCTGGGTCAGAGAACCTGGTGAGAGCCCCACAAGTCACCCCATCTTAGATTCCCCTCGGTCTCTAGTTTTTAAAAATGCACAGGTTTGGTAGGTTTCCCTAAGTGCCAGCTGAGCTAGAGGCCAAAATCCACAGGTAGGCACTTTGCAAAAAAAAAACTGTTTTCTTTGAGAAAATGTGATATGTCCACTTTGTGTTTTGGGGCATTTCCTGTTGCGGGCACTAGGCCTACCCACACAAGTGAGGAACCATTTTTATCGGGACACTTGGGGGAATGCTGGGTGCAAGGAAATTTGTGGCTCCTCTCAGATTCCAGAACTCCCTGCCACCGAAATGTGAGGAAAAAGTGTTTTTTTTAAGCCAAATTTTGTGGTTTGCAAAGGATTCTGGGTAACAGAACCTGGTGAGAGCCCCACAATTCACCCCATCTTGGATTCCCCTAGGTCTCTATTTTAACAAATTCACAGGTTTGGTAGGTTTCCCTAGGTGCCGGCTGAGCTAGAAGCCAAAATCCACAGATAGGCACTTTGCAAAAACCACCTCTGTTTTCTTTGAGAAAATGTGATTTGTCCACTTTGTGCTTTGGGGCATTTCCTGTCGCGGGCACTAGGCCTAACCACACAAGTGAGGTCCCATTTATATCGGGACGCGTGGGGGAACGCTTGGTGGAAGGACATTTTTGGCTCCTCTCAGATTCCAGAACTCTCTGTAACCAAAATGTGAGGAAAAAGTGTTTTTTTTAGCATAATTTTGAGGTTTACAGAGGATTCTGGGAAACAGAACCTGGTGATAACCCCACAAGTCACCCCATCCTAGATTCCCCTTGGTCTCTAGTTTTTAAAAATGCACAGGTTTGGTATGTTTCCCTTGGTGCCGGCTGAGATAGAGGCCAAAATCCGCAGGTAGGCTCTTTGCGAAAAACACCTCTGTTTTCTTTGAGAAAATGTGATATGTCCACTTTGTGTTTTGGGGCATTTCCTGTCGTGGGCACTAGGCCTACCCACAGAAGGGAGGTACCATTTTTATCGGGACAGTTGGGAGCATGCTGGGTGGAAGGAACTGTGTGGCTCCTCTCAGATTCCAGAACTCTCTGTCACCGAAATGTGAGTAAAAAGTGGTTTTTTAGCCAAATTTTGAGGTTTGCAAGTGATTCTGGGTAACAGAACCTGGTGAGAGCCCCACAAGTCACCCTATCAC